>NC_136857.1:28129448-29380668 GCF_951799975.1 Gobius niger
AAAACGCGAGTGCACGAGATCTGACTGCCGTGCGTGTGCGTGCATCCAAACAGGGCGATGTGTGTGTGCGCGTGTGTGTGTGTTCGTGCGCGTGTGTATGTATGTGTGCGCGCATCCAAACAGGGCGACATGTGTGCGTGTGTGTATGTGTGCACGTGTGCGTGCCCAAAACCTGCTCAAACATGAGCCTCTAATCAAACGCGCTGCTCCCACTGATTTATCCTCCGTGTGAGTCAAAGCGAAAATGAAACTACAACTTCATGAGCGCATGGCCTGCACTGCGTAGGTTTTTTTCTTTCTTTTTTTTCTTTGCTGCTGAACCATTTGTTTTCTATTTTGCTTTCACGTATTGTGAGCCCAGAGGTACATTTTATTCTAAAGCAGCTTTGAAAGCATTGCCAATTTTATTGGAAGGTTATAAATACTGTCCAATAACAATCATTAGGCTATTTCAGTTCAAAACCTACTCATTTTTTTTTATTGTACACTACCGCCATGCACCAAACCACGGGTCCTGCACCGTGAACCAAACCGTTAGAGCTGAACTCTAATATTTATCCATAATTATTCCCCTGTCTCTTGAATCCTGTTCCCCGAGTTTAGCGAAAATATTGTCGTAGTTTATAAGAAAGGAGCACGGGTGCATCAAACACTCCAATTGCAGTTTGTTTGAAATTGTTTTTTGCCTTCATTCTTTTACTCATTTGTAGTGGCCATAGTTTTTGGAATGGGTTGGGAACCACTGGTCTACAGCTGAACTGTGTGACGGGTTGGACATTTCTTTGTAATCACTCATAATCTCAGAATATCAAATGTGGAGACTAGCGAGTATAATAATAATATAATAAACGATTTTTTCTCTCACCCAGGATTGTGCCCTTGGCATGGCCTTTTATTATGTTTAAAACCTGCAAACCATGTTGGAGAATGTTTAGATCAGTAGTTCTCAAAGGGTGTGCCAGGAATCAAAAGTAGTCTGCAGAACCATTTTCAGGGGGCCACAAGCGTTCCCCAGGGAAAACTTCGTTTAATATTTACCTACGGAAAAAGTCCAGGAAACACTACTTGGTTAAAAAACAAACATGTACACGTCATGTTTCTGCCTCTTGTCAAATGTTAAAGCTATTGGACCTGTATGAAATGCACACACTTAGTCCTGATTTTGAAATTTAAATTGCAATTCTTATCACAATGAATGATAAAATCTTTTTTTCTTCATGAGGCCTGATTTCAAAATACCATCCATCCATCCATCCATCCATCCATCCATCCATCCATCCATCCATCCATCCATCCATCCATCCATCCATCCATACATCCATACATCCATCCATCCATCCATCCATCCATCCATACATACATACATCCATCCATACATCCATACATCCATACATCCATACATCCATACATCCATCCAGCAAAGCTTAACCAAAACAGTACTAGTCTCAGATTGTAGTCACTAAACAGCTGTAAAATTCTGAATTGATAGGTCCTTTTGTAATTTTCGTAATGTCAACATTCCTTTGTGAAGAGCGGTGCCCGCGGCTAATGGCACTACATAAAAGATAATGCGGATCTAACAACAAGACATCTACCGCCTAACCCGCTAATCAAACAAAGTCATAACAAGCCTCTCCTCGCATTCCACAACCTCTATTTGTGCGTGCCCCTGCCCTCGCCGGTCCCACTCACAGAGGCACAGCTAATTGCCTTCCTGCTCAGCAGGGGGTCCGAGATCTACCCCCGCCAACCACCACCAACACCACGGATACATAAACACGCACTTCAGCCAGACTGGAGTGGGAGCTCTAAAGTTCATCTGTGAATTATTAAATGCAGCTAATCAGAGAGGGGAGCGGCCATCTTTAATTGACGCGTGCAGCAGGAGCGCGGTCTCGATGTCGCTCACGCTGAGACACCGGAGATGGGGAGGGTTACTGCTGCGTATGGGTCTGTGCTGGAATTTAAAGGAGATGTATTGAACCGTAGTGAAGCTGAAATCATGGACTGGACTGGGTTAGGTTGAGTTGAGGACGTTTTGCTTCTTTTCACAGAAGCTTCTACTTTGCCCTTGTGGTCAGAATGTGACCTTGTACACAAGCTCTGGGAGGAGCCTGAACTTTTATATAATTACTGTATATCGATAAAAGTCAAGATAGATTCTTGTGTTTGTGTGAAGAATCAGAGCAGTTTATAATCAGAGCACTTGTTTACCATGAATCTCAACAGTTTTTTTGTTTACCGCAGATGTAAAGGCCTCTGTAAGGTTTGTTCTTCATTTGATTTCTCTTAATGTATACATATAATTTTCAAATTGGCAATATTGGCAAAAAAAATGTCCAATACATTTTCTGGTCTTTTGAGTACATGAAGTACTGCACTGTCTATGTCTGGCACGCAGCCAATGGAAATACACAAGAAGCGGAGCTTAACACGGCGAATCCCAGACGCAGCACCACACTTTTGGAGCGAGGAGGAAACCAGTGACTTTATTCATGTGGTCAAAGACATGAATACAATGGCCCTGATCTTCCGCCTGGAGCAAGGACAGTTTTGGTCGAGGCTTGGCTTCGATCTTATGCAAACACACTCGATCTCCTCTAAGGGCACACTCACATTTCCATCCAAACTGTGCCCAAGCGCAGAAAGCCCTTTTAGCGCGAGTTGTTTGTGTAGTGTAGTGTAGCTGTTCCGAAATTTGGCCTGCTTGGAGGAGGTGGGCCAGAACGCCACATGGTTGCTCATGTTGCTCATTGCTCATTCTGTGGTAGCCTCTGCTCTCCACTACGCTGCCATGTGCTGGGCCCCTGGCAGCACAGAGCGGGACAAGAACAGACTGAACAAGCTGGTCAGGAGGGCCAGCTCCGTCCTGGGCTGCCCCCTGGACTCTGTGGAGGAGGTGAGGGACAGGAGGGTGTTAGCCAAGCTCACCTCCATCATGGACAACACCTCCCACCCACTGCACGGGACTGTAGAAGAGCTGTGCAGCTCTCTCAGTGGCAGACTGAGACACCCTCAGTGCAGGACGGAGCGCTACCGCAAAGCCTTCATCCCCACTGCTGTCAGACTGTACAATAAGACTGTGAAGTAACGCCGACTGTAACAAGTGAATTTCTCCTTTGTGAGATTAATAAAGGTTTATCTTATCTTATCTTATGTATGCTCACACCCATGGATACAAGCAGCCGCCGTATGAGCGGCAGCATTTGTTTTGGTGAATAAGTCAGAAAAGGCTGTATTTACAACATGTGTCAGAGCGTTTACCACCTGATGACTGAAGAGAGCATCAGCGGTGGTTAGTCGTAATAACATTGGAGCACATTTCACAAACAGGGCGCAAAGCAAACTTTCATTCAGGCCTGCAAACCTTTCGATGAAAATTTCCGCTTTGATCTTGAAAAAGGTCATCCACATGAATCGTGATCTGTAATAAAAATATTTGAAGGGGGGTGGGGGGGGGGATATGCGTAGGCAACCCGGTGCCGTGCTCACATTAACTAGCACTAACAATGATGACTGTTGACAGCACCATAGATAGATAGATAGACCCTCCAAGAATCCTGCAATTTTTGTTTGTACTGTTCAAATAAGCTACAATTTCCTTGCAACTATGCCTACTGCATAACTCTGCAACTTCTCCGCAGCCAATGTTGCCTTTGCTAGTTCAGCCTGAAGAGGGGTCTTAGCGAGGGCTGCTGCTTGCGCTCATTCCACTCTCTGCGTCTGCGTCTCATTTCTCTGCTAAACTGGACCCGAATTAGGTGATATGATTTTACCGGACAGATAAAATACTGTGTTTAATTGAAGACACCCAGAGTGACAGGTGCCTGTCTGCACCGCCCACTGCCACAGCTGGAGTGAAGGCACAGCTCTATTGATGCAGTGATATCAATTTTAGGTTATTTTATTTCATGCCATTGGTTTTATTCAGTTTAATAAATTCCAACTTTAAATACATTTCCACACTTCCATATCCCAATTTTGTGCTATAGTATGATACAAAAAATGCTCTTAATTCTTACCACCATCCATGCCTTTTACTACCCCCGACTGAACTCCTACGCAAACTACTGTAATTGGGCCGTATCTCCACATGTTGTCCACTTGTCAAGAGGAAATGTCTCAGGTCTGGACCATCATTGTCTGTCCCACCAGGAGTCTTAGCCCTGATCGACCCCCCATGTCTCTGTCATAGCTTGTCTGCTGTCCCTGTCCCTCTCCGAGGACCCCCCACCTCTTCCTTAATCGCACATCCCCAAACCAATCTATCACCAATCAATAAGGACCCTGCTGCGTGTTGTGCAGTCCACTGGTTCTCAAACAGGGGAGTGCGGGCCCTTCACTTTGTGTTCTATATGGTATTTCCAGTTTTCTATTTTTCATTGTTTCACTCAACTTTGCTCATAATGTAATTAATTACCTTCGAGCTTTAGTTTTTACATTTCACATGACAATTTTATTCTCATTACGGTGTAATTGCCCGTTAATAGTCTACATTGTAATGCACTATCATAATTAACACTAATCACTGTAAATGCATCACCCCCCCCCCCTCTCTCTCTCTCTCTCTCTCTCTCTCTCTCTCTCTCTCTCTCTCTATCCTGCTCTCTCTCTATCCATCTCTTTCCTTCTTTCTGTCCTCTCTCTCCCCTCCTCTCTTTCTCTCTGTCATTTTCTCTCTCCCCTTCTCTCGCCTTCTCTCCTCTTTCTCTCTCCCCCTCCCCTCTCTGTCCTCTTTCATTGTCTTTCTTTCTCTCTCCACTTCTCTCACCTCCTCTCTCTCCTTCTCTCCCTCCCTCCCCCCTCTCTCTCGCCCTCTCTCTTTCAGAAAACGACAGGCTGACTTCCCTGGCGACCGAGGCCATTGACTTCAACCTGCCCCTCACCACCACCTACATGAAGCGCATGAGGCTGCATTACATGAGCAACAATAAGGTATGTAGCACAAGCACAAACTCTGACCTGACGATCAACAAAAACACAATACTTTTTACACTGACTTTTGATTTGTCTGATCTACTGTATGTGTGTGTATAATCTTTGCTCAATGAACGCTCTTCTGCCCTCAGTTGAGCGTGAGGTTACTCAACCTATGCAGCGAGCTTAAACATAGCCTAGGAGAAGATGGCTCCAGGAACAACAGGACACAGTGTTTCTTCTGAGGTTCTTTACTGAAGACCAGTTTTCCTCTCATTTTGGCTTTGTAAAACTGTAAATACATTAACAGAAATACGGTTACAATTATTGTGTAACCTAAGAAAGAAAGCTAGCAACAAAGCTTGCCTAATACAAAAACGTGTTTTCTTGTTAGTTGAAATAACCTTATAAGTAATCAAAAACGTAACACAAAATAAGAAAAACGAAGTTACACATTGTTACTTACAGATTATGGCATGTATAGCTTCCCAAAGATGTAGGAGACTGTAGGATGTCAACAGCTTCGGACATTTTTCTCAGACTACTTTATGCCTGCTGCTTACGATAAAAGACCACCGGGGGCAGTGTAGCGCACACACAATAAACGAAGAAGACCCCCGAAAACTAAGGGATAATACCGACACCTTGTGGGCAAACGCAGAAATGCACCAGAAATAAAAACTAATAGAATATCAAAAAACCAGAGGGACAGAATACTCCCCGCCTGACATTGGTAGAATGTCACCCATATCAAACATGTAAATACAGATAAAGGCAACGAAACAAAGTACTGGATTTCAAGTACTGTCCTTAGATACCAACAACACAACCTCACTAATAGGTCTGGTGTAGACTCTGAGTTCACCCTTGCGGAAAATCTTCACCTCTATTTTCCTGACAAGTCCGTCCGCACTTGGGAAGGTTTTGGTGATTAGTCCAAGTGGCCAGTTGTTTCTATGTTCAAGTGTCTCCTTTAGCAGAACAACATCTCCTGTTTGTAGATTTGGTTTTACTGTTTTCCATTTGCGTCGGTTCTGAAGTCCTGAGATGTATTCTTTTTTCCATCGGCTCCAGAAGACTTCGGAGAGGTATTGTACACGCTTCCATTGAGCTCTGAAAAGATCACTGCTTTCAAACTGGCCCGGTGGGACTGGCGGGGTCGCAACTTTTTGCGTGAGCAACATGGCAGGGGTAAGAATGACAGGATTTTCCGGATCTGTAGAAACTGCTGTCAGTGGTCGAGCATTTACTATTGCAGTGACTTCAGCCATTAATGTCACTAATATCTCATGAGTAAGTTTTGCATTTCTATGTTCTAGAAGCATTGCGTCAAGGATTTTGCGTGTGACCCCAATCATGCGCTCCCAGGAGCCAGCCATATGTGACGCATGTGGGGGGTTAAAATGCCATTTGCAGCCAGAGTCTTTGAGAAAGCTGTGTAGTTTGCTGTTGTTACAGCCTTGTTTGTCTATTTGCAGTTCTTTGCAGGCACTCACAAAATTTGTCCCACAATCAGATCGAAGAAGTTTGACTGCACCCCTAATGGCGAAGAAACGACGCAGTGCGTTGATGAACGACGACGTGTCCATTGATTCTATAATTTCAATATGAATGGCGCGTGTGCTCATACACGTAAATATGACTGCCCATCGTTTTGCATCTGATTGCCCACCACGTGTTTTTCTGACTGTGACAGGCCAGGGACCGAACACATCAAGGCCTACATGTGTGAAAGGAGGGTCTGTAGACAGCCTGTCTTCTGGTAGCTCAGCCATGATCTGCTCCTGTTGTCTGCCCCTTAGCTTGCGGCATGTGACACAGTTGAATATCACTCTGCTTATTGTTCTTTTACCTCCCACAATCCAAAAACCTGCAGCTCTGACTGCCCCTTCAGTAAAATGTCTTCCCTGGTGGCATACTTTCATGTGGAAGTGCCTTATGATGAGTTGGGCAATGTGGTGCTTTCCAGGGATGAGTATGGGATTTGTTTCATCTGATGTCAACTGTGCTCGTTTTAGTCTCCCACCCACTCTGAGGATTCCATTAGTATCGATAAATGGGTTCAGTTTGCTAAGTGGGCATGAGTTTTTTAGAGGTGCACCTTTTTCAACTTGTCTTATGTCCTCTGCATAGACTTCTCTTTGAACGGTGTGAATGATAGTGGTCTGAGCTTGATTGAGTTGCTTTTCAGTTAAATGTTCATTACAGTTGTGCCAGCCATGACAGGAGCTCTCTGTGTTCTGCTTAAATGACTGAGCAATGTGTTGGAGTTTGGACATAGCTTTAAGTAGTACATTCCAACTTGAAAACTTTTCAAATCTGGCACTATTGAGTTTATCCTTTGAGAGAATGGTGGCACAAGTAGTGACTTCAGGTCGCAGTTCATTGTCAGTGTCTGGGTCTACAAGATCAAACGACTCTGCCTGTGCTTGCCCTTTTTCTGATTTGGTAAGGAACGTGGGTCCACTGAGCCATGTGGAGTTAGAGAGCTGCTCAGCAGGTAATGCCCGTGTGGCATGATCGGCAGGATTTAAGTGAGTAGGCACGTAATGCCACTGGTGACCTTGTGTAGAGCGCCTAATACGTTCCACTCTGTTGTGCACATAAACATGAAAGCGTCTCTTTTTGTTAAAGATGTAACCGAGCACTACTTTAGAGTCTGTGTAGAAGCTCACCTGTTCAACTGAGATGTCTAGCTCCTCCAGGACTAACTCGGCCACCTCAACAGCCAGGACTGCTCCGCAGAGTTCAAGTCTGGGTATGGTGATGTCTGGTTTAGGGGCGAGCCGTGCTTTGCCGAGAATGAATCCTACTTCACTGTGTCCATCCCCATCTGTGAGTTTGAGGTAAGCAACAGCGCCCACTGCCTTAGTGGAGGCATCACAAAAGACATGGATCCCCTTAATTGGTGCTGCAGACAGTGGTATTGATGTGTACATTCTGGGGATTTCAAGTTGTTGTAGATGTTTGAGGGAGCCTTTCCATTGTTGCCACTGTTGTAATTTGTCTTTAGGCAGTTCGGTGTCCCATTCACAAATGTTAGTGGAAATATCTCTCAGTATGGCCCTGCCTTCTACAATGACTGGGACAGCAAAGCCAAGCGGGTCGTACACACTATTAATGACTGACAGTACTCCCCGTTTAGTGAAGGGCTTATCATTGACTGTTACCTGAAACTTGAACAGGTCTGTGGACAGGTCCCAGCCCAGGCCTAAGCTGCGCTGCATGGGTGGGGAAGTCTGCCCGAGGTCAAGGCCCTGCATGTCTGTTGCAAGGTCCTCACTTGGAAAGGCACTTGTGATGATAGGACAGTTGGATGAGATTTTATGCAAGCGTATGTTGCACTGAGCCAGCATCTTCTGAGCCCTACAGAGAACATTAATGGCCTCGTCTGTGGAAGAGAATGATTTTAGTCCATCATCTACATAAAAGTGACGTTCAATGAACTCTCTTGCATCACTGCCGTATTCCCTTTCTCCCTCCATTGCAGACCGTTTCAGTCCATAGATAGCCACTGATGGGGAGGGGCAGTTCCCAAATACGTGTACTCTCATCCTGAATTCCTGCACTTCTCCGTCCAGATCATGGTTTTTGAACCACAAGAAGCGAAGATAATTGCGGTGGTCCTCTCTGACAAGAAAGTTGTGAAACATTTGCTCCACGTCTGCCATGGCTGCATATGGGTCAGACCTGAAACGCATCAGAACTCCCACAAGAGTGTTATTGAGATCTGGCCCTTTTAGTAGCACATCATTGAGAGAAACATTGTTGCATTGTGCACTCGAATCAAAGACTACCCTAATTTTTCCTGGCTTTTGGGGGTGGTAAACTCCAAAACTAGGGAGATACCAACATTCTTGGTCTGGAGTGAGAGCAGGAGCTGGTTCAGCATGGCCCTTTTGAAAGATTTTATCCAAAAACTCAACATAATGCTCTCTCATTTCAGGTTTCCTTTTTAGCGTTTTGCGGAGCGACATTAAACGACTGAGGGCCTGGTCCCTGTTGTTGGGCAAACGCTGTCTGGGGGTGCGGAATGGGAGCGGAGCTATCCAATTATTCTCATCATCTTTTGCAAAGTCTTTGTGCATAATGTCCAAGAACAAAGCATCTTCTGCTGAGAGTGCCACTTTGTCATCGTCTGCTGTTTGCTGGAAAATGTGTCTGCCCAATTCAACTTGTGTCTTTTCAAGTGTAGGGCAGTTTTCTGTGTATTTGTCTTTGATATAGATGTTGTTTTCACAGGGGGTGAGGAAGGTAGGGCGCCCGTTGGTAAGAATGTTTGTCTTAAAAGAGTTCACAGTGGATTTGTGAGCACCTGAGAGGCAGACATCCCCTATAACTACCCATCCCAAATCAAGGTGTTGAGCATAAGGCGCACTGTTTGGACCATTCACCTGACTGCGGACCTTGTGAGCCTGGATGATGTCTCTGCCCAAGAGGAGAAGAATGTCTGCTGATGGGTCCAGAGGAGGAATCTCCGAAGCAATTGCCTGTAGATGAGGGTGAGCCGACGCAGCCTCAGGGGTGGGAATCTCATCCCTGTTATCTGGAATCTGATCACATTCTGTTAGTATGGGCAGCAACATGGACACTTTTCCATTCACATCCTCAATAACAAAGTCGCTAGCTCTGCGTCCTCCAGTCTCTGATAAACCAGTGCATGTTTTCATGGTGTATGCGAACACGGTACCTTTCACATTAAACATGTCAAAGAAGGCAGACCTGGCTAAGGATGAATTGCTTTGATCGTCTAACATGGCGTACATCCTCCTTTTCTCTTCAGGGGATGTGCGGGGATACACGTTGACTAAGCAAATATTAGAGCAGGATTTACCTTTTAGGCCTTGGCCACACACTTTTGTACAACTGCTTGTGGTTACAGGGCTTGTGGAATCGGACTCCCCGCCGTGACTCTGAGGCAGAGGGGTAGTATCTTTAGGTGTCCATGGAGGTGGACCAGCGTGCATGGCAGACACGTGCTTATCACTATTACATTCTGAGCATTGGACAATGGCTTTACAGTCTTTGGCTCTGTGACTTGTGGAAGAACAACACTTATAACAAATAGCGTGTTCTTTGAGAATACCTTTTCTTTCGTCCAGTGTTTTTGACCTAAATCCCCTGCATTTAGCGAGTGAATGGGGCTTGTGGTGAATAGGACATTGCTTGTCCGGATTGAGAACAGATGATTGAGATGTGCCGTTTGTTTGACCGATTTCGGTTTTGTTCACTTCAACCGGAATTCTGTATTTGGTTGGTTTTACTAGTGGCTTGTCGACTCTTGGAGCTACTATGTTTGAACTTTGTAACATAAAGCTAGGATCTGTTTTCATTTCAGCATAGTCATTTACAAACTGAACAAAATATGAGAAAGGTGGGTAAACTGCACCATTGTCTCTTTTGTATTTTGTCCCTTGTTTCACCCATGACTCCTGGAGTCCGTAAGGGAGCTTTTCAACTATCGGGTTTATCCCCCTTGGGGTGTCAAGAAAGCTAAGGCCTGGCAGATAACTTTCGCTTTGTGCATACTGTAACTCTAGCAGAAGATCTGCAAGCTCCTGTAGTAGGTGAGCGTCTTTATTGGATATCTTTGGAAAAGTCTGTAAACGTTGGAAAAGTGACGCTTCGACTACCTCTGGAGAGCCATAACTCTTGTCTAGACGCTGCCACAAACGTTGGAGGCCTGCTTGTGGGTTGTTCACATGGACTGCCCTGATCCTCAGAGCGTGTTGAAGTGACTCCCCGCCGAGCCACTTGGTGAGGAGGTCGAGCTCTTCGTCGGGCCTGAGGTTGAGGCCTTCTATGGCGTTGCAGAAGATGGACTTCCAGGACAAGTAAGACTCAGGACGGTTGTCGAAAACCTTGAATCCTGCCGTCAGCAGATCGCGGCGTGCTAGGTAGGTTGCTAGGTCTGACAGTTCAGTCTGTGGAGTCACTGAACGTCTGGGCTGGGGTGACATGTCCAATTTTATGTGTGTAGGAGGGGACTTTGACTGCTTCCTGTCTACACAATCAGTGGGATTCTCACCCGCAAAGGAAGCAACTGGTGTTTTGCTCTGTTGTTGATGGTGAGAGTCGTAATGACAGACCAGTTGTTCTGCGTCAGTCTTTTCTTCTTCGTTAACTCGCAAACTGTGGTTGAAGTGAGCATTCACATAGTCTTGAGCACGTCTGACGGAAGGAGGCGTCTTGGGGGAGATGCCGTGCTTAGTGAGGTCGATGGCGTGGTGCTCCTCGTCAGCTGCCGCTTCCAGGACATTAGCTGCAGCAAGCGCTGCTTCAGCCTCACCCTCCTTCTTCAGAGCGTTTAGTGTTGCCTCGATGCGTGCCTTCTCAATCTCCATATCGATCTGGCGTTTGGCGTACTGTGCTCTTGTGCGGGCGGCTTCTGCGTCTGCTCGGGCTCGTGCCGCAGCTTGACTGCAGCACGACGAATGTCGTGAAGAACGTGAGTGGCACTCCGGCTGGACCACCTGGGAGATAGGTGGTGTAGCTTCATGCTGAGACATCTTGGTTGCTTGATAGGTAGATAATCTTTTTACTCTTCTGCCCTCAGTTGAGCGTGAGGTTACTCAACCTATGCAGCGAGCTTAAACATAGCCTAGGAGAAGATGGCTCCAGGAACAACAGGACACAGTGTTTCTTCTGAGGTTCTTTACTGAAGACCAGTTTTCCTCTCATTTTGGCTTTGTAAAACTGTAAATACATTAACAGAAATACGGTTACAATTATTGTGTAACCTAAGAAAGAAAGCTAGCAACAAAGCTTGCCTAATACAAAAACGTGTTTTCTTGTTAGTTGAAATAACCTTATAAGTAATCAAAAACGTAACACAAAATAAGAAAAACGAAGTTACACATTGTTACTTACAGATTATGGCATGTATAGCTTCCCAAAGATGTAGGAGACTGTAGGATGTCAACAGCTTCGGACATTTTTCTCAGACTACTTTATGCCTGCTGCTTACGATAAAAGACCACCGGGGGCAGTGTAGCGCACACACAATAAACGAAGAAGACCCCCGAAAACTAAGGGATAATACCAACACCTTGTGGGCAAACGCAGAAATGCACCAGAAATAAAAACTAATAGAATATCAAAAAACCAGAGGGACAGAATAAACGCCTCTCTTTTTCTCACAACATTTGTCTGGAGTTTGGCGACCCTTTTGATTCTCTGGTCAGCCAGTCCCTGAAGAAGTTTGCTGCACCTTTTCACTTTTTGCTCCAGTCACAGCAACAGGAGCGAGCACATTGTGTTGTTATTGATATTAACAGTAAACGCAGCTAACTGTCACTGTGCTGATATTGGTGCTAGCGTGCTGGACCTTGCCCGATCGGTTCGCATTTTGGGACTGTCTTTGCGTCTCATGCCAAAGGGAGCACAGGAGTCACACATGTAGCTGTGGTGTGAGCACTGTGCATATATGCTGCCCCCGTGTGGAGAATATGAGGGGTTGCGTTGGCCGTAGGTGCACTTGCGTGGGCGTGTACCGAGCTGTGAATGGCGCACACTCACTGAGCTGTGGGCTACGAGAAGGGCAAGCTGGGTAGCCATAATTTTGGTTGACCCCTATTGCTTTATTCTGCTTTTTTGTTTGTTTTTGTCATTCCAGTATTCATCATTTCAATATATCCGTGCCCTCTGTGTGCATACCCATATGGCTGGGATTGCTGCATGTTGTATCGCAATAAACAAATGAAACGCATGCTCAATCCAGCGTCTCTGTGTAGGCCGCGCGTGTGACACAAATCTACAGGACCTAATCTTACCTCTTTGCGGCAATCAAGGGATGGTAAACTTATTATGATGGCGCTACAGCTACACATACCGTTTCTAACGTGACATGAATAAACAGCCAGCTTCTGATTTCCCAGAGCACAGAGAAGGCGGCCCTCTGAAACAAGCATGGTATATCATTTCAAATTTGACATTGTACCGTGGTGGTAAGAGGTGAGCATTAACCACGTTAGCTTACCTTCATAGTAGTCTTTTACCTGTTCTTTCAGAAACACCATCAAAAGGACGGCCACAAACTTTCCTTCCTTTATTTGAACTGCCTTCATATCAGAGTTTGTTAGCCTGGTAAATATATTTTTCCTATTCATCTTATTCTGGAAGTTCCCGTGGGTCCATCCATCCATCCATCCATTTTCTTCCGCTTTATCCGGGGCCGGGTCGCGGGGGCAGCAGTCTCAGAGATGCCCAAACTTCCCGATCCACACACACCTCCTCCAGCTGTTCTGGGGGGACCCCGAGGCGACACCAGGCCAGCTGGGAGACATAGTCCCTCCAGCATGTCCTGGGTCTTCCACGAGGCCTTGTCCCACTAGGACATGCCTGGAACACCTCCCGCGGGAGGCGACCAGGAGGCATCCGGAACAGATGCCCGAGCCACCTCAGCTGGCTCTTTTCGACGTGAAGGAGCAGCGACTCTACTCCGAGCTCCTCTCGGGTAACTGAGCTCCTCACCCGATCTCAAAGGGTGCGCCCAGACACCCTGCGAAGGAAACTCATTTTCGCGGTTCGCCGCTTGTTTTCGCGATCTTGTCCTTTCGGTCATTACCCAAATCTCATGACCATAGGTGAGGGTGGGCGCCTAGAAATTCTGTCCATAAAGGTTCTGTTCATTACCTTGGACAGAATTTCTAGGTGCAGCCAGGGGCCGGAGGGTGTCCTGTTTGGGAGCCTCAGGATCTCATCTCTGCGATCTCTGTTTGCGGACGATGTTGTTCTGATGGCTTCAACAAATCAGGACCTTCAGCACGCTCTGGGGCGGTTTGCAGCCGAGTGTGTAGCGGCCGGGATGAGGATCAGCAGATCCAAATCTGAGGCCATGGTTCTCCACCGGAAAAAGGTGGCTTCCCCTCTTCAGGTCGGTGGGGAGTCCTTGCCTCAAGTGGAGGAGTTCAAGTATCTCGGAGTTCCCGTGAGTGTTGCCATAAATTTTGTCCGTGCCTTCACACTAGGGCTGAACGATTTTGCCAAAAATCAATATTGCGATTTTTTTTCAATCAATATTGCGATTTCGATTTTATTGCGATTTTCCGTTAATAACTTTTTGTTGCAATACAATTAAATATTTACTACTGATTTAATAAAGTATTACTTACTCTTAAGTCCTTTATAATCACATGAAGATAATTCCAAATAGTCCACATAGTCATTTAGCCTACATCATTTCCAATAAGCTTATGTTGATTTTTTTTTTTGTAAATAGCCTAAATAATTTCTTGCTATTTGCTCTTGTGTTTTAGTCAGCGTTTGTGAGATAAGTTCTTATCTTTATCCAAAACATTCCCAAACATAAGCCTTGAAAAGTGAGCCGCAAAGGACTCAACAAGCAGCCTAGGCTCAGCTTCATCTGTGTGGAGGCAGAGACGTGTGAATCCGGAGGAAAGTTTCTGTGATCAGTGCATGAGACCGCGTAGCGCTGCAGCTAACGCAATGCTAACGCAATGCTAACGGAGGAAAAAGCAATAGTCCTGAGCGGTGGCTGCTTTATACACGCTGATATTTTCACAGTACATCCACGATCTACCGTGCACCTTAAGTAGACTGAGGAGTAAGGCCAATGATACACTGGACGCGTTTTTGTAGCCGAATTCGTCTTGGAGTGCCTCTCCGCGTGCATTCGCAAGGCTCGCTTCAGTTGGCTCCCTGTTTATCAGATGAGCGCGCTCTCATGCGTGTACACTGCAGCCTAGGCGGTGTGCAGCTGAGCGCCTCAGCCCGCAGCCGCTTCCGCTCCTAAACTCAAAAATGCGATCCACGCGCATTTTTCTCGTCTGCGGCTCGCGGTGCGGAGCCGATTTCTGTCCGAAAATGTATAAAACACATTATTACTAAATAAATAAAAGATTGTCCTGCATTGTATGATTATTTATATGAGTGTATACAAGTTTAAGATTATTATTATGATTTTTATTATGACAATTATCATTATTACGACTATAGTAGTAGCATTGGGTGCTTATTTCATAAAGAGAGAGGAATATTGCCTGACATATGGCAGTATAGCTACACCACCTTGTCATTTTTCCACATCAAGACTTTCCCTCACGTCACTCTGCTGCTCTTTTTTGTGGCCTCGTCACTTTTCCCAAAAGGAAAGAAGTGAAGGTGGATGACATCAAGTTGATTGAGGCCAAGACATGCGTTCAGTTCAACAAAGAAACATGTGGAGTTAACAGCGTGGCGCTTCTCAGCGCACGCCTGCAGTGTACATGTACGCGCTCTGCGCGAGAGAGCTCGGCCGCTCAGGGCGCTCGGCTCTGAAAGGCGCGTGCAGTGTATCACTGGCGTAAACAAAAGTACGCGGTGGAGCACGCGGTGGAGCACGTGGTGGAGCGCAGAGCGGACGTCGGTGGCGTCTCTCGCCGCTACATACACTTTTATGGACCGCGGCTATCAGCTGCATCAGCAATAGTCCTTCGCGGTGGCTGCATTATACACGCTGATATTTTCACAGTATATCCACGATCTACGCGCACCTTAAGTAGACAGAGAAGTAAACAAAAGCACGCGGTGGAGCCCGGAGCCGGACGTCATTGGCGTCTCTCGCTACTGCATGGGCCAAAATCGCGTGTTTGTGCGATTTCGAAATCGCGTTGTGTAATATCGCGATAAAATCGCAAATGCGATTAATCGTTCAGCCCTACTTCACACGGACACAAAGCTGTTTTCAGGGTGTTATTGTTTCCAAAAACAGTAAACATCAAGAAATTACAAAGTATTCCTCGTAACATTTTTTTTATTTTTCTCCCCAAACAGTAGGCCTACAATGAACAAAAATCAAGTCAAATTGAATTCGAAGGCCATTACATATAACAAACATGTATTAAATAAAGACGAAAATCAAAATAAACTTTTTGAACCTTATTTTAAACGTCCACACACACCAATTCAATTCAATTCAATTCATCTTTTTTATTTGAGCATCTGAGCTCCACAAAGTTCTTCATAGGAACAGAGTTCAGCACAGTAATTCAGCAAAAGAGAGATACATGCATAGGTGAATAGCCAAATAGATAAATAGCCAAATAGATAAATAAATAACGTGGATATGATGCTCAAAAGGAGTAGGCAGAAGCTTCAGCTTGTTAGAGCCTACCCCCTTTCGTACTTAAGAAATAGATACATTCATTTACTATGCACAAAGAAGATATGACATAAAGTCATTTTATCATATTCCAGTGACTTTACCATCATCAATATTTATGTTACAACATTCTGCTGGTTCAAAGACAGGGAAAGAAAACTCAATAATTACAAATACCCATCACTGCCAAAAACAACGAGTCACCAATCTTAAGTTGAACATTTGTTCCTTGTTGTTTTTTGTTTTTAGTTAAGTACTTTTAGTGGACACAATATTATTGATTATATTAATTACGACCACATTATATGATTGATTAATAAATGTAATTTATTTGATATTTTATGCTATTATATCATTATTGGTTAATTTATTATCCTATTATTTTATTATTATTGTTGCTATTAATTCATAATCAGTCACTTCATTGTCACCATCTACAGCAGACTATGTGACAGTGAGCCCTATTCTGTGAGGTGCATTAAAAAGCAGAGTGTGGGTCAGCTGGGAGGGGGCAATGACCCCCAGTCAACCGGCCCAACCCTGCTGCCCTGAGTAGTGACTTTACAAGTGAACGTTAGTAATCTGTGCTGTATGATGCTTCACATAACGAGTTTAATGAGCCCATTGGGAGGAGGGGGGGCCCTTCTCTCCAACAGGTCCATGTCTCGCCTGCCCTGATCCTTTGTATAGTTGAGAAGCAGTGATGGTGACAACAAGCAGACACAATATTGAGTTACTTGAGGTTTGTCTTTGTTATACTTGGTTTAGTTATGACACATCAGAAAAAGTATTGGTGATAAACGATCGAAGTAGATGTAACAGCGATCTGCATTTGTACTTATAGCCAAATATAGCCATATATATCTATATAGCTTTGACTTCAGATTCACATATCTGATACAAAACAGAGATATGTGAGTAATACAAAACAAACAGTTATATACACTATGTACCTACATATACATCAGTGGATACAATCTCTCTTTTTTTTTTTTTTTCCTTTTCCTTTTTTTTTTTTTTTCCTTTTTTTTTATTTATTTTTTTTATTTTCCTCCTCTGCAAAACTAGTTTGTCAGTTACAGTACTACAACATAGATAGTTTACTGCAGTTGTTTCCATTTCCACACTCAAGGACATTCCTCCGTCCTGTACGCAGACAGTATGAGTTGTTTATACTTTGATTTGAATTGATAAACGGATGAGCATTGCTTGAGTTGGACTCCCAGTTTATTCCAGAGCCGGACACCAGACACAGACACACACATTCGTTTCCTCGTGGAACTAATAGTTGGTACTTTAAGTTGACAACATCCCCTCAAATTGTAACACTCATCTCTTTTTGTGAACAGTTTTTGAATATTTTGTGGTAATAAGTCCCGGTTGGCTTTATACACTAATTGTGCTGTATAAAAATCAACTAGATCCATGAGTTTGAGCATGTTACTTTGTAAGAACAATTTATTTGTGTGTTCGAGGTAACCAACTTTGTGAATAGTTCTGATTGCTCGTTTTTGGAGTATTACAAGGGGATGGAGTGAACTTTTGTAATTATTACCCCAAACCTCAATTCCATAAGTTAAATATGACAGTATAAGACTTGAATACAATATATACAGAGCCTTATGATTTAAAACATACTTAGCTTTGTTTATTATCGCAATATTTTTTGATATCTTTCTCTGTATGTGTCCAATGTGTGATCTCCAGCTCAGTTTGTTGTCTATAGTGATTCCCAAAAATTTGATTTCTGTTACTTTTTCTATTTTAGTACCATTTATAGTTATCCATAATTCAGGATTTTCCTTGTAATTGCCAAACATGATCATTTTTGTTTTGTTCAGGTTGAGTGATAATTTGTTTAGATCCAGCCATGTTTTAAGCTTAGCTAGTTCCTGATTTACATCTTGTATTAGTCTATTATAGTTATCGTTTGAATAAAATATGTTGGTATCATCAGCAAATAACACCATTTTTAATAACTCTGACACTTTAAATATATCGTTGATATATAAATTGAATAGCAAAGGTGCCAGAATAGACCCTTGAGGCAGTCCACAAACAATGCCCATACATTTTGATTCAGTGTCCCCCATCTTAACAAATTGTTGCCTCTCGTCTAAATAGCTTTTAATCCAGTTCCCAGCAACTCCCCGAATACCATATTTTTCTAATTTTTGTACCAAGATAGAATGATTGATAGTATCAAATGCTTTCTTAAGATCTATAAAGATTCCAACAGCATGTTTTTTGTTGTCTAAAGCACTGGTGATTTCTTCCACAGCATCAATAACGGCCATAGTGGTCGATCTTTTGGGTCTAAATCCGTATTGCCCTTCGTAAATTAGCTTGTGCTTCGTGATAAATTTATCCAACCTGCTGTTGAACATTTTCTCCAATATTTTTGAGAACTGCGGCAGAAGAGAGACTGGTCTGTAGTTTGTAAATATGTGTTTACTTCCGTTTTTAAATAGAGGTAACACTTTGGCTATTTTCATTTTATCTGGAAAAGTTCCAGTTTGGAATGAGACATTACATATGTGAGTAAAGGGTTTCAGAATATTGTCAATAATTCTTTTTATTAATCTCATATTTATGTCCAAACAGTCCATCGATGACTTATTTTTACATTTATTCACAATAGATTTGATTTCAGTCTCACTCACGTCTGAGAGGAAGATGGTTTGCGGGTTCCTTTCTATAACTGAATCCACCATTATGTTATTATTACATGCTGGGATTTGGGCCGCTAATTCGGGTCCAACATTTATAAAAAAATCGTTGAATTTATTGACAATATTCTTCATATCATAGTTTTCAGTATGGTCATCTATAAAGTAGTCCGGATATGAGTTAACTGTACAATTGTCTCTTAACAATTTATTCAGTAAACTCCAGATTCCTTTAATATTACTTTTGTTTTCATTTAATTTGTTTTCGTAGTATAATTTTTTGCTGTTTCGTACAATGGTTGTCAGTTTGTTCTTGTATATTTTGTACCGTTCTTCAGATTCTTTTGTTCTTTGCCTCATAAATTTTCTATATAAATTATTTTTCTTTTTACATGCATTAAGTATTCCTTGTGTTAGCCATGGACACTTAGATGTTTTTTTCTCTCTTGTATATTGACGCGCAGGGCAGTGTTTGTTATATAATGAACAAAATATTTCCAGGAATGTATTGTAGGCCCTGTTCACATCATTCTCCACAAGCACATTTGTCCAGTCCTGGTTAGCTAGCTCACAATTTAGCGCATCAATAGACTTCTCGGTTAGTACCCTTTTATATGTATTTTTTGGAGATTCATCGTTTTTTTCATAATTGTCGTTGAGCAATGCAAATACAGGAAGATGATCAGTTATGTCAGATATCATGAGACCACTAACATTGGTTTGTTCCATAGCATTTGTAAAGATATTGTCAATGAGTGTTGCACTATGCGAGGTAATCCTACTAGGCCTGGAGATAGATGGGAAGAGGCTCATACTATACATAGCGTTCACAAAATCATCAGTAGCACGATGGTTGTTTGGATTCATCAGATCAATATTGTAATCACCGCAAATAAATAATGTTTTATTGACAGTAGAGAATGTTCTCTCCATCCATTCGGTAAATAATTCGATGCTTGACCCCGGTGATCGATAAATACAACTAATTATAATATTTTTTTTCCTTTCACAGTTAATTTCAATTGTTACACATTCAAGTAAGTTATCAACTGATATTGACATTTTTTCAATCATTTTGAACTTTATTTTATTGCTTACATATATAGCTACCCCACCACCTGCTTTGTTTTTCCTGTTCACATAATTTAAGTCATATCCTTCCAATTCAAAGTTGTCAACGCCTTTTCTTTCGTTAAACCATGTTTCTGAAATTGCTACTAGGTTAAAAGGAGAAGTAAATTGTTGCAGATACTCTTTAATACTACTGAAATTAGTGTACATGCTTCTACTATTAAAATGAATAATGGATAGTTTTCCTTTGGTGTTAACAGCATTGAAATCATTATCAGAATAATAGCGGCAGTCAATGTTAGTATCTGACAGAAACATAGTATCAGGATCTAGGTTATTCTCTGGGTCATAATCACTGTGTTCATTGTCCTCTTGAGGATTGTTGAGATTGGATGTCATTGTATACATGTAAAATGATGTATTGTTACCTCTGAGATGTCACTCCCGTTCCAGTCATATCAGTCATATTTGGCTAGCTCCTCCATGCTTCTGACAACCAACACCTTTGCGTCCTCCGGTGGTCCGTTTAGCTTGATGAAGATTTTGCAGTTTCTCACCCAAGTGCTCTGGATTTTGTCTTGCTTCCTCAGGAACCTGGCTTTGCGTGCTATTTCTCCGTTCTTCCGTGTTAAGTGGTCATTCATGTAGACGTTAGTCCCCTTTAGTTTCCGTCCTTGTTTCAGTATTTCGATCTTTTTCTTCCTGTTCGCGAACCGCATTATCACCGCTGGCGGATCGTTGTCTCTTCTCCGTGGGAGCGGGTGGCAGGCCTCGATGTCTTCCACATCCAGCGTTATTCCTTTGGAACGTAGGAAGGTCGCCACCTGGTGTTCCGCGGAGGACGTGTCCTGCTCGTCTGGCTCTGCACCGGTGCCGGCCACCGCTCTGGCATAGTTCCGGGGCTTCACTTTCAGCCCAGTCACGATCACATCATTGACTCTGGAATATTGCTCCATTTCGTCTACCCGCCTTTCCAGGTCAGAGATTCTTTCATCCTTTTCAGCATTTTGCTTTCGCAGCTCTTTGACTTCCTCCATCAGGTGTAGAAGTTGTTTTTGCTGAGCTTTAATAGCGCTTGTTTCAGCTGTTAGGAAGTCGAGTGACTTCAAGATTTCTCCGACCTCCTCCGTATTCGCTGCCTCTCTTGGATGTTTATGCAGCTCTTTCAATGCGTGTAGTTCCTCTGTTAAGGAATCTAGCGACTTTTTTATGTCATCCATCTCTTTTTTCGGTGGCATAACTAGCCACACACGAGGGGCGCCACTTAGCTACCACCCCAATAGCCGCTCCTCTACTTACACTAATTCTGTTTGTGTAGAATGATCAGTTTAACCCTCAGTGTCTCTGGTCAAAGGAAAGTGGCCAAAGAGGCTGAAAAACACTCAAAATACACTGTGGACTAGATATTGACTCGGAGTAGTGAGATTTATGGATCAAACATGACAGCAGCAGACGCGACGCGACGCTCACTCAACTCCGCGACGCTCACTCAACTCCGCGACCCTCCTAACACCAACTCCCAACACCAACATGTGGCTCAGGTCGCATGGGCTTGTTACCCATGGACACCTAAGCCTAACATGATCTTTATCTCGCAAATGAGTTTCCTGAAGGAATATTACATCACTTTTGAGGCGTTTTAAATCAGTTTTTAGCAGCAAGCATCTTCCCTTGTTCTCCACTTAGGGAACAGACTTCGTGCTCAACCGGGCATGTCTAGACTAAGGAAGAAAAGACTAAGGAAGTGCTGATCCGTGGCAAAAAGAGGCAAAATTGGGCAGAATAAAGTGAATAGCCGTTTTGCTATCAAACTTCCAAAATTATGAACGACCCAGATGTTTTCAGCCGTTGTCGACCACATTTAAGTGATATCAAAGCAGAGTTAGAAATTATTATTGACTACACAGAACTTTAGAGATTTTAGATGAGAATTGGCGTATAAAAGTGGCTTTTGAGCTGAATGCTAAATCAGGGGTGGGCAATTCATTTTCACAAGGGGCCACATGAGAAAGCTGAATTGACAGCGGATGAGCGAGCACCTGTACCGGATCTGCTATCCTGAAAAATGAACAAAAAACCAAACAAAACAAAAACTCAGTGGTAAATGACACTTGGTGGGGAAGTGCACTCGTGTGGACATCATTATTTATTCAGCCACTCTTCTACCAAAATACCTACCAAATACAGAGGGAGTGAAAGGGGAAAGAAAGCGATCAATGCACATGTCAAATGAATTAGTAAGATATTATTTCATCTGTTTTGCAAACACATCAGCAGCAATTCTTTACCTTGAGGTACCTGCTTTTTTAAACTTTGAGGGCAGAGAAATACGCTGTCCATTGCAACCCGTGGGGAGTTCTGCCTCAGCGAGAGCGAATCCTCCTCGCAGACTTCGGAAGCACGAGGCACCTGTTCCTTGCTTCTGTTTTGTGACATCGGTCCATCCAATGATCCATCGCCTCCTGTTAGAGCCTCATACTCTGTTTGACAGAGGCAGAGCCATGTTTTCATTTGAGCCTGATGATCACAGCACCAACATGGCGGAACTGACATAGTTGAGCCTTTCTGTGCAAAAAATATTGAAAATAAGCAGCGGGCTGTGTTAAAATGCTTGGTGGACCGGGCCGTGCCTGGCCAGAGTGTACAAGGGTTTATTTTGCAATTATAGTAGCTTCTTAATATGGATATTGTGTCACCTTTTCTATCAATAGCAATCATTTGGTGGCATATTGAGCAGCCCTACAACTGCTACGGACGTTCCAACTACAACTCAGCCTGCAGACAGTGTATCAGCACTACTTCCAGGTTTGCAAGCAAAATAAATAAATAAATCAATCTGCATGATTATCTTTGCTTTTGATAGTTCTATGTATTTTTCCACAAAATGTGTCAATGAACATTCACAGGATTACACTGTCAAATATAACAGAGTATCTTCAATGTGCAATTATTCATTCCTGCCCTAAGAAACAGATTCACTACATAGATGTATAGGCTCCATAGCTCCGCAGGTACAGGAGTAACAGGCTCGCATAAGAGGATACAACAGACGACTGGCGAATGCACAGGTATAGAGAAAATGATGGGGAAAAAAAGCCACCCACGCACAACCTCCGCCAAACAATTAAAGCGATATAATGAGATGGTTAAAAGTACTCTGCACGGGAAATATGTTGTCAATAGAGGCCGACGGAGTGGAGAAAGTAAAATGATTATGCTTTAACAAGGTGCGCTAGAGGGAGGTGTGAAAAGCCAAGGCCATAACTAACGGATTGGACTTGTTATGATAAAGCTAGCGTTAAAAGTTTTAATTGAGGACAAATTGAATGCAGCATAAAGTATTTCAAGAGGCAAGTGTAGGTGTTTGAATCAGAAAAAAAACATTTTGTCTCTCTTTGACAAATTGGAGGAATATGTTGATAATGAGGAAAGAATCAAGAAATTGCAACTTGTTGTCCAAGCTTTTGTCTTATACAAGCAGCAAGACAAAAGCACGAGCCGAGTATGGAATAAGTGGAGATGGAGGGAAAATATTTGCTGCTAAAAAATGATGCGCAATTGATTGATTTGTGCCAAGTGTCCAATGTTCATTTGCTTTGTGTCTGTGTAGTAACTAATTTTACGTCTGCAGCCCTATGCAAACTAATATGAGTGAAGGTGGCACAATCCATGGCAGCACCCATGGGAACTTCCAGAATAAGGTGAATAGATCACGAGGTGAGAGACATTCAGGCATTCAAACTGTTGAAGGTGGAGGGCGGACACACAACCCTGAGGCTCGCACAGGGTCCAGCATAATATTTTCCCCTTAGAATTATGAGACATTTCAGAAGATATTTACAGAACCACAGAGTTGGCAGGGTTTTACACACATTAACCACATGACGACAAGATATTAAAATAAATACCTGCATTATTACTTAAAGGGTGCACTATGCAACTTTTTATTTCAAATATGGCTCCTATGATGCTCCAGAATCCATTTTATTTCAACATTTTGATGGTTTCTGGTAGGTATTTTTAGGCTTCTGGTAGGTTCGGAATGGAATGTATCTGTAACCCTGGATACAGTTCAATCAGCAGTGATCCTGGACTGTCCTACAGGCGATCGGGAGGTAAGTAAAGGCGCTATGCTAACCACTCAAGCAACTGCAGGTTCACTGAAAGGAAAAATACGTATTAATATCTACTTTTTTGGAACACATAAGGTTGCAAAGTGCACCTTTAATGAATCGTGCGTCCTTACTTCACATCGTCATGCATGCAAGCGATGTGGTTGTTCACTGCTTTCAAAGTCAATCTGCCGTAGGGGGCAGCACAGCCCTTCTAAGACCTAGTACACATGGGACTCGTGCATGTAAACACGGGGAAGAAGGTATTGCGATCCTCCTATCCCGGAACAAAGCCGTCTCTACCTAGTACCTGTGTGCACCCCCCCGTGTTTTGCGCATTTCTGCTTTGCCAGACACTTGTGGAATTGTGACGTTGTGAACTTCGTAAGACTGTCAAGCGGTAGCATTAGCTCCCCTTCATACTTTCATTCAGCTTGCTTCCGCTCATGCTCATATGTAGCCTGGAATTCTTTGATACCTTCATAAACTCCCTTAAAAAAAGTGGTGTTTGTCCACACAACGCTATGCCACTTCCCCATCCCACACTGGAGAGGTTATAAACTCTATACCCTGGCTCCCGCATGTCGCTGTGCTTTTGTCGCTGGAGGAGGACTGCGGCGATTTGTTTCATTCCGCAGCGCACCCCCTCGACACGCTGCGGCCCCCGCCTCTCTCCCTCTCTTATCAGCACCCCCGTCCGCCAACCCCCCCCACACCCCTAAACGCCACGAGTCACTCACAGCCCCCGTCTGATATCGCGAAAGGGGGGGGGGGGGCAACAGACGGACGAACTCGCTCCAATTAAGCCCTGCCTCTGAGCACCCAGTTAATTAGAGAGAGAGAGAGAGAGAGGGACAGACTGAAGTGCCAATTTGCGGTGGAATGCCAATATGTATCAGCCCGTGTGTGGGTCTGTGCAGATGTCTGTCCCCAAACGCACAGGTGAGGGTCGATGACACACTTTGGCAACATATAGATGTTTTTTCCTTTTTTATTATTTAAGCATTTGTAAAACAGCACCAAATGGAACATAGACACATGGTCATTCATAAATTACGGCTTATTTCTGAGCCATATGACCTATGTTGAGGACCTGAGGGAATGGTCTGCTGCTTGTCTTTTAACGTTTCTTCTTTATGTGTCTAATCTTTTATTGGTATTTGTGTTGCTGTAAGGCACACTGATTGTTTTCAACATTAAATAGAATTACCCTGACTTACACTGTAACAACTCTCGAGTTGCGAGCGCCTTTCCACCCCCACCGTCCGCACCATTTCTGGTGTACGCCCCGTGGCGTCGTAGACTCACCCCATTTGTCCACCGTTCGCGCCGCCGTTTGAGCTGCCTTCCTTCCTGTTTTAAATGTCAGTCTCCCTCTGATCAGTGTGGGAAGCAGTAGCCGCCGCCGTCGTCAGTTTTAGTCTGTGCGTTACATTCTAACTACAAATCCGAGGCGTGCAATCCCTCGTCACTCCGTCTGCTGGCCGCTGCTACTGGGATCAATGCGTGTCGCGTTGTTGTGGAAAAGAGAACAGTACGAGTGCGCTCCTCTCCCTGTGTGTATCTCGCTCCAACACGGAAACCCTCGGGGGTGCCGGTTGGTGACGTCATCGCGTCTCACTTGGAACCTCACCAAACGTGAGAGCAAGTCAGGATTTATTCTGTTTCGTCCTGCCTTATCCTGTGACATCTTGTGCTGTGGAGCAACCCTGGTGGGGGAGTAAAAGTAGAAGTCTACCTGCCTAGAACTGTGGGAAGGGGACAGATGTTTGCTGTGGACACTTGGTCTTAGAATTGTAAATACACATGCTGGACACTTATTGTTATTTGTGTGGACCCCTTGTTTTGTGTCATTCACCCCTTTTCCAAAGAAAGGGTTTATACAGCTTAGTGTAAATCCTTGTGTGACCGGTAACCCTTTAACCTATATCCAACTTGTCAGGAGGGATACCTGGCTGGCACCCCTATTCGGAAACCCCCTGTAGTTTAGAGACCCTGCAAACCGTCACAACACTGCTACACATACATTTGCATTTGAAAACAGCAGCATAAAGTCTTTATTGCTAAGATACTCATGTACACGGGGCCTTTCTGTGTGGAGTTTGCATGATCTCCCCGTGCCTGCATAGGTTTCCTCTGGGTACTCCGGTTTCCCCTACCACTAAAAAGTACAATACAGTAAGTGAATCCTCCATCCAGGCAATCATAACCACCAGCCTAGCTCCACACCTGGAGATGGGTCCCCGGGCGCGGTACTGCCGCCGCCCAATGCTCCTGACGTGTTGCCCCTGCGGCATCGAGGGATGGGTCAAATGCAGAGGACAAATTTCCCTACGGGGACGATAAAGCATACCTAACCTTTAAGGAACAGGCCACAGTTTTTCCATACTGAGATGTGTTCTTACCTGAGCTTAGACGAGTTGATACGTACCTGTCCGTTTTTTGTGCGTGTGCTCAGTCACGCAAAAAGACCAAAGATGTTGTTAGCATTTGGCCTCTCCCAATGTATTCCTATAGCTCCAAACGGGGTGAAGTTAGAAGCGACCAAGCTCTTCCATGGGCCAGACAAGACCAGACAGGTACGTATCAACTCGTCTAAGCTCAGGGTATCTCAGTATCATCATCTCAGTATGGAAAAACGGTGACCTATTCCTTTAAAGAGACTAGAGGCAAGTTGGTCATTTTATGCTCACTACTGCCACCTCATGTCTTACGCGTAACTGCAGTCTCTATATTAAGCTCCTGCATAACATCACTTCAGACCCAAATTAACAACTTTTTGAGTGACAGTGCAGGATTTTAGAGGCAGTTGTGGTGAATAGGTCTGGGCTCATTCTACACATTAGGACATGGCTGGAACATGTATTAACATTTTTAAACTCCATATTGTCCCTTTAATGTGGCCTTTTCCTACACCACCAAGTTAATAGATGGTGTGGCCGGACTCGAAACAGCGTGCGAACTCTGTCTTGCAGAGTCAAAAACAAGCAAAGACACCTCCAAGCCTCACAGTACACACAACAGACTCTTTGAAGAATGTCAGAAGCAGGGCTTAGCGTGCTAACACAGGGTTTTGCTCAGTTCTTTGGCGAGTTCCATCTTTTCAGTGTTTTAAATGACCTGCACTATAACATGCGTATCTTTCCAGCTACAGAATTTTAATGACTTGCACTGGTGACGCTTCGTCCTCAAATCGAAAATGTAAGGTCCGGACGGGGCCACGTCAAACTCTAAAAACAGCTCCAACTTTGACGACTTTACCGACGAGAATATCACATTAACAAGTATTTTACATCTGCCTGCGCCTCGCTATCGACCCGCTGCTTCGAAACTCCACTAAAGCCGCCTCGGAGAAATGAATAAAAACTGCTCTTTCTCCTACGCAGCCTCTCGCTCTCCAGCGCCAGAGTGATGTGTCAACGTGATCAATACCGGGCCTCCGATCGCCAAGGTCTGTGCCCATAATGAGTCTCTTTCAGCTTACAGTAGGTCAAATTATCACAGCGCTCTAAGCCCCGAGTTACCGCGCCTCTCCGCCAGTCAATGTGCGCCTCGTCCAATGGCATTTACACGCCAACTGTTAATTGAGTTCTAAACAAAATGACATTTCGCCGCAGATTCTGGGCCGTAATGTACTTTGGCGAACGGTTGATAATTAATATGGGGGGCGGGGGATGTGCGATTAGAGGTGATTGAAAGCCCAGGATAAACAGTACATCTTTGGAAATAAAAGGCAGCTATACGCAACTCTTTCTCGCTCAGAACTAAGGTGCTTTCTATTTCTTTTTTTAGGATGTTGGGCGAGACGCTTCACCCACCTCACCTCCAGTGCCTGCGTACATTGGTTTATGAATGAGAGAGTGAATGGGTGAAAGCGCTTTTGGCCTAAAGAGAAAAACGCTAATAAGTTCTGACCATTTACCATTACAAGCAAATATGATAGCTACGTTTACGATGTAAAGATGCTCACTGATGCTTTCGATGCTGTAGAGTTGAATAGTGGCTTTTCCTCCGTGCTGCCCAGGCCCGCACTGGGAGCAGGGAAATGGTGGGACAGAGAGAAACGATGGCCCAAGCTAACGCTGTGTTGGAAAGGTAACAAGTATTTGATTACTTAGAAACTTAGAACAGTCAGAGCACTTTAACCCAACACTGCGGATGTCAGAACCAATGGCCGCGGGAAGGAACGTTTCGTGACCACCAACGGCATTGCTGAAGTACCTCTATCTAGTAGAGTTTCAAGCTAGTTTTGTACTAGAAAGCTCTTCACACACGTTTTAAACAACTAAAGCCTGGTTTCCAATAATGTTAAACTTTCTACATGTATTGCTCCTGTGATAACGCTGGGTTAGGTACAATTAAAGAAACCAAGCGGGTTTTCGTAAAGTATACTTTTTCAAATCCTTGTATATTAATGAGGACTTTGATTGACAGGCCGTTAGCATCAGAGCTGAAGGCGTGGGATCGGTTACGAGGGCCGAGTCTACAGTGAAGGATCCAGCCCTTTTGCCCTTTTTAGGAACATGCTCAGTAGAAGCAGCTGCAGGAGGAGTCTGTAAATCCATCATGGACTCCCCTTCGAACCATTGTCATTAATGTGAACGGGGAGGAGTGAGCCGAAGAAGTCTACTATTTGTTATGTCTATGGTCAGAACAGAGCCGCGGGCCTACCATTATGTCATGAGACGAGTATAATCCAAAAGAGTTATGGCTTTAGCTTCTCACCTTATTCTTTTATTTATTACTGTTTTTTTTTTTACACATTCTACCCCCTATTGGTGCCAGGGAGAGCACTATCACTTCTTGATCCACCTAGAGCACTGGCTCTTGCAACTGTGTACGGCTGCTATGCTTTTCTCAGTGGACTGTGTGACTGTCGGACAGACTGTACCCAATCTGTCCGACATATTATGACTAAAATGGCCTGTTTGGTTCACAGTGCTGTTTTGCAGAAGGGCAGTTCAGTCAGAGGGAATCAAATCGACATCTTTTGCTCGTCCATTGACCTACACCGAATTTCCTGTAAATATCCGGGATTCCTAACGTGAACCAAAGTTTGTTTGTAAAGTTTGATCTAGTTCAAACTCTAAATGAACTTTGTTTTTAAGTTGATTGTACGTAACATTTTTCACCGTCTTATACAGGGATCCGCGATAATATCGGCTGCCGATAATTATCTGCTTTATTGACGCCATTCCGGATATGCCCATAAAAAGAAATTCAGCCGATAATTAGGCCCTATAATTATAAGCTGAAATTGCATTGAATCTGCAGCTCCAGCTCGCTGCCTTTCTCTCACCAGCGGCACCGCCTGTCAGTGGCAGGTTACAGCAGCACTGCACAAAACGGCAGGAGACACGTCTTTAGACTCAGTGAAATACTGTACAGTAATATGTGTATATTCCAGTATTGTGTCTAAGAATGCATTAGTTTGATGTCAACAAAAAGAAAAATACTAAGAAGGAAGTTGTTTTAATAATATGTGACACAGATGAGCAGAGACAGAGACAGACCTGCTCAGATGATGGAATAGTAAAAAACCTGGGCTTTAATGGAGACCCAAGCCCAAAGTAAAAGTCATTATTTGATCTATATTTATACACTGTGAGCTGTCGATTTCTTGTCACGAAATAAAGTGCAAATATATATACATAATTATCGGTGTCATCGGTATTGGCACATGGGATATCATCGGTTATCGGGTCAAATTGGCATTATCGTGCATTACTAGTCGTATGCATGACATTATCGCAAAAAGGGGTGTTTTCATATAATCATCCATTTACTCCTGTTATCAAAGTGCGCTTTCACCAACTGAATAAATGCATTTATGTTATTTACCTGCTCTTATCTTTCCACCAACATCCAAACACATTTTTACATCCATCACAGTCTTGCTCGAGCTTGCAGTGTCTGTGCATGAAGGCCCTTTATTCTCGCCCAGGGACATATCCAGGGAGTGTGTTTTGGATGGAGTTTGAGCCCACGACCATATGTTCTGAAGGCAGTGTATCGACTGCTTGAACCAAATTAAACTAGATTAAGATTCGCGGAAAAATACGAATCAAGTTGTGGAACATTTCAGGTCATGTATGTTGCGGTCGTAAACTATTGAGAAATAAACACAGCGTCTGCTGAAGCAGGTCACATTTAATACCATTTTATTGCCGAAACACAATATTTTCAATGCCACAAACACAAAAGAAATCTAATGATTTGTATCCTTTCCAGCATAAGTCACTCTTTTTAGAGACTTGCGACTCAGCCCCCACTTATTACACACCTTGTTTTGACGCTTGATTCTGTCTTTTTTTCTCTATGTCGGCTGTTCCTCTGTGCGCTGTCACACCCAGGAGCTCCCTGTAGCATGTGCACTGCTCTTGGACTTGCAGGTCAAAGACTTGAACTTGACTTGGACTTGTAGGTCAAAGACTTGAACTTGACTTGGACTTGTAGGTCAGGGACTTGGACTTGACTTGGACTTGCAGGTCAAAGACTTGAACTTGACTTGGACTTGTGGGTCAGGGACTTGGACTTGACTTGGACTTGTGGGTCAAAGACTTGAACTTGACTTGGACTTGTAGGTCAGGGACTTGGACTTGACTTGGACTTGCAGGTCAAAGACTTGAACTTGACTTGGACTTGTGGGTCAGGGACTTGGTCTTGACTTGGGCTTGTGGGTCAGAGACTTGACTTGCAAGTCAGGGACTTGGGCTTGCGGGTCAGAGACTTGGACTTGACTTGGACTTGGGGGTCATAGACTTGGACTTGACCTGGACTTGGGGGTCATAGACTTGGACTTGACCTGGACTTGGGGGTCAGGGACTTGACTTGGACTTGGGGGTCAGGGACTTGCGTGCATCTCTGCCGTCCAGGAAACAGAAGAATGATGAAAACATGTTTAGCAAAACCTCCAAGTGAATGTGTTTTGTGTTTATTAATTGCACGTAAATCGTTCAAGAAGAGCATGTTTTTTTGGGTGATATTTGCTGTTGATTGGATCAAGCAAGCATCGTATTAGCCAATCATTGTCTCAAAGAAATAGCTAAAATGACTAAAATATTCAGTAAAAAAAAAATGTGTGGTGTTTGTAAGTCTGTAGCAGTGCCTCGTGTTTTTCTGTCCTCACCGTGATGATGATCAGTCTAATGAAAGTGCTCGTTGTGGTTGGAGTAAAAATGTCAAGCAATGTCACTATTTCGAAAGAAATGTAGATTTAAAGTCCCAAATCGTTTGTGAGTGTAGTGTAGTGAAATGATTTTTTTCCCAGCCGTCTATGTAATTAAAGCATTTTTGTTGATTGTGAACTTGCAGGCTTGTTCCTGTGAAGGTGATCCTGAAAGTTGTCAAACATGCTCATCAACTGTGAAGAATTGGGATGTTAGAAATGAAAGATAGGAATCAACGGCTTAAAGTTTTGCTCCCTCTTTAAAAGCTGTGAAACAATAAGATTAGGTGTAGGACCCTTATTGCCTGTTGGAAGGAACATCATAACACACACACAAGACCTTAATTGACTTTTAATATGCTTTTTAAAGAAAATGCAGATACCGTAGCCAAACATGCTTCAAATTTGCTCACTCTGACACCGAATACTCCTTAGTACCACGAGGATAGGCACGCACCATCCACACTCTTGACTTCCTCTCATCTCTCCATATTCCGCAGACTCATTTCCCACCCTCTCTCCCTCTGCTTACCCCCCACCCCCCCCGTCACAGCCCGGAGACATTATTGCCAGCGCATAAACACACACGTGTCTATGCGGACGCGGCTGCTCGAAGATTATACAGCGCGGACCCAGAGGAGCCGGGGAGCAGACAGGCAGACAGGAATAGAGGAATGAGTCACTTCACCTATAGAAAAACAGCACACAGGAGAGCACCGGGTCCGCGCGTTCGGCCCGAGCCACGTCGGCTGAATAGCGCTGCGCGGGAGAGGAAGGTCGCAGCCTTTTGTCCGGCTCGTTTTATAAGCACAAGGTAAAACGTGGAGAGTGAGGCATATAAGGAAAATGAACCAGAGCAGCGGTTCGCAGGCTGTGGTGCATTGGATCAGAGGAGCAAATAACCAATGAATGATGTTGGTTGTTTTATGATTGACTCAGTGAATCTGTGAATGCTTCTGTGATGTAAAGCGTCAATGAAACAGAAGCAGCATTAGAAGAGTTTTGGACAGGAATCATGTTTGACACTGGAGGAGGGGCGGAGGCGGGTCGCAGCACGCCGGGAAACGGCCGAGGAAGTGAACGAGTGAACAAATCTAAAAGGTTAAAGAAAATCATAAAAATAGCAATGAAAACGGATTGTTTGAATAAGCTTCTATGATGTCAAAAGATCCCGTGCTGCATTCATTTTTCACCTAAACCGTGTAATGATGATGGGAGAGTGTGACCACTGCACAAAGCTTTCTCCAGCACATCCCAAAGATCCTCAATAAGATCCGGACTCTGTGGCGATAAGTCCATCTCATGCTCCCTGAACCGCCCTTTCACAATGCGAGCCCGATGAATCCTGGCATGAATGTTCAGGCAGTCAGCGGATCTCGTTCTTTGGGTGTTGCTGTACCTGGTCCTGACCAACTTGGAATCCCAGATCAACAGTTCGTTACATCCTGATGGGCCATCCAGCGTAATAACATTAAGCAATAATCAAAAGAGGGGCTCAACAAGTAGCAACCTCCACAAAAATAATATAGATTTTGTTTTACAAATTTCAAAGACCAGCATAATATGTATTCAAGCCACTCAATTGATTTTTTTTTCTGCATTTGGGAACCACCCCTTTATTGCTTGTGTGCCGCTTGTGCCTTTCATTCGTACACCAAGATCCCTTTGCAAAGTGATTATCAATGTCTTTTATTTGGTTGTAAAGGGAACACTTAATGACCAATTACCTGTCATTTGGACTACACGATTATTAACCTTCACATCCGCTGCTTGTTGCACATTTGTGAATCCGCCATTCACTTTTCCTGGGACATGCACATTTTGGAGAAGTATATAGTGAAACAAAACACCTAGCTTCGGCCATATTTGCTGTCCCATAGCATCTGCCAAAGGGAGCTGGAAGACATTGAGTCCACTATGTGCTAATGGCTCGCTATCCTGATGCTGTTTGGACGTATTACTGAATGCTCGCACTTCTTCCTCCTCCTGGTGCGATTTCAGTGAGTGGGTGGCACCCCGGATACAAATTTCTATTAATGTGAACAATGGAGCGAGGGGAAGTTGCAAAGGTTCATTTGGAAAAGAGCATCTGGTCAACTGTTAAGCTCGGGGGTGGATCCGTCATCATTTGGGGTTGTATTGCAGCCAGTGGCGCGGCGAACATTTCTTAGGTAAAAATGAAGAATGGATCAAATTACTTTCCAACAAAAGCAAGGAAAACGTAGCGCCACCTGTGAATGAGCTGAAGTTCCAAAGCAAATGGCTTCCACGATGGACGACCTAAACCTCAATGAAGATCTGTGAATCGACCTTGAAAAAGAAGTGTGTTCAAGAGTGCCCTGAAATCTCTCAGAAAAGGGATCAAAACCTCTTCAATAATATCGTTAATTACCACATTCTCCCATCTTGATATTGGATTTTAATTCAGTATCTGACAATATTTTCACATATATATTCTTGATGCTACCGACCCCATACCATACATAACGTATAGAAAAGAGGTAGTGTGCCAGAATTCCCACCGCATCCGCAAAAACATAAAAGTGGAGGACACATTTGAGAGTTTTGCGCCATTAGCACTCAGCCCCGTTCATCTGCTCAGCCCTTTATCTTTTCAGCTCCATCCGCACCCCCGTCCCAATTCAATAAGAGGAGGAAATTACCCAAGATGCTTCCTGGCAGGGTGGAGAGGAGGCTGGTGGGGGGTGCAAACAATGTGGAAATGGGTGAGGAGACGAGGAGAAGAGGAGGGGAAGATGGCAGGGCGGCGTCTGAACGCACTCACCACAATCAGAGGCAGGGCCGGCTGATGAAAACCTCCACAAAGGATTTTCACTCTTCTATCAAAAGCGTACCTTCAGGAACGTGGCAGCCAGAAGCCCCCTTAGATGGGCAAGGCAAGAAGAAAGTAATACGTTTGCGTAGGCTCTGTCTCTATCATAGAATATTGAAAATGGACAAATGTTGAGATCAATGAGTGTGTTTACAAGGGCTCCAAATTTCCGGTTATTAGCTATATTCCGGTTATGGCAGTTTTCGGAATATAGTGTTTATATGACACTGAGAAATTGGGAAACTCAAATCCCCTGTTTACATGATCAAATAAGGAAACCCGGCTTTTCTTATTTAAGCTCTGCCCGCGTACATAATCTTTTTGAGCACAATGATAATATTAAAAGCATAAATGTGTGGATTATTGTTTTGAATGCCCAATTTGAGCTAAATGTTTTGCTCAGCCTCTTCATCCTGAGCTACAGCGGACGACAGCAATGGTAGATTGTGGATAATTCGTTACCTTTACCCGTCCTGGGTCTGTCTTTATCCCCGACGCGAACCAGGCAGCACTGGGAGAAAGTTAAAGCCGGGGCTGGTGTGAGAGAGTGGAGCTGATGGAGTTCACCGATAGTCAGTGAGGGAAACATTTAATCCGTCTCTGTGCTGTGGTGGACTCCTCTCTGCGTCCGGAGGAAAACCAGCCGCCTTGATACTGTCACAGACAGTTTTGCTTAAATCCACATTACAACGCTTCTTTCCATCTGAAATATTCACTGCTTTTAGTTCTTTCGTGGTTGAAATATAAAACTCCGTCTCCTCTTGACTCCAGAAACAGGAGCTCTTGAACGGCGCATGCGCAAGAAATGGGAAGTTTCTTAAAACCGGAAAATAGCGTTTACAGGCTGTTATATCCCAGGTACTGACGGAAAATCCCAGCCAGAAAATCTGTGTTTCTCAAAACCGGGAAACTGCTGTTTTCGGGTTTTTAAAATCGGGGAACTGCGTTTATATGATCAAAGACAAAACCGGAATATTAAAAACTATAACTATAACTAGAGCCCTTGTAAATGCACTCATCATTTGGAAGTGATTGGAGTCACAAAACTGCATCAAGCACATGATATTGTCACCATTTTTGGACGCCTTTATGAGAAAACAGTTGGACCTCAGTTTGTGCTGATAGAGCAGACACTAAACCATTTTTGTTTCACGAGAGAAATAAGCCAAAAACCAAGTAACAAAAGACTCTGCATTTTGATTTTTGACGGTTACCATCGATGCTGTGATAGAATTCTTACCTGCCCATCACCTCAGTTTTAAAATATTGGCTCAGTAGAATGTTGTAACGTCACGTGAACACAACCTACAGACTTTTTGACCATATTGTTGACCATGTTGATTTTAACCATACTGCAATCTTCAAAACTGGATGAGTTGTTTATTTATTGCAGATAAGAAATAATGTTGACTATACATAGACCGATCTAAATTTGGAAGGAAGGAATGGACCCTCTGATTACCACCATTCATTCACAGACAGACATCATCCTGGACTATTGTACATGTTTTCGTGGTAGCGGAAACCGGAGCGCCCAAAGAAAACCTACACAAGCACAGTGCGAACATACAAACTCCACAATTAATCCCTTCCTTTTTAGGCCAAATGCTTTTGGCTTGTTTCTTATTTCTCTTGAGCTCAAAGTCCGTTGGCACAGATTTAGGAACATTTCTCTGTCTGCATGCCCTGGGCCGACTGTGGCTGCTTTTTAACCCCCCTTAACCAGATTTCGATGAATCAATACAGCTGGATATTTGTTGACATAAACGGCTGATGTTTCAGGACTAACCAAGTCCCTTCTGCAGGGCTTGACAATCGCGCTGTCCGTGAGTCTAACAGTGTTGTCTCATGCACTGTTGAGATCATAATTGGCCAGTCTGGTAGGAATCCTGTTACAAACTGTGACTCCGGAGAAGAGACTTGCACCGAACTGAAATGTACCGCTGAATTCAATAGATATGTATTAATATGCTTTTTGTTTCTTTTCACTTTATCGCCAATCCTGCCACTACCAAGTGTGGAGAGTGAACAAATGATACAAGTGAAGCTTTTTATTTTATTTCCAACACTGGAGACCCTTTCTCAAAATTTCATTCAGACAAAGTCCATTTTTCAGTTTGAAGGTGGCGACTCGACACCTTTTATTTCGAGCTGCCCTTCCCAGTGCAATGTTTCCTCCCTGTTCTGATGTCCCCGCGCCCATCAATCCCTCGGACTAAATCGACGACACTTGGAAAAACTGGGAAACTGTTACAGCTTTCTCTCCGCTCGCCCCAGCCTGCATCTGCCACCGGTTATTTCAAACGGCAGCAACTTCAATACGTCCCGTGGGGTTTTCCGCCGAGCCGTTAAACAAGCGCATTATTTCCCCGTGATTAGGTCGGGGGCGGTGGTGGCGGAGGGGTGAAAATGAGGATGGCACAAAAGGTGGAAGAAGTGGGGCGCAAATCAAAATGAGAAAATGCAGAGAGAGAGAGAGAGATAGAAGAGGAGGAAGGAAGGGGGTGTATGGAATTAAAATGTGCCAGTTCATTATGGTTTATGGTGGGCGCCTCGTAATGCTCTGGTCCCATTATTGCGTTACCTCCAGAGGGGAGACGTTTCATTATTTTGGGGAGGAGGGGTTGGTTGGGGGGGGTGGGGGTTTACGAAGAGGGGGTTGGTGCGTTATAATTACAAAAAGAAATAATAAAAGACAGGATAGAGGACAGCCCTGGAATACTAAATTCAGAGGAAGGGTCTATTGTTCTCCATAGGTGAGTGCGTTATTGAACTTTGCGTGAAATTTAAAAAAAATGAGTTAGATAAAAGAGACGGCACAAGATAATGGCTTTAAATATCCAAACAAACGAAGAGCCTGATATCTTTTGTTTTGCGACTGTGTGTAGCTACATTTAAGGTCCCATTTTCAAACCATTACTGAAGTTTAAACTGTTTCCCGCGACCCAAACTTATTCCTGACTTTCCTAACACTCTTGGATCGTGTAACTACACACGTAACCGTATTTAAATAATAACTTCGACTCGTTTGTGAGAGGAGGAGAGGCTAAATGCTAACAACTTCTTTGGCCTGTTCCTTTGATATAGCTCTGATGCATTGTTGCAGTCCAGGAGGTCCTTCAGGAACGCCTCTTTCTCCTGCTTTTTTAAAAATCTGGCTTTTAAAGGCTGAGGCCCTGGAAAGGGGGGGGTAAGTTTCCCTTTAAGGTGGTTCATAATTGAAGTCAGACAGCAGATGCGCTCACACTTCCATCCGAACAATGCCCAAGTGATGGCATTGATGGTGATACAGAAGGCAATGCGTCATACTAGGGGGCATGGCCTAGTGTGGGGGGAATAGAGTGTGTATTATTATTATTTTTTTGCCGGACAGTGACACTATTTAGTGCACGCAGATAAAGTCAAGTCCAAATCGATCCATTGTAAATGCTCTGACACGGCAGATGGGCCAATAGAAGTGAAAAACCGGCACTCGAAGCTAGCCGTTACATGTAGCATGGAGCTAGTATTGCGGTCAGCATACCCCGCTACAGATGGCACATCAATGCGAGCTGTGGCAAGACGGTTTACTGTGTCTCCCGTACACCAGAAGACGTAGAGGGAGGCAGTCTGTTCCTCAAACGGTCAGAAACAATCTCCATAAGGGGGTATGAGCCATTGGCATTTTCCACTTTGCCACCTGAGAGCACGTACACACTGAGCACATGTGACCGACGCGACAGAGTCTGGAGACGCCGTGGAGAACGTTACGCTGCCTTCAACCAGTAGTGGTTTGGGGAGACATTGCGCTAGCCCTCCATGCGCTAGCCAGAAGTACCTTGACTGCCGTTAGGTACTGGGGTGGGGTGAGATCCTCAGACCCATTGTGAGACCATACCATAGATTTAAGAAATAGAGATCGGCAGGTCCCATTCAGCCCCATTTATTGTAATGGTCCCGAGTGGTCTGTGAACTTAAAGGAACAGTTCACAGTTTTTCCATACTGAGATAATGTTCTTACCTGAGCTTAGACGAGTTGATACATACCTGTCTGGTCTTTGTGCGTGCCCGTGGAAGAGCTTGGTCGCTTCTTACTTACTCTTTACTTCTTTACTACTTACAGGAATATACTGGGAGAGGCCGAATGCTTAAAACATCTTTGGTCTGCGTGACTGAGGGCACACAGTTCTTTCATACTGTGATATGTTCTTACCTGAGCTTAGACAAGTGACTGAGGGCACGCACAAAGATCAGACAGGTGCGCACCAACTCGTCTAAGCTCAGGTAAAAACATATCTCAGTTTGTAAAAACTGTGAACTATTCCTTTACCATGGATGCTCAATCTCCTCCTACGAAGCCTATTCCTTAAAAGAGCAAAAAGCCGGACAGAGCCTCCATAGAGCTCCAGAGCCTGTCAATCAAGCTCTGGAGCTCTGAAAAGTCTTTTTAGTGCTGATGTACAAAAACCAGCGTGGTCAAAAATATGAGCCCTACCCCAGCGTTGTCACATGGGTTATAGCGATTTTTAGAAAAAATAAAACTCTTTGGAGCCAGGCTTTTAAGCATTGCTAGGGAAGGTCAAAGTGCTCATAAGAATACTGTTTAACAAGTATCTTTTGAAGTCGTTCTTGGCCACCAGGGGGTGTTATTACAGCAATGTCAGTTCCCCGCCATGAGGACCATAGAGAAGCACGGTCCTGGCCCATTGGACAATATGCTGGTGCAGTGGGCCCTGGGTTCCTTCTGATGCATGACAACGCCAGGCCGCGTGTGAATATATTCAGAATCATCCAGAACACAAGTAGAGGTCATAAAACATCTGGACCTTAAAGGAATAGGCCACCGTTTTTATATACTAAGATATGTTCTTACCTCACTTTAGTCGAGTTAATATATCCCCGTCTGGTCTTTGTCCGCGCGCTCTGTCAGGCAAACGGAGCACATACGCAGCCTCTCCCATATGTCACATAGCTCCAAAAAAGCTCACGATAGAAGCTACCAAGCTCTTCCACGTGTTCCCTATTTAAATAAAGTTACGTGAAGTGTTTTCATGCGAAGTATATTTACACAGAAATGTAACGTGTCGATTTTATAAGCAAATAAAAAGGGGGACTATATTGTGAGGCGTAATGATACGACACGTGGAAGAGTTTGGTAGCTTCTATCGTGAGCTTTTTCGGAGCTATGTCACATATGGGAGAGGCTGCGTATGTGCTCCGTTTGCGTGACAGAGCGCGCGGACAATGACCAGACGGGGATATATTAACTCGACTAAAGTGAGGTAAGAACATATCTTAGTATATAAAAACGGTGGCCTATTCCTTTAAGAATTGTACCCTTTGCTTACAGTGGCCATTCAAACTGCAATTTCTCGTTGTCTCTTTCGCTAATACCCATGCTCCTGCTATCTCACATCTCTCTCCCACCCCTCGCTGTTGCTTAGTGGACTCGAGAGTGTTAAAGCTCTCATCCAAAGTGCAGCGCGTGTCTCTGCTTTTGAGCTCCCCCAGTGTGTGGATTTGCACCGGGGGCATGACCTTTGCCACTCCTGATCCCCTGGCCATCTGCCCCGCATCTCTCCAGCGCTCACCGACTAATAAAGAAAAGTCCAGAACACCATGGAAACAAGAAAAATCCCCACGACGAGCCGTAAGTGCACACTATAGAGTTAAATGTACAGTAAGTGGTGTGGCGGAGCGCTACTCTTGCCCTTTTGTAACTCCAGTCAGTCGCGGATTGTGTAAGTGTAGTTCACACTAGTCAGTAGCAAGTGAGCTGTATTTTATCTGTAGGCCTCTGCGGGAAAGGTGTGTCAAGATTTTTTCCCCTCTAACAATGAGAATTTCCACTTGGAGATCGATGAACTCATTTTGATTCGGGTACTGAAATATTTTCGTCAGTTTGCGAACCTGATTAGCCCGTCCCCTATAATTCGGGAAGGTGACAGTTAGTATGTGTAAGTCCAGGCCTCAAAAACCTCAAACACGTTTCATATTTACAATTCTTGCTCACGCTTTGAGGGATGCTACTGTGGAAACAGGAGAGGAGGGGTAGCCAAATTATTTACTCAAGTAAGAGTAACCTTTCTCTGATGTAATTTTACTCAAGTACAAGTAAAAAGTAGTGGCCCAAATATTAGAAGTAAAACTATAAAAGTACTAAAAATTTGACTCAAGCACTGTGAGTAAAAAAAAAAAAAAGTATTTTTTGTTGTTGTTATTGTTGTTGTTGTTCTATATGAAATTGTCACTGAGATTAGGAATTTCATTTCCAGTTGAGTCCTGGCCCTAGAAGTGAACCTATTGTACATGTTTTGGTAGTAGGGGAAACCGGAGTGTGCCGAGGAAACCTACGTAGTAGCGGGGGCAATGCATGGTCCTGCTCATTTCAAGGGGGGTCTCATAAAAACCAACAAAAAATACAGTGGACATGGCTAATAACTGCATATAACTGCATTATTGCAGTTTGCAAACAATATGCTCAAACTTTAATTGCCATAGCCACACCCATGACAGAAACATATTTACAGAATATAGGTGCAGCAGCGTGCATGGGGCGTCGCAGGGATTCTTATGTTTATATTTTTTTAGATGTGGAATAAATTATTAATTCTTATTAGGGCCGGGAATTGATTAAAAAAATTACTATTTGAATGAAATGCCTCAAATCTCCACCAGTCACCAGACACTGAAAAGTGTCTGGTGTACACTTGACATGTACACTTGACATCAAAAGTGAGGACACATATGAAACCTACAGATGCATTTATTTTTAAATAATTTACATCCAATTAGAATGTACAAAGCATCAATGTTGTTGCATTAGGAATAGAAAATATCATTAGCAAGAATAAGAATATACATTTTATCAACTAAAGATTGGTCTACTGTAACTTCAAGCTCTTTTAACATTATGTGGTCATATATGCATTTGGTGGTAGCAGGTCTCTATGGTAACGCTGAGGGGAGGGGTTGACTCGCTCTATCATTTGGTACATGTGCTTTGTGAAAAACTCAAACAAACAGAGCGATGAATGTGTGATATCTGTCTCTTCCCTTCTGTTCAGTGCACTCGCTCCATGCGGGTGTGAGCGGCAGAGTGCGGTCAGAGCGCAGAGCTGCCCCTGTAAGACCAACAGCTGACTGCGGGGCAGGCGCGCCGCGAGTAGAGTTTTCCTAGGATAGTTGGTAGATCAACCAGTCACAAGTCATGAGAGTGAAACGTCATACATGTCAACCAATCAGCTTAACCCTGACCCTGCCCTAGCCACTAACTTTAAGGAGTAGGCTGGTGCCTAATCTTAAGTTAGTCTCTGATTGGATGATGAATGTCCACCGTTTACCAACTATCCTAGGAAAAATATTTTTGCCGGCGGGCGAGTGCACAGGCTCAGCCCGGTCAAAGCAAAAGGTGCCGCTGTACGCTGCCCCTGACAGTAACGAGTCTAAATGAACACGCGGTTTGTGCACGATCCTGATCCTACCTCTGTAGAGTTTACAGACTTCCATCCGCCCGGTGCAGTTTCATTAATGTTGCTGTAACTGACTTTCTCTCTGTCAGCTCCGCGCTCAGCGCATGTTGAAAACAACGAGACATGCGACAGTCATGGCGTGCACTGCATGGAAAAAAACGTGACAGTCATTGCGCACGAAAAAAACAGACACAGAGGTGAGCGCTCTGTCTATAGTTTTGACTTAGTTTGGATTGCCTTGTCACTTTTTTTGACGCAATTCGTTAACGCCCTAATTATTATTGTTCTACCTAGTTTGAAGAGATACATTTTTAAGTCTTTATCCCTGATATATGTAGCACTTTTTTTTTTATCAGGAGGGGGGTCAAATGGGGGGTCAAGGCATTTTTTGGGAGGGTTTTGAGACCCCCCAAGACCCTCCTTGGCACCTCCAGTGCTCAAGAGTACAGATACTTCATTATAATTTTACTTGAGTAGAAGTAAAAAGTACCGTATAATAAAAAGTAACTGATTGGCCCTTCAGCCCGCTGAGTCCGCTCACATCCATCCAGGGCTGGACTGGCCATGGGGAGACCTGTAGTTTCCTGCTCCAGTGGCACATTTGTTGCAAATCACCGAGTCTCCTCCTTCCTCAAGGCTCCGTGGATGCAGCGACTGTCGCAACATCAGTGCTAGTGCAATAGTAGGAGCAAATATTTGGTGTCTATTTCTGATTTGACCTCTTGCTCCGCAAAAAAGGGCAAAGATGTCGTATGAAGTAGGGCTGAACGATTTTGCCAAAAATCAATATTGCGATTTTTTTCAATCAATATTGCGATTCCGATTTTATTGCGATTTTCCGCTAATAACTTTTTGGTGCAATACAATTAAATATTTACAACTGATTTAATAAAGTATTACTTACTCTTAAGTCCTTTATAATCACATGGAATATAATTTCAAATAGTCCACATAGTCATTTAGCCTACATCATTTCCATTAAGCTTATATTGAATTTTTTTTTTTTTGTAAATAGCCTAAATAATTTCTTGCTATTTGCTCTTGTGTATTAGTCAGTGGTTGTGAGATAAGTTCTTATCTTTATCCAAAACCAGTGCTTAATTTGATTCCCCGTTTGGGGGAACGCATTTCCCCAATTCAATTTTTTTCAGCGTAAAGGATCCGGGAAATATTATGGACGATCCGGCAAAAAATATCTGATATAATGGTGTCTAATGAGAGTGTTCCGGCAAATGTTTTGGCCTGTTCCCCCAATCCATAACATCAGAGCAAAAGTGTTCCTGAAAATACAAATTTACAAATTAAACACTGTCCAAAACATTCCCAAACATAAGCCTCCAAAAGTGAGCCGCAAAGGACTCTCAACAAGCAGCTCAGGCTCAGCTTTATCTGTGTGGAGGCAGAGACGTGTGAATCCGGAGGAAAGTTTCTGTGATCAGAGCATCAGAGCGTGTAGCGCTGCAGCTAACGCAATGCTAGCGGAGGAAAAAGCAATAGTTCTTAGTGGTGGCTTCTTTATACACGCTAATATTTTCACAGTACATCCACGATCTACCGCGCACCTTAAGTAGACGGAGAAGTAAAGAAAAGCACGCGGTGGAGCGCGGAGCGGCCGTCGGTGCCGTCTCTCGCCACTGCATTCACTTTAATCAGCTGCATGGGCCGAAATCACGTGCCTCTGCGATTTCGAAATCGCGTTGTGTAATATCGCAATAAAATCGCAAATGCGATTTATCGTTCTGCCCTAATATGAAGTGGGGGCAGGGCGGGAGGTTATAGCAGCGCCCCCTGGATACATAGGGCTGTGGAAGAGGCCATAGATGAACCGGGTGCCACAGATGTATTGTAAAACTCTGTATGCAACAATGCCAGAATAATCCAATGGAGCTAATGTCCTGCTCTGACGGCCATATCGTCTTTGTCCATTCTTGCTTTGGTAATTTCCTTCTTCTTGACTTTGATCATTTGACACAGATGGACTTCCCTGTGTTATCAGGACTCCAAAAAAAAACTATGGATCAGATTTCCCAACTTTTATTCATTGAAATTTCTGACCCGCTTTGCACTTTAGTTTCAATTAGAATTTGGTGGATGATTTGTACTCGGTGTGGATCTAACAAGGATGTTGGGCCACTCCTGTCCTACTCTCTCTCTCTGATTAGTGTCCTTCAGTGCACTCAAGGACCCTGCACTGAATCAAATGTCTCTTTTAGAAAATCCTCATCACCACTTCAGAGTTTTGTTCTGTGCAAAGTAGATTCAAGAGCTGCGACGGTTCGGAAAAGTTTGCCTGAATAACACACTGAAATCCAATGTGCAGCTATGGCCTATTCCTGTTTCAAGCTTTAATGGGAAATAACCAAAGGCCAATAGATTTACATTTCTTGTATAGATTACAATAGACCCCTTTCATTGTTTGTAAACGTTGTAGGTGGTGGCCGTGGTTTAGCCAGAGGCAGGAAGTTAGATGCATTACGCTATTATTAAGTAATAGGTTTTATTCCGTGGGCGTTCCCAAAGACGCCGTCTGTACCATCTGTTGATGTCACAGAAATGGTAAACAAATTAGTTGCTGTTGTCGGTTTTACTATAAAGGTTTAATTCATAGCCTCTACTGTTGTTCCCTCCTTTTCTTGCTAACAAACACACAACAGGACGACGTTATAAGGTTGTAACTTTACACTTGTGACAGATTTCTATCGTTTCCGAAACTTCACTTCCTGATGACATTTCTTTTCTTTTGCACATTGGTCTTGGCATTACCCAAGGTTTCAAGAATAGTAAAAGACATGTCAAATAATGCACTCGATAGCATTTTATTGATGGTGAACTCGTGTTCTTGTTCACATTACTGTAATAGCAAAGTTCAATTTTTTCCTTCGCACTTTGTGAAATACAGTGATGAATTCTCTCTGCAAAGAATTTAACTTAAAAATGGACCACAACTAACAGTTTAAACTTTATATAGCTCTTTCATTGTTTGTCAGAAACATTAGGTGTTTTTAACTTCATAATCGTCATTTCATTGATTGAAATATTTCTTCATGTTAGTCAAAGTAACATTCTTGCTTACAGAAATTAGACTAAAACTAAATAAAAGATAGTACATGATGACTAAAACTGTAACGAAACACAAAAATACATATTTTTTTTCCGACTAATTGAACTAAATAGAAATTAAAGAAAGGGACTAAAAACATGTGAACTTCCTGTGACCCAGCTTGAAAGAGCCTCATATCATATAAACTCACTGTCAAAGGGACAGGCCTGAGCTTTGTCCACGTGGGAGAAGCTCCATGAGGCAGAGGATGTCATTAAAGTGTAATGTAAAGTTGAGCATAACCCAATTTCGAATGCCATACATCATGCATTCTTCTTTTTTTGAACACAGTGACTTCCGTTTCTTTCACCAGAGCCGCAATAACCAGCCATCCTTTATCACCAAACGACCGAGCTGCGCCTCTTTCCCCCCTGGGTGTAAGGGCACGCATCAGTGATCAGCCTGCAGTCCCCTCCACGACCTACAGGGGGCAGGTTTGTCATGACAATCTGCTCCTCTGGATCTCACCACGAAAATGAAGTGACTGAGGTGTTTAAACAGTGGCAAAAGGTCAAAGTTGCGAACGGTTGATGAAGATTATATGATGATCTCTTTTTTTTTTTAAATAAGTGTGAAATGTGAGAGGAGATAGGATTTTATGACATATTGCTTTTTTAATTACTTCTGCAAAAGACAGGTAGATTCGGCCTGATTTTTGAAGTATAACAAATACCCACTGGCAAACCAATTTTACGTTTCTCAAGGCGTACTGAACGAATGGTATACACACCGAAATGTAAAACGAATTCATTTGTGGCTTGTTTATCCTGAAGGCAAGATGCTACCGATGAATGGGGGAATTTTACTGATATAAATTTAAGAAAAAAGCGTTTTCTCTCATTTAACCTCATAACCCCCATCTGAACCGAGCATTTTCTGCTGTTCGGCATTACCCAAATATAAAGGCTTCTTTAACAAAGTGTCAAAACGAGGATGAAAATACAACCAAAGAAGTGAGAAAAAAGCAACAAAAGAGTGACAAGAGAAAAAGAACCACAAAAAAGCCACAAAAACACAACTAAAAAGTGACAAAAAACGTGATGAAAACATGACATAAAAGCGCCAAAAAGCAAGGAAAAAAACGTAAAGAAAATGACAAAAAATGACAAAAACACAAAAAACAAACAAGAAAAAAAGAGATGAAAACACAACAAAAATGTGACAAAAACATGGCGACAATATACCTTAAAAGTCACTATTAGTTTTGTAGATCTCAGCTTTCAAATGAGGCGTTACTCTGGCCTATAGACTGTAGGCTCCAGCCGAGAAGATTTTAGATTTGGGTAAAGCTGCACTGGGGAAAATGCACTCGGTTAAGTATCATGATACGCAAATATGTTTGTCTAAACATAATCTCACAACATGCACTCTAATACTGCAATAAAAGGCTTAAAGTACACGCTGAGCTTATCCTGCATAATACAAATATCCATTTTGTGCACCACAAGATCCAACATCTTGTATCCTGAACTCTGTAATGGGATGTGTATTGTATCGTGACGTTGGCAATACCCAGTCATACTTAGTGGAGAAAAAAAATACATTTACTTTTTTGTTTTCGGGTTAAAGGAACAGAGATATGTTCTTGCCCGAGCTTAGACGAGTTGATGCGTACCTGTCTGGTCTTTGTGCGTGCCCTCAGGCAAAACGACCAAAGATGTTGTTATCATTTGACCTCTCCCTGTATATTCCTATTGCTCCGAATGGGGGTGAAGTTGGAAACTACCAGGCTCTTCCACGGGCAGGTAAGTATCAACTTGTCTAAGCTCAGGTAAGAACATATCTCAGTATGGAAAAACGGTGGCCTGTTCCTTTAATAAAAGCGATCAGGGGAAACATTGGATAGTGAAAAATCCCTTTGCGCAAACCTTCATGAATTGATAAGAGTTTAGCCTGCAGTGTCTCCCCTTAAGGAGTAACCAGTAAAGCCAACCGACTTTATTTAAACAGCATGACTTTTTAACGCACTTTGACCCAGCTCGTTCGGCTCCTCCAGCCCGAATCAGCCGCGCTTGGCTGAACTAAAAGGTGTGTCGTCTCAGTTTTGAAGCATCCCCTCTGTGCTCACGCCCCCCCCCCCCCCCATCCCATCATCCCATCATCCCACACCCCATCCCCACGCGCCTGACGTCACCGCGTAACCCTGCCCCGCCCCCTTCCTCGCCTCCCGGTTGCCAGCAGCTAGTCTTTGGATGGGTCCTGCTTGTGGTGCTGGCGCTCGTCACTCCCACCCCGTTCACTCGGATTTACACGAGCGTTTAAAGAACATACAATATATGTATTTAAAAAAAAAAAAAAAAAGCTATAGTAAGTAAGCGATCCGAGCGTGACGCGTGAAGAAGAGCGTTTGTGGAGGCGACTCGGCTGCCGGACGTCGATATTCATGCTTGCATTCTCGCAGAAGTGAAGGTAAGGAAAGCGTATTTATTTCCCTGCTTTCTTTTTTTCCCCCCGTCCGACTCGTGGGTGACTTTACGTTTGTCTTTGAAAGTGATGTTTGTGCCGTTTTGTCGCGGGGTGCTTGGTTGGCAAAGGTCTATGCACTGCTGTCTGCAGCCTGGGGACTCCTTAACGAGAAACAAGACAAGCGCATTGATCAATTAAGGGACGTACCGGGGCACCAGGAGCGCGCTTTGGCTCACTTTTTGTTTTGGATGAAGATTGTCCGCGCGTAAAAGCTCGTTCCGGACCCGCATTGTTGCCCAGCTTTGCTCTGTCATGCCGCGTACTGTTTGTGTGCGTGCGGTCGGGTCCAGCCGGAGGTCAGCAGCGCAGCGCGTGCACGGGGAGGGGGGCTTGGCTAATATAGCGAAAGCCTCCCCCCCCCTTTCTCCATCCCTCTGCTTCGCTGCGTCAACTCCAAATCCCAGGACTTGTATCGCCACGATGTTGTGCACTATTGACCAGCGTGCTCCCCTTGTATTTCTCTTTCACTTGACAGACGGACATTGTTCCCCCTGCATGCGCGTGCGTGAGGCCCCGTGTTCGTGTGCGCGCGTGTTTGTGTACGCGGAGAAGTGTGGCAATGGCGGGATGGGTGGGCGTTTATGCGCAATGACCAAGCAGCACCCAGCGCATGCAGCGCACAGCCCCGGGAACAATCGGTGACGCGTGCCAAGCATTGAAAAACACACACTGGCCTCTAGTCTTATTCTGTGGGCCATGTGTGCGCGAGGAGCAGGGGGAGGAGGAGGAGGGGGGCAGTGGCGCACGAGGAGCTGTGGGGTTGGGCTCCAGGAGAGTCAAGTGGATCAGGAAATACTTCTGTCCGGCCAAAGTGGTGGACTTGTACCTGCGTACAAGTCCATTTAGAGTGTGTGGAACTCAGACTATGCAAAACGCAAGTAAAGTGTGAATGAGTAAACAAGGTCAGGACTGAATCAGGGGAATACAATAGAATAGAACTTTATTGTCTACCATGCACAATGATGGCAGACATTTGCTCACACATTCACAAGAACATTTGCCAACATAATAATACATTTAAAGTCCATTAAAAAGGCAGTTAATTGCAAACACAACAACAGCAGATTCACCATTTATAGAGAAGGATTGAGCAACATTAGGGGTTACGACTTATCCAGCTCCCTGATGGCACAAGGCATGAAGGAATTCCTGTGTACATTTTTCATGGCACTAGGAAGTCTGTATCTCTGCCCTGATGGAAGGAGCTCAAAGCGATAGGACAGTGGACAGCTGTTGTCATCTGTGATCTTATGACTGAAACAATGCATAGCTTTACTGTGACTTACTTACTTTTAAAGGAGACTGGAACGCATTTTTGACTATTTCTTTTCTTTCTTTTTTCTTTTTTAGATTTGTACATGTTCCCTCGTGAAAAACATACACAACGTTTTCAGTTATCCTCTTCACTTTGGTCGTTCTCCTTTGCCATAGAGGGAACGTGAAACTGTCCTACACATTTTTAAAGTCCATAATCCCTCACCGGACCAGCAGTTCTGCGCTCAAAGTGCGTTCACCACAGCACCATTGATTTGTTAGAATGCTGTTAGCTGAAAGTGAAAGCTTATCGTGACTGTTTTATAACGTGTTATTCCGACTTCTTTATGCAAATAGTGCTCCAGGGCAATTGGTAATCATATCCAACCAATTCTTTTGCCTCTTACTGTCTTTTATTTACAGTATTTCAATTTTTGTTCTGTTTATGTTTAAGTCACTTTAGGGGTCTTATCAAGTGGTGTAGCTTCAGGACCCATTTGTCTGACAAGCCATGACCCAAGTCAAAATAGTAGTCCCAACTTAAAACTCGACCCTGTTATCTAGAGTTTCAAATAGTATTTTCCCCACAAAAACAAAAGCATACACATCTTTTTGCAAGAAATAAATCAAGTTGACCTTTATGTAAATGTATTTTTTTAACTTGTCAAACTAACTTTTTCTTGCTTTCTGGCCCTTTTGTGTCGGACAAATAGAGCTCTGTTGAAAAAATATATATAAAACATGGAAATCCCCGTCAGTCATGTGCACTCAGAGCCCTGTACTGTCCGAGAGCCTTATGTCACACGCGCTGCTCGTGTCTGTGCATTGTAACGCATGAAATCAAGGCTATACACGTAACTACGCCTTTATCGGGACCACAACGAGGCTCGAAGGAAACTCAATTAGACAAACCTTGTAATTCAGACTCTATTAAGTGGCATGCTTCAGAGATTTTGTTATTGATTGTAGCTTCTTTTGCAATACAGTGGTCCCTCGCTAGAACGCTTTTCACAGATTTTTCGTAGAGACAATTGTGCATGCTTTTTTACAGCGTATGAACGGCATACGCGGATTGTGTTCTGCGTCTTGATTGGTTAGTTGTAGAGTGAGCCATCCTCTTGCTTCAGACAGGATCTCCGTCAGTGTCCTGTCTACACATCAGCGCACACCAAGCAGTCACAGCAACACAGGCCGGGAATGAGCGGGTCCGACTGCGACTTTCCATGCTCTTTCTGTGGAAATAAACACCGCGAGCGTGCGCCGCTTGCCTCAGCGAAACACTCGCCTTCTGAAGCCTGAAACTGCTACGATAAAACTTTGTTCGTACTTCGTACTTCGCTCAAGATTTTACCATCCCCATGTTGTGCAATGTGACTTCTAAAAATCTTATAAGACAAATAAAATCACTCAGTGTACACAACGCATAAGGGAGAACCCGTGGGAACTAGTGAGGAAAGTGTATAAAGTGTGTGGGGAGGAGTTTTACAGCCTTAAAACATATATAATAATTGTAAAAAATAAATCTGACTACTTTGCGGATTTCACCTATTACGGCCCATCCTTTATTATCAACTATTGTTTATATGAAGATTTTGTGGCGTGGATGGATATGTATGTATAGAGGGATAGTGAACCAAGTCGTCGAATGATCAGTTTTAAAAATGGGGAGTTTTCATTTTGTTTATCAATACCGTTTCAAATCTACAACCATTAAAATAAAATGTGTCCAACTTTGCAAAATCATTTTTTCTTTATTTATGAAAGAGTTTGATATGAATTCCATTTGCACTGCCTTTTCATATTGAAGTCAAATGATACAGCACGTACATCAATAAACTTAAACTGATTTAGAAACATATTCATAGCCTCAAGTAGTAGGGCTGCACAATGTATTGCAAAAAAATATTGTATTGCGATATTTGGTGATGTAATATCCATATTGCAAGAAAGCCACAATATATCGCAACACCACTAAAGTCATCATTGGGGAATATTTTTTTGCAAACCTTGCTAAAGTTAAATTTTGGTCTTGTATAGATCCTAATGTGGTGTGTTTTAAGTCTTTTGACACTATTTGCTGAAAAAGTAGTTATCGCAATATTTGTATTGCAAGAAACCACAATATATTGCAGAGAAGCCAAGTCTGAAGTCTGGGCATATTTTGGGCATTTAAAGAAAGCCGAAGGACAGTTGATAGCAGACAGTTATCCTGTTTGCGGAACATGCAGGAAAAAGTGTCTGCTAAAGGCAGCAATACTTCTTCGAACCTCATGACTTATCTGCGTGACTGTCACCCACAACTATATTAAGTAAGTTAACGATAGGGTTTTAGCTGAAATGCTGATGTGGGACTTTGGGTTGAGGGAGAATGTAACAAGTTGCCCCATAGTGCGGCTGCAGCGCCACCACCACCATATAAGCCGTGTCCTGGATACCTCCATATTGAAATGGCACAATGCAATAGACTGAGGCAAAGCTCTCGATTTACCCATCGATCTACGTTCCCACCCTCACCTATGGTCATGAGATTTGGGTAATGACCGAAAGGACGAGATCGCGAATACAAGCGGCCGTAATGAGTTTCCTGTGGCTGGGCGCACCCTTCGAGATCGGGTGAGGAGCTCAGTTACCCGGGAGGAGCTCGGAGTAGAGTCGCTGCTCCTTCACGTCGAAAGGAGCCAGCTGAGGTGGCTCGGGCATCTGTTCCGGATGCCTCCTGGCCGCCTCCCGGGGGAGGTGTTCCAGGCATGTCCTAGTGGGACAAGGCCTCGGGGAAGGCCCAGGGCACGCTGGTGGGACTATGTCTCCGAGCTGGCCTGGTGTCACCTCGGGGTCCCCCCAGAACAGCTGGAGGAGGTGCGTGGATCGGACAGTCTGGGCATCTCTGCTGAGACTGCAATGATCACTGGAGCTCACTGGAAGATATAGAGGGTTTATCTAACACGTTTCTGGCGCTATAATTAGTACATGTAATACCCTTGAAACGATCAACAATTCATCGTTATAGTTCCTTTACTTTGTGAAAAGTGGCACTTTTGATAAGGCTTTGTCTGTATATTTTAAATATAATAACTTTTTTGAAACTATTTCAGTTTGTGCAGGAAAATCAATCGTTTGTGAACATGTTAACCTGCTTATAAAAAAATACCGCGATAATACCGAAAACCGTGATAATTTTACCGTGAAGTAAAATTTTCATACTGTGACAGCCCTATGACACATTCATGATTTAGTTCCATTTTAGCTGACATTTTTTCTGAAAATTTCCCGGAACATACCGTGTTTAAATTCCTTAGTAAAATATTGCAATATCTTTACCACAATATCCAAGACAGTTATCGGATATCGCCTTATTTATTATTTTTGCATTATCTTCTCCCTCCTCTCTCTCCAGGGTTGAGTTCAGAGATTTGCTCTGCGTCTCTCCCTGAATGCACCGTACGTGGTAATTGTGAAGTGCGGCGCTGATAAGAATCAGTGCCTGGCTCAAGAGCACTCCAGCGCAAAGGGCGTCGGTTCTATAACAGCCCGTGTGAATGAAGGACTCCGCCGAGTGCCGCTGTACACCGGGAAGTGTGTGCGTGTGTGTACGCGTTTCCACGGCAACGTCTCCTGGGAAGCTGTCCAAAGTTATCGCACCATTGGATAAGGAAAAACTCTGGAGTGATAGACGTAAATGCTAAATTACTCCCATTATACTGTAGGTCTGTATGATGGTGGTTACACAGTATGGGCCGTCACTTTTTTATCTTTTCAGTGCTCATATTACTTCCACTACAAAGTGTATCTTGCTACTAGCTGGCAGCTGTTGTTTCTAAGCTTTGTCTAAATGATTTCTCTCCCAGGTCTTGGTGGATTTGCAGGCAGAATTAGGACTGAGAAACTGTTGCTTGTTTTCCATAAAGGCTACGTTATTTCAAGCTCTAAAATGTGGATTACGAGGCGGATCTCAGTCAGACGGAAGATGATTATGTGATACACTCTGCAGCCCTAATGTCTGAAGAGCCTGAGTAATATGAACCTTTAACCAGTGTAGAATAACGTTGACGTGGAAGCTACGAAATATCTTGGGTTTGTGTGAGCAGTGTGTGCACTGCAGGAGGGCAGGAGCGGGCTAATCCCCTCTCCCCTTCATCCCCTGCGCCTATTTCTGGACTCCTTTCTCTGAACTCGCACATATTTGTTCCTCTTGACCTTGGCACATTTCATTGGGATATTTCAGACATGTCTTGCCATTGCAATTAGATTTGGAAATTATGTTGTTCGTCTTGAAGCTAAATTGTGTAATAAAAGTTATGAAATAGTGCCATGATTCAAACTAATTAGCGTAAAAAGCTATCGGCCTCATAGAAATCACAGAAACGCTGTTAGCCTGCTTTACATGTCTTACACACACCATTGGATGTGTATAGATACAGACGGCATCTTTGGAATTGCCCATATATGGTCAAATATGGGCAAGGCAAACAGAGAGGGGAAAACACAGACTTTTTCCTTTTCTCCAGAAATTACTTTATCAAATGCTACATCATGAATATATTATTGACAAAATAAAGATACAGAGATATTGAGAGGAGCAACGTGGTTCAACAGCCCATAACTATCCATCCATCCATCCATCCATCCATCCATCCATTTTCTTCCACTTGTCCGTTGCCGGGGCGTGAGGGCAGTTGTCGGAGTTGCCCAAATCACATTGCACCAGCCCCTATGGCTCCTCCTGCAGGTGGTGGGTCCACAGAAGGACGTCCTCACGATTTTAACCGGGCCTGTTGGGGCTTCTGAACCGCTCTTTGTCTGACCCGTCACCCAGAACCTGTTTGCCCTGGTAGACCCTGTAGGGGCACGAAGCCCCTGACAACAGAGCTCCCAGGATCATTCGGGGGCTCAAACCCCTCCACCACGTTAAGGTGGCGGTTCCAGGAGGGCAGCCCATAAACACGCTTCATGAATTGCACAGTTGAATAGCTGTGCAAATCCTGTAGTGTGTGACCTCTCTTTCTATCTTTCACTGTCATTCGTTCTGGTTGTTTGTCCGTTTTTTTGTCAGACATGTATTTTTCCAGAGCCCGTCTATGGGATTTCGGATTCCCTCCTTCCAAATCCCTTTTCACGCGTCAGTCTGAGCGCGGGAGTCAGTGGCTGCGCTGAAAGCACTCCGGTGTGGTCTGAACAATAAGCCTCTCCAGCTCTGACAGCTCTCCTCTATCTGACTTCTCCGAGTGGTTATTGCTTTTATGCAAGTCGGTGTTTCTACAACATGCTTCTCCAAGTGATGACTAGATGAATACAGACTATACAACAAACATTACGGATTTTACTTTGACATTTTATCTTGTTTTCGGTTGCAGCTTTTTATCTTTGGTCAGTGTATTTACTTTATTTCAATCTTGTGCCATATTTCTTTAGCGAGCAGAGGTGGCTACATCAGGCTACATGGTAATTTGATGAAGTGGTTACTATACTGGAGTGGTCAAAGCGGTTTAGGCATCTTGGCTAGGATACAACAACAGTAAGCACTCAAGCGAGGTATCAGTGCTGATCCTTCGTGTGGGAGGGTCAACAACCTGACTTTGAATCATGCGGTGTGGATGGCGGGAAGACAAGTCAAGACCCCAGTCGCAGTCAATCAAACAGGCTTGAATTTTAAAGACAGGAACAGGAGAAGCGTGGCCGTTTTTTACCGACCCAAAAGTGGACGCACGGATCGCAGCAGCCGATAACAGAGCAGAATGAACACAGACAATATCGTAGACTAGCTGCCTTTTCATTTCTCCATCATAACAGTGGTACAAAGCAGACAACACAACATTTTATCATGAAAAGGCCACTTTTTACTGCCCCTTTCAACCACAAACGAACTTTAGAGGCACTCAGTTTTCTGGTTATGCATGTATTTCTCTCCATTTTCAGGGGATTGTCATTCCTGCTCCTTTTCTTCTTAAATCCACTTCTTCGCCTACTTTTAATTTCCAATTGAGATGACTTTCAACAAGATTAGGAAGACTCCGTACCTGTGCCGACAGTGATCACATGACCAATCCTAAATTCACCCGTCTACTGTGGACCCCCCGGTCTTTAAATAATCTCTTTACACTGGAAAATCCCATAAACTGCTACACAGAGGACACAGAGGTTTTTGACTCGCATACATGCACTTTTTACATGCCATGGAGGATACTGGTTTGTCTTCCAGCTCAGAACGTCCAGAATTCAGTTGCTAAGTGACGCTTCTTATTGCAAAGCTTTTGTTCATTTAAGCTTGAGAAGACCTGTGCGCAAATGTATGTTTTTACAGGATGGCGGGGGACGTCGGCATTGTAAACACTTAAGGTTTGGAACTGTTCGTCATACAGTCCTGATAAAAAGTTTAAAGTGTAACTAAACAGGCGTGGCAGAGCCTTTCCCCACCCACAAACTAAGGTCAAAAATTGCTGAGAAAGGGGTGGTCTCGGAGGCTTTGGGGGAGAGGAGGGGGGTGAGTGTGTGGGCGGGGTCTGCTCTGTTGACAGTCTCAGACCAAGCCCCTAAATCTGACAGGACTGACAGACTGCTGTTACCGCTGTCACCACTGTGCGCAACTTGCGCAAGGTTTATTTTTTCGTAGGATAGTTGGTACACTCTCATGGCTTGTGATTGCTTGATGTAGCAACTATCCTGCGAAAAAAAATAAAGATCGCCACCGGCAGACGACTCGCTCGCTGTCAGTGACTGCGAACAGAGAGAGATCATCGCACAGTAGCTTTTCTAAGGGATTTATTCCTCTACACCACCTCAGCCGAAGTGTGAGCATCGCAGGGGCGCCATCTACTGGTTTGACTCATGAGCTCAATATGAAACCTCCAGAATCTCAAACTATAAGTTAGCATTGTAGCTAAGGCTAAATAATACTACTCTCCCAAGTGAGCTGAATAAAATACCAGTAGAAATATTTATTACGTCGTTTGTTGTACATGTACGTGTGTGTGGGCGGGGCCACAAAGGCACAGAGGCAGAACCACGGGCAGAACTGATGACGTTTTCTGGACGCCGTGGACACACTCTCCTCCAATCGCAAAATATCAAATGTAGTTGCTGCGTGAAACCAGTAGAGGCGCTAACCCTGCGGTTTTAGACACAAAAATGAGATTTTGAACAAGTTTGCACCAAATGTCAAAATATTGACTGGGACATGTAGCTAACTCTATTCAACAACCATGTAGACCGTTTATCAGCAAAAAAAAAAGTGGATTTGGTGTTTAGTTACTCTTTAAGAACAGTTGAAAAAATGACAAAGTCACATTTTGCATTAAGACAGTCATTTTGAATTTCTTAAAAGGTCCTTAAGGTTATGGAATAAGAAAGTCAAGTGGAAACACTCCAATCAGTTTAATTGTTTTCCATAAAAGCGCTACAAGAAAAAATGTTTGTCTCACTTCCATTTCTTCTTGTTGCACATTGAAGTTCTAGTTGGAACCTTGTTCATTTCCAACCATGCAAAATGTGAATTTTTACCATGTTTCAACTGGTCTGAAACGTTAAATCGAAACTGTATTTCCTCCCCCATCTTGTAAGAAGCAATTTTTAGACTTGAACTTCTGATTTTTAACTTTCTGTGATTATTGACAAGTGCTTGGATTCTTTAAACCGTCCTTTTACAATCAATGGTAGCTGATTTGCTATTACAGACTGATAACTAAACAAGCACATAATTCTTTGTACCACAATTGTCATGGAGATATCAAATACTTCTCTCTGCGCCAGAGTAAGCAGCACGCTTCATTTCCCATCTACTTGCCCATGTTAGTAGATTGTGTTGCTTGTGCCGCTGTAGAAAGACTCCTCCAAGTCAGAGCATATGGTGTTGTTTTTCTTAAAAATATTTTGTGATTGGATCCATAGTTAGCGCCATCTCCATCCATGCGGGTAAATGTCCTCTCCTCTCTGCTGGACTCCACACAGGTGATAATTATAAAGGTAAGCAGCAGCGAGGCAGGGGATTTGTCAAATGTGTCTTAAGAGCAAGGAAATGACGGTCTTCGGCGGCTCCCTCCTTATAGACGGCTGGATTACTATAATGGTGTGGGATAATAGGATGGTTGTATGCGGGCTCTCACGTCGAAGTGGAGGCTGCAGTTAGCGGCATCCAACGTTTACAGACGGCTACAATACTAGGGCTGCACAATATATCGTTAGCGCAACATCGGGTGACATAATATTCATAGTGTGAAGACATACAGTAACTCACAAATGTGCAGAAGGTCAGCTTTTGTCAATTTTCTTTATTTTGTCCCATTTTAGCCTCGCTTTGGTCCTGAGTTTGTATTTTATGTGTTATGTTTTGTCAAGCTAGTTTTTCATATTTAGTTTTTTGTTTTATATTAGTTTCATATAAGAGTGGAAACAAATCGAACTCTTTCCTTCGCGTATTCATTCGCAAATATTGACATGTTTGGTATCCATGTACAGCACGTAAGGCGACCGAGATGCCGCTGTAATCCAAATATGGGCATTTCCTTTCTGGGAAACAGATGTTGCCAAAGAAAGTTACACAACTTTAGGGCCCGCTTTCTCAAAATTAGGTTTTCTTTACACTCTTGCAACATTATCTCCACTTAAGTAGCTCCTACAGACTCCAAACTCTCCAGTCTGGGACTTCACAGTATTTTCAACGATTTTCCTCGTTTTTATGTTGGTAATGTACAGCAGAAGTTTCAAATTGGTATCTCTCTCTGGTTCCCTATTCAGCTTCAGTGTCTTGCCTTAAAGCTACACTGCGGAACATTCCAGGTCATGTTGCTACATCACAGGAGAAGTTGAACTGATAAATAGACAAACATGTCAGCGATGCTCAACATGCCGGACATAGACAATGCTCATTTTGCTGTCAGTTATGTAAAAACAAGCATTTTAAAGTGTGGCTTTAGATTTAATGTAGCGTTAAATTGCATTGTGTATTGGCTCCGAAAACACTGGCAGAGCAATTTCTTTTATCTTGCAGTGTTTGGAAATACAAATGGGGATTAAATGGAGTCACATGGTTTCTGGGAAATGGCATCGCCGTAGTGGAGCCCTGATCCCGCCAAACATCATTTTAGCTCCAACCTGCCAAAACTCTTTCTAGCTTTGGCATACATGACATTGTAAACTTTTTATGTCTTTGAATTTTTCTTGAGGCATGGCTGCAAACCCGAAGGAAGAGAAACAAAACGAAGTGAGCAGACTCGTTCTTGTAATGGAGGCTAATGCTAACGCTATCTTAGCTAGCCAAGTAGCGGTACCGCAAATGGAAAGGACAAAGTTGGGAACTACTTTGAACAGTAGAATGACTAGATTAGTAACGGTAATTTTGGGAGGATTTCTTTTCCTTCTTTGTGTCTCTGTCGCTCATTGGGTTCCCGTTAAAGTAGTCATTTTGCGTCACCTTAGGTAAACCTTAATTGAATTCTTTCTTTGTGCGTGTATACATATTTTTTCATGTGTTTCCGCTCACTCTCCCAGTGGCAGTGCAGATGAGCGCGTAGGCGGGATGGTTTGTCAGGCGCGGGGTCCGCTAAGTGTTTGGAGGTTAAAGTCTTTTCAACAGCCCTGATGGAAGAACATGCATGGCAGAAGGACAGAATAGACGCCACATTCACTCTCTAAATAAGCATCTCTTAGAAAATCCGTCACTTCATGAGCGTTTTCATTGACGAGGAAGTTGAGTTTCAAGGTCTAAAAAACTAAATTAGCTTAAAATATGTCTCTATTCATTATCAGGTGCACGTAGACGTATAGAGGTTCAAAAAGTGATGCGACTTGTGTTACGAGTCGGGACCAAACCTTTTACAACAAAATCAAAGAAACAAGCTGAATCATTTTATTTTTATAAATGAAAAAAATTCACTTTTTCTAGGGTAGATTTGCTCAGTTTTTATTTTTATTTATTTACAATAATTGCTGACTGTATGACCCAGCCTTTGGATATCATGTCACTTAATATTTCAATTAAGTTTTTGTAGTAATATACTCGGAGTAGTATATTTCTTTTGACAGTGCTGCTGTATTGTACATAAAGTTGCCTAAAGTCATCACTCAGAAATAGCCTCATCCACCGTTTTCCCCCCTTTGTCCCCTTCATATGCTCTGGGCCGACCTGCCAATCATCTCTCTATGGAGGCCCTCACAGCCTTTCTATGTAATTACTGTGCACTCTGCAGTGGAGCCTGGGGGCCATGCTGCTGTTCAGCCAGTACCCGCAGAGACAAGGCCTGTAATACCGAGCGCCCGAAAGGTCCAGCTCCTCCTCTGGCTTCTCGGGGCTCTCGACTCCTGCACATAATGGATTAGAGACAAAAAAAACCCTCCACTACAGAGTCTGTAGGACTCAATCATACACTGACTAGCATTATACAGGGAACATATGAGTGTCTCGCTTAAAGCCACGCTAAGAAACTTTCACAAGATCAACTAAACGGCTCCAAATGCTGCAGCCAGACACAGACAGGGCCGTGGGTTATCAAAACATATGCATTTGGAAGAAGATGCAACTGTTTGGCTGCGGTCAAATCAAAGCAGCAACGTTTCTAATGTTACACAACATCGCTTTAAGAACTCAAAGCAGCATGGAACAGTCTGAACTGGCAGTTTTGCTTAAACATCAGAGAAGCTGTGATCAAACGACATGAAAAAAATCTATACATTAAACATGGCGGCTTAGTTTTTAAATATTATGTTACCTTGGACCACTATACAACATTAGTGACATTGGATTGTACATTATTTTATAGTCTAAAATACAATGCTGCGTTGGATTTATTGAAATCAGTTTCAGTTGTCACCATAGTCAAATTTGAAAGGCTGTAATTATTCATGATATTGTTTAGGAAAATACGGTTATATTTTCAACGACAAAATCAGAAAAAAATGGACCGTGCCAGGTTGAAATTATGTTATTTTTTTAAAGATGTTTTCAGAAGTTTTTCAAGGCTCAATAAATCATGCAGGAATTAGATATTAACAAATTGTTGAGTACAAGACTGGAAAGTTTAAGTTTGTAGGTGCCACTTAAGGGGAGAGAGTGTAATATAAACCTCATACGCATGTTGCCATCTCCCAGAACGGAAATGACCATATTTGGATTACACATCTCGGTCGCCTCACGTACAACACGTGAAAACCAGACCAGTATCTGTGAATGAATAAGTGTGGAAAAAGACGAGGGCGCGCCATTAACTTCGACATTGCCAGAAGATCATGAAATGAACATCATAAAGGGAGAGTTTTTTTTTTTTTTTTTTTACTCTTGACATTAAAATTAAGATGTCATGAGAAAACTAGCTACAAATCTCAACACTGACCACTCGCCTTCAATGGCTGCAGTTAGCAAAGACTGCAGTTGTTTAGGCAGTACATCTTCTGTAAAGCACAGAAAATCCCCTTCCACATGCGTTTTTACTGTGTTTAAAACCTGCTGACATTGTAATTTGGACCCGGTCTTAGTTTAACCTTGAATCTCCTTGGACGAGAGCGCAGTGCCAGTCCATTTGAAAACCTTGTCCAGATGCTGCCGATAAACAAACTTCTCCCTGTGCTTTTACTGCCTGTATTTACTCCTAATGGCCCCTATTCTCCACAGACCGTGTGGGCCTTTAGATTGAGTTGTGCGTCTGTCGCTAACAAAGCAGTTTTCCCTCTAGACTCCATTATGTGGAGGACACGAAAGCCCCAAGCAGCCAGAGCAGGAGAAAGTACTTTTGGATTTGAGAAGACTATTGCAATTGCATTTTGAGTGCACTTTAACTGTGTTTTTAACACCCCATTAAGACGGGATATTTTGTTTTTTTGTGAGGGTTAACTAGTAAGCATTTATAAATCAGACTTTCAACATGACACCAGACAGAATTCTCAACCCTTTAAGACCCAAACTTTTTTTTGTTCCTTACCATTCCAGAATTGGGAAAGAGAAGACAAAAGCATTCTCTCTGCCTCAAAATTCTCTAATTTTACGTCTAATAAAAATATTATATTAGGGGCTAATCTACCTAAATATTGGGCCTCATTCACGACACGTTTTTACACACACATTTGTTTACCTTCTTAGGAAGTGTCATTCTCAAAATTTGTTCTTGAAAAACGTTCTTGTCGAAGTACAAATCCCAAGAACGGTCTGGAGGACTCTTACGCACAAAAACATCTCCAGTTCTGTTGCTTCTGATGGAACTCAAAACTCTGAGTCATATATATTTGTACAAATCTCATAATAAGTAATCCAATCGCATTTGATAGAAAAAAGTCAGGAAGCATGTAAATACAATTATAATAGATGACATATACACTGTTTATTGAAAAATAACTTGGTAATATCACTTGATAAAACTATACATTTTCAAATAATGCCGCTGGTTATAAAGAGAACTGAATGTGCACTGCATTGACATTGTTTGATAAAGACAAGTCATTGAATCATTTTGTACTGAGGGCTAAGTTGCGTCTGTGGCTAAAGATTTGAGTGACTTATGGTTGACTCTTTGTTATTCGTTTTGGATTTGCATTTTGTACACAGCGCTTCTTGTCCTTTTTATGGTGAATGATAGGCGGTGACGTATGCCAATTTGTCCTCACACGCACGTGCTTCAAATTTGGCATTCACCAACCTCCGAGCACAGATGCAAATGATTTTCCAGACTTGAGAATGTGTCATGAATCTGGCACAGTTTTCTGACGCTGCCTTAAGTTTTTTAAGAAGGTGTTTGTGAATGAGGCCCATTGTGTGCTTATGCCAGCAAAACAATAAACGGCTGAGTATTTACCAAATGCCACTTAATAATAACTGCTATTATGTGGGCAGTTCAGTCATTCACAGATTTTAGGAAATGCAACCAAGTCCAAGTCCTAGTTATTGTTTGAGATACATTTTTAGCTTGGCTGCAAAATGCTTTTTCCTTCACCTTCTTCCAAACCTGCAAACATTTCATTACGGCGTCTGAGTGAACTTTGGCTCATAGTTGCTTCTCGCATCGATTTTGTTTAACCGCAAAACGGCAAATGAATTATGAATCTGCATCGATGTTTCGGTCTCTTGTCTACGACTGGCAGCATCGCAGTTGGTCACTCCAGAATCGCTTAACCCCACAGAGTGAGAACTTTCTCGATATCCTAGTACTTGATTACAGCAGGACTCCGGTGAACAAAGCGAAGGGTGAAGAGGCGAGATTCGGCGCTGACCTCTGCCGGCTCTAATCCCCATGGCGGCGTTTGTGTGTACGCGCTCGCAGCAGGGGGAAAGGGGTTAATCGTAGCGCTCGGGTCAGATTTGAGGCTCACTGGATTAGGACAGGCTCACCATGTTGGACACCGCGCTAATCTGCCCTATCCATGGCCCCGCCGCCGCAAAGGGAAGCCGAATGGGACTGGGTAGTAAAGGGCCACGTTTACTCAAGTGCATGTCACCTTAATGTGCTTTGAAGAGTAGTCTCATTGCCAACATGCTACTGGAAAAAGGAGCGCTTTGTCAGTAGATGCCATATTTTGATGCCAAGGAGGGTCATTAGACAGGACTAGAAAGTTACTTGGCGTTCCCAGCTCAAATAATTAATGAAAACTTCTGCTTTTGCTCAAGGAATCTGTTATCATTTCATATTATTGTTAGATAATGTGGCATAGACACTTAAAAGTTTCAAGTACCGGTAATGCAAGCCAAGTGGCACTGAAGTAGTGGAACTGAAAAAAAAACCGAATGCCCTGGTCATGTAACAAAACTCTTGCCTAAGTCAAGGTTTAGCTATTAGTTTAGGAGCGAAAATGCTTCATATACTGACATGCTGTATAAGAAAAGGTAAAGTTTGTGTCTCAATTAGCACATCAGCGAATTCTATGCAACAAAAAGTCTCATCTCCATCCCTGTGTGGAGCCTTATTCTATGCAAAACCTGCAAACACTGCAGTCTAGACTCCCACAAACATGTTCAGAATTGCTGTCCACATGGCTCCAATCATTTTTCTTTTGGCAGCTGACGCTATTGCGAGAGGGCTCCACATGTCAGTAGTACCAGAGCTTTTCTCACTTCGCTCTGTGGTGACAAACCCAGCTGAGCAGTGTGCTGCGGCGTCAACGCTGCCCCCACTGCGATGCCTTCACTGTCAACGGGAAACCTGCGGTATTCATGACTGCTACGGAGGATTACGTATGGAAGAAAGAAGGGTTAACGAGAAAAAGACAGAAGTTATTGCTTTTAACAACAGAAAATCTGCAAATGACCCGCATGAGGTTCTTGGCTCTCTGGCTCCTCACCTTCGAGCCTCTGCCAGAAACCTTGGGGTAGTTCTAGACAACATATTCAAATTTGACAAACAAATCAATTCTGTGATAAAAGCCAGCAGCTTAAGAATTCTAAGTAAAGTGAAAGCTTGTTTTCCGCACAGCGATTTTGAGCGAGTTATTCATATGTTTATCGTCGCGTCTTGACTATTGTAACTTGCTCTACTGTGGGCTGGACAAATCCTCACTCAGCCGCCTACAACAAGTCCAGAACGCTGCTGCACACTTACTGACAGGGACAAGGCGGCGGGAGCATATCACCCCTGTGCTGGCCTCCCTCCATTGGCTGCCTGTCAGCTATAGAATTGACTTTAAGATCTCGATGCTTGTGTTTAAATGTCTTCATGGATCTGCTCCTGTGTATCTCTCTGAGCTTTTGTCTGTTTATGCCCCAGTCAGATCAGTAAGGTCTGCAAACCAGCTTTCCTTGAACGTGCCCAGATCCCGTTTAAAGACACGAGGAGATCAAGCGTTTAGTGTGGCTGCTCCCAAACTCCGGAACAGTCTCCCCCTAAATGTCAGAGCTGCTCCAACTGTAGAAACCTTTAAGACTGCCCTTAAAACACATCTGTTTGCGTTGGCGTTCAATTCAAGCTGAGCTGCATTATGACTCTATTGTGTGTGTTTCTCTCGTTGTTTTGTACTGTCATTTATATATCGTGTATAATAACCTGTATGTGAAGCACTTTGGGCACCTAGTGTTGTTGTAAACGTGCTACACAAATAAAGCTGACATTGACATTGACATTAAGAACTATAATAAAATGTAACACCATGATGTGACAAATGGATCTTGTAGCCATTGGGTTTTTAAGTTTTTTTCTCAATTTTGACGGACCATGCATTTCTGGAATTGGTTCATCTACCCGTCTTTTGTATGGGGGGGTTCAGCACTTTGAAATGAGCCCTCCAGTAACCTCTGTGAAAGTGCAAAGCCGGTACTAACCTTTCTGGGGCCCTAAACAAAAATCCTCTTCAATCTACTTGAATTCAATATATACGTTCAAGTGAAAATAGTGAAAACACATGTACTTGCACTAATTTCACTTGTACGATCTCGACACTTGCCGCACACACGTTTTATGGAAGCCTGGTGTCGGTCAACAGCTCTCTCTCGAAATCCTTGTGCTCCCACTCCCTTCCAGTCAATCATTAAGCTGAGAAAAAGATCTGTCTTTTTTTTTTCTAACATCCATATCTATTGGCTTGAACTCCACTGCCTCTTCATGTGTGCTTTTGGGTTATCGACTTTATGGAGGGTCTTAAGGACATTGCAGTGTTTCTTTGTACGGACGGATCCCTCCGAGACTTGCTTGTGATATAGGGTGCCAATAAAATGGAGCTGACTTGTAGTTCAGGAGGAACTTAGACGGCAGACATGTGTCCCTGGAGTTAAAAAAGAGCAAAGTGTACAAAGCAATAAAGCCTTTTGGGCATTGAGTAGTTTTATGTGCAGTTACGCAGTGGTACAGTTGCACAAAATATTGTTTTGTCCTGATCTCAGTTGGTTCCAATCCTTTTTCTACTAAGATACAGTAAAATCTTTCATAAATGCCTGATTAAATAAGTGTTTCCACATGTCCTAATAGATGATGTTGTGTGCGATAAGCAGAACTGTCCCCCAGCCAATGAAACATGTTGGAACCACACCAAAAATAATTGCAGAAATTGATAATTTAATGAGTTTTTTTATGAAAGGTTATGGCTTTCACATGTACAAGAGACTGGGCTTATATGGTTGTATTTTCTGGTTATTGTCCGGACTGTGAGCAGACCACTGACTACAGTAGTCTAACCTACTGGAGATAAACTAGTCGCTCTAAGTCTGGTTTAGAAACTATACATACTTTTGTTTTTTGGGGACGAGAGTCTCGAATCGAGTGAAAACACTTTCTCTGTTTCTGCGCTTGACGTTGAGTTTACATCCTGTATGGCAGCTCTGTTTGTTGTCTCTCAAACATACCGCCCGTGCATACAGCTGGAGCAGCGGATTTAACAGATGGGTGAGAAAGGTCGACGGCAGCTTGACCCCTTTACAGACAAGTACAATACCACACGCTCACATAGATATGAATGGAGACGCTTGACTATAAATACGCACAGACGAGAAAAGCATTTGTTGTTGTTTGGATCTGGATCTTGGCAAAGATCTCATTGTTTAGGGCAAAATTTGTCCTCTGCACTTGACCCATCCTTCAACCAGTAGCATGGATTATGGACTGAACCAAATTTGGGGGACAATTCTGTCTTTTATGCAACAAAATCAATCCAGGAAATCCAGATGAAAGCTTCAGCTGCAGTAGAAGAAGAAACAGCCTTATAATGATACCCTTGACCGAAGTGCGATCCACTGCCCACTCCCCACACCTTAACCTGCTTTGCTCTCACAGTCCGTATCATACCTCCTCTCCTCTGCCATCCCACTGTAGCTCATGCAAAGCCCAGTGCATGTCCAGCTGACCAAATGAGCTCTGCGGAGAGTCTGCCTGTCCATAGCCTCAAGCTACGGGGCAGTAAACAGCACACCATACATCCCACAGCCAAGCAGCTAGTGTATAGTGGCAGTCATTCTTGAGTTGTTGAAACCACCTCTCCACTGTAATATTTTAAGATTGTATATAAAATTACAGAAATGCTTATACTTTCAAAAAACTTTTAAAGACTTAATTGCTTCAGTAAATGTTGGATCCACGTACACACTGAGTACATGCGATCTGAAGCTGACCTCACATTTTGTGCCACAGTTTGGTACAGAAAATGTTCAAAAAAGATCCGGAAGGTGTATCATAGAGGCAGTGCGAGTGTAAAATTAGATTTGGGCTGAGTGCGAGTGCGAGATTCGGTTTCACAGACATTAGGGCCAGAGGAACGGGAAGGAACACTGAGATACTTTTAGTCCGGCCGAGGGCAGTAGTTTTATGTACCAAGTGCCTGACTTTCAGAGCACTTTAGTTTCCTTTATTTTAAAGATTTTTGCCCAAGATCAATTGATGGAAACTCGTTCTTCTATGAAAATGTCACACATCAGACCCTAGGCATGTTCATTTAGATAATATTTTTAGGCTTTGTCTGAAATACTAGTAGTTCTGCCATTTTATAGTGGTGTCCCGATGTCCAGAGAGAAGTGAAATCTAAAAATCTATGAAAAAAAGGAAACCAAAACATAACAAAAAAGTGACAAAAACAAAGTGTCAATGTGACTAAAAGTTACGGTCACGTGTGTCGTGTAGGTCTTAGCTTTCAAATAAGGCGCCGCACTTTTGCTCTCCAGTCGAGAAGCTTTTAGATTTGGGTAAAGCCGAACTGGAGAAAATGCGCTCGGTTCAGACGGGGATTAAGAGGTTAAAACTATTTAACACTTTGTTGATTAGAAAAGGTAAGATTGTTCTGAAACAGCTGAACCACTGGAGAGGATTCAAAGATTACTCTAAGATGCGTGAGTGGGTCGAAACACCCATTTGGTCGGTCTTTCTCAAAGTGAACGCAGCAGCTGAATGAGTGCACTATGTAGTCTAGTCTACTATAGTAAATGAGGGGTTAGGGGATAGGGTGGACATTTGGACACAGCCTTAGGGCCAGATCTTGTGGTTCATGGCGCAGGCTGTAGAGCAGACGACTGCGCAGACGGGTGGCGCTCCTTGCAATCTTCAGTGTCATACCTGGCGCAAAAAGTGGGCAGGACAGGAGGGCGGGACAGACTCGCATTGTGATGTTGTGGTGCCGCCCCCTCCCCATGCTTTCCCCAGACCTGCGGAAGGCGGTGGTCTGCAGTGAGGGGTTCTCTTGTAAACGCGTAACATGCATGATGCAGCGTGCAATGTTTAATAAAGATGAAAGAAATAAAACTGTCCCTCCGCTGCTGCAGATCCAAGACGAGCGGGCGGGGAAAGAGAGGCAGCAGCCTCGCGTTGGACACCGTTCGAATGCGCAAAGTTACGAAATGTACAGGATTTAATTGATCAGAAACTGTCATATCGGCTGCAGAGGGGTCAGAGTTATGCAGCAGTTGCAAGAAAACTGTAGCGTATTGGAACATTTGCGCTACAGCTGCTGCAGGATTCTTGGAGCGGCTGAAAAAAAAAGTTGCAATGCGCCCTGTAAAATGCGCGTCTTCCTTTTGGACTGAGCTTTGGCTACACACAGAGCATCATCAGCAGGTAAAGACTGAGACACGATGGAAATGTCTCCTTAAAACGCAGATTAGACCTGGTGTTGTGGCACTTGAAGGCATGTGTGGTTTATTTATGGAAAACTGTTGTTGTTTTGGTGTTAGGGGTGTGCGCGTTGATCTACAGTATCAACGTAAACCCGTGCGCAACCTACGCTCAAACAGACTTTTCAAGGCAATTTCGCTTTTGTTTTCAATTTGACGTCGATTCTACGGAAGAAGACAAGGCAGCGCGATGTGAAGAGGAAAATAATGTGAAGGTTGCCATAGAAGAGTAGCGCGAGTGCTGCTTGTAATGAACCACGCCTCAGTCGGCCTCTTTTTCTTAAAAAACACCCTCTCCCTAGTGGTGCAGCAAGCCCTGCGCCACATGCAAGATCGCGCGTGTATTATGTTGCGTTTAGAGTTGCGCACGGACTGCGCCAGTCACAAGATCTGGCCCTTAATGTCCCTTTAACTAACACAGCTCTATAGACATTGCTGCCTTCTTGCCCAAAGACTGCAACCTCGTCTTGTAATATTCCATTTATGACGCATTTTTCACGATCTGGTTAGACTCCGTCGGCTACCATACCTACACTCACTTCATCCTCTCCACGAACCCATGAGCTGAAAAACCTTGCTTGATGCAACCCGTCTCTGTAAAAGCAGCACTTTGAGTGACAGTGCGCGCTTCCTCTCAAAGTACAACATCCTTGGCACTTCGCACACACCGCCGTTTTCCCGGTCTGAACACTGTGATTCACTTTCCGCGGACAAATTGATCCGCGTCGATGTGTCATCCGTCGATCCAAGCTCCATGTAAACCCACAAGGACAGCCAGTACCATTCTTGTATAGACGGGCAAAGAATGGGCCTAATGTAGCCCGCCTTATGTATCTTCTCGAAAGCTTATCTAACGCGCGAGACAAGGTCAGGTTGAGACGGCGAAGGGTACAATAGGTACATCCATGTTTGTGTGTATGTTTGTGTGAGGGTGGACGATACAACTGATATTATCGGTTTGTGAGGACGCTGATGCTGTTGAAATAGCTTTTAGTTTTAATCTTATAATATTGTTCCGTGGTTGAAAAACGTATCTGCTTAATGAGAAAAGTTTTGGCTATGTTCGGAGTATGTTTCTTCACTGTATGTTCAGTTAATTTTCCACAAAAAATGCAAGTTGTTTGTATTTTGGATCAAATCGTGTGAAACAAGACGTTAGAAAAATGCAAAACCAGGATGAAAACAAGGCTGCAATGGAGCGAAATTGGAAAAAATTGTGAATTAAGGCGAGACAAGGCAGGTGAAAACATCGATTTTTCCCGCAGTGGTCAGTTTTGTGTTAGTCTTCTACTTAACATCTTGGTTTTAGCTTCAGGGTAAAACAAAAGCGACCAAACTCACCCTTTGCGAGGCATATTTCATGACATTTTGCTGAGTCACACTGCAGAGTTTCCCAGTAAATCACCACACTACATAGTTTGGTATCCACGTGCCATCCAAATATGGTCATTTCCTTTAAGTAGGAGGGCAACACAGCAGCGGTATGAACAAACTTTACAGAACTTCGGGGCCTATTTTCTCAAAATGTGTTTTCCTTACACTCTTGCGACAACTTCTCCACTTTAGAAGCTCCTACAGACTCCAAACTTGTACTTTTTCAGAGGGATTCTCTAGTATCTAATTCCTAGCCTTGTGATGGTCATACATTGATGGCTTCTGTCATTGTCATTGTCATTATACAACTACAAGTTTTGTGATAGTGTGTGCATTACAACAATATTTTCAATTTAGGTCTTTTAGTCAGGTTCATAGACACTCTTCAATAATTATTACAATCGGCTCATGGTTTTGCTCACCTTGTTAAAATGATTGTCTGTAAGTTTGCAAAGTGAGCAGAGATAATTGAAATTTCCTCCCCTCTGTAACCAGAAAGTAACTCTTCGTTTGCAAAATGAGAGCAGGAACAGATTTTTCCAAAGTAAACCATCAAGCTCCACCCCCTCCTCCCTGATTGGACCTGACAGGCTGGTTCACAGGAAAAGCTCATCTCATTGGTCAACGCGGGAGGATACTAGACTCTGATTAGCTGTTGAGATCCGGGCAGGAGGGACTTTACAAAAAATAATATTTATATTATTACCAGCTGGTAGATTTTGCACATTTGATGAAATTTGTAATGCATTTAGACTTCCAGACTTTCACTTTAAATTCTTGACTTGGGAACTGAAGACCCGGATTCACATTGACGGATGAATCACCTATTCAATTCACCCAGCTGGGAAGGGGAAGCGCAAAGTGACAGTTGCATTTTTTCTTATTTCAGAAGATCTCCGTGATCTCCGAAACGTTTGTGTCGCTTTAATGTCTCAACTATTGATCCCCGACTATTTGCTGCAGCCTATTTAAATGCCCATCGGCCTGATTTATTCATATTTCTTCCAGCCGCGCCCCACAACGCGATCACCAAATACAACACTCTTCTCCAGCTTCGATTCAGCGCTGGGGTCTTTCGCCTCATTGATCTATGGTAAATGAATATACTTCACGTGATAGCACCCCCTCACACACACACAAACAAACCTGAAACCATCTCCCTCTCTCTCTCTCTGTCTAATGGTGCCAGCCTGTCTGTGGTTTAGTTCCAACAACTCTCCTTCATAGTCTGTGGCCTAGACTTTTAGATTTATTTCACCATAGCACATTAATAATTGACTTTCATTAAATGCGGATTTCGTGGTCCTTCTCTGGAGAGTTTTTATCGCGTGCGTGTACCTGAGCTCAGCTTTAGACTGTTGTTATGCTTTTGAACAGATGTGTCAGACTGGGATCGCTGGTTGAAGAGACCATTGGCTAGGCCTGGGTTCTGCTAAAAGGTGAGTTACAGTGCAATTGGGGAATTCTAGATCAGCCCTTTCCAAAGTCCAGAGTGTCTATCCAAAGAATATTTAATGCTTTTCATGCAGAAAAATGTGCAAATTTGTCAAACATTTAGAAAAGAACCGTTAACAAAGACAAAATATTGATGTTATAATTCAACCTGGATAGACTCAAACAGACAAGAGCAGCGATTAGGAAGACATCGATATATGTATGAAAGTCAGTATGGATGAACAGCTCGGAGTTAGGGATGTCTTCCCCCGGAGCCTGGACACTGTTGTTGGTTTGAGGAGACCCGTGAAGGATGCAGCAGGTAGAAGCCGTGGGCAGAAGAGGTGGAGACGGGGCGGAGGTGGGTCTCAGCACAGCTGGTGCTTGAAAGCGGGACCGAGGACGATGAGGTGCGGCTCTTACGCTGATGGCTGGAGGTAGGTGATGCTGAAATTAGACTACCAGGTTGAATTAACGCCTAGGCTTCATTTGACAAATTCAATTAATTTCAAACTTATTTTTACGTCATTGATGTGTGGACAACTTTTGAAGGACCCCACTTTGGAAACCATTGTTCTAGATATGGCATATGTACCACAAAAAGTGTTGTTCAGGTACTGGTCCCATAAACCAAGTACCGTTAAAGTACTGGTCTCGAGTCGTGTAGTTTTATTAATGACAAAAACATCCTGATTTTGGTTTTATGAATCCTTTTCTTCTATGCTTTGCATCCTCAGTCAAAGCTTTAGGGCCGGTGTCAGCAGCAGAATCAATGGCTGAAATAGATCAGCACTGTTTTCAAACACTCGTCCCGCGCTGCACCGTCACAGATCCCTTCACACAGCCAAAGCACCAAAGCACCGCGCCTCCGCCTATTGATACTGAGATGAAGACCTCAGACTGGAGCGAGCGGAGACAGCACACAGTGACACACTGCAGCCTGGCTTAAAGGCTTTTATTCATTTTTCTGACTAATACATTCAATAGTTAAAGTAATTTCAAAGTCAGCCTTCTTTTAGAATTACACATACAAAAAACATATGTATTTCCACTGACCTAGTAAAAGCGAAAAATGAATGAGCTGAAGACACAAATCCAAGTAAGATCTCAACTCTTAAAGTGATAGTCTGTAAGATTGCAAAGGGAGGAGAGGGTAAAGAAAACAATCATGTTCCTTCCTTCCCCTCCTGATTGGACCACAAAACCACTCCTAGTTTGCAAAATGAGGAGAGCGAGAACACAACTTTCAAAAGTAAACAATCAAGCTCCCACCCCCTCCCCTCCTGATTGGACCTGACAGGCAAGTTCACAGGAAAGCTCGTCTCATTGGTCAAAGTAATAGCCCAGGACTTCTGATTAGTTACTTAAATCAGCAAAGAGATGGTCTTTAGAAAATACTTAATTATTTGATATTACAAATTGCAGACCCAGACGGTAAATTATACACAATCCATTACATTTGTAAAACAATTAAACTTACCGACTACTGCTTTGAAAGAAATAAAAAACATGCCAGACAAAACAAGTGTCACACTCCTGGAACAAGTCTGGATAATTTGGTTGCTAACACAAATTTGTAACCAACATATAAGATAACATATAAGGCCTTAAACCACAGCGGGGGGCTTTCCTAGTTAACCCCGAGCATCACATTGTTTTGGCTTCTTATGCCGAGCCGCTTCGGATTACCCAGACACATATTTCACTCATCCTTTTCCTCCAGTGCAGTTTATGAAGCCGTCATCACTGCCCCACCGGCAACCCCCCCACCCTCCCATCTCTGCCGGGTGAAGGTCAGTGGCAGCGGATCGATCCCGTCTCCTGTATATGGGCTTTTTATAACATGACGGACAGACAGACACGAGGCCCGTCTGACGCGCGCCTTTGTCCACACCGCGCTTTTGTCCTGCAGAAAAATGCTATAGAATGTATAGCATAGACATCCTCCTTTTAAGTATCCTCCTGATGTGGCATTGGGAAGGAGTAGGGCTGCACAGTAGATCGTACGTATGGACACTGAAGGTTTAAAATGTGGAATAATGTAAAGTAAAGAAGTATTGTGATATTTATTACTGGTTTGAACGGAAACATTTTTAGGTGGGTTGTTTTTGTGGTCCGTTTTTTTCCGGTGTGGTGTTTATGTGTACACCAAGATCTTGTATTGATGATGGGAGAGTGTGACCGCTACGCAAAACCTTTCTCCAGCACTTCCCAAAGATTCTGGACTCTGTGGAGGCTAATCCATCTCATACGTCCTGAACCGCTCTTTCACAACGTGAGCCCAATGAATCCTGGAATCGTCATCTCGGAATATTGTCCGTTCAATCAGGAAAGAAACAATCCATTGATAACCTGGTCATTCAGGATGTTTAAGTAGTCAACTGATTTCATTCTTTGTCCACATAGTGTTGCGGAACCTACACCTGACCAACTGCAGCAGCCCCAGATCATGACTGGTCCAGTTGGACTTCTTAGTCAGGTAGTGTATTAGAGAATTTTTTAGGGTGTTTTGAACAACTGGAGAAACTGCTCTGAAAAAACATCCATATTAACCTTATTTTTACTTGACTTTATTTGTGTGTGATAGATATATTTATAGTCTGCCAGAAAATGGCTAGAAAGAGTTATTTTTGGAGAATACAAAGGCTGGATGAGAGGTGGGGCATCTTGAATTTGAACGACTACTATTGAGTCAAGTTTCTTTAGAAGCGTTTTCTCTAGCTCTTGCTTGCGCACAGATTCATTTGACTTGATCGCGTGTGGCCATCTTTACCTTTAGTACAGTATTCCAGCAACGATCTCTACCTCCATGCCACGCCGTCTCTCTCTTCCCTCCTCTTCCCTGTGGCTGGTTGCCTGTACCAATCAATACCCTGTACCAGAGCGCTTCTTCTTGGACCTGCCTCCTGTTAATCCTCTCTCTTTCTCTCTCCTCTCATCGATATCTTCACCTCTCGCTCCGAGTTCAGAAATGATCGGGGCCCTCTTCCCCTCCAGCCCCATCGATCTGTGGTGGAGGTGGAGGGTGTGTGAGATGGATGCGATCGGGCCCGTACAGGACGCGGTACGGTCGTGGTGAATGCTGAGCGGGCCCCGTCACGTGTTGCGCTCGCCGTCGCCTAAGTCTGGCTGCTTGTCTCCGCTCACGGCCGCTGATTGATGCGGAGGGCTGGGTTTGAAAAGTCTCCTGTCAGGACAAGTGTGGGCGCAGCGGCCATTTTTCATCTTCACAGTGTGGTCCGCTCCGAGTGTCGTCTTGTTCAATGGCCGTGGTAGAGTTACAGCGGTCGTGGGAGGCCTCGCCGGTTTCAATCGGCAAAGGCTGCGAGGTTACAGGGTTTGGTGAGAAGCATCAAGTCATGAAATAAACTAGAAACACTAATTGTCTTCAATAAGGAAAAAGGTTTACAAATAGCTTAAACTAAGATGATATATGGTGATTTTGAGAAGGTTTGGACTAGCTTGAAATAACATTGCCAACGGAACATACATTTTTTAGAGTTGGTGATCATATTTCAAAAGAATCTATCTCTATCTCTTAGTTCAAGCACTTCTAAGTCTTTTAACTAATCTAAGACCACTAGTTTTTCCAATGAACGTATTCAATAATAATCATTATCCATTTTCCATCAATTTTACACAGATTTTGGTTCCCAATTTTCCCGTTGTGTCCAATTTGCTTTTAAAGAGAATGTTTTAAAGTCTGAAGAAATAGTAGATGCGTCAATCTTTTGCGTTGAGTGTCAGAAAACAAATCGTAAATCGTGACAAATTCTCCCTGATATTTATACATTTTCCCAGTGATGTCACACAGCATTTGATTAATAACTTGGACAGTTGTAAATTCAACTTGTTCTAAATCATTCTGGTCAAAGTACGGTCATTCCTTATTGAATACTAATGTATCACAAATGGTATCAGCTCTTATGTATCAAAAGGGGTCTGCAACCTTTGGTTTAAGAGCCACTTGCAGCTCTTTAGACCTGTTCTTGGGGCTATTTAGCTTTTGAGAGATGGTCAAAACTTGTACCTAATCAGGACTAGATAAATTTAGACCTGGACTAAATCATGGCTAATTCAGTTCTTGACTGGGGCCAAGTCTAAAACAGGTCTAAAACGGGACTAAATTGTTCTTAAGCAGGACTAAATCCGTGGTAGACCAGGGCTAATGCTACCAGAACTAAACTAGAAAATCAGAAACCAGAAAAGGTCTAAAACAAGACAAAACTCAGACTAAACCAGGTCTAAATCAGGACTAAACCAGATCTGGAAAAAAGGTCTTTCCTCAGACGAAAACAGATGTGGACCAGGTGTAACCCGGGCTACATCAGGACAAAAAAAGGAGATCGAAACCAGGACCAAGTCAGGACAAAACATGGTCTGAACAGAGTTATATCAGAATCAAGAATATTAATCGTAAGAATTTTAGAACCCACGGTAAACCATCCGGTCCAAAACATCAGAGCGGGTTCAGTAATCCTATGATATCCTTGCGGCCAAAGGAAGAGTCCCAAAAGAAGCATGTGCAGCTGTGTCTGTTACGTTGCGGTACATGTGAACATTTAGAAAGCACTGTAAAGGGTTTGAGATCGTTATTTTCTTCCTTAATTTTGATATTTGTGAATAATCGTACAATTGAAATTCAGAATCACAAAATTCCAACACACAGCTCTACAATAATATAATGTCAAATCAGAACACAAGTCTAATGTTGGAGGCAAGTTCCAAGAGTCCAAGCAGTTTTTATTTAGAAAACTTAGTCTTGCTAATTATTCACCCCAAACAAAGCAAAACCAATCCATCTTCCGTCATTTACCGAATTCCTCTCAAATTTCCCCCTGTGTCGACTTCACGGACCAGCATCCTCCCCGCCCGTTCCCATGGCAACTTCCAAACAGGTCCTATCGGCGTGGAATACATTTAGAAGCGCGCATGCCTTTTGTGTGGCGAGAGCCGAGGAGATGTGAAGTTTGGGAAGAGGGGGGTGTTCGGCTGATCGGAGGACGGTTCGGCGCTGACAGGAATAGCGTTTTGATGAAAAGGAGGAGCCTTGGCAGAAAGGAGGGGGGGTTGGTGGGGGTGGGGATACAAAGAGATAAATGAGGCAGGGGGGGGGGTTGGAGAGTGGAGACATGCCAATTTGACGAGCACCAAGCGACCACCGCCCACCCCCCTGTACCTCCGCATCAGCAGCAGAGTGGAGAACAAAGTCAGTCCGCTATAGTGTGCTTCACGCCGATTTATTTCCCCCTTGTCAGTGGATGGAGGGTCCAATCAGCCCACGGTTCAACGAAACTGAAGGACCGCTTTCTACTAATACTTGTTTTGAATATCGTACAGGCCTAAAGCGGGGATTGGGGGATGCTCCTTTTCACGGATTTTCAGTATTGAAAAGCAGGTGAATGGGGAAAAACCTTACATTTTGAGATATTAATTAGAAACTTTTGCTGTAGATTACTGACATCAGTCATTTTCTGTGTTTTCTTATGTGAAAAGGAAAGTTTTATGTAATGGACAGAGGTTTTATTTTGTTGATATATTTCAACGTTTTTTTCAGAGGGGATATGGATCTTATTTAGTTTTTGAAGTTAGTTAAAAGTAAAAAAAAATCTGTAAAAATTATTTTGCGTGTCAAAGCTCAATAAATCAGGCTGGGATTAGATTAAAACCTCTGAAAAACCTTCTAAATATTGGTAAGTCCAAGAGTGGACATTTTGGGGTCTGTAGAAGCTTCTTAAGTTCTTAAGCTGCCTCCTAGAAAAGAAATGACTACATTTGAATTACAGAGTCATCCCGGTCGCCTTACGTGCTACTCGTGGATGCCAAACATGTCGATATTTGTGAATGAATGTGTGTTCTTGTACTTACGATATTGTGAGGACCAGTTTCAGTTTTTAACCAACAGAGTGAGGACATTTTGGGTGGTCCTCACTTTAGGTTAGACTTGGATTTAGATTAGGGTTAGGGATAGGATTAAGGTTAGGTTTAGGGTTAGGAGTCACTCATTATGTCTATGAGTGTCCTCACTAAGATAGAAGTACAAGAGTGAAAGGAAGCTCTGCAACTTTGTAGTTATTCCCTGAAAAACTCGAGATCCCTAACGGACAAAATGTCGTAAAGGCTGAGCTTGGTCTATTCTTTACTCTATGATGTTAATGGAGAAAAGTAGCTAAAAATCTTAGCATTGAAGACTGCATGAAAAGTCAGTATTTTCACCTGCCGTGTCTCAGTTTTAAAGGTGCCTCATGTTTCCTAACTCCTAAGTGAAAACGGTTCGTCAAACCCGCGCGAATTAAGCGGAATACGTCGTCAGATATTGTATGATTTCGCCGAGCACACTGAAAGCTTAACGAGTGGAGATAAGACCATTTTGACGGGTCCACAGCTACCGTCAGCCTGTCAAAAAATAAAACAAAGGGAACAAAGACCCCGACCACCCCCCAAAAACCCCCGCTCCCCCCCATTCACCAACAACACCCCCCCCGTGCCCAGGGAACCACGTCCACCTTAATTGATTTTCTTAATGAAATTCATTTAGGCCGCGCCACCGGAGGGGACTGTTCGCCTCCAATTCCAAACATTCACAAATCCAGTGAGTGCATATTAGCTGGACCGAGCCTAGATACGGCTTTCCATGTAAAGCCGTGGACTAGAGGGGCACAACGTGGACAGTGTGTCGTCTTTTGTGCGTGTTGTGGCATTCATTTGGTTTCGTACCATTCCTCAGTCGAAAGGCAAACTGGTGCAAATAATCCACCACTATGATACAACATGGACATTGATTTTAATTGCCATTTGAAATATTCTCAGTGAGCACAGTAGTCCCTGTCCTTGTATCTTGATGCTATTTTGATCTAAAACAACATATTCAAAATTCTCCCTTCTTAGTTAATTCTTCCTGGTTTATCAAGCACATTCTCTCCAAGCTCCTTCCCTTGTTCCCCTTCACAACAAACCTCTGTTGCGTACGGTCAGTACATGTCAGGACTAGTCTCAGAGCGAGCTGGAGCGTGTTGGTTTGTAGTAGTGATAAGCATGGCCAGTCGGAAAGCAAGTAACCTGTTATGGAGCTAACGCTCTCTGCACGCCTTAAGCTTGACCTGTTCCCCTCTGGAGTATAAGACTGCATATTTCCAGTTTGTTTTCTTCAATAACGCGAGATCCAAAATATTGGATGCACATATGAAATCTCCATTCTTTGTTTCATATAGAGACCATTTAATTTAGATTTTCTACTCATTTACGTTATTCCTATTTCAATCATGCTTTATTTACTGTTCAGGTAATCTAGTTTTCAACACTGACCGTCTCTTATGTGTGAAGGAACTAATGACCAAAGCACTAAAGCTAAATGTTAGTTCTTGTTGTTAAGCAAATGAAATTGAATTCCCCATTAGCTACATACACATAAGCAACTGGTGACTTAGGATTTATATGCAGCTCCTTTAGATTTTAATGTTTATTTAGCGTTAGCTAATAGCGTCAGGACAAAAACACCAGGAATAGAGATGGGCGGAACTTAAAGGTTCTGTATGACATGTGTGTTTACAAACACTGAAAGAGGGAGCGAGTCCAGGTCACTATGTAATCTTGCTGGATGTTTGTGGAGGGTATCAAAACTATACATTTTTGAAAACTTTATTAAATAAGCAATTAGAAAAACAATGCTTCCCTTTGCACTGATATGTAAAAAAAAAAAAATGTCCTCAACACCAAAACAGATGATGTTTAGAGAACTTCTGTACTACTCCTGTACTACTACTACTACTACTACTAACTCCTGTACTACTATCTCGACAGTTGCGAAATCATTATTCTGCGGGTGCATGTGCGCTGTTTGTCGTTTTGAATGTAGTTAGTTCCGTTTTTACATTATACAGGAAGAAGTAAGTTCTGATATCTGATGAGATCTGTTATCCACTCATTATGTAGTAGCCACAAGCCAGTATTGATAAATCGAAACTAGTGCCGCATCAGTCTCATGTTACATTCAGCAAAAAAAAAAAAAAAAAGGTCCTGAATTTGCTGGAATGCCTTATAATTTCCTTTCCCTATCGCTTATGTTGTATTCCATGGCCAGGCTCCTATTGTACATGTTGTAACGGCTACAAAACACCAGAGGCTCATTCAGTCTCTGACATAGAGTATGTCAGATGGTTCAGAAATGGTTTAATAACAACACAACACAATTTGTTTTACAGTTTGACTTAAAGTGAGGGTCTGCAAGATTGCAAAATGAGGAGAAAGAGGTTTCAGATATAAATGGATCAAACTCCCTCCCCCCTCTCCTTCTGATTGGACCGGACAGGCCGATTCACAGTAAAGCTCATCTCATTGGTCAAAGTTATGCCACTAGGGATTCTGATTGGTGGCTGAGCTCAGCAAAAAGAGAGAAAAAATACAATGACTTAATATTACTTTTTGTCAAATTACAGACCCAGGAGGTCAATAAGACCCAACCTTTTGAATTTATGAACATACAGAGTGTCACTTTAACGGTACACTACGTAACAGTTTGGACTATGCTGCAAAACAAAACATGCTCCTAATAACCAGATCAACACAGAAAATACTGCTTTTGCAGTGGGTAATCAAAGAATGGATTTGGATGAGAACCTAACCTGTTTAAATCTCAAATTCTACTGACTTTAGTCACATCTCCATGGAGACGAGCTGGAGACGTACCCACTCACTGTAAAGTTTACCGATATCATATCTTAAGAGAGGTGATTCTCATAAAAGTTTGTTTGTACATTTATGAGGCATTTTTCAATAATGAAAATATCTGTCATAAAATAAATGCTTGTGTAGCGCCCTTAGAGTGGACCAGTATGAGAAGCACTAACATCTGCTAGGTACGTCCAAGAGAGAGATTGGAATGATTTGCCAAGATTTAAGAAAAGATGAACAACCTGTGGTTTATTGCTCAACCAGTATGGCAACCACATTAACAGATACACTGTGTATACAATAAAATAAAACAAAGAAAAGAAAATAGAGCTCTTTCCCCCAAAAAAGATGTAAAGTTCAGTTTGTTTGGTTCTAAGGTTTGGTTGCAACGTTGCTACCCGGGTAGTGTTGTGACCAATGTTTCAGTCTTATCTCAATCCAATGGATAGGGTCCAGTCTCGGTTCTTCTGCAGCGGAATGCGTCTGGCTGGCCACACCATCACACTCGCCTGCATGGATCATGGGCTGGGCTCGCCATCACTTTTCAGGGCTCACTATCAAACCAGTCTACACAAAGTGCAGAAAGTAAATTAATTTCAGTTCTTTTCCCTACGAGACCTCATTCGATGTTCTCCAATAAAAGTCATTTCAATTCTTTACACAATTGCTAAGGACAACTGCATTAAATTTCTCTAGATTTTAGCTTAGTCAGCCAATAAAGAATTACCACATTTGTAGTAGTAACACATAACAATGATGAAATTACATTTAAACACATGAACCTCTTTTAAAATAAAACATTCAAATTGTCAGCATTGCTTATTTATCATATCCTTTTAACTTGTATTTTTAATGTATTTATCAAAACTAATGAACTGACCTTTTAAATCAAAGTTGTACAATGTTTGCCATTCTTAAATATGCAGTATTGATATCAAATACAACATTTTGCTCCGCTAAGAGCATGTGCTTTTGTAATGTAGTGCTAACACTGGCCAAGAAAACCATGACCACGTTAGCCATTAGCAACAACAGCTAGCATTAGCCGCTTAGCATTTTCTATTACATTCCGATAAATTGCAATGATACATGTGTACCAAAGCAGGTAAAACATTGGGCTTACTTCATAAAACACCCGACTGGTTTTTTATACGAAATATCTGGTTTCAGTGTTCTCAATTTATCTAACTGAGTACACATTAGCCTCAAGCTAAACATGAGCACTCACCGGGGTTTTCTTCATAGATTTTTCAAAGGAGTCACTTCTGCAGCACACAGACTTGTACCTTTAGCCTGTTTACAGTACAGTATAAGTAATTAGAATCATAATAATCATATTTAGTTGCTATTTTTAGTACTTACTCGCTCCGTTCGATCAGACACACGAGGAGCGTGCTTCGAGTGAAGTGACAATGACCGCATGGGTGAGACTTAAGTTATTTGAGGCGCTGTGGCACACTCTAGTGGACAACTAGTGCAATTGCAGCTTAGATAACGTGTACTGGTCTAGTAGCCCATTGTTTCATGTGGGTTACACCCTCCCCCCTTGACTTGGCATGAGTCCCTTCATGCTCTTGTTCGAGACTCAGATTGACGTTATCACCAAAAGCCTCAAGTGCTTTGTTAAAACTGTCAAGAAAGTTTTGGGCAAAGGAGATTAAGGGTTTACCCAGCTGAAGATAATGAAAACGATCAGGTGGTCGACGTGACCTTTCTGACCTTCGGGCAGTGTCTGTCATGTCTTGATCTGTTAGAGTTTCACTTTCAGGTTCTTTCGCAGGAGTTTCAGTGATTAGTACATTGTCTGTTTCATTGTCCGTTTGCATTTCCTCATTTGTTACATCCGATAGATTTCCATTTCCGATTGTCATGTCCGGTAAGTTTCCAGTTTCCATTTCCATATCCAGTAAGTTTCCATTTTCCATTTCCATTTCCATTTCCTGTTGACTTGTGTTCTCTTCACTCTGACTTTGTTCCACATTCGTTTCACAAGTTTCTTGGTTATTTGTGTCGGAAGCTGTGTTGATAGGCTCTGCAGACAAGCTAGGGATAGCATTAGTTTGCGGTTCACCAATTGGTTGGACAGTTGCTTGTTTTGGGATTTCACATACTTGAATGAACCTTTGGTCATGGGTGACTGGAAGTGAACAATAAGACTCACAATCAGATTCAGAGGATTCCTCATTAGGTTGAGGTAGACTTTGTCTGGTTCGAGGACGAGTTGGTTTTGGTCTAGGTTGTTCAACTTCCACTTCCTCATTTAAGTCACCACAAGGGAGTAGCATATCCCTATGCAGAGTTCGAGTGGGACCGTCGTCATTTATGGGCTGTACTCTGTACACAGGTAAGTCAGACATTTTAGAGAGAACTTTGTACACTGTCTGCTCCCATTTGTCTGCTAGCTTATGTTTGTTACGCAGCCGTAGATTTCTGACAAGGACCTGATCACCGGCCTCCAAAGTTGACTCTCTCACTGCCTTGTCAAAGCGACGCTTGTTTCGGTCTGCAACCTTTTGCGAGTTTTTTGTAGCGATCTGATAGCTTTCCTCAAGGCGTGCTTTGAGGTGTTTCACGTATTCAGAGTGGGATTTCGGCGTGCCGTCCTTGACAGGTAAGTGAAAGGCAATGTCAATCGGGAGCCGAGGCTGACGCCCGAACATCAGCTCATAAGGGCTGTACCCTGTCACTTCATTCTTTGTGCAGTTGTAGGAATGAGTCAAAGGTTTCACATAGTCGCGCCAGTGGCTTTTGTCTTTGTTTTGCAGTGTACCAAGCATGGCTAGAAGAGTACGGTTGAACCGTTCAACCGGATTACCCCTAGGGTGGTATGGACTAGTTCGCACTTTGGTGACACCGACAAGAGCGCAGAGTTCTTTTATAAGCTGTGATTCAAAGTCTCTGCCTTGGTCGCTCAAAAGCCGCTCTGGAAACCCATAATGCACAAAAAACTGTTCCCATAGAGACTTAGCAACGGTTTTGGCCTTTTGGTCTTTGGTTGGAATTGCGACCGCATATTTAGTAAAATGGTCCGTTAAGACCAAAACGTCCTTGGTGTTGTGATTGTCTGGCTCTATGGACAGATAGTCCATGCACACGAGTTCCATGGGGCGTGTCGTTTGAATGTTTATGAGAGGAGCACTTTTTTCAGGAGGGGTTTTTCTACGGACACATCGGCCACATGATTTTATTTTGTGATCGACGTCCGCAGCCATTTTCGGCCAATAAAACCTGGACCTGACAAGATCAAGGGTTCTTTCGAGACCCATGTGCCCCATTTCATCATGAAGACAGGTAAGGATGGTGGGTCTTAAACAAGTTGGGGCAACCAACTGGTAAGTGAGGTTGTCTTCTGATTGACGTGTTCGATAAAGCAGACCATTTCTCATTGTTAGTCGTTTCCATTCCTTTAGCATCAGTTTGAGTTCAGGAGAGTCAGAGTGAGAGTTTACGGGTTCGTTTTGAGCTTCCAGCAGATGGATTACTGTTTTGATGACTGCATCAGATTGCTGATGTTGTTGGAGCTCTTCCTCCGTGTAGGCAGGTACTGTCAAACAACCAACCATCTCCTCATTTGCAAAAGTGTCAGGAACTGCATCTGCATGAATTGCAAGGGATTCGACTAAAGCAATAGGTGGTGAGTCACTATGAGTTTGGACCAAAAGATGGCGTTGACACAGAACGTTGATTGTGTCAGCTGACAGGGTGTCTTGATTAGGTGAAGTTGTCAGGTGATGAGAGGCAAACTGTTTCATTCTCTCTTTTTCTGCAAGAGAAGCATGGTCGTCTCTGAGAGTGTCATGGGGACGCCTGGAGAGACCGTCCGCATCTTGGTTGCTCTTGCCTGCACGGTATTTTATGTTGAAGTTAAACGTTGAGAGTGCCGCTAACCAGCGGTAACTGGCAGCATCTAACTTTGCGGATTTCAGGATGTAAGTTAAGGGGTTATTATCTGTTATAACTGTGAATGCTGTACCATATAAATAGTCTTGAAACTTTTCCACCACTGACCACTTTAAAGCAAGAAATTCAAGCTTATGTGCCGGGTATCGCTTTTCACTGGGGGAGAGCCCTCGGCTAGCGTAGGCGATAACCCGCATTTCACCCTCTTGCTCCTGGTAAAGAGCTGCCCCTAAACCAGTAGTACTTGCATCAGTGTGGAGGACATACGGTAACTTGGGGTTGGCAAATCCAAGTACCGGCGCTGTGGTGAGTTTGTCAATTATTTGCTCGAAAGCTTGTTGGCAGGCGGGGGACCAACGGTTTGTCAGAGGCTCTTTTGGGTTGTAGTAGCCATTGGGGCAGGAGGTGGCTTTTCTGCCCTTCTGGGTAGGCGGATAGCCTCCAGTAAGATCGTTGAGGGGCTTAACTACCTTGGAAAAGTTCTTGACAAATCTACGGTAATACCCCGCAAAGCCTAAAAATGACTTGAGTTCTTTGAGTGTTTGGGGTTTCGGCCATGTGCGAAGGGCTTCGACTTTATCTGGGTCAGTTTCTACTCCCTTGCTAGAAACTATGTGCCCTAAATAACGCACAGCGGTTTGGAAAAAGCGACATTTGGAAGGTGAGAGTTTCAAGCCGTTCTCTCGAAGCTGCTGGAGGACGTGAATAAGCCTTGCCTCATGTTCCTCTAGTGAGCTGGAAAACACTATGATATCGTCCAGGAATACTAGTACTTCCTTCAAATGCAAGTTTCCCATACATTTTTCCATTAATCGTTGGAAAGTACTAGGGGCGTTGGTAATGCCCTGGGGCATACGATTAAACTCGTAGAACCCTAGTGGACAGACAAAGGCGGTTTTTGGCTTATCCTGCTCCTCCATGGCAATTTGGTAATAGCCTGATTTAAGGTCCATTACCGAAAACCATCGCGAGCCTGAGAGGGCTGAGAAGGCTTCCTCAAGGTTGGGGAGTGCGTATGCATCACGTATCGTAAGGGTGTTCAATTTGCGATAATCGATGCAGAGGCGCACTTCGCCGTTCTTTTTCCGCACAACGACTATTGGGGAGGAGTAGGGTGACTCCGATTCACGGATTATTTCTGCATTGAGGAGTGTTTGCAGGTGGCGTCTCACAGCCTCATAGTCGTTTGGATGGATGGGTCGTGACTTTTGTTTAAAGGGTGTGTTGTCATGTAAGTTTATATGGTGTTTCACTTTGGTTGCGTGCCCAAAGTCTAAATCGTCACGGGCAAACACATCACCATACTCGTTCAACTTTTTGGTTATTCTTTCCTTCCAGCTTTCTGCCAAAGGAGAGTCTCCAAAATCAAATGTTAAGTCAGATTCGGGAGTTTGACTGGATGACTGGGCAGATACAGCACAGCTTTGGATTGGATCTCCTCCGGTATTTGGGACAGGCAACTGATCATAAATGTGATCTGGAGTGTGAAGTTCTGCAATGACACAATTGTATGGCAGAGTTATGTCATGTTCTGTCTCATTTCTTACCCAGACAGGTAACCTCTGAGGATGCTGCTCAGTGAAATTTACAAGACAGCAATCCACAAAGATTCCCCCAGGCAGGGTGGATGATGATGGTGTCTCCACGATTGCGTATCCTTCAGTGCTTTGGGCTTTAACATAGCCTTCGAGGAGGGTTCGTCCTTTTGCAGGAATGACATGCTGCACTTTAGCCTTCAGAGTCATTAAGCCGATTTTCCCTGTAGAGTTCATTGTTTGTCTGAGTTTGAGTGTTCTTAGGATTTGTCTATAGCCATAAATTGGTGACAGTTCATTTGGACTTTTGCCATCGCAATATTCATTATAGACTACATCTAGAACATTTGTGCCTATAAGGACAGGGAGATCACAGTTTGAACGTACGTCAGGCACTACTAAAGCTAAAGTAGGGACTTCAGGTGCTGATTCAACAAAGTCTTTGGGGAACTTTAAGTTAAGCTCTATATAACCCAAGTACGGTACATTTTGACCACTAGCAGCCTCAACATCTAAACCTGAAATAGGGTGAATAGGATGTTCTGACAGGTTAGCATGATAGAAAGAGGAAGAGACTGTGGTCACCTGGGACCCAGAGTCTAGTAAACAGTTACACTGAATACCGCATACCATGACATTAGCTGTACATTTCTGACCTACCAGACCTTTTGGAAGTTGGTTCTGGTTTACTGTTTTCTGAGCTTTAAGGAAGGCTTTTGATTTGTTGGTGGGACATTTTTGAATGGGCTCAGTCCCTATTTGTCCCTCAATAGAAACTGATTTCAGTTTAAAGATGTCTTGTTCTGTTCGTCATAAGCTAATTGCTTTTGCTTTAGCTCTTTACGTTTCTCATCCACAAGTTTTGGATTTGGCTCATTGCTACAAGAAGGCACTATGTGGCCGTCCTCGCCACACCTAAAGCAGTACCCTGCACGTGGACGTTTCACAGGTTTGTTCTCAGATAAGTAAGTTGGGTTGGGATTGTCTGAGGTTTTGGTTTTAGGTTTAATTTTTTTATTGGGTTTAGAGGATGACTGGCTGGAGGTGTTGGACAAAGAGGCCTTTAGGGAAGCCATTTGGGCTTGTAGCTTGGCAAGTTGTTTCTCTAGTTTCTGTGTATCGTTGGTTGAATGCGACTTTTCATTATTAGTAGTAGCTGTGTCTGTTTCATCACCAGCCCATTGGTTGTATTGTTCATCAACTGACAGTGCGTTTGTTTGAGCTTTAGTTTTGAAACTGCCAAAATGTTGTTTCATTCGGCTAGACTTAGCTGTTTGCCGATCTTCTTCAACACGGAGCATTAGAAGTAACTCGGCGAACAAGGGCGGTTTGCTTTTCTTCTGCTCAAGCTGAAGGCTGGTAATGATACTGTTGTTCCAACAGCCTCGGCAAAACTGTTTTAGAAGCTGTCGGTTTGAGTCGTTTGCTTGCATTCCTCCTCTTTTGATAACTTTGTTGAGAGCTATCTGTAAACGCTGTAAGTATTCTGAACACTTTTCACCTGGATTCTGATTGGTATTCAAAAACTTTGCAAAAAGTTCATCTCCGTCATCAACTGTATCATATGCAGAGTCTAACAGACTAAGATAGTCATGAGGAGTTGCATTTGTTCCCAAGTGCTTTACCATGTTTAGAGCTGGTGGAGCAAGACTTTCAAGAATTTTCCGGACTTTGTGCTGATCAGAGGCGTTTGGATCAGAGAGGAAAAACTCGATGTTACTGCGCCATGTGTCGTAATCGGATTCAGGGTAGGAACTTGGTGTTTTTCCTGAGAAGGTTCGAAGTTTGACATGACCGTGTGAAGGTAGGTTGCTGTTTCTTATTACATGCTCAACCACAACCTTTTGGATTTCAGGGGTAGTAAGCTGTTCAGCATTTAGAACTACAGTTTGTTTCCTAGGTGATGCCACTTCTTCAGTAACTGATTGAAAATCGATTAGATTACCACTCGTTGTGGAGTCATTGGTGTTATGTTCAACTAAAACCTCACCAGAGGGCTGAGGTTCCTGGTGTGAAACAGGCATATCTGCAACTTCAAGCACTGGGGCTGCTTTCTGTATACGTGCAAGCTCATCGATCAAAATCTTTTCGAAATCGACACCAACGAGTTTAGCTACACCTTGGAGTTCAGTTAGATAAGCATTAGTGATGCTTGAGCCCCTATCAGAAGCGTACAGATCAGATAGCAGCTGAACCTTGTGGACAACTTTGGGATCACTGCTAGGCCTGTCACAAGGTAAAGTGTCTTGTAAAAACGTGACGGATTCACCTGATTTGAATTCCACAATGGCAGAATCTTTAAACTGTGGTTCTTCACTGGTTACTTTAATGACACGTTCAATAGCACCAACCGTACCTAAATGCTCAATAATTTCGTTGTCAAGTTCATCACCAGTTATAGGTTTGACTAAAACTGAGTTAGGTACTTTAACGTTTTGAGACTCAATGACATCCATTTTCAGTGTTTTGTACCTTTAAAAGGCTGTTTTCAAAGGTAGAGCAATAAAACAAGTTGTTCAGTGTGATCTTAATTGTTTAGAGTTCTTAATTCTCCTGGCTGGCTGGCTCGCCAAGTTTGTGTAGCGCCCTTAGAGTGGACCAGTATGAGAAGCACTAACATCTGCTAGGTACGTCCAAGAGAGAGATTGGAATGATTTGCCAAGATTTAAGAAAAGATGAACAACCTGTGGTTTATTGCTCAACCAGTATGGCAACCACATTAACAGATACACTGTGTATACAATAAAATAAAACAAAGAAAAGAAAATAGAGCTCTTTCCCCCAAAAAAGATGTAAAGTTCAGTTTGTTTGGTTCTAAGGTTTGGTTGCAACGTTGCTACCCGGGTAGTGTTGTGACCAATGTTTCAGTCTTATCTCAATCCAATGGATAGGGTCCAGTCTCGGTTCTTCTGCAGCGGAATGCGTCTGGCTGGCCACACCATCACACTCGCCTGCATGGATCATGGGCTGGGCTCGCCATCACTTTTCAGGGCTCACTATCAAACCAGTCTACACAAAGTGCAGAAAGTAAATTAATTTCAGTTCTTTTCCCTACGAGACCTCATTCGATGTTCTCCAATAAAAGTCATTTCAATTCTTTACACAATTGCTAAGGACAACTGCATTAAATTTCTCTAGATTTTAGCTTAGTCAGCCAATAAAGAATTACCACATTTGTAGTAGTAACACATAACAATGATGAAATTACATTTAAACACATGAACCTCTTTTAAAATAAAACATTCAAATTGTCAGCATTGCTTATTTATCATATCCTTTTAACTTGTATTTTTAATGTATTTATCAAAACTAATGAACTGACCTTTTAAATCAAAGTTGTACAATGTTTGCCATTCTTAAATATGCAGTATTGATATCAAATACAACATTTTGCTCCGCTAAGAGCATGTGCTTTTGTAATGTAGTGCTAACACTGGCCAAGAAAACCATGACCACGTTAGCCATTAGCAACAACAGCTAGCATTAGCCGCTTAGCATTTTCTATTACATTCCGATAAATTGCAATGATACATGTGTACCAAAGCAGGTAAAACATTGGGCTTACTTCATAAAACACCCGACTGGTTTTTTATACGAAATATCTGGTTTCAGTGTTCTCAATTTATCTAACTGAGTACACATTAGCCTCAAGCTAAACATGAGCACTCACCGGGGTTTTCTTCATAGATTTTTCAAAGGAGTCACTTCTGCAGCACACAGACTTGTACCTTTAGCCTGTTTACAGTACAGTATAAGTAATTAGAATCATAATAATCATATTTAGTTGCTATTTTTAGTACTTACTCGCTCCGTTCGATCAGACACACGAGGAGCGTGCTTCGAGTGAAGTGACAATGACCGCATGGGTGAGACTTAAGTTATTTGAGGCGCTGTGGCACACTCTAGTGGACAACTAGTGCAATTGCAGCTTAGATAACGTGTACTGGTCTAGTAGCCCATTGTTTCATGTGGGTTACACTTGTATTTCAATTTTATTTATTGGGGGAAATTCTACGCGAGTGGCTTTAAGTAGCAGTTTAATCTCATACTTGTACTTGTAAATCTGTATGTCCTGTATCTGCACTTTAAAGGTGCATCATGCAACTTTTTATGCGGGCAGAAAAAAAAATTATGTTGCATATTTGACCTTTCTCTGACCCAGTGGCTGTATGTGTCGTTAGCATGGCGCCTTTACTTTCCTGGTGTTTGTATACGTGACCATGGAGATGGTTCCATCAGCAGTGAAAACCTACCAGAAACCCTAAAAACAACTGATCCTGGAGAGTCCTAGAGGCCACCGTGATGTAAAGTAAATCTGCCATGACACCCGCCCTTACTGCCATTGGGTAATTTAAAGGTACACTGCGTAACATTTTGGACTATACTGTTGCCATCAGTACAAAACATGCTCCTAATGACCAGCTCGACAGAAAATGCTATTACTGCAGTGAGAAATCAAAGAATGGATTTGGATGGGAACCTAGCCTGTTAAAATCTCAATTTCTGCTGACTTTAGTCGACATCTCCATGGAAACGAGCTGGAGACGTCCCCACTCCCGGTAAAGTTACGTCATGTCTTAGAAGAGCTGAGCCGCTCACAGCAAAATCACATGTAAGCATTTCAATTTTATTTTTTTGGGTAAAATTCTGCGCGGTTTGGCTTTATGGTCAATCACGCCCAAATATAAATTTGTGTTTTTTTGCATTCAAAGTAACAAAATGCACCTTTAAGAGTACTTTGCAGTAAGAAAAATGCAATCGCTGCAATTATTTAGGTGATGCGTAAAACTAAATAATAATGCTGTTGTAGCCTCTTGAAGTGAGAGGTGAAATATGCTCAACACTAAAACAACCCAGGAAAGATGCCTGAGAACCTTCGTCTACTAGTGCACCCTGTACAGTCATGCCGACCATTCAGTTTCCTTTTTACTCTGATTATGCACGAGAGACTGTTTTGATGTCGCCAGTGTCCAGTTGTGTTGTGAAACAGGGAGGGGGCACAGGCTGAGTGGGCGCCTGGAGGAGGAGGAGGAGGAGATGGGCAAAGGGGAAGGGTGTGAATGACGGACAGCCTTCCTACTCTCCGTTCCGGTGGCTAACGCGATTAGCTTAGCCGTGGCGTGGCGACAGATCCGGCAGCGCAATGTCCCCGGGAAACACACAGGGCAATTCATACATTTTAGTCAGAACAGAGACAGGAACGAGGCCATGTTGTATTACTTTATCATCTCTGCGCTTTGAAAGAGAAAGGAGAGACATACTATTATTTTACCATCTTTAACTTAAAACATAACGTTAACACTGGTGTTGTTATTTGTGTTTCACTTTCTGTTGAAGCATTGGCCTGGCGAAGCATTCTGAAATGATCAGTTAGCAGCATGGCTATTGTCAACATGATGCTAGCAAATATTGATGTTTTGCAGTAGAGCCACACAATGTTGTACAAATGTCCCACATGCTGTGATTTTTTCATTTCATTTAAACAAGTGCACATTTTCAACACATCCTCAAACCAAGAACACGGAAATATGAACTACCAAACTCATTTTCCAGTTTGTATTGACGGTATTGACGGTGTTTTTGTGCGGCGTTTCTCTTTTCATCTCTCTCGCTCCAGCTGACAGGCAGGCTGCATTCTGTGACTGGATTGAAATCAACGAAAAGATGTGCTTCAGAAAAACCGTGACCTTATCCTAGTCTGACACATTCCGCTGCCAACTTCATATCCCACTTTCACACATACTGTATTTCCGAAAGGTTGGTTTCATAACTCTAATGATGAATGTGGTTTACAAGCGCGCATTTGACATAGGACTCCCTCCCACGCACTACGAGCAGTTTGGAATGTTGTATTTTAGTTTCTTGGTTATTTCGCAGGAATGGTCAAGGCTGTTTGCTGTAGTCGCACTGCAGTGAAATTTGGAACAGAGAATCCTGACATGATGAGGAATGTTGCAATGTAACATAATAGGGGTTTGTGTGATTCGGATTTCAAGGATCAGATCTTTTATTTGCAAACATCTCCGAAAAAATTGCGTTCACCATGACACATTCTCTTTGCAAACTGTGTTGCTTTGGCACTGTGACATTGGATTACTGTCTCAATTGTAAATAGTAAACAAAAAAAAAAACAAGCCCATTTTCTCCATTTTGGTATTACCCAAGTTTAAAAGCTTCTTGAAAAAAAGCATCAATACAGCGTGAGGCATGTATCTTTTTAAATGAGATGCAGAGCGTTGAATTAGTGTGCGCGGTTAGAATCGCGGTGAATAAAAAGTTTGACTTGTGTGCGGCACTTTGGACTGTTGGTGGCAGACAATTATACATTTGTGGCTTTACTGATTACAAAAAGGTCACATAAAACAATTAAATATGTTCTGCACGGTTCCAGTCGTCTAATCCAAATGTAGCTGAGTCCCTCGGTATTAACAAAGGTACTTGTAAGGTATATCGACCAAAATGTGTCCCTGTCCGTGGTGCTGAAAGAGCCTAAAACAGTCAGTGCTTGTTTTTTCTTGTCCCGAGCGTGGTTTGATTTTAATGGTGTCTGTAATGAGGCGTCCTCATCTGCATACAGATGAGCAGGGCCTCTGATGGATGGGGGCATAAATAGGATGTGGGCCCATTAGCACAACTCAATATCACACACTTACCTTTGTCCACAGTCCGCGCCTGTTTCTGCCTCATAGAGATGCACGCACACAAGGCCTCTTCGCTGCACTCATGCTGGTTTGGGCTTTTCGTTTGCTATGAATGAACTAGTCATTTTTCTTGCACAAGGTCACAGTGTACAATGTGTTGGTGTATAGGCCAAGGACAGTGGTTCTCAACTGCAGGGTCCTTGGATCATTAACCTCCAATGTTACAGCTCCTACAGACTCCAAACTTTCCATTTTTTTTGTTACTCTGGAATTAGTTTTGTAGCATATCAACAAAACTATAAATTTAAGCCTGGCTCCATCCTTTATAAGGGGTTTCATTGCTGAAAATATTGGCAATTTTGGCCATTTTCTTCAACAGAAAATGGAAACTGGGGTAATTCAGATAAGGGGAATTCTCCTAGCCTCGACAGCGGTTTTTCTCCTAATTGTCTTAATCTTTTAGCTGCATGAAGTGTGGGCCAAGGGAGGCGCAAGGCTATAAAATGCACCGAACCATGAATAATTTAGACCCTCTTCCCCTCCGTGTCTGCGAGGAGGGACCGATGTTTAAAGTTTCATCAATAGAGCAAAAAGGAACGCTTGTCAAACAACACCAAATGTCCATTACCCTGAAAACAAAAACATTTTCCTTCTTTGACGCAAGTTTGGGGCTAAATTCAACCACATGAGGGTTTCTGTTCTGTCGCGCAGACACCGGCAATCAAAGCCCAGGCCCCATTGGAACAGATTGAAGCTCTCAGAAAATAGAAACGTGTGGAGAAATGTGTTTTTTGATGTTGTAAGTGGCTTCAAATTACAGCTTGTGGAAAAGAGAGCGATGGAAAGAGGAGCTGGCGGTGATGGCTGAGAGCTGAGGGGGAAAAAAACAATAAAATGTATTTTTTTTGGTCATTGGTTATTTTATATACTGTTTTTGTGTTTCTGAAGCTGCAAAGTTGTTTTTCATATCACTCGTTTAAACGCATTTGTGCTTTCGACAGTGAATTCTGAAGTATTTTATACGGCAAATGACTTTGGTACCTTCACTTAAGTCCCACATCGCCAGAGATGGTACTTTTACGTCAAGTTTCAAAACATTTTACAAAGATGGTTTGAAGATTCCAAGCCAAAATAAAGGCCTGGGGCACGGGTTAAAACTCTGCTAAACACTGAGGTGGATTTTTCCCTGCATTGACTAATCCACCATATACACGTTATGTGGCCCTCAGTGAAAAAAGACACCCCTGACTTTAGTAAAAGTTTAACTAAGCAACTTTTACTTTTATTGGAGTAATATTTGGCCTATATTACCTGTACCTTACCTTACCTTATACTCAAGTAATGAAATCAAGTACCTTAATCACCAGTGATCTCGGAGACCAAAGGTTATTTTCTGATTTTGTCCCTGTTCAGTTCAGTTTGTACTCCCAGATCCCTCAGTTGTGCACTGGTATGTGCAGAAAGTAGAGATGCACTGATCTAGCTTTTTTACTTCCAATACCGATACAGAGGGTTTGAGTATATCTGATATTAACCGATACCAAGGATCCGTATCATGCTATTTTAGCCATTCCAAAGTAAAGTATAGGCATTTATATGATATATTGTGCCTCTGCCACTATGGAGCACTCATTTTTTTGATAAATATAAGTATTTCCTGATGCAGCTTTTGAATCACCGCAAAAAGTGAAGTCACTTTCCAATGCAGTTAAAAGGAGTTGACATTTGCAACACAGCTTTGTAAATTGCTAACACACACAAGCTAACACGTGCTTTGACTCACCGCTCGGGCCGCTCCATCTTTGGTTCTGGCAAAGGTTCACCGAACATCCATCAGTGAAGTGACGGTCACAGAAAAACACTATTTTGGCTGATAGTCACTGAATCTCGGAAAGAGATTCCAACTGCTGGCGAGTGGCCTCTTCTTTGAATAAAGTCCTGTCCTCTTAACGCGCTTTTCTCTGTGACATTATCGTTAGGTAAGAAAAAAGAACCGGTGTCCAGAGTAGGTCAGAAAGAGCTCCTTATTCACAGCTTTTGGTGCAAACATGACATCTGTTCAGACGCACCGTTTGTTTTCCCTGCAGGCGCAGCGCGGACGTGTCGGGCACTTCCCTTTTTTCTTTCTTTTCTTAGAATGAAAACGCTGTTTTACAAATTAAAATCAGGCCCTAAATCATTACATTATGGTTTTCGGGCTCTTCCTGTTTGACACTATGTGTCACAACTCGGTCGTTTTCCAGCAGAGGGTGGAGCAGCTGCTCAGAGAAGAGGATTCAGGTGAATTGCTGAAAACTGTGTGAATGAAGCCAATAACCACTCAGGGGGAAAAGGAAATAGCATAACAACATGGTTAAAAGCTCCAAAAAGTTGATTTTGCATGATATAGGACCTTTAAAAGTATTTGCCGTGAGTGTAAAAGTCTTTTCTCCATTGTGAGATCAATATGATCTCATTTTTGTCATCAGTTAGCGGCTATCTATTAATAAACTCTAATGGAAAAACATTAAACAACAATAACTATAGACTTTTCTACACTAAACATATGACCGGCTATTTAGGTTACATTAGTATGAACAACTCACATAAATTGATACAACAACTTGTGCATTACAAATACGTTGCCTCACTTATTTTTTATCAACATATCATAAACTAAAACATTGGTCCACGGACTGCTGTGGCCGCTTTTATTTTATTAGATGACTTTGGATGATCCAATCCTACTGTCTGTCCCATCCGTGAATAGTTGCCGTTAGCATTAGCATGCTGCCGCTAGCTTTAGCATACTGTGGCTATCTGTGGCATTTTGCACGTTGTTCAAAATATATTTGCGGACTGCTGCAGTAGATTCCCTCCATTGAACTTTGGGGCGAGGGCCTGAACAGGTAAAGATGAACCAAATACATATGCTGAGGTGGATAGAAGAAGATGGGCCGTCTTCTATATAGTATCGTGTGAATAGTTACATAAGCACACTTTTTATCATTTCTGAAACCAGTTTTGCTTCCCGTGTGTAAATCAATCTCCAAATCAATCCCTCGTCACCCTGAGAGTGTCCGCCTGGCTCTGACACAAGAGTGCGTGTGTTCACTTAGCACCGTGTAAGCGTATCCGCGTCTCTCTCTCTCTCTCTCTGCTGTTTATCGGGGAGCAGCTCGTTAGCCGCTGCCTATGCCTCCGTCTCCGCCGCTGAAAGGAAAGGTCAAAGTTCATCCGGACACGTTGTTCATTACGACTCCTACTCACCGGGAACAAAACGGAGAGGGCTTGGAGATGATGCGGTCTGGCGTTCAAAAGAACAGTACGAGAAACAAATAGGGCATCAAGCCTGAAGAATACTGTTAGATTACAGGATAGTTAGGAAATTTTGATATGGATCATGACTCATCTAGGGCTGGAAAATTTGTTAATGGCAGTGTACGTAACACAAGGCAATCAGCAACAGTGGACTGATGGCTGTGCACGGACTTATAATGTGCATTACAAAACTTCAGGGCCCACTTTCTCAAAATAGGCAAGGCAGTCATAGCTCCTACAGACTCCAAACTTTCCAGTGTTGGAGTTTTCCTCTTTATGTCTAATTCCTGACAGATTAATGTAGTTTTCAACCTAAAAAATGCAGATGAAACTTGACCCTTTGCAGATTTTTTCACTCGTTCATCTGAACACATTTTTGTAGCTAATGTACCAACAAAATAAAACCATAAGTTTAAGATATTGGCAATTATCACCATTTTCATGCATTAAAACATAAAATGACTTATAATATATTTTATTCTCATATTTATATCACTAATCTACAGCAATCAACTGCAGTGTTCCGTCTTAAAGTTGCATTATGGAACTTTTTATGTGGAAAAAGAAGTCTTCAGTGCGTATTTAACCTTTCAGTGACCCTTGGTTGTGTGGGCGGTTAGCATAGCGCATTTGCTTCTCGTCACGGTGGCCTCTGTGATGCTCCAGGATCAATTGTTTTTGAGAGTTTCTGGTAGGTTTTCACTGCTGACGGAACCTCTCACCAGAAAACCGACAAAGCAATTGATCCTGGAGTTTTGTGGAGGCCGCCGTGATCCAAAGTAAAGGCGCCATGCTGACCACTCACACAGCCAATGGGTCACAAAGAGGTCAATTATACACAAATAGCAAGTGTTTTTCTTCAGAAAAAAGTTGCATAATGCAGCTTTAAGTTAAAATAAGAACACCTACCATCAGCATTGAAGTTTTTAGACACTTAGATGTAACAGTTTCTATATGTATTTGATATTAACTCTGCCTGAGGAATGAGCTGCTTTGTTAGATCGCTGTGGGGTCTAGATGTCGGATGCTACTTTGACGATGTTTTCAAGTAAAATTTACACACACAAAAAATGGAATGGGAACAGCAGACAACACTTTAAACATACTATATATCAGCAGCTTCGTGTTTAGTTCCTTTAGTTATTGTCTTTAACGTTTTCACAACAATTTGCCAATATACAGTATCATGCGGCCATTTTGGATATGTTTAAAATCTTCACTGAATCTTGAATGTAAAACCTTCATCGCAACCACAAAAGTATGTATCTTTCTGACATCGTGCTGAAAACTGTCATCCAAAATATGACTTGATGTCGATTGTCAGGCCTTGTTATCAAAGAATAAAGCCATCATTCCGTCTTGCAGCGGTGACGGCAGACCGGCTGTCAGCGCGGCATCTGTGCGCGGTGTAAACATGAAACGCTCGGCTTCCTCTGCGCCAGGAGAGAGGATTCCCCCGGGGGCCCCGCGCATCCGCGAGCTTTAAACGCCCCGTATTAGCGACTCTAAATGTTTGTTCAACAACGGCGCGGGGACAATTCGATGCAAATCCCCCAAAGACAGCAATTTCCTCATAAATTACTGTCACAAAGTCCAAACAACCAGGGAGTGTCTGTGTAGAGAAATTCAGGAAAAAGGAAGAAGCCGAATGTGGGGGAAATATCGAATTGGAAAAGACTTCAGACGGATTTTACTGCTGTAATGTGTTTTGCAGGTATTGGGCAGTAATCTAAAACACATCGTAATCACTGTCTTGCACTTCATTGCAACAAACATTCAGCCCAAAACATAACTCCACATGTTTTTGATGAGAGTACAACTTTGTAACATGGTAAATATCTCTGAAAACTCCTAAATACTCCCTTGAACATATTTTAACTGTGATAAGAATCGACTGGACGTCCCTTTATGTTGTCTTCAACCTGTGAGATGTTTCTGTGACGTCCCTGCAATGTCTCCTAGATCTGTCGGACACCAAAGAGGTCTCAAAGAGTCGTATGGAGTCTTTCATCCAAATGCTGATTTCGGCTTCCCTGCGACAAATTCCCGAATTGTGTCCTAGTTTTTAACCATAGCTATGATTTATCTCTCAAGTGGAGTCTTACTATTACATAATGTTGTTTTTTCCCCATGTATGTAGTGTATGAGTGAGTAGTTGAGTCAAAGGTGCAACCAGACTGTTCCACTTCTGTCAGTGCAACAGTCTGTTAGTCTATCCCTATAATAACTTCTGAGCATCTTGAAAAGCACTTTTTATCTGGACCATGATAAGACTAATGCTTTTTTATCACAACCCCGCTGTGTCCCCATTGAAAACACCTTCAGTCCCGCTCCCTGCTCTGGGCTAAAGTTGAGAAGGTGAAAGCCTGCAGGGGATTCCTCCGTTTCCATTTTAAGAAAAGAATCATTTCTGCCGGCAGCAGCAGTAACAGCGGCCCGGGCACGGGGCTGGCAGCACTGACCCATATCTGTCTATTAGAGCGGGAGTTTCCCCGGGCTCGTCACAGCGGATTAGCCTCCTCAGTGAGCAGCTCCAGCCGCACACACGGCCCAGCGCTGTGCACCGGGGCCGCCACAAGGAGCTACGTCAGTATTTCACTATGACATTGTTGAAGAGCTACAGCACAAAAACATCCAGGCACGTTAGTTATGAGTCCAATAAATCTAAACCCGCTGGATTCAAAGCTGACGTCTGGACGACAGGGTGAGCAGACTGTGCGCATTCATGAGTCCTCCTGTTCAACACGAGACGTTTAAGTTTTAGCTCTAATACTACTAACATTACTTTTCATGCATGCTTCGAGAATTTACTCAAAATACGAAGATTCTTTTTAAACTTTTATTATTGTATTACTATTGTAATTGAGAGTGTCCTAACCAGGTGTTGTACTGTTTGGTTTGGTAATCTCACTGAAAGAGAAGAAGCCATTAAACAAAGTGGTTTGGCTCTGTCAGCAGGACCATTGGCTGCACTTTTCCGTTCTTGGAGGCCACACATAAAGCTAGACTTTTAAATCGAGCTTTACAAATTGTTAATGAAGCCTCAGGCCACCCGGCTATGGCCATTTGTGAAATGCTTCCTTCATTGAAAAGGTATCGCTCTAAGCACCATTCAGACAGTTTCCTTCCTCAAGCTGTGATGACTTTAAATGAAACACTTTAAATTTGTGTATGGATTTTGTACAGTATTTTTACTTTTTTCCAACGTGTTTTTTAATGCTGCAAATGGACAATAAACTGAACTGAACTTACATTCAACAAACTGATGGCGCCACAGAAAAACAGTGGTAAAAAAAAACTGTCACCTCCAATGTTTGCAACCGGCATATTATCTTTTCTCAGACCATGTTGTACAAATATTTTATGTATGCAGATTTTACTCTTTTCTTTTCTTAGTTTGGATATTCAGCCCCACTTTGCCTTTTATTTGGAGAGCAGAGAGCAGTCGAGTCGCTAATGAGGCTAAGCTACGCTACATGAGCGTAGACATGTTTGAATAAGCACGTTTTCTAAAGAAAAGTGGTGGACAGTGAATTCCTGGTAGACGATTCTTACTTTGTTAAGAACTTAATTCAGGATGTTTATACTTCAGCTAATGGCTCACGCTAATTTTGCGTGTAACTTTTAAAATTGTGTGGCAAATATGAACAAATCTGCCTTTAAGGATTGTCTTCTTTATAGTTTAAACTGTACTTGATCATTTAGTTTTATTGAGTTTATTATTGTATGTTAGCATTTAGCCTCATGGAAAACTCTCCTACGTTTATAGACATAGACTCTTTACATCCCAGATCAAGTATTTAACACACAGCATGTACAGTGGAGAAAAAAAGTATTTGGCCAAAATCCAATAGAAAGTCTATGGGGAACTGACCAAATACTTTTTTCCCCCACTGTAACTCACTGTCCACCAAGGAATCTTTAGAAAATATGACTATTTGAACGGGTCTAAGCTAAACTTTAAAAGGAAAGGAACAGGAAGTACGGGCACTCACAACTTCAGATTAGCGGAACTAGCGTAGCCACATCGTACACTGCAAAATTATCCCTACTTTGAGTAACTTATAATATGTCCATGAGACAGTTTTTTTTTGTTTTTTTTACACTTGAATTAAGAAAAAATGTTTCATGGCTCTCAAAGTTAGATTAAGAAATGCAAATTTTTGTTAAAAATTAGATTGTTGTTTACACGTTGGACAGACAACTTTATACATGACTCAACTTTTGTAGTAACTGTTGTCCAGGCCACAGTGCACACATTTTGCTTGTCTGGTTTCTGGACATTTATTTTACAGACATTTACGAAAATATTGTCCTTTTCAATGCACTGCTAACTCAATTATCCACTCTATCCACAAAGTCACATTATAGATTCACATTTCTGAATCCAATCTAAAGCGTCTTCATCATTGTCAGACAGTGCGCTAATCAGCCTCTATCCCGCGGCCGCTAATTTCCCCGAGCTGCGGCAACGAATCCCGCCAATGATCAAATACGCCTTATTTTAATCTCTGCTTAATTCCTTTTCAATTAGCAGCCAGCGCTAGCCCGTATTCAATTAGCATACCATCCCAACGCTATAATCGCGGCGCTAACTGGATGCTGACGGAGATGATGTCCGTCCTTTTGTTCTATGTAGACGAAAATCTGTGAGAGTTTGGAGAGTGAAAAATGATACGATTAGGCTAATGCTTCAGAGGTCACGAAGAACAACGTAAGGGATTTCCATTCTAGGGCCAGTTACGGCGATTTGTAGCGGTTTGTCTGAAAAGACGGATTGTTTTTGTGCATTTCAATCACGTGAACTGCGAAATTATTACAAGAATCACACGTTTGTGGATCTCCAAACTACAGGGTGAGCAGTGTTTAGACAGAATAAGCAGAAAGTGACAACGGTAAATATGCTGTACTGTAAGTAACAAGCAGTTGTTTAGAAGTGTCCGAAAAATGAAGTCAACAACCGCCATGGATAGTAATGAAAAAGGTCCGCGTTGGAATTACTTTAAAGGTGTATTATTGAACTTTTTATGCAATATATATATATATAAGTTGCGTATTTGACCCAGTGGCAGCTTAAGTGGTTAGCTTGGCACCTCTGTAACACTCCAGGATCAATTGTTTTTGAGGATTCCTGGTAGGTTTTCTTGATGGAATCTACCAGGAACCCTAATAAAACAATTGATCCTGGCCTCGGGGATGGAAAGTAGAAGCACCATGCTAACCACCCCTACTGTTAACGTGTCATTTAACGGTCTAAGATGCTTTAATATATGTTTTTTTGTGTGTAAAAAGTTCCATAATGCACTTTTAAGTACATCTATAAAGGAGATACTTTTACTTAACTTTTACTTGAGTTAAGTTAAAGCTGCACTATGCAACTTTTTATGGGGGAAATAATTCATATTAGTTTGTATTTGAACTTTCAGTGACCCAGCGGCTGTATGGCTGGTTAACTTTGTGCCTTCGCTTTTCATCCTATGATGCTTCAGGGTCTATTTCATTTCAGGGTTACTGGTGGGTTTCTGGTGGGTTTCTGGTGGGTTTTCGGAATGTAATGCATATGTAATGATGGATACAGTTCAATCAGCAGTGAAAACCTTAAAAAACAATTGATCCTGGATCCTACATGCCATCGGGGTGGTAAGTAAAGGTGCTACTCTAACCACCATAGGAAATCCGCTGGGTCACTGAAAGGGCAAATATGTTTTATTATCAACATAGAACATAAAAAAGTTGCATAGTGCACCTTTAAGTATACTTAAATGATCCCTGTAGGGAAATTTGTTCTGCATTTGACCCATCCTCAGTGCCACTGGGGCGACCTGTAGGAGCAGTGGGCAGCCAGCATGGGCAATACTAGCCGTTCCTACATATTTGACAAACGTTACATAACAGAATCCCTGTCTTTCTCCTGTTAGTCCTCCACATCACGTCTCCAGTACCCAGCCTTCGTCGAACCCCTCTCACGACTCTTCCTCCCGGTGCGATGTTGTCTCCGCGTGTTTCCCGTCATGTTTGGGTTCACTCCGACGCAGCAGCTGTCACAGGGCGCTCCCGCTGAGGCTGGCCCTGACAAAGCGGTAGAAAGACAGATTAAAAGGGGCTTAACACGGTGGGCAAACAGGGCCGTGTTCACGCAGAGGTGCCGGCTAATTGCAGCGTAGGAGGATTTGCGACTTGTTCTACGCCGAGGTGTAAATATTGACTTTGCACCGACGTGATTCTAATCATCATTTTATTCTTTCACATTTAGGTTTAATAGAACAATGCGGACCCTTATTGTTAAGTAGGATGTGTTTTAGTTCTTTTTATGACTCTTTTGAATGATTCTTGATGTTGATGTCCCAACAATCCATATCCGTTGTGTTAATGTGAATGTGGAACAATGGATGCAAATTAGCCTGTCTATGAAAGAGCTTGTTTAAGTGCATGAGGTTCATACATATTCATTATAAACATGCACTGACCCAAACAAACAAATAATGGAGTAAGAGGGGTTATCTTAAAAAAGCTCTATTCAATAAATAAATGTAGACTTGTCAAAGCAGCTCAACTTCTGAAATGAAGCCAGCATGTTTTTGCTGTGTAAGGGGAAAGAAGCTGTTCAGAATCGGAGACATTTGCTTTGTAATTGTCTATAGTTCTAATAAGTACTATTTGCACCGGAGGAGGAGGGCTGGTTCATCTGCTGCAGACACATCCGTCTCCTTTAATAATGGCTTACACTTGAATTGTGTTACCTCGTTTCTCAAAGCTTTACACTGTAGTCATTCATTCTTTCACTCCACGCTCGGAGGTGGTAAGCTACTATTGCAGCCACAGCAGCACTTGGGGCTAACTGATGGAAGCGAGGCTGCCAATCTGCACTATCGGTCTGTCCCATCATCAACCACTCAGCTGAGCGGAGACAGTTTCTTTGTTTACAAAACCAACCACTTGGATCCTAAGCTGTGTTGCCTGTCAGCTGGTCATTAATCCCTTAGCCCCGATACTGACTGTTAAAGAGAGTGTAGGTTTTACTTTCTTCTTTTTCTTTTTTTTTTTTTACTAAATATAGAATAAACATGACCAGACTGTCCTCACATATGCATGCCACTTTCCAGGTGAGACATTTCTGTGAGACCTGTCACGACAACACATTTGAAGTTCGATATATTGATGCAGGAAAGTATCGCGATAAACGATGTTATTGACTCTAACGATACTCGATAATGTCTACTAAAATACCAAACAAGCTGCAATAAATATGAAATATAATGCAGCTCAATTTGCAAAACCCAAGAAAAAAGAGGGGGGAATGCTAATAAATGTAAAGACGATAAATTATCTGTTATTTATTGAACGGTAAGTCGATATAGTAATTATGGTGACAGCCCTAATAGGGACTCAAACGAGAGTATGTTTGTTTGTGATATCTGAAATGATGTGAAAGTCCACTTTTTGTTGTTGCTTCTCGTGACGTTGGCCCAATCAGATTGTTATTGCAATGCCTTTTCATAATCAACACAGCAGCCGCTCAGCATTGTCGCCCCGTCTCACGTCGCGTCTTCCCTCTGTGTCCTTCAGGATGACAGTTCAGTGAGCAGCGAGGAGGAGGAGGAGTCCGAGATGAGCGAGCCCACATGGCTGACGGCTGACCTGGGAGCGGCGTCCGACCTGAGCCCGGTCGGCCGAGGGGGGGACAGGATGAGGCCCGGCCCGCACCCCGCCGCGCTGCACGCCAAGGACGACGACGGTAAGGGGCCCCGAACCTGCACACCCGAGCTCTGAAGTTTCCCGCAGCGTGTTCTGGAGATGTTTGAATGCTGTACAGCAGAAGCAACAAACTCGACTCCTTTTCCAAAAGCTCAGAGGTGCTTTGTGTTGAGAAATGCTGCCTTTTACATTTTTTTTTCTTTTTCACCTCGTCAGTCTGGCAGTGGGAGCCTTTTGAACGCCCTCAGATGTGTTTTTGACTGTTGCCCGCGCAGAGACCTTTATTTGTCCTGTCCTTCAAGTTGCTGCGAGCGTTTTTCTCCATTTAGCCCTGACGCGAGCTGTCATTTTTTGTGTGCCTTTCTGCTTGTTACCTGCCAATCTCCCGTCTGCAAAGGCTGCTCTGCCCCCCTCCCTCCGCCTCTCGCTTTACTGAAAGGCTTCCCGTTGCGAGGAGCATTTACTTCGAAGACTCCGGTACAGTTTCATAATGGGATATAATAATTAGTGGCAGCTGTAACAAGTGTTTTTGATAGGATATCTGAATATAGTATATAATATCTTCATAAAGCAGCGGCGTGGTTGCAAAGCAGTAGTGCCCAGACACCGCTTATTCTCATCATTAACGGCAGAAGTAAGTGTCATGTTTGTGTAAATATGCTAATTAGTCATTATGTTGCATTCCTTGTGTTGCATTCACCGGCTGACCTCAGACGTCTCGTCTTACTGGCTCGAAGTGGCTTTATTTCGCACTTGTGATAAATGGAGAACTCCATGGAGCGCAACCTCAAGACACGCACTAGTTCCGGATGTAAAATGTCCCATTTGTTTCTTTAATGCGCTTGTCAAAACCGAGTGACCCGGTTTTGTTTAAAGTGGACATATCATGCAAATTCAAGACATTCGTGGAGTAACATTTCACTACATTCACACAGTTTTGAGTAATCCTTGGTTATTCGGGGTTCATTGAGCTGTTTCTTCTTCTACGGTGTCAGCGCTACATCTGTTCTTCCTGTATACAACTGCGTCATCGTTGAAACCCGAAACTGCTCAAAGTGTGTTTTTCCGGCTGAGCTCAAGCTGTAAACCACGCCGCAAATCAAAACTGAAGTTATTCCAAAAGCTGCCTGTCGAAGTCTTCACCAGCTATTGCGCCTGCTGTATTCTGTTGTTACTGTTTAATTCTTTCAGAGACATGATTTCAAATTATGAAATGTGAAATACAATACCATTATTATACTAATACTAAAATACTAATGCTGAGACACCGAAAAGTTATTTGTGTTTCCGAATTTTCCAATCCAACTTTATTTATATTGTACTTTCAAAACGACATAGTTGTGTTCTACATAGTGCAGAACAAGAAAAGAATAAGGTAAAAAGAATACAAGGAATACAAACAGGCAAACAAGATAAAACCACAAAAAATTCTAAAGTCAATTTAAAGCTACAGTGAACAGAAAGTGACTCAGCCTGTCGACGGTGCAAAGTCAGTGCATTCCACAATGTTGGGCCTGCAACTGGAAAAGCACGATCGCCTCAGTTTCCTTTGAGTCCTTGGGACTAACAAAGAGTGGTCTCCCAACCTGACTGTCCTGACCTTCTAACTTCATATTCAAGAAACGATTGCTATGACCAAATGTTTCGAGCCAAAGCTCTCTGTCCGTAGAGTTGCGTTGAAGAAAATGAAACGAAAAAGTAAAACGCCATGGGGGAGATGTCGTGCTGCGGCGTTTGTCGTTCAGTTGTTTGTGTTGACGGCATACGTTTAGGTGTGACGTCACACACTATAATAAACTACTTACGAGTCCATACTGTTGACAGTTCCATAGATAAACACAGCAAAAAACGCAAAATTATCTGAATATGAAATTAAAGCAGATGAAAAGCTAAAAATTGCTGTACACCTAATGTCATAAAAGACTGGAGCAAAAGTGATATTTCTTTTAGTCCTTTAGTCGGCTCTACATCAGCTTCAAATCAGCTAAATGCCATTATAGTGAATACGACTAAAGCTCCGTTGGACCCGGCAGTAGAGTGATGACATCATCACTTAACAAACGTATTATAGAAAGACATAGTTTTGGAAAGAATTGTCCAAATGTTTTTGCTGATCATTATGTGTGAGTGATCGGATTCACAAACCTGTCTTAAACCAAACCTGTTTTAACCATCAACCAAGTCCAAAAAAATCAGCATTTTTGACAGTTTTTGACCATTGTTTCCACAGTTCTTAGGATGTTTGGAATGTTGTGACGTTACATGAACCTATTTCAACAACACAAAGCACTGTACAAATAGGCTTCCCACCAGTCTGTCCTGAGGATCAGTGCTACATCCAGGTTCACAATCGCTCATAATACACTGCAGACGCAGGACAGCTCCCTCTTACCCTCACAAATGTCTGCAGAGTGTACTGCAGCTACTCTGAATGGTTTGCACTACTAAGCAGATACAGTCTCCATCGCGGCGGCTCTGTGATCCAGGTGTGCGCTGACGTGAACGTGGCTGACGGCTCTGCCACGTCGGAGGAAGTGCTCGCAAACCATTTCCATCAACATCGGTTCATCTCTCCACATCACGCCCAGGCAGCGAGGGAGCGCAGAGGTGGAGTGAAAGGATAACAGAGGGATCAAGGAGGAGACTTGGCGAAGATCCCACTCCAGCCCGGTCCCCAGAGCCTGCAGGGCTTGTTGTTCTAGTGCACTTTGATGAGGGAGATACAGTGGAGGGCACTTAGCCGGCCACCCCCATACACTATTCAAACCGTTTCAAGCCAAGAGAGGCTTGGACAATTGAGACGTAGTGAAGGCCGGATGCATCAAAGAATAGGAAGAAATAAAAATAATATTATTGTTCTTTTCTGGTATGTATTTGTAGCGACGACATCTGAATCTGAAAAGTTTTGAATGCATGGGTTTATTTTGTTGATATACACTGCCTGACCCAGCAAAAAAGTGTCTACCTGGATGAAACAAACTGTTCTGATCTGTCAGTTGGTCAGGTCTAGGTTCAGCAACACTATGTGCCCAGAGAATAAGGCCCTTTCCGAAAAGGGCCTGTTTATTTAGAAGAGTCATTTTACAGTCATATAGATATTTGTTAATGAAAATGAATGCAGCAATGAGACCAAATATGATTTTATTGGCAAGTTTGAAGAGGCTAAAATATATCATTTATCCATCCATCCATTTTCTTCCACTTGTCCATTGCCGGGTCGTGGGGGCTGTCGTCTGAGCTGCCCAAATCACATTGCACCACGGGAGGATGGCCTCATGGTTCTAACCGGGCCTGTTGGTTTCTCATAAGGGGCTTCTGAACCGCTCTTTGTCTGACCCGTCACCTAGGACCTGTTTGCCATGGGAGACCCTACCAGGGGCACAAAGCCCCCGACAACAGAGCTCCCAGGATCATTCAGGTGCTCAAACCCCTCCACCGCGTTAAGGTGGTGGTTCAAGGAGGGGATATATCATTTAAATATAACAAATACGAATCTGAGTACTTGGTTAACAGTCAATAATCAGTCAAACTTGTCATACTTGTAACATTAGTCGGCAGTGCTGTCACGGTAAAGGGGTGTGTGTTTTCCGTGAGAAAAGGGAAAGTCCGTCTGAGAACCGCAGCTCCAAGTCTCTACTGTGAAGGTGCCTTCACAGAGGATCTTTGGGGGAGCGGGAAGCAAAAGAAAGGAGGAAGCGGTTTCGGAAAGGGCCTAAGACTAGCTGAACCTGAACATCCCGAAAGACCAGGTTATGATTCGATCAATGGATTTCTTATTCCCTGACAGCACGGGCATGTTCCAAGATGATGCCAGAATTCATCAGGCTCACGGTGAGGAAGAGTTGTTCAGGGGGGAGCATGAGATGGGTTGGCCTCCACAAAGTCCAGATCTTAACCCCATTCGAGTCTTTGGGGTGTTGATGAATGGGCCGCTGTACCATCAGAAAAAATAAAGAATCTCATCTACAACTACCACAAAAGCCTCCAAGCTGTCATTGATGTTTAAGGGGGTAATACACAGGATTAAAAACTGGGGTATGTAAACTTTTGATCAGGGTCATTCTGGTAATAACAAACTCAGGTGACCATAAAAGGCTTCACACACCCACTAACTATGAGCGAAAGCTTTTCTTGTTATCTTTCATATTCTTTGAAAAATAGGTTAAACATAAAAAATTCTGCCAGGGTCTGAGCACAACAGTGTATTAGAGCATGTGGGTCGGGCAGTGTATTTGATCCAAGTGCAATGCAAAGCTTTGGATGCAGAGGCTTGGACTCTTAGTTCCAGTGAAAGGAACTCTACGACTACGCACCAGTGCACAAAGACATGGGTGAGAGAGAGTTTGGTTTGGATGAACTCGACATGCACAGAGTCCTGAGCCCCGCCTGATACAACACCTTTGGGATGAATTACCGCGGCGACAGAGAGCCAGGCCTTCTTGCAACATCAGTGTGTCTTAAAGACGTTTCTAAACCTTGGACTCAACTCAAGAACTGTATAAGCCATGACCCTAATACCACAGGCTGTAACTGAAATGGCACAATGATAGAAGGGAGAGAGAGTGCACTCATACAAATTGCTGGAAAGGTGCCTCTTTGTGATGCAAAGGTTCGACTGGCTGACAGTGAGGACAGAAGAGGAAACACAATTTTTCCGCGGCTGAATTTCGCTTCAATTAGCACGTCGCCTCCAGAACAAAGCACGCATTGTTAAAAGGTTTTGTGACTCATGTTCATTATGGCGCCGCATGCTGATCATATAATGTCTGAAACGTGTTTGGAAGTCGCACACACCTCCCAGGCGCTCGCTCGGAATGAATATATACAACGCAGATGCTGTCGAAGGAGTGAAATAGTCATGATTTGGTAAAGAGAAGACTTGATGCTTTGGGGTAAATGAGAGTTAACTGATTGCGTGTGTGTAATGTCAGTGCGTTTGTAGACAGATCCAAGCTTTACATCGTACGTTTTGACAATTAGGCACAATATGGCATTCAAGATGTACTTTTTCTTTGTAAAGCATGTTAGAAAAAGTATACGTTTGACTTTAAATCTAAACTTCTTGCCATTTTCCTGCAGTCGTAGTAATCAGCTACGTATTAATCAGCTACACGCCCTCTGCTGGTGTTATTAGAACTACATTTTGAAGACCTGGGGGTATTTTCCAGAGCAGGGCCTCCTGAAATCGGGCCAGAAGCTTGTCCACCAAACAAGTACACATAACACAACACAGATTTTTAAACGTACATTTATTTGCTCAAAAGGAACTACTTTAAATCAGTATTTAGATTCAGTCGAGGACACAGACAGGTAGATGTTGAATCTGTTGCATTTGTCCGTAAAAGTTTGAAAAGGTCAGCCAAATACTGAAGTCCAACAGCTCTTTGAATTCTCCCGTCTTAGTTATTCTCAGAACAAAGACCACTCATTTCTGTCCCCTCCTCGAGTGAAAAGGGTAACGTGCGCTAAAATAGCCGCGTACGAGCTGATGGTTTCTAATGGGAAGGGCGCCTTAAGAGCAGCGCTGTCACCTGCTGCTGTAGGTGGCATGGCGTATAGGGCCCTGTCATTAAAAGGTCATGGTGCTCCTACACTTTTTTATATAGAGACCAGGGGCCGGCCAAATGCCATCACCCTCTCACGGGGAACAGAGGGAGAGCCCAGTCCTCAATTAGGCTGCAGTCTGAGCAGCGGTGTCCAACAGGAGCTCCACACGGGCCGGACACACGTGTGGAAAGGGCAACATGTGGATGTGCAAAAATGTGAGTGTTTATTAGGGCAAAGTTCATTTTATTTTATGAACATTTTATTAGAGGATCAGCCCCAAGTTTGCAGTGACGTCGCTTACAGTGCTGCAAACATAGCAGTTAGGTTTTTCTAAGCAGGCCCCACTGGTGAGGACAGCCGAGAGCGACATTCAGCAAAATGTGTGTCTGTGTACGAGCAAGATCAATGGTTCTCAACTGGTATGGCATGGAGACCCGCCATCACCACAGGACGACGGATAAAACGACTTACTGGAACGCACAAAGCATTACAAAAAATCTGTAATTCATCAGGGAAAACACTGTATTTTCCTTTAGTGTAGTATTTAGCGATTTTACGGTGAAACTTCTGCTGTAGATTACCGATACAAGGACAAAATGCCAGTTGCAAGTTTTCAATATGAAAAAAAAACCCATAAAAATGGCCAAAATTGCCCATATTTTCAGCATCAAAATTAAGATAATAGATATTCTCAGGTTTAGATTGTTGGCTTTACTTTGTTTTTTTTAGAGGGATTTTGATTTTGTTTAGTTTTTGAATAAGCTGAATAAAATCAGGTAGGATTTAGATTTTAAAAACATCCTTGTGAAGAGAAAACCTTCAGAATATTGTTAAGTCCAAGAGTGGAAAGTTTGGAGTCTGTAGAAGCTACTAGAGGTGAGATGGGGTGAAGAGAGGAATGAAAATGGGCCTAATGTTCTGCAATTTGTACCTGTATATTTTTCCTAGGGCTGACCATTTAATCGACTTTGGTCAATCTCAATAATCATGAAAAAGGACTTTATAATCGACAGGTTCAGAGCCATTTCTTTGGCACAACCAATACCAAGTTTGGGAATTTGGACTAGACAATGGAATACTTTTGTGTGTTAAATGAAAGTGGAGGAAAGCGTTTTGCAAGTATAAATGAGGAGATAAAGTGTTTAAAAAACTGCAGTTAGGAAGTTAGGTTTTGCTTGTGCTTACTCGTCTCTATGACTGTACTTCGGTTTCTCCCGGCCGTCAGTGAGAGCTCTTTGCTGCATGGGCACGTCTCCATTCCACAGAGTGGTGCAGGGGGCAGAGAGGAGAGGTGGTCAGCCTCTTAAAAGTGATTTAGCAGTTCCTTTTAAGGGCGTGCTGTGTGTGTGTGCCTCCAATGGAGAGCTTTAATGCAGGGAAACGTTCTCGCCTTGATGGTCAAAGGGAATATTTTGAGCTAAATCAACTTTATTTTCATGTATTCAGGGCTGTGCAGTGAATTTGAATAGAATAACATCTGCAGCCTCCAGGGGGCAGTAACTGCACCTACTTTGGAGTTTGAAGACTTTAAAAACGTATTGACTGTACTTTTCGGTTTAGTCTTTTTACTTCTACTTGAGTAATGTGTTTATGCTTTAATGTTGAGTCGCCTTGAGTAAAACATTTCCACTGAACTCTCATCTGAAGCCACTGAAATGATCGAGTTCGGAAACTCACCGTAAATGTTCTCTCTAAAGCCTGCTCTCTCTCTCTCTGGCCTTCAGACTGAGCAGCTGCCCCTCCTCTGGCCTGTCGCTAACACAACGTAAGCCTGGCAGCTCACTTCGCAGGCTTTTAACACAGCAGTGCAGCGATGGCCTCGTTCAAGCTCATGTCAAAGGCACGGCAGGAGTCGGTTAATGGGGCCGCCGCAACTTGACTTTCTAATAAGTACGAGGGAGTTTTTTTTGAGAAGTAAGCACCGAGAGTTATGCCTTGTGTGCGGCACCGTGGTGTAAATGACATATACTTAAATATTTTTTACAGTGGCAAGGTTTTTCAGTCATAGATTTCTACGGTAAAGTAACCCATGCGCAAAGACTATAGTATATGAAAAACATTTTTGTCACTTTAACAATCACCTCCTGTTGCAATTTGTAACAGTCTGTTTCTCTGAACTGTTTCCTCGCAGTAATAATCCTAATTTAGATTATTTTTTTCTGTCTGCACCTTTATCCAAGAGACGCTGGGCGAATTTCTCCACTGTGAGATTTTATGTGATCTATTAGCCTCTTCTTTTGCTTCAGCTCAAAATAAATTGCTTGTGGCTCTAAACATTTGCTTTCCAGCTATACATTTCACCTTGATCAGTACCTCCAGGACTGAATCAAGCCACCTTTGCAAAATCAGTGCGGCGTTGCAACTTTTCCAAAAGCCTACAACTATTCCAATAATCCACAATTTCCTGCCCAACTGTTCCTTAACTCCGCAACTTATGCGTAACTAAAGTGAGTTTCTGATCAGTTATATCCATTTACTTATACTGTAAGTGTGTAGGGAGTGGTGTCGAGGACTTTTGCATCTGCTCCGCCTCCTCTCACTCAATATAACATATTGTTTTAAGCAGAAAAGAATGGCAACTTTTCATGAAATCAATCCTTTTAGCTCGCAACAATGTCCAAAAAATGTCTGCGAAATCCTGGTGGGACTGCCTTCTCTAAGTAAGGCTTTTATATCATATTTGAAAAGAGGAATCAACACAAGTTCTACTCACCCTATACCTTTAAAACATACTTTATACACATGGGATTGAAACTTTTTCAATATTTCTCTATTCCCTTCCACCTCCATGGCTCAAACATGCAGGGACTCTTGATTAACGCACCTCCCTCACTTCAAACCACATTTCATATTTATCCTCCTCACTGCAGAGTGTAGCGTTAGCGGCCATCGCCTCTTGCCAACCTTGACTCGGGCTGCCTCCACGAATGAATTCTATAGGCTCCAACCTTGTGGCCGGGAGGAGCACGGCCGGGTCCGTTATGTGCCGGCACTTTCAATAGACTCATTTCAACGCAGGTACGTGAGAAAAGAGGAGGGGAGGAGGGGAACCCCCGCAACCCCACACGTCTGACGGGAGGAGGAGGTGGCTCTTCTGAAGAAGCCCATCCAGAGCCTCTTAATCCTGGGCATTGAGCAGCCTCTCATCCACCCCCCCCCCCACCTGAAACTGCACAGATCCACACGGTGTGTTGGAGGGGAGGCAGGAGATAAGAGGGGCTTGTATGGGAGAAGAGAAACTGGAGGAAACACGAGGGACCAGACCAGAGCGAAGGAGGGACGCAGTATTTTCAACAAACGCCAGAACGATTCACACACTGTAAAGAAAGAAGAAATCCATACATTTTACGTTGAAAAATTGGCCGCTGTGGTTGCCGGACTTTTAACCATAAAAATCCCTGTATTTAAAATGACAGTTGACACAGTTGTCGATACAACTCAATAGGAGTGACATCATTTTGGAATGAAATGTCCAAACTGAAAATGTCATCCTTATTTAGAAGTGATTGGATTCACAAACTGCCACATTCATTTTATGGCTGAAAGTCTTTTCATCCAACCAACATCAAGCTATCATTTGGAATATTGTCTCCGCTTTTGATGAGACAGTCATTTCACCTAGTTTTTATGCGCTGAGAGAACAAGCTGAACTTTGTGACAATTTTTGTTTCATGCGACCACGGGTAAAGCTCTCGATTTACCGGTCGACCTACCCTTACCTATGGTCATGAGATCTGGGTGATGACCGAATGGACAAGATCCCAGATACAAGAGGTCTAAATGAGTTTCCTTCGCAGGGTGTCTGGTTTCACCCTTAGAGATAGGCTGAGGAGTTCAGTCACCCGGGAGGTGCTCGGAATAGAGCTGCTGCTCCTTCACGTCGAGTGGAGCCAGCTGAGGTGTCTCGGACAGCAATTGCGGATGCCTGGCCCAACACTGAATAGCTCCTTCTGTCACCGTTTGAAAATGGGGAAAAAAGGTGCAGGGCCTTCAACACATTTGTCACCTTACAGCCCTACAGATATGCAAACACTTGAACCAAGGCTCAAAATGGCGTAGTTTTGCAGGAGTGTCCTCTTTAAGTTGACATTGACCAACGTGACCGCTCTTCTGATTCCTGTAAAAGTGTCCCTTCCTCTCGTATCCCAGGGACACACTGATATCCCAGCATGCACCTCTGCCTCCCCCGCTTGTCTCCAAACATCCGTCAGGAAACGGGCACGCTCTCAGCACCTGTCTTTATATCTTTATACCACAGGCATCAACAAACAGCTCCTCCTGCAAGACTTCTTCCACTTGCAGGTCCTAGCGTTACAAAATGGATGCAGAGGTGGTCAGTGATGAAGTCAATTTACTTCAGAATTTTTAAGAATTTGTACTTTACTTTTGTTGAGAGCTCTTTACTTTTACTCCACGACATTTGAAAGATAAATATGATACTTTTGTTGAGTAAAAAGCAACCGAGCCAGTTTTGGCCTTTCAGTGTGGATTTTGCATGTTCTTCCTGGGCTTGCAAGACTATACACTTTTCCCATCCTTGCAAGTGTAGACTAAGACCTGGTGTTGTCTCTATGAGTTTCCATGGGTGTGATCGACTGGCGGATCAATCAATCAGAGAAATGCACGGTCCGTCCAACATGATGGCTATATGGGTGTGAAAACATGAAAAATAACTTGTTAAAATCCCATAAAAGACTGAGAAACAACGTCATCTACTGCCAAATCGATCAACAAGTGAGAGAAGCCCACTCTGAAATGATACGGGATTAAAGAGAGTCTTCCTTCTTTTCAGTGACACGTTATGAATTTATTTTGGGACTAGCTCCAAACAGATTCCCTGACATCAGTGGGAAGGCTGGCTGCGATCACGGCGTGGTATGTTTAGTCACATATCTTTGTATTTTTGTCTCAATCAATTAAATAACCAAACAAAATCCACATTAAAGCAGTACTAAGTAACTTCCCCCTAGAGGCCATAAGCGCAACTGCAGGTGTCGTAGCAAGTTACGATTTTTTAACTTATTAATTGTCTTGGGGAGTAAATACTACGCTGACAGAAAAGGCGAAGGGAGAGAGGGATACTGTACATCCAATTATACAATGGAAATATTTATTTTCACTCAAACTTGGCTGTAAATACTGTTTAAAGTGACGTTAGCCCGCAGTTAGTTTTGCCCGTTAGCATGTTAGCTTCTTCTTCGTGATTCCATTAGTGTGTATTGCTTTCTCCGGACCGGTGGCAGTCAAGTTGCAAACATGGTTTTCTGTCCAGAGACACCAGGGGGAACACCCATAAACACTTGTATTACCCCCACAGGGACTACGAAACGGATTTATTATGGTAAACACGTAACTTAGTACTGCTTTAAGACACGGGAGGGGAAAACATCAATTTTTCACGCTGTGGTCTATGTTTAGAATTTAAGCTTGTTTTCTCGCCTTAGTTTTAATGTCCTTTATGAAGCTTATTTTATGACTTTTGATAGCGATCCAGAGATTACAACATCACACCGCGCTGGCCAGTTTCCCGCGCGTATTCATTCACAAATGTTGACATATTTTGTATACATGCGTACTGCGAAAGGCAACAGAGATGACACTGTATTCCAAATATGGTCATTTCCTTTCTGGGAGACAACCGCGGCTATAGACAGGAGAAATGTCAAAGCGCAGACGTTCCACTCTCCACTTTAGTAGCACTTACAGACTCCAAACTTTCCATTCTTGGACCTAGCAGTATGTTTTTTTTCTGAGGGATTTGCAGTTCTTGGTTACCCTTGGTTAGTTAGTCTACGAGATTGTTTTTCTAACGATTTCTCTAGAAACATCTTCCCTGTCTGATCCATGCGATTGTCTCAACGTCATTTGAAACGTCTAATTATTTCTCTGTCTGCAGATGAATAAATCACATCCCCATTACAGTAAGGCGGATTATGCGTGAGGCAGGAGGAAACGGAATCCTGCATGCTGGATCTGTCCACATTATGAAAAGCGCAGAGCCATCATTATGGCTAATTCTATGGGTGACATGCACCGCGGATATTTCACATGCATGGAAATGAAATGAAGCTGGCCACGTTCAGTTTGATCCAATCTTTAGCGCAAGTAGCTCCAGGTGCGCAGTTTGCCTTTGTGTAGCTACAGCTAATCTGCCAGCTTGGTCCTCCTGATCATGCCAATCTGGAGATGGAGATGTTGGTTCGTCGCCTCTGATCTTTTCGATTTGTGGCCGCTCCATGGCACTGCAGCAGAAAATCCATAAAAACAAACTTCTCATGTTGACCTGCACGTACGACTTTCACGAATGCAGTATTTTGTGCCGATTATCGTCTATTTGAACATAGTAGACTTGGTCAGAACAGATCACGTAGTGCGAGCAGTTGGGGAAGAATACACGAGGCAACGCAAATGTAAATCCATTTTTGAGCACAGACCCTTGAAATCAATGGAGAGCCGTCTTGGGTACCACTGTGGTGCCCCTCTGCTCCTGACAGCTCGCCCCTTTAGGAATTAAATAATATAGTGCAGAGAACAAATAGGAAAGCGAGGCACTTTATTTGACCTGGTCATAATAAGCTGTATTGCCTGACCAGCCGTCCACTCCTGCTTTTTGTATGTGTTTGAAAGCAGGACCGTCTGGAACTTTGCAAACAGCCGATCAAATCTCTGAATGTTTTATATCGATCATGAGAAGACGGAATTAACCACTAACCATTAACAATTTCTTTAATGAATTTGACAAGAATGTACCTGCGTAGATTTTGATGCCTCATCTTCTCTGAGAGGATTTTCTTCTTGTTGTAGTTTTTTTGTCCCGTTCCTGCATGCGTGTGAAATCCTCCAATGTTTAAAATCTGAACCGAGTTGCTAATGACTGTGTCCGCTGATGCTTCTTAAAACCACTTCCTTGTTTACAAAACACGCTGCATGCTGTTTGCTGCATGCTGTTTGCTGTTTGCTGTCCGGCTTTTCTCTGATTGGTTAATATACTTGTCAATCACGACATTTTACTTGACACAAACATAGCTTTTTGGTTTATGAGCTTCAGCTAGTGTTTTCTATGTTGGTTTTCCCTGGAAGCTTCAGTTTCCCTGCTACAAACAGGGACAGTAGAGTGCTCTATGGGAGCCATAGCGCTCCAGTAAAAGACACTCTGAATCTCAGGTCTCTCCTATGATACAAGGAATGAAAGCATGTTTTCATGGTTGACAACAATTCAAAGTTGTGTATTGTATCAAGAGGAATTGGTGAAAGGTGTTAAAGACTAACTATTTCTAGGATGTCCAAATGTTGTATTCTTTTAAGTGTGAAGTGGACTTAAATCATGGTTAGCTAGTCTTCATATTTAAAGAGTTGTGTGTCTTCACAAATAGGCCTTCACTTTTCTGCCTTTGTTTTACTAAACACAGTTAATGATATGCAACCACTGCCTCCGTATCAGGCAATTAGTGGTGACTGAGCCTTGTGTGGAAACGCATTTAAAATATACGGCTCCCCGCAGTTCGCAATTTACATAAAAGTGTTATTATTTGCATTCTAATTAAGACTATAATATTTGATTAATTTTCTTGTGTTGTTTATCCCATTGGGTGCTAGACTGCACTTAAGCGCTGACGTCAATACAAAGGAGACGTCTAAGACCACCCGTTTCCCTGTTCTTTTGGTAATATCTTGAAACATTTGTTCGAATTAATGTAATTTTAATTTTAAATAATGCTCTGCCTCTGCAATATACTTCAATTAGTGTCCTTTTGAGGTAAGAGGTAACTGATTAGAACTTGTAGAAAATCAAATGTTTCTATTGTTAAATACAGCAAGTTTTATTGTTGCCATGGGGATTTAAATTTGTCCCCAAAATATTGATGACAGTATTTTTTTGTCAATATATCCCATCTCTAGTACCATGACGTAACAATGTGACATACCACGAGCTAAGCATGTCGATAGCATGAACGTAAAGTGTATTCTTACATGCCCCCCCTGCCCCCCACTCGTCACATAACATGCCCCGCTGTACACGAGCGTAAACAGCCTGTCACATGCAGAGGGCCCACATGGTCATGTATGTTAACGCGGTGCGGGGAAAGTAGGGCAATGGCGAAACCAACGAGAGGATGAGTTTGATCCCCTCCTCCTGCCCCAGTGCTCCTCTCCCTCCCCCCTGCACACACACTTCATGCACACGTACACACACACACAGGCATCAGGGACCATCGGGGGGGCAGGGAGTGGCTGGAGAGCAAGGTTCGGAGGGTGAGAGAGAGATGGAGGCGGGTGGACGGATGCGGATCATGTGTCGGGTTGAATCAGAGGTGAGGAGGAAGAGATTGGGTTAAACTTTACGTCATGGTAGAGCCGCCAAATTATTGTCCGTGCGATATTGTGTGAGGCAATATTTATATAAAACCACCACCGCAAAACCACTGAGGTCTTCCATGTCAATTTTTTTTTGCTGACTCTGCCTAAATCAATAAGTAAACTTAAAAATGTGGAAAAGTTCTGTTTTAGTCATTTAGTGCAAAAATGCTACTTGAATCCATTAAAAATAATTGATCCTGCATCATTGCTTTAATCAGCAGTAAATAAGAAGGAACATTTTGTTAATAACCAATTTAGAATGTGAAATGTTGAAAATGGTTTTCTCATTTGGGTTGTGGCTTGTTATGCTGTGGTGATTGGAGGTCCCGATGCCATTCCAGTTGAGAACCACTGCTAATAATAACATTAACAGTAAGCATTGCCAGTAGCAACACTGGACGGCCAAGCTTTAGGTTCGTATCTTGTTCTTTGCCAAACATATTTTGCAGTAAGCGATAGATTTAGCCCCTATACCTTATTATACCACTTTGATGTGATTATGGTCTAGCCTTTCCATAACTGGCCTTGTGTGATGCTGTGCGATTTGAAAAGGCTTTGCATTAATGGGAACTCTGCTTCTCCGGTAATTGCTCCAATCTCTGTAATTTGGTTAACTCCTTCATTTTACCCATTCAAACTGCATTATTAGGAGGCTTTATGGTGCAAAACCAGGGCAGACATTTTCTATGCTTTTCTGATTACACAGATTGCTCACCTCTTTGTGAGGTCCGCACACTTTTCGATCTCGGGAAATGGCTGTGACAAAAGTTCTTTCTTTCAAGTTTGGTGACACATTGTGGTGTTTTTTATGGTAGGGTGTCTCCACCGCTTGTATCATTTTTTTCTGGGCTTAAATCAATTACAATTTGAAACTGTGGTTATTCTATTGCTTTTTTAAACAAAATGCCCTTGTCGTCATGTGTTATGGATGCTTTACGAAGTTAGAAGTGTTATTGCTTTTATCTGAAAATGTTAAAATGTGGGGAACCCCAGGGGTCAGTTCTCGGACCAGTTTTTTTCTCGCTATATTCTTCCACACTATCATCACAACATTTTTAATCATTTTCACGCTCACAATATTTATCACACACAACACGTCAGGATTGTTTTTTCTGTTTTCATACACTAATGTTATCAATAACTAGGAAAAAAGTGCATCCCTAAGCCTCCTATTTGTGTTTCATTCAATAAATATATAACATGTAAGCTATTATGCACAGCTAAGAAACCTCAGCCCACACTTTCTTTCTTTTTTTATTTAATTAATTGTAATGTCTGACGAACCCTTTTTGGCATAAATATATGGCTTTTATGCTACCCCAGCTCTCCATATCAGATCATTTAATTCAGCCTTGAAAGTGTGGCCGGTCTAATCTCATCTGCGTAGGTTTTACATGGCATTAAAGGGACATGTAGCTCCTTCATGTAGTCTGGATTAAAGCGCTTGCACTTTCTCGTTCCCGCTGAACCTCTGTAAGCCGCGCCGATGCGTCTTATGAATATTTCTCATGTAAAAAGCCTGTTTCTTTTCCCTTTTTTTTTCTTTCTTCTTTCTCTCACCGTTGCTTGGTTTGGTCGGGTCGCGGAGGTGTCAGTCGCTGCGGTGCTGAGAGCCTTCTTAATGGAAAGTACATTAAACATGCTCACAGCATTAACATATGACATTAGCATTGTACACGGCTCTGGCAGTGCTGGCTGTTACGCAGGCGTCTGAATTGTCACAGTTTGTGCATGGAGGATATTTAGTGTGTTGGTTTGTGTAAAGAAATAGACATTTGTGGATTATGTTGAAAGAATATTAGAATAAGCTTACTACTTATGTCACAAAGGAAGGGATGTTTTCGGGCCATTTTGTAGTTTTAATGGGAGCCCTTAAAGTGGAGATTTTCCTAAACAAAAGACAGGCTGCAGGCGCTCTGTCATATTTTTAAGATGTTTATTTTTTTAAGAAATAACTGAATGAGAACTATTCAGATGAAAATTTTTTACATTTTATTGCAGAATCTCAAGGACCCCCTTGTGTAGTTGGATCCCTTTCTATTTTATTAGTATTTTATCTTCTTTTCTTTCTCTTTTTTACTCTAGCCATTTCATTAAAATGAAAATGAAATGCTTAATGACAATGATTTAAAAGTACCTATGTCATACATAATGCAATTTATGGAGATTGGGTCTTAGTAAGTAATTGGCTCTGTGCACTGAATGTTACAGAGCAACTTCCTGCTTACTTCATTGGGTGATGACTGTTTCCTGTCCTTGTGTATTCCTGTGGAGAGTTAGCCGTGTCTTGTTGAAAACGTGCACCAACTGAATAATAACTCACAACATATAACACCTATACACATATTTCAACTACTTCACTGCTTCCGTGATTGCAACTTTAAGCGTTATAGCCTTGAAGCTAATGTCTAACGTAATTTGTCGCTACGAAATGGTAAAATAGTGCCACCATATGAACACATTTTTAATAAAACATAATTGGCTTGAAGCTATTTTAAGTTTTCTTCTACTTTTGACATCTTGTTACATTAAAATGTGGACAGGAAGTCTTTACCCTACTCAGGCCAACAGGAAGTTCGCCAAAAACATTCCATGCACACAGCCTTGTTGGTAGAAAAATGACAAAGTGACATTTGTTTCAACACAAAACATGCACAATAGAATCATCCTCCAGCTCACGTGTGAATACTGGCTCAGATTTGAAGAATTCCCACCTCAAATTTTAAATAGCTTTTCGTTTAGTTAACCACACAGAGAGATTACATTCACATTCATTTTAATGATTGCATTGAGCAAAAACATCAGTCTTCTATGCTGGCACAGTTCTAATGGCTTCCTTTTACACTTAGTTCCTGTTTGCTTATCCCTATAACGACCGAATCTCAACAGGCAACGCATTTTACCAACATGATGTGCTTCCCAGTGTGTTTGCGATTGGGAGGGGGTCTCGCACCATAGTATCGGCTCGCTGTGCAGGGCGCGGTATCTCCTCCATTATTAACTCCCCTCGCCCTGCAAGACTCAAACCGGTATGGTATGAGGAGCCGGCGTAATTAATATTCCAAGCCCCCAGCTCCTCTGGCGTGGGGAGGCGTGAGGGGGGGGCTGAAGGCGTTTAACTATCTGTTTTGTTTACTGTAGCGGTCTCCAGCTGTGATGGAGAACTACCCGCTGGCCTCTTCACATCGACATAGCGCCTTGTTACATGAGCTATTTGCCATCATTAACACGGGGCTTATGGAGGTGCAGTGTGTGGTAGCGCAAGCCGGTAGTACTTTGTAAACACGCAGCGGTGTATTTATCTTGTAAGGCATAAGGTTATGAGACTGTTGTTTTAGTATTTGTCCTCGCATGGGAAGTCACTGCTCAGATATTGGATATTGAGCAGTTTGTGACTAAGTTATGTCAAGTGGAGACATTTTTTCCAAAACGCTTTTCTGTCCCCACGTCGGCCACAATAAAATTGAGCAAAGGATCATGGTGTCACAGAGTTGCTGCTACTTTACTTTGTCAATGTAACAATGTAACAAGCAAATCCATGTCAGGCCCACATTGTTCCCGCATAAGACTTAAGATTGCATTACTGCCAATATGGTTTGTTAGTGTTTACCGTGTAGAGCAGGTATTATGCTTTTTTCACGAAGTTGGTAAAAATCAAAAGTCAAACACATCTATATCACTAACTTCCACTTTGCAATATTGATCTAAAACAGCTTCTCTTCCTGTTTTTCACGCACAACAAGCCTCCTCACATCTCACCTCGTTTTGCTCCCCTTCGCTGTGCAGCTGTTTCAATAAAGAGGTGAGGAAAGCATTTACCGGATATGTAGGACCTCAGGAAAAACGTAAGAGAAACGTTTTGGGAGCTGCCGCCGCCGCGCTCCTAGGAATAGCCACTTCATAAGATCCAAAGATTACTCTAAAATACACAAGTGGGTCAAAACCCAGCTCCAGGTATGTTTTTGATGAGAGAACAACATTGTAACATGGTAAAAAGCCCTTAAAATTACATTTTATGTAATAACCCCTCTTTAAAATCCAGAACTCTTCTACTTCATGATGTTCATATCATGCACAGCATCATATCATGCACAGCAGCAAGTCTATACCATGGGTGTTGGTGATTTGAGAATGTCATGTGATAAAAGCTGTTATGAGTGGGTGAGTTTTACATTTGCAGAGATTGTAGTAGGAGATTGTAGCCCGGAAACACAGCACATCCCATTGGGAGGACGCCCCAGGAAAGACCTAGGACTCGATGGAGGGACTATGTCCCCACGCCACCCTGGGAATGCCTCAAGATCTCCCTAGGAGGGCTGGAAGAAGTGTGTGTGGATAGTGAAGTCTGGTCATGTTTGCTCTGCAACCCAGGAGAAAGTGGAGGAAAATGGAAGGATAGATGCAGATTGTAATCTGTGTTTTTTGATTGAGGTCTTGCTCTTGTAGTCACAGTAAGACTAGTTAAGATACATACTAGATATCTATTCAAATTACTAATGAAATGGATCGACGACTATTTCTTGGATGACTGACTACAATTAAACAACACACCAAGCCAAATAAATGTGAGAGTTTTCCAATCTTAATTTGTTGTTTATTTACGTTTAAGCAAATCGGCAACTGTTGTAGTAGTTGTTGTTAACTCCAATCAACCTTTCAAACAGCAATTAGTGCTTTGCTCAATCATAAAGCCCCTTTTTCTTCTTCCCATTTGTCAGGGTCATGCCATGTTTATATCCTCAAACTGCCCCCGCTCCTCCCTTCCTCCCAGAGTTCAAGGTGCCTGTCTGTTATTCGCAGCCTCTTAAACCGTTGGGAGTGCCTGTTATTGCTTTATGGTTCCAGAACACCAAGGATGTCCAAAGGTGCGCTCGTAAAAGGCGTCCCTATCTCAAACCCGTACCCATGCTTATCTGCCGGGCCCCTCGGACCGCGGCGCAAAGATCTACTGTGTCTGTACAAACATGACGGGAGGGACCTTCAGTCGCGGCCGTAAAAACCGAGACAAGGTATCGCCACCGTTTGTTCGGGTGAAGTTCAACAGGGGTTAAGGAGATTGTAACGAAACTGTCCTAGTTTGTTGATCAACTTCTCAGGCTCCTTAGAAATTTGCCGATTGAGAGGTGTGAACGGCATTTCAGACATTTATTCCAAACATTATTGTTGGTGTGAGTGCAATGCCGAGGTGTGGTGTCATCTCTGAGTTTTCACCACTGGATACAACAAACACTAATGCAACTTCCGTAACATCTTCCAATCCTTTCTATTTTGTTAATTAAGATTGATTTCATTGTAAGTTACTGATTTGTAACTTGTCATTGGAACTTTGGCACATTTCAGAATATTCCACCCCACATCTTTATGAAATACTATACCAACTCCCGGAGACATTGGCGACGTCACTGCCTTGCTCCATTACTCGCCCGTCTCTGCTCCCTGTCTGCGTTATCACTTCTAAAGGCTTGTTGGTAAATACATGCGTCTGAATGGAAATGCAGGTCAAAGAACACAAAGCAGACGCGGCGAACCATGAGCGTGCGGGCTAATGCTGACGCTAAATGTTCAGTGCCAAACATAGCCATTTGCCCCGAGGTGGAATCAGCTGGGACAGATGTGTACGGGACCATCCAACCATCCATCCATCCGGCCCAGATGTTCTCACACCCCTGCCCCCAATCTATGCACTGTCCATAAGATGCCAAACCGCCCACGCTAAGGCCAAAGACCTGAAAGTAATCATTTCGAATGCGCTGGCCCCTTCCACCCCACCAGATCGTATGGAGATGAGGATCCGGTCTTCATCCTTGGAAGTTTTGCCAACACAAACGTGCAGATTTTTCCAAAAGGATTACCACACACACTTTCGGAGCAGTTGCGCAGCCAGCCGCCTCCCACACGCCCAGCATCTGTCGAGCAGTAAATAAATGCCTAACGATGCGGTAGCCTTTTTAAATTTGTAGCTTTTTTCACAATTTGTTCAATCAAACCATTTCCAGCGGTGTTTTTGCAGCCGTTTTAGGGCGACTCAGCTGTTTTGACAGAGGCGAAGTTAGACAGACTTGTCAAGGAGCTTTTGCAGAAATATGTTTACTTTGCTGAGGGTGGGGGCCAGGTGCTCGTCGCCTAAGTGCCACTGGCGAGTGCTACCATTTCATCCTTGTTGCAATCCTTGCAAATTTTACTGCTTTTTTTAACAGCTAATTATTACTACAGTTGAAAAAACGCGCTGTCTCTGTCTGGGTGGCAGGGCGATATTTGGTCTCTTCTCACTTCTTCTCTTTAAAGTCAATCAATCAAACTTTATTTATAAAGCGCTTTTCATACTGAAAGGTATCACAAAGTGCTTTACAGATTACAACATTTAAAACAATGCGCCTGGGACAACCTCCCATATACATACATTTTATATATTAGGATTAAATAAATAGATTAGTCAGTTAAAAGCTAAGCTAAAAAGGTGGGTCTTGAGCTGCTCTTAAAAATCTGAAGTTCTCTGCAGCCCTGAGCTCCTCCTCAGGTCGTTCCAGAGGCGAGGGCCGTAATATTGGAAAGACGCCTCACCATGAGTCTTTTTGTTGACTTTAGGAATGACTAGGAGACCCCTGGAGAAGCGAAGGGGCCGCGAAGGTTCGTAAGGTAAAAGCAGTTCTGAAAGATAAGAAGGACCAAGACCATTAAGACATTTAAAAAAAAACATTAAAAGAACTTTAAAATCGATCCTGAAACATACGGGAGCCAATGCAGCGATTCTAAAACCGGTGTAATGTGGTCCCGCCTCCTGGTCTTCGTCAGGACACGAGAGGCTGAATTTTGTAAAAGTGTCACTCACGTTTTCATCAATGAACTTTAAACCTAAGCGCGACACTTACCAGTTAGATTTCATCAATGGATTAAACAGCAGTTTCTAAAGAGTGTGGCAGTTCATTTCCTCACAGATGCAAGAATATTTGCTTGATTAACAGTTATATTAGCCTTTCTGTGTGGAGTTTGCATGTTCTCCCCATGTCTGCATAGGTTTTCTCTGGGTAATCCGGTTTCCAATACCACTAAAAACAAGTGGAGTAGGGCAGGATGAATGATGTGTGTGCGTCAATGAATGATCAGAGGTGTTCAGAGGGACTGTTGGCGCAGATGTGTGCAGTCATGACAGCGTTTCTGTCAGTCTCTGCCAGGGGAAACTGAACAAGTACAGAGTATGGAGTGAATGTAAAACTGTTTCATGTAAAGTGCTTTGTGACCAACAAACACATGAATGGGTCAGAATGGCCACTGTTTATCTCCTATATATTATATCTATGGGTCAATCATGGTGCTCCTTGTGTGTCGAACAAGAGGCGGAGACTCTTCAAATATCAAAATCTGACACTTGTCCCGTTGTCAGCAAAAACCTACCCGACCACTGCAGACAAGAGATTTTTGGATTGGTGTGAAATGCCCTTCATTTATCCCATTAATTCATCAAAATGATATACTGTACCTTCGCAGATTTTATGCTTTTAAGGTCTTAAATTCTGCACAAATGTAAGACTTTCATAATGATTTATGACCCTAAAACGACCAAGGTTAGTCCATTCTCTCTGCCTTTCCTTTACTTGCTATATAATCTGAAAGCCATTCATTTTACATTCTGTCAGCACCTTCTCAAGATCTCCTCCATAAACTTTTTTTCCAGATTCCTCTCCGATTTACCCTTTTTTATTAAAGCCTGACCATGTTCCTCCTAATCTCCTGAAGCCCCATTCGATTTCCCCGTCACCTCCTTCATCATTCCCAGTTCGGAGTGACCTTTTGCGGGGCCTTTATCCCGGGAAAATCCTGGCCTGAGGGCAGTAAAGATGTCTCCACTGGACACTCGGAATGTCAGCTGTCACTCAAAGTGAGGAAAATCGGTGGGGCCCTGAGATAGGAGCGTGCCAATCACCTCTGAACGTGTACACAATGTCGATACAGCTCACGGTGCGTTCAGTTTTCAGACCTCTTTTTATGATGTGGTGGTCTGACTTTGAAATCATACAGTCATAATCTGTCGGTCAACTACACATTGAAATAGAACAAATGTAAAAGTTTTGATAAAAGCATTCAAACCACAATAAAAGTTTAGGCACAGATTTATCATAAAATAGGAAAATCCAGCGGTTGCCGTAAATGTAGCTGCCATCTTGCCATTGTCCTAATCGCCAAATTCTAATTCAAAGTCAAGTGAAAAGCACACATTTCCATGAATCAAAGTCAAAATTCAGATAGTGTAGTCATTTTGGAGTCCAAACACTGGGAAGTCCATCTGTGTTTCCATCCCAATCTGGACATAATTTAACAAAGTATAAATAAAATTGTTACGTTCATTGTGTCTACTTGTGTTATTAGTATAACTTTCAGATTTCATCTGGTCAGACATTTTGATTAGAGATGTTGAAATCTTTACCTTTACCTTTACCTGTTTCATCTGCAGGTTGTGAGTTCTAGAGTAGAAAGGACAATCACAAAATTGCCGCCAGAGCTGGACATTAGTTCCAATGGATTACCATGGCAACATCCGATCCAGAGTTTTATTATACAGTAGATCTGTGAGGTTCAGTTCTTGGTCGTTCATTGCCTATGGTGACTGAGGTTTATGTATTTATGTACTATGTCTCTACTGCTGATAACCTGCATTGATGTAGCTGCTATTATTACTCTTGTGTTTTTACATAATCTGAAATTAGCCAAACCTGAAGTGCCACAGTGTGCAAATGCATCAAGTATGACGTGGTTGCTTTCATTACGCTCCTTTATACTGTAACGCGTTAGTTTAGAGTCTTGCAAAAGGTCCTGAAACTCAACACAGACAACATATGCGATCTACATTGTTAGCAATAAGCTGTAGCTTCTTGTAAAAGCTCTTGTTTTTGCCTTAAACTTTAATAAACAAATGATTACTTTTAAACAAGGCTCGTGTCGAGGCATAATTAAATCAGGGCAGAGCACAATCTCACATTTTCTCCATGTAATTTGTTTATTCCAGTGTAGTCTGTCCACCGCCCCTGCACATTTTGGTAACTTTGCATCTTTAAATGACTAAGGAGACTGTTATTTCGCTTCTGCACATTCGTTCTTACTCATTTCTTGTAATCTGGAACCCTGTTTGAGATTTACAATGTTGTGTGTCCCATTGCTCATCTGACTGCCTTTTTCTTGGAAGTCAAAACAGTTGAGCAGCACTTGGGCACCCCTGACCACACTCCGATTTTCAATAGATTCCATCCCGTGACTTTGACTTCAAGGCGCTGTGAATGACTCCAGGATTTTACATTTTAAAGTCCTCTTTGGTTTATTACATCATATGAAACATGACACTTTTTGACAACACAATAGGGCTGATTTCTTTTGTGTTTGTTTCTTTTGCGGACATCGGATGCTAGCATTGGTGGATTCTCCAGATATGTTGCATAAACATGTACAAATTCAGCATAACATTCAAAACACCCGCACCTTTTGAAACACTTCTTTTGAAGCAGGCCGCGACCATCAGTAACTGCATTATGAAGGATACTTTGTAGATGGGCCTTTTTGATTAATACTCTGAAATGACTCCTAGAAACTGATTTCTCTACATTTGAAATCTGGTAAACAAGTCATTAGTGCTACATGGCGCAAGGCAAGTTGTATTTAGGCCCGGGAGCTGCAAATCGTAGCAGTCCATTGTGTTGTTGTAAAAGTTTTAACTTCGTGATATCACAGTATTTCGGCTATTGTCTGTCTTAGCAACTTCATAGTATCTGTAGAATACTTTTTTTCTTATGTTTTCATTGCCATAAAGGACAAATGTCAATCTCTTGAAATACATCCTTTTGAAGAGCTGTCATTAATCTGAAAAAATACCTTCCCCCTACCCTGCAGGAAATAGAATACACAACATTGGCCTTTTTGATTAAACTTAAGGAAAGCACTTGCAAGTCTGTAGACTCTATGGAAGCGGGTAAACAAGTCGTTAGCACAGAAGGTTGTGGAAGGTTGCAAAGTTTGTGGAAAAGCAGGAGAGGTAGATGGAAAACTGTATACTGCAGGTCTCTTTCCCCTTCAGTTGTTTTGTCTCATTATAACATGCTTGAGTTTTCCAACAAATCCAGTCCATCTCCTTCCAAGTACCACCAGGCCTGCATCCAGATCAATTCAGGACTTAACTGGGTGTAAAACAGGGCCGGCATGATACTATTTTGTCATGATACAATGTGATGCAGTGAACTTAAAATCATGAAAAACATAAACTGAAGCATAAATTAACGCCACCTTGCATAACTGTGGAGATGTTGACTAATGGCAGCCAAATATGAGATTTAAATAGATTAGCTCCTCGTCCAAATCCGTTCTTTGATTACCCACTGGAAAAACAACATTAGGAGCATGTTTTGTATGTTTTGAGAAAGCAAAAAAGAAGAATATCTAACTACTTTTGTTGTTAGTTGTCTCTAGAGGTCTAAACTAGAGGGCTAGCAGTTTTCGTACATGATTATCCCCATTAGACTTCTGCCTTACACACATTTCTATACCATTAAGTGCTGAAAGAAAGACTCGGCAGTGAGCAGTTGATAAAGTGCGTTGGGGAAGGTCGCGAAGTTTGTCAAAAAGCAGCAGTCGACGCAGATGGAGACTTGCACGGAGAGTATGGACGTGTAGGAGGATGTAAATGCACTCAATCCAAATCTGCCTATAGAGTCTCGACACGGTGAACCCACTGTCTGCCGCGCTCCCAACACCGCGCCGGAGAACTCAAAAACAACTGCTTTACTGCTCATTTTAGACTCCGAGAAAAATTTAGTCAATAGGGAATGTAGGATGCAAAAACCTTCAATTGCTCTAGTCACGAAGCATATATTCGACAAACGGATCCATCTCAGCTTTAATATTCTGGATCCCGGGAATATTGTGCGTGTCGATGTTGAGATTTTTAGCTAGTTTATCCCTAAACATCTTAGTTTTAATGTTGTAGTTTGAAAAAGAAAGGCCAAACTCACCCTTCACAATGCTGAAGATGGGAGAAATATAAACGCACCCCTGCGAATTTAAACATTTTTACTGGTTGCTGTCGTTTCTGTTTATGAAATTAACAAAACTTACTTCTAATATACCACTTCAGGAGTCAGCCAAACGAAAACTTTAGGGGGAAAAAAAAAATCTGTACTGGAACTAGCTTTCCGACAACCTCTCATAAGCTCGAACCTTAAAAGCCACGTCTGCTTGTGTCTATTGTATTGCATGCCTGTATAGATATATGCCTGTGTGCAGTACATTGTGGCGCGGCGGAGTGTGGGAGGGCTGCGGCGAGCGAGGTCGTCCCCAGGAGCGGCTCGCAGTCTGGGCTTTTGTTGGAGCCGGCGCGGGGGTGGGAGAACCAGGGAGGGGCCCGCATTGTCTTTTCACCTCCCAAGGCCGAACAACATAGACGCAGAGAGAGACTTATTTAAAGGAAGAGCGGATATGGACGCCGAGAGCTGCCAAGTTTTTCATATAGACATCAGTTTATTGATATACATTACATTTGGAATAACTTTCTGACGCCCCAGTGCTGTTGTATTAAAGGGATCTATCCTGGTAAACTTCCACTTTTTAACCATGTTAGAGTGTTGTTCTTTTCACCCTTCCTTTTAAACAACTTCACTTTGTTCTTCGTCAGCAGAAGGTGAATTAAAGCGTTTTGTGGGCACATGAATGGCGTTTAAAGCCCTATTCGAACGTGATTAGAATTACCTGGGGAACTCAGGCAAAAAGTAAAAGTTACTGATGTAACTGGAGTGTCCATGCCCGTCCGAATCTGCCATGGTGGTGTCCTTTGGAAAGTAACAATGTATACAACTTTCATGTAGGGTGATTCTGCAAACTCCAAGGTGTTTCTAGTCCCGTGCAAATCGACATGTCGGAGTTTTGAAGGAAGTCTAAAAAGTAAGGGAACCCTCGATTCAAAACATGTTTTTAACAATATCCGCATGTGGGCTTAATGATGTTCTCCTATCCAAACAGTGCTTCGATCCAATTCCTGTTTCGTCTTCAACATTCAAGAGATTCAAGACGTTTTATTTGTCAAAACATGTGAATGATTTGAAATGATCTTTCTCTCATCCTTGATTGTGGAGCGTGCAGTGGGGGAAGAGCCGTGGAAGGGAGGGCAGAGAGTTCAGCTTCTCGATGGCCTTGTGTATGAAACTGTTCTTCAGTCGACTGGAACTGACCCGTACATTCCGCAGTATCAACCTAAAAGGTACAAATGAGAAATTAAACTACGATATTACAAACCTAGAAGGCAAATTCATCGGCATGGCAACCTGAGTCAAATCATGGAACATGGAGGAACTTTGTAAAAGTCTGGAAGCGTTTGGGGCAAAGTTTAGAAGTGCGTGGTTCACATGTTGCTGAACGAGGAGCTGGGGTGGGTATGATTTCAAATTTACCTGGAGCGCCCTCAGCAGGCAGCAGGAGTAAAGGGACAGGACAAAACAGTGAATACAAGCTTTCACTTATAGCTAACTGTGTTTTAGCAAATCTATGGTGCCATTATAAACATACCAGGATGAGGACTATTTTTGTTATGGAGGACAGGTTTATGTTCCGTCTACTACCCAGCAAAATCTGGAAATGACAGACTATCATTAAATTGGTTACTCAAAACTGTGAGTGAAGCTAAATGCTGTTCCAGGTCTGTTTTTGACAAGGAGGTAATGAAGTAGCATGACTCACAAAAAGCTCACAAAAATGTGATTTTGCACAATATGCAAATTTGAGTAATCTGAATACATTTTTTTTGCAGATTGTGACTCTTTAAATTGCCATTTCAAGTTGATCTCAGTTCATTCTGCAGGGGGCACGTTCAGAATGTTTCCTTTGTTATTATTTTGAATGCAGTGCAGACCTATAGCACTGGACCTGGCCAGTGCGTGTGGGTGTAGGTGCAGAAACGCTAGCTGAATGCTAAGCTTCACATTTCCATATATGTGTCTTAGAGGCAGGGCTATCACTGTTATCACATGATGGAGGCACAGGAGCTCAGAGACGTGTACTGCAGCAGGCTGCGCCTGATCTGGGCCGGAGCGCTGCAAAGAAATGTAAAGATAATAAAGATGTGTCACGGGAAGACAGGGGAATGGGCCTGCGCGTCAATGTGAGGCCTGTTTTATACAGTGCAGTTCTTGAATCGAGTATGGATCAATACACGAGTGTCCAGTGTAGCAATCAACATGGTTTCTGCCGTTATTTGACCTTCCAAGTGCCACTCGATTATTTCTATTATATGAAATTACATTATAGAAACTATATGTTTGTAAGGAAGGAGCTCCCAGTCATCCAGGAGTTTTTCAACATAGAAGCAGTCATCTTGCAAACTCCAAACAGTGAAACGATTTGGAAGAATCCATTCTGTTGTTTTCAATTGTAGTCGTATTTGCTGTATTTGTATGCTGTATTTGATCAGTCGATCGTGCGCATTGTAGGATATTTACGGTGAAAGAACGTCTTGTCAGTGTTTTTGCTGAGTCTATACTGTAATAATGACTGTGACCCCCCCCCCCCCTCTCGTGTGTCATCTGCTCCTTTGACTCGCGGAGAGGATTTTATTTTGGTCGTATTCACCGAGCCGTGGTAAATGTCGCTCGGAGCCACTCACCCGTGCACAGCCACACAGAGACCACAGCCTCGCACAGACACAAAATAATACAAGGAGAGCTTTAAAGGGGATGTGTCATTGTGCTTTTGTGTTGTTTTTGTGAACACTACTACACCTTGAGACGTTTTTTGAAGGCTGTTTTCCGTTAGCTGATGCCTTTATAGTGAGTCTGACCTCTCGTTGATACTGTTTCTTCTGTGCAGTCATATGGCGCATTGTAGTTTCCCCTAATCCTTTGGCGCGTGGACGGGTGTTGCGCTATTTATTTTCTTTTGAGAGACTATTCCGAGATTCCTATGTTGCAATTTAAGCCTTTAAAGCAGTACTAAGTAACTCTTCCCCCTAGAGGCCATAAGCGCAACTGCAGGTGTAGTAGCAAGTTACAATTTTTTAATTTATTAATTGTCTTGGAGAGTAAATACTACGCTGACAGGAAAGGCGAAGGGAGAGGGTTACTGTGCATCCAATTATCCAATGGAAATATTTTTTTTCACTCAAACTTGGCTGTAAATACTGTTTAAAGTGACGTTAGCCCGCAGTTAGCTTTGCCCGTTAGCATGTTAGCTTCTTCTTCGTGATTCCATTAGTGTGTATTGCTTTCTCCGCACCGGTGGCAGTCAAGTTGCAAACATGGTTTTCTGGCCAGAGACACCAGGGGGAGATGAAAGACCCTCCAATCATCCCATAAACACTTGTATTACCCCCACAGGGACTATGGAAAGGATTTATTAAGGTAAATAAGTTACTTAGTACTGCTTTAAGTTATCTAACAAACATGAGTGACCACATTTCTCCCGACAGCCAGAGCCTTTTCACGTACAACTCACCGCATCGATGACACAAGGCCGCCCTGTCCATTCGTTATGTTCCATTAGCTTAGCATTGGTTAACAACTGCAGAGATGATATCAGACAACGCGCACGTAAACGCCATGGGAGAAAGTGGGCGAGTGCTTTGGAATAATAATAGCCCCAACTCAACGATAGTCGGTCTATAGGGTTCTATGCATTGGAAGAAAGTGCATAAGCAATGTATGAAGCATAAGCAAACGCAGGGAATTCTAAACCCAAACCGCCCTGCTCTCCTCTCGCTCCCCGGCATCCCGCAGTGCAGTACATTAAAGTGCATTAAAACTGCAGCCGCTCTCTCTCCCACTCACCCTCCAAACTCACTCTGTCCCTCCTTTCACTCCCCGTCTTTCTCTTTCTTCCTCCTTCGTTCTCTCTCTCCAGACTCTACTATCGCTCTCTCTCTCTTGACTTCTCACTTTCCCTGCTCTACCCACTCTCTCTTTCGCTGTCTTTCATATCTCTCTCTCTCTCCCCCCTCTCTTCCGGTCTGTTTTTATGTTTTTTCCTCTTTCTGTCTTTCCTCCTTTCTCCCCAGTTTCTCTCTCTCACCTTTCTATTTCTCTACCCATATTGCGCTCTCTCTCGCCCTCTTTCTTCTCTTTTCTCTCCTGTCTTTCCTTTCTATCTCTCTATCCATGACACCTTTCTCTCTCACTCTTCTTCTCTCTTTCATTCCCTGTTCAATCTTTCTTTCTCTGTTTTTCTGCCCTCTCTGGCTTCTTGATTCTCCGCTTTCTCCCTCACTGCCCCCTCTCTCTTTCTCTCCGTCTTAATTCTCCCCCTTTCTTTCTCCTTCACTTCCTGTTTCTCCCCTATTTTTCCTGCTTCTCCTTTCTTCATCCCTCTCTCTTCCTTTTTCCTCCATCTCTCTGTTCCACTTCCTGTTCCTCCTCTCGCTCTCCCTCTCTCTCCCCCGTTTCTCCTCTCTCCCCCTCTCTCTTCTTTTTCCTCCTTCTCTTTTCATTCCTCTCTCTCTCTCTCTCTCTCTCTCTCTCTCTCTTTTTCACTTCCTGTTTCTCCTTTCTCTTCCTGTTTCTTCTCTCTCTCTTCCTTTTTCCTCTCTCTCCCTCTCTCTCTCCTCCATTTTCTCCCCTCCCTCTCATTGTTTCTCCCCTTCCATCCTGCCTTCCTCCATCTCTCTCTCTCACTTTCTCTCTCTTCCTTTTTCTCCCCCTCTTATTTTTTCTCCCCTTCCTTCCTTCCTTCCTTCCTTCCTTCCTTCCTGCCTTCCTTCCTTCCTTCCTTCCTTCCTGCCTGCCTGCCTTCCTTCCTTCCTTCCTTCCTTCCTGCCTGCCTGCCTGCCTTCCTTCCTGCCTTCCTTCCTTCCTTCCTTCCTTCCTTCCTCACTCTCTCTTCCTGTTTCTCCCTTCCCTCCCTCCATCCCCCTGCCCTCTCTCTTTCTCTCCCTCGCTTACTCTCTTCCCCTTCTGTGGCCTACATACACCGGAGTTCACCGCGGCGTTAAATGTTTTATGCACAAGCCCAAAAAAAAATATGGAGCGGGTGCAATTTAGCGTGAGTGATCCCCGAGCCTCCCCGGACGAGACGGCAGTGGTGGATTCAGTCACTGCACGGTTCAACAGAAACAAGGCCAAATAACGGTGACTCCTTCAAAGCCACTGTTGAACCTTTCACCCAACGGACAGAGTAAATCAAAACCAAGATGTTCCCTTATGTTCCCTTACATGCCTGGAATTGTATTTTTGCTTCATTCACTAAGATTTGAGTAATGATGATGATGATGATGATGATGATGAGACTGAGAGAGAAGATGCTGAACTTTGTTGCAGTTTTTTTTTTCATGTGAAAATGTCCAGCCATTAAAGAGATATTAACCATAACCAAGTCCAAAGTTCAGCATTTTTGCTGTTACCAAAGGTTCCGTAATAGACATTTTAGCTGCACCGACACGAGGCTGTTTACAATGTTGTCACGTCAATTTTACAAGGACCGATGTCAGAGAGTTCCAGCTGAGAAAAGAAACTCTAGACATAAGAAAACACGGCTAATGATTTAACAGTTAGCTAATAAGATGCTAACGTTTTATGAATGTTAATGACAAAGGGTCACATTACAGATGCAGTGGTTATCCCTGAATTGACACGTCGTAATTCCCACTTGGAGCAGGGTTCCAAGGCATTTTTCCTCATCGAAGGAATTTACCAGTTCACGGTTGTCTGGTAAACCGCTTTCCTCAACTGCTGAAGCGCTCCGATCTGTAACTTTATGGATTTTCTTGTGTTGTGAAACACAAAACTGCTGAAGGCAAAAGCTTTTCACTGTTGGAAAGTCCTTACCACTACAGTCCGGGCCTTTACATTGACTTTCTTTACATCGACATCATTTAAATTTCCAAAATGTAAATATTGAAAACACCTCATTTAGGTCTTCAAACGTTCCAAGTCTTCATAATCCTGGCAGCATCCACGGTCCAAGTTTCTTCTGAATGCGAACGCCAAGTGTTTGAGCTATCGTAAGAGCGTCCATATGAATATTTCATCATCTTGTGTCTGTCTGAGTCTGTTACGTTGCGAGGACTGAAGGACTGCGGAGCTTGGCACGGGGCGGAGTGTGGTCCCTCTGCTGTAGAATAGAGGCGCTGTTGGCACAGGCGTGAAAGGACGGTATTTCCGCCGGCGCTGGGACTCTCTGCCGTCGAGCTTGTAAAACGAGATGGTCGATTTAATGCACAGTTGGTAGGATTTATCATTTCACTAGGGCTGCACAATACGACATGGGCAGTGTCATGTTCTGTTTCGGTCAGTATGCCATGAGGCCAGAGACGATTCACATCTCACTTTGTGCTACATTGACCACTCTAGTCACATTAATGTTGTTACTGTTATTTTCCATCAGATTTGAATACCTCTTTCCCGGGTTTCTGGCCGTCAAAAGAGTTAATTGTGCCAGGATTGAGGCCTTAAATGTCATTACAACATTCTAAAGAGCCCATCACTTAAAATCGAGGTGGTGGCAACTATGGTCGAGCTGCAAAGGTTTTGTCTTACTTTTTGGCTAATATCTTTGTCGTTACGAGGAAAATCTACATGAAGCAAAAAGCGTCACCAAGTTTCTTGTCTTCTCCGTTAGTGCATATAAGGTAAGGTCCATTATTTGGAAAAATGATATTACTCGACTTTTTTATACTGCAAAACTTTGGCAAAGTGCCGGGTGTATTTTATTGTAACCTCCTGAGCTTGCGTTCGTCTCCACCGTGCGATGGTTCCAACAGTGTATTGTAGCTTCAACCATAGTTTTTCATAGCAGGTTTCTGCAGGTAGGGTCTGTTTTGCTGAGTCGAGTTCCACGTGCTGGCTATGTTAATCTCCATGGAAAAGTGCAGGGAAAGTAAAATGTCCTGTTCATGTCTGGCCTGTGCTGCTTGTGACTAGCGGTGCGCTGATGTCTTTTGTTGAAGACACTCTTGACAGAGATCCTAGTTGCAGCGAGAGGAGACTCACTCTGAAACTAGCGCTCCAAGATATCAGACACGGCCTGATGTCGGTCGCAGCTCGTCTTTGGTCATTCGACGGTTCTATTTCAAATCTAAGATCTGGGATTTTGAGCTATGACCTGTGATGTCACCCATGTCATGTGATGGTTTGTCGCAGTCGGCCGAAATAGTTCACTGTCCAACCGGGTTAGAAAGCATTCAGCTAAAGTTTAGACTGAAATTGTACACAGCGTTTTTGCTCAAAATTTGTCATGTCAAGTTTTCTTTTGAATATCATAATGTCCACTCATGTTTGGTAGTTTGCAAATCTTAAGAAGTCAAATATGTATATAAACTGTAGTAGTAACTAAAATGGCATAAAAAGCATTACATTACACTTTGAATTTGCCAGATTTACATGAAAAACATTTGTTTAGCTTCTTTCATGTAAACAACGGACCAGACTTATTTTTGTGACATCTCCACTACACAAATCCCTGTGTGTCCAAAGCCCCGGGACCTCGCGCCTGACTCCCAGGGGACGTGGCTCTGCTTGGGGCAGATGGTCCTCTGACTTTGCCCCAGTGAGCGAGGGTTCCTCTGGGGTAGAAAGTGGGTCAGGGGGGCAGTGCCGATGACCACCACTGGCTCCTGAGGCAAGCAGCTTACCCCCGGGCCTATTAATAGAAACACGACGGAGTGCATAAGTTAACGCAACATACATGAGCGTACATGTAGGACACGCGTGACCAGTGGAGGAGAGGCTTGGGAAATAATAATCTGTAGTTGTTACTTTCAATTTGTCTATGCATTGTAGGTACCTCATATCAGCGACTACTTTGTGCCCGAGTATCGGCATTGGGTAGGAACCAAAAAAAGTCTGTACATTCATAATGATTTCTAGCGAGGCTTTGCCCTCACCTAAATGTGATCGATGCATTGACAACAGCTGAAAACATCTGGATCTTTCATCATTTGCGATGTTTAATGGCTAATGCTAACGTCTATAGGAAAAATGCATTGATGGGGCTAATGGACGCTGAAAAGTCTCCCGGACTAGCCGACTTGCTAATGTTAGGACACAGCTTCCCTTTATGTGTCTTTGGTGGATTACTCGTTAGATTGCTTTTTAATTAACATTAATTACTATTAACTTAATCAGTAACTGTCAATTACTTTCATATTAGCAACCGAATAGCAGTTAGCATCCCATCACGGCCACAGCGGCAAAGTGAGTGGAAAGTCTGCATTGTTATTCATTTTCCTCCCAGTTTGCAAAGTTTAGCGTTTGGATTAAAATGTGCATACCCTCTGTACATAAAGTGTCAGAAATTTAGAAAAAACAGGATGCCCTCCCGCGCTGTAGCTAGCGTGGCTTCAAGTGCAAAATAAATCTGTTTCATTCTCTCACCTCTGAAATATTATGGAGGGTCCAGCGATGCGCGGGTATCAAAAGCCAGCCTCGAGCGGCCACCACGGACCCAGCTCCGAGCAGCTTAGAACAGTTATTGACACACTTTAATAAAAGAAAATGTTCCTGTAGGGCTCTGTTCTCGACGCACGAAGAGAAAAGACCAGTATTTCCAGTGGCTGATGGCGCTTCTATTGCTCTTGGAACGGCGTGGACAGACGCAGCTTATAGACCAGTGCTATCTATGTCAAAACAAATACATTTTGTTGGTGCAGCTTACAGTATATTCAGGTGTGCTCGATAGTCCGGGATTTATGCTAGTTCCAGCCTTTGAATGATGAATAGGATTAGCCTGTATTTGACACGCTTTTTCTACATTACAAACCTCTTCATCGAACATGTCTTTAGATGACCCTCTTGATTTCTAGCCCTACAGCTGCAGAACCCTTTTTGGATTCTGTAAAGAAAGGAGCTCAAAAGCCTCATCTCGCCTCGCCACACCTCTTCCCTCTGTAATCCATTTTCTTCAAGGTTGCACCAGCGCGAACAAGGAGCAGGCAAGACAATGGGATGGCAGTGCTGCAAAACTCCACCAAAGACGTCGAATGATGAAAAGGAAAGAGGGTAAAAGATCAGGGGCAAGAAGTGGCGGAGGAGAGGAATGGATTAGCAACTGCAAATGGGACAGGTGCAAATTCAAGATCTTCACTTTGAAACATGAAAATCTGTGTCCATGCGTGGATCAATCTGTGCTCGAAAGTGTACGGAAACATCCAAAAGTATTAAGAGAAGTGACAGTTTAATACACAAACAAGTGTTGGGGAGTAAGTGAATACATGCATTTAGAATACTATTTAGAAAACTAATTTTGAGTAACTGTATTCTGGTAAAGTCACACTTTGATTTGAGAGTATTTAGAATACTTTAAATCCCAGTATCAGTCATTATTATTATATTGCACAACATTATTAAGAAGTTTTAATGTTGACCTGTTTTTCCTCCTAAAATAAAATGATTTAGATTTAAAACGCCACAGTTCAGACACTGCACATGTGTCACATGATGCTGTATCTGCGGCTCCATTTGCCAACAGAGTTAAAGAGTTCATCATTAACGGTAAGTGAGTTTATAACAGGTGTTCCAACAATCGAAGTTTTCATTTTTGATACTATACGCCAGTGTTTTTCATCCTTTTTTGAGCCAAGGCACATTTTTTTCATTGAAAATATCACGAGGCACACAACCAGCAGATAATGTTAAAAAATGTAACTCTGTAGCCTATAGTCATCAAAGTGTCCTGAATAGGAACACCGTATAGTCTCGCTAGTAACAATGCCTCAATGCATCACTAATTCTCTTGTCTCAAAGAAATTAACTACCTGATATGGAAGAGGTTTGGGCATCTCTGCTGAGACTGCTGCCCCCGCGACCCGGCCCCGGATAAAGCGGAAGAAAATGGATGGATGGATGGATGGATGGATATGGAAGAGTATTATATGGTTACTCTGCCGATAACTAGACAGCACAGACACTCGAAAACGGTACATTATTTGTGGATAATAATGTATTTGTTTTCAAAAAACCAACTAGGTGAAATTGGATAATTTCCCAAGGCACACCAGACAATATGGTGGTTATACCAGTGGTTGAAAAACACTGCTATAAGATAAGATAAGATAAGATGGTACTTTATTGATCTCACAGATGGAGAAATTGCATTCGATGAGAGAGCATCCGGCAGCAGCACCCATTCAGTGCGCACCACTCTTTTTTTTTTTTTCTTTGGTGAAAGATCGTTGTGTCGCGGCCGATGATCTCGTTGTCCTTCAGCCACTCCACCCGCATGACCTTGGAGGATGGAGAAACTGTAGCTGCCCTCTGTCTCCTCTGATCATCTGAAACGGTGCACCGCCTCCTGGGCTTGTCCCCGTCTCAGAGCGTGGTGTCCTGCACTGGTCAGCTCCACCTCGTCCTTCCTCTTCCTCCTGCACAGCTCCCTCCACAGTCTATCACCATCTCCTCGTTGGTCCCTTTTGTTGTAGCTCCTCTTGTGACGCCTCCTCCGTGCTGCAGGTGTGGGGGCTCTTGGTGCCTCTTCACTGTTCAGTGTCTCAGAAGAAGATGTTTGTAGATCTGAAATGGGTTTAGCTGATAAGCTAGCAGTTTGTTTACCTTCAAAAAGCTGCTTTCTGCAGGACCATTTTGGACTCTCAAAGTAAACAAATCCACCAAACCTCCACAAAAACACGGTAAAGACGTACAAAAGTATCCAGAAAAACAACGTGGTTCGCTGAAAAAGGCAAACAATTCACTGAAAAAGGCAAACAATTCAGCTGCACCAGGAGAGAGGGAGGTCACTTCCTTCCTTCCGCCATATTTATACATAAATATAATGGCAATCAATGTGAAAGTATACTCTAAAGCAGGGGTAGGCAAGTTTTCTTGGTGGAGGGACAATTTTCTTTATTGTTAACAGACCGAGGGCCGAAGCGACTGATTATTAGCTCAGGGTAAAGCACAAAACCAGTGAATCGCTGTGGAGTGTGCGAATCCGCCTTTGACCGAAGAGCGTGGTATGACGAGAACAGCGCCTTGTTGTGCGTCCTTTCCTTCATCGTGAAAGAGGGGAAAATATCATTCCAATTCTCTCGACTGCCTTTGTTCACTGCTCAACAGAGTCTACCGCATAACTTTCTCAATCGATTCATGAATATGCATGTCTTTGCTTGAAAACGCCATAGAGATTTCCACGCGGCGGTGCAGTCAGTTAGCCCGACTGTGGGAGGAATATGTTATTGTCCTAATGAGCCGCCGTCCTTGTATATGTGCAAATAAATGTACAGTCATGTCTCGCCGTGGGCTGCTTTAGACAACAGCATCGGGGTAAAATAACAGTAAACAGCCCGGAGACAACAGGCTTCTGTGGTTCGCCTGCTGCAGCATCTTGAGTTTAACAGAGGCTCAAATGTCAATCTTTGAGACTGTTTTCAAGCCAAAACAATGATACCTTCATTCTAACACACATCATTTGCGTAATGCGGTAGTTCCTTGACCTTAAGAATAATAACGTTGATCATGGAACAAAAAGCGAGTTGTCCGCGTCTCGTACAAGGCAACACTGTTCAGATGTCCCAGATGAAGATCGCGCTTGTGCAGTGTGGTTCCCGTGCGGTTTCCCCCCCCAGCTGCATGTATTAGCACTGACGTACACTAATGTAAATGTATAGACTTCGTGCTAATGGGATAGTGTTACAATGTGCACAGAGCAAGGCTTTTTGTCGGAGACGGGGCGAACCCGTTCCACCAGCGCTTCATACACCCCCCCTACTCTCCCTCCTCCTTTGTCTCTCGTCACATCATTTTTATGATAAAGCTGCAATATACTACAGCACCACCGTTTCTTTGTAGTTTTCTGGAATCACTTTTACCACTGCAGACTCGACTCACTGGGCCTCATTCACGATACGTTCTTCTTACGTACAAATTTGTTCTGAGCTGAAAACTTTCCTCTGGAACAACAAATCCTATGAACAGTCAGGAGGACTCTTAAACACAGAAGCATCTACAGTTCTGTACGCGACCATGCTCCTGATGGAACCCAACATTCTGAGTCATCCTTTTAGATTTAAAGGAACAGGCCACTGTACTTTTCCATACTGAGATATGTTACCTGAGCTTAGACGAGTTGATACGTACCTGTCTGGTCTTTGTGCCCGTGGAAGAGCGTGGTAGCTTCCAACTTCACCCCCGTTTGGAGCTATAGGAATATGCTGGGAGAGGCCAGATGCTAACAACATCTTTGGTCCTTTTGTGTGACTGAGCGCACGTACAACAACCAGACAGGTACATATCAACTCGTCTAAGCTCAGGTAGGAACATATCTCAGTATGGAAGAACCTGTTCCTTTAATCTCGTAATTACTAATCCAATATCATTTGTTTGAAAAAGTGTGCGTGACATATATCGCTTGATGAAACTATACATTTGCAAATACTGCCCCCACTTATAAATAGGACTAAATGCATTGACGTTATTTAACCTCTTCAGAAGCCTTTAGGTGTGGGTAAAGCCAAACTTGTGTTTAAAATGTAAATGTTCCCTCAGAGGCTCAGTCAGGATTAAGAGCAGTAGCAGTTTCACGTAGACTGTGCTCACGCAGTAAACTCATTTGGCACTAATAATACGCAGAGTTTCTAATAGTAAATCAGGTACAACACCCCCACTTGCTGATTCTAAGCACTGCACGCAATTTAGCGCCTGGCTTAGTAAATGACCCCCTGTGTGTTTTGGGAAAAGTCATCTTTTACCACTCACTGAAAGGACAATCTAATTCCAATACCAGAGCGAATATCAGATACAGGGCCTTTAAGTGTTCCATAAAAACAGATCACAGCAGACCAAATATTTTCTTAACCTGACAAGATTCCGAACCGACAGTTTAGTCTCTCGATTTCTATATTTGTCTTGAATTGTCCCCTAACCCTTTGCATTTCCCACAGACTGTACTTCCTCTCCTCTCCCACTGCCCACATGATGCAATATTAATGCCGGCGGATCACTGAGGGGAAAGTGGCCGCGTGGAGTATGAGAGGCTCGCTCATTTCACTCCCCGCTCTTCTCTCCGGAGACGGCAGCCCGCGGACGGTATCGCGAATCACCAGAGCTGCTCTATGCAGGCATTGTGCTCGCATAAAGCGCATTGATCTTGTATTTGAAATGAGCCCGGTGTGGTTTGAGAAATGCCGGCGTATTCCGTACTCCGGCATGCGCTTGGTGTTCAGGAAGTTTCCATTTCGAGCTGCACACGGAGAGAGAGTTCACATGCTTTATGTTTTTGTGTGTACGGTTTTGTTTGGTCTGTTAGAAAGCAGTGCACTTTCACGATCATTTTTTTGCTGTGATCGGGGACAATGGAACGGGTCTGTAGTTGTTTTTGGGGTTTGAAAACTTGTGTTGCCTTTGCACATGTGTGTAATTTTTCAGAACTGAAGTATGCATGGTCGGTGTGGCTGAGTACTTTGCCTCACAGCAAGAAGTTTTTTGGATTCATTTTCCAGACAATGCGGCCCTTTCTGTGTGGAGTTTGCATGGTCTCCCTTATGTGTGGACCGGTTTCCCCCCCATCACCCCAAAACATGCACAATGGGTTACCCCTCCAGCGGCATTATAGTTGGTTCAAATGCAGGGGAATGATGTCGTTTTAAAGGGGGGTATTACGCAAAATCGACTTTTTTTTACAATTATGTTTTCTCATCAAAACCTTGAGCTGCGTTTCAGCCCACTTGCGCATCTTTGATTCTTCTCCAATGGCTGTTCTTTTCAGTGCGGCAACAAATCCCAAACAAAAAATGCTTTTCTTGCTAAGCTTAACCCTTTCACTGCAGAGTGAAAACACTCGCCAGAGCGTCTCTTCAACCACATGAGGTGCACAGACTTTGTTTTCGCTTCTCTTTGTTAAAACAGCTGCGCAGCGAAGGGGAGCAAGAGGAGGGAGGTGGATTGTGTGAAAATCAGCTGAAACTAGTGGATATTTTGTTTCAGTTTTTTTAGTTTAATACTGCATTTTGTAACCAAAAAAGTGTAAGATAGTGATGCAGATAAGTTTGAAACGTTTGCCAAAAAGCATTTTTAATTGTTTATTTATTACCTCATATATTGTATTGTGTTTCATTTCCCCCCAATAAATGTGAACAACTCAATACTGCAGGAATACTGTTAAATGAATTTCAGTCAACTAATAGATACAATACAACAATGAAAACGGAAAGCAATGTGGCTTTGGTGACAAAGATGTCAGAGTGCGCGTTTTGCCTGCAGGGATGAATAAGCTTTTGTGAGGACGAGTGTGGACCTTGGAAGTTGTTCTGAAAAGCTCAGACTTGTTGTCAACAGGTCTTCAAGTGGAATGTCCTTCCAGGCGCCCGTACGTGTTGAGATTTTGTGCAAAAGACTTTAAGAACTTTTCAAGAATGGACTCACAATGCCAAAAACTCGCAGCGTTCCATTTCGAACAACCGGAGTATGCAAGGACCGTCGACATTGCAATGTTGTTTTGAGCAGTTTATTCACATACAGATCTGGAATATTTCACTTGTTTCGTGACATCTCTGACTTGTTCCAGCGCCATCTCGCTTGAAATGAGAAAATACATCTCAATAGAACAAGTGTGATATCCTAAAACCTGACTTCATTCATTGTCACATAGCCATTGTGTTGCTGTATTCAATAGGAAAAGAGCGGTCTGGCTGGTGTAGTTGAGCACAGGAGATTGTGAATGTCGGTTGCCCATACTGATGGTGTCAGAGGGGAGCAGTGCGCTGGATTACATGGCCGAACACAGTGAGATTGATGCGCTCAGCCTCAGATTGTCATCAGGATTAACCCTGCTGATAATGACTGCTGTAATGTCGCCCAATCCACTGTTTGCGAAGAGCCACGCTCAACTTTGCTCCACATGGGATTTCAGTGTCTGTGCTCTTCATCCACTTCCACACAATCAAAACAGAAAACGGTCACCATGTTATTTATGTTGGGAAATTAGTCCGAAGCATTAGACCCATGTCTGGAGCAGTGGGCGATCGTAGTGCATCAACGGGACTCCCTTGTCACATCTAGCGACATAGCCGTACTACAACTACTACTCAGCACTGGCACTTCTGCCACCACTTCTCTTGAGCACCAAGAACATGCTGTCAGAGTCCTCATGAGTGTCTGCACTAATCCTTATACAAAACTCTGCTGCTTTACCGCTCTCAGCCACACTCCTGTACTTTACCAAAGACACTCTAGTCACTCTAGTGTTCACAGCGGAGACGAGGGGCAACTTCTCAACCTTGACAATGCAAAGGGGTCAAAGAAGATAAACAGTTGTGCCAATAAGTTTACACAACCTGGTGTTGTTGTTTTTTTTTTTTCATCTTTTGGCCATTTCTCAAAGAATATGAGTAAAAACACAAATGCTTTTTTTTTTTTTCCCTCTCATGGTCTGTGATGTGAAGCCATTTATTATGAAAAAACTGTGTGAGCTCATTTCAAATCACCATAACAAAATAAAATACCAAAATGACCCTGTTGAAAAATGTACACACCCCAGTTCCTGACGCTGTATGTTTCCCCCTTTAACATCAATGACAGCTTGGATTCTTTTGTGGTAGTTGTGGATGAGGTTCTTTATTTTTTCTGATGGTAAAGTGGCCCATTCTTCTTGGCAAAAGGCCTACAGTTCCTGTAAGTTCCTGGGCTGTCTTGCAAAAACAGAACTTTGACTTCTCCCCACAGTGGTTTAATGATGTTGAGGTCAGGAGACTGAGATGGACACTAACGGGACCTTCACTTTATTAGTAATTTCGTAATCATCTTTTTCCTTGCATTGTTGCTACGTTGTTGTCACTTTGACTTTTTTTTTTCTTTGCGCCTTTGTCACTTTTTTGTCACTTTTTGTTGCGTTTTCTTTGCACATTTTTGTCACTTTTTTATCATTTTTTTAATAACTTTTCTGTCGCTCTTTTGTTGCATGCTCCTCGTTTTTGTGTGCTATTCTGATGCTTTTTTGCAGAAGCTTTTAATGTTCAGTTCGAGTGGAGGTTAAGAGGTTTAAGCACTGCCTTAACTCGGCAAGAGACAGAGTGATATTACAGTGCCAACATTACTCTGATGTCAGTCCAGGATCGCTCTTGTTTAAATAGTTTGAGGAGAGGACAAACTTTTGGCTGATTGGATCAAACACACCTAGTTTTTGCCAATAACAGCAAATTCTCAAAGTAGCTGACCACTATTCATTGATTTGATTATATATAATTATATGATTATATTTACTAGTGGAAAGTGTTGAATGTGTCGTGGCAGCATCTCGTGTGTTTCCATCGTCGCCATGTTGTTTATTAGTATCAAAGTGTTGAGTTTTACAGCTGTTGAGTTGCTCTTATGACACAGCAGCACATGACCTGGCGACGGCACAACGAGGCTTTAAAGAATCAGCTTGGAAATGTCCATCGACAAAGACGAGCGTCTCTATTGTTATTGCCTGACAATATTGCCTGTGTTTTTCCAAACACAAAACCGTTATCTCGGGGGCTGTATTTGAATTTCAAATGAAAGTGCCCTAGTTGTGATCATAATTAGTGGGAATTGAGCAGGTTAATTCAGATAATCATAGCCTTTAGACTCCGCTGTTTACAAATGTGTTCAAGCTAAAATCAATAGGACAGCGTCAGCACGAGTGAAATCTGTAAACTCATTTTCATGCTTCAGACTTTGAACCATTTTGCACCAAGACACTGGTCATTTTCACGATCTGTTATCAAAATACGTCAGCCTAACATTTTAAGCTCTTACACCACCTTCATTTCTTTCTCTATCTGTGGCTGTTAGCCTCTTTCAATACTTTCCATTCAAGGACAAAGTACCGCTCTCCATTCATTGCTCTCCGCATAGCGTTCGACTATATTCGTTTTCAGATTTCCATGGCTATTAACTTCTTCTGAGTCTTTTGTGCGGCCTGAGAATGTAGAGGAGATGTATTGATGTGGGGTGGAATTAGAATTGACACGGGCACAAAGGTCCCTGACGGTTCATTACGTCCCCAACTTGACTCTGACCAGTGTGGAGATTGGACCATAGAAAGGGTTTTTGTGGTGTGTGGGGCTGTTAGCACATTGTCACTGTAGGAGCAGACACGAGTTAGGTTTGACTATAAAGGTTTTCAACCAGATACATCTGCCATCGCCCCCCCACGTGTTTACCATCAGCTAATTTCAGCCGAGACACTGGAGGTGAATAGGGCAAGTAATAATATAATGAAAGCTACATTTTTAAACTTTTGCTGTGGATTACTGATACAAATATGAGAGAAAATGTATGGAAAGTTTTCTGTCATTTTATGTTTTTGTATAAAAATAAGTCATTGTATTTTTAGATTATCAGACACAAAATCTCAATAATGGATGGAGCCAGGTTTAAATTTATGGTTTTATTTTGTTGATTTACAAAAACCGCCATCATGGACAACACCTCCCACCCACTACACGGGACTGTAGAGGAGCTGAGCAGCTCTTTCAGTGGCAGACTGAGACACCCACAGTGCAAGAAAGAGCGCTACTGCAAGGCCTTCATCACCACCACTGTCAGACTGTACAATAAGACTGTAAAGTAACATGTGTAATGATCACAATAATCTCTGTTATTGACTTATTGACAGCCTGCACTAGGACTGTAAACTTTGCACCTCAATATTCTACTTTATGTAGTTCTAATTTTTAAGATTGTACCTAAGATACCCCTTTTTTTTTACTATTTAACTACATGTCTATTTTCCACATCCTGAGTTATTTTATTAAGTAAGATTCAAGATTTTTCATTTGTCAAACCATGTGAATGGAGAAAACTTGCTAAGATCTCAACATTGACCACTGTGTGTGAAAAATCTATATTTTCACCTGCCGTGTGTCGCCTTGTTGTCCTGAGCAGAGGCAAAACTAGCTTGATTGCCATAGTTGAAAAACAAAAAAAACAGTGACTGAAAGGTGGTCTGAAGTTGTTATAAATGGTCACTTTGAAATCTGTTTGTTTATCAGTGCGGAATGTAGCGCGAGTAGAATGTCACAATTCTTCCTGATCTATGAGGAGAGCCTTTGCCTTAGAATAACAGCTTCAGTTCAGTTCAGAATAAATGTGAAACTAACAAATGATGTTTTGTGCATTGAAGCACCTTCAGGATCATCACGTCCTCGTGACTCATGTTTATCCCTATGGCTAAACTGTGACACTGCAGCTCGTCTCACATGTTGTGGTTTCCTCACGGCTGTCCATTAGCATCGAGACACAAACACTGTTCCATAGACAAAAGGTGTCTGCGTGTAACAATGTCTCCAACCTGGCTAGTTTTCTCCTTTAAGAGACAAAATGAAACAAACTCTCCCTTTACGATGTTTATCTTTTTGACAGTTTGTCTGTTTGCGCGAATAGTTTATTCAGGAAGTCAATACATCATCGCCGCGCCATGTTTCCCACGTCTGTCCATGTCCATTCACAAATACTGACATGCTCGGTGTCCACCTGACGCACGGAATCCCCCCGACAAATCTCTGTGATTCAAATATAGAACAACAAATTTAAACCTGGCTCAATATCAATTTAAACCTGGCTTGATATTTGGTCGTCGAAAGCATCTTAAATTTTGGTCATTTTTCCGCATAAAAGGCCTTTTTTTTTTTTAATGAGAACATGCAAACCAGCAATACATTTCCCCCTCATATTTTTGTTTGAATTCTATAACAATCGCTTCAAATAGATATCTCTAAATGTGCTTAAAGGGATATTTCAGGATTTTTGACATAGGGCCTCATTTCCTAGTTATCCAGAGTGTTGCTGATTTCTGGAGATGTTTTTTTTGTAATTCATGCAGTTCTTATATTTGAAAAGTTTTGTGGTGCTAGGCTAGTGCAAGGCTAGCATCAGCTAGCCTGCATTAAAACCGTCTTACACACTCCACAGTGCACCTGAGGCAAATCACTAACCATATAAATGTCTGTGTCGATAGAATTTTTTATATATTTTTTGGAATACAACTGACCTCGCATCACATGAATGATCGCATTTTGAGGGACTATTTTCCAGCAGATCACTCCGCCGCTGCGTAGCTTATACAAACACGAAGCTGATGCTGCTCAAATATAAAGTATTTTAAATGCAAAATGGTTAAAATTACTCTATCGACACAGACATTTATATCGTTAGTCTGGTGTTATAAGTGATTTGCCTCAGGTGCACTGTGCATAAAGTAAACTACAAAAAAAAAATCTCCAGCAATCAGCAACACTCTGGATAACTAGGAAATGAGGCCCTATGTCAAAAATCCTGAAATATCCCTTTAATATACTGTATAAGAAAGTGGGTGAAAGGGCAGTCACAGATGAAGACCCCAGCGGACAGCTCGTCCCGGGGTCAGCCTCTGGCGCACGTGTCCAGTGTCATTAACTCATGGTATGTTGACTGACTGCGAGTTGGACATGACAGATATTATCTAAACTCATTAGCCTCCCGCTGGCTCTGACATGGACAAAGTGGCGGGGCCTAGGTGATCTAATCTAATCTAATCTAATCTTCACTGTCGATTTTGAGTAATCCTTTTCACCCTGGTCGTGTCTTCTTCTTCTGCTGAAGCGCTCCGATCGCTACTTCCTGGTTTTTATCAGATCCCAGATGAAGCACAAAACTAACATCCATGTTTTTAAAACCCATAATCCATCACCAGAGCAGATTAAATTGTGTTTATTACGATGCCCTGAACTTGCCAACATGCTGTTAGCACAAAGTAAAAGCTTGTTTCCACTGTCATTCCCACAATAACAAATGTTGAATAGGCTTGTAGTTGTGGAAAAATCGTGGGAAACATGGCGGAGGATAATGGAGGGGAGAGAGAGTGCACTTGTGTGAAACTGGCACATGGAGTACACATCGTCTTTCTGTTTGAATTAACGGCCGGCTTCGGGACGTTGAGATCTCATGTGTTTGAACATTAGTTTTGAAAATCCAGAATAATGAAGTTGTTTTATCTTCTAACACCCACAAGCCTCAATCAGCGCGTTCTCCCCCTCAGCATCTACCTGGAAAGTGTGAAGAAAGCGCGGCGTAATTCCAAGACGCATCTCCGGTCATAATTGCGTTGTCTATATTTGTCTGCCGAGCACGGAGCCATTAGCACATCTACCGTCGGCAACACCGCAGTCGCCAACTCCAGTGTAGGCGCTGAACTGTTTGAACAATAACAAGGAAAGTGGATTATCTCTACTACAATGAACTGACTATAGTACTATAAAAGCGAAAAATATAATTTGCTCTTTGCGTATTTTAATCCTGATCATGGCATATTGTTGTTGTTTTGACTGGGGCTAGGTGCTTTTTGGTGAGATTTCATGCTGCGTTCCATTTGTCCTCGGATAGCAAAACTCAAACATGGGGAGGGGATTTAATGCGAGTTACTGTGCTCCATTTGGTAGCTGGGAAAAATGTAAGACAGTGAGCCAAATACCAAAGTAATTTTGGATATAAAGTCAGGCAGATGATGACCTAGCAAATGTAACTGACCGTGTGTGTTGCTAGCTAGCCTCGGGTAACGACCGGTTCCAAGCAGCTTTTGGGCAGTTACTTACAACATGTTAAAAACTTGACTTAGGATGTAAATACTTCACCAGAGGAGACTTATGTGTTATAATGGTAAGTGTTTTAGCCTTGAAGCTAAAGTCCAAAGCTAATTTGACGCTAACAACTGGTAAATTAGCACCACAATCTGTACACATTTCTATAAAACATATTCTGCTTAATGTTTATTTCGGTTTTCTTTTGTTTGTTTTTTCTTATTTCATTTTTTAACTACGTTCAAATATTGACAGGAAGTAGCCTTTACCCTAAAACATTCCGTTCACAGAGCCAATTAGAGGCGCCGTTCACGATATTTACTACATCGACTTCAATAAATGACATAAACTGTACATTTTTGGCTTAATTTATCATCTGCACATTTATTTTTCTAATGTAATACAAATGTTTTGCCCTAAGTTGTATTTCATTGTATTTCATGTTTATGTGATGGATAATGTATAGAATGCTGGTCATTATCGGGAAAATAAGTACCGACATGGCGAACTCTTGTTTCGCCCTGAAGGTACTTATTTTCCCGATAATGACCTGCGTTCTATACATTATCCCGCTTATTATACGGCCATTTGCCAACTGAACATACACAACATAAAGTTCATACACTTTTTTGAAGGCCGAAATGTTTATTTATTGACTTCTTGGCTAGGCTAGTAGCAGTGAGGCTGGTAGCTAGCTTAGCTACTTAGCTGAAGGTGCATTTGGAGGAATGGTGGTGAATCTCTGGGTAAGTTGAAAGTCGGACTCACGTTAACTTAACGAGCGATTCCCCCAACTTCTCTCACAGTGACGGGGACAGGGATAGTGTCCGCTACTACGTGCGTGTGGAGTGATATGAAAGCACGAACTCCGTTGCCATTTGCAGCCGTCATTATTTTTTCCAGAGGTCCTTTATTAGAAAATAATGACCGGTAGAACGATGGAAAATCCCATTCCAATCAATGGAGCGTTCTACTTGCGTTGTGAAGAGCCGTATAATAATGTGGGATAATTGATGATTTAGTACTTTTCACACAAAGGGTTACTGTAATTTTTAAGCTTTAGAGTTAGTTTCTAACTACAGTGGCTCCACCGGTGCACAGGAGCGGGGGGACTGAGAGTGGGCGAGCGGCAGTGGACGGCTAAAGGGTCAAGCTCACAAGAAATGTAGAAATATAGTAGCTGAGGGTTTTTATTTCCATCTTCTGCAGGGCAATCTGTTTTCTCTAGCGTAGCATCAATTAACTCATTGACAACGGGTATTTACTAGTCTAGTAAGTAAATCTAACTAGTGATATCATTCTATGCCTAGACCTTTGTGGGATTTATTGAAAAAGTTGGTTGATGCATCTCTAACAGGGAAGCTCATGAAACCCTAAAAATATCTGCGGTGAGCTTTGGTGGTGCTGTAAAACAAGCATCCACACCTTTAATAATGAGCCAGCGAACGCAGCCTGTGTGTGAATGTAAAGGATGCTCAGATGACGGGGAGAGGGGGATAGACAGAGAAACTCTCTCCTGTCACAGCCTGGTACGAGTACTACAGGCAACTAACATGACAGAATGGCCTTGTCTCTTCCTATCACACATGCTAACAGTTATAATATCATCGCTGTCATATGTATATTTCATCTCTTTGTGCCGCTGGACAGTTTAGCATTCATGTTTTGTAACTCAAAGGTATGTAGGATGTAGTTCAGATGGTGCTTCTATTTTACAAGGTGTTCGTGTCAAATTAACGTTAGCCGTTAGCTTCATGGCTAAAACACCTAGTTATACACACAGATGTCTCTAGTGAAGTATCTACATCCTGGGGAAAGTTTTTCTTTTAATACATCTTTTAAGTAATTATTCAACAGCTGCATGTTTTCTGCCACGTCCTGTTTAAATATGTATTCATTCCAACAAGACACGGCTAACTCTCCATTAGGGTTAGGTAACGTTAAACGATACAAATATGGTATTGAAAGCAGGTACAGACATTTTCTATATATATCTTTAGATCCAAGTTTTGGTGCTTTTGGTCCAAGGACAGCATTAAAGGGTGTGACTTGGTTGTTTCAGCTCAAATAAATGACTTTCTCCTCAGTTTATTTCCCCATTATTGCCCCTTTTCCCCCCTATTTACCCATCGTTTGCCCCATTTTGCCCAATTTTTTTATACTTTTTTTTTCACCAATTTTCATGCGTTTTCCCAATCCCCCCATTTATGCTTCTTACTACAAATATTTTCCCATTTCTCCCATTTTTTTTTAACCAAATGTATTCTCTTTTTTTTATTTTTCCCCCAATTTATCCATTTTGAACACATTTCTTGACATTAGAGATGAACCCGATATTGTAAAAGTGCAGATTTCTCACACATTATCTTTCAGTTTTCTGGTTCGAGGTGACAAATAATTTGAAGATATCGGAAAAAATATCGTTCAGATATCGGTATCAAAAACCAAGTATCATCAAAGTACCGGTATCGAAAGAAATGTAGCGGTACCAGCCCTACTCCTATATGGGTTACGTTAGGAAGTTTGAACGGCCAAAATAATGTATGTGTAATGTAGATTTCCAAGTATCTTCGACTGGACTGTGTTGATTTAGTGGAGGAAGTATAGATCTTATCTTCAGGACCCTCTTGTTCTTAACGTAAAGACACAAGCTTGAGGACTTAAGGAGACTTTAACCCCACGGACATGATCGGAGTTCGGACTCCAAAAGACAGAAAACTACACAGATTTCATCATGTGATGTGTGGAACATCTGCGATTGAAACAAAACCCCACTCCAGGTATGTTATTGATGAGGATAGCACATCAAAACATGACTTTAATCTCCAGAAAAGTAGATTTTTGCATAATGTAGAACCCTTTAATATGAATTGGCGTCCCCTTGAGAGCACGGCCTAATGACACCTCCTACATTAGGTTTGAAAGGCCGGCTCAGTGCCCTACGTAGTGCCACTGGAAAGCGGCTTTTAAAGGCAGAGTCCCGGTCAGCAGACTGACAAGGGGAGAGTGAGGTCCATTCACCTTCTCTCGTGTCCTTCAATCAGTCAGAAGGCATTTCATCAATCACTCGTCACGGAGACACTTAAAAGACTCTCCGGGCATGCCATTACTCAGGGGGAAACCATCTGGGCTACTTTTATTTTTCCTCATACGCCGGGGTGTGAGGATGGAAAGTGGATAACGACCATTGAGATGTCATGGAGGCATAGGTCGACTGTTTGGGAGTATCTTTAAAAAGGTCAGAAAAGTACATTCTAATGTGACTTCTACTTGTTTCCACTTAAACTTAGTCGTATTTAGAGTTGAGGGGGGTTTTTTCTTCATTTTTTCATCTTGGCGTAATCCAGCGGTTTAAGTACTTCTCAAGGCCAGACACTGCAATTGAAAACATAGATTTTTCATGAAGTGCAGTTTTTCTTCACGCTCTTGCAACAACATCTCCACCCTAGTAGCTCCTACAGACTTAAAACTGTCCAGTCTTGGCCTTGACAATATTTTAAGTTAAAGTTTTTTTCTGATGATCTAAAATGATGAGTGTTTCCCTATTCACCTGCAGTGTCTCACCTCAAGAGCTCATATCATAACGTGTTGACATCATAACATTGTGCCCCTCCTGATATTGTCCACCGTGTTTTTAAAGAACCTTCACCGGATCGTTTCGACTCATTTGCCAACTCTACAAAGTTGCTATTACTAAGCAGCTGCTTTTTTTAACCAGTTAGCATCCCCCCTGATCAGTGGTTAGGGATTAGGGTTAGGAATGGCAAATGTGATGTAAGTTGTGTTTCACCCACGCTGATCTCACACATGCTTTTAAAAAGGTCTTAGGTTTCAAGTAAAGTATCACACTGGCATAGGCTGTAAGCTCTCCAGTCAATAAGCTTTGCGACGTAATTGCTAACTCTACCTCTAAACCTAAGGTGGCAGGTAACAGGTTAACATATTTTATTCTGCATGAGAGGGAAAAGCAGGTGAAGACTTTGGCCGCCAACCTAACCCTACATTTGGCAGTAAGTTATGAAATGTATTTATTTGTTTTCTATTTATCAGGGAGGATGCAATCAATGCATGTTTGCAGCTAATGTGATGCGTAAAGAGGTCTAATATATGGAGCCTCTGGTGTCTTTGGACAAGAAGGCATACATTTCATTTCAAGAAACCTGTTATTGCAGTGGTTTGCAGCTCATTGGCTTTTTGTCCATCGTTTGATTGTAACATTTACAGTGAGGCACAAGCACTTTGTGGACTATCATGGAACATGCAATTGATTAAAAATCCGCAGCCGTTAATGTATTAAAATGTTTGTAAATGTGGGTTTAAGTCTGCTGCATTACGGCACATACAACAGTGAGCTGGACTAAAAATGTTCAATGTCGTGGAGGAAAAACCAGCTGCTCTAACCAGCCTCTACTTATCCGTCTCTATCAGTTAGTGCGATCAGGCTTTTAGCTTTCACTCTACTATCACTCCCGTCTCCTCTTCCCTCTCCTCTTCCCCTTCCGCTCTGCGCGCACCATCCATCTCAAGCCAAGGCTCATAACCCTCCTAAAAGCCTGATTATAGCTTAGCCCCCCACCCCCCTCCCCTCTCGACATGCTTGTACAGACCTGACAGGTAGCTGTACAGCGGCTAATTTAGTGGTGCCCCCTTACACTGGATCGGGGGCAGGGTTTCTTCATCTGGAAGGGGGCGGGTCTTGCGGATGATGATGCAGGCTGCCCAGATGGCGCTACACGGCGGGCGGAGCGTGCAGGTGTCACGGCGGGCACGGTCATTGGAGGTGGCACCAGAGGACGAATTAGCATCACAGCGGTCACTTCACAACAGCGGCATGTTTGGAGCAGTTGCGGAAAAACATCCTGGTTCCAAGAATAATGTTGAGTGCATGTCCCACTGGTGGTACTTGTTTTTTTTATCTGGTTTAGACACGGTTTACCCCAAGTAAGGTCTCTTTAAAGGTGCACTACAAAAGTTGATAGTAGTGCATATCAACCCCTTAGGTTAGCATAGCACCTTTATTTTCCATCCCAGTAGCCCCTATGATGCTTCTGGATCCATTTTATTTCAGGTTTTTTATGGTTTCAGGTAGGTTTTCTGGATGGGATGTATATGCGTAACTATGGAGACAGTTCAATCAGAAGGGAAAACCTACTAGAAACCCTCAAAACAATCAATCACGGAGTGCCTTAGGGGCCACCCGGGGGGCAGGGGTGTTGAGTTTGAGAAATCTTTGAAAAGTCACAATCAATCTGCGACAGTAGCTACTTCCACGGAGCTGGCGGGGCATCGGAAGTTTGTTTTGATGGGGGGGCGAGGGGAGGAGGGTCTTTGCAAACTTACAGGAAACATTTTCTAACTCAATTTCCACTTTCAGGAAATTCACCAACTGTCTGAAATTGGCGAAATTTCCTGAAATTGGCTGAAGCTTTCTGCTGCTGTATTTTGCACAAGAAGAAATCTCATATTTCCGACATATTTCCGAGGTCATTTCCCCGTCTTTGCCACGTTGCGCAGAACTTCGACCTCGAACACTTTCCCCCACCAAACCGTAAACTCGAGACCGTGTTTGTTCGCGGCGTAGCCATCTGCCGCTGTCACGGAGGGGGACGCCGGGTTCGCCTCTCACCGGTGCACGTATATACTGCTATGTGTCGAGATGGGAGGGGGGCTGGGGTGTGGGGGATTTGATCTTGGAGGTCGTTGCTATGGCGATGCCAGGCGAGGTCGCGGGGTGCATTCGACAGGGAAAGGCTTGTACGCTGAATATGTATTAGGATGCTTTATCTAATTGCGGCAGAACCTGGGGGTAGAAGACAAGAATGGTTTAGTCATTTATGTTAATCGTTTAAAATTGATATGCAAAATCAGCGTTTTGGAGCTTTTTACCATTTGCAATGTCGTTCCCTCATCCAAAACATGCTTGGACGAGTGATTTGAACCAGTCGCGCCTGTTTCTCTTAGCTCGATTCTTTAGCACAACTTATCCTTCCGTTGCAGAGCTGCAGCAGGCAAAAACATCCGCCGAAGCTTTACGGCAAGAAGATTGTAGATCAATATACCATTTTCAAACCAACAAAATGTAAGTTAATGATTAAGATCTCTCTCTTAATGAAGTTTGCAGTTTGTCCAATCGCGAGCTGGAGTTCTTCAGGAAATAACTACAACTTTCTGGCCGTCGTTCACCTTTTCTCACACTTATTAGGCGCATTTAGTTGCCTTGTGAATGAAATGCGGGATATAAATAAACTTGCCTTGCCTAATTCATTCACAAATATCGACCAGTGTGGTATCCACGAGTAGTACGAAAGCCGACCGAGATGAGGCTCTAATCCAAAAAAAGTAATAGATATACATGCCCGTTTTCTTGACACACATCCAGCAACATCTCCACTTCAGTAGCTCCTACAGTAGACTCCAAACTTTCTAGTCTTGGACTTAAAGTGGCACAATGTAACTTTTTATGTGGGATGAAAAAGGCTTGCTATTTGTGTGTATTTGACCTTTTAGTGACTCGGTGGCGTTAAGAGTGCAGCATGGCACCTTTGCTTTCCCTCACAGTGGCCTTTATCGCGCTCCAGAATCCATTGTTTTGGGGTTTCTGGCCCGTTTCCGATATGAACCCCTAAAAACAATTGATCCTGGAGCGTCATGGGGCCAATGCGAGGGAAAGCAGAGGTACCATGCTGCACCCTTAACGCCACCGAGTCATTAAAAGGTAAAATGCGCACAAATATTGAGATTTTTTTTCACCTAGAAAGTTGCATAGTGCACCTTTAACTATTTTGTGAAGGGTTTCATTTGTTAAAACAACAGGCCACTGTTTTTCCATACTGAGATATGTTCGTACCTGAGCTTAGACGAGCTGATAGAGCTGATACATGTCTGGTCTTTGTGCCCGTGGAAGAGCGTGGTCGCTTCCAGCTTCACCCCTGTTTAGAGCCATAGGAATATGCTGAGAGGCCAAATGCTAACAACATCTTTAGTCGTTTTGTGTGACTGAGCGCACGCATATAGACCAGATAGGTACGTATCAATTCGTCTAAGCTCAGGTAAGAACATATCTCAGTATGGAAATACGATGGCCTGTTCCTTTAATCTAATTCCAGCTTGATTTGTGTAATTTCTATCCCGAAAATTTCAGTGTTCACAGATTTTTGATTAACAAATATATTTTTAAATTTTTAAAAACATTTTTTTTTACAATTTTTTCCTACTATTTATGTCAGTAATCTGCAGGTTTTTTTTTTAAATTCCGTATTCACCTGCAGCGTCTCGCCTTATATATAGTAGTTTTGCTTTACTTGACCTCATCAAAGCAATGATATGAGGGGGGGGGGAAAAAGTAAATTTAAAAAGCAAATAAAACAAATGTAAATACAAATGCAATTATGCCCAAACTGTTCTTATATCTCCCTTTGCTTTTACAGTCAACTTGACCGCACATTTTTCTTTTACTGTGCAGCGGCCCGCTCGTGCCACGTCTTAGCCGGATAATCCATTGTAATCCCACGCGGGGGAGTCTCCGAAACCTTCACTACCCCCCACTCCCCTTATCGCCTCACCCCTCACCCCTCTCTTTGGGACCGATGAAGGGCTCGATTTGGCGGGGGAGGAGGAGGAGGAGGGGAGTGAAGGAATCATCATCTGTCACCACTGCGCCCAGGTTAGCCTCTCTGCCGGGCCAAGGGGGGGGAGAGGGGAGAGAACGGCCCCCTAAGCTGTCAGAGCCACACCGGGCCTCAAATGAGAAACGACAGGGAGGTCCCATTAGTCCTTGCCTTTTCTCCCTCCTCTGAGCGTCCTCGGCTCGTCCCCTTAACCCTTGCAATCCGCACTCTCCTCAATGTTTTCACCTCCAGTCAATCAATACATTCATCCTCCCTACCCTTCCCCTGTGCCGTGTCTTACAATACAAATACAGCGCGACTGCTGGTTTAGCTTAGCAACAGAAGTCATACATGCCATAGAAATACTGTGGGCAGTCAATGGATACAGACGCCGTGTTTGGGAAGGTCCACAAATGCTTTAAAATACTACTTTAACAAAAGCTGAATTGTGTATGTGTTTTCTACCAAATAAAGATGAAGAGACATGGAAATAGAAATCATGTAAACGCCTTTAGCTATCTGAGCCAGATCCTACAAACCCCTAAATAAGCAAACTTGCTAACTTGGACTCCTTTTTATTTCTATGGGTTCAACTGTCCAGATTTTGTATATAAGAGGGAATTAGCTTCATGCTACATGCTAATGGATCATTTCGAGTGCTGGTTTTCCACTTCTACTGGTAAATCTGAACTGTTTTCATAGTTTTCAAGAAAACGTTTAACTTCCATATCACACTGCCTTCCCCCAGTGTTAATTTTGTCGACTAAAATATTTAGTCTTAATTTTAGTCAAAGTGATTTTTTTGCCGACTTAAATAGGACTAAAACTGAATTAAAACTTTCTCATGAGACTAAAACTATGACTAAAATATCCAGATATTTTAGTCGACTAAAATAAGACTAAATAAAAATGAAAAGGAGAGACTAAAATCATCCAAACTTCTATTGACCGTCTAAAAGAGCCTCAGATCATTTAAATTCACTGCCAAATGAACAGCTCTGAGCTTTATTCATGTGGAAGCAGCTCCATGAAGTCAAGGACCACGATTAAATATGATTATAATGAATATTATAAATATAAGTCAACTAAATTAGTCTTCATTTTAGTCGACTAAAACTAGACTAAAATTGAAAAGTTTTTTTTGACTAAATCTTGACTAAAATTAAATTACAATTTAGTCAAAAGACTAAGACTAAAACTAAAATAAAATATGTTGTCAAAATTACCACTGCCTTCCCCACCGCTAGGCCATGCCCCATAGTACGATGCGCTGCCGTCTGTATCAACCCAATGTAGGGCTGGGCAATTAATCCACATTTCATTGAAAACACAATATTTTTTTTGTCAATCCTTTTAAATGTCACAGGAATTTATAATCTAATGGTCCACAGCCATTTCTTTGGCAGAAACAGCACATATTTTTATGGTAAATGAAACTGGAGGAAAGTATTTTTTTGTTTGAGCTGAAGTTTCTATAAAAGATCTGTCTGAGTTCTTGAGTCAGTGACAAGTGAATTGTGATTTTTGTTGTTGTTTGTTTTTGCCACATCATCCAGCCCTAACCCAATGTTTACATATGGTTAGTAAACTTGCTACTCCGAGAAACTGCAGAATTCAGTCGCCGGTTCAATTTTTCCAACAGCCATTAGCATTTGGATTGATCCAGATGTCAACTACGTTTATGTGATGTCCAAAAAGTGTATCACGGTGAAAATAACTCTTTTTGGTTAATTTGCTGTAGTTTCAATTCCTTTTTTCCTTTTTTGTTTTGTTCTTTCTTTCTGTACTGGCCCTTGGTTTCTCTTATCTCTCAGTCCGCCCAGTGGTGCACTCTGCAGCTTCTAATGACACCGGATCGATCCCGGCTCCTAATAGCCTTCAGATAATTGTGGGAACGTACACAAAGCTCTTTAGTTTTGGTAATAGACACAGCCCAGTGTGTGTGTGTGTGTCTGGGCTTTTACAGCATTTTCAAAACTAAGAAAAAGCTATGTATTTATGTGGGCTTGTGTAACATTGGATCAGTGTGTTCATCATTTGATCAACTTTGCTTTCGTTTACCAGAGTAGTGATGATATTCCCTCTGACTGCGATTAAATCTTTTTGGAAAACATAACTTAAAACGAAAATTTGCTTCATTTTCCTATTTAAGTTCCATTTTAGCCTAGTTTTGGTCCCTTTTGCAAGTCTTATTTTGGCCCACTTTTAAAAAGCTATTAAACATTGCGATTTTGTCTTTTATTATACAACCCTAGTTGGTAGTTTTCCTTTTTCTGCTACTGTTATGGCGGCTTCAGTGGCCCAGCTGATTGACAGGTTGTCCTATCGATGGGTTTCAGCAGCATAACTTTTTCCATAATTCCATTTTGAGGATTTTTTCACCATTCATAAGATAGACACTTCAGATTTCAGAATGACTGTCCTCATTTTGGACAAACGGATAAGATTGACAGATCAAATTGATATTGTTGTTGTGTCTTTGGCCAGAAACACTTGCTTGGGTGATCGTGCAGCGAGTGAGGGATTGATGGTGGATGGAGAGGCCGTTGGCGTAGATTGGCAGCCATGTTTGTCAGTCAGCCTCTGCAGCTGTGGAGAATACAGAAAGAAGTTTCATTAATCTCGTAACTCCCTCTTTAACCGAGCACATTTTCTCTCCAGACGGGCTTTACCCAAATCTGAAAGTTTCTCGACCTGAGAGTTTACAGCAGGGATCTCCAACCAGTAGCTCGGAAACTACCAGTAGCTCGCCAAGCCTCGCCAGGTAGCTCGCCAAAGACTTTCTACATCTCTACATGCTTGATAACTCAAATTTTAGATGCATTTTCTGTTTGTTCTGAACATGATGAACACAATCTGCTAACAGTTCTGTCAACATTGTAAAGCATAGGGGCAAAACTTAAGTCATTTTCTTTGAAGTACTAATTAGTCGCTACCTAAGTCGCATTTTACACAAGTGTTTTTGAAGATGTTCTCGGTTAAATAAAAAAAAGTTTTCGGTTAAGGCGGTTAAAGTGGTGCTCATGATTTCAAATGGATCTTGATCAATATCTTGAATGTTGTTCAAATTCAAATTCAAGCTTGTCTTCCCCTTCAGCATGTGCTCCCCAAACACACTCCCCTCTGTGTCTCTCTGGTTGCATGTTTTTGATAAAATAAAATCTCTGAAATGCCAACTTTTGCTGAATAACTCGCTTTAACTGCTGTTAAGAGCTCGCAACAGTTTAATGGAGGTCGCCCTTGTCTCTTACATGTCACAAAGAAAGCCAGTGTGAAAACAAGCGCAGCCGCTGTCTTTCCAATGTCATGTTATGTCCATTTTCCAGCTGTACCGCACACTGAAAGCCCTGTTGTGTTTCGCTGGGGACACTCACACCGCTCAATACTCTTCCTTTGCTCTGGGCAGCGAAGGTCAGGTCTGTAGTCTTTGTCCGGGCCAATGGCTGTGTCCAATAGCTGTCCATGTGACGCACAAAAGGGCAAACGTACATGGGGGCGGAGGAGGGGGAGGCGTAGTGCGGTGCGTTGAGGGGGGGGGGTCACATGACACGGCCAGACAAACCCATTCATTCGCATAGACGTGTACACGAGGCGCACAAGGTCGTTGTGTGTGTCGGCAGAGGCTAACAACTTGACATTAGCAATGATAAATCTTAATGAAGCCCATCGTAGAATGTGGAGTGTGCCGAGCTCGAACCCGTGACCCTCCGATGTGTACTAAGCATAGAGCGACCGCAGACCTTGAGTTTCTCTCTCCGAAGTGGAAGCCTCTTGTTCTAAGTTGTGGGATTAACTCTGTTTGCAGTAAATAGTTTTATATTGCAAAATATACTTTCTGAGGTTTTAAGCGTGCCGTCATGCTGTTCTCCTGTTGAAAAACATACTTGGGACAGTGATTTTTTTTCAGGGACACTGTTTAGAGTGATTTTGTTTACTTTCGTTACTTATTCTGCTACAGATGAGATTTTGTTGTGTTATTTGATCATAAATAGGACAAAAGTCTCATATTCTGCGCTTAAAATGTGTTCATCGTAACAACATTCATTTGATAACATGCCATTAACTAAAAGTGAAAGCTCAAAATCCGCATAAGCCTGGTATGTCAGGCCTGTTTTTCCCTCATACATTTGAAAAAAAAAAAAAAGTAGAATTAATAAAAGTAGAATTAAGTGAAAGCAACAAAATGTTGCCAAAAAAAGTTAAATTTTGGTTAAAAATAAGTGTGTAAATTCACCCATCAAAACACCTTGTCTTATGTTTGTGCAGGCTCTCATTCGTCCAGGAGATATCCATTGTAGTGAAGCTTATGCTGCGTTCCAGGCAACTGATAACTGGTACATTTCCGACCTCCAATTTGGAAAAATTCCTTGGAACGCTACTCAAAGTGGTAATTACAACATGTAAGCTCGGAGATGATGAGAGTGCTCCGAGTTCAGATACAAGAAGAAGACACACAGTGAACAAGTGCAGCTAATGATTCAACTTTAACAAAACCACTGCACGCTGAAGTGAACGTTACTTGTAGCATGTTTTGAGTTTTATCTGGTGTGAAGAAACACTCATGACGTTAGCATCTTGTTTGCTAACAGATGTAGCATTAGCTGTTTTGTTTACATATGTGACTTTCATCTGGAGCACTCTGAGGTCCTAAGTCTTTATTTTCAAGTGGGAAAGAAATCAATCACAGCCTGCCATACCTGTCTCTCAACCAATCACACCTCAAAACACCCATATGAATGCACTCTCTCTCCCCTCTCCATCTCCTTCCTTATCCCTCATAAATCATGCTCTGTTAATGGACTTAGGGCCCAAAATGTAATATTTTGAATTCCTATGGAGTGTCGGATGGAGCGCTCGGGTGACGGCAGCCTCAGGTTTAATTAGAGCCATGTTGATCCCGGGTTCACAGGGTTTTACCGTTAATCTGGAGTGTAATTACAAGTGACAGGGCTCGAGTCCCCAAAGGCCATATTCATGTTTTTGTTTTATTAACAGTGATATTTCATTGTAGCGGCTGAATTGATCCGTTAAGACCTGGTTGTTTTTGGGCCTCATGGACATGACTCAATTCAATTCAGACTAGATTTATGTAGAGTCCAATTCAAGTTTCATTGCCACTTGTGTTCATTTCCTGCAAACGGTTCCTGCACAGCACACTGAACTTCTATGATGAAGTTTTCATAAATTCATCATTTTCAAACTGTAAGAAATATGAGGACGCCGACCTAAACAAGGACACCCACAATTTGTTAAATGTCACCATTTCCTGTAAAGCTATTGCTCAAACTACTAATATTCTTTATTCAGCATCTACAGTGTGAATCCTGTTGATATTGTTAACAGGCCAAACAAACATTCTACATCTACATCGAGTCTGCGTTTGACAAAATGTAATACTTTTTTAGCCGGACCACAGAATGTGCCAGCTGAGGTCAGAGATGTCGCTGGAGCAGGATGTCCTTGTCGGTCAAATAAAGATATGACATTGTTCTGGACTGCCGGGTAACTGGATTTTCCGCATTTCTTCCCCCACGTAATTTCATTTGAATTCTTCCGATTGAGTTTTCAATAATACAGAACATGCCAGTCATTTGTCCTTTCAAGAATTTGGCCCTGTCCTTCGTCGCACCTCATGACAACATTTTTTGCTTCAGGGACAGAGAAGGGAAAATGCAATATTGAGGGTGCAAAGTATTCATGCCTTCTTCTTTTATCGTGTCCCTTAATAACTTCTATAATGACAAAGGGCAGCTACAGCAACAATAGGAGCTTATCACCACGGAGTATGCAGTGAATTATGACCACATGAAAGTGTAAAGCAGCTGCTCAACAATTTATTCATAATAATTCATAAAGTAGCGACATTGTGTGACAGCTTTTTAAATGACTACGCCAAATAAGGTGAAGTTTGAGACTTTGTACAGCTGGTCTGTGCAGAGAGGATGTATTTACTCGTGAAGTTATCTAATGATCAGAACATTTTGAAGCCAAGCATCAGGGCTGCAAGGTTCATTGATATCGATTCACAATCGAGGTTTTGATTACTGCGATAACCCGAGTTTTTGCTCTGGTTTGCTGCTTAGCGCTGACTTCACCTGTTCCACCAGAATGTGCTCACAGCTCCACGGAGAAGGCCAGGGTCAGTTCAGCCAGTTGACGGCCCGCATAGCAGTAATGTTTGTCCAGAGAAAAAGTGTATTTAAACAAATATAAATGAATATATAAATCAAAAACCATCATACCTTTTTTTGCATTAGTATAGAAGGAAAACCAGCTGATCTTTTCATAGCCATTATCGAGAGACAGTTATTGTTGCTGGTTTTATAAAGCAGCCCTTTATGAACGCAGAAGAACCACAAAACATTAAAACATCAAGGCTTAGGTCCGGTCGGCAGCAAACTGGTTTATTATTTCAGAAAACGATGTAGTAGGACCATACAGCGCTACTAGCTAGCTTTTTTTTATTTATTCATTTATTAGGGACATTGCAATTCAACGTAGATCAAACAAGCTTGTCACCGATGCTATGCAAAAGGTGTTTATAGCTAGTGCTAATTTTCAACTCCAGTCCCTGGTTGGGCCTGGGCCCATTAAAATGTTCAATTTCATCTTAAAAACTTACCTGTATAATCAAATGAATTAATCAACTCTGCTGCCTGGTTAAGATGACAAGCTTTGAGAAAGCTTCTGACTTACGCTAAGTTTGTCTGTAGCTTTGTAGCGTTAGCACTCGGCGCAGACTGTTTTCTTCGACATGCTTCTCATGTAGAAGTTTCATTGTAAGTTTTCTTTTGCTGTCAATCCCAAAAACGTTATTTATTTGAATCCACCTCGTTCACCTGTTCACTTCCCATGACAGCGAGGCTTTCATTCTGCCAAAACCTTAGAGCGGGGCCCCCTTGTGGTGTAACACCATAATTCACAGAGGTGCATTCGAGGGGCCGGCTGTGCAAGAAAACCACCATTTCTTGTGTATTTAGTGATTATCTTTGAGCACGTTGACCACGATTATTTAAAAAATGTGGCGATCAGTTAATTGCTGCATTATTTATCGCGATTAACGATAAAATTGTTTATCGTCCCATCCCTATTCCACAGTCATGTTTCCTGGCTGGAACATGTGACACTGGACAGGAAGGCAACATGATATCCTGACACAGTAAATCACACCAGTATTTTTCAATTTGCTGGACTGTTCCCAGTGTGATAGATGAAGAAATGCACCAAGGTCGAAAGGGAGAGAAATCAAGCGCTCCCGGGAAGTTCACCGCAAACCTTGAGATTCACATCGGATTCCTGTCATCGGTCAACGAATAAATCGACAGTTTGGTAACAAAAAGGATATTTACAAGAATGTCTTCTCTGCCTCTAGCACCCCGGCACGTTAAGTTCAACTACCAAATTTGAAATGATTTTCCAGTTCTATGTCCTGTGCATGTTGCTAACTCATTTCAGAGTTTCTTCCATGTCATTTGCCACACTCATTTTGAGGCACTTTGATAATTTCTCTAATTCATACCATTGCTCCCATTTAAAATATCTAGTTTAGCAATATTAGCACGTTTGGTATCGCTTGTTTGTTAGTTTGGCAAGATTTTGGGACTGCAGAGTTGCAAGAGGGACATGGCAACCTATAACCTGGAATGAGGGAGTAGTCGCCTCTGAAATGTTTTATCTGCCTGATTCTTGTGTTGCTCTCCTGGTTCTGTCATGTTTATTACAGTCCTCTGACCCGCTACAGAAAAAATATGATGAAAATATCAGTTGTCCTGAAACAAAGATGTATATAAATCGATGTGATGTTTTATAAGCAACAAAACAAAATGAAATAAAAAAAGGGTTCAAAACGGCCCTGAGACGAGTATGGTATTACAGAAGCTCCCTCACCCACCTGTTTCTATGGGAGATACTCATGCCTGTCTCATCACATGCCCAGTCGTAGATGCGAGTTGCCAGGTTTGCTGATGCTAGCGCCCACCCCTTCCCCTCGCCACGGACATTGAATGGAGAATGATTGAGCGTCAGTATTAGCGCACCTGTCCCGTCTCTCTCCAGAGACAAGAGCGCTTTTAGCTGCGGGTCGAACGCCCCAGGACCATCCTCCGCGAGTGTGCATGCCCTTCACGGGGGACACTTGGCCCCTTTAAACACAGAGGGAGCGTACCTGTGCTCCGCTGGGTCCCGGGGGACCTGCCGAAACACTAAACGCTGCCATACATCAACGTCACCGCGCAGGAGATGGAGAGGAGATGGTTTGAAGATAGCGGAGTGAGTCACAGAGCAGGACATGGGCAGTAGCACACACACAAACCCTGGGTCATCAGTTTCTCAAGCCTTAATGTCTGATGTGACTTTAGAGAAGTGCTTTAAAACTAATATAGAACATACTTGGAGGTGGAAAAGCGCTGCCAGTCTTTCCGTCTTTCTACACTGAATGTCCTTCGAAATCATCTTGAATGAACTCTAACACCCACGAATCTCTGAATAGGTTTTCTTTCCCATTGCTGCTTTGACCCAAGTCCTCCCAGTACGTCAAAAGTCATCAGAAGTCTTATTCACTGACCAACTTGACCTCCCTGGTCTTTGTCCTCACTCGGGGCGTGCTGAAAGACGCCTTTGTGGAGTTGTCCACATGTTTGCGTCATCACAGGAGCGCTGTGGTGTCAGGCCCCTCATGTGCTCGCAGATGTGGCGCTCAGATAATGCTCCTTGTGCTGGTTTTACGGGCGGAACTTCAAGTGCGTAAGGCTGCACAGGACGGGACTGTCACGGTCCGCTGAAGTGTGAAAGAGTGGAAAGGATTCTTCTGTCAATGAGCGACGTTTACATCTTCATCTGCATCCGAAGAGACTTGTACAAACCATGAGTGACGGTCTTAGTTCTAACTGTAAAGAGTAGGGATGGGTATCGGTAAGGATTTATCGATACTACTACTCTCTTATCAATACTCCTTATCGACACAATCGGCATTAATCCTTGGCCTATATTTATTTTTTATTACTTTACATTTTATTTCCAATTTGCGCATACACTTATGGGAGGTAACATACTTCACTTACTTTACTTTATCATTATTATTATCTGGTAAATCAAGGCTGTTAAAATAATGAATTAGACTCGAGCCATAGCCTGTTTTCTGCCTCTCAGTTTGTGTCCGGTGGGTCAGTCTATGGGCTTTTTTTGTGTGATCCGAGACGCAGTTAAGAAGACCGTTAACACACGTGGGCCCCGGGGCCGTTATGACACCAGGGTTCGGTACCCATCCCTTGTAAAGAGGTTGTGGGTTCAATTCTAGCAAAATTATCTAGTGCATTAACTGAGTTGTCAGTTCAATGTGTGACTGTTCACACACGAGTAAAGCAGCGTCAAACTTTAGGGGGATGAGTTTATACGAACGTTTCACTGCTTCACAACAATTAGCTTTTCTAATTAGCATAATCTGGAATTTTTAATGCATTTCTCATTTTTTTGGGGTAACTCTTTTGGAGGATTCTGCAAAGATTAGAGATTATGCAATAGTGTGTGTTCTAAGCCCTGCAGACAGTGTACAGTTGTTTCTCCACAAACATTTGCTTTTAAGACAAAGACGGCAAAACAAACTTCACGCTTGGAACATTTGAGTACAGTACATTTAGATGTGAGAAGTTCAGTCTGAAGTTCAGGTTGGACCTAGTTAGTGCCTGGATGGGAGACCGCGAGGGAGGTGGGTGGTGTTTGAGTGAGTGGTCTGTAGGGGACAGTTTGTTGGCGCATTTCTTTCAGTGGACCCCAGGGCAACTGTGGCTACAGACGTAAGAAAGTATTAAATACATAAACGTTTTCCCTTGTGCGAAGCGCTTGGGTGACTTGTGACAGGAGAAAATTTCCCCTTCCCTTCCTCGGACACCTCCTGAACACTTCCCTGAAGAGGTTTTCTGGGCATGTCCCATCAGCAGGAGGTCACAAGAAAGACCTCAGACTCACTTGAGGGACTATGACTCTCCAGGCTTAGGAACACCTCAGGTTCCCTCCAGAAGAGTGCGAACAAGCCTTGGCATCTTTGCTACGAGTGCTGCCTCCACGACCTGACCCTGGATACAATGGAAAAAAATGGAAGATGTAAGGCCGTTGTGACGTGGGGAGTGTAATCTGTCAAATCCAAAAGTGTCTATGGACTCTTTCATCTTATTGCACAAAGACATCTACAGATTCACGTGTCTTCCCTTCTCCTCCTCCCCCTCTGCCTCAGCCTGGAGCTACGACCCCCCACCCCCCTCGCTTCCCATCTTTCCTCTCCTCTCGACTTGCTCTCTGACCTCTTTCTCCCATCATCACGGCACTTCCCTGCCTCCCTCTATCAAACATCCTTGTCACAAATATGCCATACATAAGAATACTAGCTCCTTGCATTGACATGAATGACAATACGGTGCATGGGTCATTCTAAAAAGACATGTGGAATTCTTCATTGCAGTCAGATCCCTGCTTCCCTCAAATCACACGTCGCTCCTTCCATAGCAATTTAAGGCCAGAAGCGAACCCCCACCGACCCCCATCCGTTCCCCATCCTCCTCCATCAGGGCCAGCCCCCCATGCTGTTCTGTCTGCAGCCGTTTGGACCACATGAGCCGCCCCCATCCTACTGCCACGCTCCATTCTACCAACCCCCCCGTCCTCAGGTCATCGTTTCCACCTTTGTCTTCTTCATAATCAGTAATATCCTTTAATTCAAGTCATTTCTCTTGCTGTAAAAGTAAAAAAAAAAGAAAAGTAAAAACATGCCGCAGTAGTGTTTTGCTTCACTCACACATGTTTGAGTAAACGCTGGCTGTTTCTTCTTCTACTGCTGAAATGTTTCGTGGGCCGTGTTGAGCTTTGGATCGCGCGTAGAGTCTTCACTGATTGTTTGGCAGGATGAAGAGGCAGTGATGATGAGGGGTCGTGAGGTCATGTGATCAAGCCTGAGGTTGTATGATCAGGCTTTGGGGTAGGAACCTGGTGTGTTATTGTCCCACTGCAGACAGGTAAGCTTTAATCAAAAAGTCCTGTATTGTATTTTTATTTGGTAAACCTCTTTTTTTGTTGTTAATAATATCTTTTACTGTTGAGTGTCTTGAGAAATGTTTGTAACACGCAAGTTTCGGAAACATTGCTTAGAAGCTAATGATGGATGCTTAAGCTGAGGTAAATGAGAAGGCAATTTTTTTCACTTGGCCTGAAGGAAGGGTGCCATCTACTGGGCGATGTTTGAAATACAGGCTCTGGGACTTCCACTTTCATATTCATATATATATTGAGTTTGTTCATTGTTTAGCTAGTTTACAGATTTTGTTGTTTACATTGCAACAAATTTACCACAGACTCAAGTACTACTCAAGTAGATTAAAAAACGACAGTACTTTTTATAATAATGCAGTCTGAGATCCATTTTCCATAAATAATGCTGACCAAGAAGTCCATTCAGAAGCCCATGAACAAACATTCTGTTTCAAATCAGAGGCCGGAGTCACATGATCGTTTTGTTTTTTCATGATTAATGGCGATTTTTGACCAATTGATGAATGTATTTTGTTTTTGGTGACTTCATCATAAAGATCTAATGTAAAGCTTTCCAAACAAACACCCTTTAACAGCCGTTCTGCTTGTCTTGTCTTTACAGATGACTCGTCGTCAGAGAGCGGCAGCGGCCTGCCCGCCCTGACCCCGCCCGCCTCCGTCATCAGGGAAACCGAGGTCGTCAACGGCAACGGACTCCCCGTCCCTTTAGACTTCAGCACGCCCACTTCCTCCTCCTCGTCGTGTGAGGACCAGCAGGGCCCGCCCCCGTCCTCCGCCCAGCGCCTGGCCCTCGGCGCCGCCCACCTACCGGTCACTGTGTCGGCCGCCGCTGCCGCCCTGTTGGGGGCGCTGCACCCCGCCGCGCCGGAGGAACTGCGGAGGAAGTACCCGCTGGCCGCCAAGCCGCCTCTGGTCCCGCACCCCGCCCTGCCCCTCCCGCTGCCCCACAACGCACACGCCCCCACAACTCTCAGCCAATCACACGCCACCGAACTGAGGCTGGAGCGGGACGCCAGGGACTACGGGGGCAAGGTGAGGCCAAACTTACAGCGGGTTTGAAGGGGCTGCGCCTGATTTTGTTGTTTACAAACTATAAATAAGGAAGTAAAATTTATATAGTTGTGGCCTGAACTCAATTCTTAAAAATGGACAAAACAAAGCCGGTAGATTTTTGGTAATCAACTTTTTTTAAATTAGATCAAGTGTTAAGTATTGAAAGTAGAAAGTACAAATCCGTTTAAATAAGATTAAATTTGCTGCTTCAAAACATGAAAATCGTGTCTAAATTTCCCACCTGTACGGCAACATGACAGGGACAAACCTTCTTCTTTGTTTGGAATCAGTGGCACTTGACAACACATCTTCACAGCGCCACCTACTGTTCATAGAGTGTGCATTATTAGGCTTTTAAAATAAACACATGGGCTGTATCCGAATGTCCACCCTAGTCCCTAACCCCTCATTCACTACATAGGCCCGCACTATATAGTCGACTATATAGTCACTGATTCTGTTGGCGATTCGGACAAAAGCCACTACTATCTCCGCGCTGCGTGACGTCACGCGCGCTGTGGCGTGCGGATATGTTTTTTTTTAGTTCTTTTATATGAATTTATTTATTGTTACAAACGTTTATTTTATGAAAGAGAACGACTGTTTTGGCACTTTTACAGGCGTTACTATCATCACAAAAAAAGGAAAAAAAAAAAGTCACCCCAGCGTGAGCTCAGAGACGCCGAAAGTAGGTCACAGCGCGGTGTCCGAAGTGCCAGCAGATTGAGTGCACTACATCTGCTAAAAGTTCGCGAAACTCCGGGAATAAAGTATTTCTACGATAAAGACTGACCAGACTCATGAGACAGTGGAATATTTATGGATTAATACGAGTCAGATACGCTTTTACTTCACATGGATTTTACATGAATGGCTTGGATTATTCGAGAGGACGCTGTCGGTCATTTAACAGCGCAAGCTAAAGGTAAGCAGCTAACGTTAGCATCTTTTCACCGTAACGGTTTATATTTAGGTCATTTATTCATGAGAAATACGCAACACACGACTGAAACAGCTGATTTCATTCAGTCGTGTGTTTTAGTTCAAAGACCTGTGGCTGTCAGGCTCTTCTCCGACTCTCGCAATGCATTGTGGTCTATATTGACCCGTTTAGTGACCATCGATGCTCACTACTTTTCCAGATGCATTGTGGGAAATTTCGAGTCCACTACTTTTTTCTCTCTGGACATTCGGACACCCCTACAAAATGGCGTGAGCACTATATAGTGCACTATATAGGGAATAGTGTGGACATTCGGATACAGCCATGGACACATTTTCTTTTCACTTTGGAGCCTTTCGAGAAACATGGTGCAGCAGAAAGTATTTTATTTATTTCTCAAATGTAGTAGATTGAAGCTAACATGGCACGGTAGCACATGCTTCACAGCTAGAAGGTCCCGGGTTCGATTCCCACCTGGACGGGGCCTTTCTGTGTGGAGTTTACATGTTTTCCCCCATGTCTGCATAGGTTTCCTCACAGGAACACCGGTTTCCCCTACCACTAAAAACATGTACAATAGGCCAGGATGAATGAGGGTGTGTTTGAGAGTGCGCATCGGGTACGACTGATGGAAATTAGCCCAAGGCACAGATTCGGTGTGGCTTGTTCATTAACATGCACTGTCCTGACCAAATATACCAATAAACCTAGAACCTAACAAGTTCTCAACCAAAATACTACAGATCCTCAAAATCTCTCCTCTGTACGTCAGGTGTTTTTTTTTTTTTAAGTCTGAACAGAATTCGGCTCAGGTACAGGATGTTTAAGCGACATTTTGAAAGACCACAGGCACGACTTCTGCATTTGCTCGTCTTTGTTGAGCGGTGAATAGCGTCGGAAACGACACCACGTCCTTGGAGGCAGTGCATTAGCCCAGACTGAAGCTCCTCGCACCTCCATCAGACCCACTCTTTTTAAACAATGGCCCTTTGTGGCTAGATCTTTTCTGTATCTTGTCTCTTTTTGCTTGTCCTCCTCCTTTATCCACATCAATACATCTCAGCTATTGTCAGTGTGAGGCAGTTCAATATTTTCAAAGGAGCCGAAGTGAAAAGTTTCTTGTCAAAGTCCAATGTTCCCAAGCAAAAGCAAGAATATCTTGTGTTCACAGGTAGTTTTGACAGCCATCACATACCTTGATATTAGTGCGTGTTTAAACTCGTAGTAACAATAATTATTACTATATCGACTTATCGTTCAATAAATGATAGATAGACAATACAGTTTTAGACTCTATATTTAAGGTCTTCAATAATATTGTTTATCGTGCTAGTTTTTTTGCATACAAAGTTCCATAATGCAGCTTTAAGATCTTTATTGTTAAGCCCAGTATACACAGTTACCAGTTACACAGAGCACTTTGGTCAAGAAAAGACAAGCTGTGACCTATATCAAGCAGTCTGAAATGTGTGACATATAAGTATCTTTAAAGACAAAAAATATATACGATGTACTTTACAGGCTGTTGCGGTGACATCAGGTTCATATTTCACATTTTCAAACCTATTTTATTTACCCAAAAAAACAAAAAACTGTGCCATAGGAAAGAAACAAATCTATCTCTTCGCATGACAGTGATTTTAATAACTAAATTTAGGAAAGCAGAGCTAGGAACTGGTTACTAGCAAGAAAGCCGTTGTAGCGAAGGAAACACTGAAGTGAGGTCAGGTGAGAGTGTCCGGCCTTTTTGTAGAGGTAGCTTTGATATTGTGTCACATCTTTAATTCTCAAATGCCTTTCCCAATGTATTACCACACCAAGGACTCTATTCTCTGCTTGACCCTGTAAGATAATTCTTCCCTAAGCGATCGAGCCAGGATCAAGGATTTGATATCGAACTGCCTTTAGGCGTTAATGAGCCTCTCAATTAGGGTTTTATTAGGCCAGTGCTTCATACAACAATAGGCCCTTCAGTCTGTAACAAGGCGAGGTCGGAGGAAGACGTATGATGCTGGCAGCGGGGACTGTTTATTTCAGCCACATTGTCCTTGGCTTTTATTACATGTACAGGACAGTGATTTTAAACTGGCCCCATCGCTGGAAAATGGTCTCAACTTATATAGCGCTTTTCCACCTACATTAGGCTCTCAAAGCACTTTACAGCAGGGAACCACTCGCACTCTCATTCATACACTGATGTACACAGACACTGGAGGTGAGGTGGATGAAGTGTTTTTCCCCAAAGACACAATGGCAGTGTGCACCTGCAGGAGGCGGGGGTATGCAGGTGACGTCACAGCATGGCAACAGAAGTAAAACAAGTGGCAAAGCTACACAACCAGGATGTTGAGTTGTGTTTGACTCATGTTAAGTCCCCATTGGTTTCCACGTTATAGTAAAGCTTTTGGAGTTGCCCCTAGCCAACATCAAAATGTCTGTATTCATAAATTATTTCTTTAACATCACACAAATATGGTCGATGGTTGACAAGAGCCGATTTATCTGGATCATTGGAAATATGAGATGTCTTAAGGCTTATGCTAACGGCAAATATAAAGATGCGCTGAAAAGGCTACCGAATTCTACTGACTACTACTACTACTGACTGTACGCATAGGCAAGGATTGTCTTCCAAACCTTCCAAGTGTTACCATGCTGTTACCATGCTGCTGCTTGCCAGTGTTTTGACCCCCAAGAATGTCCCATGAAATCTGTCAGAGAGATTCAAAACAATAGATAATCTATTGTATTATTAGTCAAATCTTTTTATTGTTTTTTATATTTAAGAACAACAAACACAAACAACAATAACAATAAAACAGCAGCAGTCGGTGCTCACAAATAAGGACAAAGACAGATGAAACAAAAGGGAAACATCTAATTAAGAATAAGTGATATTGTTAGTGATGATCGTTATCAACAAAATAAAATGGTTACATACATGATACAATAGGTAGAAAGAAAGTAAGTAAAGAGATATGGGCTATACTCTGAAATCAGACTTAAAAAAATTGAGGAATGGTTGCCAGATCTTGTAGTATGTTTGGAGGGAGCCATTCACGGTATGTCGTAAATGTTCTAATTTTAAATGAGACATGACTTACTCCATTAGGCCCTTTAAAGAAGGTGGAGCATTTTTTTTCCAATTGAGTAGAATCAAGCGTCTTGCCAGTAATGTTATAAAAGCTGTTGCACAGGCCTGATGCCCCGTTACAAATATAATGATAATCTATTGTTTTGGCTCATCTAACCTGCCATCAACAAATATGGCGGATTTTGTTTTCCAATATTCCTTTTATAAACTGTTATAGGTAACCATCACAACACATGTTTCTAAATAGCGCTGACGCAACTCTGTACTTTGTGTCCAGTCTCCTCAGTACAGCTCGGGCGGCAGCTACGACAGTGTGAACAGTGTGAAGATGGACCTCTCTGCCGAGGACCTGACCATGGGTCGCCCCGGCAACCAGGCCACCCCTGACGACGACGACGATGACCACGACGACCACGACGACAACGATAAGATGAACGACGCGGAGGGAGTGGACCCGGAGAGACTCAAGGCCTTCAACGTGAGTCCACACATACATCTACTACCACCGTACTACTAAATACTGTATGTGAAGTAAATGTGTGGTCATCATCAGAGACATGGAGTGAATGTCCCACACCCAACTGTAACTGACGAAAGGCCAGTTAAGTTTCTTAGGTACAACTTTGCAGCTCTTACAGCAAAAGTTAACCTGGACTTTAACTGAACAGTCAGTGTGACCTCTCATTTATAAAGAAAAAAACAAGCCCTGATGCCCCTCCAAACACGGTTATAAACTCTGGTTGAGAGTAACAGTAAGAAGCTATTGTTAGCATGTGGCTAAAGCGCTCAAGACTATAGATACAGACGGCATCTCTGGAATGGCCCATATATGGTCATGTTTGAAAACTGTTCAGGGGGAAACAATTTGGAGAAAAATCTAAACTTTCTCTAATTATTCAAAAACTACTTAAAAAAACGCTGAATTCCGAACATAGTTTTCTACTAAATAAGGATACAAAGACATGGAGTGGAGCAAAGTAGTTCAACAGCCCATAAATACATAGATAACGGAGAATGCTAACCTGATGCTACATGTTAGCATCGGGCTAATGCTAGTAGTTAGCTAGCGCTAGCTATAACTGCCGTTTTTTTTTCACTTCCACTGAACAATGTGCTGTGAGAAAATATCCATATGGACCCGATTAACACTTGACTTTATTTGTGTGTGATAAATAAGTTCATATTCCACCAGAAAATGGCTAAAAGAGAACATTGTGTTTCTCTAAAGATCCTATTTTCCCCCTGGGCGAAGCCACGCCCCCTTATATGACGAGATGCCGTCTGTATCTATAGAGTTCAGGATTGTGATGTCATATCACTAAGAATCATGGGATTTGCAGCAGGCTTTTTGCATAATGAACTAATGGAGATTGGGGGGGGGAATGCTATATAATACTATATAATAATTTTTCTACACCTTTGATACTGTTTTTACCTAGTGTTTGTCTATGGAAAATGTTTGCTAGTGCCCACAAAAGGATTTCTATGGTAACAGTGAATTTATAACATACAGACACGTCATACAAGGGGACGAGGCCTGGTCGTTTTCTGGTATTTTCCAGTAGAAGTGAAAAAACAGCACTGGAATATGTAGCATGAAGCTAATGTTGTATTTTGTTTAGCATTCTAGTTTCTTGTTGTGTTTATGGGCTGTTGCTCCGGAGTTTAATGCCATAAAACGGAAAAAACATACCTCAACAAACTTTAAAGACGCGCTATGCAACATTTTTAAAAGTTGGTATTAGTGCGTGTTTGACCTTTTAGTGAACCAGTGGCTGTTTGGGTGTTTTAGCTTTCACGCCGGTGGCCTTTAGAAAGCTCCAGGACCAATGTTTTTTTTAGGGTTTCTGGTAGGTTGCCTGGATAGAATGTAGATGTAACCATGGACACAGATCCATCAGCAGTGAAAACCCTAACCCTAAAACAATTGAAACTGGAGCATCGTAGAGGCCACCGGGATGGAAACCAAATGCGCCAAACTAAACACTCAGACAGCCGCTGGGTCACTGAAAGGTCAAATACGCGCTAATATCATTTTTTTTCCCATGAAATTTGTATAATGCACCTTTAACATAGACGGAGAAAATCTTTATCTTATATGTTAGCAAAACAAACCCATAAATTTAAACCATATTGCGGAAAATATAGCCGTCTTTTTTTTTAAATGCAAGACCGACATAAACTCAAGAGTCCAAGTCTACGCCCATAGAGACAAGAGTCACGTGACCTCCCCATGGGCCTCATCCCTGACCATTCATATTCATAAAGCGGACGTATTGGAAAAGTGACCACTTCTATTCTCCCCACCTGTCACTGGCATTGATCTCTCTCCCATTCAGCGCCAGTAAATTGCAACATTTTTCACCTGGACGACAAGTCAAAATGGACCGACGGGGGCAATGTGTCTTTGCGGCAATCATTTAACCTCTAAGGCCGGAATATCAACAAGATCCTGCTTCACTTTGTTCTGACGGTATTGGGTTAGCTATGGGGAAAAGGGAATTACTGCATCAAGTCCCCCCTTAGCATATTGGCAAAATAATTGAGATTTTAAAATATATTCCTGGACTTGTTAGTCGTCGAGCGCACTATCTGGATTTAGACAAATGAACTAGTAAAGGTATTGCATGTAGGTTTCAGATCATTTACTGTACATCATTTATGTGGTTCCTCCATCATTATAATTAAAGGTGCATTATGGAGCTTTTTATGCGGAAAAAAAGTTGATATTGTGCGTATTTTACACTGCAGTGACCCAACGTCTGCATGAGTGGTCAGCATGAGTGGTCAGCATGGTGCCTTTTAGGGCTGAAACAACCAATCGATTAATCGACAACTAATCGATTATTGAAATAGTCGACAACTATTTTAGTAATCGATGATTCTGGTTCACACAGACTCAAATAGAGCAAAAATTACATGAAAATGTAGTATTTTTTGATGAAAACCTACTTTGTTTTTATAGTTAGGGTCTGTAGTGTTTTGTACACTGTAAATTTCTTGAATATCTGTCTGTGTCTCATCCAATCAGAAAGCAGAATTAGCCTAAAACAAACACTCACTTTAAGCTTACTCCATCAATATGTCCTCAAGCTGTGCCACTTTAGCGCTATGTGATGAAAAAAATTGAAAAATAAAATTTTCCTACACAATTCACAGCCAAGTGATTAATCGAGTAATCGTAAAAATAGTCGTTAGATTAATCGATTTAGAAAATAATCGTTAGTTGCAGCCCTAGTTCCTTTACTTTCCATCACAGTGGTCTCTAGAATCAATTGTTTGGAAGGTTTCCACTGCTCACCAGAAAACCTGCAAAACAAAACAGATTAGAACTAAAGCAGGTGCAAACCAGTTTGAACAAAGGTTGGGGAAACCAGTTTTATCCTTCTCCTGATTAACACTGCGTCTTGAATTCATTGAACACACCGAGAGCGCCGCTCCCAAACCCCATGTCTATGAAAATGAATATGAATCAATATCTCATTTATAATACTGTACGTGTGCGGAGTCTACAAAGAGTGGGCAATTACTTCAAGGTTACAGGCGGCATGAGGGATCAGAGGGAGCGCTTTCCTCAGGGCGGCCGCTGGTCCGACTCCAGCTTGAGTTCATGCCGTGGAGGAGCTTCACCCACGTTAAGCGAAAACTCTGGAGGTGTTGTGGTTTGTGAGTTCTCCAAATGAGCTGGAGCCACAGCTAACTGTACAAACTCAACCTCCTCCCACTGTCACTGTTTTAGTCCAGGTACGATCAGGTCCAGAAGCTTTAAGAACCTCCAGCTAAGCGTCCAATCTCTGGTGCTGTGTGCTCCCCAGATGTTCGTGCGCCTCTTCGTGGACGAGAACCTCGACCGCATGGTGCCCATCTCCAAGCAGCCCAAGGAGAAGATCCAAGCCATCATCGAGTCGTGCTCCCGCCAGTTCCCCGAGTTCCAGGAGAGGGCGCGCAAACGCATCCGCACCTACCTCAAGTCCTGCCGCCGCATGAAGAAGAACGGCATGGAGGTACTGGCCACTCGCTCTGCATTTAGAAAAGTACAATAACTGCATTTCCATTAAAGTGATAGTCTGTAACTTTGCAAAGTGAGGAGAGTGAAAGTAAACTATCACATAAAGACTTTTCTTAAAACAAGCAGCGCTTTGCAGCATGTGATCCAGAGAACGCTTTTATGGCGTTCTATTTTTCCACCCGATATGCATCTGTGTGTGTGTTCACGTTACCTCCGCTGTCTCTCCTGGTCCCGGCGCTCTGTGCAGGAGAGAGAGAGAGCGAGAGAGCGAGTGTGAGGGGATGACACGCCAGTACTGTTCATTTCAAGCACATTTTTGGACGGAATGAAAGCCATGATCAATTCAGATCAATTCATTTTTAATGAAAATAAAATCCTGACCCGTGGATCACTACTGTGCAAGTAGAGATGGAGCTTAGCCGCTGCGAGGAACCAACCTCACAATAATATATATCTTAAAGAAAGAAAAAAATTAAAAATAAGAATTGTATTAAGATTATAACGTATAACTAGACACCTGAGCTGAAGAAAACTCCACTAGAAGTGCATTTATAAAAAAAAATTGCTCCACAGTCCACACACACAATAACTGACATTTATTGAAGTAAATTACCAATGCTTTTTAATATAAATGTAGCTAATGATGAAATCTGATCAGAAGGCCTGCAAAAAAGAGCGCCATCTGCTGTATTTTCAGTGCATCTCTAGAGCGTTCTACTGTTGCTAAGGTGTTGCTAAGGACAGATTTCTGTTATTTCAACCAAAGTTTTGAGTTTTCAGTCATACTTTCTTCTCAAGCTGACATGTTATGGGTGTAAAACTGATATTTTCCTCAACACAGGTATTATCCCACCAAATCAAGAAGAATTACAAAAACTTGACAACCTGTCATATGCACTTTTAAGAAAACTACAACCTGGAGAATTTCTGACACCACTTCAAAGCAGCAAAGCCTTTCCTACAGCTGCTGAGCTACAGGACCTGAACCTCAGTCAGACTATAGTCTTAGGGGTTAGGGGTATAGTTTTTCTTCACAGATGTGAGCCGCAGATGTGTTACTGTGCTGAGGCTAAATGCTAACTGCGAGGCTAAATGCTATGCGACCGTATCATGCTAACGTCTTGTGCAGCTTAAACACTGACTCAGACTAAGGCTCTGCTGACACAAGAATGTAAAAATCACAGAGAGTTTCTGTTTCCTCTTCAATGTGTTCATTTAGTCTGAGGAGTGGAAGCAATTTCCAGACTGCTCTCCGTCAAGCAGAAGTTTATTCCTTATTCTGTTTAAAATTGAATAAAAGACTGCAATAGCACAGTAAAAAAAAACAATCTGCACAATATCAGATAACATTTGAAAACGGTCTTGAACGTTGCAATAATTTTTCTCCTAAACCATTTCAACGCGGCATGCTTCGGCATCTGCTAAACTTTGCAGCAAATCACTTACAGAGTAATGACATGTACGCGAATAGCAGCGGGCATTTAACTTGTTTTTTGTAAATAAGGTGGCGTATCCATGGAGACGGCATGCTTCAGCGAGCCCAGGTTGGTTTAGCTCTGGCGACCGGAGCAGCGGCGCTTAATGTAGCCACTAATGAAGGAGATGCGGAGGCATTCGCTCACGTTAGCATCTATTTATTCCCAGTTACATTTCCCCGCGACGCCAAACGAGTGACAAACTAGCTGTGTGTGTCAGCCTGCCTTCCAGCGGATACGGCTCTGCTGTGGCCACTGTAATGTCGCTTCTAGGTGTGTGTGTGGAAAAAATATGTTAGTAATGGATCAAAAATGATGTATTATATTTATTATTCCGTCTTGAGATGAAAGAAAATAGACAATAAAATAGCACAGAATCTCCTCAGAATGATTAGGTATGTTACGGCTAAAATTAAAACAAAATACAGTCTTCCAAAATCACGTGGAATCAAATCAATCAAATCAAATATCAACTCCAAATCAAGCCACAAAAATGAAGTGAAATTTAGAATAATTGTGCAATAAAATGTGCAATTCGTGTGTCTATTCAAATAATAAAAAAGGAAGAAAATGATTATTAATTTATAATTTATAATTAATTTCTATTACCTTTTTCCCTTTGTGTAAGTCTTGTTGACAACGGGCCAACTGTGTTCAGAGTAATGGACTGAGTGAATATGTGAATGGCTTTGCTGCCCTCTCGTGGTGAAACATAACATTGCTTAGGGGAGAAGTTTCATTCTCTAAACCCTGTTTTGTTGTTTGCAGACCCGTCCCACTCCGCCTCACCTGACCTCAGCCATGGCCGAGAACATCCTGGCAGCCGCTTGCGAGAGCGAATCACGCAACGCCGCCAAGAGGATGCGCCTCGAAACCTACCACGTCAGTTACAAATGGAATAGCTTTTTCTTTCAAACATTAGATTTTATGTGTAAAGTAAAAGTTTGTATCAATCGTTTTGTCGTTGAGCCAATAGTTCAAGGTCTCATGTGTCCCTGTGATGTCCCGTCCTATCCTAGGATGACCTGTCCCTGGAGAAGCCCTCCACAGGCGGGCTGAGGGAGCCCGCCTCCCTGGCTCACTCTGCCTACTCCCTGGCTGCCTCTGCCTTCTCGTCCCAGGACCCCCAGCTCTACATCAACGGAGCGGGGCTCAGCTACGGGTACCGCACCTTCCCCGCGGTGGGCGCCATGACACACCCTGTCTCCCTGACCACCGCGCAGACCAACGGTGAGGAGACACATGCCACTCACACAAAGTATCTGCCGCCAGGATGTGAAACTGCTCTCAGGGAAAAGATCTGTTTCCAACCGCGATGTTCCTTTCATTTAGAAAGACAGATTGTTTTATTACAATCTGTTACGTCTGTGTTACACTTCCATTACGCTGTTCTGTTTCATACATTAACATGGCGCCAAAACAAAACTCTTTTCTGTATTAATTGATTTAATCTTATCTGAAATATCTCAGTTACAAATTGTTCATTTACAGAGAATATTTAGTCCAAGGCAATACAATACATAAGCCTTTGGATATTTGGTACATATGGAATATTTAAATATGTCAACAGTCACATAACAGATAGGACAATTGACAGTTAACAGCAAATAAAATTAAGAAATACCACTTTCCTAACTGGCCAGTGTCTGACTTCCTTCCTGGTTTGTCTCATTTTTTATATTAAGCCGAGAGTGCTGCCGATGTATTTGTGTTTGGAGCATCTGCACAGAGGTGCTGCTGATGAAGGCAGCGTTGTTGTTCTGACGGTCCACACTACAACGTATAACAATATCTCTATTCAGGAGGAAAATAAAAACACCTGATTGACAGTGGCGTGTTTATGTATGCATAATCATTGCTCATGAAGATGAGAGTAAAAACACGGCCCCAGAGAGCGCACATTTATGTGATATAACCAACAAATGTGGCACAGTAGCAGCTCTGTCTGTCGAGCTACAGCAGGATTTACTAAAGATCAGCTTCATTCCTAACTCTAAATTAACACATCAAAGAGGAAACAGAAAACCTTTCTCTGTGATTTTTACATTTTGTCAACAGAGTCTCAGTCTGAGTCAGTGGCTCAATCCGAAACCATCAAATTGTAGCCTCTAAGCACTAACACTAGCAACTAACTCCTTAACCTTTCATGGGGTCAACTGTTAGACCTCTATGCAGTTAGTGAACTAGAGCTTCAGCAGCATTTGCACAATCCGTCCATCCTTAAACAGGGGGAAAGGAAGTGACATCACCAACAGCTGCTTTTCTTCTTCTTTAAAGTTATTGGTGGAGTGCAGGCCAAACAAAAGTGCATGTCGCCCCCTAGTGTACAGTGTCCAACAACAACATAGTGTCCAAACAAAGACATTTAAAGGAATAGGCCACCGTTTTTATATACTGAGATATGCTCTTACCTCACTTTAGCCAAGTTATTATATCCCCGTCTGGTCTTTGTCCGTGCGCTCTGCCAGGCAAACGGAGCACATACGCAGCCTCTCCCACATGTCACATAGCTCCAAAAAAGCTCACGATAGAAGCTACCAAGCTCTTCCACGTGTTCCCTATTTAAATAAAGTTACGTGAAGTGTTTTCATGCAAAGTATATTTACACAGAAATGTAACGTGTCGATTTTATAAGCAGATAAAAAGGGGGACTATATTGTGAGGCGTAATGATACGAGGAGCACAGCGTCCGCGTAGTAACTCCTAAAGGTTATCGACGGAAGTGAGCGGGGGAAGTCTTTAGGAGTTACTACGCGGACGTTTTGCTCCTCGTATCATTACGCCTCACAATATGGCTTGGGCAGAATCTTACTTTTTAATTATTATTATTTTTATTATTAAATGTGCTCCTGTCAATCAACAGTGGTTGCGCATGAATCACTCGAGGGTGGGGGGGAGGGGGCTGGGGGGATTTGGCGCATAGCTCCTAATCACTGGTTAGTTAGCATCAGAGGTCCCTATGCTAAAGTGGCCATGATAGTTAGCATCAAGGCTCCTTTTCCTAACTACTTCCAAACTGACTTACCAATTCGGAAGCAACTTGCCATGGCGGACGCTGACGCACATCCGGTTTGGCATAAGAGCTCTTAGCAATCTGATGGTTTCGGAAGGAGCCTGCGTTTAAGCTGCTCAAGACGTTAGCATGCTACCGGTTAGCAACTGTCAATAATTGACAGTTGATTCAATCAACTGTCAATGGCTTCATCAAGATAAACACATGTGTGGCTCACATCTATGAACAAGGTTCAGGGCTTTCTCTTGGAGAGGTCAGACTGTTGAAGCTACATTCTAACCTGTAGCATTCTAACCTGTAGCATGCTAACGTCTTAAACACTGACTCACTGGTTTCATCACATACACGTGCTTCTCTGTGGCCGTGTTTTTACTGTTTTCTTCTTGGGCAATGATTACGAGTAAATAAAAATGCCACTGTCAATCAGTTCTCTTTTCATCTTGAGTAGAGATATTGTTACATGTTGTAGTACTGCATAATGCTACTTCGGTATTCAAAATGGCCGCAATAACAACTAAAGTCACATGACTGAAAGCCATGTATTTTGATATGTTTAATTAGTGAATTTTCAGTCTTTTATGTGTGACATGTTGAATGACAATCGAGAAATGAGTGTATTCAGTCATTGTGAATCAGATCAACAGCCAAAAACCAGACAGTACAATCAATAATAATCAGAGGACAATGACAGTTTGATTCAATTTTACTTGTAATATACCACCAAACTATAACTAATGGGGATAATATGAGTAAATGGCTATATTTAAGCACAAATGCATCCAAGTTTACCAGAATGATGAAAAGAAAAAGCTTTAATAATATGGTCTGGTCCTGGTGCGTCCTGAGACTAGTGTGCCACCAAAGTAAAAAAAAGTTTGTATTTCTTATTCCCATTCCCTGTAACCTCCTGTGTCCTTTGACAGGCCCCACGGACCTCAGCATGAAGTCCCTGCCCTCCGCCCTGACCAACTCCCACGGCAACAGCCTCGGGGGGCGGGTCGCCAGCGGCGCGGCGGGAGCAGGCGGGGCCTCCACTCAGCTCAGCACACCGGAGATCACCGCCGTGCGCCAGCTGATCGCGGGCTACCGGGAGTCCGCCGCCTTCCTGCTGCGTTCTGCCGACGAGCTGGAGAACCTCATCCTCCAACAAAACTGAGAAACCCAAACTTACCCTTTTTTTTTTTTTCAATTTCAGTGTTTTGTCCATTTCTCCCTCTTTTTTTCATTTGATTGGAAAAACGCCACTTTGGTTCGGGGCCAGAAAGGAGCGAATCATTTCCTAATCAACTATAAAAAAACGTTCCTTGATTCAACCTGACTGTTGCCTCACAATCAGCGCTGCATTCCTTTAGCGCAGAGGGGCCTCGAGAGAAGGAAGTGAAACTGAGGAAAGGAAGCTCGGAAGCGTTCTCGAATCAATAACTTTTCAAACTATATGCCACTGTGGAGAGGGCTTTGATCGACGGATGCCCTTGGCCAATGCCGTCCTGTGATTATTTCAATTACAAAACGAGAAAAAAAAATTACTCCCTGCATTTTTGAGTGATTTTCATTTGGGAGTTTCTTTGATTTGGTTTTGTAGGTATTTTCCCAAGTGACTGAAGAAAAAGGAGAGACTTCTTACGAAACATACGGGATTCAAGCATTTTCTTTGGCTTCAGATGAAAAAGGACATTGGTTGTGCTCGCTTGTACATAAGCTGTGTGTCAAATAGCACTTTTCCTATCACCAACTCACCCCTCCCTCCGAAGGCTAACCCAGGGAGCTACTAATTCTTACTTCAAGGTCCCATATTATGCGAATCTGGCTTTTTTCTTCTTCTTTTTTAGCTTTTAATCGTGCTAAAATATAGATCCCCTGTCTAACCCATACATGGAGTCTTTTGCTGTACTGCTTTTTCACCGAGCTACGTTATGCGATGGTCCCCTTTCTCTCCAGGACGCGCTGTAATGGGGCGGATTAGTCTTTGTTATACAAGCGCCAGATTTGACATAAATGCTGCAGAGGACCTTCAGAAAAGCCCGATAGTCAGACAAAAATTAAACATGACCGAGGATACCCGTAAGACAAAGTCTGAAATTGAGACAGCTGGATATTAATGTAAAAAATATAAAGCTTTTGTTTAGAGACCACCAGGTCCTTTTGTCAGATTCCGAATTGAATCAAAGAACAGGAATCCTCAATCATCCCTGTTATTTTTACCATCAAAATGTCTGAAGTCTGGACAGCTGGATCTTCAGGAAGGGGACCTCAATGGTCTCAAAATGTAAGCCTTTTTACATAATCCGCCCGCAGTTTCAACTTCTTGTTTCCTGTTCTTTTTAAGATACCTGTAATGTGTCTGATAACTATATTTTTGTTTCCCTATGTTATCATCTTCTGTTTTAGTTAGAGCTGACATTAGCCCGTTACAAGAATATCTGGTTAAAACCTTTGGTCCCCAACAAAAAAATAATTTTACGGATTTGCTTCATTCAAAAAAACATACGTATTGACAGGGCTATGAAATTTGGTGCAAAACATCATCTCGAGATGATGAGCGTCGTTAAATAGCATTATTGGACCAATTGTTATCTTTTTTTTTTTACAATATAAACGATAAACATTTGATATGCAAAGAAGGGCTTTTCTGAAAGGGCAGGACTCAGAGAGCACCCCTGTCTTGTACCTCCACGTCAATGTTCGCCTAATCTGCCCCTCTATTAATGCAAGCTCATTCCATCGACATATTTTGACTATTTCAATGCTCAAATTGCCTTCATTATGAATCATATCTAGCTGTCAAGGCAAGCGGCGACTGTATTACCCTCACGCCAGCAGAGGGCACAGGAACTAGTCGAGCCGTCTATGCACTGTGATCAGGGCCGAAGTGTATTTCCCATATATTATTTTTAAGTTTAAAACATTAATGTAAAAATGTTAAGCTGTCCAAGTGTTTAAAAAAAAAAAGCCACAGAAAAAAGCATAATATCGGACCTGTAACTTGCTAACTTATGCATCCAAACCACCAGGAAATACCTCAAATGAAACCTGCCAATCTTTATTTTCATTGATTTAAAAAAAAAAAAAAAAAAATAGAAGCAAGATTATGTCGTCTTTGAGGTTTTTTGCAGGAGAGGGGGGAGGGGACGAATCAAAACTTGCGCAGAACCTTTTTTGATTTTTGTGCGCTGCTGTAAATATTTAATTTTGTGAGTGTCGATCGAAAAATTTCTCAGTGACAAAAATGTACCTCCCGCTTCTGAGTTGTTTTCTTTTAGCCGACGAAACCTCAGCTAAACCTCCGCCTCTTTCGAACGATACACCGTTGGACCTATACTTTTCTTGGACCTAAAGCTCCGTCCCTTTGGGTCAAAAAAAAGGGGAGGAGCCTCTCTGCTCAAGTCTTACTGTGTTTTTTTTTGTCTGTTGAACTCCCAAAAAAAAAAAGAAAAAAAAAAAAAAAAAGGCCATTACTTACTTGTTGCTATTCTGTGATGATTATTCTAATGTTGAACTTTCATGCTGCTGCTGCTATCTTTTGGAATATTTCTTTTGAAAATGTCTGGACCTTCTGCCATACACAACCGCAACCTCAAACGGGACGGTCAAAAAAACCGTCCCGTGACAAACATAGCCAAAAGCGACCAACCTCCGTCAACGAACGCCACTGACCCAGGATGAGCTCAGCCTGGCCAGTCTATTGTTAGTTCATTTTGCGTCACATAGGGCTCAATCTATGTCGTGTCTCTGTTTTTTCTAACATTTATTCTTACTTTGCGATTTGGTTAGAGGTTGTATGGGAAGAAATTGGCGTTTTTTACGAGTGCACTAACATGACTCAACGGTACGCTGCAAAAAAGTCACTTTCTTCATGAGTTAAGTTGAATTCAGAATGACGAGGTAATTTTGAGTTGTTTCAACACCTTAGTTCAAGTGTAGTTTTCTAATCCTGCTTACTTCATTTTCTGTATAGAGTATAGAGGCACTGGCAGAGGTGGAGAGCCAACACTGCTTTGTATGTAACAAGATAATTCGAAAAACGATCCATGATTAATTTACATTAATTCTACTTAAAAAGACTAGTTTGGTCCCTTTTCCCACTATTGACCATGGTATGAGCCACAACCCTTTGCAAATCTCTGCACTCCCTCATGGGCCAAATCAAACCATCTGGAGAGTTCTTTTAAAACCAGAGAGAGGGAGAAAATCTAATGTCTACATTTAAAATTTTCAACCAAAACATCTTTATCGCTGTGCTTCTGTTTTCTGAAAGTGAAGCACTTCTCTAAACTAATTTTCTAAAAAGTAAAAGCCCATTTTTGTTTTCTGCAACTTACTCCACAGGTGTTGTTGTTTAAATTAGGATATGGATATATTGAAATTGTCAGAAATATCTTTAATCAACGAAAAAAGAAATTTTATATTTTGAGTCAAGAATTACAATCTTTTTCTGAATTCAAGATGTTTTAACTCGTGTTGATGTCGCTTTTTGTTGATCTGTGAAATGTCTCGGTTGCCAAGGAAAGCCAAACAGTTGAACTAAATGGTGTTAAGTTGGTATTGTGTCAAATATGTGAAAAATTCCAACAACAACAACAAAAATCTGATTTTTTGTTTTTGTTTGCACTGAGCTGTGAAGTATGCATGTACCTCTGGAGGGACCCCAGCCCATAACTTGCACTGCTTCTTGACCAGGGCGTGTCTAAAACAGGAAAAGAGTGTGAAGCGAATTCATGCTTTCTTTTTTTGTTGTTTTGCTTTCTTTTTGTTTTGTTTTTTTGCAATGCAGATGATAATCAAAAAGCATTGGAGCGCTTCTTTGTGTTGTGACACTTCAATCTACCACCAGAGGGCAGCCTTTAACCTCTGACTGAACTCTGTGACCAATCACCAACCCCTAATATTAACTTGTAAACTATTTCATTTCTGTAAAACGAATTAGATGTGCTTTTGAATGTTTTTGTTGTTATAGTTTTTTGTATAAAATCGACAGCTCTGGTTTAAAATCTGTTAATCAGTAATGACATGAGAAATATGCAAAGAAGCAAAACTAATTTGATGGAGAGGAGGAGGAGTCTACGGTGTCAAAGTATTGTTATTATCAATATTATTAGATTTAGTTTGTGACCAAATACTTTTGACCTAAAATTTCTTGGTAAATCCAACATGTTAATTTATTTCTATGTAATGCCCGTGGGCGTACAATCATATTTAACTTTATTTATTAATTTGTGTGTTTGCAATTTCGCACCGAACACGGCGTCCTCCTGCTCTCCGCTCTGGACCTCACTGTGCTCCTCCCACTGCCATGTCCCGCCCCCTCCCTCTCGTCAATCTTGTTCTTGTTTCTCCGTCACTAAACTAATTTTTTTTTTTTTACTACTCGCAAATATCTGCACTGGAGTCGGTCCTGCTGTGATTTTTTTTTTTTTTTCTTTGTGAATGAAACTTAATTCATTAATTATTTATTTATTTGAAATGGTTTGAACTCCTGTGTTTGATTTACAAGAAATCTTGTGTTGATTAAATGGAGATTTTTGGTGTTAATGGACTCGCGGTGTTGAAGTTGTGTTTTTGCATTCAGGGGAACAAAAAAAGGAAGAAAAGAAAAAAACTGTCCTGTTCAGACCAATAGAAGTTTCACATTATTTGGAGCTATGATTGAAAAGATGAAGCAGTGGCTTTAGTGAGTTCTCGGTCTCGCAAATAAAAAAAAAGGCTTTTGGGTGAAATAAAAATGAAAGTGCATATTCATGACAGGTTTTCAAGTTTAAGATAAGATAAGATAAACCTTTATTAATCTCACAAGCACTTAATAGGATAATGCGTGTGGTAAGTAGTACCCATGTTTTTGTGGCACAGAAGTGACAATTTTACTAGAAAAGTTGCTTTTCTTTGAATTCTCAAACATCCAGAAAGCCACTAAAAACACTGCTGGTCATTTCTAGCATTGCTCTCGACTGTGCAATGTTCAACACCTGTGCACTGGAGTGTGTCACTGCCTGCTCCATAACCTGGCATGATTTAACATCTTTGGCCATGTATAGGGGAGTCAGATCATAACTAATAAAGTCAAACTTGGGAAAACTTAAAGCAGTACTAAGTAACGTGTTTACCTTAATAAATCCTTTTCGTAGTCCCTGTGGGGATAGTACAAGTGTTTATGGGATGATTGGAGGGTCTTTCATCTCCCCCTGGTGTCTCTGGACAGAAAACCATGTTTGCAACTTGACTGCCACCGGTCCGGAGAAAGCAATACACACTAATGGAATCACGAAGAAGAAGCTAACAGGCTAATGGGCAAAGCTAACTGCGGGCTAACGTCACTTTAAACAGTATTTACAGCAAAGTTTGAGTGAAAAAAAATATTTCCATTGTATAATTGGATGCACAGTAACCCTCTCTCCCTTCACCTTTCCCGTCAGTGTAGTATTTACTCTCCAAGACAATTAATAAGTTAAAAAATCGTAACTTGCTACTACACCTGCATTTGTGCTTATGGCCTCTAGGGGTAAGAGTTACTTAGTACTGCTTTAAGAGTGTTTACTTGAAATTAGTAGTAATCTGTCACATGCACTTGAATGTTATAATTATAATGAACTTTTTCAAATCCAGATTAGGGTGACCAGATTTTGTTTGTTTTTTAAACTTGGACACAATGGGAATCCAATCCATGTACAAATCTTGACTGTATTGCATGAAGGGTAAAACTGTTGATGTCGCCGTAGGACACTGTAATGACATACACCCATTGGCATCGAGGAGATAATAGACTTGACAACTTTTAATTGTTTAATACTTTGTAACTGACACTCACACAGTCCAAAAGCATTGATTTTAAAGTGTTTAAAGTGTTTAAATGTGTTGCTTTGGCGATCACATTGGTTGAAAACCAGGCCAGATCCTGTGTATACCTGAGGACAAATCAGTGGGTTTATAGAAATTGATAGGGAAACACGGGACAAATGACTCAAAACTGGGACTGTCCCAGGTAGAGTGGGATATCTGGTCACCCTAATCCAGGTCCAAGTCATCCATGATTACCGCAACCTACTTCGAAACCAATACCTTGGTTTGTATTTTGCCCTAAATGTTAAATATCCGCGGGTCTGTACAGGACAATAGAGTTGGGATACTTTCATCTAGTATCCTAGTATCTAGTATTCATCGAGTATTCTGTCTGTTTTAGTTTGTCACAAAATCTTTAAAAACTTTAAGTGATTGTCCAGAAAAGGCTTTATTTTGAAAGATAATTCGAAAAAGAATGACTTCAGAAAGAGGTAGAAACATTCAAATTGACCGACCACTCACTATGCTATTGTATCTAGTTACTTTTATGCATCGTTCTTGCATTTTTATTTCTTTTTTGAGCCCGGGGCAGTTTACCACATACTGTAATAATGGAAAAATGGCAAATGACAATCTTTACCAAGGTCTAATTTGCTAACTGTTTGCTAACGTCCCATTGCTTCTGACCTGATAATGTGTGTTAACGATAGTCAGAGCTACTACTGTTCTTATTACCGTGTTGGGCTTTACAAGATGGCCGCCTCACTTCTATTTTTGTTATTAACCGCGGTGTCTGGTTCCTCTTGGTGTTATTTTATAGATTTTGTAGTGCGAGTTACGTGGTCTTTTTTGGAGAGGAGATTTTGTACAATAACTCCACATGTGAACTGCCTGTGCTACATTCCTGATACAATGGATGTCAAAGTGCAAAGGTACAACCAGTCATCACAAAGAATTTACATACGCAATTCCAACTGTCCAGATTTTTGTGAACCACTTCCTGAGACCCATGGATAGGTTACATTCATGACGCTCTAGAAAGTTGTCATAGTTTTACACAAAAGGCAGGGATTCACTGTTTCAAATACTATTATGTATTCCTTACCCCTGAATATCATGATGTGGCAACCGACAGATGAGATACAGGTAGATGTTATTCAGTCTTGGCAACCGTCAGGAGAAGAGGGCGACCAAAGTGCAGCGACCAGGGACCCCTCCTCACACTTGAAGCCAAAACCTATTGGGATTAGTATTGGCATCGAGTCAAGTATCATGTTGACAGATGAGAACTTTTGTGTTCCATCACTTGTGGGTTGTCAAATAGTTCAAACTCAAGTGACCGTAGGAAAGAGTCCTCAAAAAATGCTTCGCCGACAGTATGTGAAACCTCTGAGTTCTTGCCCGTGCCAAGTTAAAAACAAGAAAAAAAGTAGTGATTGCCTTTTCACAGTCTATCATCCCCAAAGGGCCCAATCTCTTGAGATGTGCACATTCCCCTCTTCTTCTTTCTCTTCTCTACAAAGGTCGTGTTTACTTGTCCTGAAAATACCCCAGTCTCCGGGTGTTGACCTGTCCACGCTCTGTCAGCTCACTGTCAGCGCCAGAGAACTTTCCCGTTAAACGTGTGCATTTCTCAGGAATAGTCGCAAAGGTCAGAGCATCTTCAAGACCAGAAGCGGAGACGCTGCTGTTATGAAGTCACTCTGCAGTGAGCTAGTGCTGAATACAATGATAGATGTTTTGCAGTGTTGTTATCCAAAAACATTTGCAGTGCAGTCCCCCAAAGCTCCTGACAGGTTGTCCAAATGGTCATGGAAATTACATTTGAAGACAGTAAAGTCAACCCTAAGTAAACCGTTGTGCAGATCAGGAGAAAGTTTCCAAAGGGTCTTTTTTTTTGTCCTGTCGAGAATAACATACCGATGCTGGCTGTATCTTTGCAAACTCAGTCTTGTACAGCTCTCATGGACACAAATAGATCAGGAGCCTTTTTATTTTTGTACCGGCTGTACAGAAATCTCGATCTGAAATGTTTTACTATTATTTTGGTGCTTTGGACTTGTTTTTTTCTCCATTCTCTGAAGAACACTCTGGACTTTTGATTGTCTTGAAAACAGCCCAATGTGAACGGGACCCTTCTCATGATTTACTCAGTGGAAGTGTGATGTTTACATGTACAGAAATTTGACTCTCTTTTTTTATTTTTATTCAATTTCATGTAGATGTTTTTCAACATCTATTTTCCTGTTTGCTCCAAAACCTCTCAATACTAAAGGGAAATGGGACTCTGAATTATTAATTAATCCACCTCTGGGAAATGGTTTCTATGTGATATTTCTGCAAACATTTTCTTTGATTCCCACAGTGAGTTGACCACTGGAATCTACTGTATCTTGTCAGGCTCAGGGCTCTGCATTGCAGTCGCAAAACTGACTATCGCCATTCGGATACGTATTAAGATTTTATCAGTATTCTATGTTTACATTCTGCTCTTTACACACAATTTCAGCTGCTACATCAGGCCTATTAAGATACTCCTAATATGTATTCTTTTGTATAGCAACCAAAACTATTAGCCAGACAATTCTGCTTAAAGTAACAGATAAAGTCATGCTTTTATGTAATTTTGCGAAAAATAACATCTTTAATAAAACGTCATCGAACTACTCAAAACCATGAAGTTTAACTCACTTTTGGAGTGCAGGTCTACATGTCATGCCTCCAAAATATTTCCTGAAACCTAACCTATGCTCTTTTCGCATCTAGGGTCCTCTTACATTTTCATCTTAGTCATTTTTAAGGTTTACTGTAATTTCGAAAAACAGCAGTTTGCAGAAATGTCTCTTAGATGCATTTCGTTAGACACCAGGCAGGGTTGTCCTTTGTCTCCCTAAACGTTTTTAAGGCATTTAACAGATGTTTAGATGTTTAAATTTAAAAGATGTGAATGAAAAAAAGCCATCATCGACCTGTGTGGTCTCTTTACACTATCACCATACTGTCTTCAACCTCAGGAACTACCCACTGAAGCCCATTTCCCTGTCTCCAATAAATTAGATCAAATTATTGTTCGCTTTTTTTGTATTGATATTTACTGCAAACCCATTACGTATGAAGTATTTTGATTCTTTAAAAAAGGATTTGACAATATCTACAATTTTAAAAAGGAAACTTCCCGTGTTATTTTTATGACGTTGTTCTTGCATTTGCTTGGAGCAGGGCGGAGTTAAGCCTGAAACATATCACTTTGGTCCTTGACAATGACAAACGGAGCTTTTTATGTGAAGTCTAATCTGCTGAAGCTGAACGTATTGTGACCATTTATGTTTTTGTTCAAATGTTGATTTTTTTTTCTAGTTTTCTCCCGAGCTGTTCGTCACAAAGCTAAATATACTAATAAAACCGTGTGCTATCTATCATAATGTCCACTTCTTTGTCTTCATTTTAGATGATATGAGGTTAATGGATCTGCTGTGCTTCACGTGAGGTGATAAAGGAAGAACACATTGTGGGATGTTGATCACTGACGTGTGTATACAGCATAAGTATCGACCCCCTTTCACTTTTTGACATTTTACCACAATATGGACCATAAACATACATATATTTAATTAAATGTTATTGTGCTGTTGTGCTGCGATTGTATTTTACGTGGCTGACACGTCTCTGCAACATCGCGTGGCGGTCGGGGACAGTGCCCCTGGATTGGCAGACCGGGGTGGTGGTCCCTCTCTTTAAAAAGGGGGATCGGAGGGTGTGTTCCAATTACAGAGGAATCACCCTCCTTAGCCTCCCCGGTAAGGTCTATTCCGGGGTGCTGGAGAGGAGGATCCGGCCGATAGTTGAACCTCGGATCCAGGAGGAACAATGCGGTTTTCGTCCTGGTCGTGGCACACTGGACCAACTCTATACCCTTCATCGGGTACTCGAGGGTTCGTGGGAGTTCGCCCAACCAGTCCACATGTGTTTTGTGGATCTGGAGAAAGCGTTCGACCGCGTCCCTCGTGGTGCCCTGTGGGGGGTGCTCAGGGAGTATGGGGTCCGGGGCCCTCTGCTAAGGGCTGTCCGTTCCCTGTATGACCGCAGCAGGAGCTTGGTTCGCATTGCCGGCAGTAAGTCAGACCTGTTCCCGGTGCGTGTTGGTCTCCGCCAGGGCTGCCCTTTGTCACCGGTTCTGTTCATTACTTTTATGGACAGAATTTCTCGGCGCAGCCAGGGGCCGGAGGGTGTCCGGTTTGGGAGCCTCAGAGTCTCATCTCTGCTGTTTGCGGACGATGTTGTTCTGATGGCTTCAACGAACCAGGACCTTCAGCACGCACTGGGGCGGTTTGCAGCCGAGTGTGTAGCGGCCGGGATGAGGATCAGCACCTCCAAATCCGAGGCCATGGTTCTCCACCGGAAAAAGGTGGCTTCCCCTCTTCGGGTCGGTGGGGAGTCCTTGCCTCAAGTGGAGGAGTTCAAGTATCTCGGGATCTTGTTCACGAGTGAGGGACGGATGGAGCGTGAGATCGACAGACGGATCGGTGCGGCGTCAGCAGTGATGCGGTCGCTGTATCGGTCTGTCGTGGTGAAGAGGGAGCTGAGTCGGAGGGCAAAGCTCTCGATTTACCGATCGATCTACGTTCCCACCCTCACCTATGGTCATGAGATTTGGGTCATGACCGAAAGGACAAGATCGCGAATACAAGCGGCCGAAATGAGTTTCCTCCGCAGGGTGGCTGGGCGCACCCTTCAAGATCGGGTGAGGAGCTCAGTTACCCGGGAGGAGCTCGGAGTAGAGTCGCTGCTCCTTCACGTCGAAAGGAGCCAGCTGAGGTGGCTCGGGCATCTGTTTCGGATGCCTCCTGGTCGCCTCCCGCGGGAGGTGTTCCAGGCATGTCCTAGTGGGACAAGGCCTCGTGGAAGGCCCAGGACACGGTGGTGGGACTATGTCTCCGAGCTGGCCTGGTGTCGCCTCGGGGTCCCCCCAGAACAGCTGGAGGAGGTGTGTGTGGATCGGGAAGTTTGGGCATCTCTGCTGAGACTGCTGCCCCCGCGACCCGGCCCCGGATAAAGCGGAAGAAAATGGATGGATGGATGGATGTGCAAGACACACACAAAGTGACACACATTTGTGAAGTGAATTTTTACATGATATATGACATTTATAAATATAAAACTGAAGACACCATGTGGCTCATAGCAAACAGAAAACGGGGCTTCTTATAGTTTTATCTCAAAAATGGCTTCTTCGAGCCACTCTTCCATAAAGGCTAGATTTGTACAGCGTGCGACTAACAGTTGTTCTGTGGACAGTTTCCCCCACCTGAGCTGGGGTCATCATAGGCTTCTTGGTGACAGCTCTGCTCAGTGCTGTCCTTGTTCGGTCAGTAAGTTTAGGAGGACGGCCGGGTCTTGGTTTGCAGTGATGCCAGACTCTCTCCATTCCTGGATGGTGTATTTAAGAGATGAGAGATGAGAGCTGTTCAAAGCTTTGGAAATCTTCTGATAACCTAACCCAGCTTTATTCTTCTCAATAACTTCATCCCGGACCTGTCTGGTGTGTTCTTGGACTTCATGATGCTTCTGCTCCACAATAGTCTCTTAACAGACCTGAGACCATCACAAAGCAGCTGTATTTGAACTGACATTAGCTTACACACAGGTAGACTCTGTTTAGTCATTGGGTCAACATGTGATCATTCAGAAATTATCAGGCAGCTTCTGAAGGCAATTGGCTGCACTAAAATGAAAGGTGGCCGGTACTTTTGCGCATCACACTTTTCAGTTTTTTATTTACAAAAAAAAATCAAAATCATGTATGCATTTCATTTCACTTCACGATTGTGTGTCACTTAGTGTGTGTCTTTCACATAAAAATGAAATGGAATATATTTATGTTTATGGTCCATATTGTGGCAAAATGTTGAAGAGTTACTTATACATACCACTGTATATAAAACTTTTCCAGAATTTTATATTTTGTAAAGAAATACATTAAAAAACACCTGTTTTGTTGAGGGAAACAATTGCTGCTCCCGAGGACCCATCTCTAGATGTCGAGCCAGGCTGATGGTCAGGTTCACCTATTGTTAGGGTTTGTATTGTGACTTTGGGGTTAATTTCCTGAAAGGTCGGAGAACCTCTGCTCTAAGCTGTCACACTGCACTGCTATGTATTTTATTATTTTACTATGAGTTAACATATATGAGAAATGATACAAGTATTAGTGGAGGACCAGTGCAGCGGCCAGAGCCAAAGACACTTCCTCAGACAATAACCAGTTGCTTGGTCAAGAGTACCAAGGTTTAACATGTACAACCAACCAAAATATCTACAAAGGTGCTAAAATTTCAATTTGTTCAACCCATGGCTTCAAACCCAGATTAATTTCCCTCTACTTTCGCCCCAAAGACATTCATAAACTGTGTCTCCTTCCTCGGTACAAACGCATCCATTTGAAGTCAACACTGTTTGCTGCGGGACATAATTATTCGGCAAATACTATTAATCCCCTTCCGAAAATAGCACTTTGTTCTTTTGTTTCGTTGCCTGAGAAAGATGAAGGTGTTCGAGAACCGAGTCTGTTCGAAACGTGACCTAGATTTCATTTCAAAAACAACTTTATTTTAACGTACAAGAAAAAAGCGAAGAACGATGGTTTTCTTCTTTGTGAACTTTCTAAGCTTCTAAGGCCGTCAATAGTCATTTCAGCGGAAGCAATACCATTTCTGACAATGGAGTCCTGAATCTGCAGCCCAAAAATATATATACATGCAGATTTCCAAACCAAATTAGGTCTCTTAATTGCTCGCTCAAGCATAGATTTAACTTGCTCAGCGCCTGAGGTTCAAACTGCTCTTTTACGATCGCGCTCTCATCCGTCTGTGTGTAAAAGTCAGATGTTTTAATGCGTTTCTTTCCTGTAGCTTCTCGGTCTTAATGAGGCGAGAAACTGCTAATGTCTCTCCAGCAAATAGTCCGGCCGTAATGAGACACTCTGGTCTAAAAATACAACAAGAGGAGAGGTCGCGACAGCGCTGGTCTCAGTCTGCGGATGTGGATTGAGGATCAAGAGCCCGGGCTAACAGAATCATAGAATATTAGGTCTAGAAAACCAAAAAAAAGTGTCCACCTGGATATGTTCTGATCTGGGGTTGCTGTATGTTCCTGAAGAATGAGATCAGCTGATGACCTGAACATCCTAAATGACCAGGTTATTCCATCAATGGATCGCTTCTTCCCTTGATGGTACAGGTGAATGACCGTGCCAGGATTCATCGGGCTGACACATCATTTTCACACATGGATTGGCCACAGAGTCCAGATCTTAGCCCCATTGAGAATCTTTGCGAGTGCTGGAGAAGGCTTTGCGCAGTGGTCACACTCTCCCATCATCAATACAAAGATCTTGGTGAAAAATGAGAACAAAACTGAATCTTTTGCCATTGCAGAAGCTTATTGAAACATCGCCACAGCCTATTAACCCCTTAACTCCCATCTGAACCGAGCACATTTTCTCCGGTTTGGCTTTACCCCCAGTTCAAAAGCTTCTGGAAAAAAGGTGTGAAAATAGCAACAAAACTGAGACGAAAACAATGATGGAAATGTGACAATAAAAGTGAGAAAACATTGGCAAAAAAGTGACGAAAAATTGATGAAAAAGTGGCAAAAATGTGACAAGAAATTGACGAAAAAATGACAAAAATGTGACAAAAAATGACAAACAATTCATAAAAAATGGACGAAAAAATGACAAAAATGTGACAAAAAATGAAAAAAAAAATTACAAAAATGTGATAAAAAATTGCCAAAAAATGACAAAAAAAACACAAAAATCTGACAAGAAAATGACAAAAAATAAATTACAAAAATGTGATAAAAATGTGACAAAAAATTGCAAAAAAAATGACAAAAAAACTACAAAAAAATGACAAAAATGTGACAAAAAAATTACAAAAATGTTCAGGCGGGAGTTAAGAGGTTAATGCAATGTTAATAACCTAAAAACAACACGTTAAAGCAACAGGCCGCCGTTTTTCCACACTGAGATGTTGTTCTTACCTGAGCTTAGACGAGTTGATGTGTACCTGTCTGGTCTTCCTAAGGATGGGGGGGGCGGGTGCCTAATCTTCATACATCTTTGATTGGATGATGAATGTACACTATGAACCAGCCTAGAAGAATGGGCTAATGAAGTTCAGTATGGAAAGACGGTGGCCTGTTCCTTTAAGGGGCGACAGTGGCGCATAGAGCAGAGCGGGTTGTCTTGTGACTGGAGGGTCGGCGCTTTTCGAATCCTGCAGGTGCAACACTGTCTTTGTGCCTTTGGGCAAGACGCTCCTCGCATACATTGGTGTGTGAATGGGTGAGCGGTTCCTTGATGGAAAGCGCTTTCTTTGAGTGCCTAAAGCAGGTAGACACGCGCTCTATAAATGTGACCAGTTTTTTTATTTTTTTTATTTTTTTACCATTTTGACGCCACAAACACAACACATTTTTGCATATAGAATTTCAAAAAAGTTGGAAACATTAGATTAAGTACATTTTAAAGGAACAGGCCACCGTTTTTCCACACTGAGATATGTTCTTACCTGAGCTTAGACGAGTTGATGCGTACCTGTCTGGTCTTTGCGCCCGTGGAAGAGCACGGTCGCTTCTAACTTCACCCCTGTTTGGAGCTATAGGAATACATTGGGAGAGGCCAAAAGCTAACAACATCTTTGGTCTTTTTGCGTGATTGAAGGCACGCACAAAGTCCAGACAGGTACGCATCAACTCGTCTAAGATCAGGTAAGAACAAATCTCAGCATGGAAGAACTGTGATATGTTCGGTGGCCTCTTCCTTTAAAGCAAATTGGACAATAAAGTGTTAAATAGACAAAAACATTATTAGAAATGACCGCAAACTTTTTTATATTTCTATGAATTTATGGCATAAAAGATCATTTCCAAAGACATTTTCCCGTGACGTTCTTCAACATCCACTCGTCCACACTGCAAAAAGTATTTAACTAGATCAGTATAAACATCTCAATTTCAGCATAATAATCCACATTTTAGTCGTTTTGACTAGTTAAGAAGTTCTTGGGCATTTGTCCTGGATTATTTCACTTGTTCTGAGATGTTTCTGACTCGTTTCGATACATTTCGTCCTTATTTCAGGTCATTTTCTTTGCCAATGGGGTAAGAAAAGTGGTCTTATCTCATTGGCAATTTTACGTTCTTATTTCAAGCGAGATTTACCCTAGAACTGGTCTGAAATGTCCTCAAACAAGCAAAGTAAACTTGGTCCCATCAGGAAAAGTGTCTAAATGAGTGAAAACCAGTGTTGATTTCGTCGACTAAAATATTTAGTCTTAATTTTAGTCAAAGTGATATTTTTGACGACTGAAATTGGACTTAAACTAAATTAAAAGTTTTTCATGAGACTAAAACTATGACTAAAATGTCCAGATATTTTAGTCGACTAAAATAAGACTAAATAAAAATGAAAAGGAGAGACTAAAATCATCCAAAGTTCTATTGAGCTTCTGAAAGAGCCTCATATCATTTAAATTCTCTGCCAAAGGATCAGCTCTGAGTTTTGTTCATGTGGAGCAGCTCCATGAAGAACCAGATTAAATATGATTATAATGAATATTATCAATGTAAAGTCGACCAAATTCGTCTTAAATTTAGTCGACTAAAATCACTTGCAATTTTAGTCGACTAAAACTAGACTAAAGTTGAAGATATTTTGGTGCAGCACAACCAAAAGCACCATGAGAGAGTGTGTGGAAAAGTGAATGGAGTTTATCCTGGTGCAGCACTCCCCCCCCTCCCTCCTCACTCCCTCCTCACTCACACACCCATGAGTATCGCACTCCCGTAACCCCGCCCCCCCCGTAGCAGGTGCTCCCCTCTTATCCCTCCCCACTTCGGCTCTCCCGCTCGATTAACCCCAGATTAGCACGAGAGATTAACATTTTCTAGAGAAAGTCCCCCCCCGTCCTCTCTCCCCCCCGGTCCTCTCCTCATCCAGAGCAGCGCTCCTCCACCACCCCGTACCGCGTGCTCCGGCGTCCGTTTCCGCGTTGTTGTGGTGCACCTCCACGGGACAGGGGCAGACGGAGCGGGCGGACCGGTCGGGCTGGTCCTGTCCCTGTCCGGGATAGCAGAGGCAGAGGCGGCAGGAGCGGCGGCCGGGGCGGTTGTAGCGTCATGTTTCGAGGCACTTTCCTGGATCTCTCGGAGCGACCGCTGCTGGCGCCGGGGCCGTGCCGATGATGGAGGGCTGCTGTCGGTCATGCATGCCGTGCTGCCGCCGCCTGTGGGACTGGGTATGGCCGGAGTTCCGATACCCGAACGTGGCCAACAGCAACGGCGGCGGCGGAGTCGGAGGAGGTGGAGGAGGGGGCGCCATGGTGCTGGAGAACCCCGCCGCAGCAGCAGCCGAGATACGGACCGTGTCGGGGGACTTGAGACCCCCCGTCCCCGCGGTGCCGTCCCCCCAGAAGCGACCCGCGCAGGTGGGTAGGAGAGAGCCAGGGAGCGGGTCACTGTGTGTGTGGACGTAGTGCGGGGTTGTTATTATTATGGGCTTCACTGTCAGTGGATCTTTCGTTTATGAATGAACTAACAGGATCTCGCTTATACAGAAATAAGGCTATGTTTATTTATGACTTTGCGATAAACTGTCTAGAAACCTGCCCCTATCCCGGAAGTAAACACCCCATTCATGTTTCCCATTGACATTCCAATAGTGCAGCAGATCAAATCAAACTGCATGACATTTGGCAAATATCATTTCCATAAGCCAATATTTGAACAGACGTGTCCACTCAAAACTAAAGTTTATTTTTCTTCTTTCTTCATCATATGTTTCAAGTGTCTCCGGTCATTTGTTTATGCATTTGCTTTGGCTTTACGTACTTCAGGTAAAGTCAACAAGCAAAGGCGAAAGGATTTGTGGTAAATATTTCATAAAGCAGCAGCTGACTATACAACACTATAAACAAACCTTAAACATGTGATTCAGGATTCAGTCGCACAGTTTACTGAAACTATCAGGCCACACATGTCTGCAGGATTCAGGCGATGGTTTATTACATGTATAATTACATGTATGTGTTTTTTAGAGAGTGAATGTCACTCCGCACAGGGCACACTGTGACTGCACTGCTGTGTAACTCAGCCTGGGCTTCAGTGTCAGCTGATCCTCACTAATGCTACGAGCTTTACTTTCCTACAACAGTAGACTAGAACTAGTTTTAGTTTAGTTTAGTTTAGTTTAGTTTAGTTTAGTTTAGTTTAGTTTAGTTTAGTTTAGTTTAGTTTAGTTTAGTTTAGTTTAGTTTAGTTTAGTTTAGTTTAGTTTAGTTTAGTGTCGTGTCCCAAATGCCATGTAATGGGCTCATATCAATGAGTTGGTAGAAAGTAGTTCTAAGATCTAGTTAGGCTGAGTTGGCAGGTTGTGCGGGCGCGGGAGAGCCGAGCTGAGGGCAGGGGCTCATGTGCCACCAAATTTCACGCTTGTTTTACAAACTGAAGTATTTTTCTATGTGCTGATTATGGGGAAAACGCAATCTTACGTTCATGAATGAACTAATAGGCTATAGCTTATACATAAATATGGCTATGTTTATTTATGAGTTTACAGTACACTATAGAAAGTGGAAGTAAACGCCCCATTAATTTGTCCCAGAGACATTCTGAGGGGAAATGGCTAAATGAAACTTTGAAAATTTGATATTGCCCGTGATCAGGTAGGCTATATTCAAGTGTATGGGTGATTTTTTTTTCTCTTTTATTGCATTATTTAAGGAAAACAAACAAATGTAAATGGTTTTGATCCGGGGTCACTATTGACCCGAGTGCCCTTCGGGTCAGCTGCCCCGGGACTTTTTGGAAGTGGATATTTAGCCTGGACGCGTTTCTCGATTGTTTACTCTATTATACATCATTTGCTCCTAATTCAGCATTTTGAATTGTATCACATGTTAACATTCACTTTACTGTAAACAGACGTCATGGTTACTGCGAGCTTTGTGTTAGAAAACACTAATAATTAACTGTAATCCTGACCCTATAACCACATCCTTGTTCCAAACCCTAATTCATGTCATGAGAGCTCAAGTTTTCACCGCAGAAAACCGAGCACTAATCACATTTAAACTCTTCCTTAAAACATTGTGTCTTTTATTTGTTTGTGGGATCTTAAAGGGATGGCGACCACTGGGCCTCATCATTACAGAACCAACGTCTCCTTGGTATAATATGGCTGCGGGAAAACACTTATAGAGGGAATGCCAGTTAGGTCATTGTCATCGTTTGTTTTCACACAAAGCTGAGGGTTCTTTACAGATTGAAAATAATGCCTATAAATTCAGTCACTGTGCTGATGGGATCAATAATAAATGTCAAACCAAGAAAATAACAAGGGTTTATGACTCTGTAACTACGTATGTTCTGGTGATAATGTGTCATACGCACTTTCAGAGTAAACTTAAAGTGATAGTATGTAAGTTTAAAAGTTTTACAAATATAATAGATTGTGTATATTGACATTTGGCATAAGGAAAGTAATATTAAATTACTATATATATATATATATTATATTTATATATAAATATTTATAAAGTGCCTCCCCCTCAGACATCAGACTCCCCTGTGCCGTAACTTTGACCAATGAGAGGAGCTTCCCTGTGACCTGGTCTGTCAGGTCCAATCAGGAACGGATGTGGGCCGGCTTGATAGCGCACTTTTAAATTTCTCTTCTTTCTTTCTTCTCCTTTCACAATCTTACACAATTCTAATAAGAGTTGGCCATTTTTACTCAAAACTTGTAAATGAAAAAAGTTGTAAAAGCTTTCCGGTGTATTTGTATGTTCTGTCATTTTAAATATCCGCACTATTGTCATTAATCACCACATTGACGATTAACCTCCATCGTGCCTTTAAACTCTTAGTCCTTGTTCAGCCCTGACTGAGGCTCACATTTGTTTCCAATACTTGGTTTTCTGTACATATATATTCGGATACTTTCAGATAGGGCTGTGCAATTAATCGAAATTCGATTACGATTTCGATTATTAGACTAAACGATTATTAAATTGGATAATCGAAAAAAGAAATATATATATTTTCACTTTTTTTTTTTTGCAAAGCAGACTTGCATTATTTCATGGCGCTGGGATTATTTTCCCTTCGCATTTCATGTGCCACGGCTCAAAAACAAACTGCGCTGTGTGATGATGTCATCAGGCCGCGCTGCTCAGTTTACTTGCGCAGGTGTGAGGGCTGGCCAGCAGGGGGCAGGTGTGAAACAGAGACCTCTCCTTAATCGAGGCATACTTGAAATCATTTGTACTTTTATGACTGTTCAAAACACATAAAATATTCAGCATCGTTTTTTGATAAATAAAATAAAGATAGACTTTTTTTTTAAAGGCAACAAATAATCGTTTGAATAATCGGGATTTCATTTATGACCAAAATAATCGTGATTATTATTTTTTCAATAATCGAGCAGCCCTACTTTCAGATATCTAAACTAAAATATTTGTCACCTAGAACCAGAAAACAGAAAAATAATGTGTGGAAGATCTGCAAATTTACAATATGGAGTTCATGAACTCAAGAAATGGGGAATAATGTGGGGGGAAATTGGAGAAATAGTGGCCAAAAAAGAAGAAAAAGGGGCACAAAGAGGGAAAAAGGGGAGCAAGTAATGTTAAAAAAAAAATGGCGGCAAATAGGGAAAATATTTGTCATAAAAAATGAGCGAAAAATGTTAATAATGTGAAAAATAAGAAAAAAAAATGACGTTAAGTTACAAAAATGTGGCAAACTTTGGACATTTTTTCTGGGGAGGGGGTTGGATGGAATCACAGTAAAGGGTGTTCCGTTCTTCATGTTTGTCTCCACACCCCACAGCTGTACCAGGCGCTGTACGATTTCGAGGCGCGCAGTAACGACGAGCTGTCGGTGCGCGGCGGGGACAAGCTGTCCGTGATCGAGAAACGCGGGGACTACGTTCTGGCCAAGAAGCTGACGGGCAGCCTGGAGTCCGGCCTCATCCCTGCCAACTACGTGGCTCTGCTGCAGGACGAGTTCGCCAAGCACAAGTGAGTAAAGTGTCCCTGAACGCACCACCGCTGGTCAGGGGTCCTCAAACTTTTTTGCTCTGGGAGCCTCATTATCGTTCCTGGCTGTGATGAGGGGCCGGGCCGGGTTTGCTATAACATATAATTGTTTGACCCAGAGTAACATGCAGCAGGCCTCACTGTGAAGTTCCTCAAAGTACTGTAGTCATTATTCATTCACTCCACACTCTGTGGCGGTAAGCTTCATTTACCACGTGGCTATAATGTGTTGTTTATATCCTGATCTCTTATGTCAGCGCCCTCTGCTGGACACGTGTGGAATTCTTTTTTATTTATTTAAGTTGCCCCCTAGTGGCTGGAATGAATATACAAATCATAACTCCGCACAGGAATGGGTAAGTAAGTCTCTACTTACTTTCCAATAGTCGTGAACTCCTTTGAACTTGTACAGGTGTAACAGGCCAAATTAACCCCCGCCCAGATTAAACCCGGGTATAAAATAGCCTAGGCTAGACTATACTCCCCTGAGCCAGAATATACCTGTCTAACCTTTCACAATCTGAGTTCTCAAAGTGGTTATTGTTATTGGTATGGTCTCACTATATAACCATTCAGGAGAAGAAAGAAAAATGCATGACGTTTTCAGAGATTTTGTGATTTAAAAAAAAGTTTGACATTGATTTAACTTTTGAAATGTGAACATTGGTAATAACATAATATTGGCCTAGCTATTAATATTGCATCACATGTCAACTTTGTATGCCTTAAATTACCATAATAACTATAATCCATTGAAAGTGGAAATCCTCTATTTGATGGCGCTTAACATTCGTTTCGCGCGTTGTTGTTTTTTCTTTTATTGACAACGCTAGCTAGTGAAGTAAAAAAAGTAAAATACAATTTTAAAACTCTAAAACACAAGCTTTTTTTTTAAATCTAAGAATGACTTAGCAAAAACAGATACGTGCTATTTAAAACAATCAGGTGACATTTGCGATAAGGTCCAGTGAAAGTGTCTTGCCCAAAGACATAGCAACAGCCTGTACCTGCAGGAGCATGGATTTTAACTGCCAACCTCCGGTTAAAGGACAACCCACTCTATCACCCTAAACTACTGTATAATTCTTGTTATATCACTTAACATAACTGTTATCATTGGGGGTATAATCTTGCCTGAGGGGTATGAAATAGCCTGGGCTATAATATACCCTGGGGTATAAAATGGCCTAGGCCCTTTTAACCCCGGGTATAGTCCAAATCGGGGGTTTACTCTGGCCTGTTACACCTGCCCTGGTTTCTGGTTTAGTCTAATAGGGCTGGGCAACATTTACAACAATGAATATCTCAATATTTTCCTCAATGACGATGATATTTTACAAACCATCAGAAATATGCAAACCTGTGCTGCAGAAATCTGCATTTACATGGCTCTGTCGCTCAAGAAGAGAATTGTGCTGAACAGACCACAAAACAGCTGAAAAAACACTTTCCGGATTTCCCCCATTTTTCCCCATATCTTTCCATTTTTTTCCAATTTCTTCCATATTTTTTTTCCACAGTTTTTTCCACATATTTTCCTAAAGGTTTCTTAATTTTTTTCTTTTTCTACATAGTATTCCGCATTTCCTCCCTCATTTAAAACAAATAAATGTTTTTCCATTTTTTTCCCACCCTAGCGCTAAACTCACATATTGCAGATCTTCCAAAGAGCAATTTCAATATTATCTTATAGCGTTTAGTCCCCAAAACAACAGAATATAGACTCTATGGTTGTAATTTGACACTCCTACCTTTATAGGTAGCCGATAGCAGCGTTGAGAACTTCCCTGGTCTGATTTACAGACGTTTATTAATAGAGCGGAAGGAAACATTTCCCCTCAAATAACCCCATCGTCAGAGCCAGCTTTAAAACTTCTCCAATTGACTATTTTAGTGCCAGTGATGTGGTTGAAGCCTCTCACTTCTCTCTGTGTGGTTGGGGTTTTTTGCCTCAAAGCAAAGGTTGTGTGGTGTGCAGTTGGTCCATGCGCTCCCCCGTCTGCCTGGCTTCCCTCCAGGCTCTCCGGTTACCCACATCAACCCTAAATATGTGCAACAGGTTGATCCTCCAGCCAAGTTCCGACCATTGGCCCGAGATCTGGACATGGATCCCCGGGCGCTCAGTCAAATGGGTCAAATGCGATGGACACATTGACCTACGGGGACAGTAACATGTACCTTATCTTAAAGCAAGACTAGAGACGCATTGGGTGTTGATGATCCTAAAAGCTAATATGCTGGCGTCAACTAGTCAAGGCTGGGAAACTATGGACCACTTAGAAATAAGTGAATGATTACGGCCTCTCTTGAAGTGAAGTGAAGTGAAGTGAGAGAGGAAAATGTGCTTGGTTCAGTTGGGGGTTAAGAGGTTAATATTAGTTACAGTTTATGAATTGAAATCCCCTTGAGATTTGACCATTCACGTTTTCATTCACAGCAGGACACTTTGAAGAATGTCTCATGGTATCGGTCGGTGTCAGATATCGGTAGATACTCAAACCCCAAGTATCAGTACTGGAAGTTAAAAGAAAAGGAGCTGGATCGGTGCATCTCTAGCATCAATCCATGGCCCATGTTTTGCGTTGATGCTGTAATTGGAGCAGCCAGACTCGGGACCTTGCTGAGCGGCAAAAGCACTGACCACACGGACACTGACGCCACAGGATTAAATCATCATTTCATGTCAATTTAACAAATACTTTCTGCCTCAGTCATCCGGAGGCGCATTTTCTCCTGTTCGGCTTCTGAAAACGTCTTGACTGGAGAGCAACAGTGTAATGTCTCATTTGAAAGCTAAGGCCGACAAAACTTGAGCTAACTTTTTTGTCACATTGTGGCCGTGTTTTTGTTGCTCTTCCGTCTCTTCTTTGACGCTAGGCACATTTTTGTTACTTTTTTGTGGTAAACTTTGTTGCGTTTTTGTTTCTTTTTTTCCCGTTTTTGTCATGCTTTTATTGAAATTTTTGTACATTTTTGGTTGCATTTTCATTGTTGTTTATGTCTTCTTTCACCTCTATTTTGATGCTCTTTTCAAGAAGATTTTAGATATGGGTAATGCCTGGATAATAACTGGAGAAAATGTGCTTGGTTGAGGTGGAGGAGCCTGGTTTTGTCCCAGCTCTGTACCTGCTTTAGTCCTAGTTTGGCCCTGGTTTTGTTCCAGCTCTGTACCTGCTTTAGTCCTAGTTTGGCCCTGGTTTTGTTCCAGCTCTGTACCTGCTTTAGTCCTAGTTTGGCCCTGGTTTTGTTCCAGCTCTGCACCTGCTTTAGTCCTGGTTTTGTCCCAGCTCTGCATCTGCTTTAGTCCTAGTTTGGCCCTGGTTTTGTCCCAGCTCTGCACCTGCTTTAGTCCTGGTTTTGTCCCAGCTCTGTACCTGCTTTAGTCCTGGTTTGGCTCTGCTTTAGTCCTGGTTTGGCCCTGGTTTTGTCCCAGCTCTGTACCTGCTTTAGTCCTGGTTTGGCCCTGCTTTAGTCCTGGTTTGGCCCTGGTTTTGTCCCAGCTCTGTACCTGCTTTAGTCCTAGTTTGGCCCTGGTTTTGTCCCAGCTCTGCACCTGCTTTAGTCCTGGTTTGGCCCTGCTTTAGTCCTGGTTTGGCCCTGGTTTTGTCCCAGCTCTGCACCTGCTTTAGTCCTGGTTTGGCCCTGGTTTTGTCCCAGCTCTGTACCTGCTTTAGTCCTGGTTTGGCCCTGGTTTTGTCCCAGCTCTGTACCTGCTTTAGTCCTGGTTTGGCCCTGGTTTTGTCCCAGCTCTGTACCTGCTTTAGTCCTGGTTTGGCCCTGCTTTAGTCCTGGTTTGGCCCTGGTTTTGTCCCAGCTCTGTACCTGCTTTAGTCCTAGTTTGGCCCTGGTTTTGTCCCAGCTCTGCACCTGCTTTAGTCCTGGTTTGGCCCTGGTTTTGTCCCAGCTCTGTACCTGCTTTAGTCCTAGTTTGGCCCTGGTTTTGTCCCAGCTCTGCACCTGCTTTAGTCCTGGTTTGGCCCTGCTTTAGTCCTGGTTTGGCCCTGGTTTTGTCCCAGCTCTGTGCCTGCTTTAGTCCTGGTTTGACCCTGTTTTAGTCCTGGTTTGGCCCTGGTTTTGTCCCCGCTCTGTACCTGCTTTAGTCCTGGTTTGGCCCTGCTTTAGTCCTGGTTTAGCCCTGGTTTTGTCCCAGCGCTGTACCTGCTTTAGTCCTGGTTTGGTCTTCCTTACTCCTGGTATGGCCCTGCTTTTAGTCCTGGTTTGGCCCTGCTTTGGTCCTGGTTTGGCCCTGCTTTAGTCCTGGTTTGGCCCTGGTTTTGTCTCAGCTCTGTGCCTGCTTTAGTCCTAGTTTGGCCCTGGTTTTGTCCCAGCTCTGCACCTGCTTTAGTCCTGGTTTGGCCCTGGTTTTGTCCCAGCTCTGTGCCTGCTTTAGTCCTGGTTTGGCCCTGGTTTAGTCCTGGTTTGGCCCTGGTTTTGTCCCAGCGCTGTACCTGCTTTAGTCCTGGTTTGGCCCTGCTTTAGTCCTGGTTTAGCCCTGGTTTTGTCCCAGCTCTGTACCTGCTTTAGTCCTGGTTTGGCCCTGCTTTAGTCCTGGTTTAGCCCTGGTTTTGTCCCAGCTCTGTGCCTGCTTTAGTCCTGGTTTGGCCCTGCTTTAGTCCTGGTTTAGCCCTGGTTTTGTCCCAGCTCTGTACCTGCTTTAGTCCTGGTTTGGCCCTGCTTTAGTCCTGGTTTGGGCCTGGTTTTGTCCTGGTTTGGCCCTGGTTTGTCCCCGCTCTGTACCTGCTTTAGTCCTGGTTTGGCCCTGGTTTGTCCCCGCTCTGTACCTGCTTTAGTCCTGGTTTGGCCCTGGTTTGTCCCCGCTCTGTACCTGCTTTAGTCCTGGTTTGGGCCTGCTTTAGTCCTGGTTTGGCCCTGCTTTAGTCCTGGTTTGGCCCTGCTTTAGTCCTGGTTTGGGCCTGGTTTTGTCCTGGTTTGGCCCTGGTTTGTCCCCGCTCTGTACCTGCTTTAGTCCTGGTTCCTTTGTCTTGTGAACAAAGCAGTTTATCTCCATTGATCAGCAGTACAGATCTTATGTAACGTGGCATTACAGTCTAACGCACGGCCTCATTTCAGTCTTACCTTGTGCTTCGGTCACTCTGAGATTATTCTGTGTTTTCGTGGGTTGTTTGGATGTGATTTGGAAAGATGTTTCTTTGACAACTCATGTTCTTCTTTTATAGAGAAATACATTTAGCGGCGTCTCTTTGTCTTTTGTCTTAAAGTAAGAGGCTCCATTTGTGATCCGTTCATACTTCTTGTGTTAAGTTAAAGTGAGAGCCTCGAGGCAGACAGAGATTTGTGGAAGTTCTAAAGAGCAGCTGAAGTCGGTCTGAAATGAGCGAGCTCTTATCAGAGCTGTGGCAAAGGCGACGACAGCCATTTCCTGGATCACACGAAGATATTTAGTTAATGTTTAATGCCATTACGGAGCCCGGTCACACTTGTACTAGTGTTAACTGCTTTTAGATTTGGGTAGAGCTGAACTGTTGAAAATGCACTCAGTTAAGGTGGGGGTTGAGAGGTTAGAGATGGTGTTATGCAAAATCAACTTTTAAAAACTTGTTGCGATGTTGTTCTCTCTCTCCCTCTCATCACGACGCTAAGTCTATTCATTTATTTTCTCCTCTTCATTGAAACAGCTGCCCAGTGAAGGGGAGCAACAAGGCGGGGGTTGGGAGGGGAGAGTGAAACGACAATGTTTTGTTTCTGCTCTTTTACATCAATTACATTTTGGCAAAAAAAAAGTCAAATACATTTTTACCAAATATGTGCAAAAAGCATGATATCCCGTCTTTAAAGGGACTATACGGAGTTTAAAATGTTAGAATTAAGTGTTTTCTTCCCCCTACATGTTCCAACAATGTCCTAATGTGTAGAATGAGCTCAGATCTATTCACCACAACTGCTGCTAAAATCCTGCACTGTCACTCAAAACTGTGTAACTTCGGGGCCAAATTGCCGTCATTCACGAGCTTAATATAGAAGGTGCAGTTACACGTATGACCTGAGGTGGCAGTAGTGAGTATAAAATGGCTAACTTGCATCTAGCCCCTTTAAAGCTCCTGAACATGTTTCAAATGCACACACTGATTTAACGCCTTCCTGGTCACTCAAATACCTTTACATCTATTCACTCACAGCGGTGGTTAGCGACTGTTGTAGCCACAGCTGCTCTGGACAAACGAGCACTCACTCCCTCATCACGGAGGGGAAAACATTTGAACCACCAACCTACTGCATGTTCTCCACCCGAGCCACTGCTGTCTCACAAAATCGAATTAAAGTCGTCAAAAAATGCACATTGTGATTGATTTGTTCAATTGTGCTGCCCTCACTTCAACAGTGCACCAGTGCAGTATTTTGTTTTGAGTAATCCAGTTCACTTTGGAGCTTCTGAAATAGAAAACCAGCCTGTATTCCCTGGAGTTTATTACATCATAGACTGAGCACAAAACTGTCCTCCACATCATCTATCACTGAACTTATTCTGAGCAGTTCTGTGCTCAGTGTGTCATGGTCCTAGCGGTTTGCTAGCATGTCCTTTGCTGAAAGTGAAAGCTTGTTTTTAATCATGTGTTATTCCCAACACTGCCTGCAGAAGGAGCTTTAGACTTGTTCAAGATCGTGACCTGCCCAGTCTGTCTCTCCTTACTTCCTTCTCTTTATAATTTTCCCTTAAAAACATTTAGAGAAGACTGAGACATTAACAGTTAAGTCGACAATCGCAACGATTCAGGTTGTGATTTCGATTGAGTTGCGATTAATCTGGCTGTCGTATCTGACTTTGAGAAGCAGGCGCCTCAGTGAGAGAAGAAGTGCCGGGCTGTGCAGAGGAGGTCGTTTCATTATTCATACAAACTGCAGGGAGCTGTCATCATCACATTTCAATCTCCAGTGTTTACAATGGGTCTGCTCAGGTCACACTGAGCTGTTCACATACAGGCACTGGCACTCTCACATGTACCCACTTTAATGCATGTCCACCAGGTACTTTCTTAGTACCATCTCTCCTCTTTGCCCTCTGAAACAGGCACAGCATTCGTGTCTGCGTAAGCCAGTACATGGTGTTAGCCAACAGCGCCTGGACCTGTTTGAATGGAGCGTTAGTCCCTATGTAAAAGTATAGCGAGGTATGGTTTGTCCGTTTCATTTATTTATTTGATGTGGTTGCTTTATCATTAATATTGTAAGATTATGTTTAGTCGTCAATGGATGTGTATCTGACCCGACAAAAAGCAGACACTTGAATATGACTTAGCATTTACCGCAGAGGTCACTTTCATACACTCATTCTTATCTAAAGGAAAAACTTTAAAAGTCTGTATATTCATTAATGATTTCTAACTAGCCTTTCACCTAAATGTGGTCAACAACAGCTGAAAACATCTGGATCTTTCATCATGTGATTTTTGATGGCTAATGCTAACAACTATTTGCCACTAACGCCACTGCTGTTTTTTTAGGGTGTAAGCTCTCAGTCGTCCAGGAATTTTCCATCCCAGAGGCGTTTATCGAAAGTTGTGGACTGGATAGAACAGAGTTGAAGACGCTAACTATTTCTGGGCTGAGATACAAATTCCATGAGACGTCACAAGATTGGATTTAGCCGAATTATTCAAAATTGTACCTTATTTGTATTAATAAACAAAGATGAACTTGTCTATTTATTTTTAGTGAAAAGTTTAACAAAATGAAAACAAAATATCTTTATTTTAGTGTACTTTTAAATGCATATATATATACGTAAACATTGGTGGATAAATAAGCACAAAACAAGTGTAACATACTTATTTGTCCAAGCTCTCTTTTGTCCGGGTATTTCCCATCTTGGTAGTTTTAAAAGTCAACAGCTGGACTTGTATCCAAAACATACTGTCCCATTTCACAACATTAACCACTTATAACACAGTTCTAAGCAGTGATTCAGCTGTTAGCATTAGCCACCGTTAGCTTGTTTCCTCTCGTCTTTGTCTTGACACTCCCGAATAACTTTAGAAAGTTCCTCAAAAGGCAGAGTTTGTCCACAGTGTTTGCTTCTCGGCCCGGTTTTGGCCCTTTGGTGATAAAACACCGCTGGGGAAGCATCAAACGGTCTCCAGTGTTGTTGTTGTTGTTGTTCCGGCTTGAGGAGCTGTTCCCTTTTTTCCGCTGTGGATAAAATGAGGACACAACAGGAATCAAACTAGATCCAAAATACTTTTACTCTTCATCCAGAATTCTACAACACAGATAAGAAGTGGACGGCACAGACTGACCCACATTATAGTCTGGTACAATATGTAAATCACTGAAAAACACTCTGTAAGTGCCTCTGCATTATCCATTTGGACTGAATATGAAAATTCAATGAAAGAATGCGTTAAACCAAACAATATGTAACCTTTTTGGGCTAAAACCATCCCCTAAACGGAAGGTTAAGCTCCTGCCTTTATTGTCCACCCAGTGAAATGTATCTGTGCATTTGACCCATTCAGCGGCTTTGGGGAAACGCACTGAGGGACCCAGGATATTGATCAGGGCAGTGCTGGGGAGAATACTTTGAAATTGTATTTAGTTATCCAGAATACTCTACTTGATATGTATTTTTTTGCATATTCCGTTACTTTGTCCAGTCATTGTACTGTATTCTGAATACTTAGAATACTTTCACCTTGATTATTTATGTATAAATGTGGTGTATGACTAAGTTCATTGTCAAAAATACGCTTTGCAAATGAACCAGGAGCAGCAGATCACATGACATACGGTGCACATGTGTTTAAACTGTGACGTAAAGAGTTTTAAATCTTTATTTGTGTTTTGGAGGAGAGGCAGATCATTGATTATGAAAAGTGAGAGAACTAAACGTTTCCTTGCTGGTCTTGATCTTTTCTTCACTGTTAATGTGGAATATGAATCTGACATGTAATGATTGAGTGCTGTAATGTATTCCTTTGATCTTAGGACAGTAACTGCATTAAATACCCTCTAAACTATAGCCAGCCTAGTACTGGGCTAGTGAGGGCCGAGTACCTTCTAAGTTTGACCAAGTTTCGATGCCTGGAGGATCACGAGGTGGCGCTAAACGAAGTTGCCGCAGGTTCAGTAGATCATAGAAACGGTATTTGGTCAAAGAGATGGTCTTATCATTCTATCTTAACGTACCAAACAAAAAAGATTGTTTGCCAAATCTCGTTAATGTAATGAAATGAAACCATAAATCTCCGTGCAGATACCCCATTATTTCACAGAGTACATTCCATTCATAAATTTCGCTGATGTGCCTTTATTGCTCTGGGATATGATGACTGCATGACCATAATGGAAAAGGCAGGGATTGAACCCACGATCACCGGGCTCGGGGGAGCATCTCCTACACTCTGAGCCACTGCTGAGGTCATGGGAGAGCGTCGTTCCCACAGAGCCGTGTTTGCATGTTGGGCGTGTTCCGTTTATCTCCTGTTGAGCCGATATTTACATCCAGCAGACCCGCCCTCTCTCTGCGACTGTGAGACAGCACAAAACCGTCTACAAGGATGAAGAAAAAAAGGAATGACTGCAGTACTCCCATTACAGGTGTTGGGGACTGTGGGCAATTTAACATTCAACCCAAAAGGAAGATGCATTAAGTAAAGTTCAGAATCAGAATACTTCCCCCAGCACTTTTTTATTGTTTTTTTGCCACACGTTTTTGGAGCCATTTTGACAGTTTTTTAAAGAAGTTTTTAAATGTGACTACTGCCGAACTAGAGAAAATGTGCCAGATTTAAGAGGTTAATCCCTGTGGGGAAAGTCATTCTCTCCATTTGACTCATCCTCAATGCTGCTGTGGCGACCTGTAGGAGCAGAGAGCAGCCAGCGTGGGCAGGTGCTCAGGGACCCATCTCCATGATGTGTAGCCAGCCTAGTGGTCCGAAACACCTGGCTGGAGGATTCACCTATTGCACATGTTTTTCGTGGTAGGGGAAATTGGAGAACTCACAGGAAACTTACAAAAAAGCAACAAAACCCAATAGAGAAGCGGCAAAAACATGATGAAAACACACAAAAAAAGCATCCTAAAAGAAAAAGAAAGAAGAACGACCAAAAAATCCACATCAGTCAGGCTCTACTTATGATATAATTTGAAGAACAAACAAAGTCTTTGTTTAAATGTAATTGTTTTGTGCTGTGTTGAAACAGTTCTAGTGATTATTGTTGCAGTTTCAAAATCCTGTGCTTTCCTGAAGGCCCATACGGCGGCGTTGACCTTGTGTCCCCTACAGTGCGCCTCAGTCAGTGGTCGGTCCAGTCTGGGTCGGACGAGGCCGTGTGGTCAGCAGGTCTCAGCTGTCAGTGTCACAGTTGTATTTTCTCTCTCGCGGTGCAGACTTTGACAGTTCATGTATTGGGGTTGATCTCGTTCAACAGAGGCTCTACTGTACGTATTGTTTAGTTCATTTATGAAGTGTGTTGCGCTGGTGTTTTCTAGTTAGAAATATGATCGTTCCTATGTTTATACAAAGATGAGGATTTTAATGATTGGGGAAAATACTCAGAGCAAACGCTGGCCCAACCCGTCCCAAAGTCCAGCGGGCCACGGCTAAAATATTCCATGGGCTTGTTCCTCCTCATTACTGTTGCATAAATCTACATAACAATTTGCAAGCAATGGTGATTATCGGCTAAATACTTTTTACAATAGGTTGCATTCACGTGACATCATAACATTGTGAACAGCCTGTAGCCTATTGTAAAACTGAGCTGGTGCAGCTAAGAACTCATATTATGGTAACTATGGTATCTGCTAGAGGTCTATAACTAACTATATGGGTTTTTCTAAGGCTGATGCCGATTTTGGGGGATTTTTATTGACTGATGCACAGCTGATATTATTGGCCAATTACTTTCTGGTCTATAATCCTGTGTATGAAGCTGTAAAGTGTCAGTATTGAACTGTGACAGCAGGGGGCGCTTTATTAGGGCCATAGGGCTGAATTATTAAAAATAATCCTGTTTAGAAGAAGAAGATCTTTATTTATATAGCGCCTTTCACAGACATATAGTCACAACGCGCTTTAGTCGGTACTAGAGATGCACCGATCCAGGTTTTCTGCTTCCGATACCAATACTGGGGGTTCTTTGAGTGAAAAAGTGAATGTTCCTCTTTTCTCCAGTGTGAGATCAAAACAGTTGTGATGTTACCATTTATCAATGGTATCAATTAACTAATATAGCACGCAACTGTCTCAATCATTGCAGGTTGTATTTGAGTTCATATAAGTTTGTGTTTTTATGTTTTGTTTATGGTCCGAATAATCATTCATTCATTCATTCATTCATTCATTCATTCATTCATTCATTCATATAAAAACAATAAACAAGGATCACTGGACTTTTCTACACGTAATATCCTTGGCTACATGACAGGCTTTTAGGTTACATTAATATTAACAGCTCACATTACAGATATGTTACTGTAGATTGTTATTTCCTAAACTAAAATACAAACATTTACCCACTCCAGCAGTGGCCGATTTAATTTTTATTTTTTTTACGTGATCCAATCATAGTTTCCGAACCAGCCTTTTTTATTGCAATGTTTCTCAGTTAAGTAAGTAAGTTAAGTAAGTAATAGTGTTCACATGTCCGTCCTGAGCAGCTGCGGCTGAGACGCGCTGCCAATGTGGGTAAAACTTACCCGCTTTTGTTTACCTTTAAAAAGCTGCTTTCTTCAGGACCATTTTGACAAATCCACCAAACCTCCAGAAAAACACAGCACCCCTGAGGCCAATTTTAAAGCCCTGACTTCACTCTTTCCAATGTAAGAAACGAGAAGTCTGTATCACTTTTGGTCCCGGAGATTTCGGCTTTTTTCAGCGTTAGATCGCCTGATATATATATATATATATATTTATATATATATATATATAATATTGTAAAATATTGGCCTCTTGTCAGTCGACCACTAGTATCTGTTAAAACACTGAATTTTGCACTTGTCATGGTTACTCATATCATATCTTGGTTAATCATGTCACAAAGTTCAGCGTCTTCTCTCTCAACACAAATGAACAAAGGTCAAATCACTGCCTCATAAAAAGGGTCCAAAAGTGGAGACGATATTCAAAATGTGCCTGATGTTGGTCAGAGGGAACAACTTTCAGCCATAAAACAACAACAGAACTGTGTCTCTCCCATTGATTTGTCTCAGCCCCTGTTCCAACTGAAATAATGACATTCTCGAGTCTTATGAACGCAACTTGTTAAAGAAATACACATAAAGAGTGATGTGTAGACAACGTTTGGAGGCCCCTCTGTAAGTTCTCTGTCCAAACATGGTCACATTATTGTAAACAACAACAACAACAAGCTTTAGAGAAAATGTGCTCGGTTAAGGCGGGGGTAAGAGGTTAAGAATGTACTATGAGAACATAAGGGACATGAACTGCTCTTTAATCCCAGCTGAACCCTCTTGTGTCGTGTACATCTCGCAGTGTTGTGGTATGTTGACAGTTTCAGTGAAACCTGAGCGTCACTGTCCCGCCCAAACACTGGTCTAACAGTAAATAGCGGGCGGTCAGACTGCGGCCAAACTACCTCTGTGCTGGCACCAGGTCAAATACACACATATGTACGTGAGGATTAGACATGAGACAAAACAAATGTTGTAGCACTAATTTAAAGAGAAGATCACAGAGACACAAATATCCTAATACGTGGAAGTACATGACGACTACTACTGCATACCTCTTGTACTTGTAACCCCTGTGTTAGTAAGGGCATGGCTGCCGTTGGGTCATGTGACTGGGAGGTAGGAAAAGCCTGTATTAGCTGAGCAGACTGGCCCAGCGGGTTACACTGTTGACATACTTTATTTTTTTCTCCGGGATTGGCACTCGCAGCAAGTCGCTCGACAAACTGTAGAGCTGATGCACATCTTTAAAACTATTTTAACCACACACACAAAAATACTTCCTTCAGTTTTTAGGTTTCTGGCCAGTTTACTTTCTTATAAACTTCACCTGGAAACAAAATGAATTCATATAGTAAAGGTTTCAATCATGGAAATATACAGACATATTTTTAATAGAGGTCGACCAATATTTTTTTTTGTTCTAACTGTGATTATTTGGAAGAAAAATAATAATTCTGGTCTATAATCCTGTGTATGATGCTTCTAAACGTGTCAGTGTTGAACCGTGAGTAGGGGGCGCTGTACATGCATGTTTAGTCGATACTTCAGAGCTTGTTTGAAAGTAAAAAATCAGTAGATTCCAAAACAAAAACGGTAAGTCTCTCTCTCTTACCAAATCTTCCTTAATTATCCGCAAAAGTGTAAAACATACTTTTTTCAAGACACTTTTAGTCTTGGGTAATGACAAACTGGACAGAAATGTTCTCGGTATTTGACCAAAATGACCTGTGGTAAGTAATAAATGAGGTACTTCCACCACCAGAGCCTCGGACCTGCGTCTGTGTGAGTTTCCCTCCTGAACTCTTCGGTTTCCTCATCCGCCTAAAACATGCATGATAGCCGCCTAACGCCCCCCGGCGAGCGCATTACTGACCGTGTTCTCTCGTGTCTGTGCCCGGTGCAGGTGGTACTACGGCAACATCAACAGAGGGAAAGCCGAGAAGCTGCTGATGGCCTCCCAAAACAAAGACGGCTCCTTCCTGGTTCGCATCAGCGAGAGCCACAGTGACGAGTACACCATATCCGGTGAGTCCAAACAGGCGGCGCACATTTAACCCCCAGAAGGTCCCGGAAACCACACCATCTCAAGCCGTATATTTAATACTTAACAGGGCTGTGACTTAAGCTGGGGACACACTACGCAACTTTTTTTATTCACTCTTTTTCACCCACATTAAGGCTGGCTACCGTTCGATACCAGTACTTTAACCTCTTGCCGCCGCTTTAACCAAGCACATTTTCTCCAGTTCAGCTTTACGCAAATCTACACAAAACTGATCTGGTTTGGAAAAATATAAGCTAAAAAAATATTGGGAAATCCTGCTGCCCCAGTGTGCAGCAAACACCACCAACAGACCTAGAGGAAGACAGCGACAGGGCGTTTCTCCTTTATTTTTAATGCACTTTAAAAAAAACAGAACTCACTTTGTCACATCCAAATTTGGAAGAACTTTAGACCAATGCTGGAGGAGCTGTGGTCGGGTGGGAGACCACACTCACATATTTTGGGACTGTCCAAAACAAACTCATTATTGGATAGAAATACAAAGTGAAATTTGTTTAGGTTTTGAAATTACATTGGAACCAAAAGTCATAATATTGGGAATATTCGCTAGCAACCTCAGATCAAATTGTAGCATTTAACATCTAAAAATACTACTCTTAATTGCAAACTAAATAAAATAAATATTCAGTTTTATCGTAAAAATCTATCAATATGCCGCACCTTTGTATATAGGCACCAGTGTGTGAATGAATTATCGGATTATATTCCAGAAATGACAGTACATACATGTGTGTCATTTCTTTCTTGTTTCCTGTGCCTGGACACAAAACTTGCCGGTCGTAATCTAAAGTGTTACCCGTCTATTTCCTGTTTATTCTGGTGTGTTATTGGCCGCTGGACTCTGTGTGTTCACATTTGAGACGGTAAAACAGCTCACACTTCTCCTGCAAAAAATATTAGAAAAATCGACTTTGCTGTAAAAGAGTAACGATCAATACGACTTCATTAATCTCATAGTGGAGAAGGTCACTTCCAGCTGCCGTTAGTTAAAAGTATCATGTATTTGACTCCAGTGCAACAACACGATGTACTTTCAAACACATTTGTCTTCAGCTGAGTCAAAACAACCCTGCATTTCACACTGACAAAGACTGCAGCGCTGTGAGCTGCAGTCTTTGAAATGGGAAAATGCTGAAATATTTACAGCGGTGTCACTCAGGGAAAGCCAGAAAAGGTTTGGACGAGCGGAGCAGCTTGTCAAGTCAACTCCAGGTCACAAACAAACACAACACATTTCTTGGTGAAGCACATGGTCAGACTTTCGAGAACAGACATTTAGTCATGGGTTAAGTTCTTCCGGTCCTTTAGTAAGTGAGTAAGTGCTTTATTTGTACAACGAAATAGTGTTCAGGTGTTAGTCCTGAGCCACTGGGACTGAGCCGCGCTGCTATTGTTCTTTGAGGTAGAGGAAACCGTAGCAGGTCTGTGCTTCACGGCGCTCCAGTGGGCGGGGCCTCAGTCACCTGCAGCTCTGCTGCTCCGAGGCAGGACATCAATGCGGATGTATTTATTTCATCCAGTCAGAGCTCATTTTGGCACTATTTGCTGTAGATGGCGCTCCTTACGTTTCCCTCACCTGGTCAGCTGTAAACGCCTGTTTTTGTATCGCGGCTCCACATGAACGCGGTTAAATGACAAATGGCAGCACATTTATATATCACTAATGATTTATATATAACTATATGGACCAGAAACTCAATTTTTTTTTTTTTTGCATCGTTCCACTCTATTTATGCCTCTTGAACCCTTTTTGTATAAATCTTTCTTTCCAATTCTGCAATATCACTGTTAGATGCAGTATATTCTCACAAAACATTATTCTTACTGACTATTTTACTGAACCACAAATGGACAAAAAGTGTCTGACTCATTTGATAAGTCTGTCCCAGCACTATACATTTTAAGATTTTATTACTTGTCATTGTAACTCATTATTATTAATCCTATATATAGGCAGAATAACTGCTTATTGGTTAAAACAAACAGGCCTAATGGTGCGTTCCAGGTAACCGGTAACTGGTAATTTCCCACCTCCCAAATGCCTTGAAACGGCACTCAAAGTGGTCATTACAACTTGAGGAACTGTGTATAGGAGATGAAGACAGTAATGGCGGCCCCCAGTGGAGGAGCAGTTAAATTATAAAACTGTAACAAAACCAGACTTTCATATAACATTAGCATCATATGAGCCAACTGCTGAAGCATTAGTAGTTTTGTTTACATCCAACTTTTTCAATGGACATGTGTCATGGTATGTTTTGACAAGGAAATAATGCTATATAGGCTTTAAAAATTACATTTTGCATGAGCTGTTCCCTCCTCGATAAACCTTTGTTCGCTATTATTGGAGTGAAGTAAACTCTTAGTGCTGTAACATTCGGGAATCAAGACAAATTAAGTTGCAGACTGAAAATGGAGCCAAAAAGCTTAAAAGATTTCTTCCCTCTGGCCAGAGCAGTAATAATGTTGTGGCTTTGGCAGGAGACCAGTCGACGGCCCTAATGCCTTCGATGCAAGTGTGACATTTTCTTTGGGGATCTCAAACTTGACTTACTAGGTTTACAAGCACAGCAAAGCTTGGATCTTTATTTCATTTCTAGAGTCTTTTGCTTCCAAATCCAAACCTGGAAGTTGAAATTGGCGTGAATCGGTTCCACCTGGTGCAACAGCCGTCCATCACTGATACGACCAAAGACGAGCTGCGACTGACATCAGGCAGTGTCTGATATTGTGGAACATTGAGTCGCAGAGTGAGCCATCCTCTCGCTGCAACTCTGTCAGTGTCTCGTCAACACAGCATCGACGCCAGAGTCATGAGTAACAGAGGCCAGGCATGAGCGGGTCAGACTCCGCATTTCACAGGACTTTCCCTGCACTTTTATGTGGAAATAAACACTGCCACCATGCAGCACTTGCCTCTGCTAAACACACGCTGTCTGAAGCCAGAAACTGTTACGACCAAGCTTCCGTTGTAACTAGGTACTACTGGTATCGAAAAATAAAACGACATCTTTGTAAATGTAACGGTACCCAGCCCTAGTTGTTGCTACGATTGTCGCACAGTGGAGACGAGTGCAGGCTCACGACTTTACAATCATGCACGTCTGACAATGTGAAAACTAAAAATCTAAAGACACCGGCTATAAGGCGCCATTCACACAGAGTCAAGCTCTGCTCAAGAAATGCAAAAATATTGTGTCATCCATGCAAAACTGGCGTTTTGTGGATCTGTAAACAAACATTTTCCAAAGCTAGGTCCCAGGGTGAAAAGACCTCAAAATGCCGTTACATGGTTCTGTTGTTACGGCCTCTCCACAACTTTTCCTAAAACAATGACATCATGGGTTTATTATTCATAATAAGTTAAGTTAAGTTATGCTTTATTAATCCCCGTAGGGAAATTCATTCTCTGCATTTGACCCATCCTCAATGCCGCTGGGGCGACCCGTAGGAGCAGTGAGCTGCCAGCTCGGGCCGGCGCTCGGGGACCCATCTCCATGATGTGCAACCAGGCTGGTGGTTAGAAACACCTGGCTGGAGGATTCACCTATTGTACATGTTTTTAGTGGTAGGGGAAACCGGAGTACCTGGGGGAAACCTACGCAGACACGGGGAGAACATGCAAACTCCACACAGAAAGGCCCCGTCCCTGGTGTGAATCGAACCCGGACCTTCGAGCTGTGAAGCACGAGCGCTAACCGCTGCGCTACTGTGTCATGGCTTTTATTTCACAATCCTCTGCCCCACGACGAGCCACAGATGACACGCAGAAAAACACAGCAGAGTTAGCTTCCATTCAGCCTGCGTTTTGGACCGCTCACTGATAGCATGAATTCACCTCCTCATTTCTTCTGTAGCAGATTGTACGTCCATAGAGCAGTTTCAGTCTTGTTTCCGTTTACTGCACTTGTGCTATCTACAGTCTTTCAGAGGTAGCATCCCCATCACTCTAGCAAATGCTAATTTATGAATGTATTTTTCTACTGAATAAAAATGTGAGACATGAAGATGAGCAACAGCCCATAAATACTTCAAAATGGACAATGCTAACCAGGACACTACGTTAGCTTCCTGCTATATACGTGAACCATAGAGTGTCAAATTAAGAATGGTCTTAATGTGGCTTGGTGGATTTCCTCCTGTAACCATGAGGCAATGGCGTCTCTGGAAGTTTCTGGCTCCTTTTGGACTTTACATTGAAATGTTTTGGCCTCTCATGATTGAACACAGTCTTGTCTTTCTGACCTCCACGTGTTTGTCTGAACATGCACAAGAGTATTCGATATTTTTCCTTTTTTTTTCCTCACATTATTCCATAGTGGAGCTGGAGTAGAGATGTATTAAGATTAAGCCCCCGCCCCACTATCATTACGGTTAGTGGCTAGGGACGAGTCAGGGTTAAGCTGAAAAGCAGGAAGCAGGAAAAATGTTTTGCTTTTGCACACATTTTCGCTATGGGGCACCCTCTGTCCATCACTACTTAACTGTCTATGATGCGAACAATCACAACGAGTGCCATTTTTTGCTTCAATGGAACAATTTGCTGTGAAAAAAATATACATGTGGACCCGATAGGCTTGACATTATTGGTGTGTGATAAATATAATAATAATAATAATAATGCATTAGTCTTACAAAGCGCTTTTCATTGCATTATTCATTCACTCCATACTCTGTGATGGTAAGTGAGGCAACCAGTCTGCGCACATCAGCCCCCACCACAAACCACTCACTCACACACTACATTCGCCAGGCTTCCTGGTGTTCCCAAACGGTCTCCCATCCAAGTCCTGCCAGGCCCTTCCTGCTTAGCTTCTCCGAGGTCTGAAGAGATTGGGCAGAGCAAATGCGGTATGGCCAAATATATCTATAAATATGTTTCTAGTCCACCAGAAAAAGGCCACGCCCCTTTGTATGATGCGTTGCCGTCTGTATCTATCCTCTCAAAGAAATATTGTCCATACCCCCAAAGTGTGTTGCCCCGACTCACCTCCCTCCCTCTTTCTCCCTCTCTCCCCCTAACTCCTCACTATTATATTCTCTCTTGTGCTGTGTATCCTCTCCTCCCCTCTCCCACTTTCTCTCCTCTCCCTCCCTGCCCCTGTCCTCGCCTCTCTCCCTCTTCTATCTTTACTCTCTCCACCCCACCCCCTTTCCTCGCTCTCCTCGCTCGCTCTGTGGCAGAACTGCTGCAGTAGCGGTTGGGTTTCTCCTGACCAAGCCCTGTGTGGTGCTGGTAATTATGCTGCCTCAGGACTCTGTGCACATGGTTGAATCTGAGGGCACTCGCGTTTAGTCCCTCATCTCCCTAAGTGAGACAATGAAACCCTTTTGCACCAAATCTTCCCTCTGTGCACCTCTGCGACGGACGAGGATTGCGTTGAAAAAGCATTGTTTTCAAACCTATCGCACACCAAACCAATGTTGCTTATTCCATTTGTATTCTCATTATCTCAGGACATTTTCCTGTGTATAAACAGTAATCATAGAAGTGAGTTTAACAAAATCAACAGAAGAATGGAACAAAAGATTAACTGGTAAATGGCTGGGGTCAAGTCTAGATACAAGTACACATATTAAAAGGCGTTTTTTAAATTACGAAGCTCGACACTCTAATACGCCTTATGTGTGAGTTTGGTACTCTGTGATGTGAAGCTCTTTGATGAACAGAACTGGAAAAATGACGATCAAAAACTTGTGAAAAACGTGTCAACAATGTTGTCCTTGAAAATTGACTTGAAACGGAAATACTTTCTAATTCTTCACATAATGTCCAGAGAGGAGAGAGGAGGAGAGCGGAGGAAAGGAGGAGGAGGAGAGGAGGAGAGAGGAGGAAAGAGGAGGAGGAGAGGAGGAAAGAGGAGGAGAGAGGAGGTAAGAGAAGGAGGAGGTAGGAGACGGGAGGAGAGAGGAGGAAAGTGGAGGAGGAGAGAGGAGGAAAGTGGAGGAGGAGAGAGGAGGAAAGTGGAGGAGGAAAGAGGAGGAGGAGAGAGGAGGAAAGAGGAGGAGGAGAGCGGAGGAAAGAGGAGGAGGAAAGAGGAGGAGGAGAGCGGAGGAAAGAGGAGGAGGAGAGAGTAGGAAAGAGGAGGAGGAGAGAGGAGGAAAGTGGAGGAGGAGAGAGGAGGAAAGTGGAGGAGGAGAGAGGAGGAAAGAGGAGGAGGAGAGCGGAGGAAAGGAGGAGGAGGAGAGGAGGAGAGAGGAGGAAAGAGGAGGAGGAGAGGAGGAAAGAGGAGGAGAGAGGAGGTAAGAGAAGGAGGAGGTAGGAGACGGGAGGAGAGAGGAGGAAAGTGGAGGAGGAGAGAGGAGGAAAGTGGAGGAGGAGAGAGGAGGAAAGTGGAGGAGGAAAGAGGAGGAGGAGAGAGGAGGAAAGAGGAGGAGGAGAGCGGAGGAAAGAGGAGGAGGAAAGAGGAGGAGGAGAGCGGAGGAAAGAGGAGGAGGAGAGAGTAGGAAAGAGGAGGAGGAGAGAGGAGGAAAGTGGAGGAGGAGAGAGGAGGAAAGTGGAGGAGGAGAGAGGAGGAAAGAGGAGGAGGAGAGAGGAGGAAAGTGGAGGAGGAGAGAGGAGGAAAGTGGAGGAGGAGAGAGGAGGAAAGTGAAGGAGGAGAGAGTAGGAAAGAGGAGGAGGAGAGAGGAGGAAAGTGGAGGAGGAGAGAGGAGGAAAGTGGAGGAGGAGAGAGGAGGAAAGTGGAGGAGGAGAGAGGAGGAAAGTGGAGGAGGAGAGAGGAGGAAAGTGGAGGAGGAGAGAGGAGGAAAGTGGAGGAGGAGAGAGGAGGAAAGTGGAGGAGGAGAGAGGAGGAAAGTGGAGGAGGAGAGAGGAGGAAAGTAGAGGAAAGTGGAGGAGGAGAGAGGAGGAAAGTGGAGGAGGAGAGAGGAGGAAAGTGGAGGAGGAGAGAGGAGGAAAGTGGAGGAGGAGAGAGGAGGAAAGTGGAGGAGGAGAGAGGAGGAAAGAGGAGGAGGAGAGAGGAGGAAAGTGGAGGAGGAGAGAGGAGGAAAGAGGAGGAGGAGAGAGGAGGAAAGTGGAGGAGGAGAGAGGAGGAAAGTGGAGGAGGAGAGAGGAGGAAAGTGGAGGAAAGTGGAGGAGGAGAGAGGAGGAAAGTGGAGGAGGAGAGAGGAGGAAAGAGGAGGAGGAAAGAGGAGGAGGAGAGAGGAGGAAAGAGGAGGAGGAGAGAGGAGGAAAGAGGAGGAGGAAAGTGGAGGAGGAGAGAGGAGGAGGAGAGAGGAGGAAAGTGAAGGAGGAGAGAGTAGGAAGAGGAGGAGGAGAGAGGAGGAAAGTGGAGGAGGAGAGAGGAGGAAAGTGGAGGAGGAGAGAGGAGGAAAGTGGAGGAGGAGAGAGGAGGAAAGTGGAGGAGGAGAGAGGAGGAAAGTGGAGGAGGAGAGAGGAGGAAAGTGGAGGAGGAGAGAGGAGGAAAGTAGAGGAAAGTGGAGGAGGAGAGAGGAGGAAAGTGGAGGAGGAGAGAGGAGGAAAGAGGAGGAGGAGAGAGGAGGAAAGTGGAGGAGGAGAGAGGAGGAAAGTGGAGGAAAGTGGAGGAGGAGAGAGGAGGAAAGTGGAGGAGGAGAGAGGAGGAGGAGAGAGGAGGAAAGAGGAGGAGGAGAGCGGAGGAAAGAGGAGGAGGAAAGAGGAGGAGGAGAGCGGAGGAAAGAGGAGGAGGAGAGAGGAGGAAAGTGAAGGAGGAGAGAGTAGGAAAGAGGAGGAGGAGAGAGGAGGAAAGTGGAGGAGGAGAGAGGAGGAAAGTGGAGGAGGAGAGAGGAGGAAAGTGGAGGAGGAGAGAGGAGGAAAGTGGAGGAGGAGAGAGGAGGAAAGTGGAGGAGGAGAGAGGAGGAAAGAGGAGGAGGAGAGAGGAGGAAAGTGGAGGAGGAGAGAGGAGGAAAGTGGAGGAGGAGAGAGGAGGAAAGTGGAGGAGGAGAGAGGAGGAAAGAGGAGGAGGAGAGAGGAGGAAAGTGGAGGAGGAGAGAGGAGGAAAGTGGAGGAGGAGAGAGGAGGAAAGTGGAGGAAAGTGGAGGAGGAGAGAGGAGGAAAGTGGAGGAGGAGAGAGGAGGAAAGAGGAGGAGGAGAGAGGAGGAAAGAGGAGGAGGAGAGAGGAGGAAAGAGGAGGAGGAAAGAGGAGGAGGAGAGAGGAGGAAAGTGGAGGAGGAGAGAGGAGGAAAGTGAAGGAGGAGAGAGTAGGAAAGAGGAGGAGGAGAGAGGAGGAAAGTGGAGGAGGAGAGAGGAGGAAAGTGGAGGAAAGTGGAGGAGGAGAGAGGAGGAAAGTGGAGGAGGAGAGAGGAGGAAAGTGGAGGAGGAGAGAGGAGGAAAGTGGAGGAGGAGAGAGGAGGAAAGTAGAGGAAAGTGGAGGAGGAGAGAGGAGGAAAGTGGAGGAGGAGAGAGGAGGAAAGTGGAGGAGGAGAGAGTAGGAAAGAGGAGGAGGAGAGAGGAGGAAAGTGGAGGAGGAGAGAGGAGGAAAGTGGAGGAAAGTGGAGGAGGAGAGAGGAGGAAAGTGGAGGAGGAGAGAGGAGGAAAGAGGAGGAGGAGAGAGGAGGAAAGAGGAGGAGGAGAGAGGAGGAAAGAGGAGGAGGAGAGCGGAGGAAAGAGGAGGAGGAGAGCGGAGGAAAGAGGAGGAGGAAAGTGGAGGAGGAGAGAGGAGGAAAGTGGAGGAGGAGAGAGGAGGAAAGAGGAGGAGGAGAGAGGAGGAAAGAGGAGGAGGAGAGAGGAGGAAAGAGGAGGAGGAAAGAGGAGGAGGAGAGAGGAGGAAAGTGGAGGAGGAGAGAGTAGGAAAGTGGAGGAAAGTGGAGGAGGAGAGAGGAGGAAAGTGGAGGAGGAGAGAGGAGGAAAGTGGAGGAAAGTGGAGGAGGAGAGAGGAGGAAAGTGGAGGAGGAGAGAGGAGGAAAGTGGAGGAGGAGAGAGGAGGAAAGTAGAGGAAAGTGGAGGAGGAGAGAGGAGGAAAGTGGAGGAGGAGAGAGGAGGAAAGTGGAGGAGGAGAGAGTAGGAAAGAGGAGGAGGAGAGAGGAGGAAAGTGGAGGAGGAGAGAGGAGGAAAGTGGAGGAGGAGAGAGGAGGAAAGTGGAGGAGGAGAGAGGAGGAAAGTGGAGGAAAGTGGAGGAGGAGAGAGGAGGAAAGTGGAGGAGGAGAGAGGAGGAAAGAGGAGGAGGAGAGAGGAGGAAAGAGGAGGAGGAGAGAGGAGGAAAGAGGAGGAGGAAAGAGGAGGAGGAGAGCGGAGGAAAGAGGAGGAGGAGAGCGGAGGAAAGAGGAGGAGGAAAGTGGAGGAGGAGAGAGGAGGAAAGTGGAGGAGGAAAGAGGAGGAGGAGAGCGGAGGAAAGAGGAGGAGGAGAGCGGAGGAAAGAGGAGGAGGAAAGTGGAGGAGGAGAGCGGAGGAAAGTGGAGGAGGAGAGAGGAGGAAAGTGGAGGAGGAGAGCGGAGGAAAGTGGAGGAGGAGAGAGGAGGAAAGTGGAGGAGGAGAGAGGAGGAAAGAGGAGGAGGAGAGCGGAGGAAAGTGGAGGAGGAGAGAGGAGGAAAGAGGAGGAGGAGAGCGGAGGAAAGTGGAGGAGGAGAGCGGAGGAAAGAGGAGGAGGAGAGTGGAGGAAAGTGGAGGAGGAGAGAGGAGGAAAGAGGAGGAGGAGAGCGGAGGAAAGAGGAGGAGGAGAGCGGAGGAAAGTGGAGGAGGAGAGAGGAGGAAAGAGGAGGAGGAGAGCGGAGGAAAGAGGAGGAGGAGAGAGGAGGAAAGTGGAGGAGGAGAGCGGAGGAAAGAGGAGGAGAGTGGAGGAAAGAGGAGGAGGAGAGAGGAGGAAAGAGGAGGAGAGAAGAGGAAAGAGGAGGAAAGTGGAGGAGGAGAGAGGAGGAAAGTGGAGGAGGAGAGCGGAGGAGGAGGAGAGAGGAGTTAATCAGAAAGGACAGTGTTGCATAAAACACAAATTATCTCTGAATCTAGAAAGAAATCCGTGATTTTGATCAAAACTAGCCTCTGTTTAGCTTAGATTTCTCAGGAACCGAGGCACGTAGAATTAAGCCGTTTCCACCTACGGAGAGCTCAGAGTCTCACCTTTTAAACAAGCCATACGTGTCCATAGCTATAACATAGAATACGCTGTGGTACAACAAACATAATGAAAAAATGGTCTGGATTGTTGGCTAAATCCCCAAAAAACAGCGCAGCACTCAATGTGTTCACCCTCACCTGAACCGAGCACATTGTCTCCAGTGCAGCTGTACTCAAAAATAGCAATGGATATGAGGATGGAAACACAACAACAGAAAAGCAACAAAAAAAGCCACAGAGTAACCACAAAAACACAACAAAAACACAACAAAAAAGTGACCAAAACGTGATGAAAATACATTAAAAAGCAACAACAAAAAGCTCTGAAAAAAACAAACAGAACAACAAAAAAGTTACGATCAGTTTTGTGGGTCTTGTTACTCTGGCCTATAGTCTGTGGACTCTTTTGGGTAAAGCTGAACTGGAGAAAACATTCAGTTGGATTTAATTGAAATGAACAAACAAATAAGCCGACCTGAAATGAACCTGGATGCCTCATGTTGATGGTGTTTGGTGGGTGGTGTGTTTCAGTGCGCAGCGAGGGGAAGATCTTCCACTTCCGGATCCAGCGCTCGGTGATCGGGGCCTACCTGGTCTCGGAGAAGATCTCCTTCGCCACGCTGGGGGAGCTCATCTCCTACTACCAGAAGAGCCCGCGGAGCCTGGGGGTGCTGCTGCAGGAGCCCTGTGTTCAGCAGGTAACGACCGCGCCTCAGCGGGCCTTTGTGTTTGAGGAAAGGCTGCACAGTTCATCCAAAAATGGTCTTTGCATCAAGCAGCACCTTTCTGATGTGTTTTATCTTTCATTGTGGTTGGTGATTTTTTTAAGTAATTTCCCCAAACTACATGGAAAATATGCACTTACAGTCTTGTAGCTTCAGCCCAGTTCATCTTTAAAGGCTGTGGATTTGTTCTTTCATGAATTTCATTTTAAAAGGCCGGGTCTGCGCAGATGGTAAACACAAAGCAATGATCATTTCAGAGTGGACACTGACACTCACACTGAAGTTTAAACCGCTTTACCATTAAAAACACAGTTTGTCTCTGACCTACAGTGCCATTGTGATCTCCCTCCAATGCAGTGGGAAAACCAAGGCCTGGGGGTCAAATACGGCCGCCCAGCCCATCCATCCAGGGCACAACGCATGATCAAGCCCATATTCATTGCTTAAAGGGTGAAAACCATCAGTGTGTTCATTGACATGATAAAGGTGATGCATAAATAGGCTTGTCACGAATATTAGGGATGCACCAATCCGCTTTTTTGAGCTCCCGATCCGATATTTTGACACTTCATCTGGACGATACCAATCCAATACCGATCCGATACAGTCGCTTTGTATTAATTTATTTTGATATAATATTTTTTAATTATATATTATAATCTATGGATATTATAGTAGTTTTACCTTTTTTAATAAACATGCAAGAGGTTTTGGCTTTAGCTTTGAATTTTAAATTTGAAAGTTTTTAGAAGCAGGTGTTAGCGGCAGGTTAACGATAGTAGACAATTTAAGGTATATCTTCCTGTGTGATGTGGATGTTCTGTTATGATTGATACACTTTGTACAGTTTCTGTGATTTTATTTTGGCAGCTCCATCTGAAATTCTGTTTTGAAATGTGTCTTGAAAGCCCATGAGGGCACTTACTTATGTGCAAGACACAATATTTAGAATAAATCAAGCCGTCTTGTATTGGACCCGTCCAGTCATCAAATCCGATCCCATGCGATATTCTCAAAATGCCCGGATCGGCTACTGATGCCGATTCTGAATATCGGATCGGTACATCCCTATTTGATTTATTGAGGCGGGAAAGTATTGCGATAAACGATATTATTGACGCTAACGATGCTTGATAGTGTCATCTCTCAGGCAGAAAAACGACAGTAAACCTTGTTCTAAAAAAGCATCATCATATCCTAAAGTACCACACGAGCTGCAATAAACATGAAATATGATGTAACTCGATTTGCTTCAGTTAGAAATCAAAGTTTTACAAAGAAAAAAATAGGGGGGGGGGGGGATTCTAATAAATGTACAGACGATAAATATGGAGCCCAGAAATGTATCGTTTATCTGTTTTTTATTGAACGATTAGTGGATGTAGTGATTATTGTGACAGCCCTATATACATAACGTATCGAGGCTCTTTATTGGTTTATTTGTGAATTGAACGTGTTTGAAACTTCCCAATTCGCAAATGGACTGGCCCTCGTGTGAAGTTCAAAAATCCGATGTGGCCCATGCGTCTGCTCCAAGGGCACGGGAATCGGGGCGCTGTGGGACCTGCACACCCTCCCCCTGGATCCGCCACATACAAATGTGTTTGTCCTTCACGCGACCGAACTTTGCATAATCCGTGTGCATCCGAGTGTTTCTTATTCATTTAACGTAGCCTGCGTTCATCGCAGCCCCATGACTTCTCCTTTCTGCTGTGATCTGAGAAAACTATTTGTCCACAGATGCAGGGAGCAACACATCATGCGGCGGAACTTTTGTTGTCTAACTTTCTAGCTAAAGCGGTAAATGATTGCGTTATTATGTGGCTCGGAGAGAGATGTAGATGGATAGATGAGCCCAAGAAGGTTTATCGAGTTGATGTTCTATTGTTTACTAAGTTAGTCTGAAAACCTGCTGCACTAACTCGATTTCAAAAGATGGAAAACTGACCGAGCAACTGGAGAAGTAAAATCCCTTATGCTAAACTTTTAAAAAGTACTTGTTAGAGCTGGAAGTTTCTGTGGTTTTAATGAGCCGCTCGGGTCATTCCTAAAGTCCACTACTTTGACCATGGTCCACTGACATTGATCGTAATCCGAGTCGTTTGTTGTCCGAGCGGCGAAGAGACAAAAGCAAAAGTTTGTGTTGTGGGTGACCTCATTCATTCTCATTCATTTGCAGAGAGTGGTGCAAACCCAGAGTTATTGCCCGACGCTAAAAACGTCAGTGCTGCGAGATTAATGAAGTCGGCAGTAAAAACTCTGTAAATTAATCTAATAAAGGAAAGTTGGACGATTAAAAGTTCAGGTCAGTACATTAGAAGGATTACAGAATGGGCTATTGTGTTTCTGTCCGAGCTGCAAAACACCAAGCCTCTAATGATGACTGCTCAGTAATGACTTTTAAGGATCTCGTATGGAGACTGGAGCGCCCTTTGCGGGAAGCAGGGCAGAATAACAAAGATGTAAACAAAGCCACCATGCTAGCGAATCAATGGCGTCGTGACGAAGACAGTTTGAGTGCACAAAGTTCAGAGCGGGGCCGGTGGCGGTTTACACTTCCTGGTTTTATCTGTTACGCAGCCAAATCTAGATACAGATTGGAGCGCTTTTGCAGTAGAAGAAACTATGACCAAATTAGAAAAGGATTACAACTTGTCAAAAGGTTTGCCATGATTTACGCTTTTGAGCATAAGAATGTGGTAGAATTCTTGATCTTTATCCAGAATTTCTTTAAGGGTGAAAATGCAAATGTCAGTGCCATGACCTTGTTTTGAACCTGTAATATACACAGGTGTGGTTCAAGCTGGATTCCCGTTAAAAGAATCCTTTCAAGTACCTTAGATACTGAACTGGCCAATGCCATATAAGACAGTTTGCCCATTTTATCTTTGATCACAGGAATCAGAACAATTTACCAAACATGGAACCAAACATGGAGCTAAAAGACTTTACGAGTTCAGAAGACACTTTGTTAAACCCATTTGATTCATATTCTTTAGGTTGGACGTCTGACAACAAACAATGATGCTTTCATGACTTTCTACAGGTCCAGCCCTGTTGTGTTTCTCTTAACACTGTTCTTCCAAAGCCGACAGATAGTCCTGGAGCGGTATTTGAACCTTCAATCTTTGTCTTACGAAGCCAACGCACTATAGTTGAACTGATCCTGGAGCCATGCACCCTCTCTCCATTCTTTCCAAAAGTCATTATAACAAGCGTTTTTCCTTTTTTACACTTTTAAGTTTTCTAGTTTATTAAGAATGGTTTGAGCTGTAAAACGGGCCAAGACAAAACACACTCTTAATGCTTTTTCAGCAGTTCCTCTGATCCACTCCTCTGCATCATCTTCTCTCACACCAACTTACTCCGACCTCTAGTAACCTCCCTGAGTATTAACCGCTGCCTGTTGCCTTTTGTTTTTGCAGAAGAGATGGTGAGGCTGAGGAGATGGACACAGGGACGCACGCTCGCGCACATTACACACATTTCGGGACCAGACCAGACTAGAGAACTGTTGAATCGCACACTTTCTTCTAATTATAATTCGCTGGGTTAAAGATACTACTGATCAGATATTACTCCAGTAAAAGTTGCTACTGAGGTATATTACTTCAATGAACGTGCTGCTGTGTTTGCTGTTGAAAATACTTATATTCAAAGTCGAAAGAACACATCAGGTTAAGTAAGTGATATGAATCAGAGCTGTGTGTCTTGAAAAAGTCAGAACGGCCCCAGGTTGGGACAAACATCTGTCAAACAGAAGTGTGGAAATATTTGCGTGACGGGGAATCACCGTCTAAAAGCATCATAATGAATCATATTGGGTCATGCTGTCAGGCCATCTCTGTACAGCCATTTAAAGGAATAGGCCACCGTTTTTACATACCGAGATATGTTCTTACCTCACTTTAGCCGAGTTAATATATCCCCGTCTGGTCTTTGTCCGTGCGCTCTGCCAGGCAAACGGAGCACATACGCAGCCTCTCCCACATGTCATATAGCTCCAAAAAAGCTCACGATAGAAGCTACCAAGCTCTTCCACGTGTTCCCTATTTAAATAAAGTTACGTGAAGTGTTTTCATGCAAAGTATATTTACACAGAAATGTAACATGTCGATTTTATAAGCAGATAAAAAGGGGTACTATATTGTGAGGCGTAATGATACGAGGACCAAAACGTCCACGCAGTAACTCCTAAAGACTTCCCCGCTCACTTCCGTCAATAACCTTTAGGAGTTACTGCTTCTATCGTGAGCTTTTTTGGAGCTATATGACATGTGGGAGAGGCTGCGTATGTGCTCTGTTTGCGTGACAGAGCGCACGGACAAAGACCAGACGGGGATATATTAACTCGGCTAAAGTGAGGTAAGAACATATCTCGGTATGTAAAAACGGTGGCCTATTCCTTTAAGGGATATTTCAGGATTTTTGACATAGGGCCTCATTTCCTAGTTATCCAGAGTGTTGCTGATTTCTGGAGATTTTTTTTTTTTCTTGTAATTCATGCAGCTCTTATATTTGAAGAGTTACGTGGCGCTAGGCTAGTGCAAGGCTAGCGCATGTCTATGGTATCAGCTAGCCTGCATTAAAAACAGTCTGACCCGCTCCACAGAGCACCTGAGGCAAATCACTGATAACACCAGACTAACCATATAAATGTCTGTGTCGATAGAATAATGTTTGGAATATAACTGACCTTGCATCACATGAATGATCGCATTTTGAGGGACTATTTTCTAGCAGATCACTCCACCGCTGCGTAGCTTATACAACCACGAAGCAGATGCTGCTCAAATATAAGGTATTTTAAATGCAAAATGGTTAAAAATATTCTATCAACACAGATATTTATATGGTTAGTCTGGCGTCATCAGTGATTTGCCTCAGGTGCACTGTGGAGCGGGTCAGACTGTTTTTATGCAGGCTAGCTGATATTGTAGAAATGTGCTAGCCTTGCATTAGCCTAGCGCCACGTAACTCTCCAAACAGAAGAACTGCATAAATTACCAAAAAAAATATCTCCAGAAATCAGCAACACTCTGGATAACTAGGAAATGAGGCCCCATGTCAAAAATCCTGAAATATCCCTTTAACTTGATCCCATAATAAATAAATAGGCTAATCTCAATGCATTTGCTAATGCTAACACGGCCAGTCCACAGCAGCAGCTGAAACCTCATTATTGTTTTAGGGATGTTAACCGATGACTGTTTGACCGGTGGTTAACCGATCAAAGCTGTCGGTTGAAGGGGAAAAAAAACAAAACGTGATCTCTAAATTAAGCTATTATAGACGGTGGACTAAACGCTACTGCAGTAAGATGTTTTGGTGTGAAGTGAAGAAATTGTCCCTCAGACCCTCCCTCACAATCAATTTTCCATAACTTGATAAACCAATAAAAACATTTGGCGTGAGGTCACAGGGTTTGGCTTCACAGTAAAGCGGCTACAGGCTAAACACTCGAGGTTTTAGAGCCAGGGCAGACGACAGGAGGATGAAGCGTGCAAAGAAAAGTAGTGTGTGGGACCATTTCACCAAAAAGAAAGACACAGACGTAAGATGCAATGTGTGACACAGTGTTTAAATACATTTAGCACATCATCTATGACGCATCATCTAAAATAGCGACACCCGAAAGCCTCTTCGGGTGAGAAAGGTAGCAGAAGCCAACCTACCGTGTCATCTATGCTCGCTGGTAGGAAATGTGACAAACAGCGCTCAGAGACTAGTACCCAAAAGACATGTGGGGTATTTAAAAAAAAGTGACGTGACTGGAAGGGGCGCCAGGGCAGTGTGTGTGTGTGAGCGGGGGCAGAGCGGCTTGAAATGGCTGTTATAATATCAAATAGCGTAGCAAATTTTAAACTATGCGGCTAACCGGTTTAAACCAGCTAATGAGGCTAATAATTGAGTCAAACAGCTGTAATCGATAGCTCAACCAAGTCCTTCTGTTTTTTCGCATATTAAGTAGCCATGTGGTCCAATGGCGTGTTAGCCTTTCAAATGAATACGATCGAACTGGGAAGACTTTTATTTGGCAATGCGCTATACTTCATGTCCCAAGTAGCTCTCTCTCTCTCTCTCTCTCTTGCAACTCAACTCAACATTGACCAAGCAAAAGGAAAAGAGGAATTGGCTTGTTGCACAATGTGGCTACGCTAGTTCCTCTAAGCTGAAGTTGTGGGCGCTAGTACTTCCTGTTCGTATTAATTTCTATTAAGATTAGCTTAGACCCGTTCGAATCATCGTATTTCCTAAAGATTCTGTGAGTTCCTGGTAGATGATCACTTACTGTAGGTTAACAGTGTAAATGTTTCCATAGAGGAGACATCTATGTTTATGAGGATCAGTGAGTTTGTCTTGAAGCTAAAGGCTAACATTAATTTCATGTATTATACAATTTGAAATAGTGCCTTTTGTTTTATTTTGTTTATAGTATGTTAGCCTTTAGCTTCAAGACAGACCATCAAACCTTTCTGATCACAGGTGTCTCCGATCTGAACTCGTTACATCAACATTTGAACACACAGTAAATGATCATCTACCTGGAACTCACTGCCCACAACATAATCTTTAGAAAAATATGATTATTATTCCAGGAAAAGAATACAGACAGGAAGTACTGGCGCTCACAACTTCAGGTCAGAGGAACTAGCATAGTCATACCGTGCAGCAAGCCAATTCACCTCCTGCAAAGCAACACGACGAAGACCAAACCTTCTTCCTTGTCGTGGGTCAGAGGTGTTGACATTACATCTGCACTGCCCCCTACTGTTCTGGAGTGTGCGTCATAAAGCCAACACACAGCCAACTTTGTGCAGAAATATAGTCTTGACAGATCTGCCATTCTGCTCCAATGGCCTCCACCACCAGTCACTCACTGTCTGGCCTAAGAAAACAAGTTTGCTCTGGCCAGTGTATCATTCAAACCGCCAAACTTTACCGGGTTACGGCGCTACCTGCTGAGCTGCACTTATCTGTGTCGCTGCCTTGTATTTCAAATTAGAAAGGAAATAATGAAATGTTGGATAAAGACTACTATGATTTGTAATAGTAAGCCAGATTATCCAACGAGAATCAAGCATTTCCGGATTTGAGGCTCCGTAACATTGCAGTCTTTCTTTTGTTTCATTATACATTTCATAACCTTATGTTTGTATATTTAGAATCATATTTACAGTAGTTATCCACCCCCATACTGAATAATCATGAGTGCACTGTGCCATTTGCATCCCGTCACTTGTTTTTGTCCTAATTTTTTTTTCTCTCGACCCAAATCTGTCGCTCTTTGATCTGCCTTTTTTTTTTTTTTTTTCAAACCGTAATCTTTCAAACAGTGAGCGCCGCAAATCAACTTCAACGGACGCATTTACGAACAAGACTGAGAAACAAGAGACTGACTTTTCTTCTGTCCGATCTCTCAAAATGAAGATTAATTCTTCCGTAGACTATTAGTTATTGTGTTTTGTGTTTATTTTATTGTATTTTAAAGGTCTTATTTTCTTTTTTTTTGGGTGCATATCATGTACAATAGGTGTAATCCTTCAGCCTGGTGATTCTGACCATGAGACGGCTCAACATCATCAAGGTCCATGCACTAAAGAAGCATTAACAATGTCACTATTTTGGAGGGAATCGGATAGTATGAGGGGCCAACTTCACACAGGTCAAGTACCCATATTTTCAAACAATGCAAAATAAAATTTGGATGGAAGAAGTAACAGTTAAAATATGATGCCCGGAAAAGCCAAAAATGGACTGACATAACATTAAATGTAAATGTGTATTACTACCCACCCTTGGAAAATCTCATGTTTGTGCTTGACCTAAGACTAGGATTAATCTTATGACTATGATTAGTTGGATGTGTCCTATTTCCATGTAATTAATGTAATTATTAGAGCTGGCACAAAATATCCGATTGGATTTCAATACCAAGTGTCGATACTTTATCAAGTATCACAATACTTTCAATACTTGCGTTTTGAGGCTTTTTATCCTGCACTCTTTGTTTCCAGTGACAACACTTTGTTACATCGTGTGTTCATGCACTTTTTAACCTTAATACGTCGATAAATGTTAAATGTCATATGGTTTATAAACTTTGGACACATGACAAGCTTTTTACACATTTTGAAGGTAAACGTTTTACTCATCATAATTACTTACTGTATGGCAATACGTATGGAATCGGCCCCTGAGTGTCGTGATATGCATCAGATTGTGACAAAAGTGGATCATCCCAGCGCTAGTACATGTTAGTTACATGTTTAGGCTGTTTCCATCACATTACTGTACAGTGAAGGAAAGTGTTGACAAATGATGTCCATATGAAACTAAAGTATTTCATTTCTGAGGGGGTGAAGCAGTCGAAGTGAAGCAGGTAGTGCTGAGAAAGTCCTGATAACATCTCCACAGAACAATAACATAGAGGAGCACCACTTCGTGACATCAGCAGGTGGAGTGTTTTGAGTCTAGAGAAGGAGACTGAGGGCAGGATGACTCAAACATGCATGAATGAAATGAAACACAACTCCAGGTCCATTTTTATGAGGGAACATTATTGTAACATGGACAAAAAACAGAAATAGAACCTCCGTGCTGCAAACACGCCTGTGTGTCAATGCTTTTATTTGTAATTTGCTTCATAATTTTGCTATTATTACGTGATCAACTAACTTATGTTCATCTTATTTGTATAATTTATATTGATTTGTAATTGCGTTTGTTGTTCATTAACTGTCCAATCATTTCACTAATTATTTCATTATTTTAATTCACTTTGTTAATTTATCTGCACTTGTTTATTCACAATAAATGTTTCTGATCCAAAATTAATATTTGCTGTTCTTTTGATTTTATTTCACATTTTACAGCCAATATTACAGACACATGTTGAGTTTGCACTTAATGACAAACTTTTTTTTTTTACTCTTTTCAAAAGATGTAGAATATTATTGAATATAATACAACAATATTTACAATATTCAAATAAATAATGTTATGATTAAAGCAATATTTTTTATTATTATTACTTTTTATTAACTTGTTCTAATCTGTATTTCACGACAAGTTTATTGCTTCTTTTTGTTTCATATTTTAGCGACAGTGTTTACATTTTTTGGCATTTACCTAACTTGTTGAATCACAACATCATATGACACATTTCTAATCTAATAATGTACCCAAATTTGGGACAATTAGAAAATAATTCACTCTAAACCTGCACCCCATGATCATGCGTGTCTCCAAGTACTCGCCCATATACCTCCCCACTGTGGGGACTGGGTTTCTTTGTTTGGAGTGTAAACATGCTGACTCAGCAGTTTTATTTTTGCTTCGTAAACACTTTATACGTCCCATATCATATTAAAAAAAATTGTTTGTTTTGTTTTTTTCAGAGGGAGTTGTTTGACATGGAGCCCTGGGAGCGCCCGCGGGAGGAGTTTAAGCTGTACAAGAAGCTCGGGGAGGGCCACTTCGGACAGGTGTGGGAGGCTCTGTGGACCACGCAGAACAAGAAGGTGGCCATCAAGACTCTCAAACAGGGTACGCTTTACACAGGGGAACACGCTATGGGACCAACTTTCTCACTGCGTTCTAAACAGAACAGGTCTGTTTAGAACTGCAGGTATCACGTAGTTTTTGAAGAAGTTGTCGTTCTACAATACTATTTTGAAATAATTGTAAATCCACCTGTGACAGATTGAAGAAAAAATATTCATTACATGTACAATTGTGCTCAAAAGTTTACATGCTCACAGAATTGTTGATGATTTTTTTTAATGATTTTTCAAAGAATATGAAAGATAACACAGCTTTTTTTTCACTCATAGTTAGTGATTTTGTGAAGCCATTTGTGGTGAAACAACTGAGTTTGCTATTTTTAAATCATAATGAAAAAAGAAAAGAAAGTGCCAAAATGACCGTGATCAAAAGTTTACATACCCCTGTTCTTAATACTGTGTATTTCCCCCTTTAACATCAGTGACAGCTTAGAGTCTTTTGTGGTAGTTGTGGAGAAGGTTCTCTGTATAATCTAATGGTACAGTGGCCCATTCCTCTTGATCATAAACTTTTGATCAGGGTCATGTTTGGTACTTTCTTTTTTCATTATGATTTAAAAAGCGCAGGCGTTGTGAAAAAAATAACTTTTTGTGTTATCTTTCATATTAGACCAGGGTATGTAAACCTTTGAGCACACCTGTATAAACTAACTAAACAGGAAACATTACTCAAAATAATCATGAAATTAACCAAACATTTAAGTAACATTTCAGCAAACTATCCTCATCTGACTTAAAACCCAATATGGAACAAATCAAAACCTTTTAAACCATATAAATCTAGAAAATGAAGCAGATGCTGTTGTCCAATAGAAGTGAAAACCCGGCACTCAAAGGTGGGCGTCAACATATGGCATAAAGCGAACGTTCACATCTCTGTGTCTGTGTGTCTTTATTTGGTAGAAAATACATCCACATTTCAGCGTTTTTGAAGTATTTGTGGAGCATGAGTTGAACTACTAGTTCTTTTCCCTCCGGCCGCTTCCAATGCTGACTTTGTGGCCGTCGGGCAGTTCCAGAGATGCCGGCTGTATCCTGAATATCTGCATCTGAAGTGGTGCACCACCTCGCCCTGTTTCAGGCACGCTTTGGAGCACACCTCCTCCTTCCTCTTCCTCCTGCGCAGCTCCCTCCGCTCCACAACAGTCTTTCATCATCTTCTGGGAAGAGCTTAGCAGAGGAATATAATCCGTATTCTCCAGTGAACGAACATTAATAATAATAATAATAATAATAATGCATCGGTTTTATATAGCGCTTTTCTGGACACTCAAAGACGCTTTACATTGCACTATTAATTCATTTCATACTCGGTGGTGGTAAGCTACTATTGTAGCCACAGCTGCCCTGGGGTAGACTGACAGAAGCGAGGCAACCAGTCTGCGCCATCGGCCCTTCCGACCACCACCACTCACTCACTCACTCACTACATTCGCTAGGCTTCCTGGTGTTACCAAACGGTCTCCCATCCAAGTACCGACCAGGCCCTTCCCTGCTTAGCTTCCGAGGTCTGATGGAATTGGGCAGAGAGAGGCGATATGACCACATTACATTCATGACATTAGTCAAAACAATAGTGGGATAGAAGATTCGTGTGGCTTAGCTGTGAGCCTTGCCCGAATACCTCCTTGTTTGTACCTTTTTTGTTTCCTGTAGCGCCTCTTGTGTCTCCTCCACTGTGCTGCAGGTTTGGGGGGACTCTTGGTACTTGTAGCCAGCTGGCTGTTTGATTATTTAAAAACAAAGTGGGTCCTTCATGGCTAATAAGGATTCTGAACCTCACAAAAACACAGCAAAGATGTGCAAAAGTATCCACTAAAACGATGTGCAACACAGAAACTACAAATGCAGTTTGCAGAAAAAGACAAAAGAGAGGGGAGTTGCTGCTTGTTTATGCACCAAATAGGTACAGCCCTGTTAAGAGAAACATTTGATATTATCCCAAAATTCTGCAGCCCCCTTTACAATGGTGCAGTGGGTTCAACAATTGCAAAATAATCCAGATGGTTGCGAGTATCTTACATCAAAAAAGAAAAAGCCCTTTCACTTCGGCACCTCCTGGATAAATCAGCCACAACTGAAACATAATTAACGATACATTTTGTTGGACCTGAAATTCCGATTTTGCACACTGACACCCTCTCTTGTTTTGTTTTTTTGTTCCTTCTCCCTGTGATGTTTCTCAGAGGACACAAAGCAGGATGAGTTTGTGAAGGAGGTGACGGCCCTGAAGAACCTGCACCACCCCAAACTGATCCAGCTGCTGGCCATGTGCTCCCGAGGAGAGCCCGTCTACATCGTCACCGAGCTGATGACCAAGGGCAGCCTCAAGTCCTACCTCGACTGTGAGTCTGCCACACACGAGCTCTTTCACTACAGCGCCGCGCACCGGAGGAGCGGTTCACACGCACAGTCGCCACATGACAAATAATCCAGCCCACTAAACACTTGGAGGTTTGGATTTTGTGTTCAGCTTGGGTACGAGGCCCTATTGTACACGTCCCAAGGCAATGGTGGAGGTTGAACTCATTTATTGTCAAAAAAGTCACACGCAGTAGCTGTAACAGGGCAGTTGTGTAACATAATGGCCTCAATCTGGGCCCTAACCCACTGTTTGAGAACCACTAGCCTATTCCTTTGACACTGTCTGACTAGGGTTTAGGACCACACTATTTATTTCCCTGCTTTATAAGGAAAATTATCAAAATGGCAGCAGTGATTTTTAACAGATCCACATCCAAATATGGCCATTTTCTTTCTGGGAGACGGCAGCAGCTGGAGATGAAAATGAACACGCTTTTTGGATTTTACTTTGTTAACTTTTTGTCGCTCTCTTAAAAAAGTGACTAAAAACTGACAAAAACGTGACAAAAGAGCCACAAAAATGCGATGAGAGCAAGACAAAAAGGCATCAAAACGGAATGGGGAAAAAAAACGATGAAAAAGCAACAAAAACACGGCAAGAAAACTACGAAAACACAACAAAAACGCCTCAGAAATGTGATAGAAATGCGGCCTCAACGCAACAAAAAAGTTAGGATCAGTTTTGCAGGTCTAATGAGGTGTTACACTGGCCAAGAAGCTTTTAGATTTGGGTAAAGCCAGACTGGAAAAAATGCACTTGGTTAAAGTGGAGGTAAAAAAGTCTTACATTTATTTTGTACATTTAAGACCTTAAAAATTCTTAAATTTGCTGAAAATGTGGGATTAGGTCTTAAAAAATAAACCTGGCCCTATCCGTTATATTGATTTCATTGCTATAAACATGTGCAATTATAGATTTTACTTTTTTTTTTACACATTAAAACAGAAAATGACAGAAAACTCACAAAGACTGCAGATATTTTGGTCGGAGCAATGTCCTCCATGAACGGACTCTTCATCACAGATCTAATCGCCGAAAAAAAATCACACAGGGTTTTTGATTTGTTCCCCTAACATCCTGCAGCCCTGTGAGTTCCTCAACCTACTCTGGCTCCAGCTGACGACTAGTGCCCTCTGTTGGCTCTGTCTGTAGTTGCATAGATTCAAGCGTAATCTCAAAATATAGGTATCCCATAATCCAACGTTGTTTTGTCAAATAACGCATTATGTATCTCATCATGTGTGACTGATCTCCTGTTGTTATATTTAACTTTGCACTCCCCCCCTCCCCTCAGCTCCGGAGGGCCAGGTGCTGACCTCGGCCCACCTCATCTACATGGGCAGTCAGGTGGCAGAGGGCATGGCGTACCTGGAGGACCGCAGCATCGTGCACCGGGACCTGGCCGCCAGGAACATCCTGGTGGGGGACGACCTGGTCTGCAAGGTGGCCGACTTCGGGCTGGCGCGCATCATCAAGGTCAGTGCAGGTCCCCGGGTTTCAATCCTTCCTACGTGCAGGTAAATTCAACTCCGCTGTCCCACTACAGTCACAGGATCATGGCTGTTAGCGACTGGAGGGGCGTCTAATACATCTGATTAAACAGAGGAATGTGTGTATTTTTAAGCAAATTCAAAAAAGTCCCCGAAAATGAATTTGTGTAGTATCTTTGTGAGGACTTTCTGCCGTATACCAGGGGGAGGCAACGTCAGTCCTGGGGGACAAATTAGTCCCTCCAGGATAAAACCTTTGGCCCCCAAGAGAATTTTAGAGAAACATTTAGTCACACCAATTCAGACCAAATATATGAAAAAAAACAAGACTCTACAATACTGTCAATATTTTCACATTCCCCAGCAATACACCCCATTAGGTCATATATTATGTCCAAAACTTATATTTGTAGAAAAAAGGTGCTTTACTTTGGGCAACAATTGTGTGTTTCGGCCCTTGGTGTTTTGGCAATGAAGAAAATCGGCCCTCTATGACACAAACCTGCCTACCCCTGGCTTATACTATACACGTTTATGCCAGCTGCAGTAAAGATTTGACTCTTAATTTTGACACAATTCATTTAAATGACTTTTATTGGATATTTCAGCTGTAAAGGCGTTCCGACAAAAGCACAAAAAAAAGTGTACACTGGAAAAAGAGTAATCATTTTCAGGAAGAAATAACATACGTCTATGATTTTCACACATGGATTGAGAACCTTTGGGATGTGCTGGAGAAGGTTTTGTGCTGTGGTCACACTCTCCCATCATCAATACAAGATCTTGGTAAAAAAGTGAATGCAACACTGGATTGCAGAAGCTCATGCGTCTTTTTTTTTTGTGGTGGCATTTTTTTAATTTTTTTATTCTTATGTGTGCCAGGGACACTTTGACAGTTTAAACCCGATGACCCTCAGGTTTGATGCACTTTAGCCCATTTAAAGTCAGCTATATGTCACAGACTCCGTGGTTGTTCTTGAAGTTTTCCGCCTCTTTCCTTCTCTCCAGGACAGCGTGTACACCGCCAGCCGCAGCACGAAGATCCCCGTGCGTTGGACAGCTCCCGAGGCCGCTCTGCACCAGAGGTTCTCTGTTAAATCTGACGTCTGGTCCTTTGGGGTCCTATTATATGAGATGATGTCCCGCGGAAAGACACCCTACGAAGGTACTGACTGAAGCCAGGGTGGAGCTACACCAAGCCATTATTTTGTATTTGTTGACTTTATTATTAGGGCTGATGATCCGATACGTTTTGTGACACAGTAAGTAATTATGATCATGGTTGTAATTTATTATTTACTTTAAAATGTAGAAATAGGAAACCGTCAAAAATATATCAAAGTGCTGTATAACTGGAGCTAAAAAAAGATAAAGTGCAATCAAAATGCACATAGCAGCTTGTAAACAAACTGCTATTGCAAATAGATTGATTTCAACCACAAGTATAGTCCAGTGTAGCGCCTCATTTGAAAGCTAAGACCTATAAAAATCATCAAAGCTTCTTCCTTATGATTTTTTTTTTTTATGTGTGTTTTCTTCATGTTTTTTTGCTTATTTGACATGTTCTGGTCACATCTTTGTGGCTTGATGACTGATCATTACACAAAAAACCAGCCAATTCGCTACAAAAAAAAGTAACGAAAATGTAATTAAAAATGCAACAAAAACAACAAAATAATATCACTAAATGTGAAAACAAAAAACTAGAATGAAGCTTAGATGACTTTTGTAGTTCTTAGCTTTCAAATGAGGCGTTACACTGGCCTATATTAGGCTGTAAGCTACTGTCAAGAAGCTTTAAGATTTGGGTAAAATGTCCTTGGTTAAGGTGGGAGTTAAGAGGTTAATACATTATCTAGGATGATTTAGATTAGTTCATCCTTTTTAGCTTAACATATTTCATAAAAGTATTGAAAGTATGGTTTCAGCCCCATTTATTATCGCCATTGAGATTTTTGTCTTCCACATTTGCTGTTTTTAGCATGTGTGCCTCTGTCGGGCTTACAATTGCTCATACACCGTATTTGACTTGATTTAAAAAGCAGGTACAAACACTTTGAAGACTTGCCACATCCAGTTTATAAACTAAACTATGTGGCCTTTACTCGAGAGAAACTAATTGTTGAAAAGGATTTAGGAAACACAGGCTCTGGGTGTGAAGCTGCACCCACTTCAGCTATGCTTTTTGTGCTCAGTATAGCACAGTTATGATAATAGTGCACATTGTTACAAGAATGTGACTCTCTTAAGGTTAAGGCAGATAAAGAATGGTGAGAATGGCTCATACATTTACTGATACATCCGTCCCTTTTCCCCTCAGGTAAGAGCAACAAGGAGGTTTTGGACTTGCTGAGCTCCGGGTACCGTCTGTCCTGCCCCACGCGGTGCCCGCCCAACATCTACCGCATCATGATGGACTGCTGGGCTTTCGAACCGTCCAAGAGGCCCTCGTTCCACGCACTGCACAGCCAACTGGACAGCATATATGCCAAAATCTACTTCAAAACAATAGAGGTATAGCAGGAGGAGACCAAGCCGCGGACTCGCAGAGATCTCCTGTGCCAAAGGAGCGGAGGGAAAGAGAAGAGAATGTCCGGGATAAAGGACTTGAAACCACTAAGCTGTGAGAACACGGCGTCAAAGTGGACGGAAATGCCTTGTTTGCACAGGCATTTGAGATTAAATAGAGAAAGAGATGTCCAAGGCCCCCTTCAGACCCTGCACTGTAATCTGTAGATACTCACGGCTCCTGTGACTCTTTGGTTCTCTAAAAGTCAAAAGTAAAGATACCAATTAAAACGGATTGTGGCTCTTTACAAAAAACAAAACTAAAAAACAATTATCTGAATTAAATGGATCACCAGTTCATATTTCAGTCCTCTCTTAAATCTTTCTGCTGCTGGGGTCATTCCAAATGTGCACTGTGACTTTGATTTTAAATCATAATTGGATATCCACACTTAAAGTCTGTAAGTTTAGTCTGCTTTACAAATTTAAAAGATTGTGTAGAAATGACCTAAGTGATATAAGTAATAATAAATCATTATTTTTTATTCAGTCCCTCCCTTTGCTGATCTCAGACGCTGATCACTGGTGCTCTCACTTTGACCAATGAGACGAGCTGAACCGGCCTGAAGGTCCAATCAGGAGAGCTTGATCCTTTTGAATCTTTCTGTTTGTTGTGTTCTAACTTTGTCTCCCAGAAACGAGACGAGCTCCGCACCTCCCTCTCCTCACAGTGCACCCCCAACTCACCCCTCGCCTATCCCAACAGACCCCTCGCCTATCCCAACACACCCCTCACCTATCCCAACACACCCCTCGCCTTTAGTAACAGACCCCTCACCTATCCCAACACACCCCTCACCTATCCCAACACACCCCTCACCTATCCCAACACACCCCTCACCTATCCCAACAGACCCCTCACCTATCCCAACACACCCCTCACCTATCCCAGCAGACCCCTCACCTATCCCAACAGACCCCTCACCTATCCCAACACACCCCTCACCTATCCCAGCAGACCCCTCACCTATCCCAACAGACCCCTCACCTATCCCAACACACCCCTCACCTATCCCAACACACCCCTCACCTATCCCAACACACCCCTTACCTATCCCAACAGACCCCTCACCTATCCCAGCAGACCCCTCACCTATCCCAACACACCCCTCACCTATCCCAACACACCCCTCACCTATCCCAACACACCCCTCACCTATCCCAACACACCCCTCACCTATCCCAACACACCCCTCACCTATCCCAGCAGACCCCTCACCTATCCCAACTCACCCCTCGCCTATCCCAACACACCCCTCACCTATTCCAACAGACCCCTCACCTATCCCAACAGACCCCTCACCTATCCCAACAGACCCCTCACCTCTATCCCAACAGACCCCTCACCTATCCCAACAGACCCCTCACCTCTATCCCAACAGACCCCTCACCTATCCCAACACAACACACACTAGGATAGAGTTTGTCCACTTGAGCTCATCTCCTCATCTGCTTCACTTGGTGCACATCAACACCTCAAACCATGGTACTATTTTTGAGTGGATAAAAAATGAGATAAACAGACTGTTAGCTACTGATTTACCCGAGGAGAGACAAGAATTCACTCTGAAACAGACATTTGAGTTTGTTTTTTGTTTTTTTTTACAGCATACTACTGTAGCAAGTGATGTTTTTCACTAGCCTTTTGCAAACATGCACTTTCAGATGGATCCGAGGTGCCTGTACACAAGAACCCGTACTGTCCACATGTTGGTGTTTCACGTGGTGGTTCTGGCTTGATCAGGGATATGTAGTCTAAATGTCAGTGGTTATATCACTATGACTGTAAAGAGCTTCACTCATTTCTCCAATTAGTGTCGAGTACTTAGCCGCCATGCTATTTAAATCACCATTCCCCACTCCCCCTGCAAACACATTCATTCATTCATACGCAATATCCCAACAAAGTATGTGTGTACTAGAGCAGGAGAGCAGCCGTCTACAGCAGCCACACTTCAGCCTTGTGTGTTGTTTGTAAAGGGCTACTGACTGCCGACTGCTGGCACTTTGTCATCTTCCGATCTCCAGCGGCTGCACGATTGTTGGGAAAACCACAGCTGCGCATACGTAGTGCTAATTCTTCGCACTTTGTTGTGTTTAAATCTTTGTCATATAAATTATTTAACAATCAAGCATAAGTCTTACATCACTTTAATGTATTGAATACCATTGAGCTTGTACAGTAAAAATGTTTTTATTATTTGTGGCCGGAGTGAGAGGCTTAGCTACAGCATCTAGCTATGCTAACCGTTAGCACGTTTGAATCTTTAAAAAAAAACTTTATGTGTTTGTTAAGTGTGACATCACGATGTAATATTTACTAAAGTCGGTACTTCCGGGGTTAGCGTAGCTGCTGCAGCGTTAGCATTTAGCTCCGCTAACCCGGATGTAGCGATTTTGGTAAATATTACTTTTATAGCAGTAGGAACAGCATTTTTGGCTAATGGGCCTGATAAATAAGTATGTTCAGTAACTCTGTTGAGTTTCAGAAACATTAATTGTGTTATTAAAGAGTTTTTGTAGTTTCTCGCACGTCTGTGGACCCGGAAGTAGAGCTGTGACGTCACCACTTACCAAACGAATAGAATACTGACTCAAACTTTTGATTGAGTCTATGATAACAGACTCACAGGCTGTTACTTTTTTCAAATGGGAACATTCATGCGCTGATGAGGTGAAAGTGCCGAATATCGTGCTGCCGCTGCCAAGAATCAAGAATAAAGCCGAGAGTTCTTTCCAGATTTTCAGTGCAGGTTTGAAGGGGCCAAACAAACCACTCCTACTACAACTTGAGCACACTGTCAGCACCTGCAGCAGTTACTTTTCTATACTTGTGTGTTTTATAAGATTTGATAATGACTCTATGTGCCATGTTTTTACGGGTGTCACGGGAGTCGCCTCTGCCTGACTGTGAGGCCCGTGCAAAAAAAGAGCTTATGTGCAATATTGATGATGAATAATAAATATGTACAGTGTTTTTTGGGTCAAAAGCCATAATGGTATCCTTGTACTGTGGGTAAACAGGTTTGGAATTTATTTATTTTCTTGTCTCAATCAATTAGCAATTATAATTCACACTTTTCATAGTCATAACCGCATTAGCTTGACCTGTAGCTGAATTTTAAAATGGCAACATTGTGCAATAAATGTATTTATTATTACAGAAATATGATGATGTTGAGAATGGCACTTTTAGTAATCAGGAACTTACAATATTTTTCATGTGTTTGTTTGATACACTGTCCTTACACCACATTAGTAAAAAATCACCACCAGTTATAAACAAGGATTTAGTTATTTTTTACAATTTTAGTAAAGGGTAAATGCAAGAAGCAAGCACTGCAATTTGGCATGGTGATGACACTACACCTCCCATTACTCGGAGGTCACATGTGTTTCTTTCTTAATAAATCTTGGTTACCTTAAAAACAGTATGTTTTATTTCCAACATTTTTACACCATTATATGACATACAACAATTTCTTTGCTATTGTGCTTTTTGAAAGTATTTGGTAAACGAGTCTTTATCCCGATTTTACACTTTGTTCGTTAGAAATACAATATTTATCTAAAACAACTAAAACAAATCTATCCAGTGGTGTCACTTCCTGATCCTTGTCCAAGGAAATCATAGAAATGCCTTTATCTATCTGAGCATGTTGCTACAAATGCTTACATTTTGTTATCCAAGAAATCCCAGACCAGTTCACATTGAACATTTTATCCCCATACAAATGAATAGAGAGGCCAGGCACGATATCTAAGGATGGTGAGGTATGTTTACGTGACATATCATTTCTGTGGTTTCTTTATCATTGACATCTTACAAGATGATCTTTAGTGGCCAGTATCAGGCCCATAGACTGTAAAATTAACAGACAGCTTCTACTCGCTCCTCCTTGTTTGACCATAATGACCACGTTTGAAAGGGAATGCTGGATTTACAGACTCCTCCTATCTTTATTGTAGACGTGTAGTTCGGTCGCAACAGCGCCATTAGCTCTGATGTTAACGGCCTGTCACTCAAAGTCCGGCCCTCATTAATATATGAGATTTCTAAAATGTTCCTTATGAAAACCCGCCTGGTCCCTTTAATTGAAACTAACCCAGCGCTATCACAGGAGGAATGTCTAGCTGTAGAAAGTTTTCAAGAATTAGGCACCAGGCTTTACCGTTGTTTAGAACGTGTGTAAAGTGCAGTGCTTTCTAATGGAAAACTAGCTTTTTTCTGCTGCCCCATATGAAGTTACAACAGCAATGGCGAACAATGGCGGCCCCTAGTGTCATGGTCACAAAGCAGAGCAACCAGCGGCCATTGATCAGACCCCCTAAAAAGCAGAAAATGTACTCGGTATGAAAAGGTCTTCTAATGAGGCTTTGACCTGCACATGTGGTTGACAGCTGGAAACATCTGGATTGTTCATAATTTTGGGATGCCTGATGGCTAATGCTAACAGACTCTAAAAAGTTTCCCGGACTAGAGACTAACTCATGTCCCTAGAGGCCATAAGCGCAACTGCAGGTGTCGTAGCAAGTTGCGTTCGTTCTACTAATTAATTGTCTGTGAGAGTAAATACTTCACCGACAGAAAAGGCGAAGGGCGGGAGGGATATTGTACATCCAATTATACAATGGAAAGATTTTTTCTCTCAAACTTGGCTGTAAATACTGTTTAAAGTGGCCCTAGCCCGCAGTTAGCTTTGCCCGTTAGCCTGTTAGCTTCTTCTTCGTGATTCCATTAGTGTGTATTGGTTGCTCCGGTCCGATGGCAAATTGCAATGTGGTTTTCTGGCCAGAGACACCAGGGGGAGATGAAGGACCCCCCAATCATCCCATTAACACTTTTATTACCTCCAGGGACCACGAAAAGGATTTATTACGGTAAACAAATTACTTAGTACTGCTTTAATTCTTAGTAAAAAAAATAAACTATTTGTTATGCAAAACCAGTTCAATCAGAGCTGCTTTTTCTGTGAGAAAGAGACGGGGGTGTATCCTGGTCGTCATGTGTTGAAAACTCTGAGTTTTGAGCGGGTGTTGGGGCAGGTTTGGCTACAAAATCCTAGCAACCCTGCTGTCTGCTGACAAGGTGCTGTCTGCCTGTCGACACTAACATGTAGTCGGCCCTGTTCAGCCACATTTTGTAATAACACAAAATGAGGCTTATCAATGCACAATGTCATCATATTGTCACTTCTTTGTGTAATAAAACCACATTTTGTAACAATATGCCGAATTTTGTAATCAACTCTCTAAAGGTATTTTGTTATATATATTGGGTAAGCAGTTTGTCATTCATTACTAACCGTTGTTAATCGTTTATGAGCACCTAAATAGCGTTGTGCTATTTTTGAATGCTTTATGAACACAAATGCATGAGTCTTCCGTTATATTAAAGGGACTATACAGAGTTTAAAAATGTTAAAATTAAGTATTTCCCTCACCCTACTGCTCCAGCCATGTTCTAATGCAGTGGTTCTCAACCTTTTGGAGCCGCGACCCCCATATAACAAGTAAAGGAGTTCGTGACCCCCCGCCCGGGTCACATCGTGAGAAATAGGAACATTAGCCGACATAATTCTTAAAAAACAAAGAAAAAAAAGAAATGGCTGAAATAAAATTCATGAAACTACGAACAAATAAGGGCACTCTGGTACAATAGCAAACACATGCTAAAATAAAACATTAGATTAGATGCTCATGAAAATATGTATATTTTATCTAAATGATCTGGCGACCCCCCAAAATTTGTCTCGCGACCCCTATGGGGGTCCCTACCCCCAGGTTGAGAACCACTGTTCCAATGTGTAGAATGAGCTCATTCACCACAACTGCCTCTAAAATCCTGCACTGTCAGTCAAAAAGGGGTTACTTCGGGTCAGAAGTGCCGTCATGCACGAGCTTAATATAGAAGCTGCCGTTACGCATACGACCTGAGGTGGCAGTAGTGAGTATAAAATGGCCAACTTGCATCTAGCCCCTTTAAGGGTTACCATAATTTAACATTCTTGTATACCTTATAGCAAAACTAGAAAATTATAACACAATTTACCCCATAATTTCAAAATGCACTTTTATGAGCTTACACAAAGGAGTGAAAATGTTCGTACATTTTGAACTGGTGAACAAAATCCTGCTCTACAGGTCCCACCTGTCTAAAACCTATAGTTGAAAAGAGTAACTCCTACTAATGACATACTACTAAACTACTACTAAAAACATGTTTGCCTTTATCTCAACACAGTTTCTCTGGATGACAACATAGGCCTATAATCTAAATAATTTCAACTTGTGCAGCACAGGAAGCTGGAATTTGAACAATGCATTGTTTGCCGTGTGTTGTGCAAAGTCCAAAGGCTGGCACGTAGAAGAACTTGTAAATCTGAATTGCTCTTTGTAAATCAATGTTGGTGAATTAGACACCGACTGCTAGTAAACAAACCCAGCTGGCAATTGCTCAAAGTCGTCTTTAGGCTCCTTCAATCAAAGCAGATTTGGAGAGAGGTTTCAGAACTGTGTTGACCCCTCAGGTCTAGGTTCAGTTGTGTAAATGACGCTGCTGTGGATCCACTTTTGCACTTCCTGCCTGTTTTGTACCTGAGCAAACGCTTGGTAAACAAAGTGTGTTCATCATGGCGCCATCAATATCCTAGCATGCCATTGCCTAAAAGTGAACGCTTCTTTTGACTGTTTTATAACGTCTCACTGCTGCCGCCAGCAGAGGGTGCTCTAGAGCTGACTCTCTCCTGTCTTTTTATTGCATAATTCCGAAATTTCAAAGCTGAGGTGCCCAAAGAATGTGTTCAAGCCTCAGTTATGCAGGACATGTCCACTTTAACCTCTTAAAAACGGAACCTGAACCGAGCACATTTTCTCCAGTTTGGCTTTACCCAAATCTAAAAACTTCTCGATGCCTATTGGCCAGTGTAACTTGTGTAATTTTATCACATTTTTTAAGCATTTTTGTTGTGTTTTTGTAGTTTTTTTGTCTGACTTCTTATGCTTTTTTTGTTTGTAGCTTTTTTGTTGCGTTTTCGTCACCACATACAACCACCATGAGGGGGGGCAATAAAGTTGGTTCTGGATGTGCCCAGGTCCCGGTACAAACAGTGGGGCGATCGTTCTTTCAGGGTTGTAGCGACAAAACTGTGGAACAGCTGCCCCTCAGTTTGTGTGTTCTCACAGAGCTGTCCCTCTTTAAGTCTAGATTGAAGACACATCTGTTCAAACTAGCTTTTAAGACTTAGATCGCACTTGTTTGATTGATTGATTGTTTTATCTGTCTGTGAAGCACTTTGGTCTTCCTTGTGTTGTTGTAAGGTGCTATACAAATAAACTTTGATTGATTGATTGATAATAAAGTGACTAGTAACAGCCCTGCACTGCTGTCTTTTAGTTTAGGCGAATAACAGAAGCAGTGGGGGCGAAGGTTTGTGGAGGGTTTGGAGGTCAAATCCAAGTCCCTGTGAAGAGGGCTTGGTGTAGCCGAAGAGTCCCACAGGTCGGTATTTGACGTGAGTCGGCCACTGCGCCGCCAACTGGAAGAACTTGACGTCGTTCCACTCCACGCCGTCTTTAGATACTGGGCACAAAACAAAGAAGTATAAAATGTTGTTGCCTAAAATAGAAATGTTTGAAACAAAGGTGCACTGCCGAGATTTTAATTTATTTAAAAGTGCATGAGACAGGTAAGGAAAGCCAAGTGTTTGTATTTTAATTTAAGACATAACTGATCTTACATATTTGTAATGATCAGATCACTTGATGTGAGTTGTTTATATTAATGTTGCCTAAAGCCTGTCATATACCCGAGGATAGCGTAGAAAAGTCATCCTTGTTAAAGGGCCTCTATCATGCAAAATCGACTTTTTGGAGCTTTTAGCCATGTTGTTTTGCTATTTCCTTATCAAAAACACCCCCAGAGTGGTTTTTGGCTTCATACATGCAGTTCTTAGCAATTCTGTGACTGTCTCTTGATGGATGTTTGGTGAATCTTCTCAAAGTGGATTAACTCTTATTATTATAACCAACGCGAGTCCCCAATGTGATGGAGAGGCCAGGACAGAGCGGTGGTGAGTCAAAACGCGTGTAGTTTGTGTGTTAGCTTCACCTGGAACGCACTGAAGTCGTAACTGGTAACTTTCAAGTGGGAAAAATACCAGTTACCAGTTGCCTGGAACGCACCATTATACCAGCACATACTACTACGGCTTGTTGCCATGCCAACAAATGAAAAATAATGAGCTATTTTCACTATTGTTTGTGCCTGCTTCCTCTCTTTCTTCTTTCTCTCGAATGCATAAGGAAGTGCCACAGCTGTTGGTTGAACAAGAACAAAGGGAAATTACGGTTTAGAGAAAAAAGTCAGTTAAGGTCAGAAAATAACAATGTCTCAGGGTAATGTCACACAGGCATTATCCATAGTGGACACTTCGTCTCTCAAACTCCTTCTGCGGCAAATGTTACCACCTGTTTTTGTTTTTCTGGAAAGCTTTTTGACGGCTTAAGACCTACTGCCTGTGATGCACTTCATGCATAATAATGATTATTAACTGAATGTCCTTGACAAACCTGTGTTAACAAGTTTCTCAAAGCGCTACATCATAGTCATTTGTCATTCACTCCACACTGTTGTAGCCACAGCCGCCCTGAGGTAGACTGATGTAATCGAGGCTGCAAAATCTGCGCCATCAGCCCCTCAAACCAACACTAAGCACTCACTCACATGCATGCACATAGGCAGTGGGTGAAGTGTCTTGCCCAAAGGTGCAAAGACAATCTGCACCACCATAAAAAGTGGTAGTGGGTAACTATGGCGACCATGAAAATGCTGATGTTCTGTCTTGGTTTTAAGGTTAATACATCCTTAATTCCTCGGCCTATCCACATGAAACAAAAACTGGTACAACGTTCAATGTATTCACCGCACAAAAGATTAAAATGACAGAATTTTCAGCCAACGCATCATACAAGGGGGCGTGGCCAAGCCGAAGGGGAAGAAAAGCTCTAATGGGAATCACAATTTCTCACTCTTTTTAGCTGTTTCACAAACAAATAAAGTCAAGCCACAGTCAGGTCCATATGGATGTTTTTCTCACAGCAAATTGTTCAGAAGAAGCGAAAAAACATCCCGTAAGCTAGTGTTAGCTAGATGTAGGATGAAGCTAATATTAGCATCATGGTTGGCATTCGTCATTGTTTCAGTATTTGTGGGCTGTTGAACCACATCTTTAAATAATAGAAAACTATATTCATAATTCAGCATTTGTTAAAGGTGCATTATGTAACTTTTATGCAGCGATCAGCATGGCGCCTTTACTTCTGATCACGGTGGTCTTTAGGACGCTCCAGGATAACTTGTTTTGTACGTTTTCTGGTGAGAGGCTCCGTCAGCAGTGAAAACCTTCCAAAGAATTGATCCTGAAGCGTCCAGGGCCCCTGTGATGGAAAATAAAGGCACCATTTGCTTGTCAAATACACATAATGCAAATATCAACTTTTTTCCCCCCACAAAAAAAGTTGCATATGTGCACCTTTAAAGTAGTGTTATAGTAATGGGATAGTCTTGTTCCCCTCTTTGTTTCCCCCTCTTGCTGCTCGTGTGATCCTTCAATTTTGCACCCTTTCAAGACCCTAATGTCAAAAAATGTACACTCCACAAAAGAGCCTTAAAATAACCGTACATTCATTGTTTTTTCTGCTTCTTTTTACAAAAATCTTCAGTGGCTTTTGGGTCATTTTGACCGGCTGCGGGCTGCAGTGGCTTTCGGGTCCACACAAGAGGATTCCCAAGATGCCATCTGTATCTGTCGGAGAACTCGCTTTACCAACCAATCCACTCTCGCCGGATTTTGTAGCTTGGAACTTTTGATAAAGGACCACTGATAAGGTCACTGTTCGCATATGTATGTGGCTATAGAGCGTTATCTACAGCTACATAAATGTTTAAACATCCTTCCCATCAGATCTCAAATGCTTGGCAGAAAAGGGTTGTACTTGCAGATCCCGGGGGAAACTGTACTGCTACATACAGTGCCGTGAAAAGAGTACTGGTCCCCTTTCTGATTTCTTGTTTATTTTCTTATGTACCACACTTAAAATGATCATGTGCCTCCTGAACTTAATAACTGGTTGTGACGCTCAAGTCAAGTGTTTGTGATAACTGGTGATGACTTTGTTACATCGCTGAGGATGGATTTGAGCCACTGTTCTTTGCTGAATTAGTTGAACTCAGCCATATTGGCGGGTTTTGGGGCATGAACCGCCCTTTTGAGGTCACACCACAGCATCTCAAATGGATTTAAATCTGGACTTTGACCAGGCCACTCCAACACTTTCATTTCTTTTTGAGCTGTTCAGAGGTGGATTTGTTTGTATGTTTGGGATCCTTGTCCTCCTGCATGTCCAAAGAGCGCTTTAGCTTGAGGGCTTGAACTGATGGCCGGACGTTTGTCCTCCAGGAGTTCCCGGTATAATTCATGATTCCATCAACGACAGCAGGTTGTCCAGGTCCTGAAGCCCCAGACCGTCTCTGACACCTATGTCACCTCCATGTTTGACTTGTGGCATGGCGTTCTTTTATCTGCACTGTTTTTACACCCAATGTAACGAGTCACAGACATGACAAAAGTTCGACTTTGGTCGGTCTACAGACCATTTCTCTAAAGGTCTTGGGAACCATCCAGATGTTTTTTGGCAAATGAGAGATGAGCTGTTGCGTTCTTATCTGTCAGCAGTGGTTTTGCTCAGAGTCCATCTTACAGTTATAGACTTTGACTGAGCCCAGTGAAGCTGCAGATCTTCAGGTGTCGTTCTGGGTTCTTTGGTGACCTCCTGGATGAGTCGCCGCTGCTCTTGGAGTCATTTTGTGGCGTTATAGGTTTTCTTAGGAGATTTACTACTTTGTTTGTCTGACTGGTCTAAATGTGAGATTTTCTTGATTCGACAAAGTTGGAGGTAAATCAGTCATGGGACTCAGTTTTTCCAAAAATCTGGTTATTCTGGGCACAATAATAATTCTAATCACAGAGGGGAGCATTTCCTTTTTCACACAGAGCCATGGAGGTTTGGATTTTTCTTTCCCTTATGCTACAGCTCTAGCTCAAGGGTCGTAGCAGAAAGGAGGAGCAGGAAAAGGGTTAAGCTCTAACATAGAGCATTTATTCCCAAAATAAATGTAGGAGAAACATGCAAAGCGGCCGGCGCAATGTGGCATCTCGGAGGCCAGGTGGAGAGGACCAGTGGAGCAGCCCCGGAGTGGGGAAGGGGCGGTGCCTTTATGCTGGCCGTCCCAACGGGAAACACCGGGCCCAGGCTCATCCGTGGTCACCTGAAAGTAATAGAACATTAGAATTGGCACAACCAGACGGCGCCCCCACACCTTCATAAATGTGATGTTCATTTTGAAACTGCATTTTGTATTCACTGATAATGTCCTTGTGTGATATAAGGGGGGCAGAAAGTGGCCAAAAGACAAATTGTTTTACTCTACTTTACTCTACGCAACTTAAAATGTGGAAGTTTGTTGCCCTTGATCCGTTGCCAGGATCACGCGCAAATCCTCATCAAAACCTTGCACTGCTTGTCACGCCTTAAAGGTTTAATGACCTTTACCGTAAGATTCATAAAAGTCTAATCATGCCCAGTCCTTTGTACGAGCTGAATAAACATATTCATGTGTTTGCATAAAAAATCCCAACATTTTCTACATTTTTCTTTCAAGTGTTTTGCAAAGTACGAACATTTGCAGAAGCGTTTGTGGAAAGTCCATGATTTCATTATTTTGCCTGAGTTACAGTCTAATGTTCCTTATTTCAATAGTGCACACTGCTATAAGCCTGAGGGGACAAACAAAGACAAATCTGGGTTTATCCATAATGCAGTGTTGGTTTATTTCAGGTTAGCAGTAGTTTTGTACTGGATTAGATCTGCTTTAGACTTCTTTAGCGTGGGTTTAACCTGGTTAAGATCTGATTTAATATCAGTTTAGTCTAGTGTTGGGTGAGTTTAGCCTTGGTTTAGTCTGGCATAAACTTCTTTAGTCTCAGTTAAGGCTTTAGGGCTTAACTTAAACTTATTCTTCACTTTCCAAGCACATTTCTGACATGACAGGGTGAAGCATGTTTCAGAACTGCTCAGGCACCATTTTCACAAAAGCCTAATTGCAATTTGATTTGCGATTTTCATGTTTGATACAGTTAAGTGCATAAACGGCAAAGATGATGAGTTAAGGCCAGTGCAACGTCTCATTTGAAAGACCTACGAAACTCATCTAAACTGTCGACCTTTTTCCTTGCAAAGTTGTCGTAATTGCAGTCACTTTTTTCACTTTCTTTTTCATCTAATTTTTGCCACTTTATGGTAGATTTTTTGTTGCTCTCATTGCTTTTATTTGTCAATTTTTTGTGGCTTTTTTTTAAAATCACTTTTTGTCACGTTTTTGTGTCTTTTTTTTTTTGTTGCGTTGCGTTTTCATCCTTGTTTTCTTCTTGTTCTTGTCGCTACTTTTTTTTCAAGAAGCCTGTAGATTTGGGTAAAGCCAAACTGGAGATCATGTTACTCGGTTCAGGTGGGGGTTAAGAGGTTAAAACAAATGTATCTAGACCTAAATACTAGAAAGAAGAAAAAAAACAAGATTACAGTCGTCACCAGATCAAGTCATTAAGTTGAAAATTGCTTTATGACTTCCCTCTTATCGAACTGTTCACGTCTGTTCCCGCCTCTCACCAGGAAGCTCCTCGCGCACTTCACGCTCCTCTACACCGAGAGCAGCGTGGGTTTCTCGGTGCCGCATTCCCGTCATACCTCAGACTCCACCGGCACAGCACCCGTCAGACAGGTCGGTGAGGTGAGCCGCGTCGACAGGGACCAAACACACCGCACCAGGACGCGCACATTACGCACGGAGTGTCCATGGATGGCTGCCGGCGCGTCTGTCCCTGCCTGGTCACGCTGTGGGACCGGATCCACGGCAAGAAAGATGGACCTGAAGATGACCCCGGGACGAGGGAAATAGTGGCGCCCACGCCGGCCAGGACGCCGCCGCCGCCCCCAAAGGGAGGTAGAGACAAGGGGTCCGAGTCGGGGTCCATTTACGTGGCGCTGTGGGCTTTTGAGGCGCGACATGAGGAGGAGCTGTCGTTCGAGACCGGGGACCTGTTCAACGTGGTCAGCCGGGATGGAGACTGGTGGAAGGCGAGGAAGATCGACGCGAACGGCCGCGTCCTTGGCACCGGATTCGTGCCGAACAACTACCTGGAGAGGGCCGAGTCTTTGACGAAGCAAGCGTGAGTTTTAAGCTTGAGTTAATCACGAATGGGCTCCGCTTGTTTTGAACACCCTCAAAAACAAAGTGCAGTCTAGAATAGGATTGGCGGCAGTTTATCAACTCATAGACAATCGATGTGCGTAAAAGTGACTTTGGACCAGTGTTATATATTTCGGCATAATAATAATGGCGGACTGGCCATATGTCCGTTCTGGAAGAGCACAGAAGGGCCACTGGCTCAAGGGCCACCGGTCCCGCCTCAACCGAGCTTTACCCAAATCTAAAAGATAAAAAGAAAAGCATCAAAATAGCGAGAAAAAGAGAATGAAAACATGAGAAAAACACGGACAAAAAAACACAACAAAAAATGATAGAAAAAAATAATGAAAAATTCAACAAAAATGTGACAAAAATTCAACAAAAATGTGACAAAAACTCAACAAAAATGTGACAAAAACTCAACAAAAATGTGACAAAAACTCAACAAAAATGTGACAAAAATTCAATAAAAATGTGACAAAAATTCAACAAAAATGTGACAAAAAATCAACAAAAATGTGACAAAAATTCAACAAAAATGTGACAAAAACTCAACAAAAATGTGACAAAAATTCAACAAAAATGTGACAAAAATTCAACAAAAATGTGACAAAAATTCAACAAAAATGTGACAAAAATGCAACAAAAATGTGACAAATGAAAAAAAAGGAAAAAAAAACATACAAAAGGTGACACAATACAGCAACAGCGCGAGGAAAAAGGTCAATTTTGTGGGTCTTAGCTTTCAAATGAGGTGTTACACAGCCAAAAGAGGACAGAATGCATTCGGTTAAGGCGGGTGGTTAGAGGTTAAAATATGTATTTGTGGAAGTATCGCATTTACGCTAATTTGGGCCAGGCTGGTCAGAGTCCAGGGCTGTTTTTCAGTCCCAGTCCACCCCTGAACCGAGCACATTTGCTCCAGTTTGGCTTTACCCAAACCTAAACGCTTCTCGACTGGAGCATCAGGCCAGTGTAACGCCTCATTTGAAAGCTAAGAGCGACAAAGCGTATCTGATTTTTGTCGTGTTCTATTTTATCAATTTTGTTTTTGTCACTTTTTTTTGTCGTGGTTCCATCACGTTTTTGTCTCTTTTTCTTGCGTTGTTGTTGCTTCACCGACATGTTTTTGTTGAATTTTTGTGGCTTTTGTTTTGTTTTTTTCTTCACTTTTCAATTGTGTTTTTGTTGCTCTTTTCCCGCTTTTTTATCCCACCTGAACCGAGAACATTTGCTCCGGTTCGGCTTTACCCAAATCTAAAAGCTTCTTGGAAAGTGTCAAAATAGCAACGAAAACGAGGATGAAACGCGACCCAAAAAAGTGACGAAAGAGTGATAGAAACATGATTCAAAGGGACTAGATAAAGTTGGCCATTTGTATACTCACTACTGCCACCTCAGGTCATACGTGTAACAGCAGCTTCTATTCTCTTTTTGAGTGACAGTGCAGGATTTTAGAGAGAATTTAAGAGAATTTATGGGGCCAAAGCACAGACTGACACAGTCAGTGCTACAGTGAAACATTTATGAACCAGTTGTTACTCTCTCCACTGTCACTTAGTTCACTCCGTGCTGTGCCCTTTGTTTGCACATTGAAGCAGGAGGAGTATTTCGCAACATACTTTTACTACATTTATAGCGATCAAATGACTTCTTCCCCGCGTGCTATCTCTCACAGCTCTTTCCAACCTTTGTCCAGTCCGCCCATGCTCCTCTGCTGACTGCCCTATCTGCTACACATCTGCCATTGCACCCAGTAAAAAGAACAAAATACAAGCATTCAGTTAATCCGAGGTGAAATCTATCCCGTTGTCATTTCTTTGTTTGCCATGCGATGCTGCCTGAAAACTTTATTTCCACACACATTGTAAAGCGGGCAGCCTGAACTTCCCTGTTTTGTGACTATATTTATCAGAGAGAAGTGGTGTGATCTTTCGCGCTGTTGGCAGGTGTCACAGTCCACAAGTTCTGATAAAGCATGATTATTCCCAATATGCTTTTTAAGTATTCAGGCTTTTTTGTTGAACTAGGAGAACTTAAAATAATGTACAGTATGTGTCTGGAAATTACCCCGTCATACAAATGTGGTTATAGAATCGTAATCAGAATAGTTTTTTATTGCCATTGTTTGGAAACAGGTTCACAAACGAGGATTTTCTCTCGGTGAGACGTGCAACATTAAACATAAAACCATATAACACAGAGTTTAGATAAAAATAAGCAATAAAACCTAGACAATAGGGCTATAAGGGCATGCTGCATAAAGAATATTATAAAAATAAGAAGTGAAATATGGTAAGATGGCAACAAATGACTTAGAACAACACTGGATTTACATATTGTGTAGGTGTATAAAGTGATAAGTGATACCAGTGGATCTAAGTGTGGACACACCACATAGTGCAATAAAACAGATTACAGTCTGTACTGAGTTATTAGGTCTTGTTATCGTTCATGGGTCTGACAGCGGTGTTCAAGAGGCGGGATCTATGGGTCTTGATAGACTGTAGCCTCCTGCCTGAGGGGAGAGGGGTGAATAGTCCACGTCTAGGGTGAGAAGGGTCAGCTGTGATCCGACCCACACGCCTCCGGGCCCTGGAGGTGAACAGGACTTGGAGAGATGGGAGCTTACAGCCAATTACCCTCTCAGCAGCAGCACAATGTGCTACAGTGCCGGTCTGTAGCGCCGGGGAACCACACGGTGATGGAGGAGGAGAGGATGGACTCGATGATGGCCGTGTAGAACTGCACCAGCATCTTGGTTGGCAACTTAAGTTTCCTCAGCTGCCGCAGGAAGAACATCCTCTGCTGGGCCTTCTTGATGAGGGAGCTGATGGTTGGCTCCCATTTGAGGTCCTGGGTGATGGTGGTGCCCAGGAAATGGAAGGAGTCCACAATGGAGATGGGGTGGGAGAGTCTGTCAGGACGAGGGGGGGCTGTGTCTTTCTTGAAGTCCATCATCTCAACTGTCTTCTGGGCGTTCAGCTCCAGGTTGTTGTGACTGCACCAGGACGCCGGCAGGTCCACCTCTCTCCTATAGGCGGACTCATCACCGTCCGAGATGAGCCTGATGAGGGTGGTGTCGTCCGCGAACGTGATCAGTTTTACGGACTGGTGACTGGAGGTGCAACAGTTTGTGTACAGGGAGAAGAGCCAGGGGGAAAGTACACAGCCCTGAGGAGTTCCTTTGTTTGTAGTCCGAGTGTCTGAGACGATCTTCCCCAGCCGCACGTGCTGTCTCTGGTCCGTCAGGAAGTCAGTGATCCACCTGCAGAGGGAGTCGGGCACGCTGAGCTGGTAGAGCTTGTCTCGTAGCGGTCCAGGGAGGATGTAGCCTATAGAGTTTAATAAATCACCGGGAAAGGGTACACTTTTCCCCAGTATCTCCGGTCACAAGAGCGACTTGGTAAAATGAGAGAGAGCGTAGGGCTGCACGATTAACCTTTATCGAATCGAATTTGAGGTTTGGGCTTCTGCGATTACCAAACCTCAAGGCGCCAAGGTTTTTTTGCTTTGTTTTCCTGCCTTGCAATTAGGGAATTATGCCATTATTGGAGTTTGCTTGATTTTGCGCAAATTGCTTGTTATTAACTGTCTATGGTTGGCAACATTGCTATATTTTTTATATATACTTTTTCAGAATAACATGGGACGACGCTCCATTTGCCATATAAGATCAAGGAATACAAGAAAAAAACGGACAAAATTTGGCTTTAAAGCTGCCCTAAGCTGTGTCTTTTGAGTATAGTGAACTCAGCTCTGCTCCACCACAACCCCCTCCCTTCACCTGGCTTTTTCCCTGCAACCCTTGAACGCCTCAGCCTCCGGTGCTGCTGTAATCATGAGGAGTAAAAGACCTGACAGCTCCTGTAGATATTGGATTATTAAACAAACGGACATTTCACAAGGATTTCAGCTGAGCAGGTCGATCAGATGTTTGTCAGTTCACTATCTTTATGTGAACGTCTGTCATAATGCTAAACTGTTTGCCGCTAACTGTTGCTGCGTCTTCTGCTTCGAACATTCCAGATCTCTCGTTCACGTGTTTGTGTTTACATGGTGCGGGGGGCATGTGGGGGTGAGGGGTGTGTTGGGGGTGCATAGAGATGCAATATGGGAATGCAGCGATGCCGGTCCGGCAAAACGGGGGCACTTAGAGTAGATTTAAATAGAAAAGTCTGGAAACATGTTTGACCTATAAAGACTTGACATTTATTTTGGCATGTAAAACATTACATGAGGAAACTCGCCATTGTGATGGACATCAAACTTTGAAACAATCCTGTAAATGAATGAGATGTGAATATAAATAATAAATCCACTTCATTTTGACTCGTTCCAACAATTCACAAGAGGAATATCTGTTTATCCGGCTTAGTGGAGCCTGATTGGCTGGAACATCTTACTCATGCGCAGTTAACTTATTATTACTGTCAATCATCTGTCGACTGTCAACATCGAATTTTGATTGGCTGATATCCCATCAGCAGAATCTGTCTTGAAGGTCCAAAAGAGAAGCAGCTCCCCAGAGGCGTTTAAGGCACTTTTTGAATAGGAAATCACAGTTACACTCTATAAAAACATTGCAAATTAAATATACTATTAATATATATAATACATTTGGCCAGGGCTAGCAGAAAAGCCTTGCTGGCCCCTGACGGTCACACTTAACAAACGCATATGAGGAGAGAGAAAAAGATTTTGAAAGAAAATGATCACGCTCCTTCCCCCTTCCCTCCTGACTGGACCGGACAGGCAAAGCACGTCTCATGTGATTCTGATTAGTTGCTGTTATCAACAAAGGGACTAAGAACATTTTAGCATTTCATTTTACTTGTTATGTCAATTTGCAGGCCCAGGTGGTCAACTATACCCAATCTATTACTTTTGTGAATCCTTAACAGACTATCACTGTAAATGCACCCTCAAGATACTGTCATGTATATTGTTCTGTAAATTGCTCTTCTACTATCCGTGGTACTCCTAGATCCCCCTTTAGGTTTAAATGACATAAGTACAAATCTGAATCGTCAATCTTTTGTCTTGATTGACGATCAGTCTTCTTTGGTAAACAATGATAGGAATCATTAAATAAAGGCGCAGTCCACATAGGAATATGAAAGTTGAACATGTTCTGTTTTTTTCTGCAGGTGGTACTTTGGTACGATGAACCGCTTCGAGGCGCAAGAAAACCTGATGACTCCAGACAACGACAACGGGGCCTTCCTGATCCGAGAGAGCGACAGAGACACAGTGGGATATGTGCTGTCAGGTAAAACTCAGGCTACGTTCACAAGGCAGGGCTTCATGCTCAACCTGGATTTTTAGAGATATCCAATATTTTGGAATTTGCTGTAGTAAACAAAGATAAACATGAGGAGAAATGTTTTGCAATATTTTCCCATTAATCTGCTGTAAATGACAAATGGCTTTAAATGCGATTTGTGTTCATGGCTTTGGACAAAGAGTTAGTGTATTATCAACCATATACAAAATAGCTCAACACAGGTGCATTTTATTGATGGCCTTTTGAACCACTGAGCATGTTAGGGATGCTCTGGATTAGTTTGTATACTGTTTATACACTGGTATATGGTTCTCACCTGGTATGGCTTCGGGACCCACCCCCACCCTAGTACAGGTATGGGCAAACCTTTTGCTGCAAGGGCCACACAAAGTTCCCACGAGGGCCGGACCAGTTGCAAATTGACTTAATTTTAACCCAATTGTTTTTAGACAATTGCATATTTTCTATATAGACTGTAATCTCCTGAGCACATGCAAAAGTGCAGCAGCTGCTGCAGTTATGCTTTTTCTTTCTTTATGTCTGTGAAAACATTAGTGGTTTTCACCCATTTTAGGCAATAAATATTGGGCTTCATCATGTTTTGTGGGCTGGATTGAAGTACGTATTTGGCCTTAGTTTGCCCACCTCTGCCCTTGTATGAAAATACTGTAATTTCATGGCGAATTATAACTGAAATCAAAACAAGGTGATAGACTCAGGTAGTGTTTTTATAATTTGTCAGAGGAAAAAGGAAATGCTCAGAGGGAAATCTTCACGACCCACTTTTGAGGCAAATGGTCACACCAGACGCCGGTGCCGACCCCTTCGATGAAGCAAGAGTGTTGTTGTTTAATTGTGAGGGAATGACACATTATTGTGGAAAAAGGGAAGAGAAAAGAGGAAGAAAAGCCATCGTAATGGTTCCACATTGACGCAGGGCCTTGTATTGCCTATACTGTCCCATTGATAACATGGGACAGTGTGAATCCATACATGCACTCGTTTTAAGTTAAGGTAGGTCATGGCAGGTGATATCATTTTTTCGAGTGGCCAATTTTTTTGTTTTTTTATACGTACATATGCACTTTCAGGTTTGTCGTGCTTTGTGCTTTTGTTCACTGAAAACTACTTAAAGAAGCAGCAAGCTAAAGATATCGTTCATCCCCGCTGACAAAGTCTTTGCATAAAAAAAACAAAATCGATCTGTTATTCGGATTTTGTGGCTAAAAATATAGGCAACTTTTGTAAAATGTCAAATTTCAAGATGATAGCAATAAATGAAAGAAAGCCTGCAGTCTTCTTTCTTACATTTATGTAATCTGCAGCTGAAGTTTCAAATCATCTGCTGTGTCTGACCTTAATCACATTCGAATTGAAATTGCAATTTGACGATTAAGTGAAGGGCTGTAATTATTTAGGAGATATAACACAATAGGTTGTATATAAAAGCCTAAGCCTGTGTGCGTCATTAATTGACTACAATTAGATGACTGACTCTGGTATGAACCCTGGCAGCTGGAGACACATCAGATCAGTGTAGTTTCATAGGTTTGACTGGGTGTGAACTGAAGAGATGTGTCATCAACAACAGGCTGCGCCCTTTGGTACTTTGGACAAGTTGAACTAGTGCCCTCAGGAGCACGCTTACCGCAAATCATAAATCTAAACATGCAGTAAATGTAAACGGACCTCCTGAAGTCTACATTCTTCAGGACTTTATGGTGCAGGCGCTGGTGCACTTTCAGGAATAAAATCAGCTTGTTTTGTACAGCTCGCCTCACCCTGGTTTTCCTCAACCTTCCTTATGGACCAACATAAAGATCTATGGAGGCAAAGTGATGAAGAATAACGTGCACATATCAAACAGGAGCATAGGAGTGACATTTCCCCTTTTGTTTAGTTTGTCAGTGGTCAGACAAATCAAGCTTCACAAAACGAGTAAAGTTTCCTTGGAAGAGCGCCAGAGTTCACCTCAGCATTGATTTCAACTTGAATAACTTACTGTAGATAAGAGGGCTTCGCACGTCAAATACACTTAAGGCTGGTGTGTAGGAGACGAGGAAGCAACTCATGTGACATCCATCAGGGAAAATCCTGCACACTGCCAAAACTTACAAAAATATATTTGATAGCGATTTTTCCTGCTCAATGTAAATCTAATAACTTAAATACAAGGCTACAATCTGGTGTGGCTTGTTTACATGCATGAGACCCATGTATGTTCATTAACATGCACTGTCCCATGAAATATGACAGACAAAGCATATTCTTGGACATTTGGCTTCATCTGGCTGGGGCAGTAGCACCCATATAGTTTACCAAAACATGCATGTGCATGTTGTTCCTCAAGGCTTACAGCGATCCCCGCGTCAGTCTCTGTCAGACCAAAGTGCATTATCTGAGTAAATTTTTTTAGTTTATTTGTTCATTTGAACTGTACACAATCTTGATATTTTCCCCCCTCTTCACTTTACACAGTTCACTTTATATAATTACAGATATGGGATTATGGGATCTGTTTTTTTTATGTATGTATTTGGAATGAAGAGCTGAAATAAGCCTTTAGACTTCAGTGCAGGTCGGCTAGAACAGTTGTTCCTAAAGTGAGGGAACCCCTCGGGGAGTCAAGAGGCCTTGGATGGGGGTCTCCAGATGAAACAAAAGGAAAAATGCTACTGTTTTTAGTATATTTTTGAGTGTAAAACAGCACATAACTTGTGAAATCAATTCAATTATTTAAAAAATTCTGCCCAAAAGTAGCATAAGAGGCAATATCTTTATACAATGGGGGTCCTGAGTTGTTTATGTATCAATTTTGGGGGTCTCAGCCAATAAAGATTGTCAACCCCTGGTCTGGAACACCTCCAGTGTCATCACTCACCGCAAGGGCTCTCCACAAGTCTGTGGCCTGAGCCCCCTGTTGTTCAGGCTGCAGCTACACTTTAGACAGAGATGGGTTGAAAATGCACATTGTTAAAATAATTAAGGCTAAAATTGAATAAATAAATAACCATTATCTGTGTAAATAAATATGTGGTGGCAATGAAAGAGTGGGATTTTACACTAAACTTGGAAGGCAAGTCAAACTCCTGCGTGAGAGGCATAAAATTCCAGCTTTGAGTCAGAAGCAAACTGCCGAACGGGAGAGAAGAGGTGAAACATCTTCTGTTCATAATAACCCCGTATGGATGATGACTTATTTAATGCTTTCATTTATTGTGAAACATTCAGCATTAAAATGAAGCTAAACACCCATATCCGCAGTCTATCAGCAGAAAAGAAAGTCGGTTTAGTGTTTAGGTCCACTTTAAAAACAATCATCAGAATAAACAAAAGGGTTTGTGAAAGGGACACCCCAGAAGAGGTCTTTTGCCTACAAATACTAATACTAACACAAACAGAGCTTTTATAATAAAGTGAATATAATAATTACTCTTCAACAATACGAGTCCAGTGTTCAAATTCTTGACCATGTGGGGGCTTTTGATTTCCCTTTGTTTGGGTGTTTTTCCTTTGAGTTCCCTCGAAACAGCTAAACTCCGATTTATTTTCTGATTCCTGACGGTTCTTGGTCTTTTCGTGCAGTGAGGTCGAGCACACGGGTGAAGCACTTTAAAGTGATGAAGGACGGCAGCGAGCAGTTCCACATCGAGCCTTCCCCACACTTCTCCACTCTGCTGGACATGGTTGAGCACTACAGCAACTACAGCCTGAGCTCCGTGGGGCGACTGGGCAAACCATGTAAACGGGTACAATCTCAAACACAACACACTTTCATCCAGCACGGTTTGACAACACCCCAGCATCTATTGCCAGACGATTTAAAAGGCTTTAGTTCAGAGGCCCACTCAGCTGCCTCTGTAGAACCGGGCTCGACTTTGTGACAAAAATACAGAACAAATGGAATCCTGAATTGATTTGAAACGTAAAGCAAAGTTTTACAGTCGGATAGGGACAATTCTGTGTTTTAAGCGATGGGCGACAACAACCCTAGCTTTGGACTTGTGTCATATAAAAAGTGCTATACAAATAAGATTCCCTTCCTAAGATGGCTGCTGCTTCTGTTCTAAATGAGAATAACAAAAAACACAGCAGCTGGCAGGTCTAATAGGGATTTGTTTCACTCATTACTTTACAAGGCTACAAAAGTTGGATGTAAACCAGGGGATTTTTTTTTGGGCCTTGTTCCCCTTTTACCCAATCACGACTACTTAACATTTAAATATCCTCTGTTATGATTTGGTTACCGACTTGTTTTTCAGAGAGGCCTCTGTTCCTCTGCTCCACCGACTGAGACATGGAGAAAATCATATCCATCCACCGCAGAGTTAGCCTCCATTCTGCTGGTGTATTTGGAATGACAGGAACTGACAGCATCGTTGCTATTTTCCAACTAGATCTGGAGCATAATTTCCATCTCCTTGTCTCCTCGGTATTCTAAATCCATGGATTCATAGTATTTACGTCCCAAGAAGCACATGTGCTATGTACTGTTTTGTTCCATTTTGTCCACACACATGCTTGCCATCTGAACTGGCTCTGTTTTTGAAATAACAATCGCTTTGTCTTCATATGGAAAGAAAAAAAGGCACAAGTAACACTTTAAAACTGACTCTGTGCATAACTTCAAATTATAACAACGCCGCCCAAGAAGTGACTTCCTGTTTTGATCCAGCACACCAAAATAAAAGCACCATCCTATTCATTAGTTCAACTTTCTTTCTGCCCAACTATTAGCAGGCAAGGTGCAAGGCAAGTTTATTTGTAGAGCACAATTCATACACAAGGCAATTCAAAGTGCTTCACAGTTGCATAAACATAGGAAAACAAATACAATCAATAAAAACATCAACATAGAATTAATCAATTAAAGTAAGAGGCAAGAGTGTAGATAAAATACTTTCAGTTATATGCATTATTAAGTCTTGTTTTGACTCGCTCTGTCTTGAGCACTATTTTTTCTTGCTCGTTCACACAAAGTTTCCTAACCTCTGTTTTGTAGCTCCTTCTCCTCTGGACATCAACATAAAATTAATCAACACACAGTAAAAGGCAAGAGTGTAGATAAAATACGTTCAGTCATATGCACGGGCAAAAATAACTGTTTTCAGCCTGGATTTGAACATTGTCAGAGTTGAGGCCTGTCTCACACCCTCATGAAGACTGTTCCAGATTTTAGCTGCATGAAACTGAAACGCAGCCTCACCGTGTTTATTATTGACTCTGGGAACCACCAGGAGGCCCCTCCCTGAAGTTCTCAGGGCCCAAGATGGTTCATACGGCTCTAACATGTCAGAGATGTACAAAACACTAAAAACGTGTGCGTTCAATTATATTCTTGTAATGTTACAACTACCTGCTGAACTAATCATTTAGATGAGCCGTGTGCTTTTATTTTGGCGTGCTGGATCGAAACAGGAAGTTACTTCTTGGGCGGCGTTTGAAGTTATGCACTAGTTATGTCAATTGTAGTTTGGGCTTTCGAGGTGATTTAACCACTGTCTTCTCTTACCCATGTGCGTGTTCTGCATGCAGAAAAAGCCGGAGCCCACAGACCTGAACCATTTGATAAAGGACGAGTGGGAGCTGCCCAAAGAGGAGTTCAGCCTGGAGGAGGAGCTGGGCAGCGGCTTCTTCGCTGACGTCTACCGGGGGCGCTGGAAGAGCCACATCAACGTGGCCATCAAGATCATCAAGAACGGTAACAACTGCTGGAAAAAATGTTGGCTCTATGCGTTCTTCCATTTTGCTCTAGGAGTAGAAAGAAGTGTTACCTAGGTAGACAATTAGACTGACCTTCTTCTTACGGCCACTGTGGATGATCTGCAAACTGTTGTAAACTTCAACCAAGCCATGTGACATTTTAATTCAGTTCAGAGTGTCACAGCTGTTTCCCTGAAGGTTCACGACTGCCATAACTTGATTGCTCAATGATAAAGTGCAATAATGAAAGAAGTGTTATTTCAGCGTAGAAGGGATTTTCCTCCCGTTCTCAGGAACGGGCGGAGTCTGACTCTGCTGACTCACAGTTTCAGGTGCTGTGCTATTGTGTTGCTACTTAGAATTATTAGATCAAAATAGGTCATCCACATTCCAACTTGGAAGACAAAAGGCCATTGTTTTTTTTTTATATACTAGAATCACCAGATGTATTATTTTGGTATATTTTAAAAACTAATGTCACTGAATACAGGTGAAACTGGGAAAATTTGAATATCGTTAAAAAGTGCATTCACTTCTGTTATTCAATTTAAACTGTGAAATATATGATAGACTCATTACATACAAAGTGAGACATGTGTAGCCTTTATTTCTTATCATGTTGATTATTATGGTTCAGCTTGTAAAAACCCCAAATTAAAAATGTCATACAATTAGAATATTTTTGAAAATGGACTGTAAGCCATAATCATCAAAATTATAACAAACAAAGGCTTGACATATGTTACTTTGCATGTATGAGTCTCTATCATATATCAGGTTCACATTTTAAGTTGAATTACAGAAATGAATGAACTTTTGAACGATATTCTAATTTTCCGAGTTTCACCTGTATACCATATATACTGTGTCAAAGTAAAAAGTGAGCGAAATGTTGTCAATAAAGTCATTGGTAGGTGCAGAAGGTGTAGACTCCTTTGAGAGCATATTTATTGAATAGTATCCTGAACATTCATGCTCCCATCAGGTCTTCCTTTCTGACGAGGTTTCTCTCTTCAGACTCGGAGATGAACCATCAGGAGTTTGTTCGGGAGGTGGAGATGTTGAAGAAGCTGCGTCACCGTCACCTGATCTCTCTGTTCGCTGTGTGTACTGATTCTCCTCCATATTATATAGTGACGGAGCTGATGGAGAAGGGCAGCCTGCTACACTTCCTCAGAGGTCAGTGAACCGCTGGATCAAACATACATCAGCAATAAGTCATAGGCCCGTAATCAACCTTTTCTATTCACTAAATCAACTGAACGTGATTCAAAACAAGGACATTTCATGTTTTAGCGACCCCATATACTCTTCGGACACTGCTTATAAAATGTGTTATATAAATAAACATTTATGGGCCAAGTCAAGATATGATATAAGGAAGAGAAGAAGGTCGGCCCCACATTGGATCCCTGAGGCCCACCACCGGTGACGTAAAGAGGCTTTGACATTATAGAATTAACATATACTAGTTTGATCATCTTTCAAAGATGCTGTTTGTGTTTCGAACTGAATATTGCCCTGGTTAACAATATTAAAGGTGCATTATGTAACATTTTATTTGGAAAAAAAGCTGATATTAATCTGTACCTTGACCTTTCAGTGACCCAGTGGCTGTCTGGGTGGTTTGCATAGTACCTTTGCTTTCCATCACTGCTGCCTCAAAGATGCTCTTTTTACAGTTTCTGGTAGGTTTTCTGAGTGGAATGTATGCGTGACCATGGGGATGGTTCTACCAGAAGCCCCATGAACAATTGGTCCTGGAGCGCCCTATGGCAACTGTGATGGAAAGTAAAGGAGCCATGCTACCACTCAGACAGCCCCTGGGTCTGTATGAGTGTTGAAAGATCGAACCCTAACAAATATCTACTTTGTCCATGTAAAAAAATACATAATGCACCTTTAAAGAGTTGTTTATTGATAACTGTTTCAATTTCTTTCATGTCATGTTATTTCCATATACTGATACGTCTGTTGCTGTGTTGAGGGGGGCTGGTTTGATCCTTATTTGGAATTGCAATGATCAATGCATTCTATTTAGTGCTGTTTTGTGTTTCGCCCCTCATTATTTCCTGTAGGTCCAGAGGGGCAGCACCAGGACATGGTGTCACTAGTGGACATGGGAGCACAGGTGGCTGATGGGATGTCCTACCTAGAAGAGAACAACTGCATCCACAGAGACCTGGCGGCTCGGAACGTCCTGGTCGGAGAGGGTTATATATGTAAAGTGGCCGACTTCGGACTGGGACGTATTATCAAGGTACGACAAGGCTTAGTGCACTCCTGATCAAAAGCTTAAGACCAGTTGAAAAATGGCAAAAAAAAGTCACATTTTGCATTGTTAAATCTTAACAAGTTTCCAAGCAGAACTTCAATATGCAACAAAAAGAAATTGGAGTGAAAAAAAAAAAAGAAAATAGCAAATCTTTTATTGAAAACATCCATTGCACTGAAATTAGTCCTGTAATGCCACAATATTGAAACTAAATTAACTGGTCCACCTTAAATTTGGTTTTGCACATGGTTTTAAAGACCTGAATTCTTCAATCAAAACGTCTCATTGATAGTAAATGGAGGACCTTCAGGGGTCCTTGTTTGGCAAGGGAGACCTCCTGCAATAATTCCGTGTAGAAGCTGGCTCTCCCACGCAGGGTTACTGCCACAGCTCTGCAGCCCCTCCACTCAGCCTCAAAATGTACCATTTGTTAAACAGTTACATTTTTAGCTTTGTTTCTGCCTCTCTGCAAGGCCTGCAGCCACCACAGTCAATCTTTTAAGATGGCATTAAATGTGAATTATTAATTTATATAATCATCTTTTTCCAGGAGCCCTTTTATGTATCTGAAGAGAAAAAGATTCCTTACAAGTGGAGCGCCCCCGAAGCAATCAGCCACGGAAAGTTCTCAAGCAAATCTGACGTCTGGTCGTTTGGAGTTTTACTTCATGAAATCATCACATTCGGAGGCATCCCGTACCCAGGTCAGCCTCTCTACATTGTCAAAATACATGGATTTTATTGTCATCTGTATTAAATCGTGACTTTTTTTTTTTCAGGATTTACTAACAAGGAGGTGTTCGATCAGGTGATGGATGGATACCGCATGCCCCGTCCCATTAAGTGTCCGGAGTTTCTGTACACCATCATGATGGAGTGTTGGTGCCTGGAGCCAGAGAACAGACCGGCCTTCAAGTCACTGAAGCGTCGTCTTGACAGCAGCATCACGTCATATGAGTGGGACAACAACTGAACTCTGGGCTGGGAAAACGCCAAGGCTGTCGCTGAAAGAACGACTGATCGCAATAGACAAACGTGATCCATAAGCACGGACTAAAAATGGACTGTAGATTGAAATACATTCAATAATTGACAGTTGTATATAGATGATATTTAATATAATAATGACGTTTAGCCTTGTTCTTTGGATTTTCAGGGTAATACCAACAAAAGCTGATGAACTGTACAAAACGGAACCATGAAGAAATCTATTGTCCTTTCTCGAGTCTCGATCCTTTCAGCAAAGTATTTAGACCACGTATTGACCTCCCAATGTGACCCACTGTATTTCACTGGCAATAACATCAAATACGAGACATGTAAATAATGAAGCTGCTAGCTTTCATGGTCACTATGCTAATTGCTACATCAAATAAAACAGTTTACCTCTGCTACACCCTGTAATATTTTTTTTGCATAAGTAAAAGTAGTTGCATGGCCTGCCACCCACTCCTACTTCTTGCACCTGTTCAAAAGCAGGATCGTCTGGAACTTTGCTCACAGTCAATCAGATGTACAAAGGTTTTATATCGATCGATTTAAAAAAAACAACAACAACAACACACATATAGAAAGATTGGCTTTTTTTGGATGAGTATGGAGAAAAAGACGATATACAATTGAGATGCTAAATAGTTAATGCACAGTGTCGGCTAAAAAATCAGCTAAAAGACATACAGTAAAAACGTATTATCGCTGCTGTGTTGAGTTGAAAGGTCAAAGGTTATCTCATCTCGGGAACTCGGGCATCAAAATTACCTCCCAGTTTCCCAGTGGAAAAACAATTTTCTAGTCAGCAAGTGGTATTTACCATAATTACCAGAGCACATGAAGGCAGCATGAGTTCCCGAGGTGAGAAAACCGTTGACCTTTCAACACAACACAGCAGCGATAATATGTTTTTATGTCTTTTAGCTGATTGTTATGAAGCTGACACTATGTATTTTGCTATTTAGCCACTGCATTTTAATATCGTCTCTTTTTATAAACCTACTTACCTAATATATAGGCTATGCTTTTTTATTAAAGCAGATAAAGCAGCTGCAGTTCATTTACATTTCCTTGAGTAAAGTATGCTACACTTTTGAGAGAAGTTGAGAAGAAGAGATGGTTACTTAATACTGTAGCTAATGGTCTCTTTTCGCCTTTGCTTCAGCTCCTTGTAGATTTTCTGTTCTGTTTATTGAAACTTAGCCAGTAGCTACAGCATTTTGATGTTTTTCAGTTTTTCTGCAGCTCTTTTGCTCAATATGGACATGCTGTATGTCTTTATTTTGGATTTTCTGAGTACTTCGCAGTCGCTGGGTTTTTCAGATGAATTAGCCTCTGCCTCCTGGGCATAAAACGGTGTAAGAATCGCCAAAAGTGTTAGCTGCGAGCTAGCGGCTAGTTAGCAACATTAGCCTGTATCATGTAAACACTGCAGACTCCACGCTGTAGCACTAACACTAACTGTAGCACTGTACAATAGACCAGGACTCCCCTGAAAAAGAGATTCTTTATCTCAGTGGGACTATCCTGGTTAGATAAAGGTCAATAACTAACAACATTTAGCTCTGGTTAAATCCAGCACAGACTCTGTAATAAAGTCAGCTCTGTGTGGGATATTGAATTTCCACTAAACAATTCTCCAGTTTGTTGCTATTTTTTCTCCTCAGTCCTGTAGGAGCACCGGGCACACGTCAAGTGGTATCAGTTTCTGGTATCGGGGCCTCATGAATGAGTACAAGTATGAGTACAAGCATTTGGTATCGGCCCGATACCTGATGCTGATGTCGGTATCGGTGCATCCCTAGATTCACTTTACTGAGACAAAAAGCTGTTGAACATAATGCACTCGTAATTTCCAATGCAGAATGAGCAGTGCTGTGCACGGTCCTTTCCTTGCAAAACCTTTGTGGTCGTCTGGTGAGCTTTACTGGGAAAAAAATGTTGTAATCAAATATTTGCATTGTCTGTGAGTAAGTGAATGGAGCACGAGCTTGAGAGGCTGTGCATTGCTGCTCCTTGCTGTGTCTCTTCCTCATCTTGGTAAATTCATGTGCAGGTTAGAAAAAACATGGCGGCGCCATGCTAAATTAGCATTATGCTATTTTATTTTTCTTTTCCTGATATAAACCAATTTAAATGCTCTTTTTGTTTGATGTACGAGTATGCTAATAGAGATTTGAGGTTACAACATCTTAGCAAAGCACCTTTGGTTGATTTTGCACTAATTTTGATGATGATTATTATTATTAGGTTAAATGCACATGAGGGGATTTACCATGTGAAAGCTTCTGAAACGCTAATCCCAGTAGCTCAAATAGGGTTTCTACTGTAAAATGGGATAACTTTTGAAGGGGGATACATTGTTTTATTACCCACTTGATGATGAAATAATTTAATTGTAATTCATTTTATGATTTGGAAAAGGTTAAAAACGATAAAAATAAAAATAAGTTAATTGGTTATAATATTTTTGATTAAAAATACAGCTATAGCAGTGAGAAGAGATATAATAATGGAATTGAATGAGCTGTGTACAATGATGCTCTCATTGTTGTGCTGGCCAGGTTCTCAGTGACAATTAAGAAAACCTCAGATTGGATTCTTCTCTCCGGATGGAGCTGGTGAGCCTGTGCCCAGAACCGAACCAGATCCTCGTTGGATGAACCTTCATTCTTCTTTCCAAACTCCAGAGTGGTAACAACTCAAAAACCACCACACAAAGGAAAAGGAAATGAACTTAAAGATATATTGACTGGACGAACAACTAAAAAAGGACAAACAAACGCTGAGCTCAGTAGGACTTGGATTTTTTTAATATTGAGATGCAGTTTACAGAATACACCCTTTGCATCATATCTGGCTTTTTCACGCTTGTCAGTCAAACCCATCAGGAATTTGAAGAAATCAGCCCTGATCCCAGAGACACGTCTTTGTAAAGAATAGGAAAAGCGTGTGTTCTACCTGTCCAGGCTAAAAACGTAGTGCTGTAAGACGGCTTATACAACACAACCACTGCCAGACTTTTAAACTGCTATTCCACATATAATATAAAGGCTCTTGGTAACTCCACCTCTGTTCATTCTGCTAAAGTATTGAAACCTGAAAGTGTAGCAACTATGCTTAGCCTCTACTCTAAACTCACCGTAAAAGATTTTAATCCTTGTGAATGAGGAAGTGCCGACGCCGTCTCTTAATAAAGCATTCCTGTCACAGTTGGCTGTTTTGACCTGTCTGACTGGTGTAGTGAGAGTCACACGAGGCGAAGACAGAGCCACTCCACAGCAGCAGCTCCAACAGAGAGGTTAGCTATGGGTGACAGCGACTTCAGAGTCTGTCCCTGTGTGTCCTCTCTGTGGGACAGGCTCACAGGACGTAAGAAGACTGAAGACCGGCCCGCTCCAGCCCAGGTGGAGATGACTCCAGCGCCCCCTTCCCCGGTGGGCAAGTCCCGGACTGAATCGCTCTACGTGGGACTGTGGGATTTTGCTGGAGGACAAGAAGACGAGATGTCCTTTCAGAAGGGGGACATGTTTAAGGTGTTGGGGCGCAGCGAGGAGTGGTGGACAGTGCAGAGGGTTGATAAGAACGGAAATGTCCGCGGCACCGGGAATGTTCCCTATAACTATCTGGAGAGAGTGGAATCACTGGAGACACAACCGTGAGTTTCATTTAAACTGTTACAGCATTAGAACTGGTAACAATCACAGTCTGTGTGGGATTTAGGTGCTATGTGTTTGTAATATAATATAGTAGTAGTAGTTCTTGGTATTAAGAAGAATACATTGTAGACCAGTTGCATATTACAGTCATTGCACAAACTTGGGCGTCTATTACGGCCCTGAGCCTTTCTATAAACATGTAAGAACACTTCATATCAGATGTGAATGTTGATAATATTAAGGCTAAACTGTGTTCAAGCTACTGCCTTTAGCTATAGCATTAGTGAAAGCATTGGCTGCGCTGCAGTAAGCCTGCAGACCAGAGCCGCTGCAGAATCACAGCAACTTTTTATCAAACCCAATCCAAACTCTCACAAACAAAGCCTGGATCAGCTACCGGTACGATATTGAATATATTTATGTTTCCATGATGAGGGAGTGCAGTGTTGGGGAGTAATACATGTATTTAGAATACTCATTTTGAGCTACTGTATTCTGGTAAAGTTACACTTTCATTTGAGAGTATTTAGAATAAAGTTACTTTCCAAATATCAAGGGAATACATCCCAGTATCTGTCATTAAATTTTAGCTCCATATTGCACAACATTATTAAGAACTTTTAATGTTGACCTAGCCTGGTTTTACCAGACCCTCGTACTCATTGCGTTTCATACAAGGGTCTGGACCTTCACAATTGAGCTCCGTTATCAGGTGGGAGGGGTGAACCGTTTTTTGCTAGCGTTGGTCGTGACGTATGTAGTGCACCCGAGTGAGTGGGAGCATTCCTTGCGTATTCCAAGGCTTCAATTTTAATTTCTGGATATTTGGGAGCCGAGCCAGGACGGATTGAAGAGCTTCCATTACTTTCATATCCGCTGCCATTGCCAAACTACAACCAGCAAATGAGGCGCAAATGCTTGACGTCACCAACAAGCCCCGCCTCCCCCGCTCACTGAATGGTAGGTTGACTGAGATCAGACCCAGACGTACATATAGGGAAATGATAATTGACCGGAGTTTACGGATGGCTAAATCCAGGCTAATGTTGACCTGTTTTCCTCCTAAAATAAAATAAAGATTTAAAACTCCTGATAACACAGTTCAAACACTGCACATGTGTCACATGCTGCTCCATTTGCCAACAAAGTTAAAGGGCCTAGATGCAAGTTGGCCATTTTATACTCATTACTGCCACCTCAGGTCTTAGGCGTAACTGCAGTCTCTATATCAAGCTCGTGCAAGACGGCACTTCGGACCCGAAGTAACAACTTTATAAGTGACAGTGCAGGATTTTAGAGGCAGTTGTGGTGAACAGGTTTGAGCTCATTCTACACATTAGGACATGGCTGGAACATGTAGGGGGAGGAAAACACATAATTTTAACATTTTTAAACTCTGTATAGTCCCTTTAAAGAGTTCATCATTAATGGTGAGTTTACAACAGGTGTTCCAACAACCGTAATCTTCATTTTTGTAATTATATGCCATATTTATACGCCATATTTATACATACATTTAATGACAATCAACGTGAAATTATTCTAAAAGTATTCAATATGTTTAGAATACAGTACTCTGAGAAGATCAAGTAAGCAAGTATTCACTTTTCAGTAACTAAATACAATATCAAAGTATTCTCCCCAACACTGAGGGTGTGTGCATGATGCATTAAATGACAGTTTGAAACTAGCCTCGGCGTCATTATCTCTTCCACTGGTCTGTCTCACTCTTGGGCTTCCTGCTGGAGCGCCCCTAGAGAGTAATATGCCTGTTAAAATCAATAAATTATTATTTTGTATAGGCCGCAGTGTTCAAAGCGTGTGAAAAAAGTAGTGGCTCATAGTCCGGAAATCTCAGTTTGTTTACAAAATCTGATTTGAAAGTACAATTGAATGACCCTGATAGAAACAAAACTTATTTTTGTTAGTCTTTTGTGAGTCAGATACTAATTCAGCTGCTCAGCACACAACACACAACACACAACACAACGACACAACAGCACGAGCTTCTGCACTGAGGGCGAACACCAGCATTTCTACAGTCTGTCTCTTCAAATTCTCTTTTATATTAGTTGCTTAGCGACTCATTTTCTTTTAGTAGATTGCATTTGTTTTTGCCACCAAAGTTTACTGTAAACACAGTAATTCATGTACATTTTGGGCACTGTCTGCATTTTCAACTATCACTAACAGAGTCTGAATCATCACTAAAACAGTCTAGAAACTTTTGTCTTTCACTGCCTGGAAAAAAGTGAAAAATCCCTCGTGACTGGTTTCATTCTCGGGAGTATGACAACAATATTTAAAGAATGTTTCCAGGAAGAGAGAAGTTGGCGCATGAGAGGCAGCTTTCTGTGGTGACTGTCTTAGCTTCAGTTTAGTGGTGACACCTGTGTTGCTCTAATGTCAGATCTGTGCTTTTAGTGTGTGCTATATGTTTTTACACTTTAAAGTCACTGTACCTGATTTTGCTTCATCCTGCTTCAGTATTGTAAACTCAGACATTTGTGAGAAAAACACTGTGCATCTAATTATAAAACATTTGGAACATGTTTATGAACTAAAGAAGAACTTGTATTACCCCGGGAGGGACTACGGAAAGGATTTATTAAGGTAAACAAAAGTTAATGGGATGATTGGGGGGTCTTTCATCTCCCCCTGGTGTCTCTGGCCAGAAAACATCAATTACAACTTCTGCCTCCGGGTAAGAGCACCAATACACACTAATGGAATCACGAAGAAGAAGCTAGCAGGCTAATGGGCAAAGCTAACTGCGGGCTAGCGCCACTTAAACAGTGTTTACAGCCAAGCTTGAGTGAAAAAAAATACCTCCAATGTGTAATTGGATGTACAATATCCCTCTGTCCCTTTGTCTTTTCTGTCAGCGTAGTATTTACTCTCACGGACAATTTATGAGTAAAAAAACGCATGTGGTGCAGTGGTCCTTATGGTCTCTAGGGGCATGAGTTCTGCTTTAAGTCTGATTTTGCAGTTGAATTGTGTAATGTCGAAAGATTCAACTATACCACAATTACAGTAAACCAAACATGTTTGAATTTTAAAGCCAATTTTCTGATGCACAGAGAGGCAAGCAGCCTGTAATAGACCAGAATAAACACAGATATAGCTGTTGCTCCCCTCTGACACTTCCCTTTTATAACTGCTGGACAAACAACAAAACCTCGGTCGCAAGGAGCCTCACGCAGACCAGGCCAAACAGTACCACATGATGTCCCCATTTCAGCCATATCTGAACCACAAACAAACTCTAGAGGCACTTGCAGCTTTCATGTTTCTTCTCTTTGCTGATATTCGTTCAGCAATCGATGGTTTTCTTTCTACTGAAAATATGTGACTGCACTCAATGTTCCAGGCTGAGGAAGTGTGGTCTCTGAGAGGGCTTATAAATTTTCAGACAACACACGCCCTGGTCCACAAACACTACGTTTACACTACAGTACAACAACCTTCTCTGCAAACTCTGCAAAGTGAGCCAGAGCGCCCCTCTCCTCTACACTCCTTGATTCTGCCATTGAACGCTTCCACGTTATCCCCTTGTGTCCATCTTTAGGTGGTTTTCTGGGACGACCACGCGCTCCGAGGCAGAGGCCCTCCTCATGAGTTCTGAAAATGAACGAGGGACATTCCTCGTTCGTCGCAGTGAGAGTGACACAGTGGGGTACGTCCTCTCAGGTAAGGATTCAGTGTTCCATATTCAGTGATTGTCCAGATGAGCTAAACCTTAGGGGTCAGAAAGTGTCCTAAACTACCGTGCAAAGTTCCATATACTTTTTTGTTCATATGTTCATGATGCCGTTATTGGTTGAAGGCATTGTGTTCTTGAAGACAATCTTCACAGCTTAATCTTTTTTTTTTGTTCTGGCAGTGAAATCGTGGAATCCGGTGAGACACTTTAAAGTTCTCCAAGACAAAGACGGCAACTACCAGTTTGAATCGTCTCAACACTTCGCCTCTCTGGTCGACCTGGTGGACCACTTCGCTGACAACGGCTTTGAAGGGATCGGGAAACTGGGGGAACCATGTAAAAAGGTACAGACCTGTTTGCCTCTCCTGCCTCATGACAGTTTGTTTCCACAAATAATGGAATCTGGCACTGCTTTATTTACTTGTGTGCCAGTTTTTGAGAGGGCTAGATAGTACACTTTTTCCAAATCCAGTGTCACTGACATGGAATAACGACACTTCCTGCAGTACATGTCCACCTCAAAGACCTATCCTCTGTGTCTTTAATTCCAAATGTTTTCAACACTGCCGCTCCATGGCAAGCGCCCTGTAGGCCGTCCATGCCAACCAAGTTCAAAAGGTTTTCTAGACCTTCAGTCAAAAATAAAAGCTTATTTTATGTATTGTTTTTTATTTGATTTCGAGACCATAGTAGATTCTCACTGAAGGCATTAAAGCAGTACTAAGTAACGTCTTTACCTTAATAAATCATTTTCGTAGTCCCTGTGCGGGTAATACAAGTGTTTATGGGATGATTGGAGGGTCTTTCATCTCCCCCTGGTGTCTCTGGCCAGAAAACCATGTTTGCAACTAGACTGCCACCGGTCCGGAGAAAGCAAAACACACTAATGAAATCACGAAGAAGAAGCTAACATGCTAACGGGCAAAGCTAACTGCGGGCTAACGTCACTTTAAACAGTATTTACAGCAAAGTTTGAATGAAAAAAAATATTTCCATTGTATAATTGGATGCACAGTAACCCTCTCTCCCTTCGCCTTTCCTGTCGGCGTAGTATTTACTCTCCAAGACAATTAATAAGATAAAAAAACGTAACTTTCTACTACACCTGCAGTTGCGCTTATGGCCTCTGGGGGAAGAGTTACTTAGTACTGCTTTAATTTATAAAGGAACACCTATCGAAATATGAAGTTGACATAACTGTTGCTTTGATTACTGCTTTGACACACTTTTGACATGTTCTCAATGGGCTTCTTGATGTAGTCACCAGAAATGTTTTAGACTTCGCTGACTGTTGAAAGCCATTTCAGGGACCAAATAAATGTATGTAAAAAACACTTTTTAAAGCTTTTTGTCCTGTTAGTGTGTCATTCCCTCCTGAAAACATGCTTCCAGTGTTGCTCAGATTGATTCATGTATTTTTGAGTAATCTTTCAATCTGTTGCTGTTGTTTTGCTGGATGGGACGAGGCCCCTTCAATGTTCTCTTCCTCAATTCAGCCCACAGCACCCGCCCCTTCAGACTTAGCTTTTAATTGATCTATTTTAAATACTTTTATAAGAAACCCCTGGCTTATGTTGTCTGTACTCACTTGTGTACACATCAACAACAATAACGTACTGAAGTTTTTTTTTAGGTTTTTATTCAAAATTATTTAAAAACTATGAAATAAATATAAATATATTTTTGAACCCTTTGTGTCCTGTGTCCTCTATATGTTTGTCATCTGGGGCGCAACAGTACTGAAAGAAATACCAAGCTAAGGTGTCCACAGTTGTTAAAAATGCCTGGATCACGCATTATATCAAGAGACAAATTTGAAATTCGATATATTGAGGCAGGAAAGAATTGCGATAAATGATAATATTGAGACAACTGAACCCGCGATGGGTACAAATTGATGTATCCTTTATAACACATGAGTTGCAATTAAGATGAAACACAATTGATTTCAGTAAAAATAGGATCAAAATTAAGAAAAAATTATATTAGTGCACTGACAATAATTATTCATATGTTGTTCTTCTGTCATTTATTGGATAATTTGATAGAGTAATTATTGTGACAGGCCTATATTCAGGTCACTTGAAGTGTAGAAAGTTCAAAAATGATTAAATTCAACATTAAATGAATGCATGAACGTGAGGGTGAATGACTGGCTGGTTCCTCTTTATTTGAACAAAAAGCCACATCAGCCGTTGAAAAACTAAAATGATTTGACTCGTTTGTCCAGGAAAAGCCGGCGGTCCCAGACATGATGTCGGGTGTGTCAGAGCTGGACTTCAATGTCCCGCTGGAGGAAGAGTCTCTCTACGCGGCGCTGTGGGACTTTGATGCGCGGCAGCAGGAGGAGGTGTCCTTTCAGAGGGGGGACCAGTTCAAAGTCCTGGGACGCAGTGAGGAGTGGTGGAAAGTCCAGAAGATCGACCCGAATGGACAAGTCCTGAGTGCTGGGATTGTGCCTCATAACTACCTGGAGAGGGCCGGGGCGCTGGAGACACAGCCGTGAGTCAGAGATGCTGCATTATAATGGGAGGATTTTACAGGAGAAACTAGACCAGTCACAAAAGCTCACTGGTTCAGTCTGAATCCAGAGTTCCATATTGAGCATGATTTCTTCTTGTGTGCAGGTGGTATTTCGGGAAGCTGACCCGCTTGGAGACGGAGGCCATTCTGAAGAGTTCAGAAAACGACAATGGAGCGTTCCTCATACGCCGCAGTGACAAGGACTCAGTTGGATATGTCTTCTCAGGTACGCAAGGAAGTGGAAAAAGACACGAAAAAGGACATTTGAGTGCTGGAATGATCAGGTCAAAGAGTATGGCGTATCATGATACTGTAGAGGAGCATTTCGTGCATGAGGAAGGCACCAACTTGTGACATCAGAAGGTGGAATAGAATGCTTCGGGCTTTTGAGGAGACAGGCTGAGTATAAAGGATTGTTCAAACACGTATGGATGAAATAAAACGCAACTCCAGGTTAATGTTTTGTGATCAAACAATTTAAAATCTCCAAAAAAGTGACCAGTTTGAAAAGGGAAAACGCGAGGTTTCAATTTATTATGTGTCCAAATGCAATCAGAACTTGGGCTGGGTACCTTTCAATCTTTGACGATACCAGCACTTTAAGGATATTTGGTTCATGATACCAGTTCCTTAACAATACTCGTTTGATGCCTTGACTAGATTATTCATGATTCCATAAAACAGAATGATATTGTTCATGCACACATACATTTGTGCAGTGTACGACTAATAGTTGTTCTGTGGACAGTTTCCCCCACCTTAGCTGTAGCTCTCTGCAGTTCATCCAGGCTCATCATTGGCTTCTTGGTAACAGCTGTGGTCAGTGCTGTCCTTGTTCGGTCAGTAAGTTTAGGAGGACGGCCGGGTCTTGGTAGGTTTGCAGTGAAGTCATGCTCTTTCCATTCCTGGATGGTGCATTTAACTGTACTTTGAGAGATGTTCAAAGCTTTGGACATCTTTTTATAACCTAACCCAGCTTTATACTTTTCCACAACTTTATCCCGGACCAGTCTGGTGTGTTCTTGGACTTCATGATGCTGTGTGCTCCACAATAGTCTCTGAACAGACCTCTGAAACAGTTCTGAAAGTCTTACTCGTGTTTGAGATTGCAGTGCTTTGCGAATTTCTTCCTAGAAAAGAAAGCGTTCAGGGTTAAGGGAAATGTCTGTTATGTGTCTGCCACAACCCATGCCCTATAATTGGATAAAGAACTGCATCTCATTGTTGCGCAGTGAACACCCCGGTGAACCACTTCAAAATCCAGAAGAACAAAGACAACAACTACCACCTGGAGCAGACCCCAAACTTCTCGTCACTGAGCGCATTGGTGCAGCACTACAGCCGCAGCAGCATCGCTTCCATGGGCATACTGGGAGCGCCGTGCAAAAAGGAACTTCAGGTGATCACCTTGTTTACTGTCAGGGGAAGGGGGCCCAAAGGTGTGATCGAGTTGAAATCAATCCGACTCTCTTTAAATACAGAGCGAATTGTGGCTGCGACCAACAGAGCAAGACCTGACAGACGCCTGATTGGCTCACACACCTCCACGTGCTCCTGCTCGAAGTGGGGGTAGAACGGAGCGAAGGAAAGCAAAATAGTTTTGCTTTGTCAGGCTGCTGCTTTGTCTATTATAGGCCACACCAGCTTAGAGAGCATTTAAAGGGGGGTATTATGCAGTTTTGTGGAGTTTTTCAAGCTTTTTACCATGTTACAATGTTGTTCTATCATCAAAGCATTTTATGTATTTTTATCATTGTGTCTTGCATATGCACTAATGGGCTGGGCATGCAGTGTGTAAGTAAGTACCGTATTTTCCGATAAGTAGCTCTGGAGTGTAAGACGCACTAGCCAAAAAACGAATAGAAAAACAACAGGCTGAATAGGCGTACGGTATGCTAACGTAACACATTATTGATAAGCTACATGAAGCATAAACAACAAACTTGGTGTCTGGTATGTTAACGTCACATAAACAGTTCAGATAACTGTTGCATAAAGAACATAACAAAGTCACGGAGGCGTATCTGCACCGTTGACAAGCCTCTCCCGGCAGCGCGTTTTTCAAGCTCTCATTTGTGAACTCGTTGCACTAGCTGTGGCCATCTAGCTTTTCGCCCGGGATTAGCTTTGTTTTGTTTTCTTCTCCAAGAGTAGCCTCCGCTTCTTGCTCACTCCAAACGTTCTTTCTGCTGGTCGATTAGCCAAATGCCTCATTCTTTTTCTGTCAAGAATGCCCAGCAGCGCCCCTAAATACTGCACAGTCATTTAGGCCTCTGCCCCCCGCCCCACTAGTCTTTCTATTTCATTGATGCCTTGGGAATTATATAATAAAAATATGGTTCATTTAGGTGCACCAGGACATAACTTATAAACTGTTTTATAAAATGTCACTGCCAGTATTTACAGTATTATTAAATATATTTTGCCTGCACAATTCCTCTTCCATGGTCAAACATAGTTAATAATAAAAAAACATTAAATTTAAATGCATGAGTCTCATATTTCTGACCAAATAAATATTACACAGTGAAATATTTATTTTAACGTCACACAGCTCTAACAGAGAATGTTGAAAGAGCTATTCAAAATGTTGCTTCTTTTAAAAATGTGCAGAACTCAATAATGAAGCAGTAATTTGTATTTCACTACATTTTAAAGTCATTGTTTTTTATATGTACATTTTTTCTCAAGTTGTTTCAATGAATTGATGCATTTAATTTTAATATCTTGAACAAATTTGGCTTTTTATTACGGTTTCTATAATTTATTTGATTTATGACTGACAAATGAATATAAAGTAAGGGGAAATTGATCTATGGCCTAAAGGTTTTGTTAAAGTAATTTACATTAGCTATAGTTTATCATCTGGGATCGGCTCTGCTCTGGGCTCATGTACAGGCTAATTGAGACCAAAACTTTCACTATTGATCAGACATTTGCTCAGAGGCAGCAGCGCGGCAGCATCGTGGATATTTGCTTTGGGATCGCTTCCTCGACGATTTACGTTATATTTTAACCCTGGAAATAAGATTTTACCTGGACCTGGACACATGAAGATGAGAGATTACAGCGAGGACTGTGTGATCTGTCTGCAACTTTGTGAAGCGCATCCTGCAGCTCGTCTTGGGCCAACTCTAAACTGACTCACGGGCGGACTTCATTCTTTTCCTGGTGGCTGTAGCTCTGGACACACTGGTTCTTCTGACACATCTGGACACACTGGTTCTTCTGATACATCTGGACACACTGGTTCTTCTGATACATCTGGACACACTGGTTCTTCGGATACATCTGGACACACTGGTTCTTCTGATACATCTGGACACATTTGTAATCCTTGTATAACTGCGTTTGCCTAATCACAAAAATTGTTTTAACTTGGTATCCCTATTTATTCCTGACTGTAGTGATGTTAATGCACCTGAGTAAATTCTCCTTTGTGTCAGAGCTGTGCACATCCTGATCAGTGTTTACAGTGGTGAGAGTTGTCTGATGAGGGGGGTGGGGGGGAGGATCAGGGCAGTCGCACCGTTGCGGTTCTGGACAAATGTTTAGTCGCACGAGTGAAGGCTCATGGTCACACTTTAGAGCCCTGTATAAATCTGTCTTGTGTATCTGTAAAGCTCAGTACATCTTGAACTAATAATGAACAAACAATTGAATAATTATGACAAATGTTAGTACGTTGGGAGTTGTAGATATGCATTTTGCTGATGTAGTTGGGATGGTGCATGTTAATGAACACGTGTGGGGTAAATTCTATCCAAAGTCCCTCCTTCATAAACACTTTCATTCATCCTGGCCGTGTGTACATGTTTTAGTGGGAGGGGAAACTGGAGCACCCAAATGAAATGTTGGCAGGCACGGGGAGAACATACAGACTCCACAAAGGATCAGTCTCATTTAAATAAGAACAAAGTTGGAACAGGGCCTTTAAAGCTGTCAAGCCTGTCCTTCCGTGTTCCACAAAATGACCCACTCTCTTGTTCCTATTTCAGCTGGTTGCACTAAATGCACCACAGAGAATTTCCAAGCTACCCACTATCTAATTCAGTTTTTTAATGCTGTGTAGAGAAAAACCGAAGTCCCGCTGAGTGAGTGGGAGAGGCCTAAAGAGGAGTTTGTGTTGGAGGAGGAGCTCAGTGACGGCTCCTTTGCAGATGTTTACAGAGGAACATGGAGGAACAGCACCAGCGTGGCCATTAAAGTCATCAAGAAGGGTACGTATAAACCTGAAATCAGAACTAAACCAAGTGTAATCTTGGCTTAATTCTATGAACCTGCTTGAACTTACAAACAAACTCTCAACGCTGATGACCAGTTCTTTGATGCTTTGAATAGATTGAATATTGGTGATAAACAAGAGGAGGTGTTTGAAGACATCTGACAGTGATGCTACTACATCTGCTCAGTTTTGGAACGAAACCTATCCCATTTTTTCTGACAAGCATTGCAATTAGATTTGTGATTTATGTGTTATTGTCAAAATGATGTCACAGTGTAAACTTTAAAATTGTTTGAGTAACAACATTAGAGAAGTGACTGAGATATCAATAGCTAACTAATAAATGTGTCCCATGCATTCGAGAACATGTTTGTAGAGGTTTGAACTAAGCAGCTATTAGACAGAATATAACCTCGTGGAGGGATTATATTGTACTGCCTAAATATTACAGTTTTTGTGATCTGGTAATTACAACCATTCAGTGATGCTCAGCAAGGGATAATTCATCTTCTGGAGAGTCCCCATGTTTCCAGAGGACAAGTGGATATCCATCCCCACTCTTCTGTCCTGGTAAAATAAACCAGTCCAGTCAGTAACGGTCATCCAAACATTTCCATTCCAGTGGGTGTTAGTCTGCAGGATCAGGATCAGAAAATGTTACTTGCTCTTACAGTGCTCCTAAAAATGTTCCTGATATTATTTGGAAGACGGAGTTTCACTCAAGTAAACTATGTCATCTATTGCAATTCCCAACTTTATGGATATGGAATTGTTTCTCTGCTATCCTTAAATAGATATATGTGTATGTAAAAAGAACGTGTCATGCACATAGGACATTTTCATACATAGTCGGTACTAAACAGTGTCATCATCATTCTATACTACTGTTAGATACCTAAATGTGACTGATTATTCTGTTGCTTACATGAATAACAGATATTACCTTGTAAAAAGTGTTTGCTGCAATAGCACTAGCTTGAGGGCTTCTATATCCACTGCCATCGTCTGCCTAAATCAACAGGTATAAAGCTATAAATAGGACTCTCTCTTCACTAAGTTGGTGCTGCTGCCTTTGCAGCAGACTATAACCATTTCTCCACTGACATCGATGAAATAAGAGCACTATAAGTCAGCTACGTACGGGGTTTACATATTGCTAATGTTCTGATGCGAGCAGTCAGTGCCTGGGAGATCACTAAGTAGAGAATATGTAAAATGTCCAATGTTCATTTGCACCAACAAGTCAACACTGCACTTTTTCTCTAGGTGGCCTGAAAAAGGCTTTGTGTCTGTGTAGTAGCTGATTTTCTCTGCAGTCCTATGTAAACTAATACGAGTGAGCGGGTGGGAACAATTCATGGCGGCACTCTTGGGAACTTCCAGAATAAGATATATACTGTACAGGGGATAGACAGTAGCCATTCAGTCCCATTTCGTTTAAAAAGTGTTGCTCCTTTCCACCAGGGCCTCAATATCAGCTCCCCGCCATAAGGACCAAAGAGAAGCGCTATCCTCGCCCATTGGTTTAAACTAAACCAAATCTAACCGTCTTAACTCGGTCTAACAGAAGAGACTGAATATGCTGCTGGTGTTTTCCGACTTTATTATTCAGATTTTTCAGATCACAACTACTTCACTGCCACTTGTTGATTCACCGACTGATCGACTTTCTTGACCACAATTCATAATCTGTGGGCAGTTTCTAAAACTTTGCTCTTTCATCGTCGCACTGGTAACATTTTTGTCATTCATTGGTCGTTCACGGCAAACATGAAGCAAAATGTTAGCGTGTCTTTATTTTTACATATTAGACACATGTAACGAGGGATTTTGAATCATCAATTGGGTCCTGATAAAGTGTCGAACCAACCAACCAGTGGGCAAACTTAAATCAAAGAGTCTACATTGTATAAGACCGTTTCTCTGGTTCTGTCCAAGAGAAATCAACCACAAAGCAACTTGAGGTCACATGACTCTTTCTCGTTCCTGCAGAATTCAACATAGACCTGGCAGTGTTTCGGGGTGAAATCCAGCAGCTGGTGAACCTGCGCCACCGTCACCTGGTCTCTCTGCTGGCCGTGTGCACCGAGTCGCGCTACATGGTGACGGAGCTGATGGAGAAGGGCAGCCTGCTACACTTCCTCAGAGGTCGGTGCGTAGCTGTGTGCATCACCACATGGAATCATAGAAACACTGAAATCATTGTTCAGCTCCTGAAATGTGCCACGGTTGCCAAGTTCTGCATCGCTCACATTTGTTTTCCTTTGAAAGAGTCGTACGTGATAGTTCCAGGTTATTGTGAGTGTCCCACAAATGACCGTCTGGAGCTCTGCTAATCTGCTCAGCCAATCATATCTTGAAAGGTTTTTTTTATTGATCCGATCAAGTTGTCACGACTTCACTGATGAGTTTGTTAACGTAAGGTGTAAGGCCGGGTTCACAAATTAAATTTCACTGAGGTCCAAATTGAAAGAAATTGTCAGGCAAAGGTCCGGAACATACAGAGTTAATTCATGGTTATATGAGGATTTTTACATTTTAAGCCTTACTAAATAAGTCATGCCCCTAGCCCGCAGTTAGCTTTGCCCCCGTTAGTCTGCAAGCTTCTTCTTCGTGAGTGTGTTTTGTTCCCATAAAGATACTAATATGCTCATAAATGTGGTTAATGAAGAACTGGAAAAAACTATCCTTGTGGTTTAAGGCCAATAAATTATCACTTAAAATTAAGAAAACAAGCTTTATATTTTTTGTGACACAACATAAAAGTTTAAACCCTTCTATAAAAATCCAAATTGATGGCATTCCCATCAGGAATGTGAGTTCAGCTCGCTTCCTTGGAGTCCTGGTGGATGAATCCCTGACCTGGAAACCACACCTTAATTTCATAAGTACAAAAATAGCCAAAGCAGTCGTATATTGGGAAAATCTCGGCATCTGATCAACACAAATGTTGCAATGATCTTGTATTACACAATGATATATCCATATATTAAATATTGTTATATTGCTTGGGCCAGCACTCATAAAACCAAACTTGAGCCAATTCTTCATCTCCAGAAACGAGCCTTAAGAATAATCTTTTGTGTAGATCGTAGACATTCCTCAAGGCCCCTGTTTGCTAAAGCCGGTGTTCTTAGTGTTTACCAGGTTAACCACTTACAAGTTGGTCAATTTGTTTACGGTTCCGTTAAAGGGGTACGGCCACAGCACCTCAAAAAAATGTTTTCCTTTAACAATGAATTTCATAGATTTCCCACTCGCAGCAGCAATCTAATCAGAGCACCTTTTGCTCGCTCCAGACACTCTCAGTTCAGTGTTCTATACACAGGACCCAAAAGATGGAATATCCTGCCAACTCCTCTCACGGAGCTTTCCCCAATTCAGTTTAGAAAATCTCTTAAATCTTTGCTTCTGAGTGATTGCTATTTTCCTCTTGGGATCCATTTCTAAACCCAGTATTGATGTACGTTGTATTGTGTTTTCTGACAATGTACTTTAATTTACTTTGTATGTGTTGCATGCCTCACATTTGCTTTTAATTTTAACTTATGGAGGTTGCCACTCATTAAGCCCCTTGAGGGTTTTCGGCAGCCTTCCATCACATTTCTGAAACCAGATGTAATCATGCTATTGTTTTATTATGTGAAAATAAATCAAATCAAATCAAATTTTCTGCTATTTTGTAATAATGCTGTTTCCAGACCTTTTAGGATATTTACTAATGAAAAAGAAAAAGAGAATCTATTTTTATCTCATTGACATCCTTCTGCATAGCGTTTGTCATTGTACATTTGTACAATATGAACATGTAGTTTGGAGTTTGGGGAAACCAGAGCACCTGGAAATAAGATATGAACTTTAAATAATCACCCCCTTCTTGTAGGTCCAGAGGGGCAGCACCAGGACACGGGGTCTCTGGTGCACATGGGATTACAGGTGGCTGATGGGATGTCCTACCTGGAGGAGAACAACTGTGTCCACAGTGAACTGGCGGCTCGGAACGTCCTGGTCGGAGAGGATTATATCTGCAAAGTGGCCGACTTCGGGCTGGGCCGACTCCTCAAGGTACGACTCGGACTAAAGCAGCTCTGGACTGAGGCGCGGTGCACTCAATACGGCCATCTAATGGTGGGACACAGTAGAAATAGACCGGAGGAGGGCGACACAAGGCCAGATATATTTGATGAATTCATCATTTCTACCTGTTTGGAAAAAACACTCAGAAAGACTAATTGTAGGAAGGACTGTAGGCCGGGTAGCATCACTACAGGCCAGGGGTCGGGTTGGAAATGGAATTTGTTTGTTCAGGTGAGTGCACAGAGAGAGGCGAATGTTACTGCGGTGAAAGAGGTTTATCCAAAACCTCTTGAATACCAGCTTGTCACCAACTCGGGGTTAAACGTTCATGACCTAAAGCTTAAGGGGAAACTGTGGCTTTTTGAAGATAAACTGTGGTTTGAAGTTCACCTGTTGTTTTTCAGGAGACATTTTACAACATGGATGAGTCTAAGTTCCCGTACAGATGGAGCGCTCCTGAGGTGATCGCTTCAGTGAGATTCTCAAACAAATCTGACGTCTGGTCGTTTGGAGTTTTGCTTTACGAAATCGTCACGTTTGGAGGCGTCCCTTATCCAGGTCAGGACACGGTCAAAATGCGCTTTCCTTCTAACAGCAGCATTATATGAGATATTATAGCATTTCCCTTGTACTTTAATTAGAGCTGTGATTATTTTTTTCAAAAATGCGATTAATGTCACTTTGCCTTTGATTAATCACATTTGTTTATTTGCATGTTTCTAAAGAAAAACAGAGCCAGTTTTTTCTATTTTTATTCTGAAAGTGCCAGGCTGACATCTTGAACAATTCTGCAATATTGCACAAAAATGTGCTGATATTAACCTACAATTAAAACTATAAACGTTCTGCTCTGCTATATAAATACACTGCAAAGATTATCTTCCTACAACCAGTTATGTAAGCAAACAAGCTTACTACATTCAGTGGCTCTCCACTTTGCAGTTGATTTGATAAACTTCTCTGTTGTAGATTTGTTGACTTCTCCAGTGTCGTCACATCTTTGCTTCTATCCTTGCTACTCTCATCAAATGCTTGATGTACTCTGGTGATAAGAGAACTCATCGTTGTTGCAATATGTGCACTGCACCCTGTTCTTATCAACAGTCCCATTGGGGTGTTTTCTGAAGCAAAATTTGCCACCGAGCAGCACAGTGTTTTTGGTCTCCTCGTCCATACTTGTACTTGTGCATTAACTGACCTACTCACAGTGACCTGGTCACAACCGGCCCCGCCTTTCAGGGCCTTGTGACCCTCCGCACATTAGATCGTCATACAGACAATGCAATTATCCTGTGTAAAAAAAAAAAAGCGAATGTGCTAATTTACAATGATTATATGTGTCAAACACAAGGCCTGCGGGCCAGATCTGGCCGGCAAGATGATTTAATCTGGCCCCTTGTAGAGCATGCATTTCTGATTGTGTCTGGGTAAAAAAAGTAAAGTAAGTCTAGCTCATTCCATGTCACTCCTGCCACTAGCTTAAATTAAAAAAAGAAAGAATTCCATGTGTTACAGCCATGTAGTAAATGGTCAATCTGCCCCAGGGCGGCTGTGGCTACAATAGTAACTTACTGCTATCGAGTGGAGTGAATGAATAATGACTTTATGAAGCTCTTTGAGAAACGTGTGACACAGGCTGGTAAAGCGCAGTAAGTGTAAGATGTTGTTTATGAATTTTGACCCACGACCCAAACGAGTTCGACATCCCTGCGCTAACGTGTGAAATTTGACAGCCCTAATTTAAATACCGTTTTTGAGGCTTTGTACTTTACTTGAATAGTGTTTTTGTTGAAAATATCCATTTGAAAAATATAATATGTTCTACTCCATTAGATACATTTCTGCTCATGTGTTTTGTTCATTGTTAAAGTGAAATAATGCACCCTCAATGACCAGTAGGGGGTGCTATGCAGATGTACTGCCAAGGGCTACTGCCTCACAACAGGGAAGAAAGTTTGTCCCTGTCGAGTTGTCGTACATTCAGGCTTACATTCAAGATATTTTTTCAAAACACTTATTTAAGCAGATTTGTACTTTCCACTTTGAGTCCTTAATTTTAATGGAGCGATTTCTTACAAATATCAATCAGCTCCCACCGACTTCGACCTAAAGAAACATCTGATCTTTTGTTTTCTTCCCCGTCAGCTTTTAGCACCAGGGAGGTTCCAGCGCAGGTGTCCAGAGGGTACCGCATGTCCCGCCCTCCCAAGTGTCCGGAGTTTCTTCATAACATCATGAAGGAGTGTTGGAGCGAGAAGCCAGAGGACAGACCCACCTTCAAGTCACTGAGGGAGCGCCTGGAAAACAGCAAAGAGTAACAAGAGTAAGCAGATGAAGACGACAAGTGAACTGTGGACTAATTCATGAGGCAAAATCAACTTTTATGAGCTTTGAACCATAACCTTTCATTGTCAAAAACGTACCTGACTTTGTACTTCACTACTACTACTTGTAATTCACTCAATTTTGTGTTACCGTCAGATTCCATATTCTCCGTGTTCGCCCCGTTCCACTCCACCCTGACCTCCCCAGCAAATGTTTTATTTCAACTGTTAAAGGAACAGAACAACGTTTTCCATACTGAGATATGTTCTTGCCTGAGCTTAGACGAGTTAATACATAACTGTCTGGTCTTTGTGGAAGAGCGTGGTAGCTTCCAACTTCACCCCGTTTGGAGCTATAGGAATGCATTGGGAGAGGCCAAATGCTACAAGCATCTTTGGTCTTTTTGCGTGACTGAGGGCACACAGGTCTTCCATGCTGTGATATGTTCTTACCTGAGCTTAGACGAGTTGATACGTACCTGTCTGGTCTTTATGCGTGACCGTGGAAGAGTGTGGTGGCTTCCAACTCCTCCCTGTTTGCAGCTATAGGGATATGCTGGGAGAGGCCAAATGCTAACAACATCTTTGTTTGTCTTTGTGTGTGACTGAGCACACACACAAAGACCAGACAGGTACGCATCAACTCGTCTAAGATCAGGTAAGAACTAGCCTGGTTTTACCAGACCCTCGTACTCATTGCATTTCGTACAAGGGTCTGGACCTTCACAATTGAGCTCCGTTATCAGGTGGGAGGGGTGAACTCCTTTGAAACGATTGGATCTGATTTTCGCTAGCATTTGGTCGTGATGTATGTTATGTTATGAGTGAAGCAGCTATCACAACTCTTGGGGGCATTCCTTGAGCATTCCAAAGCTTCAGTTTTAATTTCTGTATATTTGGGAGCCGAGCCAGAATGGATTGACGAGCTTCCATTACTTTCGTATCCGCCACCATGGCCAAACTGCAACCAGCAAATGCAGCATAAATGCTTGACGTCACCTACAACTCCCGCCTCCCCCGCTCGCTGAATGGTAGGTTGAAATTCAACCAATATAGCGCGGCCACTGAGATCAGACCCACGTAACATGTAGGGAAATTATAATTGACCGGATTTTACGAATGGCTAAGGCCAGGCTAGGTAACATATCTCAGTATGTAAAAACGGTGGCCTGTTCCTTTAAGAAACATTCCACATCGTCCTCTTTGCTCTGAGGGGCTTCCATCACCGCCTGCCTCTCCGACCCTTTGTCCATTCCCGACAAAAACACGGATCAACTCTATTTTTCAGCTCCGTCAGAGCCGGCTGGATCAAACTCCACAGTTCAGATCACAGACAGGAAACAGAACGGCCACAACATCCGGATTTTCTTAAAAAATCGATATTTCCGTCTATAGGAGTTTATCACAAAAACACACTTTCACATAATTTGAGAAATTATGTGAAAACTTTATTGATCCCAAGCGGCAATTCATTTGTAACAAACCTCCGAACATTTCACGAACACAGCGGTGGAGAAGACCGGTGCAGACTGAAGAGGAGGCGGCAGGAGCGGAGTGGAGCTGAGCGAACAGGCAGAAGATGTGGAATCTGGGCGTCACCCTGTTCACTTTGGTCCTTTCTTCTTCTACTGCTAAAGCGTGCCGATCCGTACTTCATGGATTGTACTGCATGATTTAAGTAAACCTGTCCTCAACATTTTTAAAGAGTTCTGAGCAGTTCTGCGCTCAAAGTGTGTTCATCGCGGTGCCATTGATGCGCTAGCTTTTGCTGAAAATGAAAGATTGTTTTCATAGTTTTATAATGTTTTGTTTGTTATTAGGATCCCCATTAGTTGCCACCAGGGTAGCAACTAGTCTTCCTGGGTCCATCACAATATTAAGAATACAGAATACAAAGAACAAATACTAAAAAATGAAACACTACAATATAGTGAGGAATAAAAATAGTAACTAAGCAGTCATTTTCTCCCTGTTAAAAGGTTTAAAACACATAGTTATGATTTAAGGGGCCACGTTAATAAAAGGTTCCTTAAAATGAATTTAAAACATCCTTACCTGCAGAGGGCGCAAGCACAGACAATCTTTCCATCGTGAGATCAATAAAGTCCTTTTTTATCTTATTTCAAGTATATTTCCATTATAGAATGTCACAAATCAATGTTACCCGAGTGATCAAAAAGCAGAAACGATGCAGATATTCCTTTTTATCATGACTGATATTATACAAAATTCAGGCAACGTCAACGACTTTGGACACCTTCGTCTTGATGTTCCTAGTAGAGTAATTTAAGAACTGTCTGTTTCAAAAACACAGGGACTGATTTAATCTGAAAACGACTGCCCTCACTTTGGAAAAGGATCATCTTTTCCAGAAAACATGGCGGTCCATCCCCCAGCCATGTGCAATATCGCAAACTTTCGAGCATAACTTTGGACCTGAAAGGGATACAGACTTACGGAAACTAGAGGCTTCAGGTTTTCAAACGAGCCCTTCTTCAAAGCCTCCGTTGTCCAACATCCCAATGAAAATGTGTGAAATTTCTACATCAAAGGTGCATTCGATTATTATTATATATATATGTATGTTTGGCCCTCGACCTGAATTGAGTTTCAACTGGACTGGAGGACGGCTGTGCACCAAGTGAAACTCCCACACAAACCTCAGTGTATCTTTTTTAATGACTTTATGAGTGAAACCAAGCTGTAGAAATGGAAAGTAAGGAGCCCCATCTGGTGGACAGAGAGACAAACTACACTTACGTTATAAAAAGAGTCATATCTTTTCTGTATTTATCCATGTGTTGAAAACGTTTTCAAATCATAATTTTTAAGAATATCTGTAAACATTTTCATTCATGAATAATGTGAATTGTTATTGTCCAGTGTGGGACTGAAATAAACATATCTTCCTTTTCTTATATGGGCAAATGCAGTCAGTACTGGCAGACGTAGGTTTAATAGTAGTTGTAGTAGTAGTAGTAGTAGTTTAATAATAATAATAATAATAATAATAATAATAATAATAATAATAATAATAATAACAACCAGTCAGCGCCATCAGCCCCTCCGACCACCACCATCCACTCACTCACTCACTACATTCCCCCAGGCTTCCTGGTGTTCCAAGTACCGACCCGGCCCTTCCCTGCTTAGCTTCCAAGGTCTGACAGGATCGGGCAGAGTGAAGGCCCTATGTTTTCTCGTTGAATATCACAAAATGTGTTAGGGTTAAATAGATTAATAAAAATCCCCAGGTCTGCTCCTCCACTGCACAATGTCTGCAGATGAGCCATGCGGCTTTAAGTTTCCTCTAAATGAAAGCAAAAGCACAAGCTGTCTTCATTTAATCTGTTTACTGAGGCGGCTCTTTAACACACTGACATGTGACTGTGCTGTCATGACGACAACATGGATTTTGTCACTTCTATGAAGTCAAAATCTTTTTATTAAAAGTGCACCTGTCAATCAACAGTTGTTGCGGATAAATCCCTCCAGGGTGGGGGCGAGGGGTGTGGGGGGATGGCTTATGGGATGGAACATAGCTCCTAAGTGGCTATGCTAGGTAGCATTGAGGCTCCGTTCCCTAATTCCTTCCTGACTGACAGCCCAATTCGGAGGCTTCTTGTCATGTAGGACGCTGACGCACATGCAGATGGGCTTAGACCTCTTACCAATTTACTGTCACGGTTTGGTATAAAAATAAAGAAAGGCCCAAAATGAATAAGACAAAAACCCAAAATAAAAGAGGAGCAACTGAAAAACAAACTCACAGACAGGGACACGATGAAGAACAAGGGAAACACAAGGGTAGAAATACATGAGGAAACGGGGCACAAGTGAGACACGTTAGGGCGGGGCAATAACGAGAGGGAAGTCAAACAGAAAATCACAACAGACCAAAAAACGTGTCAAAATAAAACACCAAGGACATAAACACAAGAAAGCAAACAATAACAGGGCAACAGAAAGCAAAAACAAATGGGTTAAGATAAAATAAAGAAAATAGGCTTAACAAACGAGACACATAGACTTTATTCAATCTTTTTGAAATGGAATTCTTTGTAACTTTATTTTTTAATAGGATTTTATTTCTACATTGAGGGAAATGTAACGATAGTGATTTACAAAATTTGATAATGATCATACTTGGACACCTGAATAAAGTATCTATCTATCTACACCACCCATATGCGCAGCAGCACAAATGATCGCAATCTAATAAAAAATAGTAATTTCAATGGTTGCAATTAGTAAGACTCACAATCACCTTATTTCGCCCCGCCCACTTTTGACACTTTTTGCTTTGTCTCGGAACTTCCGTTGTCCAGACACTTCCGGTCGAGCGCGAAGCCCGTTCATTTAAAAGGAGAACGAGGGGAAATATTTTCCGCTCAAATCTGATGTTTAGTCGCTTGATTTGTGTAAAATGTCCAATGTTCATTTGCACCAACAAGTCAACACTGCACCGTTTCTCAGCGCGGCCGAAAAACGGCTTTGTGACTGATATTATGTGGACTTCTCCAGTCCCATGTTAAAGAGGGGGTATTATGCTTTTTTCAATCCCATAGCACCAGTCTTTAGCACACTACAATGATGACCAAACCTTCTGTCTGTAAATGCAGTAAATTAGAATAACTGCCTTGTATAAAATTGCTCTCTCAAAATGGCTGTAGTGAATGTCTTGAAATAGGCCTCTGTCTCTTTAAGAACCTCTGACTCTTTCAGACACGCCCCCTCCACACACTGTCTCTGGCATCAGTGGGGGGGAGGGGGTTCTGCTGAGGAGCAGTGGTTGGTTACTCGGCTGGTGACGAAAGCTCAGAGGCGTCTCCAGGAGGTGGGGGCGTTCCTAGGAGGACTCAGGCAAACCTATCCCTAAAATGGCCGCCATCAGAGTTTCTACAGATTACTCAAAAATACGTGAATGTGCCAAGGCAACACTTCAGGCATGTTTTTAATGAGGGAATGACGTAATAACATGATGTAAAGCTTGAAAAAGTCGATTTTTCCATAATACCCCCCCTTTAACAAATACGAACTTCCGGAATAAGGTGAATAGGCTAAAAAGTAGTGATGTGCCGATCGTGTCGAGGCTTCGAAGCGTGTGCCGAGTAATCTAGAGGGGTGTTTATTGAAGCGCGTATCGATGCGTGTGTTGATCACGTGTGTGGTGACGTTCGAAGCCTCGGGAAGTGGCCGCACCACATGACGGATTCAGGAAATGAATCGCGGGTTTGGAGCGCGATTCAAAACAAAAGAGACAGTGAAATGAAATGAAATGAAATGGATTCCCCCTCACATTTTGTGTATTTGGGTTAGACATAAACAAAGTAACACAAGCACATTTTACATCACAACTCTTTCAGCCCCCACCATTTATTGCAAGCACTCAGCATGTTATACATTCTCGCGGACCTGTCCCTTTTTAAATCCAGATTAAAGACTAATATTTTCAAACTTGCTTTTAATACTTAGAGCACACTGAATTATGTCCAGGTTGCAATCATTTGGTGTTTTTTTTTTTCTTTTTTATTGTTTTTATCTTTCTGTGAAGCACTTTGGTCCTCCTGGTGTTGTTGTAAGGTGCTATAAATAAACTTTTATTGATTGATTGATTGATACATTTCTTGTCCACATGATGGCGTAGTGGAGCAAATAAAGCACCTTGATGCTTCGAACCATGTGTGATGCAATGGGCTGTGAGGCTTCAATGCTTCATGGGGCTTCATCTTGCCATCACTACTAAAAAGAAGTCCTGAAAATCCTTTAAAAAAAACTTTCAGTATAATTGTAACTGATATATTACCACTGATATACATTGGTTTTCTTTAGCACAAGATGAGAATTAAGATGTAACCAACTGTCTTCCTGTCGTGGTCGCTTGTAGCCCCGGTTCTCTTCCTGTCTCCAATTCTCTTCCTGACCCCGATCTACCCATACCACAGTGCCCACAGAAAAGCCTGCAGAGTGATCACATGACTTCAAGGAAATGGGGAGGGCGGAGACTTCCCGGAGTGAAAGTATTCTGAGGACACGCTGTTTGGATCATCTGCAGACGTGAGTATGACTTATAAACGTATAAAAACAGTTTAGTGTCCTTGTTACAGAGAGCGTCTATCTACTTTCTCTACTCTCCTTGGAGCAGTTTCACATTTATCCTTTTTGAATCTTTCTTTACTAATAATAAATCTCAAACAACACAGCTTTGTTTGGCAGATTTCCATTTAGGAAGAAGCACATTTGGTCAACTTGGTCAAATAAGAAACAGCACTGAATATCAGTTTGAAGGAATAACTTTGTATAAATCAATAGGAAGCTCACAATATGTATATATGAGATTTATGTTTATATGAACGACCAGCTGTTGCGTTTGTTTATTTATTTATATATGACGTTGGTTGATGGGTCAATGATGTGACGACTGTTATTATTCCAGTTTAAAAAGGTTTAAGTGCATAAAACATACTGCATATGTAGTACTTATTCTACACATGCAGTAACCTTGAATTTTGGATCAGAAATTACTTATCTGTTATTTATTCTAATATTTGAAGTGTCACAATAGCATGTGGTGTGACTGTCCGACCACAACTTCTGTTTCGAAAACTTCCTTAAAATCTATCTATCTATCTATCTATCTATCTATCTATCTATCTATCTATCTATCTATCTATCTATCTATCTATCTATCTATCTATCTATCTATCTATCTATCTATCTATCTATCTATCTATCTATCTATCTATCTATCTATCTATCTATCACCGTGGCTGTGGTTAATTATAGATACAGTGCATAATGTGCATAACACGAGCCTCAAATCAAACGTGCTGCTTTGAGTGTGAGGAAAGTGAGAGGCTACATTTTTCATTTAATTTTTATTTGTTTATTTGGTCGGGACAGTGCATGTTAATGAACACACATTGGTCTTATGCATGTAAACAAGACACACGGGCTAATTTCCATCTGTCGTCCCCCATGCGCACTCTCAAACACACTCTCATTCATCTTGGCCTATTGTACATGTTTTTAGTGGTAGGGGAAACCGGAGTACCCGGAGGAAACCTATGCAGACACGGGGAGAACGTGCAAAAAGGCTCCCGTTCAATTGGGAATCGAACCTGGGACCTCCTAGCTGTGTGCACCACCCTGCCACCCAAATGCAAGCAACGTCTTTCGTTTGCATGACTGAGCGCACGCACAAAGACCAGACAGTTACGCATCAACTTGTCTAAGCTCAAGTAAGAACATATCTCAGTATGGAAAAATGGCCTGTTCCTGTAAAAAAAACACTTAAATCACTTAACTTCAATAATTCATATGAATGTATGGGTACAAGACATTTTCTTTCTCATTTCATTTTCATTTATTAATTTATTTGAATGGGACAACTAAACACAACAGACAACTAAAAACACATAAGCCAAAACACACAGCAGTACATTACAATTTTCTATTTTACAATTGGCCTCTCGTACATCCTTATACATCAATGACCCTGATACTTATTTTGTAGACTAAAGGTGCCCTGCACACCTGACACAGATCCCGCGGCAGGTGCGGTTGATAACTGTGTATTGTCAATAACCCCCTTTCCACATGCAGCCGCGTATCAGCCCAATGGCTCTTTCACCCGCTTTGTCGAGCTTTTCCATAACAAAGGCCAGGGCCAAACCGGTCTGACCAGGTGTAGGTTTTAGGATCGACCTCTGGCTGTGGCCAAAGCGCGCTAGTCCATGTCTGTGTGACGTGAACAGACTCTGGCCTCTGATCGACCACGAGAGAGTGGACAGTCCTCACTATTGACACGCAGGTCATACGGATTTAATATTTCACAACATCAAACGGCTGTTCTAAAAGGGGATTTTGCCAATATTAGCATTTAGTCGTTGTTTGCGCAGCTTTAGCTGGTGTTAGCATAACATTTGCATGTAGCTTACCTTCATAGTTGTATTTAGCAGTTTCTAATACAGCTTGGCTCCTCTGAATGATTCCATAAGTCCCACCAGAAGGCAGCATTTGTCCACAAAACCTTTAATGAGATCTGTACAGCGTGCTCCTCTGTGCACAACAAATGCGAGTCGATACGTGCACTTTGATCATGGTGTGCACGGTGGAGTTGCACTATATGGAGCAACGGCTAGCGTGAACTCAAGTAGCATACTGCACGTCGCGGCAGGTGCGGAAGCGCAGTGTTGATCAGGGGCTACGGGCGTCAGCTGTTCACACAGCGTGAAAGCGGCGTGAGGAGGCAGGAGAAGTCCAAACACACCTTCAAGAAAACTGTATAGATCATCTGGAACAACATAAGCACCTCTACTACATCATGAAGACACAAGTGAAGCCCAGGCATTCAGATCAGAGGAATTATACACTCAATAAACTGAAAATACGTAAGCGGCCGCAATGAAGAAAGCATTGGATTACAAACATGTTTTAAAGGGGAGTTTAGCATGACAGGATCGCTGGACAGACTACACTCTCCAAACCCACATATATTGAAGTAATATCCGGGAGAGGCAGGAATTAAAGTTTTTTTTTCTTTTCTTTTTTTTTACAGCTGTGGCTCCGCCTGAAGTGAACACATGTGAGCGCGATTGCAAGCCTTACAAGCGTCCAAATAGAAGCAAACCTTCAGTCTTCACTGGCCCACTCTAGAAACAGCAGAGGAGAGCCCACTCAAACACAGTGAGTACATCAGAGGAGCCACACCTGCACTTGATCGATATCATCTCATTTGTCTTTCTGAATCAATCTGTCAGAGCTGAGAGTCCGAGACAGAGAGCAGAGTTCAGCTGTGAGTCTCTGAAGAGCGGCAGGTCCATGGCTCATTCTCTAGACTTCAGTGGTGAAGCTGGATCTGCTCATTGTCTGCTGTGAGTGAGACTCTTCTCTTCATCACCGGCTTCAACATGAAGCTCATCCTTGTGCAGGACATTTCATAAACACACAACTCTTTTTCATGAACCCTCATTTTAAAAGGGAAATGTAACTGAAATAAACTTGCACATTTTAGTCAAATGTTACTTCATTTAATGCATATGTGTCCTTGATAGGGCTGGGTACCTTTAAATGATGCCAGTGTGTTATTGAATAAAGGTTTAGGTGCGACTGGTATTGGAAAAAAAAGTACCAAAAACTGTTTACTTGTTTTTTTCACTGTTTGATGGTATTAAACATTTTGGTATAGGTATGGGAAAAAAAGGATTGTTCAAGCATCTGTATCATAAACCAAATATCATTAAAGCACTGGTATTTAAAAAAAAACTGAAAATAAAGGCTACCCAGCTAATTCTCGACGTTCTGAGATCATCCACAATAGTAACTAGAAATCGCCATTGCGATTGACTGCGGAAATGCGGGAAGCGAATGCAGAAATTGCATAAACTCTTCAAATTGCATAATCAGATTTGCATAAACTGCATAAAGTGGTAAAATGCATGAATGGGTTTATTTGCATAAATTATGTAAATTGCATAAACTCTTTAAAATTCCATCCATCCATCCATTTTCTTCCGCTTTATCCGGGGCCGGGTCGCGGGGGCAGCAGTCTCAGCAGAGATGCCCAAACTTCCCGATCCACACACACCTCCTCCAGCTGTTCTGGGGGGACCCCGAGGCGACACCAGGCCAGCTCGGAGACATAGTCCCACCACCGTGTCCTGGGTCTTCCACGAGGCCTCTTCCCACTAGGACATGCCTGGAACACCTTCATAAATCCTAAATGGCATAAACTCTTAAGTTGCATAAAAAAAATAAAAAATAAAAAATAAAAATGCATTAACTGGTTAAATCCCATAAAGTGGTTACTTTGCATGAATTATTAATATTGCATAAACTTTTAAAATTCCATAAACTGGTCAAACTGTTGAAATGGCCTCAGTGCTTGATTGGCAGAAGCTGCACAAATGGTCCTGGAGTCTCCCGATTGGCTGGATTCGCACATACACACTAATGCAAACATTTCAAACTCTCGTATAAGAAAACTGGAAATCTGCAGAAGGCCAATTTTTTCTCAAAACCCACAAGTTGCAGAAGCTGAACATGCACAAAGTGCAGAAATTGCAGAAAATGCAGAAAAAAGTGCAGAAAAGCATGGATTTGCGGCAGCCCCATTATAAGTCAATGGGAAAAATCTCCGACATTTCGGCCGATTGCGGAAAAAACGTAAGTTGCAGAAGTCCCAAAAGTAATAGCAGCATTCTCCTAAACATGCGGAACGTTTTGATGCATAACTTGCATAAATTGCACAAAGCATGAAGGTGCTGAAAGCTGGCGAAAATCCGGAAAAAGATGGAAGAGGAATAATAATAAAGAACATGAAAACCAATAATTGATCGATTGATTAATTGAATCAATTAATCCTTGCCTGGCCAGCCAAACACTCCTCCTTTCTGTTCAAAAGAAAGAACCGTCTGGGCAGCTGCTGGCAGCTAGTAATTTCCTGATTTTACCCATACCAGCACTCCTCCAAAACATTAAAGATGGCGGCGTGGCGACTGATGCACTGTTTTCTTCTGCTCTTTCGTCTGTATTACATCATTTGTGAAATATAACCGGGGTGAAGTAAGAAGCTACCAAGCTGTTCCACGTTTTCCCTATTTAAACAGAGTTACATGAAAAGTTACACGATCCAAGTCTAGTTACACAAAATTAAACATGTCGATTTTCTAAGCGTATAAAAAATGAGTACTGTATTGTAGCTTACAATATACCTTACAAGATAGTACACATTTTCATCTGCTTAGAAAATCAACATGTTTAATTTTGTGTAACTAGACTTGGATCGTGTAAAATCTCACATAACTGTATGCTATAGGGAAAACGTGGAACAGCTTGGTAGCTTCTAACTTCACCCCAGTTTGGAGCTATACTTTTGCTGGGAGAGGCTAAATGCTAACAACATCCTAGCACCAGAGAGTTGCGCATCAACTCGTCTAAGCCAAGGTAAGAACATTATGCCAGTATATGAAAAAGGTGGCCTATTCCTTTAACCCAATAATCCTGAACAGCCGACTTGTGGAAACATTTCATTTATTAAGTCATTTTATGCATTTGCTTTACACATAGAAACATCTGCTCAGATATATATCATTATCATCATTATAATATCATTCATATTTCAAAACAGCAGCCAACTAACGAAGTTGACAATTTGATAAATGTCTCTCCCTGCTCCTCACCCCTTTAATTCTGACATAGAATATGGGGCAAAACTCTTCAAAAAACATCAAGAGCGTTTCAAACTCTGAAAAGTAGATTGATATTCAATCAGAGCAATAATAATAGCCTTTTCCTCCTTATTGTAGTATCTGTGTTTTACATTGCGCTACATTATTCTTATTAGTGAGACAGCAGCAAAACAGTTCTGAAGACATACACACGATAAGCCAGTGAGTGAATGTGTGTGACTGAGTGTGTGTCTCCACAGAGAGAGTCCTGGTCCGGCCCCATTGTCCTGTTGTCTCTGTGGGAGCGTCCTGAGGGATCCAGTCTCCTCCAGCTGTGGACACTGGCTCTGCAGACACTGTTTGTCTTCCACCTGGGACCAGAGCAGTTCAACACAGTCCTGTCCTCAGTGTGGACCAGGACTGAGCCTCCACAGCACTTTACAGAGTGAGACCTGTTCACACCAACACTGGACATGGAACACTTATTTGTTTCTCTCTGTATATGTTGAACCATCTTCAGGCCCTGGACTTTGAGCTTCATTCTAACTGTGTAATGGTGTGTGCAGGTTCCTATAAGAGCGTTCTGGAGCAGAGGTGTGAGAGTGTGTCTGAAGGAGCTGAAACAGGAGCTACAACTTCTCTGAACAGGATCTACACTGAGCTATACATCACAGAGGGCCTCAGTGAAGAGGTCAGTACCCAACATGAGGAGAGGCAGATGGAAACTCTCTCCAAGAAGACTGTCCATGACGCTCCAATCAGATGCCAGGACATCTTTAAAGCCTTACCCTCCGAGCACAAAGCCATCAGAGTGGTGCTGACCTGCGGCGTGGCTGGAGTGGGGAAGACCTTCTCAGTTGTGAAGTTCTCTCTGGACTGGGCCCAGGGCTCAGAGAACCAGGAGCTGGAGCTGGTGGTGCCACTGTCCTTTAGAGAGCTGAACCTGGTCAGAGAGCAGCGCTACAGTCTGCTGACGCTGATACATGTGTTCCACCCATCACTAAAGGAGCTCTCAGCTCAGACTCTGGCCCACAGTAAAGTCCTGTTCATCTGTGACGGCCTCGATGAGAGCAGGCTGTCTCTGGACTTCAGCCGTGAGCTCATCTCTGAGGTCACACAGGAGTCAGAGGTCAGCCAGCTGCTGGTCAACCTCATCAGAGGCTCTCTGCTTCCTTCTGCCCTTATATGGATCACCTCCCGACCTGCAGCAGCCAATCAGATCCCTGCGCGCTGTGTGCACAGGTTCACAGAGGTCAGGGGCTTCATCACTGACCAACAGAAGGAGCAGTACTTCAGGAAGAGGTTCACAGACTCAGAGCAGTGTGACAGAGTGCTCTCCCACATCAGGACGTCCCGCAGCCTCCACAACATGAGTCAGATCCCAGTCTTCTGCTGGATCACAGCCACCGTCCTGGACCACATGTTGAGAAGGGAGCAGAGCGGACCCCTGCCCCAGACCCTCAGCGACATGTACGCACACTTCCTGTTAGTGCAGACGCAGAGGAAGAGGAAGTACAGCCAGGAGAGCAGCGGCCCAGAGCTGACTCCGGCCGACTGTGAGCTCCTCCTGAAGCTGGGGAGACTGGCCTTTGAACAACTGCAGAGAGGAAACATCATGTTCTACCAAGAAGACCTGCAGCAGGTGGGTCTGGACCTGAGCGAGGCCTCAGTCTACTCAGGACTCTGTACAGAGATCTTCAAACGAGAGAGTGTCGTCTTCAACAAATCAGTCTACAGCTTCATCCACCTGAGCGTCCAGGAGTTTCTGGCAGCTGTTTACCACATTCATACGTTTAACTGTGAGGATAAAACTAAAGAGAACAAGAATGTTCTGCAGAGGGTTAAGGACTGGCTCAGTGGTGACACAGCATTGCAGGATTTCCTCATAAAAAACCTCCAAGAATCGTTCCTCAGTCCAAACGGCCACCTGGACCTGTTTGTGCGCTTCCTCCACGGCCTCACTCTGGAGTCCAACCAGAGGCTTCTGGGAGCTCTGCTGAGTCCATCACACATCGACTCTAAAACAAGACAAAGACTCATCAACAACCTGAAGACGATGAACACAAAGAACATTTCTCCAGACAGAAGCATCAACATCTTCCACTGTCTGACTGAGTTAAACGACCATTCGCTCCATCAGCAGATCCAGAAGTTCCTGAAGTCAAACAGATCAAAGAAACTGTCTGTGTCCCAGTGCTCAGCTCTGGCCTACATGCTGCAGATGTCAGAGGACGTCCAGCAGGAGCTGTACCTATATGAGTTCAATACGTCAGAGGAAGGACGACTGAGACTGGTCCCAGCCGTGAGGAACTGCAGATTGGCAAAGTAAGTCCAGATGGAACATTAAAGCTGTAACATGGACCTTATTGTTCTGATTATAAAAGTGTCACTGGCCTCACAGGCTGCAGCTCAGCTTTGTTTAATGCTTTTTAATTATTTTACAGATTACACAGTTGTACACTCGCAAAGGTGCATCTTGAAGTGGTGGCGTCGGCTCTGAAGTCCAGTCCTTCTCACCTGAGATATTTAAACTTGACTAATAACTCAGTGGTGAACTCTGAAATGAAGGTGTTGTGTGACGGACTCCAGAGCCCAAACTGTCGACTGGAGACTCTGGTGTAAGTCTCTCTCTTTGCTCTAATACTATTGTCCACTCACTTTCACTTGGCTTAGTCAGACCATTTCAGTGCTTCATTTGCCTTCACTCCAAAAAGCAGCTGTATTCATCAAACAAAACACAAAAGACAAAATTAACCTTTACATCAGAGAAGAACGACTTGAATTTAGAGATTTATCACAATCAAACCAAAATCACTGTTTTAATGATCACAATCAGCAAATCACAAATGTTGTATTTATTTGGTTCGTAAAACAGTCTTTGAAAACAAATAAACCACCTTCCTGTGGTTCTATTTCATCCCTCCTGACCGCCAGACGCGGTGCTGTAAGCACTGAATGTCCCCTTCGCACATGCGCCGTTCGAGTAGTTAATACCAAATGAGTCAAACCTGCGACCCCGGGTGATGCCCGGAGGTAATAAATTCCCTGTTATCTGAGACTCCTTTTTTCTTCTTGCAAGTGGTTCGAGCAACGTGGTGCTAGCCATTTACTTTAGGAGTTCTTTCGCTGTCGCTGGATGCCCTTTCGCCGAATATGGCTGGAGTAGCGGTGGATCGCCCTCCTTGGGCAGCGACAGTTTGATCTTTGCTGGACTGGTTTTCTGCAGGTATATTTGAGTGTTGTTGGTGACGCCTCCTCTCCCAACTCACGGCGTCTGATATATGGTGGTTGTTGTACACACCATCGTAGTTTTTTGCACTTCAGGCTGATGATGGTCATGACCTGTGCCCTGCCTGCCTTGAGCCTGACCATCTTAGGGAGGCGCTGTCAGATCATCCTTGCATGAACTGGAGTTACAGCGACTCTCGAAAGTATTAATACACCTTAAACTTTTGCACATTTTGTCATGTTTACAACCATAAACATAAAGATTTTATTTTGAATATTTTACTGTACGTTCATACACAAGTCACAGACAACTGTTAAGTGAAAGCAAAATGATACATGATTCTGTTATTTTTCAAAAAATAGAAAACCGAAAAGTGGGGCTTGCATAAGTATTCATACAGCATGAATGAATACTTTGTGGGACCCCCTTTTGCTGCAAAAACAGCAGCAAGTCTTTTGGGGCCTGACTCTACAAGATTTGCACATGTAGAGACTGACATTTTAGCCCATTCCTCTTTACAAAACAACTCAAGCTCTGTCACATTAGAAGGAGAGCGTTTGTGAACAGCAGTTTTCAGATCTTTCCACAGATGTTCAATAGGATTTAGGTCAGGACTTTGACTGGGCCATTCTAACACATTAATATGTTTTTATTGAACCATTCCATTGTAGATTTAGCTTTGTGTTTAGGGTCATTGTCCTGCTGGAAGGTGAATCTCCGGCCCAGCCTCAGTTCTCTTGCTGACTCCAGCAGGTTTTCCTCCAAAATGTCCCTGTATTTGGCTCCATCCATCTTCCCAACTATTCTTACAATCTCCCCAGTCCCCGCTGAGGAAAAGCAGCCCCACAGCATGATGCTCCCCCCCGTATATTTGACACTGGGGATGGTGCACTCAGGACGATGAGCAGTGTCAGGTTTGCTCCATACATAACGTTTTGCATCTGGGCCAAAAAGTTACATTTTTCTCTCATCTGACCAAAGCACCTTCTTCCACATGGAGCTGTGTCCTCCATATGACTTCTAGCAAACTTCAAACTGGATTTCTTATGGCCTCCTTTCAATAATGGCTTTCTTCTTCCACTCGTTCATGAAGGCCAGATTTGTGTAGATACGAATTATAGTTGTCCCATGTACAGATTCCCCCAGCTCAGCGGCAGGACTTCACAGCTCCTCCAGAGTTATCTTGGGGCACTTGGTTGTATTTCTTACCAGTGCTCTCCTTGTTCGGTCTGTTAGTTTAGGTTGACGGCCACGTCTTGGTAAGTTGGCAGTGGTGCTTTACTCTTTCCATTTCTGAATGATGGATTGAACAGTGCCCCGGGAGATGTTCAAATCTTGGGAAATCTTTGTATAACTTAAAGCTGCTTTAAACTTCTCCACAGCTTTATCCCTGACCTCTCTGGTGCTCCTTGACCTTCATGATGTTGTTTAGTGACCAATACACTCCGACCACAGCTCTGAGGACCTAAAAGAACAGCTGAAATTATACTGAGAGTAGATTACGCACAGGTGGCCTCTATTTAACTGTTAGGGCAAGGTGTGAACATTCTGGAGTGATTAGGAATGTTATGAAGGCAATTTAATGCACTCAGGTTCTGCAGGCTCTTGCATGGAGGGAATGGTTCACGTCGATAGATCTGTTGGATGCGTACTTCCATGTGCCTATTGCGGTAGAGCACAGGTGCTTTCGTAGGTTTGCCTATTGGGGTCGCCATTGGCAGTTCCCGGTGCTTCCGATTGGCCTTCCACTTTCCCCAAGGGTTTTTACTCGGTGCGTGAAGGCGCTCTCACTCCTCTGCAGGCTTGACTTCCATGACAGCTCGTCCATCTGTTCGCAGGGTAGACGATATCCCCCAGTTGGGCAGGTGGTTCGCACTGGACGGGCGGTTACCCTACGTTACCTTCCTGCAGTTGTTATGGAAACTGACGTCTGTCACTAGCATTGTGCCTTTGGGCCTGCTGTCATTGCGTCCTCTACAGTGGTGGCTCAACGGGTTTCACCTGGACCCCAGGCTCCACAGGCATTGCAAGCTCACGGTGACATGGGCATGTCTCCGTGCCCCGGCACCGTGGAGGGATGGGATGGGAGATTGGTGGTTCTTAGGGACGGAGGCAAGCGCGGGTTGTAGCATCCAATTCCCTTTCCCCTTCGTCGGCTCGGCCGCCCCGCATCCAGAAGACTAGGGGGGAGGTAGATCAGGGACTTTTATGTAGACTAGCGGAGATCCTCACTCTTTTTGTGCCATTGCTGAGATCTCGCTTACGCTTCTGTGGTCTAAAAGTAAAGGGTTTTGTTGAGTTGCCATGTGTTAGTGGTTTAAAGTGTTGCAATAAGAAGCAGCTAGCTTTGATTGGGGAGCACTATAAAGTTGATGTAGGAGACTTGAGGAAAACTATAGAACATGTTAAGGAGAGTTTAATTGTGGGCTTAACTGGAAAAGGACATTTGTGGTCTGGGGTCCAAGTCGGGCTGGAGTCTGCTTTGCCATTAGCTGTTGGCTTGGGTCTCACGTTTCAACAGCAGAAGGAGCTTTCCTGTTGCGTCTTGGGGCTGAAAAGGAGAAGGAAAAGGAGAGAATGAAGTTTGAACTCGAGAAACTAAGACTGGAGCCAACTCGACAGGGAAAAATGGAGGGAGCTCGACCACAGGGGGTGCATGGACCTAGAGCGGATGAGCTTAGTGACTTGAGACTGATTCCTAGGTTTAATGAGGGGGATCATGAGACATTTTTCATGTTGTTATTTTGTTTAGAGCAGTTTAAGAACTCTGTGTCTGAGCGTATTGCGGTTTATGTTAGTGAGCATGGAGCTTAAACTGTGGCTGAGGCTGTTGCGCTTGCAGACGATTACCGTCTTATTAATTCTGTAAGCAATATTTTGGTCCTCGTGAGGATTTTGTCCAAAGACCGCGTTCACCTGAAGTGGGGCAGGGGAGCGTCGTTTGCTCCATGATTCTTACAAAATTTGTAACTCTTGTCACAAGCGGCGACATTGGAAAAGTGACTGCGAGGTTCTTAGTTCCAGTGAAAGACGGGGTTCTGTTACAGCTAGTCCTTCGTTGTGTGCGGCGCAAGTAGCATTGGAGTCCTATCTGCCGTTCATTACTGAGGGTTTAGTCTCTCTTGTGGGGGGTAATGAGCGTGTACACGTTTCGATCTTGCGTGACACTGGGACACGGTACTCGTTTGTTTTAGCTTCTGCACTTCCTTTTTCGGGGAAACCCTTTCTTGGCTTTTGTACACCTGTCGTGGGGTTAAGTCTGAGAGTTTTGAATGTACCACAACATAGATCCTGCTGTGTGACTTTTTTCCAGGGGGAAGTGAGTGTTGGGGTGCATCCAGTTTGGATGGTGTCGCTATGATCTTGGGCAATGACATTGCAGGTTGCCAGGTCTGGGCGGCTCCTCGTCCAGCCAAGGGGCCGGTGATCCTGTTGTGTGTAGTGAGTCTGTTCGGAATGAAATACTCTGTCCTGGTACATCTGGTGTGTTGACACTCACTCCTTTAGGGGCACTGATGGCTGTGAGGATGAGGTTGTTGTATCTAACTGTGGTTTTGCAGTGCTGACACTGAATGAAAACTTAAATATCAGGTCGTCAGCACAATCTCATATGAGCCTCTGTTACAGTCAATACATTCAAATAGTTTCATCATCTGTTCATCATTTATTCTTTATTCAGACTGATCAACTGCAGTTTGTCAAAGTCCAGCTGTTCTTCTCTGGCCTCAGCTCTGAAGTCCAACCCCTCACATCTGAGAGAACTGTATCTAACGTATAACAACCTGAAGGAGTCAGACGTCCAGGAGCTGCGTGAACTCCAACAGAGTCCTCACTGTCGACTGGAGGATCTACAGTGAGTATATACTATAGTGTAGTGAACAGGAGAGGATCAGAGCAGAGTCTGGTTTGGCTGATCTCAGTGAATGTGGCTCTGCTGAATCCACATGAAACAGTCCCAAACTGCCCCTCCTGATGCTGCAGTCCAGCCTCCTGTCTCAGGCTCCATTGGACAAAACATAAGGACTGTTGGACTCTGTTTAGGCCAGTCTGCTCTGATTGGTCACTGCAGCTTCCTCAGTCCTTATTCCCATTATTACAGGATTTGTAAAACAGCACGTCGACCTGGGACTGATGTGATGGTCACAAATCACTGGAAAAATGTCCTTAAAATTAACGGTATTTGATTCCTTTGAAACACCAGACTCAATTATATCATTCATCACCAGTTACTGTTGCACTTTCTGTTGCTGCAACTATTGACTGTTTCTCTTCCCTCTGTCTAATAACTGTCTGTGTCATCTCTTTTCAGTTGGACTAAACAAAGATTTTGAGTGTTGATCCTGGACAGAGGGAGCTCATGGACCAGACTCAGCCCTGTCCACACCTGACATTTACTGTGTCCTCTCACTGACCTGGACAACAGCTCTGAAACTACACTGAGACATTCTGCTTCCATTCTCGCTCCGACAGAGTCTTACCATCGTTAGACACCACATTTTAGATCAAGAGCTGAAGACAAGTCCTGTTCTTTAACCAATCAATCACATTAATATAGATTCCAATTACTACAATACAGTGGCAATATCAGAATTACACACAGGAACATAAACAATTATGAAAATAAAATTCCAAGACACTTCTTTTCTGGACTTGTGGGAACACTAGACAATGGAAAAGCCTCAACACCTTGAGGACTAAAAGCAAACACAAGCTCATTTTCCGATGGTTAGAAAAATCAATCCTTGGACTCTTTCCTGGTCGTTACTTGTGTCATATGAGAAAATCATTCCACTCCTGTCAGACGTTTGCAAAACTTACAGATAAATCCAAGGTGAAATATATTTTTTTTCTGCCTTGAAGTTAATTTGTTTGTTGTTATAATATTCTTGCAGACACTTGGTAACTTTATTTTTCGGAAGCAAAGATCTCACACTTTAGTCATGTGTAGCTAATGTTTGTGTTAAAAAGCAGACTTTACTTTTTCATACTTTGTCATAATTTTCCATGAACTGAATGATGTAAATGCAGCAAGAACAATGAATTTCATATTGACAAAAAAAAGTTCAGCTTTAGTAGATGCAATCCCTCACCCACCCACATGGGGGCAGCAGAGGGACAGTTGGTGTAAACATGGAATTATTCTTTTAAAACAGTGCATGCACATGTACTGTTTTAAAATGACTCGTCAAACATAAACAATATCACTGTTGCCTTTACTGCTCATATATTGAAGTTGAAGACTTTTATTATTGTGAATCTATCAACATGAAAATCTTAAAATCCATGTTTGTTTTGTACATGTTTATATTTGTAATTTATGAAATATTAAAAACAAATCCTATGTGCACTATCTCTTAATAAGCTTCATGAATATTATTGTTATACTGTATAGCTTATAGTATTTTCATTAAACATAGACTCAACTCTATGGCCAAATCACTGTTTTTGAAAAGAATCTCCAAACACAAAATCCAAACAGGATGAATCGATTGTTTGTTCGTCTATAATTAGCAGAGAAGTGTGTAAGTGTGAGATTTATCTCCAGAGAAGGCAGAAGAATTGGCGTTTAGAGTGGAGGCCTAGGCTCTGTGCAGGGAATGTGTTTGGCTAACTTCTTGTTGGCCAAAATAGGGCAACAACCAGATTTTTACGTAAATTTAAAACAAAATCATTTTCAAAAGAAAAAAAAACAGAAGAAAACTTAAAGGAATGTAAAGCCAAGTGAGCTTAACAAAAATTGGTTCAGATGGTGGCGCTCTTTTACCATTTCTTAGGATCATATAGCATTAACTTCAAGTAAGGATTAAACAACGAGGAGCGGAGTCAAGAACAGTCCCAGTGATTTAACTACCGGACTACGTGTGCGGTTATACGAAAATAATGCACGCTTGTCTAGCACCCACCAGCCAATCAGAATCGAGTATTCACCCAGACCATGGTATAAACCACATTAACATTCACCAACACAAAAGTCTCCTCTGGTGAAAAATGTACACCCTGTGTAAAGTTTTTACACATACTGTTTAAACATGTATTTATTCCAACAAGACAGCTCACCCTCTCATGTCGATTCCAACCCGCTGTTCTTGTAGGCTTCTTGTGTCGGCGTGTGGGCTGACGCTCTCATTCATAAATTGGTTCACTCATAGGTTCTAACTCAGCTTTGTTTTAGGCTGTTGTGTTGGCATCGGGCTGCGCTTATTTTTTGCAGTCCTTGTTTTAAAATATTCTCCATCCTTGGCAAGCCACCTAGACATTAATAAGCAGTTCATATATTTTATTTGTAGGCTAACATTACACCTTTTGTGCAGCTGTGTGCATTTGATCTGGAATTAACTAAGAAGTTGAACTTCCACGCTGCATTCTAAACTGCAGTGATCTTAAGTTAAACTTAGGTGGCGTTGTTTGGCTTTAATTTTATTTTCATATAATTTATCCGACCCTCAATATACCACTCTGCTACACATATTTAGATAGGGAAAACGTGGAAGAGCTTGGTAGCGTCTATCTTGACCTGTTTTGGAGCTATAGAGGAGAGAGGGAGAGGCTAAATGCTAACGCCGTCTGCGCTGTGTTTACGTGACTGAAGGCACGGGTGAAGATCAGACAGGTCCTAAAGAACTCGTCAAAGCTAAGGTAAGAACATATCTCAGTATGTAAAAACGGTGGCCTATTCCTTTAAATCTTTAACTCATGATTAATCAAAACAATAATTAGTGCATTCATGAATCGCATCATGTTTTAATCAAACACACGGCTGTGTCTGAGCACACAAATGACCTGAAAGACACAGCACTTGTAATCACTATATTTTATAAGCCTGGGGTCTCCAACCTTTTTACACGACAAAGTACTTTCATGTAACAAAAGTGACAGAGAACTACTTATGCATTAAAGAGTCCCTATACTCTACTTTATGTGAAAAGTCTGAAAAGGGACTTGTGTATAAAATGTTGAAAACCTTGGGTGAGTGAGATCTCTGTTATATAAGCTAGAAATATGAAACTGAATATTTGGTTAATGAAATGTGAGCTCGTGCTTTAAAACAGAGTGCATGGTTAAAATCAATCCAAACACAAGTATTTAAAGTATTGTGATACTTGAAAGTATAAATACTTAATATTGGTGGAAAAAGCATTGCAATACAAATAGGATAGTTTGTCCCAGCCCTAGTGTCCGTATGTTTTATAATCTGATTATTTTAACATTTACTTTAGTTGAGGCCTTATTTTGGGGGTGAGTTTCTACATTTTGCAGCTCGTTATGAAAGTATTTTGGAAAAAGAAACATTTCAGATTAGTGGGAGGAACAAGTCAGACTCTGTGAACGTTTTAAGGCTCATTTAATCTTTTTTATCTCAAGTAACAAAAAAGTTACACCACCCCAACCCCCAATAATGAAGCCTGGGCGTTAATTCAACCTGATCATTTCAGCATCACCTACCTCCAGCCAATGATCACCTCTGAGAGGGCCACACCTCCACCTCAGCCATCAGCGTAAGAGCCGCACCCTCATAGCTGTCAATCATCACCCTCGGTCCCGCTTTTAAGCCCCAGCTGTGCTGAGACCCACCTCCGCCCCATCTCAACCTCTTCTGCCCACAGCTTCTACCTGCTGCATCTTCACGGGTCTCCTATACCACCACCAGTGTCCAGGCTCCGGGGGAAGACATCCCTAACTCCAAGCTGTTCATCCATACTGACTTTCATGTCACCAAAACTAACATGTCAATAAATCTTCCTAATCGCTGCTTTTGTCTGTTTGAGTCTATCCAGGTTGAATTATGTTTACAACAAAAACTTCCTTCATGAAAATAGGGACAACCAACCCCACACATTGTGACAACCTGCCCCGTGCATGGGGCACATTGGCACAATCGAGTTTACCGGGTTTGATGGTTAATAACTATTCATTAAAAACATCATAAATAGATTAAAAAGGACATCTGTCATATGATTGTGCAATTCTGTTTTTGAATATTGAATCATATTTATTGCAGTACGATATACAAAAGAGAGGCTTCACGTCAAGGCTTTGAGCTGTTTAATGTTTGTGCGACTCTTGTGGGACGTGCTGGTGACGAGTCGTGAGTGTGAGGGGTGTGTCTTTTTAAAATAATACACACTTCAAACTGGTCAGACAAGTCTGACGCAGGCACCAAAGTGAAGTTCAGAGAGACTGAGTTCACATGCAGAGGTAAGTGTCACTTTGTTTGATTTGACATGTTTAAAACAGTTTGTCTGAATGAGGACACGGCTGCTCTCATTTCAGCCGAGTTATTCACCTGCTCTACCTTCTGTTGGTTCATATTTATCCTGATTCTTTTCAACATTTTCTGTCTAATAATCAAATACCAAAGGGCCAACACGAGCTTCAGCCCTTGGGGTAAAGTTGTGAAGATTTACAGTTTGGTGCAACATTTACAAACACTTTTAATTCAGGTGAATATTTGTAACTTCAGACTGAGGTCAGACTGGATTTCCTGCTGTTAAAACCATATACACCAAACTTGGTCACATAAGTCACAGCGCTGAATAGAGCTCAACAGTCCTGCTCACTTCCAGTCACAGACAGGAATTTAAAATCCTATTTTTAATGAGCCGGTTCAGCCGCTCATTAAGGTTCAGCCGCCTTTTCCTTGTACGGCCCCCCCAAAACCACGGACAACCAGGACAATTAAAAAGGACACTGGACACAATGGAATGATAAAAAAAAAAAATCACAGTTATTTAGAGCAGACCATGACCGAGGCCAGCTGTCTTAGGAAAAGAGTTTTAAAGAACAATAGTAGCTAGTCAGCTAAGTGCTAACTTGTGGACAGAACACAATTATAAATGGTAGATTTATCTCAAACTTTACAAAGAAAAACAAAAGAGCATTTCTCTGTATTTTCAAAATGTTTTTGTTCTAGTGTATCTGCGTGATGATCGATAGTTAACACATTGCTGATTAGCCTGAATCATACTTTTAAACTCTTAATATTTTAGTTAAAATAAAAGTGAATGTGGAATATGAATAGGATTTTTACCCCCAGCACGTGACTGGAAGTGGCTGTTGAGCTTTATACACAACAGACCAATAACATTTACAATGTCATATGACAAAAGTAAAGCGATTTATTAATGATCACTGCTTTGTTTTAAAAAGGCCAGCGGAGAGCACAGAGATCTGATTAGCTCAGTTGCAATAATAATGTCTTGTTGTATAATTCAGGTAAATGAGAGCAGAATGTGGAGACGTCTGGACGGGTCAGTTGTTCCTGGAGCAGGAGGAAACAGCTGAAGTTTCAGCTCAAACAGAAGCAGCAGAGACTGAAGCGTCACTTCAACATGAAACAGTGAAACACGACTGAGGAGGTATTTGGATGAAGGAATGACTTTATATAAAGCAGTAGAAAGTTCATAGTACGTTTCAGATCCATCTGAACGAAAAACTGATGCAACATCATCAGACCCATGAACAAAAACAAGACCCAATAACTCAGAAACAGACTCGTGAATGTAATCTGAATGTAATCATGTGGTATGTCCACACTCAGATTTGCTGCTAACACTCAATGCACCTTTACATCCGTAAATACATTCACGCTGTTGTTCTATGTCAAATTGTTGTTGTCTTTATCATAGTTTAAATGTAATGTTCTTATGCATGCCCTTATAGAGTTGTTATATGTTATGTTTCTTGTTGCACGATCAACCAAAAAAAAAAAAATCCTAGTTGTGAACCTGTTCATAACCATGGCATTAAAACTGATTCTGACCTTTCAGACAGAAACATGGAGAGAGTGTGTGAGGATGAGGAGGAGGCTCAGTCTAAAAACAAAGCAGAGCCCACTCAAACACAGTGAGTACATCAGAGGAGCTACACCTGCACTTTATCTGGTCATTGTCTCATTTTGTCTTTCTGAATCAATCTGTCAGAGCTGAGAGTCCGAGACAGAGAGCAGAGTTCAGCTGTGAGTCTCTGAAGAGCGACAGGTCCAGGAGACCTCCTCTAGACTTCAGTGATGAAGCTGGATCTGCTCAGAGCCTGCTGTGAGTGACGCATTAATATCATTCAAATATACAGACAGCAGCCACTAGCTAAATAGCTAACTAAGAAACCAAATAACAATAATAATAATAATAATAATAATAATTAAAGCCGCGCGCGGCGATAAAGGCCCTCGCCCCTGGCGCACTCCCCGCTCGCTCTCGTCTCTTGCGACCACCCGCTCGCTCTCGTCCCTTGCGACCACTCTTCATCACACTAGGTCCTTGCGAGCCCCATGATTGAACTCGCTCATTTTGACGCGAAAATCCCTATTAAGTTGCATTATTCTGCTTTATATGTGAAAATCCCTATCAAGTTGCATTACAGTGCATTATATGCGAAAGTCTCTTTAAGTTGCATTACAGTGCATTATATGCGAAAGTCTCTTTAAGTTGCATTACAGTGCATTATATGCGAAAGTCTCTTTAAGTTGCATTACAGTGCATTACATGCGAAAGTCTCTTTAAGTTGCATTACAGTGCATTACATGCGAAAGTCTCTTTAAGTTGCATTACAGTGCATTTATTGCGAAAGTCTCTTTAAGTTGCATTACAGTGCATTACATGCGAAAGTCTCTTTAAGTTGCATTACTGTGCATTATATGCGAAAGTCTCTTTAAATTGCATTACTGTGCATTATATGCGAAAGTCTCTTTAAGTTGCATTACTGTGCATTATATGCGAAAGTCTCTTTAATTGCATTATAGTGCTATTGTGAAAATCCCTATGTAGTGGCATAATTGTGTTCCCTATTTTGTTGCAGAAACTGTAAAAACTGTTGAAATTGCAGAAACTCATAAAACTGTATGAACTGTTAAAATCACAGACAGACTTCACTGCATCAAAATTCTATTAAAATGCCGGCAAGAAAAGAGAAAGCATTAGAAAAGTGTCACAGCCATATTTGAACCAGCAACCTCCTACACCAAAGACAAGCACACTATCACTGAGCTGTAGCTCCATAGTAGATTGATACTGATGTGCGCTACTTTTGTCTATGTTATCGAGCAGAAGTTAGTTCCCAGCATCCCACTGGAGGAGAGAGGTAGCTTCAAGTCATGCCCCCCATACATTTCCCCGATTGTTTTCGACATTTTCCCTAGTGTTGCCTCAATTGTTTTCCTACGATCCCCCCATTTCTAGCTCTTTAGTGACGCATATGAAAGCGTTTTTCATGAGAGTGGGACCGTAGGTGCGGTTAAAAAAAAAAAAAGAGCAAAGGTCAAAATTGACCCAGCAATCTCATGGTTGGAAATCCAATGCACAAGCAATAACGCTACACGGGCACAGCAAATCTTATGAAACGTGCTGTACTCATGTGACAATGTGTGCAGTGGCCCATGTAAAAGGTGAAAGCAATAGAAAAGTATCAAGGCTGTGTTTGGACTAGCAACCTCCTTCACTTGAAACATGGGCCTGATGACTGCTTGGGTTTGCTAAATTCACAGGCTGAAATTTGATCCCAGCAACACACTTGAGGGGTCATTTCCCTGTTTTTAATGAGTGTGGAACCATCGGTGACGATGCATGTTCTTCTCAGAAAGTGCTGAGTCCAAAAAAAAGAAATGAAAAAGAGTCAAGGTTGGGATTTGATCCAGCAACCTCTTGTACACTAACCCAGCTCTCTACCAATGGAGCTACTTCAGCTGAGAAAAAAACAGTGGATGTGAAATAAATGTCATGAGAGACTCCGCACTTATGTGTTTGCAGGAAACGTATTAACAGTTTAGAAAATAATATATTGTATCATTTTGTAATTGGGGTAAATTCCTGGCTGCCCAAAGAATCGTTGAGAGGGGGTTTCAGCCCTGCAGCACCCTCGATATTGAAGCTATTATTTGGTAAGACCCATATAGTATGAGGAACACACAGAGAGACGGACAGGAAACAGTCGAATTGAACTTCCTGTTATTGTACAGTTGAGAAAAACGTGAATTTGGAGGCAAAAACGTCCAAATTAAAGCTGATGTCTGTGACAGAGGGGTAGTATAAGTATATACAAGTCCAAAAGTGTAGTTTTTGTGAAGAAAGGGGGAAATTTGGAAAACTGGCGAATTTCAGGAGAAACCTCTGACAGAAGCCAGCATGCTGCCAGGCGAAGACCTCTGGCGATTTTCACGGAGGATGGGCGGGCCACTTACAAGCCACTTAAAAGACATTTAAAGGACTTTTTGGCGCTAGCGGCTGCGTGTGCCCACCATTAGGTCCAGGTGGGGAATGTGCACGCGCGCCGGATTGGGTCCGTTCCAATCCGGCCAAGTCTGTGAAAGTTATGAGGCTTTGAAATTTGCTAAAAATGGCCTCTCAGTTGCGGCCTTGTCATGACCACGCCCAATAGTTTAAAAAAAATGTAGTTGATGATTTTGAAAGCCACATGGGTTTGGGACATGTTGGCCAAAATTGGAGGCGTTCCATCGAAAACTCGGGGATCAGGGGCCAGAAGTTCAAGAGGTACGATTTTGAAGGTTTGAGGTTCGGGCCAAGATGGCCGACTTCCTGTAGCATTTAGGGCGGGGTCATAATATCATTTTTGACATGTCCTGACGTGGTCTATGTCCCTGGCCAATGTCACTTTTGTACGATGATTTTTTTTGCGACCGCTCCGCCATTGGGTCAATGTAAACTGCCTGTTTGAGGGGGCGCCACAGAGCCAACTTTTATTATTCTCTCTCGCGAACCCCACCCAAAATTAGAGCTTGCGGAGCACTACGTTTTGACCCCTGTTGCTTGCATATCAGTTCACGTTTGCTACGTGAATTCTTGCGTTTTCGTCCCCCGTTAACGGTTTTAATGAGTCCCTCGCGGGACACTGCGTGTCCGTTGCTCGGGCCTAATTATAAAAGAATAAAGCGAGATAGAGGCATGTTGTGATTGACTTTTTTGATCAGTGTGACATGGAGAATCAGAATATGAACTTTGTTTTCACTTTCGTGAAACTAATTTTTTCCCGTCCATGTAATGTGCACAAGGGGCGCCGTTGGGCCCTTTCTTTCGCAGACTTGAAAATAGTAAATTTTACACCAACTTTGATCATTTGGTCAAATAAAATTGACTTTTCGTTAATGTTCAGGGGGTCAAAATCGAGATTAAAGACGTAATAATAATAATAATAATGGAAACGATTTTTCGGCCATTATTTCTCTCCCACAAAGACATTACTCAGAGAGCCGTGGTTTTGATATGTTGTTCCCCATCACAGACAAGGTCAGTATGATTTTTTCCACACCTCCATACCATCACGTTTTTTTTATACAAATTTTTAAAATCAAAACTTTGAGGGGGCGCCAGTGAGTCATTTTTGGCGCTAGCGGCTGCGTGTGCCCACCATTAGGTCCAGGTGGGGAATGTGCACGCGCGCCGGATTGGGTCCGTTCCAATCCGGCCAAGTCTGTGAAAGTTATGAGGCTTTGAAATTTGCTAAAAATGGCCTCTCAGTTGCGGCCTTGTCATGACCACGCCCAATAGTTTAAAAAAAATGTAGTTGATGATTTTGAAAGCCACATGGGTTTGGGACATGTTGGCCAAAATTGGAGGCGTTCCATCGAAAACTCGGGGATCAGGGGCCAGAAGTTCAAGAGGTACGATTTTGAAGGTTTGAGGTTCGGGCCAAGATGGCCGACTTCCTGTAGCATTTAGGGCGGGGTCATAATATCATTTTTGACATGTCCTGACGTGGTCTATGTCCCTGGCCAATGTCACTTTTGTACGATGATTTTTTTTGCGACCGCTCCGCCATTGGGTCAATGTAAACTGCCTGTTTGAGGGGGCGCCACAGAGCCAACTTTTATTATTCTCTCTCGCGAACCCCACCCAAAATTAGAGCTTGCGGAGCACTACGTTTTGACCCCTGTTGCTTGCATATCAGTTCACGTTTGCTACGTGAATTCTTGCGTTTTCGTCCCCCGTTAACGGTTTTAATGAGTCCCTCGCGGGACACTGCGTGTCCGTTGCTCGGGCCTAATTATAAAAGAATAAAGCGAGATAGAGGCATGTTGTGATTGACTTTTTTGATCAGTGTGACATGGAGAATCAGAATATGAACTTTGTTTTCACTTTCGTGAAACTAATTTTTTCCCGTCCATGTAATGTGCACAAGGGGCGCCGTTGGGCCCTTTCTTTCGCAGACTTGAAAATAGTAAATTTTACACCAACTTTGATCATTTGGTCAAATAAAATTGACTTTTCGTTAATGTTCAGGGGGTCAAAATCGAGATTAAAGACGTAATAATAATAATAATAATGGAAACGATTTTTCGGCCATTATTTCTCTCCCACAAAGACATTACTCAGAGAGCCGTGGTTTTGATATGTTGTTCCCCATCACAGACAAGGTCAGTATGATTTTTTCCACACCTCCATACCATCACGTTTTTTTTATACAAATTTTTAAAATCAAAACTTTGAGGGGGCGCCAGTGAGTCATTTTTGGCGCTAGCGGCTGCGTGTGCCCACCATTAGGTCCAGGTGGGGAATGTGCACGCGCGCCGGATTGGGTCCGTTCCAATCCGGCCAAGTCTGTGAAAGTTATGAGGCTTTGAAATTTGCTAAAAATGGCCTCTCAGTTGCGGCCTTGTCATGACCACGCCCAATAGTTTAAAAAAAATGTAGTTGATGATTTTGAAAGCCACATGGGTTTGGGACATGTTGGCCAAAATTGGAGGCGTTCCATCGAAAACTCGGGGATCAGGGGCCAGAAGTTCAAGAGGTACGATTTTGAAGGTTTGAGGTTCGGGCCAAGATGGCCGACTTCCTGTAGCATTTAGGGCGGGGTCATAATATCATTTTTGACATGTCCTGACGTGGTCTATGTCCCTGGCCAATGTCACTTTTGTACGATGATTTTTTTTGCGACCGCTCCGCCATTGGGTCAATGTAAACTGCCTGTTTGAGGGGGCGCCACAGAGCCAACTTTTATTATTCTCTCTCGCGAACCCCACCCAAAATTAGAGCTTGCGGAGCACTACGTTTTGACCCCTGTTGCTTGCATATCAGTTCACGTTTGCTACGTGAATTCTTGCGTTTTCGTCCCCCGTTAACGGTTTTAATGAGTCCCTCGCGGGACACTGCGTGTCCGTTGCTCGGGCCTAATTATAAAAGAATAAAGCGAGATAGAGGCATGTTGTGATTGACTTTTTTGATCAGTGTGACATGGAGAATCAGAATATGAACTTTGTTTTCACTTTCGTGAAACTAATTTTTTCCCGTCCATGTAATGTGCACAAGGGGCGCCGTTGGGCCCTTTCTTTCGCAGACTTGAAAATAGTAAATTTTACACCAACTTTGATCATTTGGTCAAATAAAATTGACTTTTCGTTAATGTTCAGGGGGTCAAAATCGAGATTAAAGACGTAATAATAATAATAATAATGGAAACGATTTTTCGGCCATTATTTCTCTCCCACAAAGACATTACTCAGAGAGCCGTGGTTTTGATATGTTGTTCCCCATCACAGACAAGGTCAGTATGATTTTTTCCACACCTCCATACCATCACGTTTTTTTTATACAAATTTTTAAAATCAAAACTTTGAGGGGGCGCCAGTGAGTCATTTTTGGCGCTAGCGGCTGCGTGTGCCCACCATTAGGTCCAGGTGGGGAATGTGCACGCGCGCCGGATTGGGTCCGTTCCAATCCGGCCAAGTCTGTGAAAGTTATGAGGCTTTGAAATTTGCTAAAAATGGCCTCTCAGTTGCGGCCTTGTCATGACCACGCCCAATAGTTTAAAAAAAATGTAGTTGATGATTTTGAAAGCCACATGGGTTTGGGACATGTTGGCCAAAATTGGAGGCGTTCCATCGAAAACTCGGGGATCAGGGGCCAGAAGTTCAAGAGGTACGATTTTGAAGGTTTGAGGTTCGGGCCAAGATGGCCGACTTCCTGTAGCATTTAGGGCGGGGTCATAATATCATTTTTGACATGTCCTGACGTGGTCTATGTCCCTGGCCAATGTCACTTTTGTACGATGATTTTTTTTGCGACCGCTCCGCCATTGGGTCAATGTAAACTGCCTGTTTGAGGGGGCGCCACAGAGCCAACTTTTATTATTCTCTCTCGCGAACCCCACCCAAAATTAGAGCTTGCGGAGCACTACGTTTTGACCCCTGTTGCTTGCATATCAGTTCACGTTTGCTACGTGAATTCTTGCGTTTTCGTCCCCCGTTAACGGTTTTAATGAGTCCCTCGCGGGACACTGCGTGTCCGTTGCTCGGGCCTAATTATAAAAGAATAAAGCGAGATAGAGGCATGTTGTGATTGACTTTTTTGATCAGTGTGACATGGAGAATCAGAATATGAACTTTGTTTTCACTTTCGTGAAACTAATTTTTTCCCGTCCATGTAATGTGCACAAGGGGCGCCGTTGGGCCCTTTCTTTCGCAGACTTGAAAATAGTAAATTTTACACCAACTTTGATCATTTGGTCAAATAAAATTGACTTTTCGTTAATGTTCAGGGGGTCAAAATCGAGATTAAAGACGTAATAATAATAATAATAATGGAAACGATTTTTCGGCCATTATTTCTCTCCCACAAAGACATTACTCAGAGAGCCGTGGTTTTGATATGTTGTTCCCCATCACAGACAAGGTCAGTATGATTTTTTCCACACCTCCATACCATCACGTTTTTTTTATACAAATTTTTAAAATCAAAACTTTGAGGGGGCGCCAGTGAGTCATTTTTGGCGCTAGCGGCTGCGTGTGCCCACCATTAGGTCCAGGTGGGGAATGTGCACGCGCGCCGGATTGGGTCCGTTCCAATCCGGCCAAGTCTGTGAAAGTTATGAGGCTTTGAAATTTGCTAAAAATGGCCTCTCAGTTGCGGCCTTGTCATGACCACGCCCAATAGTTTAAAAAAAATGTAGTTGATGATTTTGAAAGCCACATGGGTTTGGGACATGTTGGCCAAAATTGGAGGCGTTCCATCGAAAACTCGGGGATCAGGGGCCAGAAGTTCAAGAGGTACGATTTTGAAGGTTTGAGGTTCGGGCCAAGATGGCCGACTTCCTGTAGCATTTAGGGCGGGGTCATAATATCATTTTTGACATGTCCTGACGTGGTCTATGTCCCTGGCCAATGTCACTTTTGTACGATGATTTTTTTTGCGACCGCTCCGCCATTGGGTCAATGTAAACTGCCTGTTTGAGGGGGCGCCACAGAGCCAACTTTTATTATTCTCTCTCGCGAACCCCACCCAAAATTAGAGCTTGCGGAGCACTACGTTTTGACCCCTGTTGCTTGCATATCAGTTCACGTTTGCTACGTGAATTCTTGCGTTTTCGTCCCCCGTTAACGGTTTTAATGAGTCCCTCGCGGGACACTGCGTGTCCGTTGCTCGGGCCTAATTATAAAAGAATAAAGCGAGATAGAGGCATGTTGTGATTGACTTTTTTGATCAGTGTGACATGGAGAATCAGAATATGAACTTTGTTTTCACTTTCGTGAAACTAATTTTTTCCCGTCCATGTAATGTGCACAAGGGGCGCCGTTGGGCCCTTTCTTTCGCAGACTTGAAAATAGTAAATTTTACACCAACTTTGATCATTTGGTCAAATAAAATTGACTTTTCGTTAATGTTCAGGGGGTCAAAATCGAGATTAAAGACGTAATAATAATAATAATAATGGAAACGATTTTTCGGCCATTATTTCTCTCCCACAAAGACATTACTCAGAGAGCCGTGGTTTTGATATGTTGTTCCCCATCACAGACAAGGTCAGTATGATTTTTTCCACACCTCCATACCATCACGTTTTTTTTATACAAATTTTTAAAATCAAAACTTTGAGGGGGCGCCAGTGAGTCATTTTTGGCGCTAGCGGCTGCGTGTGCCCACCATTAGGTCCAGGTGGGGAATGTGCACGCGCGCCGGATTGGGTCCGTTCCAATCCGGCCAAGTCTGTGAAAGTTATGAGGCTTTGAAATTTGCTAAAAATGGCCTCTCAGTTGCGGCCTTGTCATGACCACGCCCAATAGTTTAAAAAAAATGTAGTTGATGATTTTGAAAGCCACATGGGTTTGGGACATGTTGGCCAAAATTGGAGGCGTTCCATCGAAAACTCGGGGATCAGGGGCCAGAAGTTCAAGAGGTACGATTTTGAAGGTTTGAGGTTCGGGCCAAGATGGCCGACTTCCTGTAGCATTTAGGGCGGGGTCATAATATCATTTTTGACATGTCCTGACGTGGTCTATGTCCCTGGCCAATGTCACTTTTGTACGATGATTTTTTTTGCGACCGCTCCGCCATTGGGTCAATGTAAACTGCCTGTTTGAGGGGGCGCCACAGAGCCAACTTTTATTATTCTCTCTCGCGAACCCCACCCAAAATTAGAGCTTGCGGAGCACTACGTTTTGACCCCTGTTGCTTGCATATCAGTTCACGTTTGCTACGTGAATTCTTGCGTTTTCGTCCCCCGTTAACGGTTTTAATGAGTCCCTCGCGGGACACTGCGTGTCCGTTGCTCGGGCCTAATTATAAAAGAATAAAGCGAGATAGAGGCATGTTGTGATTGACTTTTTTGATCAGTGTGACATGGAGAATCAGAATATGAACTTTGTTTTCACTTTCGTGAAACTAATTTTTTCCCGTCCATGTAATGTGCACAAGGGGCGCCGTTGGGCCCTTTCTTTCGCAGACTTGAAAATAGTAAATTTTACACCAACTTTGATCATTTGGTCAAATAAAATTGACTTTTCGTTAATGTTCAGGGGGTCAAAATCGAGATTAAAGACGTAATAATAATAATAATAATGGAAACGATTTTTCGGCCATTATTTCTCTCCCACAAAGACATTACTCAGAGAGCCGTGGTTTTGATATGTTGTTCCCCATCACAGACAAGGTCAGTATGATTTTTTCCACACCTCCATACCATCACGTTTTTTTTATACAAATTTTTAAAATCAAAACTTTGAGGGGGCGCCAGTGAGTCATTTTTGGCGCTAGCGGCTGCGTGTGCCCACCATTAGGTCCAGGTGGGGAATGTGCACGCGCGCCGGATTGGGTCCGTTCCAATCCGGCCAAGTCTGTGAAAGTTATGAGGCTTTGAAATTTGCTAAAAATGGCCTCTCAGTTGCGGCCTTGTCATGACCACGCCCAATAGTTTAAAAAAAATGTAGTTGATGATTTTGAAAGCCACATGGGTTTGGGACATGTTGGCCAAAATTGGAGGCGTTCCATCGAAAACTCGGGGATCAGGGGCCAGAAGTTCAAGAGGTACGATTTTGAAGGTTTGAGGTTCGGGCCAAGATGGCCGACTTCCTGTAGCATTTAGGGCGGGGTCATAATATCATTTTTGACATGTCCTGACGTGGTCTATGTCCCTGGCCAATGTCACTTTTGTACGATGATTTTTTTTGCGACCGCTCCGCCATTGGGTCAATGTAAACTGCCTGTTTGAGGGGGCGCCACAGAGCCAACTTTTATTATTCTCTCTCGCGAACCCCACCCAAAATTAGAGCTTGCGGAGCACTACGTTTTGACCCCTGTTGCTTGCATATCAGTTCACGTTTGCTACGTGAATTCTTGCGTTTTCGTCCCCCGTTAACGGTTTTAATGAGTCCCTCGCGGGACACTGCGTGTCCGTTGCTCGGGCCTAATTATAAAAGAATAAAGCGAGATAGAGGCATGTTGTGATTGACTTTTTTGATCAGTGTGACATGGAGAATCAGAATATGAACTTTGTTTTCACTTTCGTGAAACTAATTTTTTCCCGTCCATGTAATGTGCACAAGGGGCGCCGTTGGGCCCTTTCTTTCGCAGACTTGAAAATAGTAAATTTTACACCAACTTTGATCATTTGGTCAAATAAAATTGACTTTTCGTTAATGTTCAGGGGGTCAAAATCGAGATTAAAGACGTAATAATAATAATAATAATGGAAACGATTTTTCGGCCATTATTTCTCTCCCACAAAGACATTACTCAGAGAGCCGTGGTTTTGATATGTTGTTCCCCATCACAGACAAGGTCAGTATGATTTTTTCCACACCTCCATACCATCACGTTTTTTTTATACAAATTTTTAAAATCAAAACTTTGAGGGGGCGCCAGTGAGTCATTTTTGGCGCTAGCGGCTGCGTGTGCCCACCATTAGGTCCAGGTGGGGAATGTGCACGCGCGCCGGATTGGGTCCGTTCCAATCCGGCCAAGTCTGTGAAAGTTATGAGGCTTTGAAATTTGCTAAAAATGGCCTCTCAGTTGCGGCCTTGTCATGACCACGCCCAATAGTTTAAAAAAAATGTAGTTGATGATTTTGAAAGCCACATGGGTTTGGGACATGTTGGCCAAAATTGGAGGCGTTCCATCGAAAACTCGGGGATCAGGGGCCAGAAGTTCAAGAGGTACGATTTTGAAGGTTTGAGGTTCGGGCCAAGATGGCCGACTTCCTGTAGCATTTAGGGCGGGGTCATAATATCATTTTTGACATGTCCTGACGTGGTCTATGTCCCTGGCCAATGTCACTTTTGTACGATGATTTTTTTTGCGACCGCTCCGCCATTGGGTCAATGTAAACTGCCTGTTTGAGGGGGCGCCACAGAGCCAACTTTTATTATTCTCTCTCGCGAACCCCACCCAAAATTAGAGCTTGCGGAGCACTACGTTTTGACCCCTGTTGCTTGCATATCAGTTCACGTTTGCTACGTGAATTCTTGCGTTTTCGTCCCCCGTTAACGGTTTTAATGAGTCCCTCGCGGGACACTGCGTGTCCGTTGCTCGGGCCTAATTATAAAAGAATAAAGCGAGATAGAGGCATGTTGTGATTGACTTTTTTGATCAGTGTGACATGGAGAATCAGAATATGAACTTTGTTTTCACTTTCGTGAAACTAATTTTTTCCCGTCCATGTAATGTGCACAAGGGGCGCCGTTGGGCCCTTTCTTTCGCAGACTTGAAAATAGTAAATTTTACACCAACTTTGATCATTTGGTCAAATAAAATTGACTTTTCGTTAATGTTCAGGGGGTCAAAATCGAGATTAAAGACGTAATAATAATAATAATAATGGAAACGATTTTTCGGCCATTATTTCTCTCCCACAAAGACATTACTCAGAGAGCCGTGGTTTTGATATGTTGTTCCCCATCACAGACAAGGTCAGTATGATTTTTTCCACACCTCCATACCATCACGTTTTTTTTATACAAATTTTTAAAATCAAAACTTTGAGGGGGCGCCAGTGAGTCATTTTTGGCGCTAGCGGCTGCGTGTGCCCACCATTAGGTCCAGGTGGGGAATGTGCACGCGCGCCGGATTGGGTCCGTTCCAATCCGGCCAAGTCTGTGAAAGTTATGAGGCTTTGAAATTTGCTAAAAATGGCCTCTCAGTTGCGGCCTTGTCATGACCACGCCCAATAGTTTAAAAAAAATGTAGTTGATGATTTTGAAAGCCACATGGGTTTGGGACATGTTGGCCAAAATTGGAGGCGTTCCATCGAAAACTCGGGGATCAGGGGCCAGAAGTTCAAGAGGTACGATTTTGAAGGTTTGAGGTTCGGGCCAAGATGGCCGACTTCCTGTAGCATTTAGGGCGGGGTCATAATATCATTTTTGACATGTCCTGACGTGGTCTATGTCCCTGGCCAATGTCACTTTTGTACGATGATTTTTTTTGCGACCGCTCCGCCATTGGGTCAATGTAAACTGCCTGTTTGAGGGGGCGCCACAGAGCCAACTTTTATTATTCTCTCTCGCGAACCCCACCCAAAATTAGAGCTTGCGGAGCACTACGTTTTGACCCCTGTTGCTTGCATATCAGTTCACGTTTGCTACGTGAATTCTTGCGTTTTCGTCCCCCGTTAACGGTTTTAATGAGTCCCTCGCGGGACACTGCGTGTCCGTTGCTCGGGCCTAATAATAATAATAATAATAATAATGGAAATGATTTTTCGGCCATTATTTTTCTCCCACAAAGACATTACTCAGAGTGACGTGGCTTTGATATGTTGTTCCCCATCACAGACAAGGTCTGTATGATTTTTTCCACACCTCCATACCATCCCGTTTTTTTTATACGAATTTTTAAAGACAAAACCTTTGAGGGGGCGCCAGTGAGTCATTTTTGGCGATAGCGGCTGCGTGTGCACACCATTAGGTCCAGGTGGGGAATGTGCACGCGCGCCGGATTGGGTCCTTTCCAATCCGGCCGAGTCTGTGAAAGATATGAGGCTTTGAAATTTGCTGAAAATGGCCTCTCAGTTGCGGCCTTGTCATGACCACGCCCAATAATGGAACAAAATTTGAATTGATGATTTTGAAAGCCACATGGGTTGGGGACATGTTGGCCAAAATTGGAGGCTTTCCATAGAAAACTCGAGGATCAGGGACCAGAAGTTCAAGAGGTACGATTTTGAAGGTTTGAGGTTCGGGCCAAGATGGCCGACTTCCTGTAGCATTTAGGGCGGGGTCGTAATATCATTTTTGACATGTCTTGACGTGGTCTATGTCCCTGGCCAATGTCACTTTTGTACGATGAATTTTTTTGCCACCGGGCTCTCATTGACTCAATGTAAACTGCGTGCTTGAGGGGGCGCCACTGAGCCATATTTTATTATTTTCTCTCGCGAACCCTACCCAAAATTAGAGCTTGCGGAGCACTACGTTTTGACCCCTGTTACTTGCGAATCGGTTCACGTTTGCTACGTGAATTCTTGCGTTTTCGTCCCCCGTTAACGGTTTTAATTAGTCCCTCGCGGGACACTGCGTGTCCGTTGCTCGGGCCTAATAATAATAATAATAATAATAATGGAAATGATTTTTCGGCCATTATTTTTCTCCCACAAAGACATTACTCAGAGTGACGTGGCTTTGATATGTTGTTCCCCATCACAGACAAGGTCTGTATGATTTTTTCCACACCTCCATACCATCCCGTTTTTTTTATACGAATTTTTAAAGACAAAACCTTTGAGGGGGCGCCAGTGAGTCATTTTTGGCGATAGCGGCTGCGTGTGCACACCATTAGGTCCAGGTGGGGAATGTGCACGCGCGCCGGATTGGGTCCTTTCCAATCCGGCCGAGTCTGTGAAAGATATGAGGCTTTGAAATTTGCTGAAAATGGCCTCTCAGTTGCGGCCTTGTCATGACCACGCCCAATAATGGAACAAAATTTGAATTGATGATTTTGAAAGCCACATGGGTTGGGGACATGTTGGCCAAAATTGGAGGCTTTCCATAGAAAACTCGAGGATCAGGGACCAGAAGTTCAAGAGGTACGATTTTGAAGGTTTGAGGTTCGGGCCAAGATGGCCGACTTCCTGTAGCATTTAGGGCGGGGTCGTAATATCATTTTTGACATGTCTTGACGTGGTCTATGTCCCTGGCCAATGTCACTTTTGTACGATGAATTTTTTTGCCACCGGGCTCTCATTGACTCAATGTAAACTGCGTGCTTGAGGGGGCGCCACTGAGCCATATTTTATTATTTTCTCTCGCGAACCCTACCCAAAATTAGAGCTTGCGGAGCACTACGTTTTGACCCCTGTTACTTGCGAATCGGTTCACGTTTGCTACGTGAATTCTTGCGTTTTCGTCCCCCGTTAACGGTTTTAATTAGTCCCTCGCGGGACACTGCGTGTCCGTTGCTCGGGCCTAATTATACAGAAAATTAAGCGAGATAGAGGCATGTTGTAATAGACTTTTTTGATCAGTGCGACGTGCCAAATCAGGATACCACCTTTGTTTTCACTTTCGTGCAAGTGTAATTTTGAAGGTATAGGTAGGGGGCGCTATTTTTGTGAAAATTGTACAATTATCAAGGGTAATCAGTACGATCCACAGAGGGGCTTATGTGATCCAAAGATGAGTGTGATCTGAATTTGCATGCCCTTGTGAGTTGTCGTCAAAGAGGCGCGGAAAAAGCATGTTTTTTAGCAGAGCGGTAGAGACACACCGTAACAGATATCTGAACAAAAGAGCTTGATTATTGTAGCTCTACGCCTCTAGATTGCACTCACCAAGTTAAATGTCATTTGGTCCAAAATCCTGGGAGTGACTTGAAAAAATGTCAGGCGAAGAAATGCTGGGTAAAATTTTCAATCCAATATGGCCGACTTCCGGTTTGTCAGAGGAAGTAGCTATAATGACGTTTTACGTTTGTCTTGATGTGCTCTATCACTGTACCGAAAAACATAGGTTTAGGCCAAAAACTCATGCCTCCATTTGAATAGGGGTCAGACTTGAGGGGGCGCCACTGAGGCATTATGCACAGTGTGATTTTGCAGACTTCAAAATATTGAATTTTTCACCAACTTTGATCATTTAGTCAAATAAAATTGAGTTTTCGTTAATATTCAGGGGGTCAAAATTGGGGTCAAAGGCGCACCAAAATAATAATAATAATAATAATAATAATAATAATAATAATAATGGAAATGATTTTTCGGCCATTATTTTTCTCCCACAAAGACATTACTCAGAGTGACGTGGCTTTGATATGTTGTTCCCCATCACAGACAAGGTCTGTATGATTTTTTCCACACCTCCATACCATCCCGTTTTTTTTATACGAATTTTTAAAGACAAAACCTTTGAGGGGGCGCCAGTGAGTCATTTTTGGCGATAGCGGCTGCGTGTGCACACCATTAGGTCCAGGTGGGGAATGTGCACGCGCGCCGGATTGGGTCCTTTCCAATCCGGCCGAGTCTGTGAAAGATATGAGGCTTTGAAATTTGCTGAAAATGGCCTCTCAGTTGCGGCCTTGTCATGACCACGCCCAATAATGGAACAAAATTTGAATTGATGATTTTGAAAGCCACATGGGTTGGGGACATGTTGGCCAAAATTGGAGGCTTTCCATAGAAAACTCGAGGATCAGGGACCAGAAGTTCAAGAGGTACGATTTTGAAGGTTTGAGGTTCGGGCCAAGATGGCCGACTTCCTGTAGCATTTAGGGCGGGGTCGTAATATCATTTTTGACATGTCTTGACGTGGTCTATGTCCCTGGCCAATGTCACTTTTGTACGATGAATTTTTTTGCCACCGGGCTCTCATTGACTCAATGTAAACTGCGTGCTTGAGGGGGCGCCACTGAGCCATATTTTATTATTTTCTCTCGCGAACCCTACCCAAAATTAGAGCTTGCGGAGCACTACGTTTTGACCCCTGTTACTTGCGAATCGGTTCACGTTTGCTACGTGAATTCTTGCGTTTTCGTCCCCCGTTAACGGTTTTAATTAGTCCCTCGCGGGACACTGCGTGTCCGTTGCTCGGGCCTAATAATAATAATAATAATAATAATAATAATAATAATAATAATAATAATAATAATAATAATAAAATAATAATAATAATAATAATTATTATTATTATTATTATTATTATTATTATTATTTATTTATTTTTTTTCTGAGAAAAGTTGTTTACATTTCTATCTAAAAGCACAGTTCAGACTGAGTCTGCACTTGCTCCTGTTGTTTGGGTGAAGTGGACTATTTTAGCTGTTGTATTCCACACTCCCTGTGATGAGGCTGAGGCTGAGCTTTGGGCTCTCACTTTACTCTGGACCAGTCCATGGACCACAACCAGGAAAAACCTTTAAGAGACTTTTCCCCTCTGGGCCAGTCTGAATCATGAGCAGATTAAAACGATTACAATCTATAGACTGAAAACTCAATGATGGCCTGTAATGTTCACTACATTATTCTTATTAGTGAAGAGACAGCGACAGAAAGAGTTTTAAAAACTTACACATGAAGATCCAGTGAGTGAATGTGTGTGACTGAGTGTGAGTCTCCACAGAGAGAGTCCTGGTCCGGCCCCATTGTCCTGTTGTCTCTGTGGGAGCGTCCTGAGGGATCCAGTCTCCTCCAGCTGTGGACACTGGCTCTGCAGACACTGTTTGTCTTCCACCTGGGACCAGAGCAGTTCAACACAGTCCTGTCCTCAGTGTGGACCAGGACTGAGCCTCCACAGCACTTTACAGAGTGAGACCTGTTCACACCAACACTGGACATGGAACACTTATTTATTTCTCTCTGTATATGTTGAACCATCTTCAGGTCCTGGACTTTGAGCTTCATTCTAACTGTGTAATGGTGTGTGCAGGTTCCTATAAGAGCGTTCTGGAGCAGAGGTGTGAGAGTGTGTCTGAAGGAGCTGAAACAGGAGCTAGAACTTCTCTGAACAGGATCTACACTGAGCTGTACATCACAGAGGGCCTCAGTGACGAGGTCAGTACCCAACATGAGGAGAGGCAGATGGAGACTCTCTCCAAGAAGACTGTCCATGACGCTCCAATCAGGTGCCAGGACATCTTTAAAGCCTTACCCTCCGAGCACAAAGCCATCAGAGTGGTGCTGACCTGCGGCGTGGCTGGAGTGGGGAAGACCTTCTCAGTTGTGAAGTTCTCTATGGACTGGGCCCAGGGCTCAGAGAACCAGGAGCTGGAGCTGGCGGTGCCACTGTCCTTCAGAGAGCTGAACCTGGTCAGAGAGCAGCGCTACAGTCTGCTGACGCTCATACATGTGTTCCACCCATCACTAAAGGAGCTCTCAGCTCAGACTCTGGCCCACAGTAAAGTCCTGTTCATCTGTGACGGCCTCGATGAGAGCAGGCTGTCTCTGGACTTCAGCCGTGAGCTCATCTCTGAGGTCACACAGGAGTCAGAGGTCAGCCAGCTGCTGGTCAACCTCATCAGAGGCTCTCTGCTTCCTTCTGCCCTTATATGGATCACCTCCCGACCTGCAGCAGCCAATCAGATCCCTGCGCGCTGTGTGCACAGGTTCACAGAGGTCAGGGGCTTCATCACTGACCAACAGAAGGAGCAGTACTTCAGGAAGAGGTTCACAGACTCAGAGCAGTGTGACAGAGTGCTCTCCCACATCAGGACGTCCCGCAGTCTCCACAACATGAGTCAGCTCCCAGTCTTCTGCTGGATCACAGCCACCGTCCTGGACCACATGTTGAGAAGCGAGCAGAGCGGACCCCTGCCCCAGACCCTCAGCGACATGTACGCACACTTCCTGTTAGTGCAGACGCAGAGGAAGAGGAAGTACAGCCAGGAGAGCAGTGGCCCAGAGCTGACTCCGGCCGACTGTGAGCTCCTCCTGAAGCTGGGGAGACTGGCCTTTGAACAACTGCAGAGAGGAAACATCATGTTCTACCAAGAAGACCTGCAGCAGGTGGGTCTGGACCTGAGCGAGGCCTCAGTCTACTCAGGACTCTGTACAGAGATCTTCAAACGAGAGAGTGTCGTCTTCAACAAATCAGTCTACTGCTTCATCCACCTGAGCGTCCAGGAGTTTCTGGCAGCTGTTTACCACATTCATACATTTAACAACAAAAACATACTCAAGAAATTATTCTCAGGCAACAAAACATTGGAGGGGTTTCTCATGAAAAATCTCAGAAAGTCGTTCCGCAGTCCAAACGGCCGCCTGGACCTGTTTGTGCGCTTCCTCCACGGCCTCACTCTGGAGTCCAACCAGAGGCTTCTGGGAGCTCTGCTGGGTCCATCACAGATCGACTCAGAAACAAGACTAAGAGTCATCAACAACCTGAAGGAGATGAACACAAAGGACATATCTCCAGACAGAAGCATCAACATCTTCCACTGTCTGACTGAGTTAAACGACCACTCGCTCCATCAGCAGATCCAGGACTTCCTGAAGTCAGACAGATCAGAGAAACTGTCTGAGTCCCAGTGCTCAGCTCTGGCCTACATGCTGCAGATGACAGAGGACGTCCTGGAGGAGCTGTACCTACATAAGTACAATACATCAGAGGAAGGACGACTGAGACTGGTCCCAGCCGTGAGGAACTGCAGAGCAGCTGAGTAAGTCCAGATGGAACATGAAAGCTGTAATATGGACCATACAGGTGAAACTCGGAAAATTAGTGTATCGTGAAAAGGTTCATTTATTTTTGTAACTCAAGATGTGAAACTAATATATGATATAGACTCATGGCGTGCAAAGTGACACATGTCAACCCTTTGTTTATTTAAATGTTGCTGATTCTCGCTTACAGCTTGTGAAAAAACACACCTTTTTTCCGCTTTATCCGGGGCCGGGTCGCGGGGGCAGCATAGCAGAGATGCCCAGACTTCCCGATCCACGCACACCGCCTCCAGCTGTTCTAGGAGGACCCCGAGGCGTGTCCTGGGTCTTCCACGTCTTCACCACAACAGTCCGATACAACGACCGCATCACTGCTGACGCGGCACCAATCCGTCTATCGATCTCACGCTCCATCCGTTCCTCACGAAAAAGACCCCGAGATATTTGAACTCCTCTACTTGAGGCAAGGACTCTCCACCGACCTGACAAGAGGGGAGGGGCCACCTTTTTCCAGTGGAGAATCATGGCCTCAGATTTGGAGGTGCTGATCCTCATCCCGGCCGCTACACACTCGGCTGCAAACCGCCCCAGAGCAGCTGAAGGTCCTGATTTGATGAAGCCAACAGAACAACATCAACAACAACAACAGAACCGGTGACAAAGGGCAGCCCTGACCAACATGCACCAAGAACGGGACTTACTGCCGGCAATGCAAAACAAGCTTTTGCTGCGATCATATAGAGAACGGACAGTCCTTGCTTGTAAAAAAACAACAACTTCAAAAACTCGGAAAATTAGAATATTACATGAAATCAATTTAAACATATATTTTAAACTCAGAAATGTGGGCCCTCTGACAACTATAATCATACATAAGTACTTGGTTTTTGGCCCCTTTTATTTGATTTATTGCCTCAATGCGGCGTGGCATGGATGCTATCAGCGTGTGGCACTGCTGAGGTGTTGTGGAAGACCAGGCAAAATTTACTCTCATCACAAAAGACAACTTTGGACCACTGAGCAAGAGACCAGTTCTTTTGTTCTTTAGCCCACCAAAGACGCTTCTAAAGTTGTTTGTACCTCAGGAGCGGTTTAACCAGAGGAATCTGACATCTGAAGCCCATGTCCAGTATCTGTCTGTGTGTGGTGGCTCTTGATGCACTGACTCCAGCCTCAGTCCCCCACACTTTTGAATGACAATCCAGGCAATCCTCTCCAGAGTGCGCTCATCCCTGCGGCTTGTGCACCTTTTTCTTCCACAATTTTCCCTTCCGCTTACCTTTCTATTAATGTGCTTTGATCCAGCACTTTGAGAACATCCAACTTCTTTTGCTATTACCCTTTGAGGCTTTTGTCAATGATGGTTTTCTGCACAACAGTCAGGTTAGCAGTTTTCCCCATGAAGGTGAATTCTACTGAAGTTCTGAGAGACCATTTAAAGTCTCAGGGACCCTTTGCAGGAGTTTTGGATTAATTTGCTGATGAAAGGGTAACACTTTTGAGTCTAAAATGTAGTCCCTTGCACAATATTAAAATTTTCTGAAATTTTAGGGTTTTTACAAGATGTTAGCCAAAACAATCAAAACCTAAACAAACTATATCATATATTAATCTATATATCATATATTAGTCTCACATTGTAAAGCAGTACAAAGTAACTCGTTTACCTTAATAAATCCTTTGCGTAGTCCCTTTGGGGGTAATACAAGTGTTAATGGAATGATTGGAGGGTCTTTCATCTCCGTCTGGTGTCTCTGGCCAGAAAAACACAATTGCTGCCTCCGGGTCAGAGTCACCAATACACACTAATGGAATCACAAAGAAGAAGCTAACAGGCTAACAGGCAAAGCTAACTGCGGGCTAGCACTACTTAAACAGTATTTACAGCCAAGTTTGAGTGAAAAAAAATATCTCCATTGTGTAATTAGATGTACAATATCCCTCTCTCCCTTTGTCTTTTCTGTCAGCATAGTATTTACTCTCACGGACAATTAATGAGTTAAAAACTGCAACTTGCTACAACACCTGCAGCGGCACTTATGGCCTCAAGGGGCATGAGTTACTTAGTACTGCTTTAAGTTGTATTACAGAAATAAATGAACATTTTCACAATATTAAAATTTTCCGAATTTCACCTGTATTGTTCTGACTATAAAGGTGTCACTGGCCTCACAGGCAGCAGCTCTGCTTTGTTTAATGACTTTTCCCCCACAGATTATACAGTTGTAAACTCTCAAAGGTTCATCTTGAAGTGGTGGCGTCGGCTCTGAAGTCCAGTCCTTCTCACCTGAGACATTTATATCTTTATAATAACTCAGTGGTGAACTCTGAAATGAAGGTGTTGTGTGACGGACTCCAGAGTCCAAACTGTCGACTGCAGACTCTGGGGTAAGTCCCTCTCTTTGCTCTAATACTATTGTCCACTCACTTTCACCTGACTCCGTCTGTCCATTTCAGTGCTTCAATTGCCTTCACTACAAACAGAGGCGTAGCTTGCCATTAGGCAAGACAGGCAGCTGCCTGAGGTCTAACAGATTTGAAAGAAATGACCCAGAGAATACAGTCACTGCAGCAGCAGTGACAAGGTGCAACAACAATTGGCCGTCGCATACCCCCTCTGGCAGCAAAAAAACAAAAACAAAAGGAGGATAAAGAGTTGGAAGGAGAGCAAGACAGCAGCGAGTGTAATAAGTTACAGTAGTTGTATGTCTCTGAAGTGCTTTCTTTTAGTAGCCTTCATTGTTTGCCTTCAAATATCATCAACAAGCTATCAACTCCTTGTGTAGTTGATTCCAAGAGTGCGGTGCAGCGAAACCTAAAGGCCTTTTGACCCAGTTCTGTTGGCACTCCGGGCACAGAGAGCAGGAGAAGGTCCTGAGAGCGCAGGCTGGAGCTGCTGCTGCTGCAGATCAGGAGGAACAAGTCCAACAATACATTTACAAATCAAAACATACCAATGTTTCAATCTAGCAAAGGACAAAGATGAGGAGCCCACCCGGGCCAACAAGACGCAGTGATGAGTCAGCGACCTCATGTTTGTAATAAAGCACAAAGCTCCATGATACACAGTGTTCAAGGCAGAGAGTCAGATATATAACATCACAATAGTCCAAAACAGGCACAAAAGGAACAGTCACAAGTTTCTTTCTACAAACCAGAAGCACCACTTTATTCAAAAGTAAAAACTGACTTTTAGTTTTAATCTGTGAATCTGTTTTTTAATATGAGGCTTAAAAGAGAAACAATCGTCAATTAAAGTCCCAGATATTTATATTGTGTTTTAGTAGGATTTGGTTTCCCTCATTTGAAATGATGGAAGGCAAGTGCTGGGAGGCTGATTTTCTGTTTGAGAACAACATGTATTTTGTCTTGTCTGCATTTCAAACTCATGTTAGATTATAAAAAACATCCTGTCATTGATTCAAAGACAATTGTAGTTATTCTGCCAAAGGCGCTGATGTTTATGAAACTGTATCATCTGTGTAGAAAATGCAAATGTGCATTTTTGACTTGATCTAAATCATTTATCTAAATAATGAAGAGACAGAATCTGACACTGAATGAAAACTGAAAGATCAGGTCGTCAGCACAATCTCATATGAGCCTCTGTTACAATCAATACATTCAAATAGTTCCATCATCTGTTCATCATTTATTCTTTATTCAGATTGGACAACTGCAGTTTGTCAAAGTCCAGCTGTTCTTCTCTGGCCTCAGCTCTGAAGTCCAACCCCTCACATCTGAGAGAACTGAGTCTGTCTTTAAACAACTTGAAGGAGTCAGACGTCCAGGAGCTGCGTGAACTCCAACAGAGTCCTCACTGTCGACTGGAGAGACTATCGTGAGTAGAGATGCACCGATCCAGCTTTTTTGCCGCTAATACCGATACTTGGGGTTTGAATTTCTGCCGATATCCAATATTATCCAATACCAAGAGACTTTCTCTGAGTGAAAAAGTGAATGGTCTCTTTTCTTCATTTTAAGAGCAAAAAAGTCTTATATTTTGATGTTATGGTGTAACAGATAAACTATAGATCTATTAATAAACTAATGGAAACACATTTAACAAGAATCACTGGACTATTCTACCCTAAATATCCTTGGAATATAGATGGGAGCAACATCCCAGAACCTTTGCTGAGCCACGCCCCCTTTTGTTAGGAAACAAGAGTTGGAAATTGCATTGGTGTGTATGTGGAAACAGGGATTATTTCTCATTCTGTGGATAACAACACGGTCTTCTCTGTAAATTATCTGAAGCAACAGGTCACTTCTGTGGCTTTCCTTTCACATCTGATAGATAAATAAAACAAATATAACATTTTTTTCATGTATAAATTTGAAGTTCTCAAACAATCTTTTCCCACTTACGTAGACGTTGCTCCCATCTATGACAAGCGATTAAGGTGACATGATATAAACAACTCACATAGGCTAAAGTGATCTGAGCATTACAAATATCTTATATCAGTTTCCACTTTAACAGCATTTCATAAACTAAATCACAAACACTTGGCCACTACAGTGGCTGATTTTATTTTATTAAGCTACTTTAGATACTGTGATAATAGTTTCTGACTCAGCCTTGATTAGTTGCTGCTAACTTTAGCATGCTATTGTTAGCTGCAGCATTTTGCATGGTGATCGAAAATGCATTCACGGAGGTTAAAACTAACACATTATTCGAATTATCCTTATGCTGCAGTACTGCCTCCTGTCTTTGTCCCATTGGACAAAACAAAAGGACTGTTGGACTCTGTCACTTGACTTGTGTTTCTGCCTGAACATTAAAAAAACGGATAAAACTTTGGCTGAGAGAGTCACAAACCAACATTTTAGTATGTTAACTAGGGATGCGTACCGAAATCCAGTATCAAAACGTGTGCCGGTCCACCCGGACCGATAAGCTCCATCCTTAATGGCATTGCTGTGCCAATCACAATCAGAACCCCCCCGAGCTGTTGCTGCTAACCCACGTGCACATCAGCGCGAGCTGTCGACCCACTGGACACAAGCTGAGAGTAACAGAAAACAGGCTGTGGCTCTACTTCATTATTATTCTGCACTCAGTCCCTAGAGCTACAGCCGAATCTAACCAACAGCCTTGTAATCCTTGATTTACTATATAATAATAATATATATATTTTTTAATTAGTAAGTAAAGTATTTTACCTCCCATATATTATGTGTATGCACAAATTGGAAATAAATTAGGTCCAAATGTAGTGTAATAAAAAAATAAATATAAGCCAAGGATTAATGGCTATACTATACACTGCGTTCCAAATTATTATGCAAATTGTATTTTTGTGTCAAAAAGGTAAAAAAAAAAGTTTTTTTAATAATGAAACTCATGGATGGTATTGTGTCTCAGGGCTCTTTGAATCACTGGCATTAATCTCAGCAACCTGGGAGTTTTCAGGTTAAGCCCAGTAAAAAAAAAACGAAACTAAAAAAACTACTGAAAAAGGGTGTTCCACTTTATTAAGCAGATCATCATTTTCAAGCAATATGGGAAAGAAAAAGGATCTCTCTGCTGATGAAAAGCATGAAATAGTTGAATGCCTTGGTCTAGGTATGAAAACCGGAGTCAAGTTTTGGGCCAGAATCATGGTGAGAGAGCTGGTCGGCCCCATTAGGCCCTTTTAGGCTCCCAGAAGGTTTGAAAATGACCTTTGAAAAATATGTGGAGTTTCTGACTGACCACTGTCTTCTATGCTACAAAATGAAGCTTTCCCTAACAAAATCCTCTTCATACACAACAACGCACCATGTCCTGCTGTAAAGAATACCTCTGCATCACTGGCTGCTATGGGCATAAAAGGAGAGAAACTCATGATGTGGACCCCCTCCTACCCTGACCTCAACCCTACTGAGAACCTTTGGAGCCTCAACAAAAAAAAAAAAACTTCTATGAGGGTGGGAGGAAGTTTTGATCCAAACGGCAGCTCTGGGAGGCTATTCTAACATCCTGCAAACAAATTCAAGCACTTGGACACTGTCCAAAAACTCACAAGTTTGATGGATTTAAGAATTTGTAAGCTGCTATCACACAAGGGCTCCTATGGTAAAATATAACTTGACCTGTTAAGATGTTTTTGATTGAAATAGCTTTTGATTTCAGTAAATATGACCTCCTAATGCTACAAATTCAACAAATGACCATTTTCATTTAATTACAAGCTTTAAAATGAATTGAAACAATGAGTTGCATAATAATTTGGAACAGTAGATTTTGAGGTTTTTACTTTACTTTACTTTATTTATTTTTGAAAAAAGATTATTTTTTTCAACCACATTTAATTGATCCTCTACCAGTTAAAGACTTGAAAATGATGCTGACTCTCATTTGAGTTGACAATTTAGAAAATCTTGTCAAAAAATGTCATTTGCATAATAATTTGGAACGCAGTGTACATCTAACTTTTTTTTTTCTTTTAAAGTATCGATAAGAATATCGTTAAAGTACCGGATCGATAAGGAATGTCAGTAAGAGTAGTAGTATCGATAAATCCTTAATGATACCCATCCCATTGAGCAAACCTCAGTGCAATGTTTAGGCCAGTCCTTACTCCCATTATTACAGGATTTGTAAAACAGCACGTCGACCTGGGACTGATGTGATGGTCACAAATCACTGGAACATGTTGAAAAATGTCATCACTAGAAATGTTGTTCTTAAAATTCAATGTATTTGATTCTGTTAAACCTGTATAATTTGACCTTTGAAACACATTTATATCATTCATCACCAGTTGATGTTGTTGCACTTTCTGTTGCTGCTAAATGACTAATGACTGTTTCTCTTCCCTGTCAGGTGGTGGCCTTAACCAACCAGTTTCCCGAGTGTTGATCCTGGACAGAGGGAGCTCATGGACCAGACTCAGCCCTGTCCACACCTGACATTTACTGTGTCCTCTCACTGACCTGGACAACAGCTCTGAAGCTACACTGAGACATTCTGCTTCCATTCTCGCTCCGACAGAGTCTTACCATCGTTAGACACCACATTTTAGATCAAGAGCTGGGGACAAGTCCTGCTCTTTAACCAACCAATCAGATTCATTTACTGTATTTAGCATATTTAAAAAACAATCCTAGTGCTTTACAAGTTCTTTAGAGTCGACTCCAGTTCTAGTTTAGTCCTGGTTTAGTGTGGGCGTCTGTGAATAGCACTAGACAAACTCCTAAACAAACATATTTTTCATTTCAAACGTGGCATAAAACCAAGCTCCACAGCTTGAAAGTATAAGTATATAGAACTACAAGGAAAGTTTATTTGTAGCACAATTTCTACACAAGGCAATTCAAAGTGCTTCAGTTGTAGACAATTACAAAAAGGCAGATCAAATCAATCCATAAAACATCAACTGGCATAGGCCTGAACCCCATGCAATTTGGGTTTAGGTCCTGCACTCAACGGGAACTTTGTATTTGTAGAGATGGTTAAGTCAAAATCTCGACAAAAACAGTTGTGTCGCCGCTGTCTGTATTGATTTTAAACGTGCATCAAGACTGTCTGCATTACATTTTTGTAATCATACCATTACATGGGTGAAATCATATCTCTTAGTGTGCAAGTATGTGACAGCAAGTCACCCTATCTCCATTACACAGTAGGGGTCCCTCAGGGGTAAATTTTGGGCCCATTACTTTTTTAACTTCATGTTTGTGACTTTGCAAACATTATGTAAGAATGTGGACACCATTATGTATGCTGATTATTTTTTATACCGTTATATTTACTCAGGCAAAAGTGCTGAGGAGGCAGCCCTTCGTCTGTCAATAGCTCTTGAGAATCTACAGAAATGGTCACTTGACTTGACACGTGCCTCTGCCTGAACATTAAAAAAACGGTTAAAGCTTTGGCTGAGGGTCACAAACTTGTGAGCATGTGTGACATAAGGGCAATGCTTGCGCAATAACCAACATTTTAGTATGTTTACTCAGTGCAATGGGGATCAGTGCAATAGTGGTCTGTGCTATAGGGGTCTGTGCGATAGGGGTCTGTGCTATAGGGGTCTGTGCGATAGGGATCGATGCACTAAGACTAAAAGTGGGACAGTGCAATAGGAGGTTGTGCAATACATCGTATGAAGTTTTTTTTCCGTTGGTTGTCATTTGCCGTCTCACATGTTTATTGTCCGTGCTGAACTGTCTCCTCATGTCCGATGTATATAGTGTCTGTATAATCTGTGTTTTTACGTTTCTGTAAACATGCGGGGGTGTTTTTGATAAGGAAATAGCAAAACAACATGGTTAAAAGCTCCAAAAGGTCGATTTTGCATGATATACGTCATTTAATTTTTAAAGATAGATATTAGGTATGGAATCGGGACTCGGTGTTGGGCAATTCTCAAAATCAAATGACTCGGGACATTCCTACAATAAACACACAAGCAAATCCACACAGAGCTGTAGTAAAGGCGAAAAGAGATCATTTAGCTGCAGTAATAAGGAACCATCTTAATACTATTGTGAAATAAAAGTAGATAAATGCATAAAGCACAAGCATACGAGCGATCGCTGTTATTGTTACGCAATTTTGGCCGGATGTTTTGGTGAATGGTCAGCAACAGCATCGTTTTATAAAATGATAGATCTGTTACAGCGCAAGAGAAGCAATGCCCTGTTTATGGACATTGTTTTGCTGATCACAGGATTTTAATAAAATGTTTATCAAATATGAAAATGTTAAATGCCTACCACGGCCAACGGATGTGACGACATCACGATCGCTCGTATTGGGGAGCTTTAGGACATGAGCTGTTCTGTCTGTGATGGATAGTGCAATAAAAATAAAAAATGATATTGAATAAAACAATAAAATGCCATATGTTTAATTCTGATATAACTTCTCTTAAAAGTGTAGCCTATTTTACCTAAAGAAATGCACATGAGTAAATTAACTAATTACTTAACAATCTGGGATAAAGTCAGCCTATAAACCTTCTATTCACTTCAAAAAGTATGTTGAAGAAAATGCCTTGTAGGCATATCGGTATTCGTAATCGGCATGTGCTCAAATCAAAGTAATCGTGCTTGTATCGTTTAAAAAAAAAAAAAAGTGGTATCTGTGTGTCACAGGGTGCACGGAGCTCCCTGAAATTCCTCACATAAATACAAAGACAGCGCTGCCCCATAAAAAAGCCCCCTTTTCTCCCCCTCTCCCTCTGACTCCTTCTCTCGGCCCCTCCCGGTATTCGTCCCCCTACCTGATTTGGGTGCGCGCTGCATTATGGCTGCACAGGTATGCGCTAGCTTGTGAATACCTGCCTTTTAGCCTTTTAAAATAAATTATTAATGTAGCTATCTTGTGGAATTTAGTTCCTAAATTCCTATAGTGGCGTTGTTGACATACCAGCGAAACTACCAAATATCGCAAATTAACCACAAATACCACAGGTGCATCCCTACAATAAATAAGGTGGAGTGGATTCTTATCTGGCCATAGTGGGCTCTGGCTCCATCGTTCCAGACCATGTGGGGAGAAAAAGCTAAATTTACAGGTTCCGTGAAGCGGTTTACACATTTGTAGGAACTGACTCAGAAAAGTGTATTTGCTTGTTTTGTGTACTTAGTTCTTTTTTCCGACACAAATAATAAAGACAGAGTTTATAACCTCTCACTCAGATAAGACTGCAGATTAATGAAATGATCTCCTGGAAACAAACAGGGCGGGGCTTCTCTCACCTGACGCTGGTACAAAGGTTTAAGTTTTATTAATTAATTAATTCAACGACTCCATTTGGACGTGAGCTCCGTTTGCAGAGGTGAGTGAACCTTTGGTTTTATCCCACTTCACCAACTTCACTTCATTTGTCTTACTGAGCGGAGCAGACGACCACACGGGGAGTTTATTCACCTGCTCTACTTTCTGTCGGAGCAGGTCCATATTTACTCTTCCTCTCAACATTTCCTTCCTAATAATAAAACACCGACAGCACACGGGCTCTGGCTTTAGTCGTCGGGACAAAGTCGAAACATTCACAACCAGCTTTTGTTTCAGACTGAGGTCAGATTAGATTTCCTTTAGTTCAACTTTAGTCCTGGTTTTTCCCCGTCTTTCTAAACCTGCGTCACATATAACAAAGTACTGAATGTGTAACAGCCAATAAAACGTAATGTGAGTGAAGAAAAGCATTTGTTAATCATTAGCAGAGAACAGCAGAGTGCAGTTCTTACTTCCTTAAAAGCACAGACTGAACAATCACTTCAACATGTCGGTGTAAGAGGGGACTGATTGTCCGGACTCCAGATTGTCTCCTGTTCCAACCTCAGCCTCAAGAGTCCGAGACCGAGTCCCAGCTCCTACAGTCTGAAAGTCTCTCCCTGCTGTTCACCCCTTTTCTTGCTGACGTGTCCAGTCTATTAAAGCCCTTAAAATAACAAAGATGTGTCCGAATGAACGGAAAACTGCTACAACATGTTATGTACATGTGACATTTGCATTGTTTAATATAGGGCTATGTGTTCTTTACCAATCAACAGAAGTAACAAAACCTTTTAAACCTATGCTAACTGTTAGTTTCCCTGTCCTTGAGCTTTCAGACAGAAACATGGAGAGAGTGTGTGAGCATGTCGAGGAGGCTCAGCCTTCACTCGGCCATTTTAAAAACAAAGCAGAGCCCACTCAAACACAGTGAGTACATCAGAGGAGCTACACCTGCACTTTATCTGGTTATTGTCTCATTTTGTCTTTCTGAATTAATCTGTCAGAGCTGAGAGTCCGAGACCGAGAGCAGCGTTCAGCTGTGAGTCTCTGAAGAGCGACAGGTCCATGGGACCTCCACTAATCTTCAGTGGTGAAGCTGGATCTGTTCAGAGTCTGCTGTGAGTGAGACTCTTCTCATACAAACATCTACACTCGCCTTCAACATGAAGCTCATCCTAATCAAAATAAGACCCACTTCCCATTGTGCATGATTCGTGTAACAAGTCCAGTACATTTAGAAACAAGACGATCATGACACAATTCAACTTTTTTTAATTTTTTCAATTACCCATGTCTATATTCATCAGTTTTAGTTAAAATGATGAACAGTCAGCTTCATCATTTGGGAAATTTTCTGCTATTTAAGTGTCACTCAGCCGAGGGTCAAAGACAAACATTATTTAATCTTTAACTCTTTCTCCCTTGGACGCCTACTCGGAACAACCGGTACATATATTACTAGGACTACCCATAGAGCATAATTACATAAAAAATCTGCGAAAATATAGCCTTGAATCCTATTGGTCAGCCTAGTGTGGGTTGTGGTCGCCCCCATCTATCGCAGCTTCTGTTACTAGCAAAAAAACGGAACCTGTTCTAATGATCGTCAAATAACGTCTTTAGTGATATAGCAGAGGCGTCAAAACACATCATTAAGGGTACAGGGGTTTTTATGGGGGAAAGAGTTAAGGCCTTGATGGGTCATTCATGCAGTGGAGGACTATGATGTATGAGATGGAGCATCGTCCTGCATGAAAACCCCAGTTACCAAATGTAACTACGGTTCTATAAATATGTTGCAAAGCCCTTTAAACTTTCACTGATGCATAAGCCATCGCGAAGACCGTGACTTACTAGTGAGCAATGTGTCAGCTAGGCAGAGGCCCACCCGCTGGGTGAGGAGTGCAAGTCAGTCGCCATCCAAGGCGTTACCATCACCCACCACATTTGAGAAAGACTGGGACGCGGCCCCAGCCGCCAAACTAAAACTGCTGGGAGCGCCCCAGTCAACAGTACGAGGACACCGCGGCTGAGTATTGTCAATGAGAAATGAGAAATGAGAAATGAGAAATGTGAAATTCGTCCAGGTGAGGGTGATGGGTTGGTGTCGAGGCAAGACCATTTGCGAGCTGTGATCAGAGCTCAACGTGCGTCAACTGTTCAGAGCAGTGTGAACACGGCATTGGGAGTACAACATTTTGGGAGGAAAAGGACACAGATCATCGATTTTTCATAACCACCTCTACTACATCATAAACACAAACGGAAACACGCCTGGAAAGAGGAGGAAAATCTAGGACAACACTGCAGCTGAGGTTTGAAATGCCTTTCCCGTGCCCAGGCATTTGGTGATGACTTATACGCTTCAATAAACTTATGAAACACAGAGGCAAATAGGAACGCACTGGATTACTAATGTTTTAAGGGGAATTTCATCATGACATGATCGCTGGACAGAGAAGAGTCAAAGAAAGGGAGTAAAACTATTCCACTGTCACCAAAGCACAAGCAAAAAATCAGGAGACTATTTTCAACAGTGTAGAGTTTTGTTTTTACAGCAATGGCTCTGCCAGAAGTGAACACATTTGAGCATCTGATTGCAAGCTTTTCAAGCAACCAAACTGAAGCAGCAGCGCGATCCGTACGGTTAGGTGTGAATGTAGCTTTAGTCTAAACACAACAGGTGTGCCCCGAGCAGCCTCTCCCAAGAGCGCTGGACACACCCAAGACAACACAACACTCCCAAGTGTGCCGCTGGGGAACTAAGGTCTTCTGCTATCCAAAACGGAATGGGTGACGTCGGAGGCGACTTCCAGCAGGTAAAAGCAGCACAAACTTCGAAGGAGAGGACCAAGAGGCTGCTTTGCAGATTCCCTCCACCAACGTGCATCGGAAAAGCACCATGGAGGCCACCACTCTGCGTGTGGAGTGCACACTGGCCGCGGCTGGCAGAGGCAGCCCCTGTGCTCATAAGCCATGTGAATAACTAGGCAGACCCTGTGAGCCAACTGCTGAGGGGACAAAGAGGCATCTCGATTCTTGACTCCAAACCCAACAAACAACTTATCTGACCGTCTGAAGGATCGGTCCGATCCAAGTAACAGCGCACAGCCTTAACCAGGCAAAGGCAGGGGACAAGGGCAGCCCTGCCCTTGTCCCCTGCCCTTGTCCAGCGGGTCCTGAAGGAAGCTCAACACATCCTGAATGAAGCAAGATGTGGACCAGAGCCCTACTGGTCAAAAAGCAAAAAGTTGCCATCGTACCGAGGCCCTGGTCGTGGATGCGGCCCAACCCCCTTGGATCGTAACCACAACCAAGCAGGGGACTCCAAAAACACAGTCACGGCTTCTCAAGGACGGAATTCGATGCGAAGATTGAGGCTATCCGTAAAAAACTTTGAGGGGCCGTGGCCGCACCTCGACGAGAGGCGAAAGAGGACATTGGTGCTCTCAGAGGCAAAATCACCGCACAGATGGAGACACTCGCTAGCGGCCACAAAGAGCAAGAAAGATCCCTCACCGATATTACTGACAGTGGTAACACTTGAAAAATCGAAACGAAACACTGTCAGAACAGTACAAAAAGGTCTGGGACAAATGCATGGATTTGGAAAACAGAAGTCGCAGATCAAACATCAGGATTGTAGGAGTGGAAGAAGATGCTGAGGCGGGCAACCATACTCGCTTTGTGACAGATCTTCTGATGCAGATTCTGGGTAGAAAACACTTCCTTCCATTCTCCTGGCATTCCAATAAAAATAAAAAAAACATAAGGAAAAAGAATTTAAGATTATGAATGAAATCTCTATCATAGACGAGTAATATGCCATTTCTCCCACCCCTGACCTCAATAATAAAAAGCTTTCTCTTCAAACTGATCTTAGTTTGTTATAATAGAACTACAGAGACAACTAAATTGTTACCACAACTAAGGCATAAACACTACGAACATGAAGAAAAGATAGGAAGGCTCTTGGCATCCCAACTTAAACAGCGAGAAGCTACAAGAACTATAGCTGAAATAAGGAATGATTCTGGACAAGCAACAATTGATCCAAAAGAAATTAATTAATACACTTTTAAGAAATGTTATACTAAGTGTTATACATCTGAGTCCACAGGAAACACCACATTAATGGATAACTTTTCAGAGACTTTCATATTCCCCAAATTAATACGGAACAAAAAAGTGTATTAGAAAAACTGATGACATTGGAAGAAGTAAAACAAGACCCGGTAGAACTTTATCGGATCATGGACTAAAATTTGTGGGACTTGTTATAGAATACTGGTATAAAAACAATAGTTCTTGTGGCTTTGTGGAATTCATCTGAGCCACTTCATTCAACATGAAACTTGGGAAGCCTGTTTATTTTTATTTATTTTTATCAAAGAATAGGTCATAATATGAACCATTATAGTTGTTTATCTTTAAGTCTCTTTTTCATCTTAATTTTATTTTTATTTGTCCTTAATTTTTCATGTTCTGAGATTGTTTTGTGTTTTGTCTTTACTAAACAGCATAACTAAGCATTGTTGGTATTTTCTTTATTGTTTAAGCCCACAATGAATATTAGTCCATTAACCGTGTAATCCTGAACACCCGACTGGAAACACACTACAGTTACAAAATCATTTCATTCTTGTTTCATACATGGACATGTATTGACAGAAACTGTGTGTTTCAGAGCTGAGAGTCAGAGACAGAGAGCAGAGTTCAGCTGTGAGTCTCTGAAGAGCGACTGCTCCAAGGATTTTCCGATAGAGTTCAGTCATGAAGCTGGATTTGCTCAGAGTCTGCTGTGAGTAACACTCATAACATTCAAATATACAGACAGCAGACACTAGCTATAACAAACTAACTAACTAACCAAATGGTTGTTTTGTACTGAGAAGGGAAAGAAAAGTTGTATACATTTCCATCTAAAGGCACAGCTCGGGCTGAGTCCACACTGGCTCCTGTTGTCTGAGTGAAGTGGACGGCTGCAGCTGTCATAGTCCACACTTGTTCATATCACAGTGATGAGGATGGTCTGTCAACTCTGGGCTCTCACTTTAACCTGGACCAGATCATGGACCACAACCAGGAAAAACCTTTAAGAGACATTGTCCCCTCTGGGCCAGTCTGAATCCTGAACAGATAAAAGAAAGCTATAGGCTGAATAATTAGAGCAATGTTTACTACAGTATTCTTTTTAGTGTGCAGAGACAGCAAAAAATAGAGTTTAAAGACATACACATGATGATCCAGCTAGTGAATGTGTGACTGAGTGTGTGTTTCAGCAGAGAGAGTCCTGGTCCGGTCCCATTGTCCTGTTGTCTCTGTGGGAGCGTCCTGAGGGATCCAGTCTGTGGACACCAGCTCTGTTTGTCTTCCACCTGGGACCAGAGCAGTTCTACACAGTCTTGTCCTCAGTGTGGACCAGGACTGAGCCTCCACAGCACTTTACAGAGTGAGACCTGTTCACACCAACACTGGACATGGAACACTTATTTGTTTCTCTCTGTATTTGTTCAACCATCTTCAGGTCCTGGGGTCTCATTTATAGAATTGTCCGTGAGACTTGCCTATAGGAGCACGTACGAGCAAAACCCAAACTTCATGTCCACCTGGAGCAGAAATGTGTGCACATGAGCCCCCCTCACGTCACGCCCTCTGCACGCTTCCATTTCACTATATAAGAACATGCAAAGTCTGAATGAGATTTACCTAAACATGAGGCGATAATGAGAGGGTTTTACCGAGACAGGGAGGGCGTGAATGAAGATCAAAGTCCGGGTGGTGAGAGAGAGAGGGAGGTTATTGAGCTGTGCGCGTAATTACTCAACGCTCAAAGTATAAAAACAAAATAATTTAACGCTTTGCTCAAAGCATATGGTTCAACCCTTTTCTCGTTTCTGATGATAAAGAAGAAAGCTAAGCAGTTCAAAATGTGCACAAAACTTAATTTCCTTAAACTGACTTCCTGCCTCTCTTCGCGTCTGTGCAGCGTTTCTGAAAAGTGTGGACTGTGTACGGCAAGTACAAACCTAGTGTGGCGGTGCGTAATGTTTCACGCTCAGTTTGATTTCTATAAACACCACCTTTGACGCAGAACTGTTTGTACAGAAGGTTTTGGCCTCCTTTTGTCCGTACGTGAGCTTTATAAATGAGACCCCAGGACTTTGAGCTTCATTCTAACTGTGTAATGGTGTGTGCAGGTTCCTATAAGAGCGTTCTGGAGCAGAGGAGTGAGAGTGTATCTGAAGGAGTTGAAACAGAAGATAGAACTTCTCTGAACAGGATCTACACTGAGCTGTACATCACAGAGGGCCTCAGTGAAGAGGTCAGTACCCAACATGAGGAGAGGCAGATGGAGACTCTCTCCAAGAAGACTGTCCATGACGCTCCAATCAGGTGCCAGGACATCTTTAAAGCCTTACCCTCCGAGCACAAAGCCATCAGAGTGGTGCTGACCTGCGGCGTGGCTGGAGTGGGGAAGACCTTCTCAGTTGTGAAGTTCTCTCTGGACTGGGCCCAGGGCTCAGAGAACCAGGAGCTGGAGCTGGTGGTGCCACTGTCCTTCAGAGAGCTGAACCTGGTCAGAGAGCAGCGCTACAGTCTGCTGACGCTGATACATGTGTTCCACCCATCACTAAAGGAGCTCTCAGCTCAGACTCTGGCCCACAGTAAAGTCCTGTTCATCTGTGACGGCCTCGATGAGAGCAGGCTGTCTCTGGACTTCAGCCGTGAGCTCATCTCTGAGGTCACACAGGAGTCAGAGGTCAGCCAGCTGCTGGTCAACCTCATCAGAGGCTCTCTGCTTCCTTCTGCCCTTATATGGATCACCTCCCGACCTGCAGCAGCCAATCAGATCCCTGCGCGCTGTGTGCACAGGTTCACAGAGGTCAGGGGCTTCATCACTGACCAACAGAAGGAGCAGTACTTCAGGAAGAGGTTCACAGACTCAGAGCAGTGTGACAGAGTGCTCTCCCACATCAAGATGTCCCGCAGCCTCCACAACATGAGTCAGCTCCCAGTCTTCTGCTGGATCACAGCCACCGTCCTGGACCACATGTTGAGAAGCGAGCAGAGCAGACCCCTGCCCCAGACCCTCAGCGACATGTACGCACACTTCCTGTTAGTGCAGACGCAGAGGAAGAGGAAGTACAGCCAGGAGAGCAGTGGCCCAGAGCTGACTCCGGCCGACTGTGAGCTCCTCCTGAAGCTGGGGAGACTGGCCTTTGAACAACTGCAGAGAGGAAACATCATGTTCTACCAAGAAGACCTGCAGCAGGTGGGTCTGGACCTGAGCGAGGCCTCAGTCTACTCAGGACTCTGTACAGAGATCTTCAAACGAGAGAGTGTCGTCTTCAACAAATCAGTCTACAGCTTCATCCACCTGACCGTCCAGGAGTTTCTGGCAGCTGTTTACCACATTCATACATTTAACTGTGAGAATGAAATGAAGAACAACAACGCTATACAGCAGAGAATTAATGAATTATTCCGAGGCGCAACGCTGTCATCCTTCCTGATAAATAACCTCCAAGAATCTTTCCTCTGTCCAAACGGCCGCCTGGACCTGTTTGTGCGCTTCCTCCACGGCCTCACTCTGGAGTCCAACCAGAGGCTTCTGGGAGCTCTGCTGGGTCCATCACAGATCGACTCAAAAACAAGACAAAGAGTCATCAACAACCTGAAGAAGCTGAACACAAAGGACATATCTCCAGACAGAAGCATCAACATCTTCCACTGTCTGACTGAGTTAAACGACCACTCGCTCCATCAGCAGATCCAGGACTTCCTGAAGTCAAACAGGTCAAAGAAACTGTCTGAGTCCCAGTGCTCAGCTCTGGCCTACATGCTGCAGATGTCAGAGGACGTCCTAGACGAATTGTACCTACATAAGTACAATACAAATGAGCAAGGGCGACTGAGACTGGTCTCAGTTGTGAGGAACTGCAGAAAGGCTCGGTAAGTCCAGATGGAACATTTAAGCTGTAACATGGACCATATTGTTCTGATTATAAAAGTGTCACTGGCCTCACAGGCAGCAGCTCTGCTTTGTTTAATGACTTTTTCCCCACAGATTATCAAGTTGCAACCTCTCAAAGGTTCATCTTGAAGTGGTGGCGTCGGCTCTGAAGTCCAGTCCTTCTCACCTGAGACGTTTAGACCTGAGTAATAACTCAGTGGTGAACTCTGAACTGAAGGTGTTGTGTGACGGACTCCAGAGTCCAAACTGTCGACTGGAGACTCTGATGTAAGTCCCTCTCTTTGCTCTAATACTATTGTCCACTCACTGAGGCCTAAAAGATAAACAATCATCAATTAAAATTCCCAGATATTTGTATTCTGTTATTCTGTCCTTCGAGAGAAGGCGATTTTAATCAAATACATATATTCAAATGCAAAGTGTCTGAAAACAGAGAAAGGTTTGTCTCAGACAGAATCTGACACTGAATGAAAACTGAAATATCAGGTCGTCAGCACAATCTCATATGAGCCTCTGTTACAATCAATACATTCAAATAGTTTCATCATCTGTTCATCATTTATTCTTTATTCAGATTGTACAACTGCAGTTTGTCAGAGTCCAGCTGTTCTTCTCTGGCCTCAGCTCTGAAGTCCAACCCCTCACATCTGAGACAACTGAGTCTGACCGGCAACAACCTGAAGGAGTCAGACGTCCAGGAGTTGCACGAACTCCAACAGAGTCCTCACTGTCGACTGGAGACATTTGAGTGAGTATATACTATGTGATATACTATAGTGTAGAGTCTGGTTTGGCTGATCTCAGTGAATGTGGCTCTGCTGAATCCACGGCGTCGACCCCTTTTTCCGACAACCCTCCAAACCGAAACCCCGTCATTTCAACAACCCTCCGTTGTGATGTACCCCAAATCTGACAGGCAATTCACACAGGGGAAGTAAAGCAAAATCCCAGACAGAACAGATGTCCAAATAAAACACAGGACAAGACCAGGGACAAGACAGCAAAACAAGGGAACACTTTCTGTTGCTGCTAAATGACTGTTTCTCTTGTCGCAACTCCAGGTTCTTTGATCACCAAACACCAAATACCAAGAAATGACCACAGCTTATATAAAATTTAAATTATGAATCAATTGAGGTGATTAGGATTTAAAATAAAAAAGGAGAGACTTTGTTTATTAAAAAAAATGGCCAAGTTAATTAAAAATCCAAGCTAAAACTTATGGATCTCAGCAGAAAAAAGAGGCTTCCCCCTAGTCTGGGTGCAGGACTATTGTGTTCGGAGAGCCAACACTCCCTCTCAGTGCCCGAACGATCACCTGAGCTCCCAGCCTCGCACAGGTGCACTCGGCCCGACATGTTCCTCTGAGGGCCCTCCCCGCACTGGCTCGGCTCGCCTTCGCACCGTTGGCACTGAGCTACAGGGACACCCATAATTTAATCACACACACATGGACACGGCCCATTACTTATCGTTCATGGAGCGGGGAGTTGTTGATGTCCGCTGGTCCTGATTCCCTCCTCTTGATCAGTTAAACCGCTGTGAGTGACGCCTACCGCCCAGGAGATGGAAACACAAACCTCAGCTATCCGAGCACATAAACAGAGACAGGCAGGAGAGTGGGATATGTCCCTTCTACTTGTCGTTCAAGGCATTGTATAAGGTCCTAAAGGCCGGTCCCCACTATTCGATCCTCTGTCTGTCGCTTCAAATCGGTGGTGCGCTTTTCTGTTTCCTTCTGCCTTCCGCACTCCTCCGTCCACTTCCTCGACCAATGAGAACAGCTCTAGGGGCGTAGTCCAATTATTCCCATTTCCAGCCCGCCAAATTACCAACCAGCTATGGTGAATAATTAAACTCAAAACAAAGGAAAACCACAGCAAACTATCATACAATGTAAATATTTAGGCATGCAACGTGGCGGGCAAAGAAATGGCAAAAAGGGACCCCTGTGACCCTCTTCACTCTGTCTCTAACTGTCTGTATCGTCTCTTTTCAGCTGGAAGCCCAACGAGCGAGATACGCCCATCCCTATGGTCCTCATTTCGGGGAGCTGGTGGCCAGGGGCGACTGCAAAAGACGCTTGGTAAACAGCGTTTCAATGAGCACTTTGACCTTCCCGAGCACTGCTTAAAAGCCTGGCTCCAAAGAGTTCTATTTTTTCTAAAAATCGTAATGACCCATGTGACAACGCTCATATTTTTAACCACGTTGTTTTTTGTACATCAGCACTAAAAAGAGCCGGTCTGGGGCTTCCCCCTTTTTGCCCTTTTAAGGAACAGGCTTCGTAGGAGGAGATTGAGCAGCCATGTTAATTTCACAGATGACTCGGGACCACGACAATGAATGGGGCTGAATGGAACACCGGTTATTTCAATTTACTAAATCTATGTGGAGTGAGTGTCAGTGGTGATCCTGGACAGAGGGAGCTCATGGACCAGACTCAGCCCTGTCCACACCTGACACTGTGTCCTCTCACTGACCTGGACAACAGCTCTGAAACTACACTGAGACATTCTGCTTCCATTCTCGTTCTGACAGAGTCTTACCATCGTTAGACACCACATTTTAGATCAAGAGCTGAAGACAAGTCCTGTTCTTTAACCAACCAATCAGATTCATTTACTGCATTTTGCACATTTCAAAAACAATCCTAGTGCTTTACAAGTTCTTTTGAGACAAACTCCTAAACAAACGTCATTTTCATTTCAAACCCTGCATGAAACCATGCTCCACAGATGGAAAGTATAAGGCCCCATCTGGTGGACAGACAGAGCAACTACAAGGCAGGATTATTTGTAGCAGAATTCATACCCAAGTCCATTCAAAGTGTTTCAGTTACAGACAATTACAAAAAGGCAGATCAAATCAATCCATAAAGCATCAAGATAAGAATGAATGAATGACAGTAAAGAGCTTAAATACTTTCAGTGTCAAATGCTCGGGTGAAAAGAACTGTTTTCAGCCTGGATTTGAACATTGTCAGAGTTGAGGCCTGTCTCACATCCTTGTGAAGACCAGTTCCAGATAGGGTTGTTCCAATGGACAATATCGTGATGGATGAACCAACACGCACTGATCCTCCCTAGGCCTCGTAAATCTAAAAACACTGCGGGGATTGCACTGCAGACTGCAGGGTTCAATGCTGTGACCTGTATGTGATCTTCTGTCTGAACGGGATGCAGCTCCACAGCACAGCACAATGCTGTTTGAGGAAGTGAAAAGGAAAAAGCCCAGTGGATCTTGCAATGTAAAAGTTTTAGGAAGCTAACGGAGTAAGAACATCAATAACCAAATCATTTTAAGAAGAAAGAGAGACAGTTTTTTGGACTATTGCCTGTTGTGGAGCTGAGGCAGCAATGTCTTTAAAGGAATATTTCAGGATTTTGGACATAGGGCCTCATTTCCTAGTTATCCAGAGTGTTGCCGGCACCTGGAGATATTTTTTTTGTAATTCATGCAGTTCTTAGGTTTGAAGAGTTTCGTGGCGCTAGGCTAATGCAAGGCTAGCGCATTTCTACCAGACTAACCATATAAATGTCTGTGTCGATAGAATAATTTAAACCATTTTGCATTTAAAATACAGCATCTGCTTCGTGCTTGTATAAGCTACGCGGTGGCGGAGTGATCTGCTAGAAAATAGTCCCTCAAAATGCGATCATTCATGTGATGCAAGGTCAGTTATATTCCAAAAATTATTCTATAGACACAGACATTTATATGGTTAGTCTGGCGTTATAAGTGATTTGCCTCAGGTGCACTGTGGAGCCGGTCAGACTGTTTTTAATGCAGGCTAGCTGATACCATAGAAATGCTCTAGCCTTGCATTAGCCTAGCGCCACGAAACTCTTCAAACATAAGAACTGCATGAATTACAAGAAAAATATCTCCATAAATCAGCAACACTCTGGAAATGTATGTAAAAAATCCTGAAATATCCCTGTAATGAGGTGTGGAATTCAGCCGTGGAGAGAGAGGTTAGCGGCTTCACTCACGCTAACTTCTTACATAACAAGTGCACGTGTTGTTTTCCCGTCTACCTAAGTAGCCTGCCAGAGACACGTGTTAGAGAATACCACAAATTCTCAGCAGGCATGCCCCAAACCCTCCACCCAAAATGCAGACGTTACGGATACTCTTTCATAATTATCCATGAATTGAATGATATACAGCAAGAACAGTATATTGACAAAGAAAGTTCAGCTTTAACTTTTTAAGCCAGTGTAGATGCAATTCCTCACCCACCCTTATGGGGGCAGCAGAGGGACATAGATCGTAGCCATGCAGTTGGTGTAAACTTGGAACTATTCTTTTAAGACATAGTGCATGAACATGTACTGTTTTAAAATGTCTCGTCAAACAAACATATTGTCACTGTTGCCTTTACTGGTCACATAAAGAAAATAGCCAGAGTCCGCCCCATTCTCTCTCGGACCAACACGGAGACGCTAATGCATGCTTTTATCACCAGTCGTATCGACTACTGTAATGCCCTGCTTTCTGGTCTTCCCAAAAAGAGTGTCTCAGGTCTACAACTTTTACAAAATTCAGCAGCTCGTGTCCTGACGAAGACCAGGAGGCGGGACCACATTACACCGGTTTTAGAATCGCTGCATTGGCTCCCCGTGTGTTTCAGGATCGATTTTAAAGTTCTTTTATTAGTTTTTAAATATGTTAATGGTCTTGGCCCTTTAGAGCTGCTTTTACCTTATGAACCTTCACGGCCCCTTCGCTCCTCTTCAGGGGTCTCCTAGTTATTCCTAAAGTCAACAAAAAGACTCATGGTGAGGCGTCTTTCCAATATTACGGCCCTCGCCTCTGGAACGACCTGAGGAGGAGCTCAGGGCTGCAGAGAACGTTCATGTTTTTAAGAGCCACCTTTATAGCTTAGCTTTTAACTGATATTTATTTATTTAGTCCTAATTATATATTTTATAATTATATGTGTGTATGTATATACAGTGCATCTCGAAAGAACTAATACACCTTGAACTTTTGCACATTTTGTCATGTTTACAACTATAAACATAAAGATTTTATTTTGAATTTTTTACTGAAAGTTCACACTCAAGTAACAGACAACTGTGAAGTGAAAGCAAAATGATACATGATTCTGCTATTTTTCAAAAAAAAGAAAACCGAAAAGTTGGGCGTGCATAAGTATTCATACAGCATGAATGAATACTTTGTGGAACCTCCTTTTACTGCAATAACAGCAGCAAGTCTTCTGGAGTATGACTGTACAAGATTTGCACATGTAGAGAGTGACATTTTAGCCCATTCCTCTTGTTATAAAGGTAACTTAATGCACTCAGAAAAAAATGTGCACGCCCCACTTTTCACTTTTCACTCAGAATCATGTATCATTTTGCTTTCACTTCACAGTTGTCTGTTACTTGAATGTGAACTTTCAGTAAAAAATTCTAAATAAAATCTTTATGTTTATGGTTGTAAACAACAGGGGCCCTCTGGCTCGGGAACAGTGATAGGCTGTGGCTGTGTGGGTGCTGTCCTGTGGGTGCTCAGGTGGAGGTGTGGTGTCTCTCCTGGGTCAGTGCCCTGTGGCTGTGCTGGACAGCTGCTCCCGACGCAGACGGCTCCTCAAATGGGGTTTCCACACTTGTCCATCTGTACCCAGCCTATATATCTATTTATTTTATTCTGTGTGTGCGCGTGTTGTACATGTTTACTCTATGTCTGCAACTCTTATGAAATATTAAAAACTAATCTTGTGTGCGCTATCTTTAATAAACTTCATGTATTGTATTGTCATTAAATATGGACTCCTCTTCATTCTACAGTTCAAGCGTTGCATCTTGGGGACAGTAGAATGTGGGACGTCCCTTTATTAGATGGGGGCGGGGTTATATGGTCTGTTCATCAGAAATAGCCAGAGGTGGGTAGTACTCACTTAGTTGATGTACATGTACTCATGTACTTGAGTCACTTTTTAAAGAAATTGTACTTTTTAGAGTAGTTTTATCATACAGTATTTTAATCATACATGAGTAAAATTATAATGAAGTATCTGTACTGATTATTTCTTTTTTCCTTAATTTCTGCCTTTGAATTTTCCTTGTAAATTTTTGTTTCGCACAATTTATGGCATTGTTGAAAATACACTTTTTCAATGAAACAGTTACTTTTGTTACTCACAGTACTCAAGTTACATTTTCTCCAAGTACTTATTTGAGCCCTTCTCTTTACTCGTACTTGAGTAAAAGTATTTCAAAGTAACGTTACTCGTACTTGAGTAAATATTTTGGCCACCTCTGGAAAAAGCCTAATGCTGAATAAACAAATCGTGTTTGCTTTGATATTTGTTTTTTTCAGAGAAAGACAGTGGAGATGGGAGTGAAACGTCGACTTCTCCTTTAAATGTAAGTTCAGTTAAAGGAGAAGACGCTAAAGGGCGACTGAACCACTGATCCAGGGTCAGTGTTTCGCTTCATCTGCAGATATGAAGCCTACAGCCAATATGGGAAAAAACAAAACTCAAACAAAAAACGTAACATTAAAATGAAAAATAAAATTATACATAAAATAAAAATGGGCTACATCAGTGTAATGCATAGACTGTGAAATGCAGAATGGAATATACTTCCTGAAACTTTAAAGAAATGGCGGCTGGCTCCGAAAAGTTCCCTGCTCCTTTGGACTTTCTATTGAAACTTTTTTGCCTCTCTGTAAGTCATTGTTTACCGCACGTTTGCTATGTCCTGTGTACAGTTTCCCCCACCTGAGCTTTAGCTCTCTGCAGTTCATCCATCAGCTTCTTGGTAACAGCTCTGGTCAGTGCTGTCCTTGTTCGGTCAGTAAGTTTAGGACGACGGCCGGGTCTTGGCAGGTTTACAGTGATGCCAGACTCTTTCCATTCGTGGATGTATAATTGATACATCCACTTCACGATTGTGTGTCACTTAAAAATTTAAATTTTTCACAAAAAAATTCAATTCAATATATTTATATTTATGGTCCATAGCGTGGCAAAATGTTGAAAAGTTCAAGGGGGGCAGATACTTTTGCACAGCACTGTACTTATAGTGGCGGATTTCGGTAATTATGTATATATTGTTTTCTTTTCTTTTTGTGCAGCATTTTGGAAATGTTTTTGTTGTTTAATCAGTTCCCTGCCATCCACCACCTGTAAGTTGTGTTTATCAAAAATGCAACAGATTTACAGAGCCGACAAGGTCTTGGTCTTTAAATGAGGCCCTGGCCCGTAGGCTGTAAACAAACATTCGACAAAATCAACTAAAAAGCGACTAAAAAGTGAGGAAATAGCAATAAAAAACAATGAAAACACGACAAAAAAAAGACAATAAATGGATGAAAAAACAATGTATTAAATGAAAAAAAACAGGACAAAAAAGCAGCAAAATTGAGACAAACATTCAACAAAAAGGTGACATAAACGTGGAGAAAATGCGACAAATAAAGATTAGATTGGTTTGTAGGTCTTAGCTTTCAAATGAGGCATTACACTGGCGTATAGTCTGGAAGCTCCCCAGTCAAGAAGCTTTTAGATTTGGGTAAAGCTGGACTGTAGAAAATGCTCTTAGTGAAGGAGGGGGTTAAGAGGTTTAAGGTGCTCTATAAATATAGATTGTTACTTGACCATAGAGGGCTCTGGCTTCACCGTTCCAGACCATGTATTTACAGGTTCTGTGACGCCGTTTACACATTTGTAGGAACAGACTCTGAAAGGATTTGCTCGTTTTGTGTTGTTTACTCAGTTCTTTATCTCCGACACAAATAATAAAGACAGAGATTATAACCTCTCACTCAGATAAGAAAGAAGAAGACTGCAGAAACAAACAGGGCGCGGCTTCTCTCACCTGACGCTGGTACAAAGGTTGAAGTTTTCTTCAGAGCGACTCCATTTGGACGTGAGCTGCGTTTGCAGAGGTGAGTGGACCTTTGGCTTTATCCCACTTCACCAACTTGGTCATTGACGTATAAGGATTTTTGAGGGGCCAATTTTAAAATAGATCAACAATTGTTATCTAACGCTATTGTTCAAACATCATGAATGTCTTTTACTCATACATTCATATGAATTATTGAAGTTAAGTGATTTAAGTGTATTTTTTATGTTATGACTTGCCGTGGCCTTAAAAAAAGTCATGTGGTGTGACTGTGATTTACCTTAAAATTATTAAATTTCCTTAATGTGTTTCAATTCTATTTTACATGCTCTCTATAATTTAATGTACTAGTATTTGAAAAACTTTTAGGTTTTGAAAAAATAATAATCTCAGAATTTATTCTATGATGTCATAATCCCCCTCTTAATATAGTTCACAGATTAATTTTTTCCATAAATTGTATGAAACTGATCAAAAGCTTTTAATACTGCTTACCTCAACAAAGTGTGCGAGATTAATATTTCAGCTACAAAAAATTGATATTTTATGTAGAATTAAATACAGGTTTGGCTATTATTAGTCACACCACATGGTGAGCGGTCACACCAAATGACAATGACACATTCAAACAAATCAAAACCATAAATGAAATGCAAAAAATACTTCAAAACATATTGTGTTTAAGCTTCTGTGCTCCATAAATATATAATAGGACTTTTTTTTTCACAAAAAGCTGCTGTGAAAATTATATTCAAACATATATTTGAGGAAAAAAATATAATATTTATTGTTTTTTTAAGGTCATACCATATGAGCCCTAAAACTGGACACTACATACCAACAGGTTAAAGAGGTCATTTTTCCCCAAAGTGTTGAGAGAGTAACACACCTGCTGGCTTCACCCATTTGTCCTTGACTAGTTTGTGTATGATGCTTCCTGTCCTTCAACCAATTTCCAATTAAAAGTCCTTATTTGGTAACTTCTGGATGGTCACACCACATGATAATTCATAAAATGGGAATCAACAGACAAATGTTGCATTAATGTTGTGATGGAAATAGAAATGAAACACTTTGAAATTTCATATTGGACTGCAAAACACTTATGCCAAGTGGGGCGTTAAATAAATTGCCCAACATTAAATGTAATTTTAAGGATGTTTTCGAAACAGAAGTTGTGGTCGGACAGTCACACCACATGATATTTTAACACTTCAAGGATCAGAATAAATAATAGATAAGATAAATCCAAGGGTACTGCAACTATAGAAAAAGTACTACATATACAGTATGTTTTAATGCATTTAAACCTTTTTTAAACTGGAATAACAACAGTCGGACAAAAAATTGAGGCGTCCACACGGGGAGTTTATTCACCTGCTCTACTTTCTGTTGGAGCAGGTCCAGATTTACTCTTCCTCTCAACATTTCCTTCCTAATAATAAAACACCGACAGCACACAGGCTCTGGCTTTAGTCGTCGGGACAAAGTCGAAACATTCACAACCAGCTTTTGTTTCAGACTGAGGTCAGATTAGATTTTAGGTTTTTCCCCGTCTTTCTAAACCTGCGTCACATGTAACAAAGTACTGAATGTGTAACAGCCAATAAAACGTAATGTGAGTGAAGAAAAGCATTTGTTCATCATTAGCAGAGAACAGCAGTTCTTACTCTCTTAAAGGAATAGGCCACCGTTTTTACATACTAAGATATGTTCTTAGCTCACTTTAGTCGAGTTAATATATCCCCGTCTGGTCTTTGTCCGCGCGCTCTGTCAGGCAAACGGAGCACATACGCAGCCTCTCCCACATGTCACATAGCTCCGAAAAAGCTCACGATAGAAGCTACCAAGCTCTTCCACGTGTTCCCTATTTAAATGAAGTTACGTGAAGTGTTTTCATGCGAAGTATATTTACCCAGAAATGTAGCATGTCGATTTTATAAGCAAATAAAAAGGGGGACTATATTGTGAGGCGTAATGATACGAGGAGCACAGCGTCCGCGTAGTAACTCCTAAAGACTTCCCCCGCTCACTTCCGTCAATAACCTTTAGGAGTTACTGCGCGGACGTTTTACTCCTCGTATCATTACGCCTCACAATATAGTCCCCCTCTTTATTTGCTTATAAAATCGACATGTTACATTTCTGTGTAAATATACTTCGCATGAAAACACTTTACGTAACTTTATTTAAATAGGGAACACGTGGAAGAGCTTGGTAGCTTCTATCGTGAGCTTTTTCGGAGCTATGTGACATGTGGGAGAGGCTGCGTATGTGCTCCGTTTGCGTGACAGAGCGCACGGACAAAGACCAGACGGGGATATATTAACACGTCTAAAGTGAGGTAAGAACATATCTTAGTATGTAAAAACGGTGGCCTATTCCTTTAAAAGCACAGACTGAACAATTACTTCAACATGTCTTGTGTAAGAGGGGACTGATTGTCCAGACTCCAGATTGTCTCCTGTTCCAACCTCAGCCTCGAGAGTCCGAGACTGAGTCCAAACTCTGACAATTTGCTGAAAGCCTGTCCATGCTGTTCAGCCCTTTTTCAGAGGAAAAAAGCGTTTTAAACCTATTCTGGCCTTAGTTTCTCTGTCCTTGAGCTTTCAGACAGAAACATGGAGAGAGTGTGTGAGGATGAGGAGGAGGCTCAGTCTAAAAACAAAGCAGAGCCCACTCAAACACAGTGAGTACATCAGAGGAGCTACACCTGCACTTTATCTGGTCATTGTCTCATTTTGTCTTTCTGAATCAATCTGTCAGAGCTGAGAGTCCGAGACAGAGAGCAGAGTTCAGCTGTGAGTCTCTGAAGAGCGACTGCTCCATGGGAAATCCTCCAGTCTTCAGTGGTGAAGCTGGATCTGTTCAGACTCTGCTGTGAGTGACGCTAATATCATTCAAATATACAGTAGCCATTAGTTCAATCATTAACTAATTGTCAACATTATATTTTTATTCTAATAATGAAAAGAAAAGTTGTTTAAATTACCATCTAAAGGCACAGTTCAAACTGAGTCCACACAGTCTCCTGTTGTCTGGGTGAAGTTGACAGTTTTAGCTGGTTGAAGAGGCTGAGGAAGGTCTGTCAACTCTGGGCTCTCACTTTACCCTGGATCAGTCATGAACGACAACCAGGAAAAACCTTTAAGAGACTTTTCCCCTTTGGTCCAGTCTGGATCCTGCTCAGATAAACGTTAAAATATATAGGCTGAATACTCAAAGCAATAGTGGCCCATAATGTTTACTACAGTATTCTGATTCGTAAGCAGAGACGGCAACAAAAAGAGTTTTAAAGACTTACACATGAAGATCCAGTGAGTGAATGTGTGTGACTGAGTGTGTGTCTCCACAGAGAGAGTCCTGGTCCGGCCCCATTGTCCTGTTGTCTCTGTGGGAGCGTCCTGAGGGATCCAGTCTCCTCCAGCTGTGGACACTGGCTCTGCAGACACTGTTTGTCTTCCACCTGGGACCAGAGCAGTTCAACACAGTCCTGTCCTCAGTGTGGACCAGGACTGAGCCTCCACAGCACTTTACAGAGTGAGACCTGTTCACACCAACACTGGACATGGAACACTTATTTGTTTCTCTCTGTATCTGTTGAACCATCTTCAGGTCCTGGTCTTTGAGCTTCATTCTAACTGTGTAATGGTGTGTGCAGGTTCCTATAAGAGCGTTCTGGAGCAGAGGTGTGAGAGTGTGTCTGAAGGAGCTGAAACAGGAGCTACAACTTCTCTGAACAGGATCTACACTGAGCTGTACATCACAGAGGGCCTCAGTGAAGAGGTCAGTGCCCAACATGAGGAGAGGCAGATGGAGACTCTCTCCAAGAAGACTGTCCATGACGCTCCAATCAGGTGCCAGGACATCTTTAAAGCCTTACCCTCCGAGCACAAAGCCATCAGAGTGGTGCTGACCTGCGGCGTGGCTGGAGTGGGGAAGACCTTCTCAGTTGTGAAGTTCTCTCTGGACTGGGCCCAGGGCTCAGAGAACCTGGAGCTGGAGCTGGTGGTGCCACTGTCCTTCAGAGAGCTGAACCTGGTCAGAGAGCAGCGCTACAGTCTGCTGATGCTGATACATGTGTTCCACCCATCACTAAAGGAGCTCTCAGCTCAGACTCTGGCCCACAGTAAAGTCCTGTTCATCTGTGACGGCCTCGATGAGAGCAGGCTGTCTCTGGACTTCAGTCGTGAGCTCATCTCTGAGGTCACACAGGAGTCAGAGGTCAGCCAGCTGCTGGTCAACCTCATCAGAGGCTCTCTGCTTCCTTCTGCCCTTATATGGATCACCTCCCGACCTGCAGCAGCCAATCAGATCCCTGCGCGCTGTGTGCACAGGTTCACAGAGGTCAGGGGCTTCATCACTGACCAACAGAAGGAGCAGTACTTCAGGAAGAGGTTCACAGACTCAGAGCAGTGTGACAGAGTGCTCTCCCACATCAGGACGTCCCGCAGCCTCCACAACATGAGTCAGCTCCCAGTCTTCTGCTGGATCACAGCCACCGTCCTGGACCACATGTTGAGAAGCGAGGAGAGCGGACCCCTGCCCCAGACCCTCAGCGACATGTACGCACACTTCCTGTTAGTGCAGACGCAGAGGAAGAGGAAGTACAGCCAGGAGAGCAGCGGCCCAGAGCTGACTCCGGCCGACTGTGAGCTCCTCCTGAAGCTGGGGAGACTGGCCTTTGAACAACTGCAGAGAGGAAACATCATGTTCTACCAAGAAGACCTGCAGCAGGTGGGTCTGGACCTGAGCGAGGCCTCAGTCTACTCAGGACTCTGTACAGAGATCTTCAAACGAGAGAGTGTCGTCTTCAACAAATCAGTCTACAGCTTCATCCACCTGAGCGTCCAGGAGTTTCTGGCAGCTGTTTACCACATTCATACATTTATCTGTGAGGATAAAACTAAAGAGAACAAGAATGTTCTGCAGAGGGTTAAGGACTGGCTCAGTGGTGACACAGCATTGCAGGATTTCCTCATAAAAAACCTCCAAGAATCGTTCCTCAGTCCAAACGGCCACCTGGACCTGTTTGTGCGCTTCCTCCATGGCCTCACTCTGGAGTCCAACCAGAGGCTTCTGGGAGCTCTGCTGGGTCCATCACAGATCGACTCAGACACAAGACAAAGAGTCATCAACAACCTGAAGAAGATGAACACAAAGGACATATCACCAGACAGAAGCATCAACATTTTCCACTGTCTGACTGAGTTAAACGACCACTCGCTCCATCAGCAGATCCTTGACTTCCTGAAGTCAAACAGATCAGAGAAACTGTCTGTGTCCCAGTGCTCAGCTCTGGCCTACATGCTGCAGATGTCAGAGGACGTCCTGGAGGAGCTGGACCTACAGGAGTACAATACATCAGAGGAAGGACGACTGAGACTGGTCCCAGTCGTGAGGAACTGTAGAAAGGCTCTGTAAGTCCAGATGGAACATTAAAGCTGTAACATGGACCATATTGTTCTGATTATAAAAGTGTCACTGGCGTCACAGGCAGCAGCTCTGCTTTGTTTAATGCCTTTTCCCCCACAGATTATCAAGTTGCAACCTTTCAAAGGTTCATCTTGAAGTGGTGGCGTCGGCTCTGAAGTCCAGTCCTTCTCACCTGAGATATTTAGACCTTTATAAAAACTCAGTGGTGAACTCTGAAATGAAGGTGTTGTGTGACGGACTCCAGAGTCCAAACTGTCGACTGCAGACTCTGAGGTAAGTCCCTCTATTTGCTCTAATATTATTGTCCACTCACTTTCACTTGGCTCAGTCTGACCATTTCAGTGCTTCAATTGCCTTCACTACAACAGCTGTATTAATCAAACAAAACACAAAAGAAAAATAAACCTTTACATCAGAGAAGAACGACTTGAATTTAGAGATTCATCACAATCAAATCAAAATCACTATTTTAATTTTTACAATCAGCAAATCACAAATGTCGTTATTTGGTTCATAAAACATTCTTTGAAAACAACAAATAAACCTCCTCCCCGTGGTTTGAACCTGCTCACCCTGTAGTTTCGAGCTCTACAAACATGTTCTGAAATGCATCTACTTCACAGTTCATATTCAGTCTTCTCTCAAACGTTAAAGCTCCTCGACCTGTTTCCAAAGTGCTCTGTGAATCCACTCATGATTAGAAGAAACAGATGGCTTTAATTTTTCTCTTCTTTCACTTGACCTTTTCTATTCAGGATAAAACTCATTGAGATTAAATCTCTTTTCAAGAGTGTCCAGGCCAAGATGCAGGGGAACAACTTCACACACAAGTTACATTTGTACAAAAAGCGAACGTTTCACCTCTCATCCAAAAGGCTTCGTCAGCACACTAGCTCAACACACAGCCAGATTTAGACCACAGGGAAGAGTAAACATCTTTGTGATTTAAGTCTTTGTATTTCTGTGTCGACCTAACTCATACCTAAGTTTCGGTCTGAACGACCCTAATCTCAGCTGATCACTGCTAATTACCTGCCTCTTGTTCTGTCCTGGGCTGAGTTTCAGCCTCATTAACATTACAAAGCCCCCGAGATATGGGCTTTAAGAGGTTCTGTACACTGGAGAGAGATGAAATCGAAGACCTGATGTCTTGTTCATGGAGGGGTGCTCCTTCTTTACCAAAAATTGCTTCTTTGACTCCTCGTGAAAAACGGGGAGTCCAACAATACATTTACAAATCAAAAGAAACAAATGCTTCAATCTACCAAAGGACAAAGATGAGGAGCCCACCCGGGCCAACAAGACGCAGTGATGAGTCAGCGACATCATGTTTGTAATAAAGCACAAAGCTCCATGATACACAGTGTCCAAGGCAGAGAGTCAGATATATAACATCACAATAGTCCAAAACAGGCACAAAAGGAACAGTCACAAGTTTCTTTCTACAAACCAGAAGCACCACTTTATTCAAAAGTAAAAACTGACTTTTAGTTTTAATCTGTGAATCTGTTTTTTAATATGAGGCTTAAAAGAGAAACAATCAAATAAAATCCCCAGATATTTATATTGTGTTATAGTTGGATTTGGTTTCCCTCATTTGAAATGATGGAAGGCAAGTGCTGGGAGGCTGATTTTCTGTTTGAGAACAACATGTATTTTGTCTTATCTGCATTTCAAACTCATGTTAGATTATAAAAAACATCCTGTCATTGATTCAAAGACAATTGTAGTTATTCTGCCAAAGGCGCTGATGTTTATAAAACCGTATCATCTGTGTAGAAAATGCAAATGTGCATTTTTGACTTAAATAATAAATAAATCATTCTCACAATGAGATATTTGTACAAAACTGTGCAGCTCTAGTTTAGATGGAATTACTGATGAGGTCGACATTATCTGAGTGTTTTAGTTTATATCCTTTTATTTCAGGCTAAACTGTTCAAGTGAAGTCATTTTAGGAACAATTCTCTTCACGTCGCCCCATTGACAGAAAATGTGACATAAATAATAAAGACTCCCTGTCCAGTCTGATGAACGAGGCCTAACACCATGTACTTTATTGACTTTTGTGAAATGTGTCTAACAGAGAGCATCAAATAAGAAACATTCCCACATCATTAATGCTCACATTCACATTCCACTTTCAGCATTTGATCTAAAAGATGGAAAAGAGTGGAGTTTTTCATCTGTTGAGTCTGCCCTGTATCTTCTCCCTGAGAGAAGGATATTATATTCAAATAAATACTTTTAAACTTGTCCAAACGGCTCAAATCAAGTGAAATCTGGTGAATTCACATCATTGTAACTAGTGAAGATATGGCTTTATGCAAAGTGTCTGAAAACAGAGAAAGGTTTGTCTCAGACAGAATCTGACACTGAATGAAAACTGAAATATCAGGTCGTCAGCACAATCTCATATGAGCCTCTGTTACAATCAATACATTCAAATAGTTTCATCATCTGTTTTCTTTATTCAGATTGAACAACTGCAGTTTGTCAGAGTCCAGCTGTTCTTCTCTGGCCTCAGCTCTGAAGTCCAACCCCTCACATCTGAGACAACTGAGTCTGAACAATAACCTAAACCTGGAGGACCCTGGAGTGGAACATCTGTGTGATTTCCTGCAGAATCTGGACTGTCGACTGGAGACTCTGGGGTCAGTTCACTCTTACTGTCACACACTGGACATGTTCCACAGCTTTACCTCAGTCATGAACACAAGTCCATCCAGATAAGCACACGCTGTTGTGGATGAAGTTGGCGTTTAACTAAATTTTTTGTCAAGTGCTCATTTGACTCGCTATTCACCTGGCAGCCAGTCCTCCCCTTGCTCAAGCTCCAGCTGCTCCTGTTGCAGCTTCTGCTCCTCCCGACCATCAACATGCCCTAACTCGTGAACCCTTCATTCCCACTCCTGCCAGGTGTTCAGGTGAAAGAGGGTTGTGTGGACAGTTTCTACACCAGCGTATGCTAGTCTTTAACCAACCAGCAAACTCTGTAATCTCTCAAAGCCTGAGAGGAAGGCTATGGGGACTTACATCACAGATTCTCTAGCTGCTGGTCTCATTTGCCTCGCTTCCCCTGTTGGGGCCGGTTTCTTTTTTGTTGATTAAAAGGACCACACACTTTGCCCTAACATGGATTACAGGGGGCTCAATGATATTACCGTCAAAAACAAGTACCCTCTTCCACTAATTGATTCTGCATTTAGCTCACTCCAAGAGGCCACCATTTTCACCAAACTTGACCTTCGGAGTGCCTATCATCTGGTCCGTATAAAGGAGGGAGAGGAATGGTTGATGGCGTTCAACATTCCACTTGGACGCTTTGATTACCCGGTATTTGGTTTAACAAATGCTGTGTGCCAGGGTCTCATTAACGATGTGTTTTTCCTAACTGACAGTAGAATTCGGAAGCTTCTTGTTATGGTGGATGCTGACGCACATCCGGTTTGGCATGAGACCTCTTACCAATTTACTGGTTTTACTGGGGCCTATCTTACTAGCAGATCAACTTACTGACAGCCAGCTGTTCCTCTGCTACACATGATTGTCAGACGTAATCACTGACAACTGTGGAGGTAGATGCAACTTGACTTAATGACACATGGATGTAAATGCCGTAGTTTGTGGCACATTTTTATCATTGTCAATTAGACACTATTTTTCCTCAAAAGAGATTATTTATGCTCATAATGTCATTGTTAATAACAAACTGTCATTAAACAGTTTACCCGCTCTGCAAGTTTTTCATTTAACTCGTGCGTCAAGCGGACGGGGCAGCGGAGGGCGGGACCTTTAGTCATGAGCCTGTCCCCATAGTCTCCTGACTGATATAAAAACGTGTGTAAACTCCACAGAGGCAGAGCCACATGTTTGACATTTATTTATTTCATGAGGAATAACCCCTTGAGATGGGTCTTCTAACTCAAATTGACAGCAACAAAAAGGAAGCAGTTCAAATGTTACAGTACATATCAAAAACTAGAAAACAAAAATAACAAAACAAAAAATATATAAAAACACACACCTACGCACCCATACCCACACTCGTGCCAGCTCTCAGCATTCAACCAACCCTCCAAGCATGTTACAGAGAAAAAATAACTAAGTATATATATATAAAAGCTCTCCCTCACCCTCCGCGGGCGGTCTCTATTTTCCTCCAAGCTCGGGTCCTGAAATTGCTTGGTATTGCTATGTCAACCACAACGTATATACACTGCTCACAAAAACTTAGGGGACACTCAAAAAACACAATGTAACTCCAAGTCAGTCAAATTTCTGGGATATTAGACTGTCCAGTTAGGAAGCCACGCTTATTGTGTATCAGTTTCACTTGGTGTTGTGGAAATTAAACAGAGAACAGGTGGAAATGAGAGGCAATTAGCAAGATCACTCCAAAAGAGGAATGGTTATGCAGGTGGTGACCACAGACCACTTCCCTGTCTTCATCCTTTGTACCGTATTTTTGGAACACTTTTGCATTTGTCCAGTGTTTTCACCACTAGAGGCATCATGAGGAGCATCTACAACCCACAGAAGATGCTCAGGGAGTGATGCTCATCCAAAATGGCACGTCCATTCGTGCTGTGGCAAGAAGGTTTGCTGTGTCTCCCAGCGCAGTGTCCAGAGCATGGACAGGCCATTACACCGGGAGACCTGGGGGGGGCCGACCAAGGTCAACAACCCAGCAGCAGGACCGCTATCTGCTCATTTGTGCACGGTGACACAGGAGAAGCACTGCCCGAGCCCTACAAAATGACCTCCAGAGGGCCACAAATGTGCATGTTGGTCCTCAAACGGTCAGAAACCGACTCCATGAGGGTGGTATGAGGGCGTTGGGCCGGTGCTTACTGCCCAACACCGTGCAGCCCGATTGGCATTTGCCCGAGAACACAGCGATTGGCAGATTGGCCAATGGTGCCCTGTGCTCTTCACGAATGAGAGCAGGTTCACCCTGAGCACATGTGACAGACGTGACAGAGTCTGGAGACGTCCTGGAGAACGTTCTGCTGCTGCAACATCATCCAGCATGACCGGTTTGGTGGTGGGTCAGTGATGGTCTGGGAAGGCATTTCATTGGAGGGCCGCACAGCCCTCCATGTGCGAGCCAGAGGTTCCCCGACTGGCATTGGGGACCGGGATGAGATCCTCAGACCTATTGTAAGACCATATGCTGGTGCTATGGGCCCTGGGTTCCTTCTGATGCCTGATAATGCCAGGCCACATGTGGCAAGAGTATTGTTTGTTTGTATACTTTATTGTCCCCGTAGGGAAATTTGTCCTCTGCATTTAACCCATCCTTCGATGCCGCTGGGGCAACCCGTACAGAGCAGTGGTCGACGGCAGTGCCGCGCCCGGGGACCCATCTCCATGATGTGTGGTCAGAATCACCTGGCTGGAGGATTCACCTATTGCACATGTTTTTAGTGGTAGGGGAAACCGGAGTACCCGGAGGAAACCTACGCAGACACGGGGAGAACATGCAAACTCCACACAGAAAGGCCCCGTCCTGGTGGGAATCGAACCCGGGACCTTCTAGCTGTGAAGCGGAGGCGCTAACCGCTGCGCTACCGTGCCGCCAAGAGAGTGTCAGCAGGTCCTGCATGATGAAGGTATTGATGTTATGGACTGGCCTGCCCGTTCCGCAGACCTAAATCCAATAGAGCACATCTGGGACATCATGTCTCGGTCCATCCATCAACGCCACGTCGCACCACAGACTGTCCAGGAGCTGACTGATGCTCTAATCCAGGTCTGGGAGGAGATCCCTCAGGAGGACATCCGTGGTCTCATCAGGAGCATTCCCAGGCGTTGTAGGGAGTGCATTCAGGCACGTGGAGGCCACACACACGACTGAGGATGATACAGACTCGTTTGGAGGCATTTCTACAGAATTTGGATCAACCAGTGACCGGATTTGTCACTTTGATTTTGACTATAATTTTGGATCCAGACCTCCAGGGGCTGAGAATTTGATTTCCATCATTCTTATACACTGCTCACAAAAACTTAGGACACACTCAAAAAACACATCCTAGATGTCAATCAATTCGATTTTTCGGATGAAAATCTTTATTCATAGTATAGGGCAATGTGTTGAGAACAAAATAACATAAGAATGATAAATGGAAATTTATTTTGGTTTTTTGAGTGTGCCCTAAGTTTTTGTGAGCAGTGTATTATTTTGTTCTCAACACATTGCCCTACACTATGAATAAAGATTTTCATCCGAAAAATCAAATTGATTGACATCTAGGATGTGTTTTTTGAGTGTGCCCTAAGTTTTTGTGAGCAGTGTATATCTATAATAGAAAACGCAAACTCCATAGCCGTTGCCATAAGCTCCGTGGGCGCCGCCATGTTTATTTCCCATACCGCCTTTGAAGCTAAGCAGGGAAGGCCCTGGTTAGGACTGGGATGGGAGACCGTTTGGGAACACCAGGAAGCCTGGCGACAGTACTGAGTGTGTGCATGGCTGGTGGTGGGGGCTGATGTTCGCTTATCATCACCGAGTATGGGGTGAATGAATAAAGCATCAAATTGTTAAGCGACTTGGAGCGTCTGGAAAAGCGCTATATAAGACTAATGCATTATTATCATTATTATCATTATTATTATTATTATTATTATTATTATTATTATTATTATTATTATTATTATTATTATAAAATCATTGGCCACGGGTCCATATGGACCGCGGTGCTGCTGTCCGAGGACAACCCGCCGTCACAAAACCGCGAGTGCACGAGATCTGACTGCTGTGCGTGTGCGCGCATCCAAACGGAGCAATGTGCCATCGTCACTCACGCTAACCTGCAGCTGGAGACGCTCCGCACCGGGACAGTTACATCCTCCAAAACACATGACATCTGCGTGTCTTTGTTTAAGTCTCTCCTGCAGTGACCGAGGCTGTGGTTCATTATAGATCCAGTGCTGCGTAATGTCAGAGGCGCAGACAAATGCGGACGATCCAATCCTGGCCTTATTCCGTTTCCAAAGCTTTGTCTCAGAAAAAAAGTACGCAAAAAGACAAAAAAACAACTGCTCAAACACGAGCTTCAAATCAAACGCGCTGCTCCGAATGCTTTAGCCTCCGTGTGCGGAAAGCGAAAATGAAACTACCACTTAACGAGCGCATGGCCTGCACTGTTGCTTTCTTTTTTTTTACTTTGCTGCTGGACCATTTGTTTTCTATTTTGCTTTCACGTATTGTGAGCCCAGAGGTACATTTTATTATAAAGCAGCTTTGAAAGCATTGCCAATTGTATTCTACGGTTATAAATACTGTCTAATGACGATCATTAGGCTATTTCATTTCAAAACCAACTTATTATTTTTTAGATTGCACTTGCACCGTGATTCACCAAACCACGGGTCCTGCACCGTGAACCAAACCGTTAGAGCTGAACCCCTAATATTTATCCACAAATATTCCATGGTCTCTTGAATTCAATTCCCTGAGTTTAGCGAACATATTGTCGTTGTAGTATATAAGAAAGGAGTACGGGTGCATCAAACACTCCAATTGCAGTTTGTTTGAAATTATTTTTAGCATTCATTATTTTACACATTTGTAGTGGCCATAGTTTTTGGAATGGGTTGGGAACCACTGGTCTACTTAGTGCGGGTCTACAGCTATACTGAGTGACGGGTTATAGGGACTATACTGGACATTTCTTTGTGAACTCATAATCTCTGAATATCAAATGTGGAGACTATATATATATATATATATATATATATATATATATATATATATATATATATATATATATATATATATATATATATATATATATATATATATATATATTATATGTACACAATCAATAATAGTTCAAATTGTTTCATCTGTTCATTCATTCTTTATTCAGGTTGAGGAACTGCAGTTTGTCAGAGTCCAGCTGTTCTTCTCTGGCCTCAGCTCTGAAGTCCAACCCCTCATATCTGAGACACCTGAATCTGAGCAATAACCCAAACCTGAGGAACTCTGGAGTGGAACGTCTGTGTGATTTCCTGCAGAATGTGGACTGTCGACTGGAGACTCTGAGGTCAGTTCACTCTTACTGTCACACACTGGACATGTTCCACAGCTTTACCTCAGTCATGAACACAAGTCCATCCAGATAAGCACACGCTGTTGTGGATGAAGAGGAGGCTGCACCAGAGACAAAGAACCGTCCATGATACACCTGTGTATAATTGGACACTGGTGTGTATTTGTACTACTGCTAGTCAGGCTTCTGCCCTGGACTCTGACCTCCCTCTCCACACTGCTGCTACTACTACTACTACGACTACGACTACGACTACGACTACGACTACGACTACGACTACGACTACGACTACGACTATGACTACTACCAGTGGCGTGCACAGACATTTTGAGGGGCAGGTGCTCAACTAAGACAAAAGCAAAAAAAAGGTGATTTTTTTTTTTCTGTTACTAGTGACACTAACAGACCATTGATTAACATGTCCAATCATGTGTAGGACTATCACATTGCTCTGCATTCAAGATTAGCACAAATACAGATAAGTAAGCAAAGGTACTATAGCCTACACTTACAGTATCTGGTTTGTCAAAAATAATCCTGGGATGTTCATGTTACTGAGCACCTCCCACAGACAACAGTGTCCAGAACCCAGGCACCTCCTCACCCTTCTCTCTCCTCCTCACCCTTCTCTCTCCTCCTCTCCCTTTTCTCTCCTCCTCTCCCTTTTCTCTCCTCCTCTCCCCTCCTCACCCTTCTCCTTCCTCCTCTCCCTTCTCTCTCCTCCTCTCCCTTTTCTCTCCTCCTCTCCCCTCCTCACCCTTCTCTCTCCCTTCTCTCTCCTCCTCTCCCTTCTCTCTCCTCCTCTCCGTTTTCTCTCCTCCTCTCCCATCCTCACCCTTCTCTCTCCTCCTCTCCCTTCTCTCTCCTCCTCACCCTTCTCTCTCCTCCTCACCCTTCTCTCTCCTCCTCTCCCTTCTCTCTCCCCTCCTCTCCCTTCTCTCTCCTCCTCTCCATTTTCTCTCCTCCTCTCCCTTTTCTCTCCTCCTCTCCCTTTTCTCTCCTCCTCTCCCTTCTCGCTCCTCCTCTCCCTTTTCTCTCCTCCTCTCCCTTTTCTCTCCTCCTCTCCCTTCTCTCTCCTCCTCTCCCTTTTCTCTCCTCCTCTCCCTTCTCTCTCCTCCTCACCCTTCTCTCTCCTCCTCTCCCTTCTCTCTCCTCCTCTCCCTTTTCTCTCCTCCTCTCCCTTCTCTCTCCTCCTCTACCTTTTTTCTCCTCCTCTCCCCTCCTCACCCTTCTCTCTCCTCCTCTCCCTTCTCTCTCCTCCTCACCCTTCTCTCTCCTCCTCTCCCTTTTCTCTCCTCCTCTCCCCTCCTCACCCTTCTCTCTCCTCCTCTCCCTTCTCTCTCCTCCTCACCCTTCTCTCTCCTCCTCTCCCTTTTCTCTCCTCCTCTCCCCTCCTCACCCTTCTCTCTCCTCCTCTCCCTTCTCTCTCCTCCTCACCCTTCTCTCTCCTCCTCTCTCCTCCTCACCCTTCTCTCTCCTCCTCTACCTTCTCTCTCCTACTCACCCTTCTCTCTCCTCCTCACCCTTCTCTCTCCTCCTCACCCTTTTCTCTCCTCCTCACCCTTCTCTCTCCTCCTCTCTCCTCCTCACCCTTCTCTCTCCTCCTCACCCTTCTCTCTCCTCCTCTCCCTTCTCTCTCTTCCTCTCCCTTCTCTCTCCTCCTCTCCCTTCTCTCTCCTCCTCTCCCTTCTCTCTCCTCCTCTCCCTTCTCTCTCCTCCTCACCCTTCTCTCTCCTCCTCACCCTTCTCTCTCCTCCTCTCCCTTCTCTCTCCTCCTCACCCTTCTCTCTCCTCCTCACCCTTCTCTCTCCTCCTCACCCTTCTCTCTCCTCCTCTCCTCCTCTCCCTTCTCTCTCCTCCTCTCCCTTTTCTCTCCTCCTCTCCCTTCTCTCTCCTCCTCACCCTTCTCTCTCCTCCTCACCCTTCTCTCTCCTCCTCACCCTTCTCTCTCCTCCTCACCCTTCTCTCTCCTCCTCACCCTTCTCTCTCCTCCTCACCCTTCTCTCTCCTCCTCTCCCTTCTCTCTCCTCCTCACCCTTTTCTCTCCTCCTCTCCCTTCTCTCTCCTCCTCTCCCTTTTCTCTCCTCCTCTCCCTTCTCTCTCCTCCTCACCCTTCTCTCTCCTCCTCTCCCTTCTCTCTCCTCCTCACCCTTCTCTCTCCTCCTCACCCTTCTCTCTCCTCCTCACCCTTCTCTCTTCTCCTCACCCTTTTCTCTCCTCCTCTCCCTTCTCTCTCCTCCTCTCCCTTTTCTCTCCTCCTCTCCCTTCTCTCTCCTCCTCACCCTTCTCTCTCCTCCTCACCCTTCTCTCTCCTCCTCACCCTTCTCTCTCCTCCTCACCCTTCTCTCTCCTCCTCACCCTTCTCTCTCCTCCTCTCCCTTCTCTCTCCTCCTCTCCCTTCTCTCTCCTCCTCTCCCTTCTCTCTCCTCCTCTCCCTTCTCTCTCCTCCTCTCCCTTCTCTCTCCTCCTCACCCTTCTCTCTCCTCCTCACCCTTCTCTCTCCTCCTCTCCCTTCTCTCTCCTCCTCACCCTTCTCTCTCCTCCTCACCCTTCTCTCTCCTCCTCACCCTTTTCTCTCCTCCTCACCCTTCTCTCTCCTCCTCACCCTTCTCTCTCCTCCTCACCCTTCTCTCTCCTCCTCTCCCTTCTCTCTCCTCCTCACCCTTCTCTCTCCTCCTCACCCTTCTCTCTCCTCCCCACCCTTCTTTCTCCTCCTCTCCCTTCTCTCTCCTCCTCACCCTTCTCTCTCCTCCTCTCCCTTCTCTCTCCTCCTCTCCCTTCTCTCTCCTCCTCTCCCTTCTCTCTCCTCCTCACCCTTCTCTCTCCTCCTCACCCTTCTCTCTCCTCCTCACCCTTTTCTCTCCTCCTCACCCTTCTCTCTCCTCCTCTCCCTTCTCTCTCCTCCTTGTCCTGATCTCGACACGCGGTCTTGAGAAGGGCACCTAAAGGGCACGGGGCAAAGGGGAAGGTGCTTGAGCAACCTGGGCTCTATCTGTGCACGTGCCTGACTACTTCTACTACTACTACTACTACTACTCAGTTTTATATAGTGCTTTTCAGGACACTCAAAGACGCTTTATATTGCATTAGCCACAGACTGGTTACCTCGCTGCTTTTTACTTCAGCATGAGAGGATTGTTCTTCTGAACTGTTGCACCCAATGTGACTCCTGTCCTATATTGGGATTCGCAGCCAGCTAGGGTTGGGCGATGTCCCCTTGATTCGCCGTTGACGATGTTTACAGTGAACCATCGTGATGGACGATGATATCGTCCATTTTTCATTATAAGCATTTTTTTAAAGACATTTACATAGCCTATATATATGCTGCATATTACTATGTATGTTTGTAAAATGTGAGATTGCAGGATAAATGGATCTAAACTAAACATGATTTGAACAGAGTCATGGAACACGACTTTTGCAGCAGAAATGTGTTAAAACTCGTGCGTAAAGTCTGAGAGGAGAATGACTCATTCAGCGCGTCAACTCCAAGACTCTTATCACACTTATACAAATTAAAATCGGAGCTTATTATTTGCATTTGCTCAGTTTTAACGTAATGTTTAAGAAAAAGTGGGTGAACGGGACAATATTTAGAAGTTTGCGTCGTAGCTTACGCTTTTGAAGCTGCTCCACGCGCCACCCGGTCCGTGAGCTCGTAACCTCGTAACTCCTGCACCGCGCCTTTCTCTCTCCTCTCTCGGTCTTTCGTGAGAATAGTCCGCGCGCTCATCTAGCTCCGATGTGAAAGCCATCTCATTTTAAAACGGTTTAAGTTTCAATACGCAGCAAAGCAAAGCAAAACCACGCGCTGTTAAACTGAGCTGCAGAGAGAGAGAGAGAGCGCCGCGCGTCAGAAACAGAGCAGCGCTGCGTCTTTACGCTAATAATAACGGCTAACACATCGTGGCTTCTGGCAGGCTACTGACACTAGCGCGCATATTAGTTACATCCGTGATTTAATTTACAGTGCAATCCCTGCAAAGTTTGTAGGTTTACAAGGCCCACAGAAGACCAGTGCGTGTTTTTGACTGGAGGGGGCGTGGCATCACGATGGTGGCTCTCCATCGTGATGTTGCTCATCCATCGGCGATGGACGATGATATCGTCCATCGGCACAAGCCTACAGCCAGCTAAACTCTTTCCTGCATTATCCCCTCCAAGGAACAGGCACGTGTCGTTTTGGACAGGATTTGGACAGCAAAAAAGTGTGAAACTGAAAAAGACACAAATACACACATGTATTAGTGACTAAAACACAAAGATAAAATGCACAAAAAGTGTGTACAAAGATTTGGGTTAGCTGAGTAATTCTAGGAACTTTTTTGACACATCTCTCAGAATGGTCAATAAAATTAAGCAAATAATGAACTATACCTGTTCTAAACATCATATTAATCAACAACACTCGCTAATATTGCCACTCAAAGGGCTAAAAATGGGTAGATGGCTTCAGATGGCGCACGACTCAACAGCATTGACATTGTTTACTTTTGTGTGCTGGGGATCTGTGATGCCACCTATGGGCTGAAACTAAATTACCCAAAACCTAACGCACTCTAGAGGACTGGATGAACAAAAAACTAACTGTATCAACACATCTTCAGTTTTACAGTCAACAACAGCAGAAATCCATAATAATGCAATGACTATACTAAATGGCCTTAAAAGAGTCCAAAAGTCCATGTGGCCATCACTTAGGTAAGCTATACTAGTCACATATTACAATTAGAATATTACAACTTCTCCAAAAGTAACAAAAATAAAATACAAAATGTACCTTGTTTAAAACCCTTTATTTTTAACATATACTTTTTAACCTTTTTAACTAATTATCCTTACCATGAAATGAATCATATTTATCTCAATTTCTATTTCTCTTTATAGCTTTACAAATATTTATCTTTTTAACATTAATTTTTAAATTAATGTTAAATTTTGAAATTTAACATAAAATTTTGCATAGTTTGCATTTTTAATGAAATCACTATGCTCTATAAATCACTAACCAAGTGTCCTAAACTACAAAATGGCTACTCTGTATCTAAACACAGATGGTCAGTAGGGTTTACATCGAGGGACATGTGTGTCCAGTTTGTTACCTTTATCCTCTGCTGCTTCACCAGGGCAGTGGTCGACTCGTCTTGGAGGTGTATTTAGGGTCATATTTGAGTTCACCCCTGTGGCCACTTTCTGATGAAAGGGGTTCAGTACATGTTGGCGTTCATGGTTCCCTCCTCCACCTGTAGCTCAATCAGCCCCAGACCATGACAGTCCCACCACTGTCCTTCACTGTAGGCATGAGGCACTTGTCTTTGTTCACCACCTGTTGCCTCCACACAGGCTCCACACAAATCACCCTGTTATACAAACTGTACAAACTACTTTATATTGAAGCAAAGTGTCATTACTGTTGAGTCTGCCCTGTATCTTCTCCCTGAGAGAAGGAGATTATATTCAAATAAATACTTTTAAACTTGTCCAAACGGCTCAAATCCAGTGAAATCTGGTGAATTCACATCATTGTAACTAGTGAAGATATGGCTTTATGCAAAGTGTCTGAAAACAGAGAAAGGTTTGTCTCAGACAGAATCTGACACTGAATGAAAACTGAAATATCAGGTCGTCAGCACAATCTCATATGAGCCTCTGTTACAATCAATACATTCAAATAGTTTCATCATCTGTTCATCATTTATTCTTTATTCAGATTGACCTGGAGCTTTTTGTCGAAGTCCAGCTGTTCTTCTCTGGCCTCAGCTCTGAAGTCCAACCCCTCACATCTGAGACGACTGTTTCTGAGCGGTAACTTTCTAATGAGGTCAGACGTCCAGGAGCTGCTTGAACTCCAACAGAGTCCTCACTGTCGACTGGAGTTTCTTGAGTGAGTATATACTATAGTGTAGTGAACAGGAGTGGATCAGAGCAGAGTCTGGTTTGGCTGATCTCAGTGAATGTGGCTCTGCTGAATCCACATGAAACAGTCCCAAACTGCCCCTCCTGATGCTGCAGTCCAGCCTCCTGTCTCAGGCTCCATTGGACAAAACATTAGGGCCCAGATCTTGTGGCGGCGCACGGGGCGGCGCAGGCTCTTGGCGAATTATTTTCCAAGTGGAGGCGCTGTATGTGCCATTCGCCTCCGCCACCTGTGAGGGGGCGTCACAAGAGGAGGCACTAATGGAAACACGGCTGACATTCACTTCCTCGTTTACATTGCGCTGTCTTGCGTTCTTTCTTAAGCCATAGGCTCTCACAGGTCAAACTAAAAACTTTATTTACCCCATCGTGAGCTAAACGATGTTCACGTCTCGAGAGAAAAACAGCTACAGCGTCCGCTGTGGGGCGGATCGGCCCGCGCTTGGCGTGAACGCGAAGCAAAACAAAAGCACATGTTCACCCCCCACTCCCACATAACCACTCTCCTGGACGCGGAGTCGATCTGGTTGGAGGAAAATGTGTGTGTCTCAACCCACTTAAATGCGCCAAGTCTGGAGTGGCAAGATCACAAAGTGCGCTCCTACTGAGCGCAAAATGTCACGCTATCGTCTCCGTTTTGATGCACAAGATCGGGCCCAAAGACTGTTGGACTCTGTTTAGGCCAGTCTGCTCTGATTGGTCACTGCAGCTTCCTCAGTCCTCAGTCCTTATTACAGGATTTGTAAAACAGCACGTCGACCTGGGACTGATGTGATGGTCACAATTATTTGTTCTGTTAAGCCTGTATAATAACGACTTTTGAAACACCAGACTATTACTTATGCTGTATCATTCATCACTAGTAATTATTGCTGCTAAATGAATAATGACTGTTTCTCTTCCCTCTGTGTCTAATAACTGTCTGTGTCGTCTCTTTTCAGCTGGGGTTTTATCAAACCATGGTCCTGAGTGTTGATCCTGGACAGAGGGAGCTCATGGACCAGACTCAGCCCTGTCCACACCTGACATTTACTGTGTCCTCTCACTGACCTGGACAACAGCTCTGAAACTACACTGAGACATTCTGCTTCCATTCTGCTACACTTCTGAGCTCATATTTTTATTTACTGATGCTTGTTTTATGCTTTGCCTGATGAATGAGCCGAGAGACTTCATGCAGATGCCTGAGCGTGAAGTCTGCCCTGATCACTGGCCACGTCGGCACATGTTTCTTTTACTCCTCTTCCTCATCATCGTTTCTCATTAAATACGGGTTGTTTTTTTTGTCAACTGTGTTCATAAAACAGCGGCGCAAATTGTGTCCAATGCCAGTCGGTCACAGTGGCCTCAGTGTGTCGGCCGAAGCAAAGTGTGTAATGAGCGTAAAGCAGGCGGCACTGGGAGACACAGTGTTCCTCCTTTTCGTTTTAGGAACAAAGATCTCACACTTTAGTCATGTGTGGCTAGTGTCTGTGTCATAAAGATACACTTTTTTAAACTTTGTAAAGAATAACTATTGTTCCCGCACACTACCAACTCTTAAACTATTTTTGCAAGGTTGGCAAACGTTTCGGTCCTGAGACCTTCATCAGGAAAATTGCTGATTGCTTCCTCCTTTCAAACTTTATGCCAACATTTTGCATGGATTGAAAGATGTATCTCCAGCAAGAATAGTAAGTTTCATATTGCAATAAAAGTTCAGTTTTAACTTTTCAAACCAGGTGTTCATGCAATTTCTCACCCACCCACATGGGGGCAGCAGAGGGGCATAGATTGTACTCATGCAGTTGGTGTAAACATGGAACTATTCTTTTAAGACATAGTGCACGCACACGTACTGTTTTAAAATGGCCCGTCAAACATAAACATTGTCACTGTTGCCTTTACTGCTCACATATTGAAGTTTATTGCAGACTGGTTATAGGAAAAGGTCTTCCACACTGAGATACGTTGTTACCTGAGCTTAGACGAGTTGATGCACAACTGTCTGGTCTTTGTGCGTGCGCTCAGTTACGCAAATAGACCAAAGATGTTGTTAGCATTTAGCCTCTCCTCTATGGGGCCAAACGGGGGTGAAGTTAGAAGCGGCCAAGCTTCTACATTTCCCCTATTTGAAAATACATGAGTAGTTACACAATCCAAGTATAGTCACACAAAATTAAACATGTTGATTTTCTAAGCAGATAAAAAGGGGAACTATCTTGAAAGGCGCAGCAACACCTTAGTAGCACTTCGACTTCCACGCAGTAAAGTGAAGATATTACTGTGCTATAAAATCGACATGTTTAACCGAGGACAATAGCCTCAGAGCGCTCACGTCTTTAATCGCGTCATTTACAACTTGCTGCAACATGTGTAAAACTTCTAAACAATCTTAAAATGTGTCTTCCGTTGTTTTAGATGGTCTGGTTTAAAGCAGTACTAAGTAACTCTTCCCCCTAGAGGCCATGAGCGCAACTGCAGGTGTCGCAGCAAGTTATGATTATTAATTGTTTTGGAGATTAAATACTACGCTGACGGGAAAGGCGAAGAGAGAGAGGGTTACTGTGCATCCAATTATACAATATTCACTCAAACTTGGCTGTAAATACTGTTTAAAGTGACGCTAGCCCGCAGTTAGCTTTGCCCGTTAGCATGTTAGCTTCTTCTTTGTGATTCCATTAGTGTGTGTTGCTTTCTCCGGGCCGGTGGCAGTCAGGGGCGGACTGGCCATATGTCCATTCTGGAAGAGCACAGAAGGGCCACTGGCTCTAGGGCCACCGGTCCCGCCTTAACCGAGCTTTACCCAAATCTAAAAGCTAAAAAGGAAAGCATCAAATTAGCGACAAAAAGAGGTTGAAAAGAAAACAAAAATGTGCCGGAAAAGCAACACAAAAAGTGACGAAAAATGTGATGAAAAGTCAAGAAAAACACGACAACAAAGCAACAAAGAGGCCACAAAAACACACAAAAAAATTTATAGAAAAAATGTGACAAAAATACAATAAAGAGCCACAAAAAAAGTAATGAAAAAACAAACAAAAAAAGAGGTTAAAAACTGTGGCCACTTGACAAAAAGTTACAATCACTCTTGTAGGTTTCAGCTTTCAAATGAGGCGTTACATTGTTGCTCTCCAGTCGAGAAGCTTTTAGATTTGGGTAAAGCCAAACTGGAGAAAATGCACTCCGTTAAGGCGGGTGGTAAGTGTCACATGTACGCTCATTTGGGCCAGGCTGGTCAGAGTCCAGGGCTGTTTTTCAGTCCCAGTCCGCCCCTGGTGGCAGTCAAGTTGCAAACATGGTTTTCTGGCCAGAGACACCAGGGGGAGATGAAAGACCCTCCAATCATCCCATAAACACTTGTATTACCCCCACAGGGACTACGGAAAGGATTTAGTACTGCTTTAATTTATCTGGGGAGAAACTCAGCTGTGTTGACAATCTAGCACTGTCTACCACGTCACATACTTCTACACTCAAGAAAGATTAGCCTATATTTTGTCTCAAACAACATATTCTATTCTCTCCTCAGAGGAAACCACTTCAATGCACCCTTACCTTGATGGCGCAAAATGGATGTTGACGCTCACAGAGAAATGATTTGAGAAGCCATGTGTTTGGTTGAAAGTAGACGTCAGAGCCAGTTTTTCCTATAGGCAAACTATGCAAGGTGCGTAGGGCCCCCGCAGCCTCAAGGGCCCCGCATCGCAGTCCAACTTCGCCGGTGTTGTTTCACTGATTAATCAAGCGTTGTTACAGGCCTATTTTGTCTCAAAGATGAGTTGAATCCACACAGTTACTTACAGTAACTCTGGTTCTCCGAATGTGCACAGTCTAAATTGAACAACTCACAGGCAAATTCTCAGTGGTCAGGCAGAAATAACCGTGAGGTGCAGGTTTCAGTTAGTTTCCCCAAACTGTGGGTCAGTAGTCCTAAAGCCCAGTCTCACAGTGGCTTAGTGGTTAGTTGTTCTCACACAGAGGCACGGGGCCTGAATTGAGGTCATTATGTTCCACTTCTGCCCTGCACTACTGCACAGTGGAACCGTTTTGACCTTAAATGGGTTTGCTCTTCATCGAATAACCGGGACGCGTAGGTACTGTAGGGCCCCCGTGTGGATTTTTGCTTAGGGCCCCAGAAGGACCAGCGCCGGCTCAGGCAGACAATCATGTCCCAGCGGATTCAGTGCTACTGTCTCAGATGTAATGCTTTTAATTCCATTATGAATGCCACAAAATCAGTGCATATTTTATTTATTAAGATTTTCAAACTTTCCATCAGAGAAATGAGGGAAATGTTGATAATCCAAATTAAATTAAACACAACAAGCAAATTCCTTCCAAAAACTGCAGCTGAATGAATTCAACCAACACTTTTGCAATGATAAAAGAAATTTATTTAAAGCCAATTATCACTGACATAGTTTTAAAAATATATTAATTCCCATCCCTATTAATCGACAGACGGTAGGTTTGGACACTAAACCGAACCCAAGCTCCTGCCATTCTCCGGTAAGTCCTTCAGAGCGGTTGTACGGATGCTACACTTGTAAGCCCCTCCTCAAACAGAGGAGACATCTTCGCCTTTTTCTTTAATCTTCTGTACTATTTTCATGGGTTATTGAAGTCTGTATCTCTGTGGTCTGTTTGTTGGATGGATTGAGCGGCGTTGTTCCATAGCTTTTCCTCCACTTTTCACTGTTTTAGCTAATTGTCTGTTTAAGGACGTTTGCTTGAGCCCACAAACAAGGAGGATCTGCATTCTGACTTGACAAAATGACCTAAATATACTCCATTGTTGTAATAATCTAAACGTTCCCTTTTAGTGAAAACACTTTAGTAAAAAGTGGGTTATTTTCCTTACAATCTACAGTATTTCAACTTTTCAGACATAAAAAGGATTTAATCTCTAATGTTACAAATAAAATGGTAATGGGAGGTTCCTTCTACCCACTGCGCTCTCTCAAACTGTTGATCTTTAACGCTAAAGTTGTTTTTGTGCCAAAAATACGACGACATACAGAGGATTTATAAAAAACATTTATTTTTGAACAATAAAAAGTACAGGATAATCATGACCTGAACAAGACCATTGTGCAGCGTGTGAAAAAAGATTCTACTGACACCAAACAATAGTATTTACCCCAAATCCAGCAAGAACTCGATTGGCCAGCTCAGTGGGTGGAGCCTAATCATCAAGTTAGTCATAATAGACCTAATCCATTTTTATAATAATCACCGTTTACAGTGATGGGATAAAAAAGGAACGTATGAGACAAAGGGCCAATCCCACAGAACAACTCCCCCAAAACGATCGTACGGATGAGGATCTTCTCCGTTACATCCCGCTCACACAAAACCCTGATCAAAAGTGACTGAAAAACACCGTAACACACAGTTTGAAGTGGATGTATCCTCCAAAATCGACTTTTTCTCTCTTTAAATGATGTTCTAGTGCTGTTCCTCGTCAAAGACAGACCTGGAGCAGTATTTCACCAGCCTGGGAATACCCATGCTGCTTGCCCGCTTGAATCCTTTTGAACTGCTCAACAGTACGGAGACCATGGCCAAAATGTTTGCATGGATTTGGGAACCAATCACAGAACGGGACGATGATGAGCAATCGGACAGACAGAAGCAGTTTGTTTACGAATCCAATATGACAGCATTAGACGCGAAGCCATCTTTCCATCAAGCTTTGGACCGCGTTAAATACTTAAACTTGGTTTATTTTACAAGAAAAAAAGCGTTCTTCTACTTACATCATCGGGTACAATTGATATGATCGGCTATGGGCTACGTGCAGACGCATATGATTGACATTTGTAGAGCCCAATAAATGGCTATGGACAATCCCAGGCCCAGATTCACACAGTTTGGAGTCAATCCTCGGGCAAAGCGGTCAGATTGAGCCGTTTCTTCTTCTATGGCGTCAGCGCTTACATCTGTACTTCCCGGAGACAATGGCGTCTTTCTTCAAAGCCCATAATCCGACATTACACCGATTCAAAGCGTGTTTATCAGGGCGAGCTGGAGTGGCCACCAGCACCGCCGGGAGTCAACCGGGAGTTATTATTATTTTGAGTTATTTTTAAAGCTGCCAGCAGGAGGAGCCCCAGTCACAGTCTTGACCAGCTCTTTCCCTGTGTTTCATTGTCACCATGGAATTCTTACACAGATGCCGTTTTACAGGATAAAACCTATAAAATCATGCAGCAGGATGATATTAGACACGACAGGCACCCCTTCACTTTCTCAATGTTCAGGTTTGGGTCCAACAAATAAACTTTGACGAAAACATGTTTGTAAGTCGATCTTTAAGCCCCATTTGCAGGATATGTCAAAGTACTTTATACTGAAGTATCTAAGTACTATATGGCTGTACTGCAGTATAATGAAACTGTGATGTTTTGATGGTGGTGCAGAGCTCAGAGGTCGTGCTGTGGCAGTCTCTGATTGGTCAGATCCACCACAGCCACAGAGGAACCTGTGCCCCTCAGTCTAAACCCAGGAAACAACTCCTCAGTGAAGGAGGTGGTGATAGTGTGGAGGTGGTGGGATTGTCCTCCATCAGTGACTTCATAGAAGGACAGAGCTCCGCCCTCCCAGTCCAGGAACACGCCCAATCTGCCTGAGGACACGTCCACTTCACCTGGGAGGCGTGTGATGTTGCTGTTGTGCCAGATAAAGCGCTCTCCTTCTTCATAGAGCTCCAGGCTCCAGGATTGATCGTTGAATCCAAACACACTCTCCCCCCCTCTGCGGCTGATTCCTCTGTAACTCACTGCTATAAAAACACCCCCCCACTCCCCCACGCTCCAGTCCACCTCCCAGTAACAGCGCCCCCTCAGGCCGGAGGAGCTCAGGAGCTGAGACTGGTCTGTGAACCTGTCGATGTGATCTGGATACGACTGAGCCTCCTTCTTCTTCTTAATACGAGTCACAGAACGAAGGTCCTCAGACAGAAGAAGTTCTTTCTGCACCGTGTTACGATCCAGAGAGAACTCACAGGCGTCTGCAACACACACACATTACACTGGAACATCATCCTCATAACCCCACACTCTGGAACATCATCTGCATAATCCCACACTCAGGGACATCATCTTCATGACCCCATACAGAAGCTCGTCATATGTAACTAGAATATCATGAAAAAGTAGATTTATTTCATTCATTAAACACAGATTTTTCAAGTTTTTTTTTTTTTTTTTCATTTTGATGTTTATAACTGAAAACCCCAAATCAGTATCTCGGAAAATCTGAATATTGTGAAAAGGTTCAGTATTGAAGATGCCTGGTGCCACACTCTGATCAGATAATTGACTCAAAACACCTCAAAGGCCTTTAAATGGTCTCTCGGTAGTTCTGTAGGCTACACAGTCATGGGGAAGACTTCTGACTTGACACAAAAGGTCATGGCTAAAGAGGCTGGCTGTTCACAGAGCTCTGTGTCCGAGCACATTAATAGAGAGGCGAAGGGAAGGAAAACATGTGGTAGAAAAAAGTGTACAAGCAAAAGGTATAACTGCGAGAGGACTGTGAAACAAAACCTATTCAAAAATGTGGTGGAGATTGACAAAGAGTGGACTGCAGCTGGAGCCACTGCTTCAATAACCATCACGCACAGATGAATGTAAGACATGGGTTTCAGTTGTCGCATTCCTTGTTTCAAGCCACTCTTGAGGCAGCGTCAGAAGCCTCTTGCCTGGGCTAAAGACAAACAGGACTGGACTGCTGCTGAGTGGTCCACAGTTATGTTCTCTGATGAAAGTAAATGTTGCATTTCCTTTGTCCAAGAGTCTGGAGGAAGAGGAGAGGCACAGAATCCACGTTGCTTGAAGTCCAGTGTAAAGTTTCCACAGTCAGTGATGGTTTGGGGTGCCATGTCATCTACTGGTGTTGGTCCACTGTGTTTTCTGAGGTCCAGGGTCAAGGCAGCCGTCTACCAGGAAGCTTTAGAGCGCTTCATGCTTCCTGCTGCTCACCAACTTTATGGAGACACAGATTTCAGTTTTAAACAGGACTTGGCACCTGCACACCTACCAGTACCTGGTTTAAGGACCATGGTATCCCTGTTCTTGATTGGCCAGCAAACTCGCCTGACCTTATCCCCATAAAAAAATCTATGGGTGTATTGTGAAGAGGAAGATGCCAGACCCAACAATGCAGAAGAGCTGAAGGCCACTATCCAAGCAACCCGGCTCTCACAACACCTGAGCAGTGCCACAGACTGATGGACTCCAGGCCACGCCGCATTGCTGCAGCAATTCAGGCAAAAGGAGCCCCAACTAAGTACTGAGTGCTGTACATGCTCATGCTTTCCATATTCATACTTTTCAGTGTGGCCAACATTTCTAAAAAACCTTTGTTTGTATTGGTCTCAAGTACTGTAATATTATAATTTTCTGAGATACTGAATTTGGGATTTTCATTCGTTTTAGAAATCAAAATAAATACTTTTTTGAATGGAATTACTGAATTGAAATCGACTTTTTCATGATATTCTAATTATATGACGAGCACCTGTACTCTTGAACATCATCTGCATAACCCACACTCTGAAACATCATCTTAATACTCACATTTCCTTAGACCTGGGACCATGAACTTCTCTCCGGCAGGATCCAACCTGGAACAGAAGACCAGACTGAACTGACCTAGACCAGGACCAGAGCAGGACCAGTATCTGACCCTCAGTGGTGGAGCTTGCTCTAACGCCTCCCTCATCGCTGGAGAACCGGGACGCTATGGTTTGGTTCTGATTTTCCAGGTATTTGTGAAAAAGCTCTGCTCTCCTGCACTTCTTCCTGTCCATGAATGCCTCGCTCTCTGCGTCCTCACTGGTTCCACAGTAATGAGCTTCTCTTTTAACCAAACGACCGTCAGGAAACCAACCTCTACCTCCAGTAGAGGTTGGTTTCACTGAAGTAGGACATATTATTTCATATCATTTCAGCCAAATGAACAGTGTAGATGTCCCTGTTGTGTTTCTGATGAAGGGGGCTGATTAGAGCAGGAGGTTCAGGGCTTGGGCCCTTACTGGCGGTCATTATCTGAGGATGTAACCAAGAGTGTCAATTTTTTTTATGTCTATGGACACATCTATGGACCCGCCCCTCAATCTGCAGCTGCTGGCTAAAATGGTCTATACCTCTTTAACGAGAGTTTCACGTGGAGAAATAGTGCCTTGTAACATCTGCTGAGGCATGTCTGAATCACGTATGAACACATGAGGAACCGAGGAGCACAAACTGAGGCAAGGTTTAACTTTTATGTGAAACTGAGACTAAAATGGATATGTTGTTAGTAGTTGTAGGAATGATCAGCACTTACCTGAGTGTCTGCAGGTGGCGCTGTGAGGCCTGTAGGGCGGTCAGCTTCTCCCTGGAGTATCCTGGATGGTTGTATCTCAGATCTAACTCTCTCAGATCGAAGGGGGCGGAGCTCAGAGTGGCAGCCAGAGAAGCCCCGCCCCTCTCGGTTACCATACATCCAGACAGCCTAAAGACACACAGCATTAGCCTGCCACTCTCCTGAATGTATAAGAGTAAAGCTGGTTCATTGATTTCTAATGGAGAGGTTCCTCCTCCAGTTGGTCAGGATGCCCTTCCTGCTGAAGCTGCTGTGGACAGTCTCCAAGTAAAGAACCCTGGAGTCAGTATTTAGTACATACGTTATAGACCTGACCCTGTTCGAGACCCTTTCATTCTCTCTGTTTTTCTGCAGGAGAGGAGCATGTTCAGAAAACACTTCAAACCGGCTGCTCCATCTCTCTCCTGTGGAAGTTCATCCAAAGATCAGATTCACATTTTGTTCTGATCTAATATTTGTCATTAGCTGGTTAATTACACCTTTAAAACATTTTTTAAACTCTTTGGATTGTTATGTCTGGAGTCTGAGTGAAATCCTCAGGTTCATGAGGAAAAACTCAAGTTTGGATTTGTGAATGTTTGAGCTTTTTTGTCGCCGTCTCTTTCTCTTTGGCACTTTGTAAGTGAAATGAAAATTATATTTAAACAAGAGTCTATGGATCATTCAGACATAAAAACTAAGATAATAATATCAAATGGCATGTTTATGGGCGTCACAGTGGCACAGCGGTTGGCGCACGTGCTTCACAGCAGAAGGTCCCAGGTTCCATTCCTGGACGTCCTTTTGTGTTTGCTCCGGTTTCCCCTACTGCCAAGAACATGTACAGTAGGTCAGGATAAATGATAAATTGTAGGAATAAGCTTCATTTCAAAGCTCTTCTTCCTTAAAATACCCCCTACAACGCACCACTAAGTGCCAAACCCAGGAGGTGGAGGATGAGAGGACACTGAAGGCAGCCAGGTTTCCTCCGGGTGCTACGGTTTCCCCGTTGAGTTGGAATAAACTTGCTTTGGGTTGTGGAATGAGTGTGGCTGAAGAGATCCAAGGCTTTCTGATAAGGATATAAGTCCTTTATTTAGCGGAGGGACAGGCCAACGCGCTTCAACCACAAACACAAACTCTTTTGCCACACTCACTCCACAATTCAAGGCAAGTTTATTCCAACTCAATGTTTTATGCACATTTGTTTTCAGGACAGTTGATGGGTCAAACCCGGCGGGACAAATCCTCTCACTGACTTTGAGAGTCTCGACCTGTAAAAGTGTGGTCCCTCTGCATCACCCTCGAATGTGACAGAGACAGAGTGATGATGGGAGCGTGTCACCTCAGAGTGTCCAGTCTGCAGGGGGCGCTCTTCAGTCCCTCACACAGCAGCTCCACTCCTGAGTCCTGGAGGTTGTTGTTACTGAGATCCAGGAGAGTCAGACTGGAGGAGCTGAGCACTGAGGCCAGAGGACCACAGCAGTGAGAGGTCAGACCACAGAGGGACAGGCTGAGGAGAGAGGAGACAGTCACTGACCCTATCTGACAATGTCCACACACAGGACACAGCTGAGAGGGGACATGACATCAGTATACTTAGGTGTATTATTTTCATACTAAATGTACTGATATCATTATTAACACTTCAGATGTATTCAAGGACAGATTAGTGCACTTGACTGAGCTTGGGTGGTTAGCATAGCAGCTAGGGGTTGGGCCATATCATATATCGTTATCGCGATATAATTTTTTGATACTGTTATAATCATTGTGGACACAATATAATTGATGTGACGCTCAGCTCCATCAGAGCAGCATAAACACTGACTGTAGAACAAGGGGACAGGTGCTTAAGAAGTAAAATGAAATGGATGTAAACTGCTTGAGTAGATCATATTTGAATTAATCTTCCCAAGTGGCGTAAGGCTGGGATTTTAAAGTAATTTGTCTATTGTCAATTATATCGTCAAATATATCGTTATTGTGATGTTTGTTTTTTATATCGTGATGTAGCTTTTAGACCATATCGCCCTGCCCTAATTCACCTTATTCCGTCCCACCAACTTTTGCCTCTTTTTGCGGTTCAATCGTGCAACAAGAAACATAAAACGTGTAACTTCAATAAGCTATAAAAACTTTAAAATTATAAGATATATTAAAATGAAATATGATGAAGACACAAAAATTGAAAATCCATTGCATCACACAATTGTGAAATGTGAATTCACATTAACCGTTCCATTGTGTTCCTGTTGGTGACAGTTACAAGGAAACAAGCGCATCTTTACTTTGAACACCACTTACACTTGTGTTGCTGACCAGTCTTGGCTTATAAACAGTTTAGTTTAGCCCTGGGTTACAACCGGTGTGGTCTTAAGTCCTGATTTAGTCCCAGACCTGCCGGAGACCGACACTGCCATCTCTAATAATTACAAAAGTTGTAGTAAGTTATAGCGTTGCTTCACTCTAACAAACTAGCCAAGTTTGGGATGAAGTGGATAATTATCTGCTCACACTCATGGACTCGACACATGGGAGGCGAAAAATGACAGGGACTGGTAAAACCCATTGCCTCCTAGAGGAAAACCAATCCATGGGACGCGTCAAAACAGCAGCAGCTAACAGAGGCGACACACATCGTGCATTTTTGTTTTTTGATACCGCCCCCTACTGGAGCTTTTCGGTCAATACTAAGTAGGTACCATTTAAAGGGGGGGTATTATGCAAAATCGACTTTTTCAAGCTTTGCATCATGTTATTATGTCATTCCCTCATTAAAAACATGCCTGAAGTGTTGCCTTGGCACATTCGCGTATTTTTGAGTAATCTGTAAAAACTCTGATGGCGGCCATTTTAGGGATAGGTTTGCCTGAGCCCTCGTAGGAACGCCCCCACCTCCTGGAGACGCCTCCGAGCTTTCGTCACCAGCCGAGTAGCCGATCACTGCTCCTCAGCAGAACCCCCTCCCCACTGATGCCACAGACAGCGTGTGGAGGGGGCGTGTTGGAAAGGGTCCGAGGTTCTTAAAGAGACAGAGGCCTATTTCAAGACATTCACTCCAGCCATTTTGAGAGAGCAATTTTATACAAGGCAGTTATTTTAATTTACTGCATTTACAGACCAACAGAAGGTTTCGTCATCATTGTAGTGTGATATAGACTGGTGCTATGTGATTGAAAAAAGCATAATACCCCCTCTTTAACAGTACCCAGAACTATTTGTAATATATTCATAGTAAGTTACATTTCACCTCAACTTTAAAATAGATACACTCAATAAAATTAGATCATCAAAGAGCAATGTACTATCAAGCGACTCAATAAATCTGACAGGAATTAGATCTGTAAAAATCCTACCAAATATTGAGTCCGAGCCTGTAAAGTGTTGAGTTTGTAGGAGCTGCTAAACTGGAGATGTTGAAAACCTCATTTGGAGAAGGCGACTCCAAAGTTGTGTGACGCCTGCACATCTGCAGCGCATGTATATTCCCACAAACATCGTAAAGAGAGAGTTTTTCACTACACTAACCTCTTAACTGACACTAAGGAAACATCAATGTTTTACCTGCACCTTCGTGAGCTGCTGTTTCCACTTATGGACATTGGACTGCTCTGAGACTCACCTGAGAGTGTCCAGGGGGGCGCTCTTCAGTCCTTCACACAGCAGCTTAACTCCTGAGTCCTGGAGGATGTTTCTACTGACGTCCAGGAGAGTCAGACTGGATGAGCTGAGCACTGAGGCCAGAGGACCATCAGGGCCACAGCAGTCAGAGGTCAGACCACAGCCGCTCAGCCTGAGGAGAGAGGAGACAGTCACTGACAATCTCCACACACAGGACACAGCTGAGGGACAGGAGACGGAGGGAAGGAGATGAAGAGCCAGGCTGTAGGCAGAGACAGGTGTTGAACTCACGTGACTTTGGTAGATGCTTTGACGACCGGCAGCAGACCCAGGAGAGCTTTCTCTGAGGGATAGTATTTCCTGAGGTCAAAGTGCTCCAGGTCTGAGTCTGAGGACAGTAGGAGGAAGGACAGGGCGGACCACTCAGCACGAGACATGATTCTGTTGGAGAGACGTCCTTCTCTCATGACCTTCTGTATCTGCTCCACAAGACTGCGGTCGTTCAGCTCGTTCAGACAGTGCAGCAGGTTCAGGCTCCTCTCTGCAGACACGCTCTCTTCATCCAGCTTCTCTTTGATGTACTTTATTGTCCTCTGATTGGTCTGGTCACTTCCTGCCTCAGTCAGCAGACCCTCCAGCAGACCCTGATTGGTCGGCAGAGACAGTCCAAGGAGGAAGCGCAGAAACAGGTCCAGGTGTCCGTTTGGACTCTGTAAGGCCCGGTCCACAGCAGAGCAGTAGAAGGTCTCCTCTGGGGTTAGATCAGAGTCATCTGTATCAAACCTAGCTCTCTTTGGACTCTGGAAGGTCTTCTCTGGTGTTGGGTGTGTATTCTCAGAGGAGCGTGGTGGTGATAGCAGGTTCTCTCCAGAGCTGTGGAAGGTCTGATGGACGTGAAGTGCAGCCAGGAACTCCTGCACACTCAGATGGATGAAGCAGAAGACCTTTTTGAGGCCTTGGCCTGGCTGCTCTCGAAACACCTGTGTGAAGACTCCGGACTGAGCGATATCCTCAGAGTCCAGCCCACACTTCCTCAAGTCGCTCTGGGAGAAAATCAGGTTTCCTTTCAGCAGCTGCTCAAAGGCCAGTTTTCCCAGAGACTTCATCATCTTCCTGGTCTCTGAAGTCCAGGGATCATCTGTCTCTTCTTGACCTTCATACTTTTTGTTCTTGACAATGGCTTGGACCACCAGGAAGTGGACGTACATCTCAGTGAGGGTTGATGGAAGATCTTCAGTCTTCATGGTCTCCATCAGATGGAGCAGAACATCAGAGATAATCCAGCAGATGACCGGGAGGTGACACATGATGAAGAGGCTCCGTGACATCTTGATGTGGGAGATGATTTTAGTGGCGTCGCCTTTGAACCTCCTCCTGAAGTACTTCTCCTTCTGTTCGTCGGTGAAGCCTCGCACCTCTGTCACCATAGAGACGCACTCAGCAGGGATCTGATTGGCCGCCGCGGGGCGTGTGGTTATCCAGAGGCGAGCGGAGGGAAGCAGGTTTCCCCTGATGAGGTTCACCAGCAGCTCCTCCACTGAGGCACTCTCTGTGGGATCCCTCAGGCCACGTGTCTTTCTGAAGTTCAAAGGAGTCGAGCACTCGTCCAGACCGTCAAAGATGAAGAGCAGCTGGAGACCATTAAAGCTGAAGAGATCTTTGGTTTCACTGAAGTGCTCGTGCAGCAGCTCCACCAGGCTGAACTTTAAGTCTCTGAGCTCATTGAGCTCTCTGAAGGCAAAGTGGAACAGCAGCTGGACTTCCTGGTTTTCTCTGCGTTCAGCCCAGTCCAGACTGAATTTCTGAGTCAGCACTGTCTTCCCCGCTCCAGCCACGCCCTTCGAGAGCACCACTCTGATTGGCTTTCCTTTCTGGTTAGTGCCTTTGAAAATGTCCTGGCAGCGGACGGTCTTCTCTAGGCCTGACTTCTTGGAGTCTCTCTCCATCTGTCTGACCTCATGCTCCTCGTTGACCCGCCCAGAGTCTCCCTCAGTGATGAAGAGCTCAGTGTAGCCGTCATTAAACTCCATCTGTGTCCTGGAGCTCACTCCCTCAGACAGAAATTCAAATCTCTCTCTCAGCTCTGATTTCATGTGGCTTTTACACGCTTCAAGGATTTCTGTTGAACACAGACACAGCTACACATGAGACTGTTCTTTCTCACAAACATGGCATTAACAGCGGACTTTCAAATATTGTTTTCTAAGCACTGGCCAAACTGATGAGTATTCAGTGCATTTAACACTGTATCAGTTGCCACTTTGCAAACTTTTTTGTCGCCTCATTTTCGTCTAATTTTTGATATTTTTACTCTTTTTTTTCCAGGTGAATCAATGGCTCAACAACCTGTTACAAAAAGAGGACACAGAGCTGTTGTGGATGATCTCCCAGACAGAAGAGGAGGGGTCATAGGTCATTCTTACCTTCAGGGTCATAGGGGCATTCACACAGTTCGTCTGCCTGTAAGTTTTTGTGCATGGTCCTCAGGACTTTCTTCACGACTTCGAAGGCGAAGATGCCGTAAGTGTCCAACATGACCTCCACGATCTCAGCCTGGGATTTTTTCTCTAATTTACTTCTGCAGATGGCCTCAAACTTTCTTTCTTTCTCAAACAGTGTTCTGTCTCTCAGGTGTAGCTTGAAGTTTGTAATATGTTCATCGTCGAGGTCATACAGAGCATTCTTGAGCGCCGTAATCACGGAAAGAGAGTCTGATGTGGCCATGGCTTCAGCTTCAGTTCACCTACAGAAGAAAATATCTTTATAAATTGGACAGAAGCAACAAGTTTATTAACAAGTTTATTAACTTAGTAACACGCTTATTAACAAGTTTATTAACTTAGTAACAAGCTTATTAACAAGTTTATTAACTTAGTAACACGCTTATTAACAAGTTTATTAACTTAGTAACAAGCTTATTAACAAGTTTATTAACTTAGTAACAAGCTTATTAACAAGTTTATTAACTTAGTAACAAGCTTATTAACAAGTTTATTAACTTAGTAACAAGCTTATTAACAAGTTTATTAACTTAGTAACAAGCTTAATAACAAGTTTATTAACTTAGCAACAAGCTTATTAACAAGTTTATTAACTTAGTAACAAGCTTATTAACAAGTTTATTAACTTAGTAACAAGCTTATCAACAAGTTTATTAACTTAGTAACAAGCTTATTAACAAGTTTATTAACTTAGTAACAAGCTTATTAACAAGTTTATTAACTTAGTAACAAGCTTATTAACAAGTTTATTAACTTAGTAACAAGCTTAATAACAAGTTTATTAACTTAGCAACAAGCTTAATAACAAGTTTATTAACTTAGTAACAAGCTTATTAACAAGTTTATTAACTTAGTAACAAGCTTATTAACAAGTTTATTAACTTATCAACACACTTATTAACAAGTTTATTAACTTAGTAACACGCTTATTAACAAGTTTATTAACTTAGCAACAAGCTTATCAACAAGTTTATTAACTTAGTAACACGCTTATTAACAAGTTTATTAACTTAGCAACAAGCTTATTAACAAGTTTATTAACTTAGTAACATGCTTATTAACAAGTTCATTAACTTAATAACATGCTTATTAACAAGTTTATTAACTTAGTAACAAGCTTAATAACAAGTTTATTAACTTAGTAACACACTTATTAACAAGTTTATTAACTTAGTAACACGCTTATTAACAAGTTCATTAACTTAATAACACGCTTATTAACAAGTTTATTAACTTAGTAACATGCTTATTTTGAAAAGGTTAATGTGATCAAAGAGATGATCACACTGTCTTTATCACGTTAGAAGTGCTTTTGTGTCTCACCCCCGGTGTCTAACTTTTGTGCTTTGTGCCATTTCAGACTATTATTTCTAAAGCACATTTAAAATACAGTCAATTCTACTCAAAGCCCTGCACAAGTTTCAGACAAGAAAAAATATATAGCAAGGCTGGGCGATATGGACCAAAAGTCATATCTCGATATATTTAGATTGAATATCGATTTACGATACATATTCCTAATTTTTTTTCCGCAAAGTGAAAGCTGTGACATGAAATGTTATAAATAAAAGATAACTTGGATAAAATAGCCTATAAAATAAAAAGTCAATCTTTTTCTGAGGGCAGCATTTAAATATAAAGAGATAAGCAAATAAAGTGCTTAGTTTAAACATCAGCTTGAGATCTATTTTGTTGACTTAATAGCTTATCTGAATTTGACCTAAATCAATATAAACGATATGGTCTAATTCCATATCTCATTTAATAATCAATATATCTTGAATATTGATATATCGCCCAGCCGTATATACAAGGTGCAAGCTATATAAAGAAGCTAGAAATGAGAGCAATAGTATGCAAAATTCAGTTTGGGTCGTGTAGAAAGTCAATGTTGAAACCACAATGTGTAGAATTTTACCCGATAAACAAGCATTTATTATATGACAGATATTTTCATCATTGAAAAAAAAACTGGTAAATGTTTCATTACGCAATCTTTTAAAAATGCCCAACCAAAAACATTAATATTTAGTTTAGTTTAGTTTATTTGAGCAATTCCAAGTTTTTTAGAAGAAAAAGAAAAGAAACACAATAAAAAAAACATTAATATTTTATTTTATTTTATTTTATTTTATTTTATTTAAATTTTCTCAATAAGAAACTTTGGTGTTTAGGGTCTTGGATGTGTCACAGATGAGGACCAACATTGATTTGACATGCATTAGTATATTCTTTTATTTTTATGGGTTTATTTGGTCGGGACAGTGCATGTTAATGAACACACATGGGTCTCATGCATGTAAGCACGCCACAAAGGATTGTAGCTTTTCCATCCCTTGTCCCCCATGCACACTCTCAAACACACTCTCATTCATCCTGGCCTATTGTACATGTTTTTAGTGGTATAGGGGAAATTAGAGTATCCGGAGGAAACCTATATGGAGACACTGGGAGAACATGCAAACTCCACAAAAAGGACCCATCCATGTGGGAATCAAACCCGGGCAAGGCCGTGGGAACCCAGGGTGCTGAGGGCTGCAGCACCCCCTGGTGGATAGTTTGTGAAATGCTGGCAATATTAACCTCTTAACTCCCACCTGAACCGAGCACATTTTCTCCAGCTTTACCCCAGTCCAAAAGCTTCTGGAAAAAAAGGTGTGAAAATAGCAACAAAACTGAGACGAAAACAAGGATGAAAATGTGAAAAAAGGGAGAAAACATTGACGAAAAAGTGACAAAAAATGTACAAAAAATAACAAAAATGGACAAAAACTTGACGAAAAATTGCGGGAAAAAAGGAAAAAAAGTGATGAGAATTTGACAAATGCTAATAATTTGGCGAAAAAGTGACAAAAAAGTCACGAAAATTTGACAAAAACGAGATGACTGCCCAACAAAAAAAGTGAAGAAAAAAAATCTGATGTGAAGAAAAAGATCTATTTAGTTTTGTAGGTCTTTCAAATGAGGTGTTACACTGGCCTACAGGATTTGGGTAAACCTGCACTGGAGAAAATGCTCTCGGTTTAGGTGGAAGTTAAGAGGTTAATAAATAGGATTTATGCTCAGAAAAAGTATTTTGGGGGTAAATTTTGTCCCTCAGCACCCCCTAACTAAAATATCTTCCCACGGCTCTGAACCCGGGACCTTCTAGTTGTGCAGCACAAGCACCAACCGCTGTACATAGACTGTAAAAAAGACCGTGCTGCCGTATTGTTTTTCTGTGATGGGCGATTCTTTTTGTCAAAATGTTCTTGGCCCCATTGACTTCCATTATAAACACATGTATTACTTACAATCTTCTTTGCTCTCCTATCGCCATATGAAAGTCACATATTTTACGTCAACATTTAATTTTGAAGAAAAGGAGTTGAATTTGACATTTTCACTGCATTTCACAACTATCCACTTTTCTCAAGGTTGTATGTATTTTCAGTCAGTTTATTGTGAAGCTGTGGCTGAGGGGGAAACCATAGGATTTGTTTGCCTTTGTGTGTTCTGGAAAATGTAAACTCTAGGTGGGGCTGTTGCACAAGGTGTTTTTTTTTTTTTACTCTGTGCTGTGGTGACTCTAAAAAATCATGATCAGATGTACAAAACTATTGTTAGTAAACACAGAATGACATATCTCCAGAGAGCAGACCGCAGTAACGCTCTGCCTGGTTCAGTGATAACAGAAAGCCTGAAAGAGGAAGTGCGCCATTAGTGCAGCTACACAAGAAACGCCCAAGGCACGTTCAAATGCAGCTAGTGAATTCAGACAATGACATTCAAAACAAAAATAAATTGAAATAAATATGTAAACACAAGTAAAATACCAATGAAATGTGCCATCATTTAATCATTATTGTTTGTTGCTGCCATCTTAAAGGGACTATACAGAGTTTAAAAATGTCAAAATTATGCATTTTCCTCCCCCTACATGTTCCAACAATGTCCTAATGTGTAGAATGAGCCCAGACCTGTTCACTACAACTGCCTCTAAAATCCTGCACTGTCACTCAAAAAGGTGTTAATTCGGTCCGAAGTGCCGTCATGCACGAGCTTAATATAGAAGCTGCAGTTACACATATGACCTGATGTGGCAGTAGTGAGTATAAAATGGCTAACTTGCCTCTAGGCCCTTTAAAGCAGTGTTTCTCAAACTTTTTCAGCCCAAGGACCTCTTTGTCGTCCAGTTAGACCACCGAACAGAATCTAACACAAAATAAATAGAAAGGATGCGCTACATTTATGTTTAATATGCAACGGTTTAAAAAAATAACTATTCAAACGCAAATGATGTGATCAGAAATTCTTGTGTGATTTTGATTTCATTTGAAAAAATAAATGTGAAATGAGCAGCTGCTTAATATGAACATGACACCAGGCCAGCTCGGAGACATAGTCCCACCAGCGTGCCCTGGGTCTTCCACGAGGCCTTGTCCCACTAGGACATGCCTGGAACACCTCCCGCGGGAGGCGACCAGGAGGCATCCGGAACAGATGCCCGAGCCACCTCAGCTGCTCCTTTCGACGTGAAGGAGCAACGACTCTACTCCGAGCTCCTCTAGGGTAACTGAGCTCCTCACCCGATCTCGGAGGGTGCGCCCAGCCACCCTGCGAAGGAAAGTCATTTCGGCCGCTTGTATTCGTGATCTTGTCCTGTCGGTCATGACCCAAATCTCATGACCGATTTCATTTGAAAAAGTAAATGTGAAATGAGCTGCTGCTTAATATGAACAACAAACTGCACATGTGGGGGGGGAAAAAAACTGCAATGAACACAGTCACATTCACTAGCTCAGCAGGTACTTTCTACATTACAAGAATATCATTAAATACACACATTTTAAGTGCCACTGTAACACATGTCTAAGCAGCATGTTTACAACAAGTCTTTTCAGAGCCAGGTGTCTGTGGGATCCTTCAGCTCCGGGACATAATAAACTGACCTTGACTCAGATGGTATGTGCAAGTTTCAGCAAAAGAAGTTTGTTTTCCATCACTTATCTTAGACTTTGGCCAACATAGATTTGCCAGCACTTCTCAGAGGCAGGACATTAATGTAACAATGACACAAGCAAAATCATTACACTAAGTTCACTAAGAGGTTGTTTAAAAGTGTTACACTACAATTATAATTCTTACATTTCCTTTTGTAGCAGCGTGAGCAGATGAACCGTGGCTTTTAAAGGATAAATCGCCCTATAAGCACTTTCACAATTAGAAAGACGCAGGAATAAACCAGTAGGCTGATACTGCGCAACAGCTTCGAGTTTAGACATGTGTGCTGGCTGCGGAGCGTTTGACCTGCTGTACAAAAACAACAACATACCTTAGAAAAGTTTCATGTTATCACCGATCCACGGGGCAAAGGGGTAAAAAACGTCCATGAACATCCGTGTATTACTGCAGCGAGTTCAGCCGTGAGACACACACATTTGAGTGCCTTTACGCGCTCTCACGCCACACCCCACACGTCTCACGCTCAACCAAAATATCCCCGTCTTCTCGCAGCGCTCCTCTTGCGCTATTGGTTGGTCCGGCGTCTGTCCCGCCCCCTCGTCCTCTGCATGTGCTGCAGCCGCTCTCGGGTCCACACACAGTAAACAAAACAAGCATGGTCTGATTTGGAGACATTTTAGCGCAACAGCGAAGAGGAGACACGACGCAGAGCGGGTGAAGAGACTGTCCAATGTTCTGTGCATGTAAAGTGTCCGGTTAAACACAGTTGACTGATGAGTAAGGAGTGTGGCATGGCGAGGGTTAATAGGGGTTATGCGCTAACGACTTCCGCATTCCATAAGTGAGTAAACCACTTTCTCTACACGTTTCACACCTTTTAAAATGGTCTTTGTATTTTTGACAAACCAAAATCAAGTGCAAAGAGGCCAGTCAAATCCTTTTATGACACAGTACATTAAAAACAAGATAAACGGGGAAGGAGGGAGTGTCCCACAAACTGATGAGTTCATGGACAAACCCAAATCTCCGCGTTACAGTTCATCACAGTCAGTCAGTGTCTCCAAAGACACACTTATCTTACAGTACAGCAGTCAGCCATTCACCCATTCACTCTGTCCACCCACATCCACACTGGAGGCAAGGCGGGCCAAGTGTCTTGCCCAAGGACACAATGACAGTGTGCACCCAGACCTCCTGATCCAAACGTTCAGTTTAAACACAGCCAATGTTCGCAGCTTGTGTCTTGTCATGCGGGTATGTTTTCTAAGTTCCCACTGTTCACATCGCGCTGATGCCGGTCCGAGTGGGGCCGTATAGCTGGACGTGGTCCGGGGGTCTGCGGGCTCGTAGGGTGTCTCGCTTCGCTTTCGCTACCTGGTAGGATCTTTTTGTTTTTTGGCACCTGTAAAATGCATTGTTTTACTGTACTCGTGTTAAATGTATTTGCAGGATCCTGGCAGCACCATCATGCCTCCCCTGCCTGTATGTCTGTCTAATCCTGGCCTCTCTTGTACGTCCTGGATTCGGCTTTTAAAGAACGTAAAGTCCGAAATGGACTTTTTTAAGAAACCAAACTGAACTTATATAAAACAACTTTTGTAAATCATTTGCCTCTGCCCGGTCCTTTTAACGAACCTGTGTGCCTAGACTTGTGGAAACTGTTAAGCTGGGCCTCTGGTCTGCTGCCTCATACATATTAACCATACATATTACTCTTAAAAGTATAATTTTGACATATTATTTTGACATATTACTCTCTTACTCTTACCATATTACTTTTATATGTATTGTTTTATCCTGATTATTTTTTGTGTTTCTCTTATGGGTATTGTTTTGTTATATAACTTTTATAAGTATTCTATTGCCCTCACCTGAATACGGAGTGAGAGATTTTGAGACAAAAAACAGGAAACATTTTACTTTATTTGATGTTTTGAATTGTGAAGTATCGCTAAACGTTGTTAACGGATGTGTTTGAGTTGCATGTGTCAAGTGCGTCTTGCGGTGAGACGGGGTCGCCTGTGGTGACAGCAGCTCGCAGAGACGGGGTGAGGATGCGGAGGCGAGAAGGTGAAACGAAGGTGAAGGTCATCTAGCGAACATCAGGGTGGTTTCCGAAGAGAGGAGACGAGCCGTGGTTGACCACATGATCGAGGAGGGAGACAGGTGTGGAGAAGAGAGCTGCTTTCGTTTCTGCTCCTGACGTGTGAGATGGAGTAGTGATTCCTCCCTCTCATCCTGATGGCGGAGGATTTAAGTTGGGCCCGGGGTCAGACGCTCTTCCTTGACCGCCCGGAGCTCGTGGTGCAGCATCGCTCTGGACCATCTGAAAGACTTTCTGAACTTTGAGCTTTAAAGGGGGGGTATTATGCAAAATCGACTTTTTCAAGCTTTACATCATGTTATTAAGTCATTCCCTCATTAAAAACATGCCTGAAGTGTTGCCTTGGCACATTCACGTATTTTCGAGTAATCTGTAGAAACTCTGATGGCGGCCATTTTAGGGATAAAGCGCCTGATTCCTTCAGGAAACGCCCTCGACCTCCAGGATACGCCTCCGACCTTTCGTCACCAGCCGAGTAACCAACCACTGCTCCTCAGCAGAACCCCCTCCCCGCAGTGTCTAGCCCTAAGATGTAAACAGAGTCATCATGGAGGATTAGCTTCATGTATTGTGAACCGGAGCCACAGCAGACTTATAAAAAGACACACATCAGTGTTTCTGTTACCTAAACACCCAGGATTAAAACTGGTGACAAGAACGCTTATTTCAGTGTCTGGTTCTGCGCTGGGCCTTGATGATGCACAGAGTCTCCGTAGAAAGCTAATGCTAAGCTAAACCTCGAGTCATCACGTGAAAACGAGAAATATGCACACATGAAGTAAATAAAACCACCACACACATAAAGAACCGTTTAACAATGATCACACACGGAGCCAGGCTTGTTGATTTGGAAGTTTATTGCTCACATTTCATCTGCAATGGGTCATAGCCGAGTGGTTTTCTCCCGGAGCTAACAAGCTAGCCGCGACAAGCTAACGGAAAAATTCACTGAATACAAGCAGCATGTTATGCATTGAAAACGTCACTAAAACAGGCAACTGCTTGAAGCAGCCTTTATGATGATCACACACTGAGCCGGGCTTGTTGATTTCGTAGTTTATTGCTCACATTTCATCTACAGTGAGTCGTAGCCGAGTGGTTTTCTCCCGGAGCTAACAAGCTAGCCGCGATAAACTAACGGGAAAATTCACTGAATACAAGCAGCATATTATGCATTGAAAACGTCACTAAAACAGGCAACTGCTTGAAGCAGCCTTTATGATGATGACACACGGAGCCTGGCTTGTTGATTTTGTAGTTTATTGCTCACATTTCATCTACAGTGAGTCGTAGCCGAGTGTTTTTCTTCCGGAGCTAAGGCACTATTAGCCGCGACAAGCTAACAACCTTCACCTTCACAACATTCATTGAAAACAGGCAGCATATTATGCACAGATAACGTCAATAAAGCAGCAACTACTCGAAGCAGCATTTACGGTGATCACACAATGAGCCTGGCTTTACACATTTGTGGTTTATTACAGACTTTTCATCAACAATGAACTGTAGTCGATTATAACAAGCTAACGGGTAACCTCGAAAAACCATTGTCCACCTGCACAGATAATGTCCGTCTTTTGAATCGTATAGGCTCCTGCAGATCCTGGTGTCGTCCATGGGGGTATAGTTAGAGATCCATAGGGCATGGCAGATGCAAAGAGATAGCCTCCAAACAGCAGTTATTTTTCAGGCAAGAGCCCCTTCCAAGCGTCCGGTGTGGAAGGTTCGTCTCCAAATAATATCCTGTGTGGCCATTGTTCACAAAGTGATAAACAGCAGCTCCTTTCCAACAATAAAAATTAAAATGCACCGATCGTAGTTTCAATACTGTGGAGAAAACGAGCGCAGTGTTGTGATGCCACAGACAGCGTGTGGAGGGGGCGTGTCGGAAAGGGTCAGAGGTTCTTAAAGAGACAGAGGCCTATTTCAAGTCATTTGCTACCGCCATTTTGAAAGAGCAATTTTATACAAGGCAGTTCTTCTAATTTACTGCATTGACAGACCAACAGAAGGTTTCGTCATCATTGTAGTGTGCTATAGACGGGTGCTATGTGGCTGAAAAAAGCATAATACCCCCTCTTTAAAAAACTTTCTAAGGCTTCGAACTCTTAGTGAAGCCCTTGTATACTGTAGCTATTTTCTGTGACCTTTTAAGGAGCAGTCAGTAGTTTATAATCATTAGTCGATAACCATCCGCTTCATCCTTTCCCGATTCTATGTAGAGCTTCTAGTAGAACTTCTACTACTTGCATGTTTTGGCTCCAAAGGTAAATAGCAGGTTATTAATAAGGCTTTTGAATCTTCATAAACTGGCTTGCGTCGATCCAATGAAAGGTCACATCTTGTATTGCCTTTAATATTTTAATACAAAAATCTTCAAAGACAACTTTTGGTGAGTCTCTTTACTGCATTTGCATTTATCTACTTTTAATTTGATTTTAGCACTGTTTAAATGCTATATTAGTAATTACTGTTTATAAGCTCTGGTTTTATCCTTGCCACTGTTTCAAAACATTTAGTACTGTTTAGAGGCTTTGTTTTTTATCTGTCTGGCAGTGTTGGTTTTATTCTAAGCTTTGTTTGGTTTTCGAACTGGTGTGGTAGAATCAAGAGTCAGCATTCCCAAGTGTAAAATTGTGTAAGGATATTGAACAGGTCCTGGCAGGGTCTCCAGATTTCTAGACGGGTTAAGTTCTCGTCTCATCACGGTGTACTGAATAATGGGAGAGGTTGGTAAGGGGGATATAGGGCAGGAGATGACTCCGAGGTAAGGAACCACACGTTGAACCCAGCCATAGCGGAGTGGCGGGGTCCCGGGGAGCAGGGGCCGTGGGGACTCCAAGAGGTGATCGGGCGGGCGCGTCCTCAAGAACAGAAGCTCAGCACCAGCCATCATCTCACAGGTCAGCGGCCACCTCATTCATCAGCAACATATTTATTTATTTTATAGGTAACCTCCACTCTGCTACACCATCCTTCGATGCCGCTGGGGCAACCCGTAAGGAGCAGTGGTTGACGGCAGTGCCGCGCCCCGGGACCCAACTCCATGATCTTTAAGTTGATTCATGATTCAGTTGCATTTTGTTTTACCAGTTCCCAGTAGGATGTCTTTTCTGTTAAAACATATTCCTGGTTCATCTTGAGACAGACCATAGTTTAGTTCCTCTTGGAGATTCCATAGACTAGATGAACTAGAGCAGTGGCCCTTCTGTGCTTTTCCAGAATGGACATATGGCCAGTCCGCCACTGTGTGTTTAAAGGCAAACACCTAGAAGTAATATAAAACCATTTAGCTAATTCTATCTCTCATTCTTCTGGCGCTGGGGTCTCCAACCTTTTTTACCTGACGAGCTACTTTTACACAATATGAACATCGGAGAGCTACTTCTGTCCAAAAACACTTGAAAAACGCATCTTAGGTGGAGTTCACCCAGAAGAATTACTTGCCAAGATGGTATTTCAAAGAAAGTGACTTGAGTTTAGTCCTTATATTTTACTATATTGAACCAACTGTTCACAGATTGTATTTATCATGTTCAGAACAAACAGAAAATGCATCTAAAATTTGAGTTATCAGGCATGTAGAGATGTAGAAAGTCTTTGGCGAGCTACCTGGAGAGGCTTGGCGAGCTAGTGGTGGAGATCCCTGTTCTGACGTTTAGCAAATACTGTGTATATATATATATATATATATATATATATATATATATATATATATATATATATATATATGGAGACGCCCTGTCCCCACTGCTGTTCTGCATAGGTCTGAACCCCCTCAGCCAAATAATCAACAAGACTGGCTATGGATACCGACTCAGGAACGGGGCCACCATCAGTCACCTCCTCTACATGGATGACATCAAGCTGTACGCTAAGAATGAGCGAGACATCGACTCACTGATCCAGACCACCCGGATATACAGTGCAGACATTGACAAAATGGTAATGGCGAACCAACCGGACATTGTGGTGGTGGACAAAGAGCAGAGGAAAGCCATTGTGGTCGACGTAGCAATACCAAGTGACTTCAACATCAGGAAAAAGGAACATGAGAAACTAGAGAAATACCAGGGGCTCAGAGAAGAGCTGGAGAAAACCTGGAGGGTGAAGGCATTAGTGGTGCCCGTGGTCGTTGGGGCACTCGGGGCAGTGACCTATGGAGGACCATGGCTGCCAAAACTATAAATATATACATAAATAAATAAATAAATAAATAAATTTAAAAAAGATAAAATTTGCAAAGAAATGCGTGCAATTATGAGAATAAGTGCATTTATTTCTGTATTTATTTATTTATATATTTATTTATTTCTGTATTTATTTATTTATTTACATATTTATTTATTTTTGTATTTATTTATACATTTATTTCTGTATTTCTCTATTTATTTCTCTATTTCTGTATTTATTTTTGTATTTATTTATTTATTTATATATTTATTTATTTCTCTATTTATTTATTTATTTCTCTATTTATTTATTTATTTTTGCATGTATTTATTTATTTCTCTATTTATTTATTTATTTCTCTATTTATTTTTTTATTTATGCATTTATTTATTTATTTCTGTATTTATTTATTTATTTCTGTATTTATTTATTTATTTCTGTATTTATTTATTTATTTCTGTATTTATTTCTGTATTTATTTCTGTATTTCTCTTAATGAGATGCAAATCATGGGGTGGGTCGGGATGCCTCTGCTGTAAGCTCATTGGTCAATCTTTTTCCTTGCTCCAGAGCTTGTCCAGCATAGACGGCCATGTTGAGATCACTGTGTTCTCGCTATAGCCATGTCAGAACGAAAAGAAAAAAAAAGCATTCTTCCATATGCAGCAATTGCATTGTGTGTGTGTTTTTTAAACAAATAAGTAAATTATCCTTTGCTCTGTGTCGCTGAACAGCCTCCATTTTGGAGTGGTGAACGGTTGCATGTTGGACCTCAAGCATATCTAGTTGGGGACTGCTGTGCTATGTTACTACCCCTTACAACAACTAGTGGCTTGCCAAACAAGTCGGAGACTCGAGATAGAAATGGATTCGCTTTGGAGTGAAATTTCTAATGAGCTGAGAAGACTGGCGGACAGGCATACGAGAAACTGTAGCGTTGACTATATTATTTTCCGTTTGGATCAGTTACGTAAAGTCCCGTCGCCAGACGTCAGTCTTCAGGGGGGCATATGAAATCAACGCAGGGGCACATTTAGTATTACTATAAAGTACATATTTTTCGGTATTCGCGTAGCCCTGGCGCACACTGATCATTACATTAAACATAATCAACAGCAAATATGACCAGACCAACTACAGCTGTAACATCAGTCCTCGTGGAGGAAACGTCAGTAGGCCTACATGCGTTTCTCCGAGCTGAGCCTCCTCATCAACACATCCTTCTACTCAGACTTGAACTTATGAGTGAGGTCCTTTTCAAAAGCAGCTGAATGAGCTGGGCTTTGCGTCTGTGCAGAATACTGCGCCGATGCAACGAAAACACGTTTCTGAGCGTGGAAAACGACCGGACCCTGGGGCTGTAGAACGAGCGCCTGCACCCCCACACTCCCCTCCACACTCCCCTCCACACTCCCCCCACACACACCCCCACACTCGCGCCACCGTTTGTACCATGAATATGGCTCGGTCAGTGCTGTGGCCGCGTCCACTTTTCAGTCTCTCTCAGCCTTCACTGAAAGCTCCAGTGTCTGAGTGTAAAACGCACACTTCGAACGCGGGGACTTTTCGGCGGACTTCAGCGCTTTGTAGTAAAACACACACGAGCACCTGTCACTGCCTTTGCCTCTCACGAGCATCGTGGACTCTCAGGGCGGAGGATGATCGTTGATGCCCCTCTATCATATCACCTATATTTAATTTTGTGCCCAGACAACACGGGAGCCGTGCGCAATCGCGCACGAGCGCAGCTTGGAAGGAACCGTGCCAGAGAAAGAGAGAGAGGGATGAAATGCCGCCTCCGTGCTATAGGAGGAAATAGTTCGGCTACTTGTTGTGGAGTTTGGGCTGGTCTCTAATCGGGCAGAAAGCGCGAAAGTAACACTGTGCAAATGAGTGATCTTTGCCCAATTTGTAGTGGTTTGTAGTGGGCACGCGCATCTTGACAGCATGGCGCTTCTCAGCGCACGCCTGTAATGTACATGTACGCACTTTGCGCGAGAGCTCGTCGCGTGCGGTGTATTAAACCGATTGAAAGCGCAAAGTAACACTTCGCACATGAGTGATACGTATCTTGGCCCGGTTTGTCGTGGTTATCCGGCAATCCTGCATGTTTTCTAGTGGTTATACCCGTCGCTATGGGCTGGCCATACGGGGCCATGCCCGCCCCCCCGACACAGATGTGGTTTAGTAGACTACGTGATACGCAGACATACGCCGTATAACCACGAGAAGGCCTGCTGTATAGCCACTACAAATTGGGCAAAGATCACTCATTTGCACAGTGTTACTTTCGCGCTTTCTGCCCGATTAGACCAGCCCAAACTCCACAACAAGTAACCTAACTATTTCCTCCTCACGGAGAGAGAGGACCGGCGGCATTTCATCACTCTCTCTCTTTCTCTGGCACGGTTCCCTCCACGGGAGCCGTGCCCGTGTTGTCTGGGCACAAAATAAAATATAGCTGATATGATAGAGGGGTATCAACGATCATCCTCCGCCCTGAGAGTCCACGATGCTCGTGAGAGACTTTTGGCAAAGGCAGTGACAGGTGCTCCTGTGTATTTTACTACAAAGCGCTGAAGTCCGCCTCACTCATAAGTTCAAGTCTGAGTAGAAGGATGTGTTGATGAGGAGGCTCAGCTCGGAGAAACGTATGTAGGCCTACTGACGTTTCCGCCACGAGGACTGATGTTACAGCTGTAGTTGGTCTGGTCATATTTGCTGTTGATTATGTTTAATGTAATGATCAGTGTGCGCCAGGGCTACGCGAATACCGAAAAATATGTTCTTTATAGTAATACTAATGCCGCCTTAAGACTGACGTCTGGCGACGGGACTTTACGTAACTGATCCAAACGGAAAATAATATAGTCAACACTACAGATTCTCCTGTCCGCCAGTCTTCTCAGCTCATTAGAACATAGCACAGCAGTCCCCAACTAGATATGCTTGAGGTCCAACATGCAACCGTTCACCACTCCAAAATGGAGGCTGTTCAGCGACACAGAGCAAAGGATAATTTACTTATTTGTTTAAAAAACACACACACAATGCAATTGCTGCATATGGAAGAATGCTTTTTTTTTCCGTTCTGACATGGCTATAGCGAGAACACAGTGATCTCAACATGGCCGTCTATGCTGGACAAGCTCTGGAGCAAGGAAAAAGATTGACCAATGAGCTTACAGCAGAGGCATCCCGACCCACCCCATGATTTGCATCTCATTAAGAGAAATACAGAAATAAATACAGAAATAAATACAGAAATAAATAAATAAATACAGAAATAAATGAATAAATACAGAAATAAATAAATAAATACAGAAATAAATAAATAAATACAGAAATAAATAAATAAATGCATAAATAAAAAAATAAATAGAGAAATAAATAAATACATGCAAAAATAAATAAATAAATAGAGAAATAAATAAATAAATAGAGAAATAAATAAATATATAAATAAATAAATAAATACAAAAATAAATACAGAAATAGAGAAATAAATAGAGAAATACAGAAATAAATGTATAAATAAATACAAAAATAAATAAATATGTAAATAAATAAATAAATACAGAAATAAATAAATATATAAATAAATAAATACAGAAATAAATGCACTTATTCTCATAATTGCACGCATTTCTTTGCAAATTTTATCTTTTTTAAATTTATTTATTTATTTATTTATTTATGTATATATTTATAGTTTTGGCAGCCACGGTCCTCCATAGTGACCCCCAAACTGGAGCAGTGGCTCCAGCAGATCCCAGGAAATACATCAGACATCTCGGTCCAGAAAAGTGCAGTTCTAGGAACAGCAAAGATACTGCTCAGCACCCTCAAGCTTCCAGGACTCTGGTAGAGGACCCGAGCTTGGAGGAAAAAGAGACCGCCCGCGGAGGGTGAGGAAGAGTTTTTATATATATTATTATTATTTTTTTATTTTATTTTTTTATTCTAATTGACCTAAAAAAAAATCAAGTACATGTTGGCTAAAGTTGAAGGAATAATTTGTGAAATGTATCAATCTCCACACCTGAGTAAATTCTTTGTGTTTAGAACCTTTTTTTGCCCTGGGTATTTTTATTAACATTTTATATAATAATTCAAAAGGATGAACAACAATGGTTTGTTTTCACAGACACTGTGAGCCCTGAGCTGTTTGTTTATTTTCCAATAGTCTTTATATAAGAGAGATGAAACTTTGAACGCACAGAAAAGACTGCAGAGTGATCACATGACAGGAAATGGAGAAGGGTGGGGGCTTCCCGGGCGTCTCTAAAGTGAAAGTATTCAGAGGACAGGGAGTTTTCATCCTTTGCAGAAGCGAGTATGACTTTGGTTTAATTTGACTTCACAGACTCTTAAAAACGTAGAAAAACAGTTTGGTATCCGTGTTACAGAGAGGTTACAGAGGACACATATTTGCAGTTTCACATTTATCCTTATTGTTTTGAACGTCTCTTTACTAATAATAACATCTCAAACCACACAGATTTGTTTGGAAGATTTCCAGTTTGGTGGAAGCACATTCTTAAACAATTTTTTTTCAGCTGAGTTTAGTTTTAGGTTCAAATGACCAGCAGAGGGCAGACGAGTGCTGTTTTGACTTTAAACTTCTTTATTGTTTTTTTTCGGGTTTTTTTATTGCAACAACAATGCAATTCTATAAAAAATCTAATGTATGAGATCAATGAGAGCAGAACGTGGTGCCGTCTGAACTGGTCAGTTCTTCCTGGAGCAGGAGGAGACAGTTAAAGTTTCATCTCAAACTTTGTATAAAGCAGTACGAAGCTCAAAGTATGTTTGAGATATGTTTAAATGAACAAAGTTTATTTATTTACGATGTTCGTGGACACTGATTTTGTAAATTCATATTGAGTAAATTATTATTTGACCAAATATTGGAGTTCTAATGAATTCAAAGTATTTAATCGTTGCTGTCCTTGAGCTTTCAGACAGAAACATGGAGAGAGTGTGTGAGGATGAGGAGGAGGCTCAGTCTAAAAACAAAGCAGAGCCCACTCAAACACAGTGAGTACATCAGAGGAGCTACACCTGCACTTTATCTGGTTATTGTCTCATTTTGTCTTTCTGAATCAATCTGTCAGAGCTGAGAGTCCGAGACAGAGAGCAGAGTTCAGCTGTGAGCAGGCCCACCCCCCCCTCAGCGCAAACCCTAACCCTAACTCTAACCTATAACCCTAAATCCCCTGCTACTCCCTCTGGGCCAGGTTGGGCGGGCCTACTCCAGATACACACATAGGAACACAGCGCAATCATCACATACGGTCAGTCATGCTGCAAAGTGAAGTGATTGACATGAACATTTTTTTCCCTTAATTCTGATGGGCCCTTGGGCTCCAGCCCCTCCACTGGATAAGGTGGCTCGCCTGTGGGGCTCTGAAGAGCGACAGGTCCATGACTCTCCTCTAGACTTCAGTGGTGAAGCTGGATCTGCTCAGAGTCTGCTGTGAGTGAGACTCTTCTCAAACAAACATCTTCATCATCGTCTTCAACATGAAGCTCATTCCCCAAATAAGACCCACTGCTGATGATCCTAGCAAGTCCAGTACATTTAAAAAAAAATCTGAACTATTCCTTTTGAGTTGAAATGTGTGAAGCTTTCATATGTGGGCAATGGTGAGCACTTTCAGGAATGCTACATCTTTTTACCTGTAAATACTTTTCAATGTTTACAAGATCTCTTTCTATGGAGCTCCTCAAGTTCCCCAAAGAGAGAAAAAATATTGTGTGCTCAAAAATTATTTTTTTGTCCGGTGCCCAAGGAAGGATTTTTATTTTTTTTGCCGCAGGGCTGAATGAGGGTCATTTTATTTTGACTTTTATATTTGCAAACACACACTCGTCAGAACATAAGCACAGGCATTGCATGGCCGGACTTACTATGTTATACTCTCATCTTGGAATGCATGGTGCTTATTGTATTATGCTAGCTGTTTTACAGTTTGTAGTAAAAACGTTTGCCTTCTTATGTCTGATACTCTGACCTCTGAATAAGAGTTGTCTGTAACATTGTTTTTGTGTGGTTAAATGCGTCTGACAAGCTGCAGCAGTAATGTTTAAGTAGGTCTGATAATAGTATTAAATGTATACTCAACACGGTGTGCACTGCGCAACAGCCCCACCTAGCGGCCAACATTCAGTATTGTGATCAGCAGGAAATGTTTACTACTCATTTCGAGTAATAAGGTCCACTAAAAACATGTACAATAGGCCAGGATGAATGATGTGTGTGCGTAAATGAATGATGGTGGTTGGGGCAGACACACTTACTGTTTAAAAAGGCATTTCACAAGGATAATCCTGCTTGCCTTTACTGGTCATATTTAAGTTTACTGCACACAGGTTAAAGCCATAGGATCTGGCAACCCAAAGCACAGGGCGCATAGACTTTCTCACTTCATGTTATCAGTGGGTTTGAACTTAAAGGAACAGGCCACTGTTCTTCTATACTGAGATGTTCTTACCTGAGCTTAGATGAGTTGATACGTACCTGTCTGGTCTTTGTGCCTGTGGAAGAGCTTGGTCGCTTCTAACTTCACCCCCGTTTGGAGCTATAGGAATATACTGGGAGGGGCCAAATGCTAACTACATCTTTGGTCTTTGTGCGTGACTGAGGGCACGCACAAATACCAGACAGTACGTATCATCTCGTCTAAGTTCAGGTAAGAACATGTCTCAGTATGGAAAAACGATGGCCTGTTCCTTTAAGAACCAAAATAATAAATGTCACTGCAATACAAACAACTTTTACTTTTTATAAGATATGTGTTTTTTTTTACATTTATGACATTTTAAAAACAATTCCTCCTACATTCTGTCCATTAAAGAGACGACATTTAAATGCATTTTGTTTGTAGTTTGAATTATGAACAGAATAAGATATCATCAGTTCAAGCATCACCACTTGATAAAAAATAATCATGGTGTTTATTTTTTTTCATTGTATTTTATTGCACAACTGTAAACTGTTTTCAGACAGTAGAATATGGTGAAACCCTTATTTTATTTTTATTATTATTTCAGATGAGGGGCTGGGTCCTATAGAACTTGATGGCCAAGTCACTGAACTCTCAAGTTTAATCTCTTTATTGTTACTTTGTTAATAATTAGCAGCAAGTAGGTAAGTGCAATATTTATCTCCAGAAAATGCATTCAGAATTTAGCGTACAGGTGCATTTTCCTTTGGGTAGTATAATGACCACTGGAGGTCGAGGTTTTGCGCACAGAATGTTTTTGGCCAACTTCCTGTTGACACACGTACACAAAAAAACGGAATAATACTTACAAAAACGTCAGGCCGAGTGTGAGTCATAAAAAATAGTTCAGATCAAATTAGTGCTAGCCTTTAGCTTCATGGCTAAAACAAGTTTATTTCTAAACACCGAAGTCTCCTCTCTTAAAGTATTACATCTTGTGTAAAGTAGACAGTTTTCTGCCATGTACAGTCCAAACATGTATTTAATTCAACAAGACATGGCTAACTTTCATAGGAATAAACAGGGACCGGAAACAGTCGTTATGCTAGGAAGTTAGCATCATGTTTTGTGCACTGAGCCTATAGGGATGGGGGAACCGGTGGGAGGGTTGAAAGGGCACAAAGGCAGTGAACCACAGCTGTAGTAGACTCCTTAGTGTACACTTGTATTAGTTTAGCTGATTCTTATGTGACAGTGATCTCCTGCAGCAGATCAGCCGGGAAGTATCCCAGCTTCCGCCCGGTGCTGACCTTCAGGTAACCGCCCTTTTCATCGCCTTTCTTCACCACGATCTGAAGAAAGGTGCATCATCAGACACCTGCTCAAAACATTTCCCCTTTAACACGTTTCTTACCTGGTCTTTCTTGAGTGTGATCTGGCCCATCTCTCTGTTTCCCACAAAGGAGCGCGTCACTTTGTATACTCTCTCCGAGGCCTTGACTTTGATCAGGTAGTTTGTTGGGAAGTATCCAGTCTTGTCCCCCATTTTACCCTGAGAACATATGTGATAGATTAAACAGAGGTGGGTAAAGTTATAGGAAAAATATTTGCTCAAGTTGAAGTCAAATCCAGCAAGCAAAACATTTTGTTAGCCAAAGGCTCCCGGACAAATGGAGAAGCACTAACATATGGTATGCTTTGTTCTTTACATGGCCTTTATACAACTTATATGGGTTCTTTATCATCATCATGTTATGAAATTACGTTTACTGGCCGTTTTACTGGACACAAAATGGAAAAACTTTGAGTTGGCGTTTAGCTCAGAGATAAACACTTAAATTTTGTTCATTTATATCTTAAGTAAAAATCTCTTAATGATTTCTAACAAGGCTTTGACCTCATCCAAGTGTGGTCAATAGGTTGACAACAGCTGAAAACATCTGGATTGTTCATAATTTGGGGGTCAGTCCTATGTTCCCCGGTACTATGCTCCCCCATCGATACATTAAGATCAATGTATTGAGATTATACACCAACCTACTATCTTTAAAGCTGAGGTACCTGATTTTTCCTATTAATTCCTATTAACTAACAGTTTTTGTTTTGGCCCATACTTGTTTCTAGCTCTCACAATCCCTCCTGTGTATCCGAATTGTTCACAGAATTTAACTATATGCACAGTGTACAGCTTTGAGCTGTGGCAAAATTGAGCAGGGGGCATCACCCCAAAATAAACTTCCCTAATTTAGGTTTTACTTCAATCATCTATTGCTTAATAACACTTTAGGTGAAGACAATGCAACAATGCCTGTGTTTTGCCTTGTTTACAGCGTGTACTCTACAACAGCAAAAAGTCAGGTACCCCAGCTTAAAGGTTAGTGGCCAGGGCAGGGTCAGGGTTAAGCTGATTGATTGTGTGGTGGCTAATGCTAACAGCTATAGGAAAATTACATCGAGCACAATAACAGACTCTGAAAAGTCCCCCGGACTAGCCTGCTTGCTAATTGTCCTAGCAGCAAGATTTTGACCCAGATTCTTGTAAAATGTCATATTATTATAATATTGTTAGACTTTGAACATCATCATATGACATTAATGTTGTTACAGCCCTAGTTCCTGCTTATACTTTCACTCACCCTCCACCACTCTTCATTGGAGTCGTCCAGCACGGTGATCCGGTCTCCAGGGCTAAAACAATAATTAGAGAGTTTTAGAAAATAAAAAATAAAAACAGACAAAGAAAACAGCCTAAACTCACTGAAAGTCGAGGTCGTCTTTCTCGATGGCCTTAAAGCGATACAGAGCCAGGTAATAGTGGGTCAGGGAGAAAGTCTTGGCCTGTTCACAAAACATTTATTGAATTGTTAAGCAGCTCCTATTGAATGATGTGCAGAAAGCAAAGAAAGTATGATCAGATTATTCACCTCTTGGTACTAAAATTACAATATTATAAATGCACAGCAACAGAGGAAGTGATGCTGATCTATGTAGTTCTCTGCTTTTTTTTTTCATTGTGAGTGTCAAATGTGGGAGATTCTAAGAAATAGCTGGACGAACAGCTGTTTTTGGATGGACTTCATAATTGGTGGACATCGATATTGTGGATCTACCAGTATTGTTATGTTCCTAAATAAAACCTCTATTTTCTGACCTTATCATCTGCTTTGTCTCCTCCTTTGTCCTTTTTGTCGTCAGGCTTTCCTACAAATCAAACACAAATTATCCATACGCGAGGCTTTAGTTTCATACAAGTGTCTCCACTTCTAAGCTGCCATTGAAAGTTCTTTAAATAAAAAAAACAATATTTGAACAAAGCACTCCTCACCCTCTCCTCCTTCTTCGTTCTCTTTAGGCTGCAGGTTCTCTTCCTCCTCCTCTTCCATCATCATGATCTTTAGAAGAAATCAGAGTCATTTCATTTCATTGTTTACACGGGTGAACTTTTGGAACTTAGTTGAACTTTTTCTGACATTTTTCTTGTCGTTATCTCCCTTCTTGCGCTCCTTGTTGGCCATGACAACCCCGACTCTCAGCGTGTCGAATACCGGGTCGTTCCTGTTTGTGTTGTCTGTCAAAAGGCAGAAAGTTAGTTGGAAAAAAAAAAATTATATAGTGAAGGGAACATTACAAAAGTGTAACTAGAAATATTTCCAATAAAACCTCTCAAGTAGGTCTGAACAGTCAATCAAATTTTAGATAATTTTAGATTCATGTTGAAGATTATTATTCTTTCTTTTTTCCAAGAGGGTGGTTTAAATGTATTTATTTAGTACGGTGAGACGTCACTATTCGGGTGTTCTGCTCTCCCAAAATTTCATCCACTGAGCGGCGCTGTGGTGAAAAACAGGCAGCAGTCTGGATGTCTTATGCAGGAGAAGTTTATTTACCGTGGGTGCGGGACCCGGAGACATGAACTCGAGACATTGCGCTAGTCCTACCATTCAGGTCTAAAATATAGTTTTATAGTCTAAATAAATAATAAATAAATAATCTAATATAGTCTAAATATAGTTTTCTACTAAAGAAAGAAACAAAGACATGGGGAGGAGCAAAGTGGTTCAACAGCCCATAAATACATAAAAACGGAGAATTCTAACTTGATGCTACATGTTAGCATCGGGCTAATGCTAACGGTTAGCTAGCGCGAGCTACAACTGCCATTTTTTTTCACTTCTACTGAACAATGTGCTGTGAGAAAATATCCACATGGGCCCGATTTACACCTGACTTTATTTATGTGATAAATAAGTTCATATTCCACCAGAAAATGGTTAAAAAGAGTGAAAAATTGTGTTTCTCTAAAGATTCTATTTTCCCCCTCGGCGAAGCCACGCCCCCTTCTATGACGAGATGCCTTCTGTATCTATCTATGACAGACATAGTACGACTGTACAGCCTGACCCAGTATGATAAATAGCGATTTAATGTTATCCTCTAACAAACACGATGGACCATTTTGTGACCATTGATTGATTGAGACGTCAGGGGCAATGATTTTGAATGGGTCCTGAAGCGGAAGGAGCTCTTGTCTTTTGGGGCTTTGCTACTGCCATGTCCTATGGATCTTTAACTACAGCTATACCCATGGTCTATCTCCCCAGTATTTAAGCACATCCAGCCCATATGTCCGAATAAAGGAAGATTATTTGTGCCAGTGGACAATGGTTATTCCAGGTTAGCCCCGTTAGCTTGTTACAATCGCCTACAGCTCATTGTTGATGAAAAGTCTGCAAAAAAACACAAATATGTCAAGCCCGGCTCAGTGTGTGAACATCTCAAAGGCTGCTTTATATAGTTATCGGCTGTATTGACGTTATTATTGCATAATTCTTGTTTTCACCGTGCATAATACTTGCTAAGCAGCTAGTTAGCTCCGGGCGAGCGGTTCACAGCTCGGCTACGAACTTATTGATTGACATGGCTGGATGTTCTCACGATGAAAACACAGACGAAGTTGTGTTGGGCAGGGAGATAATGAGAGGCTGTCAGTGCTTATTTTTTACTAAAGTCTCCCAGTGACCGCTTACAGACACCGGGGGCAGCGGTTGGCTATCCCGCCCGGCTTTCGAGGTTCTGAGCCGGGCAAGGAGAACGAACGAAAACGCTACAGCCGACAGAACCAGAAGTTGCGAAGTCGAATGACACCCATAATGCAACGCAAAATTCAGTCGCTCCACCGCCTATCGGATGAAATTTTGGGAAAGCAGAACGCCCGGATTAAAAAGGATGTACCAAGTAACAACATGTAGCTCTAAACGTCCGCCTGGACGCACTCACTGGGATCTGGGCTGTCGCTGCTGTACAGAGGAGAGCTGTAGGCCCTTCTGAATCCAGGCGGCTGCGGAACCAACATGGATTTAGTTTCAGGGACTTTTCAGGAGGACAAAAACAGACCGCTGACTCACGATTTTGCCAAAACACTTCTGGAACTCCACGTAGGACTGGCACGAGTGGTGGATGTTGGTCTTGCAGTTTTTACACCTCAGCGCAAACTTGTTATTCACTGCGCAGAGGGATGCTTTTATCAAATGCACGGATTCTCTGTGATAATAACAACATGCGTGACAGTGGCTCACAGACGATCATGCGGGCGCAGACGTCGCAGAACTTGGGCTTCTTGCAGTAGTGGTCTTTGAACTTGTGCGGTTTGTCGTTGATCCTGACCACGGGAGGGGGAGGTTCCGGCTCCTTCTCCTCCACCTCCACCTCCTCATCGTAAATGAAGTACACCTAAACAATGTACAAGCAGGTGAGAAGTCAAAGCGCGTGTCGCAGGTTAGTTCAGGATTTTGCTGAGTAAATCTCCCCGGTTTGACATGACTTGATGTTGGAAACCTGGCACCTGAGGGATGAGTGTCACAGAGTAAGCCTAGATTGTGTGTTTGGTGCCACATTGGAGACCCAATGATCGTATTAAAGGAATAGGCCACCATTTTTGCATACTGAGATATGTTCTTACCTGAGCTTAAACGAGTTGACACCTCTTTGTGCGTGCCTGTGGAAGAGCGTGGTCACTTCTAACTTCACCCCCGTTTGGAGCTATAGGAATACATTGGGAGAGGCCAAATGCTAGCAACATCTTTGGGCGTTTTGCGTGACTGAGCGCTCGCACAAAGACCAGACAGGTGCGTAATAACTTGTCTAAGCTCAGGTAAGAACATGTCACAGAATGGAAAAACGGTGGCCTGTTTCTTTAAAACACATCCTTTATATAGGCTACGACGACAGAAGAAATGTCACTCGGTTTATCATTCATCGCTGCTTCGGACACCGGTTCAATAGCATTATGAAATGCCTAAAAATGTACGTTGAAAGAAAGCTCTTAACACGCTCCGAATCACAAGGGGGAAAAGCGATCTAAACTCACACTCAGCATGTATCTGTCAGACAAAAGCTATTACTAAATCAGGGTCGTAGAAATGTGACTGACACAGAGCAGAATGAGCACAAGCTGCTCCAAGTAAAGTCAGACCTGAGACCAGGCGGGTGAGGAGAGAGACGGCTCTGCTCCAGTCTGAACCAGCGGGGGCCATGGACACCACTTTGTGTGCGCAAATTTTACCAAGAAAAAGGATTTAATATCGGAAAGTGACACTTTGGGTGCAAGGAAGTTGCTGTGTATTGGAACACGCAACACTTGCAGGATTCTTGGAGGCACTCAAGTTTGAAGGTCCAGAACCGAGCCGGACCTCAGCACGGTTTGATTGTCGCACACCACGCTGAAAGGGTGTTCCGCACTTTGGCCCGGTTCGGATGGACAAGTGTGAGTGCAGTCTAGAGGAGACTGATCGAAGGGAATGCAGCAAGCACTCGTTGAAGTAAGCACTGCCTCCGCCGAGACACTTTCAGCTACAGGAAACAAAAAAAGTGACAAATGAGGAGCTGACCAGTGCAGGACACCACCCTGTAAAACGGGGACAAACCCAGGAGATGCTGCTGCACCGTTTCAGAGGATCAGAGGAGCACCAAGGCAGTCAGCCAGGTTTCCTCCAGGTGCTACGGTTTCCCGAACGTCATGCTGGTAAAACATGCTGGTAAGGTTGGCCCACAGTGGCGGTTTTCTCAGTTGCAGCGGCTCAGGACTAACGCAACGTGTTTGCGCAAGATCTCAGCCTCACCTCGACCAATGCTGTCCTTGCGCCAGGCGGAAGATCGGGCCCTATATGTCAACCCCACGATTGTGTTGTCATTGTTACTGACTAAAATAAAAGAACTATGCCCCCACTCTTTATGTTAATATATTCTTTTGGGTATAAAAGATCTGTCAGGCCTCACGTTGGCATGCTCCCGCCTCACAGGGAGATAAAGAAAGACGGGGGTCTGCTGCTTATGTCACTCACCGTCTCCCCTCCATCCTCCTTCACAAAGTTATCAGGCTGAGGAGGGTTGTCATGGATGTCTAACGAGTGCTTGTCATCCTCCCTGTGGGACACAATGGACACACCATCAGGGCTTTTGCCAAGGGCTTCGACTTGACCTTCGGGTTTGAAGCAGGGCATTTAGCCTTTGTATTTATGAACATTGGATTACTTAGTGAGAATACTGGCCGTTTTGAATGGGGCTGAGGGGAAATGGTTACTTACCCGTCCATAGTTGGATGGAGGTCAAATGCAGACGCACCTATAAGAGATTTGACATGATAATAATAATATATGATAATAATTTAGTGTGCAAAATGAAAGAATTGTTATCTCAAAGGTTTCAGATACAAATACAAATTTTGCACTTATAATATTCTCATCAGAATGTGGGAGTAGCATGAAAGGCATAAAAGGTGTGAAACATTTAAGTCCAATGTCTTATAAATATGAAAATGAGGTCTCCAGCATTCTAAGTCAACGTTACAAAACTGGTCTTGGGTTCACATCTTCATTTAGCCCTTCTGGGGGTATTAGTGTTCACAGGGTGTACACCAGTGCTTAATTTGTACATTAGTAGTTTCAGGAGCACTTTTGGACTGATGTGATGGATTCAGGAAACAGGCCAAAACATTTGCCGGAACACTCTCATTAAACACCACTATATCAATTCCCGGATCCTTTTTCCTGAAAAACTGAAAGGTGGGGGGATCAAATTAAGCACTGGTGTACACCCAGAAAGCTTCCCCTTTAAAGTGCATATGACACATCACACACAATTACTGTATATTGTAAACGTAAAACTGTACCCAGTTCTCTTTAGTTTGACATTTTTTGTGACGTTTATAGTTTCACTTCCTCATTGGACACTGACAGGAAGTGACATAGATAGAGGCAAACAATTTAAAACTGTTGCCGTGCCAACCATATTATGTCAATGGGAAAAGAGTCAAACTGCTACCTTTATCTACGTCCTGTCAGCAGCTTAAATTTTTTTTAAATGTATAGCTAACCTTTCTTCATTAAATTGCTGCTTCACTGAAATAAAATGATCATTTTTACTCACAACAGATGTTATTCATCAAAATAAGTCATATTGTTAAAAGCATTAAAACCTCGAATCACATAATAATAATAATAATAATAATAATAATAATAATAATACATTTTATTTGTATAGCGCTTTTCAAGACACTCAAAGACGCTTTACAGAAAACATGAATAAAATCACACATAAAATTAAAGACAAAGACAAGTTCTACATTTAGCCATTTTCCCCCAACTGTGCATATAAATTAGATTAGAGCGGATTAGGTTACAGCTGATAAACCTCCACCGAATATTCAAAGGCCCTGTACCTGATTTATTTATTTATTTTTATTAAGTGTGTTGGTTGTTCCTCAACCAGGGGTACGGGGACCCCGGGGGGCACTTGGAATTGCCTCAGATTTAAAAAAAAAAAAAAAAATGAATAGAATTTCAATATTACTTGTGAAGAAATGTTAGTTTTAATGATGTTTTTTCAGTAAGACGTTATGACTTTGAGAGTACTATATTTTCAACAGAACACTCTCTAAATACTGAATAATCTGTGTTCAGTTGCTCACTTTGTTAAAATGTTGGCAGGATCCTCGAGTTAAGGCGTACCCGGAGTATAAATGAATACCTCAAGGGGTACATGGGACTAAAAAGGTTGGGAACCACTGGTCTAAGTCATTGCTAACCATGTGTTTCCAAAATCCCAATTCTTGACAAAGATGTATGTAAGGATTTGTATTTCCAGAAGCAGTGGCAGGGAACTCTACACTCTGCTGTAATGTTTTTGTTGGTTTCAGATGTTAAAAGTGCTTTCTTTTTTTCCCCTCGTGAACTAGAACTACTTTACAATTCAAATTTGGTTTGTCAATGTTAATGTCAACCTTATTTGTATAGCACAAAACAGATTTAATAGCCTGGAACCCCGGTAGTTTATAGAATGAATGGTGTCAACTCTCGTGTTTACAACATTGAAGTGTTCCGGCCTCCTAACCCACTCTCGGTCACACACATTCGTCCACTGGCCTGGGCCTATTCTCGGGCTTTGAAATCCAATCTCATCCCGGCTAAATTAGGCCTTTCGACCTTCGCACTAACTGGTGCTGAAGAGCTTAAACAACAGGATACTCCAAAATACCAATAGCGTAAAAAAAAAAAAAATTCTCTTACATCTAAAATTCGATAGTATTTCATCGCTGTGGTGCGTTGCATTGTACGGGGAAACTGCAGATTATGTGCCAAGTCATGCTGAAGTCGTGGAAAGATTTGTTATTTAGAGAATCCAAAACCCAATCTATAACTAACATAACACTCATTTTAACAAGTCACACAAATAATGGTGCCAATCCTTTTGTATCTATACACACTGTCTGATATACGCAACTTTACGGTTATCAGCTTTGTAATATGTATCTTGAGTGTTCTTACCTGTTCAAACTGTACACAGGAATTTGACCAAATGAGCCTCTTCCCGTGACTGCGATCTTCACCTGTTACAAATGTCCCTCCAATCAAGGAAAAAACAAAACAAAAAAGCGTTCTTCAATAACAAAAAAGTCTTTTAAAAAAATCTATTATTTACAACTTTAGGGTCCGAATAGTGGCTGTATGTCCTTCTCTGATGATCCTCAGTCCTGATATGAATTGGGCTGAGTTTGTATGTGTGTATTTTCTTAAACTCCAGGTTAGTAAAAGCTTGTCGGACAGATCCCGGGAGTGTCGGAGTGAGTGCTGGCGACAGCTGGGCCCACCGGGTGACAGGGATGACGGGGGGGAAACCAGAGCGGCATGTACAGTTTAGGTCCATGCACAGACACAGGGTTTGACTTTGACCTAATGGAAATACAGTACAGTACAGTATATGCATATGTTCTGTCATACAATGTAGACAAAGGAAGGTTATCGACTTAACTTTTGAATTTCATGCTCATTTATTGATGATATTGATGATATTGATGACTGTGAAATTGTAGGCACATAAATAAGCGAGAATATTCCTTTTAAACTACAACATTTCAGTGCTGTGACAGAAATGGGGGGTGTTATGTATGTCATTATTGCTTTTTTAAAATTATTTTATAATGATGAAAATTCTATTTAGAGTCTGTGTCAGATCAAAGTTGCTAAACCATGGCTCCTTTACAAGCCTACTATTATTTCATGTATTTTCATTGACACCTGGAATAGTTGCACATCTCTGATATTTATGTTTTCTGAGCTGTCTGTCTGGACTGGAGCTCACCCACCACAAAGGTCCCGGTGCATGTCGGGTACAGCGTCCCAGCCATCCCAGCCAGTGAGGAGGAGTGTAACTGTAGAGTGGTCTTAAACTGACATCCAGTCCGGTGGCCATGTTTTGACTGTCAGGTCCACTCAGAAGCATAGAGAGTCGGGGAAAAAACATGCCCTTTTCTGTATTTTATTTTTCTTTATGTTTGTTTGATTTGACATATCAGTTAAAAAAAAAAAAAAAAAAGCATGTTGCCAATGCAGAGGACAGCAATATTAGCCTATCACCACACATGATTGACACAACGCAAAATCAATTGTGTGTATTGAAAGTGTAATATCGCCGCACTCCGCATTAGTGACATGCTTTCTTTTTTTATTTACAGTGTTTGTTTGATTATTTTACTAAAAAAATAAAAAACAAATAGATAATATATATAATATAATAATTTTTGGGGGAAAAATCAACTCCAGTTAATTTAAACTTGGAGATCCTAAATATAAATGTCTTTTTTTTTCTAATTAGGTCAATAATTATCAGTACATGTCTCTATATAGACAGGCAAAAATACTGCATTTTAGGCAACATTCGTGTAGCGGTAGGTTTTTGAACATGTTCTCCTTAGTCTTGACTAAGGGGGCTCGCCTTCCCTCATCATGGAATGTTCAATTTAACACTGGATCTCAATGTCTGATTCATATTCTCATAAAAGTTTGCTTCGTCTTTAGGTTATAATAATTTATCATAGTTCGGTAATTGCGGTTTCCACCGCTCCAAGATGGCGGCGCATTTGTCACGGTGGCGCTGCCCGTGTCCCACTCTAGTGTGTACACTAGCTGCGCATGCGCGCTTCAAAACTCCATATTTTTTGCTCGGAATCCGTAAAGCAAAAAAAAAAAAAAACACTGAACAACTGTGAATTTGGGAGTACTTTTGTCTGCATTGTTATGGTGCGAGGATTCTTATCAATGCAAGACAGTTTACAAGGACAGGGACCAAAGAAACACTGGGATTACTGTGCGCTTGGAGCATCCTGGAGCCTTGTTTGGGACACTCACGGACCAAGTAAATTTGAGCCCCACTTTGCCCTGCTAGCTTAGCCTTAGCATGGAGAGGCGCAGTAAAATCAAGCGTTATTGCCCTTTGTTGTTGTTTTTTTTGCGTGTGAACTGGTCAGGTTTTGCATGATGCGTTAACGCCGTAGAACCCAGGGGACTGCTGGTTTCCTCGATCGCTGGGTTTCCCTGCTGAAAACAGCGTTGTTATTGTAAAACGTTAGCCCGTCTGCTAAATTCTCCCGCGACTCCCAAAAGTTCGCAGAAAGCTTGGATGCGGCTGACAGAAACGTCCCGCTAATGTGCACGATAACTCTAATTGTACCAAGTTTTCTTCTTTTGTTTGACCTTTGTTGGCTTTCCTTCCTTGTTGTACACTGCGGCTTGTATTTTTGTCAAGTGCAGCCCCCTTCTTTTTCTTTTACTTTACAAATAAATTAGTTGAGTAGTGTGTTCGTCTAATTCCTCATATAGTGATCTTTAATCTGTTATGTTACATGATGTCAGAAGGCCTGCGCACAAACCCAAGAGGAGGAAGAATATGTTAATATGGACATTTAACAGTTGTCATATTATAAAAACATTTTGTATTTTGCTTATTTTTTGTGCAGAACTTCAGGCCTTACACAAACGTTGAGATTTTTTGTGCATGAAAACTCAGCTGGACAAAAGTGGCTAGTTTGACTGAATGGGGTATTTTCTTTTAATAAACAAAAATATACCCGCATATGGCTGGTTGGCTTGTGTTGCTGCAGAGCCTTATGAAAATAATACTCTATGTATTTAATGTCCATTCTCATCTTAATTTAACTCTGCTGAGACGTTTGCCTCGGTGTGGGCTGTGTAGCGCTCCTGACAGCTGTCACGACAACGCAGCACAAAGTAACGCTATGACTTAGCTGTTAGCTTAGCATGTAGCATAGCAAGTAGCCAGTGGTAAATTCTGAAAACGGGATAAAATCTGTCATATCCCCGATGAATGCATTCTCTACGACGACATGGAGGGAACCAGTTTCAGGTAGTTTCGATGTCGCTTGTGTCCAGTTTGTAGCTTTAGTGCTGCATGTTGGTGCGGGGTTTGTAGCTAACGTAAACACGCTGAACCGCGACGGGCCTTTTCCAAACACACCCACCCACTTAAAAGTAACAAGCGCATATTTTCAAGTTGCTTCATATCAGCAAAGACTCGTTTATTCCACGTGCTAGAAACAGGTCAAATGTCCGTGTTTAATTGTTTTCATGGGATGAAGTGAAATAGTTGTTGATGGCACGTCTCCTTGTCAGATTACATAATCCACCTCCACCTCTGCTTGCAGGCGTTCCGTCTTCATGTGCGCTCCGGATCAGATGGGAATGAATAAATAAACCCACCGGAGACATTTTCCGACTTGAGCTTTTTTTTTTTTTTTTGTGCCCGACATCTGGGCATTGGCTTACTGGCAGAGTGCGCTTCAGACCCACCAGCATGTACTACACACAGTGGATACCATAGCCAGAACGCACCAGGCTTCCCAAACATGACAAGGTATGTCTGTGTTATTTATCAGATTTTGAACGCATGCTGTGGCTTCTCTGCGCTGGAGGCAACTCTTTTTTACACACTTGAGGTTGTACATTACATTGGGTCTTTTCACAACTGAAAGTCTGCACCCAGGTCAGGATTACGAACTTGACAAGCGTTATTGTGGGATGATCTGTGAACTTTTGGTCACATAATGTCCTTAAAGTTGGGACTATGAGATTTTTCTTGGAGCTGCTTCTGCTGTTGGCTTGGCAACAGGGGAACGCCTCATGAACTAGAGGAAACTACAAATATTGATCTGATCACATCTGATGACATTATTATTATTCTTATAACAGCAATATTAACAATATTCACATGCATAAGATCAGCTGGAGACCATTATAATTTGCTGAGTAACCCCCCTGCACTGGAGCCAGGAACTGCTGCGGATGACAGCGACGCAATCCGTGAGCTTTATTTATTTTAAACCTCTCAGGAGAGTACACATTTTCACTAGAAGATTATGAAATTATGTAGAAATTAGGGATGGCACTTTTTTCGAGTCATTCCGATTAATCAATTACATAAGGATACGATTAAAAACGTGAGTCGAAATGAATCACTTACTTAAGCGGCACAGACACTTTTTCAGTTCCCTTTTTCCTGCAAGACGTAACATTCTACCCAGTAAGTAGAATGAAATCCAAGCATTTATTTTAATACAGGTGTTTTTTTATTGTTGAAAATTACCTTAAAGCAGTACTAAGTAACTCTTCCCCCTAGAGGCCATAAGCGCAACTGCAGGTGTGGTAGCAATTTACGATTTTTTGACTTATTAATTAATATTTTTTTTCACTCAAACTTTGCTGTAAATACTGTTTAAAGTGACGTCAGCCCGCAGTTAGCTTTGCCCGTTAGCATGTTAGCTTCTTCTTCGCGATTTCATTAGTGTGTATTGCTTTCTCCGGACCGGTAGCAGTCAAGTTGCAAACATGGTTTTCTGGCCAGAGACACCAGGGGGAGATGAAAGACCCTCCAATCATCCCATAAACACTTGTATTACCCCCACAGGGACTACGGAAAGGATTTATTAAGGTAAACACGTTACTTAGTACTGCTTTAATGGCCCTATACCTGATTTTGATAACTTTGGTGTTCTTCATTGTTTGTAAATTTTGAATGGTTAGTTGTGTCTAAGCTCGTTTCCAACTTTCCTCACACATTTGTACCGTCCCAATTCATTCAGGGATGACATTATTAGTGTCACGTCTTTGAGGTTCACTTTTTCAGGATAACTATTTGTCAGCCTGAAAAGCACCTTACTGAAATGTACGGTGTCTTTTCGCTTATGTCTGCTTTCAAAATTCCCTTAATGATAGAAAAAAACTATTTAATTCAACTATAAGGAAAAATATCAGGTACAGGGCCTTTTTAAGAGTGACCAAACAAACGTGTGTTTCGTGGCTCTGCTCTCATAAGACGTGACTTTACTGGGACCGGGACGTCTCCAGCTGGTCTCCATGGAGATATTGACTAAAGGCAGCTGAATATAGATTTAAATCGGTCCTCATCCAAATCCATTTTTTGATAGTGTAAAAAAATTGTGTTTTCTGGGTCCAGCTGGTCATTAGGAGCATGTTTTGTATTGGCAACAGTACAATCTAAAATGTTACGCAGTGTGCCTTTAAGCCTACATAAACTTTTTTTTTCTTAAAATAAATCAAACTGTGAGCGTGTTTGGAGATGTGAGGCCTGTGTGATCATTTCAACGCTTAAAATAACTTAAAATGTAGGAAAATACAAAAAAGGATGTAAAATATACATCTTAAAAAGAAATGCATTCGCTAAATAAATTATACTTAATTGTGATTCATTAATTGAAAAGGCCATAATTAACTTGATTAAAGCTTTGAATTGAGACGCACCACTAATAGAAATTATTTAGAAATTCCATATCAGACACGCATTTAAATGCATTTCAAACTGTCATCTTTTTTTTGTATTTTGAGTGTAATTGCTCTCAGACATGGCAACATATGCCTTTTATTTGAGTTGGACAGTGGATGTTAATGGACAATTTAAAGTGACCCCTAGGTCTGAAACGTGTGAGCAGTACTGAGTGAGCAGTATTATTTCAGCAACTAATCAGAATCCACGGAGAATCACTTTGACCAATGAGACAAGCTTTCCTGTAAACCAGGTCCAATCAGAAGGGGAGGGAGTTTGATTGTTTACTTTCAAATATTACTTTTAATTTTTTATCTTAGAGACTATCTCTTCAAACATGTCCCTGTGCTAACCTCGATTTACCTTTATTTGTCATTGTACAACTGTACAACACAACTGCGTTCAGGTGTTGGGTTAGTCCTGAGCCGCGGGCCAACCTGACCAGCATGTTATTGGAAGTATGGTAAACCGGAGTACTACCTTCAGTGCTCCTCTAAAACAGTGCAGCACCTCCTGGTTTTGTCCCTGTTTCAGAGCATGGTGTCCTGCACTGGTCAGCTCCTCCTCCTTCCTCTTCCTCCTGCGCAGCTCCCTCCGAGCCAAAACAGTCTTTCACCATCTTCTGGAAAGAGCTCAGCAGAGGAATATAATCTGTCTTATTCTACAGAGAACGTACATTAGCCAGAACACTTGAAGGAATAGAAGCATGTGTGGCTTAACTGTGAGTCTTGCCTGGATACCTCCTCGTTTGTCTCTATTGTTTCCTGCAGTGCTTGTTGTGAAGCCTCCACTGTGCTGCAGGTGTGGGCGGCTCTTGGTGCCTCCTCAGTGTTTCAGAAGAAAGAGATCTCAAATGTCTTAAGCTCATAAGCTGTTTGTTTACTCTTCCAAAAAAGCTGGGTCTTTCATGGCTAGACGCGCTGCAGTAAAAGATCCACTGAACCTCCACAAAAACACAGCAAAGATGTACAAAAGTATCCAGTAAAATAATGTGGAACACAGAAACTACAAATGAAGTTCACAGAAAAGAGAGGGACGTAAAACGGATATTAAAAGCTATTGGCCTCCACTTCCCTCGTTCACACAACAGCGGTTTGGACACAATTTTGATTTCCATCCTTTTCGCTTCTTTGGGCCAACCTGACATGGCTCTGTTTTTTGGTTTTAGAAACAGAAGCCTGCACATGTTTCACCTTCACTTGATTTGATAAATATGTCCCGTTATGTCCTGTTGACTTCATGTGTCATGTAACCGCCAAATAGTATATTTGACCCAGTGTTTGAGGTCATAATCGGTTTTAATTCAGCACAAAAGCTAGTGTCTATTGTGTTGTACAGTCCTTTCACATAAAATGGTACAAATGGAGATGAATGTGTGTTTTCCAGGTGCTCGAAGGCCTTGTTTGTGATATGATGGGAGGCGGTGAGACTGTCAGTGGGGACCAGGATGGGCTCCACACCACTGCCGTATACGTCCCCATCGGCTGGCAGCGCCGGGTTGAGGGCGGCCGCGTGGTCTACGTCAGGTGAGGGGCGGATGGTTCACACACTCACTTTCTCACTAGTTTCTCTGGCGCATCACAGCTCATGCGCGTCCACACACATTGCTCTGATAGTCCTGACAATGTAGATTTAGTCTGTATCGGAATTATGATGAAGCAAACACCAGGGTAAAATAGAGCTTAACATACTTTTGGGGCGGTCAGAGCAGTCACTTCGCCTTCATGTCATGCGGCGATTTTGAGAAAACAAACTAAATTAGATTCTTCTGATAAATATTGCCATTCGATTTGTGATTTTAATATTTGTATATCGCATATGTGTTATTTTTCATGCAATTGAGCTGTAGATGCTTCTAAAACAAACATCATGGTACTTAATTATTACATATTAGTGTCATGCAGAGTAAACATACATGATTCACCTGAAGCCACTCCTGACTGGCAGCAGCTAAAGGAAGTGAGGCTCAATAATTATCATTGGAGAAATTGTGTTTCACTGAAACGAGTGAAACACAGCCCTTAGAGGTTTGGTCTAGTCTGACGGTCTATAGTCGACTCTGTGCCGCCCCGAGGTCCCAGCCCAGGCTCTGGTCACTGGTCCAGGCCAGCGCCGATAGGGCAGTGCTGGATAAGAGCAGAGCGGTGCGGGTCTGACAGTCTCGGCGCCGCTGCTGCTGCATAGATCCAGGGCTGCCTCGGCTCACCCCTCAGTTTGGAGATCTCACTTATCAGTATTTATCCAAATCGTTCAGTCTGTGGCTTTATTTTGTGTCGTGCTTTTAAATTGCAGAACATTTAAAAATCCTTGAGTGTGTCCCAGGCTCTAGTGAATCCATTTCTATTGAGGACTGTTGGTTGTTTCCAATTTTTTTTAGAAAGTGTTTCAACAAGATGTGGTTTTGGTTAATAATAATAAAAAAAACTGAATATCCATGCAAGTTTTAAAATAAAAGTTTTGAAAATATAAATTATTATGCAACAAATATCTGAACTTTTAAGAGTGTTGCATCCGCCCAACAAGCCAAACATTTTTTAAGACTTTTGAGTCTGCTGAATCTCTTTTCTTGTACACTTTGGCTGACGAAAAGAAGCTGCTCCAGAATCATTTTATTTCTCCAGCATGTGAAAACAAAGGACCTGAGTGTAATGAACTCTGTCTCCCACAGTCCCAGTGGCACTTCCCTGTCCTCTCTGGACGAGGTGAAGACCTACCTGCTGACCGATGGCACCTGCAAATGTGGCCTGGAGTGTCCACTCGTCATCCACAAGGTTTGTTTGCCAAGACCTTTCGAAGCTGTGCATTTAAATTGTGCCTTTTGTCCATAAGGTGTGGAGCTAATCCTTCATGTTGGATGTTGTTCAGGTTTTCAGCTTTGCTTTGGGGGTGAAGGTGGAGCAGTCCAGCCTGCCTGTGGGTAAAGCCGAGCAGGACATGACCAAGCTGTGCAACCATCGGAGGAAAGTGGTGGCCATGGCCGCTCTGTGTCGCAGCATGCAGGCCTCACAGCTGCCCTTCTCCAACCTCCACCATCCAGGTACGGCCGCGTTTGCTCTTCCCTCTGCCCGGTGTTTTGATAACAGGGTCTTAAAGTGTCTTAAAGTGCCAATTGGATACTGCAATATATATTTCTATCTTTTTCAGAGGTTAACCGTGGCGTGGACAGCCGGCATCCAAAGAGGCCTCACGGGGAGCGAGGAGAAGACCACCCCAAGCTGCACCCGGTCCCTCAACGAGCCCACAACACCTGCGTCAGCCCCCAGTCCCCACGCCATTTCATCTACCCCCAGAACGGCTCCTCCCCTGTCCTGCACAGCCCCAACAACCCTCACCATCCCCTGGACTCCAACAGAAGACTCCACCACCACCACCACCCTCTGCCGCCCTGCTCCGTCTCCAACCAGTCTTTCCCAGGCTACCGGTCCCCGCGCACCCCCACCCCCCACGGCTCCTGTCCCGGGCAGAGGACCCCCAAGACGCCCGATACCCCGGGCTCCCCTCGCTTCGGCCCGCTGTCCCCGCCCCCTCCTCCCGTGTCTCCGATGGCGTTAGCCGGGGTTCGAGCAGCGCTAAGCCACCACACGCCGCTGTCCTCGCCCCCGTCCCGTAACTGTGTGTCCCCCCAGCAGCGCTCCAGGCATCCCTCCGCGTCCCCTTCCTCCCTCCCCGAGCACGGAGAGGCGACGGGAAGAAGGAAGTCCACATCCTCTTCCTCCCCGCACTCCCCGCTCCCCTGCGGCTCACCCAAGAGCAGCCCACACCTCCACAAGTATAAACTAGAAGACATTTTGGAGCAGTTCAAACACTCGGGCAGTGCTAATCCCCACCAGTTCCCCTTCCCCATCAGCCCCACCCTCCTGAACAACCAAAGCCACGACTCTCTGTCCCAGAAGCCCCCACACGCTCGAGTCCCGTGCCCCGCCGGCTATGGACTCAACTCTACTGGCCCCTCAAATTCACACGTGCCGTTTGTGCACCACCACAGTCTGAACAGATCGCCTCATCCCTCGTCGTTCCCGGCAAGTAGCCTGCTCTCGGCGGCTGCCAAGGCCCAGCTGGTGAATCAGGTGTCCCAGGGCAGCCCCTCTGTGAGTGTGGACTCTTCTCTGGAGGTTTTCAAAGAGGCTCAGCAGCACAAGTCCAAGGTAACAAACAGCACTTTACATCACAGCCACGCTCCTCCCCCCTCCCCATCCACGGCCTGTCCTGGGCCTCACCCCTCTCTCCTTCACCCCTCCCACTCCCTGGCACAATCCCAGGGCCCTCTGCCCCAGGGCCCGCTGCCCCCGGCCGCCGAGCGAGGCGCCTCTCACAGGAAGCGTCAGAGGAGATCTCCCACAGTCCTTAACATGGTGCGGGGAGCTCAGCAGCTCCTCAATGGGCCCAGGATGGTCCCGGCAGAGTCTGCTCACACTGCCATCAACCTGACCACCCCTCGCTCCTCTACCTCAGCGGCGCTCAACCACAGCCTCCCCTTAGAGAAGCAGCTGCTGCCCGGACAGACACGGCTCCCTGCTCCACGTCCAGCAGCTCTGTGCAGGACTAAGGCCCAGAGTGAGGCGCTGGACTTCACTACGGGCTCTCCTCTGGCCCTGGACCCTCCAACACAACCTCTGTCTGCTCTGCTCCACCTGCTCAGCGTCCAAAATGCACAGAATGCTTCTGCGTCCGCTGATGGCAGTGGAGACACTAAACGCATGAACAAAGCCACCTTCCCCTGCCCGTACACAAAACACACCAGCAACACTAACCCAGTGCTCAGTCCTGAAGCTAGACTGTCTCCCCCAGTGCAGTCCAAATGTACTTCCCTTCCACACAGCAGCCCCTCCCCAAGGACAACATCCACTCACTCCTTTTCCCAGGCTCCTTTGCAGGAGTCCAACAGCTCCTCTCTGTCAGACATGAGTCAGTGTCCCAGCACCTCCCCCAAACCCCTGGACTTGAGCACCCATGTCCTGGCTCTGCTGGCAGCCTCCTCTGCTCCTGCGGCCCAGGGCGACGCGCCTCTCACTGCGCACATGTCTTCCCAGGAGAACCACTGCACAGGTACGGACCCGCTCTTCCAGATGTGTTCATGTGAGTGTCGCAGACTGATGAGTCCTTGTGTTGCAGGTGCAGAGGAGCCCGTCTGCATGGACCCAAAGTCTCCAGTGACCAAGGCTACAGACAGTACCAGCCCTGCCCCTGTGCCCGCCCCGTCACAGGCAGGGAGCAGTCCTCAGACCCCCTCTGTGGTGGGGGAGTCGGGCCCGTTACCTCTGGCAGAAGCCTTCCCCTTCATGAACCAGGAGCAGCTCCTCCAGCTCCTCTCCAGTGGGAGTCTGCCGTCTCTTCTAGACCCCACTGTCCTGGCGTCTCTGCCCCTGGGAGGCTTGTGGCCCACAAACACCCCTCCACAGACCCTGCCTGGCCTTTCGGAGCAGCAGCATGAGCAGTTACTGCTCCAGCCTCAGGACAGCCCCAACCAGGACCAGCACAAACAGATGAACCCTCTGTTCCCTCTGCTGCCCCTGCTGAGCACTGCACAGGGGGAACTGCCCTTGAACCTCTTGGGTCTGATCAACCCCATCCCACCAGCAGCCAGCCCCACCTCCATCCAGGGGCAGGACGGGGACTTAGGACTGGCTGACAAAGCCGGCCTCCAGGCGCTGCTCATGGCCTCGCTGCTGCTGGGACAGCATCAGGCCTCTCTGTTACCTCTGTCTGGGCTGGGGCAGGTCAGCCTGGAGATGCCCCTCCAGCAGCCTCCTCTGGACAGCCTCTCTCTGGACAAAGCCCAAGGGCTCATGGACCCCTCGGGCCTGCTGGAGCTGCCCCAAGGCCTGCTCCCCCTCTCAGCTGGATCAGACGGCCAGCTGCTCCTTTCTCCCCCCACCACCTTCCTGCCTCTCAGCCCTGCACTCCTCACCGCCGCCCTGAGCTCCGCCGAGCTCCACTCGCCTCCCAACCCTCAGATAGGCCCCGCACAACAAACCCAACAACCCCCGCCTCAGGTAGGACCCGCCTGCACGCCCGTAGAGCCTCTCACCTCTCAAACCTTTAGCCTTCTGCCTGCTCGTCTCACACTTTTCAATACACCTATAGGAACTCAGGCTGCGCCCACTGTTCATTCACCGCTGCAGTGATGGACGAACCGTAGTGTCCCATAGTGTCCCATAGTGTCCCATAGTGTCCCATAGTGTCCTATAGTGTCCCATAGTGTCCCATAGTGTCCCATAGTGTCCTATAGTGTCCCATAGTGTCCCATAGTGTCCCATAGTGTCCTATAGTGTCCCATAGTGTCCCATAGTGTCCCATAGTGTCCTATAGTGTCCTATAGTGTCCCATAGTGTCCTATAGTGTCCCATAGTGTCCCATAGTGTCCCATAGTTTCCCATAGTTTCCCATAGTGTCCCATAGTGTCCCATAGTGTCCCATAGTGTCCCATAGTGTCCTATAGACCCCGTTTTGCATTCAGGTGCGTCTGTTTTATGTGGGATGTCACGATTCTACATTTTTGAGGAAACAATTATTCGCAATTACTGAATTTCAAAAAGAAAATCTTTACAGTCTTAGTTGCAAGCTGGTTCTCCTTTATGCTTATGTTAACTTTCTTTTTTTAATAACTAGGCCAGTGTTTCCCAACCAGGGTGGACATTTCACCTGATCTGGCCCACACCTAATATAAACATAACATAAAGCGCTCTCTGAATCATAAGCTGCAAAATGCTGCTTGTTTTATAAAAATCCACCTCATGTTTATCTCACAAACCAGTTGTAAAGATGTTGCAATCAGTATACGGTGATATTGACTGGAGGCAGTGGGCAGTTTATGGCGCCGACATGCCGCTAACTCTCGGGGTCTGAGGGGTGTGCCCCTACGCAGAAGGATTCCACACAAAATAGATTTTGATGAGATGATCACTGTATTTTGAGACTTGATACTTTTTGTGACATTTTTGTCTGTTGCCTTGTGATTTTTCTGTTGTGAAAGCCTCAGCTCAAAAAGGTTGGGAAACACTGAACTAGGCAATATATTCTTATAACCAGCAAATCATACCTTATGGAAGAAAAGTGGTGTGAATGTTTTCTCTAAAAAGATATTCCTCTGGTCTGTGTCTCATGGATTCACTGGAAGCACAAAGGAGTTCCTAAAGAAATGAATGAGCAGGAATCAGCTGATTTCCATGCGCTCACACATTTTAACTTTCTTTTTCACCGCGACATAACAAATGCAGCTGCACGTGGTTCTTTTGGGACTCTTCCTTTGTCAGCGTTATGCAAATATCCATTATGCACGTGGGATTATTGAACCTGCTACTGCTCCATGTGTTTTTGGCTGGATTTACCCCTGGACACGGCCTTTACCGGTGAGTGACACCGTTTGGCACACCGTGGAGCCTGACGATGAACCCACCGTGAGCTTTTATAATCGTCGGTTACATCTGACATCCCTCGCTACATCAGCAGATTGTAAAGCTTGTGTCCCACTTCTATTGGGCTTTTTGTTCGAACAAACTCCTTTTTCTGTGTGTAATGTTTACTACAGTTTCCTGTTTATGCCGTGGCCTCACAAACCTGCAGCAAAGGTGCGCTCATTTGCTGCAGCTGATGCCGCAGATGGGCCGGCCTGTGCTGGGATTTCTTGCAAATACTTTGGAATGTTGTGTCCTGTGTGGGGTGTATGTGGAGTAAGTGTGTGTTGTCTCTGCCTTCAGACACAGGCGGACGGTGTGGACACACTCATCCCTCTATCTCTACAGAGCAAAGACAACCCCCTGCTCCAGCAGCTGCTGCCCACTTTACTCAACCACGCCGTTTTAGGTGAGCTCACGCTTATAATATATCATATTCAGAGCATTGTGTCTGATCTTCTTTTTCTATGTTTGTCTTTGTTTGTAGGAGACCTGTCCAACATCACAGGGCTCCAGAATCTGCTGGGACTGGGAGCAGGCTCCATTCTCTTACCCCCAGTGCAGGCCTCTGCTCTGGGCATGCCTCTGCTGCAGGGCCCTGATGGAACCATAAACCTTCTGAACAACTTACAGGTGAGTGCATGGCCTCCAGAGTGACACACACACAGTGTTTATGGGGGTCTGACGCTTCATGTTTTTCCTTCAGCTGAGCATTGCCACCTCTCCAGAAGAAGAGAAGCCCGTCTCTACGGAAACAGAAAGCCCTGCCCTACAGGAAGACATTCCAGCCAATCAGACAGCTCCTGAGGGCCAGACTCCTCAGGCCCCACCCCCTGCGGTCCCACACAAAGCAGCGGGGCCCAAGCCTGTGATCGACCCCTACACCTCCTTCATGGACACCATCTACACCTCTTTCCTGCAGGTCAGTGCGAGAGAGCAGGAGGAAGGGGCCCGCTCCTCGCCCTTCTGTGCCTTACCTCCGGTGTCCTTTCCCCTGGAGACACTGTCCCCCCCGACACCCCCTCTGCCTCAGGCCAGCGCCCCGGTGTCCCTCAGCCCGCGCAGGGCCTGCTCTCTCCGAAACCCAGACTTATCCCGCCTCAGCTTGGAGGCGGCCGCACACTCCCCCGCTCAGGGCACGCCCAAACCCACAGAGGACGGCCACAGGAAAACACTGCCCCCTATCTACCTGGAGGAGGCCCAAACAGACTGCACCCGGCCCGCAGCGGTCTGCCCCTACACGGACACCAGGGAGAGGCAGAGGCTGCTGCCCGCAGTGGGGTACCTCAGTCCTGGGGACACATGCAGTGAGGACACGCCTGGGACCATGCTGTTGGACCAACATGCAAGTGTAAGAGCTGCCTCATCCGGTCTCCTCAATATTACTCCTCTTCTTTGGACAGGTTTTATCGCTAGACTCGGTTCATTTAGAACTTGTCCAATACAACATGTGTAATAAATATGACTTCTACTAATGTGTTAGCCGATAAGACTGACGCCCATCCGGCCTGTTGGTTCTGATGTCATGTTTGTGCTCATATTCCTGAAGGAGGCAGTGGGAGGTTTGGGTGAAGCCAGACGAGGAAGGAAGCGTAAACAATTGTAAGCTGCTTCCATTTGATCATTTCGAAGCTATACCTCATCAGACATGATTAACCCTGTGTCTGTGTCTGTGCCAGGCTTCAGAACGTGTTGGAGGATTTCAGAGACCTGGATGCTGCTACTGCTCTGGATGAGTCCAAGGCCACGGTGAGAACATCAGTGACTCACGCAGCTCATAAGAATCAGAACATTTCACCGTCTCCAAGCAGCTGCTCATTACACATGATCATCGTCTCATTAGCATAGTGCTTATGCAGTCGTTACCGGACCCGTGTCAGTGATAAATGTGTGTTTAATTTACCTTCATTACATCAGCATCATGCGGTCATTCTGTTTCCAAGTGCTCGACCCTCCACTGTCAGCAGGGGGCAGCAGGCGCCTACTGTAACCCAAGCGTTTGTGTGTTTGTTGCAGACGGCTCTGCTGAAGTCCGACCGATCGGTCCGAGGCCGCAGACGGCGAGGCACCAGGTCACAGAGGCAGTGATTGGTCCATCCGCTTCCTTGTCCCCGCCCACTTCTCCGCAATCACCACTTTTATCTGCACTAAGAACTCATGCCGACCGCTGTTACCACGACCACTTTGGGGCGACAGAGAAAAGAGATTAGGCTTAGAACTGAATGCTATTAAAAACACGAGCTCCAGTGGAGTGACGGCTGGTGGCAGGTCTGTCCACTTTTGGTTGGTGTTAGTTATACGGAAGAGCGTGGCTGCCAGACGGATATATACATTTCAGCTGTATCGTCTCTATTCCAAGATCTGTACATGTTTTTCTCAAAGTGCCGCCATTTATTTGATCAAAAAGATGATTTAGTCTGGCGATCCAGAACCGCCTCTCCTAAAAAGTGTGTTTAGGACCATCCTCACAGCACTGTAAAGGCAATACAAAGCTGACATTGAAAGGATCATGCGTTTTCTGATCGGGTAATGTGCCTGTTCGTACCACGCTTTGGAGAGCAGGGTCCAGAGTCTTTGTATAGCACAGGAGGTTCCCAAACCTTTCTGGCAACAACACACTGTCAAAGGTTAGTGGGCTAGGATTGGATTGGGTTTTACAAATTGTATGCGATTTGACTTTCATTTTGAAATCATATCGAGACCCCTGCCCCGACCCCCACAGAATTTGTGATGCTATTCTCAAAGATAAGTTTTCTGTGTTTTGTTTACCTTTTGGTCAAGTCTTGAGGTAGGGGGCACTTAGGGGGAGTATTGATGAAATATATATATATGCGCCACACAGAAGTTGGGCACCACTGTTCTAGAATTAGGGTATCTTTTTGAGAAACATGCAAAGACCTTGTTGAAATAATCTGTTAACCTCTTAACCCCCGCCTGAACCGAGCACATTTCCTCCAGTGTGGCTTCACCCAAATCTAGTAGCTTCTTGAAAATGGCGACATAAACTAGGAAGAAAACGCGACAAAAGTAACCCAAAAAAAGCAATGGAAAAGAAATCGCAAAAAAGTGAGGTTCGGGGTGAGAGGTTGAGACCGATACGGCTGAAGTGTCTTCGTAGTCCGTCGGCGGCAGGCGCTCTTCCGTAGGTTTGTATCGAGAAACAGAAGTACTGTTTAGTTTGAGTGTTACTGTGAGTTAGGACTAAGCCCACGTACTTGAACCTCCCTGTCTGTCTTTCAGTCTGTGTCTCCATTTTTCCCCACGTCCCCGAAGCAGCGCTGCCTCTGAGCCGCCCCTCGCAAAACGACGCACAGACCAGCTCCGAAACCACCATTACAAGACGGTGCTGGGGGAATCGCTACACACTTGACTCTTTATTTAAAACAAAAAAAAGGTTTACATCATGAGAAACAGTTACTCCATTTTGTTTGTTTTGTTCACTAATTATTTAATCACCTGAGAAAAGAAATAATTTATATGAATTTTTTGTGTGTCATCATGTTACAACAAACCATTTTCAGGACTTTTGTTTTGAATAATGTGTGCGGAGGCGATGCCAAGTCACTCCATCCCGTAGTTATTTGGATCATTTGTGGCACCATTGACTTAAAACTCCCCGAATGTGAATTACTTGTGAAGAAAATGGTTTAAAAAAAAAAAAAAAAATGAATTGGTTTTCAAAGCTTGAAGAGAAGCGGAGAGGGGATTGACAGAAATGTGATGTTTCATTAGCGTTTCTGAAACGACAACACAAAATATCCGGCCACACTCGGAGCTATCCAAACCTACTTGATGCACGGACACAGATACTTGCAGCGCCTCCACGGTTTAGCAGGCAGGTGTCCTCGATGCTGTGAAGATTCCCGTGTCCTGACTCGTCGATGTTCTGAACACACGCCCGAATGATCTGTTGAAACCAGTGTTAATTTTGCTGACTAACAAACTAAGAAGGAGTAATGAATTATGACTTAAAAGATTGACAAAATGTACATATTTCTTTGTTGACTAATCGTGATGATGATGAAAAAGGAAGAGAACGCGGGTCAAGTGGGGACGAGATCCAAGGTTTAAATTTCAAAGAGAGAAGAAAAGTATCGCGGATGAAGAGGCGAAACTCTCAAATCTTCAAAAAAGGGCAGCACTCACTATGTTTTTTATTCACAACGTTTCAGCCCTGTGGACTTCTTCAGATCTTTTTCTGGTTCCGGCGGTCCAGGGCCGAACAAACTGCATTTTTTTGGCAATATGACCATGCGTTTAGGATTCCCTGCTAAATCCTTTGAATAAACTGGCTAAATCTACTTTACAATGTCAAAATTAGCACTGGTTGACGCAGTTGTGACCCTCCCATCGGATCACTGTCTGTCTGTAGTTGTCTCTGAGCGGTGGCGTTGCAGTAGAAGCACAGCCCATAGTTAGTCTTAACCCAAATCACTGTCCCGCCCTGCAGTCCTGTATTTAAATCCGTAGAGCGAGAAAAAGTGAAAAAGAAAGCAATTATGCAATTTCTACACTTTGAGATTTGTACATATGTACAGTTAATGTCTTTTATTTTGATTTTATAATGTTAGAGAAAGAGGCAAAACACAAAACAATGAATTGTGAATTTTCTGGGAAAAGTATTTTTCTCATTCGACCCATTTCTTTCAATGTTTATGTTCAAAAGACGATTAAATTGTGGACTGTAGCTTTCTTTTATATGGGAGTTTTCTTTTTTATTTAATATTAAAATATTTACAGAAAAGAAATCTTATTGTGTGAAATACGTCTATATAGAACTAGCACAATCTTTTCCCCATTACGTGCTTACTCAGAGTGGCTTTATGAACCGACCCTGGAATTACATCAGTTTTAAAGCCTTTATACCTGATTTTTCTTAGTTAACAATGAAAGAGGGAAGCGTACAGTTTAACCTCTTAACTCCCACCTGAACCGAAAGGATCTTTTTCCTCACGTCATCAGATTTTTTTCCATCATTTTTTTGTAACTTTTTTGTCATTTTTTGTCACATTTTTGTCATTTTTTCGTCACTTTTTTTAATCACATTTTTGTCATTTTTTGGATACATTTTTGTTATTTTTTGTCACGTTTTTGTCATTTTTTTGTCACATTTTTGTCATTTTTTCCTCAAATTTTTATTACATCTTTGTCATTTTTTGTCACATTTTGTCACATTTTTGTCATTTTTTCGTCACTTTTTTTAATCACATTTTTGTCATTTTTTCGTCATTTTTTGGATACATTTTTGTTATTTTTTGTCACGTTTTTGTCATTTTTTTGTCACATTTTGTCACATTTTTGTCATTTTTTTCTCAAATTTTTATTACATCTTTGTCATTTTTTGTCACATTTTGTCAAATTTTTGTCATTTTTTCGTCAATTTTTGTCCATTTCTTGTCACATTTTTGTCACATTTTTGCCACTTTTTCATCAGTTTTTCATCAGTTTTTTGTCACATTTCCATCATTGTTTTCGTCTCAGTTTTGTTGCTATTTTCACAGCTGGACTGAAAATGTGCTTGGTTCAGGTGGGAGTTAAGGGGTTAAGCAAGTTGTCCAAATGCATTCCTGACTTTACAAACCCATTTCTAAATTCTTCAGTCATGAGTTTATAAGCACATTTCACAACATCCAGAGAGCAATACTGTCATGTATGAATGTAAACAACTAGCCGTTAGCTCGTTACTTGTTTATATTACCATGACAGTATTTCTCCCTGACAGTATTCCACTGTTGTTGATATAAAAGATTTTATAAGATGAACAAAAAATAAATAAATCCGAGGTGATTGGGGTAAATTGAACCACCCTTCATATTGTGAAAATAAAACATTTTTATTTTTATGTGAGATTATAGTTTTACATGACTTGATTTGCCAGACATTGCTTAGGCAGATTTCTCCAAAGAAGAAATATTGGGGTAAATTGACCCGGGGGCGTTTGAGCCGTATCTGGAAACAATGAATGACAAACTGCAGAACATTTAAATAAACTGTACATTCTATTTTATTTATTTATTTGCATAAAATTGCTAATGGGAAACACTAACAAAAGACTTTATGATGTTTAGTGTTAATTTCATCTTTTAATCTGGTGGTTCAATTTGCCCCGAGACCTGGTTCCACTTATTTAAACACCCCAAACTGTGTGTAGTATAGTACAATTTTGTATTTTATACTGTTTTTACAAAACAACCACCAAAGCAAAACGTGGCTCATCTTTGCCCCACTCTCCCCTATAGAGCTCGGGAATGTCCACAGTTACCATGGAGATCCGCTATCTTTGCAGCTGTTAGCAAACATTTCCATAGACTAACATTAGCTAAAAACAGTATAAAAAGTGGAGAAAAAACACACTGTGGTCTCCAAGTGTTTTAATGTGAACAATAACTCCAGTATTTTAACTTTTAAAATCTCCATTAGTTTACAATGGCTGCTAATCCCATAATGCTTAGCGATATGACGTCACATTCCCGAACTCTATTCCAAAGCTAGAAAAAAGCTAATAAAGTACAAGGGTTTTAGGACCGTACATTCATTTTTATCCAGCTGCAGATATTCCAGATGGACAATTATAAATACCACTTTAACAATGGCGAATGGTGTATGGTGAGTTTAATCATCAGAAATCCCTCCGTAATCATATCGCAGTTTTGTATAGAGGCCCAGGCTCAATTTTCCTGAAAACATGACCCCGGGGAAGTGACGCAGCTGCACGTGGCGCTATTGTTTCCTACGCTTGTGATGCTCTCATCTGACGAAGCTGGAGGAGGGAGGATGCTGCTGGGATGGGTACCACTTTAAAAAAAAAAAAGGAAAAAAAAAAATCCCCAGCCATTAGCGAGCAGGATGCGGACCACGCCCTTCCCCTCTCCACCGACAGAGGGCGCAGCGCTCGTGCCCTCATCCTCGCGCGCAGCAGCAGCAGCAGCAGAAGCAGCGAAACCTCCCCGACCGTCCTTCAGCTCTCCCCATCTCTCCGCTCGTCCTCGGGAAAGACAAAAACAACGACAGCAGCAGCAGCCCTATCCGCGGACATTTCCGAGCGAGGCGACAAACCACGACACATTTCGCATCCGATCAACTATGTAGGGTTATCGCTCCGGACATTATCCCCTTTTAAACGACTTCCAAGCTGCGCCGTCATTGCGACAACATTCAACGTTTGCGCATTAACGAACCTGCGTGTGCGTGCTGCAAAAGAAGAAAACTGTAGCTAACACCTCCTCCTGTCTTTTTCGAGCTCTTCCTTGTTTTTTGTGCGTCTTCGGGCCTCTCCTCCTCCTCCTCCATCGCAGCATCTCTCGCTTCTCCTCCTTCGCAGCATCAGCATCATCATCCCCTGATCCTGAACCTGCGCCATGGCCGACATCGTGTCCGAGTGCAACATAAAAGTGCTGTGTCGCTTTCGCCCGCTCAACCAGTCGGAGATCGTGCGCGGGGACCAGTTCATCGCCAAGTTCCAGGGAGACGACACCGTCCTGCTCGGGGTAAGAGCGCAGATGGAGTTCAGGGAAATGGAGGCTGAGATGTGGTACATTGTTTTTTTACGCACTGAGCAGGCCTCGCCAGGCGCCTCCTCATCAATAAATCAACAGACGCCGGACCCATATGTGAGGAGGAAGAAGGGTGGCTGGGTGGGAAGGATGGGTTATTCGTTTTTAAGTCCACAATTGCGCAAAGAATACTTAGGTGTTTTTTTTAATGAGCTGATATAGGCTACAACGGTCAGGACAACTGTGATGGCATGTAAACTTTAGCGATTACGCATTTGTCAGGAATATTTCTATGGGTTTTAAATTGGATTTCGGACAGAGGGTTACAGTCCTCAGAGCTATCTGCAGTTTAGTCCTTTGTTTAGGCCTCTTTAGACCATGTTTACACTTGGATAGGCCTGGGTTAGACCTGGTTGGGAACCGGATTAAAGGCCCTATATAGGCCTACCTGATTTCCTTTTCATAAGATAAGGAAAGAGTGAGCAAATACATTTTAATGCTGGCTGTGATCCTCACTCATCCCCAGCCTTCCTAAAATATTCGAAGCATCCAGATCTTTCATAGAAGTGAGTTTATAAGCACATTTCATAACCTGCGGGGTCACTTTTCAGGGTCACTTTCACAGTAATGCTAGAAAACTAGCCTGGAAGTTCACGGAATCGATACAAATGCTTTATGACTAGATGCAAAATGTCTGAGTACAGATACATTTAGTGCCATGACTAGAGAATAAATATATATAGTAATAAATATATATAATGTCTTTATTCCTGGGTTAGATCTTGTTTAGACCCGAAATAGATTTAAAACTGTTTTAGTCTGGGATTTAGTCTGATTTCGAAATGGTTCAGCCCATTTGCAGTTGATAGTCTAGTTCAGTGGTTCTCAAAGTGGGGGTCGGGACCCCTGGGGTTGGCGGGACACTGAAGTGGGGGTCGCAAGATCATTTGGAAGAAATATTTTTTACATTTCTGATTGATTTGATTAAAAGCAGCATATCTTAGTGATATTAAAACAAATTCTGCATCTACAGTATCATTAAAGCAGATTTTAAATGTTTTGCTCCTTGAATTATTATCAATGCCAACTACATTTTAAAGAAGGGGGTCCCCAGTTGGTTGAGTGATTTTGGGGGTTGCGGTCTGAAAGGTTTGAGAACCCCTGGTCTAGTTCACTGGTTCGGGGTCGGGACCCTCTGGAGGTCACGGAACTTCACGGTGGACGTTTCAAAAATGATTTCAAGACAATATTTGGGGCTTGATCGTTTACGTTTCTGTTCCTGCTCTCATCATTTTGCAAACTCAGAAGAACTCTTTCTGGTTAAAGAGGCGGAGGAAGTTGATAGTTTACTTTCAAATTTCACTCTGTCACTCTCACCATCACTTTAAGGCGGCTGCACATGTGGCCGTCTGCCCTCAGTGTCGAGAGTTTGACAGTTTGCTGAAAGTCTCTCCATGACAACGACATAGTTTAGTCCTGGTTTGGTGCTGGTTCAGCCCTGTTTGACCTGATGCTGTCTTTGTTCTTATTTATCCTCAACCTTAGTCCTTGTTTAGGACCAGTCCAATCCAGTTTTAGAAATGGTTTAGCCAAAGCCGGGTCTGGTCCTGCGCTGGGTGGGCAACAAGCAGGTGATATGAGGAAGGAACATGGAGGAAATTCCTTTAAAGGTCAGCAAAGGCCTTTGGTGACGTGAGGTCAGACTGCTTAGACATCGAAAGAGCAGGAATGAATAGACTTTGCTGTAAAATAAGCTTGAGTCCAGTGCCGGTGTTATGGACCTTTGTAATCCTACACTGCCTGTTTTTGCAGACTCACTCATATTGGCATCATTGTGCGGAGTTAGAGAGCTTTTAAGTTGTGTTTGGCCGCTATAGATGTTTGAGGGAACTTTCACATCCAGTGGTTATAGCCGTCTGAGATGTTTTTATGGATTTGTTTCATTGCAGGTAAAAGGCGGCTACATTTTAAAGGAAATCACTGATGCAAAGAGCTCAAGAGTCTGGGTCAATGTAAAAGCAACACACTTTGGAAATCGATATTTCTCTTGCCATTTATGTCACTTTGTCGAGATTATGACAAGTTGAAAGGCTTAAGTGAAGCTAAAAAGGTTTGTCAAAGGGCGGCACGGTGGTACAGGTAGAAGGTTTGATCCCTGGACGGGGCCTTTCTGTGTGGAGCATGTTCTCCCCGTGTCTGCCTTTGCAAAATTGACGTTTTATAACTTTTACATCATGTTGCAAGAATAGGAAACAAGTGTCTAAAGTGCAGTAAACGGGACTCGCATGAACAGGTGATTGTCATGTGTGTGTGTGTGTGTGTGTGTGTGTGTGTGTGTGTGTGTGTGTGTGTGCGCTTATGTGTGTGCGAATTATGCAGTTTGTTTCCTTGACTTGGACAAATGGACAAACAGTGATTATCTCAAAGATGTTGTTTTATATGCGACTTATTGGCGCCTTTTGCTAGCCTGGCTAACAAAAGGCGATCGTCCACAGCCGTTCGTTGGGCGCTACGAATGTCTCTCATGCGTCTGCACGTAGCCACAGTCAATTGTATCATCGTATCAGATGACGTATGACGTACCCGCTGTAAACTGTTGAGCTGAACTACTTAGAACACGGCCTAAAGCTTGATCGAAATATGGAGTCGCTGCTGTCATGTTGGATCCATCTAGAAACTTTTTTCCGTAAACAAACTACAAGCTTCCGTAGGTCGAATAGCACGTCATCGTCTTGCCGTTCCTTCTCGTTCTGTGATTGGTCCCAAATCCATGTGACGATTTGGGCCATGGTCCCCAGGCTGTTGTGGCCAGCGTGGGTGTTCCCAGGCTAGCCTTTAGCTGCAGTTTTCCGACAACAGGATTTGCAAGTAGGATGTCTTTCAGAGATAAAGACACCTTGGTCATCTTTTGGATACTCTAAGTCTGGAGTGGGGAACCTTTTTCACACCAAGGGCCAAATACATTTTTATAAAGTGCTCCAAGGGCCTCACAAACATTCTAGAGTTTATACAACATTGAGGGAGGACTGATCGTGTGGAGGATCATCATTTCTATGCCAGACTCACCTCACTCAGTCTTGTGAAAGCTGTTTGCTGGGCCAACAAAATCCGATGAAGAGCATTCATTTACTCTAAGTGGTCCTACACTGCTGTGTCACGGTTAACCTACCGTCCTTTTATACTGTAGTCGTGCTAATTGTAACAGCGGTTAATCGTTCCATCCCTAACCTGCAGTTGTATTTTGAGGCTCTTGTGCAGCTTTGAGTAATCTTTGATTCCCCCCAGTGGCTATTACGAGAAAGCTCCTCCTGAGGTTCTACGTATCCAAGAAATGCTTTCTTCACCTGTCCACCTCTTGTGAAGCTTTGTTCTATTTTTTTTAGATCAAAATTGCATTTTCTAACCATCAAAGTGTAAGAAAGTGATAAACATGTGTTTGACATTATCACTGCACAAAAAGCACTGTACCCACTGTTTAAAAATGAGACAAATGAGCCTGCTGAACTTCAGCCGTGCCGTGATATTTGGATAGTGTTACCTCCCTGAATGCATTAGGCAAAAATCAGGAAACTAAGCCCCCTGATAATGTTATGATATCTGTTTAGCTACGTTAGATGCTCCAAGATGGCGGCTGGGGGAGACTTCCTGTGGAGATAATGACCAGGCTGACCTTCTCTCAGACTATACTCTTACACAAGCCTCAAAGATGCCAAATACACATTTAAAGGAATAGGCCACCGTTTTTACATACTGAGATATGTTCTTACCTCACTTTAGCCGAGTTAATATATCCCCGTCTGGTCTTTGTCCGTGCGCTCTGTCACGCAAACGGAGCACATGTCATAGAGCTCCAAAAAAGCTCACGATAGAAGCTACCAAGCTCTTCCACGTGTTCCCTATTTAAATAAAGTTACGTGAAGTGTTTTCATGCGAAGTATATTTACACAGAAATGTAGCATGTCGATTTTATAAGCAGATAAAAAGGGGGACTATTTTGTGAGGCGTAATGATATGAGGAGCAAAACGTCCGCGCAGTAACTCCTAAAGACTTCCCCGCTCACTTCCGTCAATAACCTTTAGACGGGGATATATTAACTCGGCTAAAGTGAGGTAAGAGCATATCTCAGTATGTAAAAACGGTGGCCTATTCCTTTAACAAACACAGGCTCTTTGAAAATATGCACAGTTTCAGCAAAGTGATACATACAGGACAGATAAGAAGCAATAGAGATCAGGATCATATGGCAAACAATATGAGCGATAAAATCAAAATCTAAAGAGAGTTTAGGATGGTGTTTAGGAGCAGGCCACACAAGGCTCATGAGGAGCAGTGGGCGACTGCAGTGCATCGTTTTTAGTGGGTACCCGGAGGAAACCCACGCAGACCCGAGGAGGACATGTCTGAGTCCATTAGTTCATTAGATTAGGCCCATGTCTGTGCCAGTTGTTGCATTTAGGTCCCAGTCAGAGAGGAGCCTGACGTCAGCATGTTACTCAGGATAATGGGAAAGTTTGCAAAATGAGTTGCAACACCCCCTCCCCTCCCCTCCTGACCGGGACCTGAAAGCCACACCTACTTTGCAAAATGATGAGAGAGAGAAAGATATGGCGCATGTGTTCCTCACAGATAACACGCCGCCATTTCCCCAGTCCCGGTCCCTGCTCTGGTCCCGTTACAGCAGCCCGTACAGTGATGGAGGTTGTCTGAATCCATTTGTTAATTAGTTTTGTTGATTTGATTCATCGTGTCTGTGGTCAGTGCCAGTTTGTATGTAGGTCCCAGGCTGATGTCAGAGTCACAGCGTCGTACTCATGAGTCAATGGACTTGTTTTTAAATAGTTAAATAATGTTCTCAATCTGTGGCGAGAACGCTGGGGACAGTTTTTCTTTGCTTTTTTCACTAATTTATGATTGATTTGGTCTTTAAACTGAAATATCTCAGTTTATATTAAGCTAAAAACAATTGCTTGCAGGTAGAAATTATTTGTATTTTGTTGTATTGGCAATTTGAGCTCTGAAATAACCTAAGCTTGATCTTTGAAAAAACACAGAAGCAGTAAACCACCGTGTGACATCATCAAGTGGAACAGGCCGTTTTGTCAAGAAGCTGGTCTGAATATACTCACACGTTCAGAAGCAATACAAAGATCTGATTTTCATGAGGTTGAAATGATTGGATGAAACGAAAGATTCAATTTTTGCTGTAAACTATATATTTGACCTTTATTTATTTTTTACAGGGGAGTCTTTGCCCCAGAGGGAAACATAATGTACATATTTTTATTTTTTAAATGGCAATCACAAATGGAAAACATTGTATTTTTGCCTTAAAAAAATAAATAAAAACAAACAAACAAAAATCCTGTACTTCTGTTGTAAAACATTTGCACATCTGCTTCAACAGTTCAATCAGAAAAGCCGTTCTACACTGGCTTTACAACCTCACTATTGACTGGAGTGGGTTCGTCAATATTTATTACCACTGTACTTTTACTAATTGAAATTTACCTCACAAGGAATATCCCTTTATTATGCATTTGGGCACTTTAAATCACAATGTAAAATGGACATTTTACAGCATCAATTATTTACAGCTTAAATAATGCGTATGTTGAGGCCTAAAAAGATGCTAAAGTTGAGGAGAGAAAGACATTTCAAAAGTAAATGATCGAGCTCCCTGATTGGACCTGACAGGCTGATTCACTGGAAAGCTTCGTCTCATTGGTCAAGGTGACGGCACCGCAGTGTCTGAGATCAGCAAAGGGATGAACTTTACAAAAACATAATTTAAATATGTCTTACGTTGTGTCAAATTGCGGGTCCAGGAGGTCAGTTGTGGGCAATCTATTTTATTTGTAAAACATTTCAACGTACAGACTATCACTTTAAGAATCAGAGCTCATGGATTCTTAGCGTAAACAAAGTGTGTGAAGTTGGTCAGAATACACTGCACAGTTTTGCCTAAAGCATTGTTTGTTTTCTTTATAAAGACTGAGGTAACATACTTTCTCTGTGATTTCTGTGTTTAGGCTCACATATTGTGGTCAGGGAGCACTGTGGGACAAGAAAACCCCTAGAATGCTTTTTCTGTGCTTTTTCCCTATTTATTAATATTGCCTGCAATGTGCAAACCATTCACCAGGTGCTGTAGCGCCCTCAGCACCCTGGGTTCCCACGCCTGGCAGTGAGGTCAAAGTTTTAACTAAGGCAAAGAGACGTTTTAAGAGTGGATTAAAGGAGGTACTTAGTTATTAGTTTATTCATTTTATGGTGAACAACCCTTTAGTTTTGATAGACCTAAAGCTTGTGTGTTAACCATCATTTGACTACAAGAGTAAGAATTACATTTTTTTTGTTTTACATAAATTGTACTTGTTCGATCAAGGACAATACACAAAGGACATTAGTCAAAAAAAAAAGAAAAGCATGAATAGAGTTTTTAGTTTCCTACAGTGATTATGCTAAGCGGTAGCATTAGCGTCTCTTCTGCTGAATGTCATCAAAGTTATGCTGTAATGCACATCATCCTTTATTACATTGCAACATTTCAAATACTCTTTGCCAAACAAAAAGATGCCTAACAATATCAGGAGAAGGCATCAGCCGCGATTCATTTGGACAAATACAAAACACAATGTGCTGCTAAAATAGCAAAAACATCGTAGACCGTCGGCTGGTTAAGTGAAAGTAGTCCGATCGTCAGTCCATTAGTCTCAAAGGAACCACACTAAAAGTCTATTGAATAAACCCTGATCATCTCCTTTATGGCGTATCGATGTCTCACTCAGCCCGGGGTCGATGCACGCTGGTGATGAGGAAACAAGGGGGCGGGAGTGAGCCAGTGGGGCTTCTGGGAAATGGAGTCATATCTATGTGAGGAGCTCCTGACTCATCGTCACAGTGGACCAAGAGAATTACTAAACATCGCTCTGTGTGTGTGAAAGGAGGCGGTCTCTTTCAGAATGTTGGTGATCTACTGTAGGTTTGTATCACCTGCCACTACTAATGAATGATCCGTGCACTGTGGAGCACCATATGGATGTTGCATTGACATAAAAATCCCGCTAACCAAGATTCGATTGAAGGTTTGCTTGTTGTTATTCTGGCTTGGGACCGACTTGAAAAGCAGCAGTTAACATGGGAGATAATCATTGCATTAATCCATCTCTAGAACGTGATAGAGACTTGCACTTTTTTGCAAAGGAAAGAAGAGGGTCAAAAACAAGCCCTTGTTGGGGTCTCCTAGGTCTCATGGAAGCTGTGTGAAATAAAAAATAAAGAGCCAAAAACTAAAAAAAATTCGCTTTGCAATAGGGCGAAAAAAAGTTCAACTAAAGGCAATTTGGAAGGTAAAAAAATACATCAGTGTCGGACCCTGAAATCCATATGGTTGGGGCCCTGGTTGTGAACATGTGTGAATTCAAAACTAAATCAATCTTTTCCTTGTTTTTCACAGGGGAAGTCCTACGTGTTCGACCGCGTGTTCCCGACCAACACCACCCAGGAGCAGGTCTACAACACCTGCGCCAAGCAGATCGTCAAAGGTCTGTTCTGTGTCCACTCGGCTCTCCTTCTCTTTACCGTCCACACTGTCCACTTCAGGGACGTCTCCTCAGAATGCTCCCCTGCTGACATGTCTCCTGTCCTCTGTCTCCGCAGATGTACTGGGCGGGTACAACGGCACCATCTTCGCCTACGGGCAAACCTCCTCCGGAAAGACCCACACCATGGAGGTAAGGGCTAATGTCAGAACTGAATTTAACGTAAACATTGACCGAGAACAAGGAAAAGGATTCATTACAGAACACTACAGCGCTAATCAATCTGAAAATAGAATAAAGGTATATTTACGGTCCGAACGTCTTGTGCAAGCAATAAGAAATTGGTAGTGTAAAAGCGGATCAGGAGCAGGGCCAGGGGCGGATCCAGGCTCAGAGCAGGAACACAGAGGGAACCACAATAGTACGAGTGACAGGAGAACGCTTTCATTTGATTTAAAATGTAACAGCTACAGCAATCCCTCATTTACAAAGTGTACACTTTCTGCCTGCAAATCTGGTGTCTATATTTCTGGTCACCGCACTGCAATCAAAGAGTTAAATAACATTGTGGTATATCAATATAGTACACACATGCAATGTTTTGTTGAAGCACCATTTTAAAGGCTCAGTTTATTACTGTTATTGTTGTGTTGTTGTCACTTAATTTATCATTATGGAATAGGGGTATGACAATATATCAATTTTGCAATATATATATATCGATATTTTGCAGGACGATACGATGCCCATACTTTTAATTACAATACTATACTTTTGATGATGTCATGCATATTAATGATCCACATCCTGCATGTTAATGAGGCAGCAGTGCTTCACTGCTTTCATTAATAGAAGCCAATAATGACCAAGAATTCAGTCAGAACAGTAGAGGGCAGCACTGTCACACAAATGATAATAGTTTTTATAATTATGAATAAGATTAATTTGTTGATTTATTCCTTTTGGGCAACAGGGCTGTGGTTTCTTGTTTATTTAAATGTAAATGAAGTGATGTCACTGACAGATCAATGACCCAGTTTCAGAAGTCAGAAATAATTGATTCTTATTCATATCATCATTCATATTTTTTTTAAAAGGATACAAAGCACATGAAAAGAAATGTAAATCCTGAATAATATGCTGTTGTAACATGGATGTATCTCGGTTATTTTTGTGCAATATATGAATTACCACAGCATCAGCGTATCGTGGGATAATCGTTATCGTGAGCCATGTATTGTGTGTCATATGGAATCGTGAGGTTCCCAGAGGTGCCCAGCCCTATTATGTAATGTCTGACTTGAGTTTGCAAATGAGGAAACTATAAACACTAGAATCTTAATATGTGGGTAGGCGCTAATGAGCTCCAAGCTTCTGCCCACTGTTTTTAGGCTTCACATCTGGTCTTTTCTAGATGTCAAATAAAAAGACGGATAAATTATTGACATTATCTTTTGCACTTGTGGATTTCTTAAACCTGGTGCTTGTGCTGGTTTCAGGGGAAGCTCCACGACCCTCACCAGATGGGCATCATCCCTCGCATCGCCGAGGACATCTTCAACCACATCTTCGCCATGGACGAGAACCTGGAGTTCCACATCAAGGTCAGGAGAGGCTAAGGATCTAATGTTTTAAAGGGAACGTGACCATGGATATTTGCCATTTTTGTTGTGATCTTGCAAGCATTGTCCGTGGACTAACATTAGATTGAAAAAAAGCACAACTAAACACTTTCTTCCACAGGTGTCCTACTTTGAGATCTACATGGACAAGATCCGTGACCTCCTGGACGGTGAGTGCTGAAGTCATTCATTTCCACAGTAATTCGGTTTGTTCTGTGCTGGTTTGTCCTAAATGAATTATCTGCCTGTTTCAGTGACCAAGACCAACCTGTCTGTGCACGAGGACAAGAACAGGGTCCCCTACGTCAAGGTCTGTCTCATTAAATTATCCAATACATTATATATTTACCCTGTTTATGACTAGTGTCTGCTGCTTTTACAGTAATAATACACTTTTATTAAGAAGCTTTTAAATGATGGCTTCAAGTTCAAAGGTTGTTAAATGCCTTCAGATTTCATATCAGAGTTCAGTGACTGGGCACGGCGAGGAAAAACATAAAGAAACGCTTATTAAAGCTGGACCTGTGACTTGGGCTCGGCCATTTAGGAAATGGAGTTGGCGAGAAGGCACTGACGTTTGTAAAGAGTATGGATTACAATTCATCTGTACAGTGACCTGACAATACAGTCAATAGTTGGCAGAGAGACCAAAGCATTGTGTTGTTGTGAAGTTTAGGAACTGCGAGGCTCTCAGGGGGCATTTTATATATATTTATATAAAGTTAAAAATTTCTCCAGGGTGGTAAAATGACTGTTGCTGGGTTGTTTTGGCCACTTTTTCATTGAAGGGCATTTAAAGCAACAATAGTCTGTGTAAAACCAGAGTTTTACATTATGTATTGCAGATTTCGTTCTTATTTGGGTCATGACTTGGCATACTGGGGGGATAGTGGGCCCCTTCACCATACCAACCATGATTGCAATAAGATAAGAGATAAGATAAGATGGTACTTTATTGATCTCACAGATGGAGAAATTGCATTCGATGAGAAAGCATCCGGCAGCAGCACCCATTCAGTGCGCACCACTCTTTTTTTTCTTTGGTGAAAGATGGTTGTGTCGCGGCCGCCATCTTCACTGTTTTGGTCACAGGAGGAGCACTGGTTGATGGGAAATCCGTAGACGATGACCACGGCGGTGGAGCTCTTGCGCTTGGCCACGATGTTCTTGGCCACACAGGTGTAGTTGGCCGTGTCGGACAGACGCGCCTGCTTGATGATCAGGTTGTGGTCCACGGTGACGTAGAAGTTCCTGTCCTCGGCCGGGTCGATGATCTCGTTGTCCTTCAGCCACTCCACCCGCATGACCTTGGAGGATGGAGAAACTGTAGCTGCCCTCTGTCTCCTCTGATCATCTGAAACGGTGCACCGCCTCCTGGGCTTGTCCCCGTCTCAGAGCGTGGTGTCCTGCACTGGTCAGCTCCACCTCGTCCTTCCTCTTCCTCCTGCACAGCTCCCTCCACAGTCTATCACCATCTCCTCGTTGGTCCCTTTTGTTGTTTCCTGTAGCTCCTCTTGTGACGCCTCCTCCGTGCTGCAGGTGTGGGGGCTCTTGGTGCCTCTTCACTGTTCAGTGTCTCAGAAGAAGATGTTTGTAGATCTCAATATGTGCGTCCCAAAATATCAATTTGTCATTGGCCATTATTTAGATGATTTAATATCCACTGAAGAACAAAAAAGCAAAGTAAACATTCTTGTACAAACCTGTTTACTTAATGAATTGTAAATCTAATCTCAACCTAAATCTAATCTCTCTTCTTCTTCTTGTAGGGCTGCACTGAGCGCTTCGTGTCCAGCCCTGATGAGGTCATGGACGTGATCGACGAAGGGAAGTCCAACCGTCATGTGGCTGTGACCAGTGAGTCTTTTTACAAGAATATGATACACAATAATAACAATCTGAATACGAAAAAGTATTTGTTCTATAAATATTTTCAAATCTGGTGAATGAATTAGACAGATGGCAGTGAGCACGTGTCCAAGCAAAGGACCATTTTGAAACTGATAAAAATTTACACAAGCTGTTTGAACAGATGAATCAAACCAAACTAATGTCACAAAGGTTATAAGAAAAATAATGCGCAGGTGACTAGGTTTGACCCCTGGACCTTTGAGGTGCAATGTCACATGGAGCCCTTTGACTTCAAGTCCAAATATGGAGGCAGGGAAAACCTTCAGTTGCTCTACATATCCAGAACTGCTCTGGCTCATATAAAACCCAGAGTTTTGGATAATCAGATTTCTGAAGTGAATATAAACGCATTAGATCTGATCACTGGGTTGTCCGATTACTCCAGTTATCTGATTTTCCTGGTCTTCTAAACATAGCCAGTGTGTGGGGCTCATTCTGTTTTCTACTTGGATCATCAAGATCCAAACAAGAAATCAGGACCAAAACAAGGCTAAACTGAAACTAAACTGAGAAAATATACATTCTTGTTTTGGGCTGAGTTTGAAAAAACTGTTGGTCTCCGATGAAGACTTAAAGGGACTTTACAGAGTTTAAAAATATTACAAATATGTATTTTCATCCCCCTACATGTTCCAGTCATGTCCTAATGTGTAGGATGAGCTCAGACCTGTTCCCCACAACTGCCTCTAAAATCCTGCACTGTCACTCAAAAAGGTGTTAATTCGGGTCCGAAGTGCCGTCATGCACGAGCTTAATATAGAAGCTGCAGTTACACATAAGACCTGAGGTGGCAGTAGTGAGTATAAAATGACAACCTTGCATCTAGCCCCTTTAAGTGATTGTGCGATAGATTGTGGCTTCTTGTGATTATGGATATTGCATCACCTAGTATTGCGAGACAATATTTTCTGGGATATATTGCTATGCAAATATAACCAATTGTTATCTATAAAATTAAAAAAAAAAAAACATTTTTTGAACATGTTGTCTTGATCTTGGGACTCATAAAGGTCATGTTTATGAAATATTCTCACATTAATGTGCTAAGTTTAACACTAGACCTGTTATCACAGTTTGAAATTTTGAAATTTTAATGGTTGCAATTGACGCAAACCACAGTGGCTGCAATTATTAAAGTAGTTCTGTATCATGTTCTCTGCAGAAAACTAAAAATCTACTTTCCTCGGAGTCTGCATAAAACCTCCTAATCCTGCTAATCCTCTACATTCTCAAATGCTTCTTTAGTTAATCTTGTATGTTTCAATCTTTCAAATGTTTAGAATGTGCCGTCTTCCAAAAAGATTAGATATACTGTAAAAATTGTTACAACACAGCCAAACTCTCCAACAACTGCGCATGTATCCAAGCATGAGCCGCTGGTTCCTCGCTGGAGCGGCAGAGATTGGCCAGTGAAGCGTGCGCTGATGTTATATGCTGTTACATAATATTTCACTTTTCATAAATCATTTCCACAACGCGCTCCGGGACGTGATGAAAATAGATGCTGATGGAGCAGGAAAATTCAACATCTCTGCTGCTACTGTTCGCTCCTTATCACAAGCAAGCAGCTAACCTAGCCACAGCGCTATGTTCATGCTAGCTGTGGAATTGGCTATCTCTCCAAACCAGAGGATTAAATACATTTGTAGTTGGCTGTGCCAACTTGATTTAATCCTGCCATGAACTCTTTCACCTAAATGTATGAACTTATCAATTTTTTGCCAGTCATGTGCCAAGAACTCCTATGACAAACTCTACCAACCACCATTTTTACATTGCTCGCTAGTCGCCAGTGTAAACAAATGTCAGACACAGAAGGAAAAGCATATTAACTGCTTAACTATTACATTTCCTTGCCCTTTTTCTGTCAACTGGGATAACAGGGATTAGCGTAGCATTGTCATGTGCTACTGTCCAAAGTATTTATTTATTTATTTATTTATTTGACAGGGACACTGTACATTAATAAACATTTCTGTAAATGTACCGGAATTAGCCAAAAGGCTATTTTTCATCCGTAGTCCCTGCATAGATGTAAATAGTCTCCCTGAGACAATAAAACATTCAAAGTGCAATAAAGTACAAAGTAGGACACAGTCATTACACTATACTAGCTAAATACAAATACAAAACAGTGCAAACAATAAAAGAATCATATGACGCATACACAGACAGGGGAAGATGGGGGAAGTAGCGACTTTCCAAAGTACTAGTATGCTAAAACAAAATTGTTTTAGTTTTTCTGTTTTTAGGTAGTTTTTGAGTTATTGTTTTTATGTGCATGCCACACGCTGCATGTTGACATAAAGTGTAGCTCAATGGTAGTAACTTTGCTGGGATAGTGTTGTGATCACAAACATTAGAAAACGTCAGTAGCTGATGATACAACAGACATGCTTAAGAGATGCATTTAAAGCCCTGTCCATACAAAGCGATATTTTATCAATCCAGTGTATCGTCCATACGAGCCCAGACTGGAAAGATCTCAAAACGCCATTTACGTGGCACCGTTGTTACAACGTCTCCACAACTTTTACTAAAACGATGACATCACAGCACCAGAGTGGTGTCTGTGATCCATTATCTACTGACCTTATAATGAGTTTTACTCATTGATCTATAATGGTTTCATTTTCACTGTTTACATTCCACAAAAGTTTACTGCGCGTGCGCTCTCTACATCTTGTTCTATTATCTGTGTTAGCGTCACAGCACCTCACACAGGCCTCGAAGATGAATTGTGCCGTTTTCACAGACCTGAGTCGACCCATGTGGAGGCACACATTTACTAAGCTGGCTTCGTGCTCACAAAGAAAGTTTCTGAAAATATAAGCATTTTGTCTTCGTGTGGATATAGTCTAAGATTGGTGTCTTTCTGGTTTAGCCAGTTTGCTCCAAGTTTACACCGAGTTTACTTAACCTTATTTGGGTCAATTCCATACCCTTTTTCTGATGTTATTTTGAACTAGGCCTGGAAATACTTGGGTCATATGGTACTGGGTGTGAAAAGGTTAAGAATTGCTGTGATAGGCAATAGAGAACAGGAAAATATTACTAAGCATTCATATTTAAAGTGCATAATATACACTCAAAAGACAAAGGGAGCTGTTTTTACTTTCTTACAAGTGAACATAAATTTTCAGAGCAGTGTCTACAGTGTGTATGGTAAAGTGCAGTGTCAGGCTCGAGCTCTGACTGCAGTTCCTGTGGGCAGCTGCTGACTCACTGTTCTCCTCTGACTGTCTGACACCGACCACGTCTCACTGCTGCAGAACAAACATGCATTTACTGTATATGTGCAAGGTGATGGAAAATTTGTAACCAAAAGGAACAGTATGACGTTCATAAAGGTAGAACAAGGAAGGGCAAGACAGCAATAACACAGCATTGTTTATGGGTAATGTACAATGGGAGGAAAATGTATTTGAACGCTGGAAAGAATGATTAAACAGTGTCTGCTTAAATCAAACACAGTCAGACAATTACATGTTATCATATTTTTAATGGCCATAACATGTAAACATTCTCAGTACAGGGAGGAAAAAGTAAGTGAACACAGGAATCTCACTGAACTGCAGCAGTTTTGTAAAGCTCAGTTCAGGTGAGGGTTAAGAGGTTAATAACCGCTATGTTACTTCATTTTTACCATACTATTTCTATCCCATTCCCATGCTATTCAACTAATGACTAACAAAACTAAAGTGGCACAATAACAGGCAGCTTAATCCACTTATAGCAGCCTGAATATCAGCACCAAATGAAGGAGCAGCAAATCCACATGTTATTTTACAAATTGTGTCAAAACAAGACTTAACTAGATCAAGGCTATACGGAACCATGCAGTCTTGTTTCAGCCTGTGTTAAAAAAGATGTAAGCCTGTGATCTTATGCCCTATCATGAGCCATTTACCATATGGTGCTGTTGTGTGTTCTCTCCACAGACATGAACGAACACAGCTCCCGCAGTCACAGCATCTTCCTGATCAACATCAAGCAGGAGCACGTGGAGACGGAGCAGAAGCTGTGCGGGAAGCTCTACCTGGTCGACCTGGCGGGGAGCGAGAAGGTACAGCCTGATTTTTGTTTTAACATCAGTACTTCGGAAGTTACGCTGCCGAATGCGGTGCTCGAAGTGACGCCTCAAGTCTTCAGTTTGCAATCAACGCAAGGGGACTCTCTGTTGCCTGCACAATCCCAGCACAAGTTCCCGGGCAAGTCCTCAGTAGTGCAGCCTCCTGTCGTTAAAGCGAGACACTGCACTGGATTTATTTTTTAGAGATCTTGATTTGAACCTTTTGCTATAGATTTCTGACATAAATATGAGGGAAAAGTATGTAAGAGTTTGGTCATTTTATGTTTTCATGTAAAGATAATTTATGCCTAAAAATGCCCAAAATTCACATATTTTCGGCAACCATATATAGGCCTACAGTATCTTTTTTAGCGGAAAAAAATATTTCCTTGTTTTTTGAAAGTCAAAATTCAATAAACCAGGGTAGGAATTAAATATTAACAAATCCCTCTGGAAAACCTTCAAAATATTGTTGAGGAAAGTCTGTCGGTGCTAGTGATATATATAAATATTGACGCCACAATGTGAAAAAGTGCATTTTGAGAAAATGGCCTTTGAAAGTACAATTTTACAAATAAATCTATCTAGAAGCATTGAGTCAGTGCAACAATTAAACATGATATTGTGAAAATTAGGGATTTTCTTTGCTTCCAGATGAAAGTTTATATGTTAAGAAAGAAAAAAGACTTTTGCCTGTATTGTCTTCGATTAATAAAGCTGGCAGATGGCAGATTCACATGTTGCAAAACTTGGGCTTGTATTTTGATGTACCACAAGTAATATTAAATCATTATGCTTATCTAAAGGCCCTCGCTGCTGATTCCAACAGCTTATCAGAATCCCTGTCACAATGACACGACCTAGGGCTGCACGATATTGAGAAAACATGTGATTTGCTGTACGTGGGGTGAATTACTGCGATAATGATGTCATTGCTAGACCGTCTCAACTCCTTATGTTCCTTTCAATTTTAACACAAATTGGGTCAAAACGAGACTCACAAAACCAAAAGCCAAAAATGGAACTAAATTTGTTTGTGTTTTTTTTTGTTTGAGGCTGAGATTGTAAGAAATGTGCCGATCTCAGTCAGATGAAGACACTGATTGTGGCGTCCTTCGATACTGATATTGCGATACAACAGCGATGTATTGTGAAGGCCTGTAAGACGAGCTTTCCCGTGAACCGGCCTGTCAGCCACGTGCACAGGGAACGAGGAGGGGCTTTCAGGTCCATTCAGGAGGAAGCGGGAGGGGCGGGGCTTGATCGTTTACCGCTCCTCGTTTTACAAACTTTCGGACTGTCGCTTTGAAGTTCAACGTCTTTGACAACAGCACAAATAAGCATGTACTGCACTGTGTTTAGCGTCTTAACCCCCACCTGAACCAAACACATTCACCCAAATCTTAAAGCTTCTTGAATAAAGCGTACAAAAAACGATGGAAAAAGAAAATGTCGTAATAGTGGCGACAACGCGAAGAAAAAGCTCCATTTAGATGAGTTTTGTAGGTCTTAGCTTTCAAATGAGGCATTACACTGGCCTATAGGCTGTAATCTTATGGATTTGGGTAAAGCTGAACTGGAGAAAATGCACTCTGTTAAGGCGGGGGTCAGGAGGTTAAGCCTTATGTGCAATATTGTGAAGTTCTGGGATCAATTCCTCAAAAACGTTTCCCCTCTGAGCCTCTTGTGTGCTGTGTTCAGGTGAGCAAGACCGGAGCTGCTGGGTCTGTCCTGGATGAGGCCAAAAACATCAACAAGTCCCTGTCAGCCCTGGGCAACGTCATCTCCGCCCTGGCCGAAGGAACGGTACGAAGCTTGACATTTACTATCTGTGCAATCAGATGCTGTGGCAAATGAACTGGATATATATATGTGTGTGTGCGTGTGTGTTCTGGCCTATAGAAAACCCATGTTCCGTACCGGGACAGTAAGATGACCCGGATCCTGCAGGACTCTCTTGGAGGCAACTGTCGCACCACCATGTTCATCTGCTGCTCTCCGTCCAGCTACAACGACACCGAGACCAAGTCCACGCTCATGTTCGGACAACGGTAACAACATCGCCGCTGAAACTGAAAAAAGGGATAAAGTCTGTCTGCGATGTCTCTCCTTTAGTTGTTTCTATTCCCTATACAACTTTTTGGAGAGAAATTTGGTCATATTCTTTGTTTTATGCAACTTTATTTATTTCTCTGTGACAGTGCGAAGACCATCAGGAACACGGCCTCCATTAACCTGGAGCTGACGGCCGAGCAGTGGAAGAGGAAGTTCGAGAAGGAGAAGGAGAAGAACAAGGGCCTGAAGGAGACCATTCAGAGGCTGGAGGCCGAGCTCAACCGCTGGAGGAACGGTCAGAAACATACCCATTCACAGATTCCTCAACCTTACTTTACTTTTTTTTTATCCAATATTTATTTAATCAACGTGCCCTCTCTGTATCCCCCCTTTATTCAAAATTAAAAAAAAAAAAAAAAGAAAGAACATGATGTAAAAGTTGTTTATGGTGACACTTTTTTGTCTTGGGTCTTAAGGCGAGACGCCGCAGGTGAACACACCGATTATTCATGCAGAGGTCAATGGTGAGATTTTTAGCTAGTTTTCTCCCTAAGCATCTCCAAACTCTCCCTTTACACTTGCTTCTTTTATGACGTGTTTTCCACTAGTGAGCCTTAAGTTTTCAGGAAGTCAATATCAACATGGCGGCACGGCGCTCCCTCGTCTTTCCCGCGCTTATTCATTCACGAATATCAATCTGTTTGGTATCTGTGTGTAGCACAAAAGGCGACCGAGATGATTCTGTCACCAAAATATGATCATTTCCATTCTATGAGACGTGAGAGATGTTTATGCACATGGGCTGACAGTAAAGAAATGTGGGTTGCGTTTTCCTGACGCCTCATTTACATTGAGTGCGTTATGTCCACGGCCCGTTTTTCGTACGTCAAATCACGCATTCTGGTTTACACAGAGTCCGCTGCTCTGTAGTCCTTCATGTAGTAATGTGGGCTTTTAATCACATGTAAATCAGTAATGCCAGCCTATTTTCTGAGTTCAAAATACTGTATAAGCGGCGCTTATATCCATTTCCGAGATTTACTCCTCCTCCTCCAATTGTCTGTGTACTCCTCTCTCCTCCTCTCCTTGTCTCTATACTCCTCTCTCCTCCTCTCCTTGTCTCTCTACTCCTCTCTCCTCCTCCTCTCCTTGTCTCTGTACTCCTCTCTCCTCCTCTCCTTGTCTCTGTACTCCTCTCTCCTCCTCCACTTGTCTCTGTACTCCTCTCTCCTCTTCTCCTTGTCTCTGTACTCCTCTCTCCTCCTCTCCTTGTCTCTGTACTCCTCTCTTCTCCTCCTCTCCTTGTCTCTGTACTCCTCTCTCCTCTTCTCCTTATCTCTGTACTCCTCTCTCCTCCTCTCCTTGTCTCTATACTCCTCTCTCCTCCTCCACTTGTCTCTGTACTCCTCTCTCCTCCTCTCCTTGTCTCTATACTCCTCTCTCCTCCTCCACTTGTCTCTGTACTCCTCTCTCCTCCTCTCCTTGTCTCTATACTCCTCTCTCCTCCTCTCTCCTCCTCCTCTCCTTGTCTCTGTACTCCTTTCTCCTCCTCTCCTTGTCTCTGTACTCCTCTCTCCTCCTCTCCTTGTCTCTGTACTCCTCTCTCCTCCTCTCCTTGTCTCTGTACTCCTCTCTCCTCCTCTCCTTGTCTCTGTACTCCTCTCTCCTCCTCTCCTTGTCTCTGTGCTCCTCTCTCCTCCTCTCCTTGTCTCTGTACTCCTCTCTCCTCCTCTCCTTGTCTCTGTACTCCTCTCTCCTCCTCTCCTTGTCTCTGTGCTCCTCTCTCCTCCTCTCCTTGTCTCTGTACTCCTCTCTCCTCCTCTCCTTGTCTCTGTACTCCTCTCTCCTCCTCTCCTTGTCTCTGTACTCCTCTCTCCTCCTCTCCTTGTCTCTGTACTCCTCTCTCCTCCTCCACTTGTCTCTGTACTTCTCTCTCCTCCTCTCCTTGTCTCTGTACTCCTCTCTCCTAATAAAGCCATTGATGACGTTGTCGCATCAGTCTAGTACTGATACTGCGTATTCCTGCCGCCAGTATTGGGCTTAATTATTTTCAAGGGTTGTGTTTGAGGGATATTTTGGTCAATCCTTCCTCCTTTCAAAGATCGTCAGTTTTTAAATGGGGTTTACTCTGGCCAATCACAAAGGTCTTTCAACACAAAAAGAAGAAACTAGACGAGAAAATGTGTGTCATTTTGTTTTATTTCGCGACCAGCAAAAACGGAGCCTAAGTGGTGTAGCGCTTATGTTCACCAGGAGAGGACGTGCCTGAGACGGAGAGGACCACTGCCGACGTGGTGAACCGCTATGAGACCATCGAGGAGCGCCCCGTCCTGGACAACGACTCCTCCTCCATCGTGGTGCGCATCTCCGAGGAGGAGCGGCAGAAGTACGAGGAGGAGATCCGCAAGCTCTACAAGCAGCTGGACGATAAGGTTTGAAAACTGTGAAAACGATGAACCGGAGCTGATGGAGCAGAATTGGTCAGGACTTACTGTGTGTGTGCTTTGCTCAGGATGATGAGATCAACCTGCAGTGTCAGCTGGTGGAGAAGCTCAAGCAGCAGATGTTGGACCAGGACGAGGTAAACCATAACACTCTGAAAGAAGTAATTAAGAGTTTAGTAGTTTACCCGTTGACTTGGAAGTAGACGCCATTGCTTTTCAGTGTTCTGTGTGATTTTTATTAGTTGTTTGTTACCAGAAAACACCGCGTCCCAGGCATCATGTTTTTGTAAAGATTAGCATTAGAGAGTCTAGTGTAGATTAGTCTGACTGGCCAGGCTAGATGCGGACAGTGATGACGCACATTTTTACTCAGTTGCATTTGCTTGTGTAGCTACAGAAGTTGTTCAACACATTTGATATAAAAAAGATCTCCTCTGATAATTCTAAACTGGAGACTTTCTTTCAACAGTATTGTTTATTTTATTTTAACGTTTCTAATGGATATGATATAGTCTTGACTAGAGATGCACCAATCCACTGCGGGTGTTGGAGCCGATACTGGCAAAAAGCAATATCGGGTATCGGCTACAAATATCCGATCCTGAACCGGTACCTGTTTTGGCTTTCACCAACAATCTAGACCAACCAACTAGATGTGTGTTTTTATAACCTGGAGAATTCAATCGCTGTCTTAGTTTTCACTTCCACAGATGTATTTTTAATCGCCGCTAGGAAGTTTTTTATTGTAACATTTCAATCAAGAAGGCAATACAGATGATTGCTGAAAAGGAAAGACTAAGCAGCACAAAGTAAAAAAAAAATACAAATTGTAGTATAAAAACAATAACGAGAGGGCATTTTTCAAATAACTTTAAGCCACTTTTACACTATAGAATTTAAGAGACTCATTTTTAAAAGGAATAAAATTGGGGTCTACATTCAGGAATCTATAGGTGAATAAAATGTATCCACAATTATCAAATCATTATACATATTTTCGAAATTGACACTATTACAATCTAATATGGGCAAATTGTTGTAAACCTTCAACCAATTATATAAATCAACCCAAAATATTGGTAGATATCAATGCATCTCGAGTCTTATTTTTATTTTAATTATTTTTTTCCTCTCACTTAAGTTTATCCTTTCCAAATGTTTGTGCTTATTCGTCTAAGTTTTCCTTGAGTCCAGTGTCTTCTCTCTTACCCCTGTCCCGTGTGTGCTGCAGCTGCTGGCCTCGTCCCGGGGTGATGGGGATAAGGTGCAGGCGGAGCTGGGCCGTCTGCAGGTGGAGAGCGACTGCGCTAAAGCCGAGGTGAAGGAGGTGCTGCAGGCGCTGGAGGAGCTGGCCATTAACTACGACCAGAAGAGCCAGGAGGTGGAGGAGAAGGGCCTGCAGAACCAGCTGCTGGCCGACCAGCTCGCCCAGAAGATGGTACGGACTTCATACAGGGGAGGGAGGGGAAGAATAAAGGGATTTACCATTTAAAGATTCACAGCAATGAAACTGATTTTTTTTTTTGCTTTTATGTTATTACTTTGTTCAATCTTTCTGTGTGATCCTATTTAGTTTGGTAGTTTCTTCTGCTGCTGCTACAGCACTCCGATCCTTACTTCCTGAACTAGACACAAAACAGTTTCACAATTTTAAAGCCCATTATCCATCCAAGTGTGTTCATCGTGGCTTCACTGATGTGCTGCCGATCAGTTGAACTGAAAGCTTGTATTCACTGTGCCATTCCAACTGCTGCCTGCAGAGGGGGCTCCAGGCAAAATTCTCACCAATCCTGGCACCTTATCATGCTGTTTTGTCCTTATATAGACATTCAAACGATAAAACACAGAACATCAATATAGAGGTGCATGATTTATTATCTTCGCTTTCAGGCCAGTCTGATGGAGCTGGAGGCGGAGCTGTCGCGCATGCAGGAAGTGAGCGGTCAGCAGAGGAAGAGGATCGCGGACGTCCTCAATGGACTCATGAGGGACCTGAGCGAGTTCAGCAGCATCGTGGGCAACGGCGAGATCAAACTGGTCAGTCCCTACGCCACGACCAACTATCGCCATACATCACAATCTAAACCAACAAAACAGATCAAACCAGGCGTCTGTCTTCACTTAACAACACGACTCTGTCCACCTTATGCAGTGTTGCTTGTGGACTATAGCTGGGTTTACACTGTGACATGTTTTTGAACATGCTAACTGTGACTGACTCTCATACGAGGAGAGCCTTAGCCCACAGAGGTGTTTTACTCTGTAAAGAGTGATAACACACGACTGACCTGCTCACACTGTACGAGTGACATGTGTCTTAGTGATGGAAAGAGCACTCCAACTATTTTTTGATTTTTTTTTAGTAAAGACCATGGTTTTGTAGAAAGGCTGCTCTGATGAGCCTTTAGTGTTGTATTCCAAACGTTTTAAAATACACTTTATAATGCGTGACATCCCATGGTATTTACCACAAAGAAATACCACATAGTTATATCTGCACTTTCGTCCACCAGATGGCGGCACAAAACTAGAGATACACAAAGAAACAACAAACCTATGTCACTTAGAACATGAAATCATTTTCTTTCTTTTTTTTACTCTTCTTGATGAAATTGTAAAAAAAAAAAAAAAAAGATAAGTAACTTTGAAATCATATTTGTAACGATACGTATTGCTATATTAATGATTATGATAAGTAACATATTTACCTTAAAATGTAGACAGAAAACAGTCATGTGTCCAAATGTGTCTTCAACAAAATGTAAATGAGCACAAGACAAAAATGCCTCCAAACACATAAAAGCAGCACATAAACAGGTTTATTGCAGATACCAGATACTTCATTGAATCAAAAGCTAAACTTCTCATTTTATAAAATACTTCAAGAAACAAAACTTTGAGACACACTGGAACTGGAAGTGCAAAAAAATCAGCTAAATACACTAACCAGGACTATTTGGACTAAGTTCATCCTTTTAATTCAATTTATAAACTTAAAACTTAACATATTTCCTAAAAGGATTGAAAGTATCGATACTTAGCATTGATACATGGCAAGTATTGCGATATATTGCAATACGGACCGATATGAGTTTTTCTAAGGCCGATGCCGATATTTCTGGGATTTTTATTGGCCGATGGCGATATGCTCGGCTGATTTTTTTTTACCGATATTTTGGCCGATTTTTCCAAATGTCTGGCCGATAGCCAATAATGTAAAACCCCCAAACTAAACTGTCCCGTTTGGTTCCAGCCGGTGGAGATCAGTGGAGCCATCGAGGAGGAGTTCACCGTGGCGCGCCTCTACATCTCCAAGATCAAGTCGGAGGTGAAGTCCATGGTGAAGCGCTGCCGTCAGCTGGAGAACATGCAGCTGGAGTGCCACCGCAAGATGGAGGAGACCGGCCGCGAGCTGTCCTCCTGCCAGCTCGTCATCTCCCAGGTCAGACTCACAGCTGCCGCCCCAAACACTGAAGGCGAGGCGTGAAAATAGCACTTTTCCATGCAGCGGCCAAGAAAGAAATAGACTAAATTCACCCTTTACAACCAAATCTCCACCTTACACTAGCAGCTCATACAGACTCCACATTCTCCAGTCTTAGAAAAGATATCCAAAATCCCCTCTGAATAAGCTTTATAACTGATATATCAGCAAAATAAAACCTTTAGACTCTTTTCATTCTATAGAAGTCCTGTCCGAAAAATTATGCAATTTAAACCATTTGTATGTGTTAATTGACTTATTCGTATATGAAGAAAATAAATAAACTTGGTTAACACTTTATTTTGCACTACCCTTGCCAAATTTAGTATAATGCTAAGGTGCTCTGTAACAATGTGTAATAACCTGTACCTATGGGTTTCATACACAATATGGTGTAATGTCTGTTTGTAGTGGAGGTACATCATGTAATAAGACCCTGGGCCCGATCTTGTGCATCAAAACGGAGACGATAGCGTGACATTTTACTTTGTGATCTTGCCACTCCAGACTTAGCGCATTTAAGTGGGTTGGGACACACACATTTTCCTCCAACCAGATTGACTCCGCGTCCAGGAGAGTGGCTGTGTGGGAGTGGGGGGTGAACATGTGCTTTTGTTTTGCTTCGCATTCACGCCGAGCGCGGGCCGATCCGCGCCACAGCGGACGCTGTAGCTCTTTTTCTCTCGAGACGTGAACATCGTTTAGCTCACGATGGGGTAAATAAAGTTTTTAGTTTGACCTGTGAGAGCCTAAGGCTTAAGAAAGAACGCAAGACAGCGCAATGTAAACGAGGAAGTGAATGTGAGCCGTGTTTCCATCAGTGCAGTCACCTCCTCTTGTCACGCCCCCTCACAGGTGGCGGAGGCGAATGGCACATATAGCGCCGCCACTTGGAAAATAATTCGCCAAGAGCCTGCGCCGGCCCGTGCGCCGCCACAAGATCTGGCTCAAAGACTCTAACCTTAAGCCAAGACAAAACTTAATAAGTGATTGTCTGTTTCCAGCATGAGGCGAAGATCCGCTCTCTGACGGAGTACATGCAGAGTGTGGAGCAGAAGAAGAGGCTGCTGGAGGAGAGCCATGACTCCCTGAGCGAGGAGCTGGCCAAGCTGCAGGACATGGGTCAGTCAAATAATCATTAAAAAAGATGTGGTATAATGTGTCAGAACTGATCATCACTGTGTGTTTTCAAACAGATAACTCTCAGGCTGAGGAGAAGGACGGAGAGAAGGGAGAGACCGAGGTACTGACGCTTAAACACCAGTGAATACCATTATGTCAGTACGCCACCAGCACTGAGCCCTCTCCTCTCTTTGTTAAACAGAAGGGTTCCCGGCAGCAGAGCGAGACTCACCGCGGGCTGCACCACAAGCAGCTGTCCCGCCTGCGTGATGAGATCAACGAGAAGCAGAGGCTGATGGACGAGCTGACCGAGTGAGGAGCACTCTTTCACCTGATGCTACTACTGTACTGTAGGCTTCACCAGAAACCTCACTCCTGTCTGTGTTTGTGCTCAGCCAAAACTCAGCGCTGCAGCTGGAGCTGGCCCAGGTCCGCTCCGACTTCGACCGCCTGAAGAGCCAGGACTGCACCAAGAGCGAGCGCCTGCAGGAGCTCTCGTAAGTCACTGCTACCATAAAAGTGGAAGGAGAAAGCCTGAAATCTTTTCATTTTGTGTCAAAGAAAACAAAACAAGTTAATTGGAAACGTCATTCATACGATTGAGTCCTGACCCCATGTTCACTGTTAGGTTCCTGCACGAGCGTCACGAGCAGACCAAACAGGACCTCAAGGGTCTGGAGGAGACCGTCGTAAGTTCATTTTATTTGTAACTTTGTTGTATTCTTGTATAGATACAGACGGCAACGTGTCATACATGGGGGCGTGGCCGAGCCGGGGGGAAGAAAACCCCTCATGGAAATCACAATTTCTCACTATTATTTAATACACACAGTTTTGTTGTCCAGATTGCCCAGTAGAAGTGAGAAGAAGAAAAAACATCTCTTAAGCTAGCATTAGCATATCAAGCATGAAGCTAATGTTAGAATCATGGTGATCATTGTCCATTTTTTACACACTTTGCTCCTCTCTATGTCTCTGTATCTCTATTTACTAGAAAAATATATTCATAATTCAGCTATGCCATTTTGCCGGACCGGAATGGTTGCATTCCCACATTGCATCACTAGAGTCGCTGCCTTCGAAACAGCAAGTTAACTTTCTCCTGCAGAAGCTCCACATTTCTCTCGCCTCACAGGACACCCCATAACACACCCCTCACCTGCCCCCGCACCATGTCAACACAAACATGTGCAGGGGTCGCAAATGTTTGAAGCAGTAGACACAGCTAGCTAACAGTTAGCGGCTAACACAGTCAGAATTTAAGCATTATGGCAGAAGTTTACAAAAGATCGTGAGCTGATAAACATCTGACTAACTTCTAATCCTCAGGAAATGACAGTTTCTGAAATAATCCAATATTATCTACAAGAAGCTGTCATCATTTTCCTCCATATGGTTACATTCACCGGGAGGATGTGAGGCGTTCAAGAATTGCGTAAAATAAAACCTCTGCACTATAAATGTAGTTCTAAATGGAAGTATTATGGTCTAAATGCCAAAACACAGACAGTTTGGCAAATAATCATATACGTAATTACTTTGCTACTTATTTATGCATGATCATATACGATCTGTATCTATACCTATCAATCGTTCTTGTATTAATCCACCTGTGTTTCCTTGAAAGGCCCGCGAACTCCAGACCCTCCACAACCTGCGCAAGCTGTTCGTTCAAGACCTCACGTCGCGGGTTAAAAAAGTAAGACGTCACACACACCAAACTCACATTTCATGTTTTGTTTTTGACTCCGGACTCTGTTTGGAGCCTTTAAATCTTAGGAAAGATATTTTCACACATAATATTTGTTAGTAATTACCAGCCTTTTTCCCAACAGAGTTCCGAAATGGAGCCTGATGATAGCGGGGGGTCTTGCACCCAGAAGCAGAAGATTTCCTTTCTTGAAAACAACCTGGACCAGCTTACAAAGGTTCACAAACAGGTACCAATGCTTACACAGCTTACGCATATCTGTACGCAAATGCATCAGCCCGATATTATTATGCTGAAGCTATTTATCAGGACGCGGCGATCTCGACTATTCATGACCAATCAAGAAAGCATGCCTTGAAAAACACGACGAAAACACATTGGAAAAGCACAGTGACGCAGCGGTTAGCGGGTCCCGGGTTCGATTCCCACCTGGACGGAGCCTTTCTGTGTGGAGTTTGCATGTTCTCCCCGTGTTTGTGTAGGTTTCCTCCGGGTACTCCGGTTTTACGCCAAGATTCCCCTGAAAAAGACATTATTAATCTCATTGGGACAATCCTATGAGATAGTCCCAAGTAAAGATAAATGTGACAAAAATCTGAAGCAAACGCAACAAAGAATGGACAAAAAGGGACAAAAAAGTGACACAATAAAAACGTTTCAAGTAAAGCAACAAAAAAGTTTCGATCAGTTTTGTAGTTCTAAGCTTTCCAATGAGGCTGCAAGCTCCAGTCGAGAAGCTTTTAGATTTGGGTAACGCTGAACTGGAGAAAACGTGCTGGGTTCAATTTGTGCGTTCGATTGATGTCAAAGGCTCCACTGGGGGCCGATGCTCAATGATCATCTGTTCTGTTCTCCGCTGACTTGTTGTGGCTGGCTCTCACAGACAGGGGCCTGTCTGCTGCTTTATGATTGATTCATGAATGTAAAAAATAGAACAAAACTACAATTTTAATGTGATTTTAATGTAGAAAATATGTTGAAGCCGTGTATCATATTCTCAACATTTTGGGGAAATGGCCTGACACTTGAGCCCAAACAATAGAAGCATTCCCACAAAATCCAAAAGAGATATCGCAAGACCTTTTGCTTGTTTCCCCCCTAACATTTTAGTCTTTATGTCAGAGTCTCAGTTTACAATGCTTATTGGATGACGTTTTGTCCACTAGCGAGCCGTAGATTCCCAGGAAGGAAATACAACATGGTGGTTCAACTGCCTTTTCCGCCATGCTTATTCATTCACAAATACTGTTTGGAATCTACATGCAGCACCAAAGGCGACCGAGAAGATGACCTTGTAATCCAAATATGGTCATTTCCTTTCCGGGAGACAGCAGCGGCTAAAGACCGGAGACATATACTCGCACATGCACAGACGCTTCAAAACTTTAGGACCTGTTTTGTCCAAATGAGGTTTTCATTCCACTCTTGCAACAACATCTCCACTTTAGCTGCTCCTGCAAACTCCCAACTCTCCAGTCTGGACCATGACCATATTTAGAAGTTTTTTTCAGAGGGATGTTTAAGTATCTAATTCCCAGTCTGTTTCATTGAGCTTTGAATCCAAAAACAGCAATGGTATGAGCCTGAAAGATTTGTTTTTCATATTTCCCCTAAACGTTTGACCCTGGATAAAGCACAAAGTGAGAACCCTCATATCTGTACAACTGTAAAGAGTGTTGTATGCTCCCCTCCGTAACAAACTCTCGCCTTGTGCGGCAGCTGGTTCGTGACAATGCAGATCTGCGCTGCGAGCTTCCAAAGCTGGAGAAGCGTCTGCGGTCTACTGCTGAGAGAGTTAAGGCCCTGGAGACTGCACTGAGGGACGCCAAGGAGGGCGCCATGTTGGACCGCAAACGCTACCAGCAGGAAGTGGACCGCATCAAGGACGCCATGAAGGCCAAGAGCAACATGCGGCGCCCCCACGCGGCACAGATCGGTACTGCACTTTTATTAAGAGGATAGTAGTATTAAATGTCTTAGAACGACTCATCTGTTATTCTTCAGAGATAATCAGGGTTTCAGGAGGGCATTAAAACGCATTTAAAGTCATTCAAGTATCACATTTAATTTCAACTCCCATTTGCCCCATTTGTTTTTTTTACACAATTCTTTCTTATTTTTGCCACCAGTTTGTTCTCGTTTTCCCAATTTGTTTCCTAAATTTTTGCTAATTTTTATTACTAATATTTTCCCTAATTTTCCCCAATTTATTCCCCATTTTTTAGCTTATTTTTCAATTTATTCTCCTTTTTTTTTTCTTGACCCATTTTTTAAAACCATTTTTTTCCTTAATTTTGCACAGTTTCTCCTAGTTTTCCATAGCTTTTTCTCTTCTGTTGTGAGCACTGCTTTTATAGGCTTCATGATTTGATTTCTATGACTTGTATCTTCTCTTTAACATAATATGGTACAATCATAGCAGGGCTGTGTTAATGAAGCTAAGCAACAGCAAACTGACATTATGAATTGTACTTTTACTTTTACTTTTCACTGATATTGCCTGGGAAAGTCAGCATTATAGTATAATCTACTGTGGACACCTGAGCCTCAGTGTTCTGGTACTTTACTTTAGAATAAAGTAAGTGACAGCGAGCCACTACTGGACGTCGCTGTTAAATGAACTTTGTCCTTTCTCTCTCTCTCACAGCGAAGCCAGTGAGACCCAAGCAGCTGCCCGTGTGCTCGCCCACGAACCCGTTCTACACGTACATCCGGGCCACAGAGCAAGCCAACGCCTACAGCAACGCCCTGTTCCAGAAGACGGCCCCCCCGCAGAGCAGCAGTGTGGTCAGCGCCACCCCCAACTCTGTGCAGACCAACACGTGAGTCCAAACAGGAGGCTCTTACTACATACAGCAGGAGTTCTCAAACAATAAACAAACAATAAAGGCAAGGCATGTTTATTTATCGTACACAAGGCAACTCAATGTGCCTAAAATTGACTGTCTGAAGTATTCTTTTTTTCTTTTTTTTAATTATTATTATTAAAAGTGGTCATTGCATTTAAACTGCAACATAAATAGTAAAAAAAAGTAAAATGCATTTGTTTAATAATTTCATGATCAGAGTGAATTTTAGCACAAGCAAAAAATACACAATATTGTAATTTATTTAAAGGAGTAGGCCACCGTTTTTAAATAAGATATGTTCTTACCTGAGCTTAGACGAGTTGATGTGTACCTGTCTGGTTTTTACGCATGCGCTCAGTCGCGTAAAAAGAGCAGACGGCGGTAGCGTTTAGCCTCTCCTCCTCTCCTCTATAGCTCCAAACGGGAGTGAAGTTAGAAGCGACCAAGCTCTACAGTTACATGAGCCTTTACACGATCCAAGTATAGTCACACAAAATTAATCATGTCGATTTTCTAAGCGGATAAAAAGAGGAAGTAATATTGCAAGGCGTAGTAATATTACTACGCCTTGCAATATAGTTTGCCATTGATGAAAGGAGGAGAGGCTAAATGCTAACGCCGTCTGTGCTCTGTTTACGTGACTGAGCACACACGTAAAGACCAGACAGTTACGGATCAACTCGTCTAAGCTCAGGTAAGAACATATCTCAGCATTTAAAAACGATGGCCTGTTCCTTTAAGAAAAAAACATATCAAGAGTAAAAATCAGGCCTATGATGGACACTCCAGAGTTGTAATGAGAGACATGGTGCTGCCTGTCGTCTGTGAGCTCCTGAAAGGAGGTACAAAGGATGGCACTGAACATGCATCACTCAGACGCTGTAATGGGAGTTCATGGCTGACAATGCACATTCACTATGATAAAGTTATTTCCAAAGTCACATTTTCTTCATTTCTGTTTAGATTTATCCAGATCATGTCTATATTTTCTTGGGTAATTACCAATTTAAAATTTTAAAAGCTCCCAATTTTTCTCAAACTAAACCTTCTTGTTTTACACCACTGTGCTTCAAATTTATGAAAAACATGTATATTAATAGTAACACCTTAATGATTAGTGGAGGGTGTTAAAAGAATATTAATACTAATACCATTTTTATACAATGATTTTGATATAAGCCAGTCTCATTGGGGACCTCAGGAGCTTAAATTAGCAGCTGTGTCCAAAGGTGCCCCTACAGGCCAAAGCTGCAACTGCACTTATGGTAACACTACAGGTTCTGCTTTGGCAACAAAAGTCACACAGAAGATTAGTTGTCCCTTACCTAAATATACAGATGTGCATTCATGTGTGTTAATTTTCATCTTTCAGAGTTTCCACAGCACTAGGCTACAGAGCAGGGAAATACAACGGGGACATCCTGGAGTCCTTCCCTCTCAACATCGACAACGGTCAGTTCCACCGCTTGGCTCTGTGGCACTAAGTCAAAGTAAATGAACCAATGAATAAAGATGTTTCTGTTTTGTGTTATAAAGGCAACAGCATCAGCGACACGAGAGACATCAATGACAACAGGTGAGGACGAGGACAGAGTCTGAGTCTGTGCCATTAAAGTCTGAGGCACATCTATATTTCCATGACATACAAAACAATCCATAATGAATTTAGTCAATTTAGTCTTTCACTTTGTTTTGTTTATTAACTGACGAACATACCTGGAGATATTAGTTATAGTTTTAGTTTTTCTTTTAGTTTTACTGTTAGTCAGCAAAACAATGACTTTGACTAAAATCCTGATTTATTATTTGAATCGTGGATATTTTGTTTCTTATTGTTCTTGTGCTTGTGCAGGCCTGAGGTCCACTGTGGCAGCCAGGCGGATGACTCAAACCGACACTACATCATCCAGCATCAAGAGACCGCCGCCAGTTAATGCAATGGTCAGTCTACTCTGGTTATTGATTCTTTCACACCGACTACAGCAATGCTCTGACTGCAAAACACTCTCATCAAACAAATGATTCAGGGTCAAATGATGAAACAAATTTAATCAACTGCAGTCCTTTGGAAATATTATTTAGATCAGGGGTCCTCAGACTTTTTTCTCTGGGGGCCACATTTTTGTTCCTGACTGTGATGGGGGGCCGGACCGGGTTGGCTATAATATAGAATTGTATGACAGACCAAAATGCCTCATTGTGAAGTAGAGATTACTCGCCTGCACAGTCGTCCCCACGACTATATCCACAAGATCAACACTTGATTCAGGCACATATTTGTTTCACTGTAGTGGTTTGCAAAAATAGTAATCAAGTCTTCACACTTTCTTTTAATTTCCATTTATTTTTATTTTCACATAAAACATCATTATGTAATGTGACCTAAGTAATAACTTCTTACACTTGTTTTGTGCTTTACAAGCCTGTGTCACAAGTTTCTCAAAGTACTGTCGTCATTATTCATTCTCTCCACACTCTGTGGAGGTAAGCTTCATTTTCCACGTGGCTATAATGTGTTTATTTTCTGATCTCTTATGTCAGTGCCCTCTGCTGGACACCTGTGGAATTATTTTTTATTTATTCAAACTGCCCCCTAGTGGCTGGAATGAGTAAACTGGTTATTTAGTTAAAACATCCTAACTCCGCACAGGAATGAGCTAGAAACTTACTTTTTCCTTTTACATACTCAGGGATTTGTGCTCTACAAGTCGGGGGCCGGATTAAATCATCTCGCGGGCCAATTTTGGTTTGATTTATTTTGAGGACCCCTGATTTAGATGGTGTTTATTTGAGTGTTGAGTATTTGTATGAGTATTTCACACATTGCACTATGCTACCAGAAGAGGGTGCTATTTGATTGAATTTTCAGTTGCATGGTGGAACAAATGTATTTTTTATTTTTCCTAGTTATCCAGAGTGTTGTTGATTTCTGGATATATATATATATTTTTTAAATTCATGCAGTCCTTATATTTGAAGAGTTTAGTGGTGCTAGGCTAATGCTAGGCTAGCGCATGTCTATGGTAACTTGTAGCCTGCATTAAAAACAGTCTGACCTAAGCACAGCGCACCTGAGGCAAATCACTTTAAACACCAGACTACCTATATAAATGTGTATGTTGACTGAATATTTTTTTTGTAAATATAACCATTTTGCATTTAAAAGAACTTATATTTGAGCAGCATCAGCTTCCTGGTTGTGAGCTACGCAGTGGCGGAGTGATCTGCTCGGTTACCGGATCTACAGTAGTTTGTTTTTCCTGCGGCCGCTTTACTACATGTGGAAGTCACAAAGGAGCTTTCTACAAATCAAACATGGCAACGTTTGGAGGACGATCCCATGATTTTGAAGACGTTTTTAATGCCGGCTACTAGTTACCATAGACATGCGCTAGCCTAGCACCATTAGACTCTTCAAAAATAAGAACTGCATGAATTAAAATATATATACATAAATCAACAACACTCCGGATAACTAGGAAATGAGGTCCTATGTCAAAAATCCTGAAATATCCCTTTAATCTCTTAAAGCCTTTAGCCTTTGCTAAGTGCATTTCCTCCAGTTCGGCTTTACCCAAATCTAAGGGTTCTAAGACGTTAAGTATTTTCATTTTATTGTTACACAACACACATTGTCCTCTGCTAAACTCTAACTCTGACCTGTGTGTGTGTTTCAGATTGTGACCGATCACTGTTCCTGTCCGGCCTGCATGCTGCCCTCCCCCTCCTCTGCATCGTCACTCCTCTCTCACCTGTACCCCAGTACTTTGTAGATGAAGCCCTCCTCCCTCCGTCCTCTCCCTTGAAACGCCACTCCAGGCGCCAAGTCCGGCCTTCGTCCCCCTTCAATCAACAACAGCATTGTTTTTTTGTTTTTTTTTTGTAACGTAACTTCGTCCGACTCCCCTCCTCTCTTTCGTTGACTCCCTGGCACCTGCTTTCTTTAGTCCCATGTTGTAAATAATAGTCCGTACACACACACTACTATGGGGTTTTCTGACCAGCAACTGTCCGCCACTTTGCGCACCCCTGGGCATACCTGACCCCCCCCCCCCTCTCTCTCCTCCATAAATTAACCTGTAGTGTGTTAACGGCGGCGCGTAACAGAAGAAGCTCTTGGCGCCGCATGCATGTCGCTTAGCTTAGGGTTAGCTCGTCAGTCTCTGCATGTGTCACGGCTCCGAGCTCTGGTATGGCGGACGTGGCTGAGCGACTTGGACAGATGCTGAAACGGTTTAAACCCATGCCCTTTAAAATAGATTTCACCCCAGGGTTTGTTTGTTTGTTTGTTTGTTTTCTTCTGGTTGTTGTTGTTGTTTATTTGTAAGATAGAAATAGACAAAAAAAAAGAAAAAAGTGCAAAAATGACATCAGGGAAAGTGAACCATTGCGATGTGTATCTTTGTAAATGCTTAGAGCTTTATGTCAAAACCTGTTATTCTCTTTACTGTGAATTTGAAAACATTTCGGACGGTTCCTCTCATTGTACGTCATTGTAATATCTTTACTAACCAGAAAATGTAAACGTTGGTGTTTGGTATATCTTTAATTCATTCCTATATCGTGGTTGAAGGATGACCAGAACTGCCAAAACAATACCTTCTGAAGATGAAATTTGAATAATTAACAATTGACAATTTCAATTTTCTATTTTTTTTTAAATAATTTATTCTTAAATTGACTTACTATATACAGTGGGGAAAAAAGTATTTGGCCAAAATCCAATAGAATGTCTATGTGAAACTGACCAAATACTTTTTTCCCCACTGTATGTGTATTTGTATATTCACTGTAAATGTCAAACTGAGTGAATGCAACAGTGCAAATGGCTTGTAATTTGTGAAGTCCAGTTAAAAATGAAGGTTAACTGTTTCATACATGTCAAGATAATGATAATAATAGATACAGACGGCATCTCTGGAGTCGCCCATATATGGTCATGTTTGAAAACAGTTAAAGGGGGAAAACAATTAAGAAAAATCTCTAATTATTAAAAAACTACTTCAACAATCGCTGAATTATGAATATAGTTTTCTACAAAATAAAGATAGAAAGACATGGAGAGGAGCAAAGTGGTTCAACAGCCCATAAATACATAAAAAACGTAAAAAAGAATGCTAACATTCTAACATCGGGCTAATGCTAACGGTTAGCTAGCACTAGCTACAACTGCCGTTTTTTCACTTCTACGGAACAATCTTCTGTGAGAAAATATCCATATGGGCCCGATTTAGGCTTGACTTTATTTATGTGTGATAAATAAGTGCATATTCCACCAGAAAATGGCTAAAAGAGTGGAAAATGGTGTTTCTCTAAAGATTCTATTTTCCCCCTCGGCGAAGCCACGCCCCCTTCTATGACGAGATGCCGTCTGTAACTATAGAGTGGGTTGGTGAACTCCATTCTGAAAGCGGATTGGAGGATTGGTTAATCCCGCCCATTTAATTTGCACACGGAGACAGAGGCACAGCAAGCTAATGAACAATAGCGTTCATGAAGCATGGATTATTTTGAGATTTCTACTTTTCTTTATTTGTTTGTTTATTGTCGTGGCAGTTCTGGCTCTCCAAAGACTTTTCCTAACCACCATAAACAAATCTAAAACCATCCATCATGGAATAATATACATACAAAACACACATACAACCAAGACGTATTTTTGCAAAGCTGAATCAAAAGGGACACGCCGTTATTGCGAGCGCTGTGTAAAAAAGTCGCACAAACCAAAGTTTTTATTCAGTTAAATAAACCGTCCAACGAAAAGTTATCCGGTTCCGACGTCGTCTCAAAAGTAGACGCTCTTGCAACAGAAGAACACCTGACTTTAAAGTGACCGGTTCGCCGAAATGTATCAAGTTAAATCAAACAGAACCGTCCCTAGCTGCAAGTGGCTCGCGCACATGTATGGAGCAAACCACTAGGGGGGCCCCCCAAAAGCTGAATCAAACGCCTTACTTGTGGAGAGCTGTTGTGCAATATTCTGTGTAGATTTATTTTGTATTATGATTATATTATATATGCTACATAATATTCCTTTTTTCTTGTTTTTCTCCGTTAAAACAAGTGGCCCTCCTAAAATATCTGCCGTGGGGCCCCCCAAAAAAGCTAGAAGCGGCCCTGGTAATCACTAGCATGCTACAAGTCTGTGCTGAAAGTTGAATGTCAGGCTCCACACCATTCCAAAATCAAACCACTTGCTTGTGTAATCCATACATTTCTTATAGTTTTTTTTGCCTTGTTTTTGAGTGTGGTACTAACTTTTAAGAAGGTGTTGGCAACGTAGGATTTGTTGAAACAGGAAGTTGTTTGCCGTCCCAAACTTAGCAGCCACTAGTTTTGAGGACTGTCAAGAATGATGCCGTTGATTCTCTCTATGAAAAATCCTGACCAGCCAATCAGGATGGAGGAAGACGGCATGGGCGTGTGTGAAGACGAGCCAGGTTCAAATGCATTTTTTGAGCGGATGATTCATGCTGGGAGAAGAAAGAGTCACCAAAGTCAACCAATAGCATTTATTTTCCTATCCCGAGACCTTCTATATATGTAAAGATTGGAGATATAAGACGCGTTACTGTATATTTTGTATGTAAACTAGATTTAATTTAAGTTTCTTTTGACGGCTGAGCCACTGCTATGACTCCAAAAGAAATACGATGGGTCATCATTTGTTTTGGCTTTGATTTGTGAAAGAAAAAATTGCAACGTTAAGTCAAATATCAACAAATAACATCTCAGGGCCGTGCATCCGCGATCGCTGATCATTTTTACTGGGACACACACGACGGGATATGTCATTTATAAATTGACAAGAACAGGGTGTGTGTTTTCTTTCCTAAGTGTTGAGGATGTTTTGTTTTTGCAGCGTGAACATAGCGCTCATGCTTTTTCTATGGGTCCAATGTATAAGTATCTAAAATGGAAAATACCTACTGTTTCCCCGTCTATTTGAGCCACCATTATGTACACGTGCATTATCGACCTGTAATTAACCATGCTAAATGCTGACGGGTTGTGTCCGGAGGTTCCCAGATGTTGTTATTCCCCTCCCCCCGTATATTATTCTGCCGCGGCTGTAGCGTCGACATGAAGAGAACAGATCTGTACATACCACCCTCACTCTGCTGTAAACTCTATGTGCTGTGTGTTGTAGAGCAAATATCAATAAACTTGTAGAAATGATGGCGCTGTGTCGTTTGTATGTCTTACGTGGAATCCGTCCTGCGTCCGTCCATAGGCTGCACCAGGGGCCTCACGGTCATTTGGGGCAGGGGCCAAAAATATTTACAGGGTGGACAGGGCCCCCACGGCGGGTCACGGGACGCATATACTGTAAAGGACTGTGGCCTCATGAATAAACGGCTTACACTTATTGCGCTTTATGACAAGGCCGCGGGAACCCAGGGTGCTGAGGGCGCTGCAGCACCCCCCCTGGTGGATAGTTTGTGAACTGCAGGCAATATTAACCCCTTGACTCCCACCTGAATCGAGCACATTTTCTCCAGCTTTACCCCCAGTCCAAAAGCTTCTGGAAAAAAAGGTGTGAAAATAACAACAAAACTGAGACGAAAACAAGGATGAAAATGTGAAAAAAGTGAGAAAACATTGACAAAAAAGTGACAAAAATGGACAAAAATTTGACAATAAAGTGAAAAAAAATTTACGAAAAATTGCGAAAAAAGGACGAAAAAGGGATAAGAATTAGACAAAAAAATGCGAATAATTAGACGAAAATGTGACAAAAAATGTACAAAAAATGACACAAAAAAAGACAAAAAAATTGACAAAAAAGTGAGAAAAAATTTGACGAAAAATTGAGAAAAAATGGATGAAAAAGTGATAAGAATTAGACAAAAAAATGCAAATAATTTGACGAAAAAGTGACAAAAAAGTCACGAAAATTTGACAAAAACTAGATGACTGCCCCAAAAAAAAAAAAATGATGAAAAAAAACTGATGTGAGGAAAAAGATCCATTTAGCTTTGTAGTTCTTTCAAATGGGGCCAAGCTGAACTGGAGAAAATGCTCTCGGTTCAGGCAGGAGTTAAGAGGTTAATAAATAGGATTTATGCACGGAAAAAGTATTTTGGGGGTAAATTTTGTCCCTCAGCACCCCCTAACTAAAATATCTTCCCACGGCTCTGCTTTATGAGCCTGGGGCAGACTGACCATTTACCATGTGGCTGTAATATGCTGTTTATATTCTGATCTCTTATTATGTCAGTGCCCTCTGCTGGACACGTGTGGAATTCTTTCCTACGTTAATTTAAGCTGCCCCCTAGTGGCTGGACTGAGCAAACTGGTTATTTCTATAAAAATCCATAACTCTGCACAGGAATGGGATAAAGACTTACTTTTTTTGTGCCATGCTCCTCAAAGGGCCACATGACCTTGACACATGCGGTTTAGAGTCTTTTGTAGTCGTTGTGGATGAGGTTCGTTATTTTTTCTCATGGTAAAGCGGCCCATTCACTTTGGCAAAAAGCCTCCAGTTCCTGTAAGTTCCTGGGCCGTCTTGCAAAAAACGAACGTCTGATCTCTCCCCACAGTCGGTCAATGATTTTGAGGTCAGGAGACTGAGGTGGCCATAAACGGGACCTTCACTTCATTCTGCTGGATCCAGTGGCCTCAGCGAAACAACTCCATATTTTACAGTAGGTATGGTGCACTTTTTTGTTATCAGCAAGGCCAATGATGGCCTACGGTGAAAGACAAATGATGGACTACGATGGAAACTGATGAAAAGTCGCTCCCAGGCTCAGACTTTTCAAGGCTCTCAATCTGGATTGCACCTATAGCCTGACCTGCTGAGATTCAAGCAAACAGAAAGAAGAGATGGCAAACTCTTGGCGACCCAAACTACAGACCACACCCAAAGAACCACTGCTCACCCATCTGATGATGTTAGGGAACTATAGATCTCCTGCTGCCACTGAAGAAAGGACTTATCCCCAAACTTCTGTCATGGCCATGTCTGCTCCCTTCACAACAGGACTGACAGAACATTTCACTTTTCATACTTTATGACAGATGTGAAATCCTATTATATCAGTTCCCCCGGCAAAATGAAGCTGCTTTCTGGATCCCAAGATCAACATCGAACTGTGATCTTTGGGTCTCAGAGGGGTTCACTAAAGCACTGTGGGAGTCTTCTCTGTAAGATGTGGCCTGATGTTTAAAAAAAAGTGATGGATTTGGGTCAAACTGAAGTGGAGAAAATGCCCTCGGTTCAGGCGGGGTTAAGAGATTAAAGTCAGAGCCGCGACACCGCAAACGAACACGAAGCAGGATTTGAAAATTAAAGCGGTGACACGCTGCCTTGCCTAAAAGCTTCAAAAAAAGCGTCAATATATCGATGAAAACACAACAAAAATATGACAAAAAGAGCGAAAAAATGTGTCGAAACCAAGACAAAAAAAGGATGAAAACACGACAATTAAAGCGACTAGCACATGACAAAAACGCTTCTAAAAATGTGGGGGGACAAAAAAACATCAATTTTGTAGGCCTTAGCTTTCAAATGAGGCATTACACTAATTTGAAATTAGATTGGGGTAAAGCCAAACTGGAGAAAATGCACTCGGTTAAGGCGGGTAAGAGGTTAAAATATAAATCAGAATCAGTGAAATAATAACAAACTGTGGCAGTGGTTTAATGGATTTATTTCAAACTTTCAAACTTTAACACTGTTTAAATCAAGATTGTATGCGGCGAAAGCTTTAATAACAGAAAAATACATTGTCATTGATTTCAATCGCTGTGGGCGGAGCCTCACTGACCACATTTTACAAAAAATGTAATACAAACTTGGCAAAACAATTTAAAAAAAATTAAATACACATTATATTCATCTCAGGTTCCTCGGGCTCCATAATCTCTAAATAATCACAAAACAGTTCATTTTAGTGCATTTGTAAAATATAACTATATAAATATAAGCCTGATTTTAGTGCAGTTTTTTGTTCCAAAGTGTCGAAAGTAAAAGCTCAAGTCCGGGCTTCTGCAGATGCTTCATTGTCCGCCCTCAGCGTCCGCCCTAAATCCCCTTTTAAACACTGACCCGCTCAAAATGGCCGCTCCCAAAGTGACTGTTAAGAACCTTAAGACGTGGTATCACAAAGCAGTTAAACCATGGGGACCAGCACTTTTACGACACAGACCCCCAACCCCAGAACCAGAGAACAGAACAATAATGCTAACAATATATTCAAATGTACAAAGTCAAGAAAAGGGCGAAAAAATGGAAGAAATTGTGGTACTTAAGTAAAAAAAGGTGTCGAAATTGGGTAATTGGGATTTTTGGGGGGAAAAAACTTTCCCTTTAATGCTGGAACCGAAAAGAACGTTCCCTCTTTAGATTCAGGTTTACTTGACTTGTTTCAGCTCGAATAAATGATTCATATTTTAATGAAATGGTCTTTAATGGAATAAATGAACTTCATTTTTCTGTTCATGGATCTGTACGACACATAGTTCAGTATCGGTGCCCTGCCCTAATTATGACGTCACTCTAGTCCATGGGGCCACATGGGTATCTTGAACAAACTATAACTGCTCAACTTTCTCCCTTTGCAAAATGCACGGAATTATAATTGTTAGAATTATAAAATGTAAAAAGAGACTAAATAATAAAGCTCTGCATTGACTCAGCAGCTTTGTAGTAAATATTTTAATGTGACTTTTGAATGAAATAAATGATTAAAATGATAGACATAGAACCATTTCAGCTCACTCTGGCAGAGATTGTCATGTTTCCTCTGATCTATGAAATCTGGCAGGGAAAATGTCAAATGTAAAAATGGAATTTTTGAGAAGTTCCCTGGGAAACTTCCTTGACTTTAGTATTTGGTTTCTCGTGTTAGAGCCTCAGCGTTAATGCAGCAGTGGGCGTGGTCCTCGTGTGGGCGGGGCCTCAGGGGGCGGTCCACCAAACGGTGAGCAGCGAGCAGAGCAGACCAATCAGGAGGCTGGCTGATGCGGCGGGGGCGGAGTTACACAGGTCAGAGGTACAGCACAGGAATTTGAAGCTGGAGAGCTGGACGACAGAGAGCCACACATAAAATACACTGATACTGCAGTACAATAATCTGACTGAGTAGGATGAGTGTTTACCGTTGGATAGTCGAAGGACAGACTGTTGAAGTCACACTTGTTGTATTTCGCACACTTGCGGTAAGTGTCTCCTCCTGAAACAGACAACACGAGTGAATGAATAATGCAAATATAAAACGCAATATTATTATTATTATGATTATTATGATTATTATGATTATTATGATTATTATTATAGATGTTCTGAACTCATGCAGTTCAGGTCAAATATAAACAGTTGTGTTGTTTTTCAGTTTGAAACTGAACACGACAGGAACATTTAAGGCTTTTTAAGGTCTTAAAACCAAACTGTTATATTTAAATCCAATGGAAACCTGGAATACTGCAGACTGTGTAAGAGTAGCAGTAGTTTAACTGTACTACTCTGGCCTTCAGAGTGAGACCATATATGTGTGGTAGTTGCTGTAGTTGTAGTAGTATCAGTTGTAGTAGTAGTGTTGCAGTAGTACTAGTATTGTAGTATTGTAGTACTCGTACCATTGGCCGTCAAAGTGAGGCAGGCGTTGTCCTGGGGGCAGACCTCAGTTTGACTGCATGATCCAGAAATACTCTCACACTTGTAGCACTTTATTGAGTCACCTGGAAATAAAAGAACATAACTTCAGTTTTGTTTTTGTCTTTTGACAAACATGTCATTTCACTTTAGTCTCATTTTAGTTTACTTTGCATCAGTGGTGGAAGAAGTACTCAAGTACTTTACTAAAGTAAAAGTGCAGATACAAGACCAAAAATGTACTTACATAAAAGTATCTGATAAAAAAATTACTTTATACCTATAATAAAAGTATAAAAGTATGCATTGTAAAATGTACTTTATGAGTAAAAAGTAAAAATATTTAAGAGTTTAATGTGCAGGATTTTTTAAATCATTTGAATCAAACCAGGAAATATTCAATCTTTATTTTAGTTTTGGTTCTGTTGGTCATCAACATTTAAAAAGGAAAAAAGTGAAAAACAAGAAAACAATAAAGAAATAAATTGGAAAGTGTTTTCTCTTTTGTCGTTAAAGTTTCGTGGTTGTTTCGCCTCAACTAAATGATACAAATGTAAAAGAAATTAAACGAAAGGAAAAGTTGCAAGATGATTTTGAGTTGATATTTATCACATTTCTGACTTTGAATCTGACGTATTTCTGATTGAGTAAACAGACAAATATTAAAATAGTCTCCAAACTCACGTCATTAGACCAGATTTTTAATGTTTTGCTCCTTAAATGATTGTAATTACATTTCACAGAAGGGGGTCCAGAGTCGTTGGTTTTGGTGAACCCCTGCTTTACAAACCCACAGTCAGAGTGACGTCCCGAGAGGCAGCAGGTCGTTCAGTGATGAGGGACGTACCTGTGGGCATGAGGGCGTAGAGCAGGGCCACGGCGAGGACCAGGCGGAGCTTCATCTTCACCTGAAACATGGGAAACACGGCTTTAGGGTTAGACTCTGTGGGTTCAGTCCCGGAGTGTCCCAGACTAGGGATGGGACGAGAAACAACATTTTTGAATAATCGTGATCATCGCGCTAGAAGATAATCGCTGAATCTACTGTGTTGTTTTTTCTGAAACACCACACGCCACAGACAAGCATAATCGAACTAAATCTAACCAAAACCAAATCTACACTCGCCACAGATGAATCTGATCAAAACCAGCCTCCTTTATCCGGGCTTTAGTCTGTCATGTTTCTGCTTCCGTTTCTCACTCTAACACTTAATGCACCCGTTTGTGGACATTTGGAGAGACGGTCGTTTCTGTTACTCATGTGTAAATCCAAGTATGCTTCTGTTCACACTTATTTAATCAATATCTAAATGAAATGTAGTTTCAGAGGCTCCAGCTTCTGTTAGTTAGCATTAGCCTGCAATTTTGTCATTCTTGTTATCATTCAGAGGAAGAGAAATAGGAAAAATCCATTAAAAAAAAGAAAGAAATAGAGTTAGCCCTATAGATTTTTGTACACTTAAACGTGTGCCAATTCAAAAAATATCAAGAACTCTTCTTGTTTATTAAAGCTGAAAAGGCACCGATTTGGCGGATTGACCCTTTTGCTTTTACAGTTTATTTTTTATCTACCAAGCTTCGTGTTACGTGTTATATGTTTGAACCAAAGAAAATCACAACTTTATGAACCTGTTCATTGACAACGGCAATAAAACCAACTCCAATTCAGATTCGAGACTGAAACGAGGCCAAGAACTGAAGTAAAAGCCAAACTCTTCTGATCAAATATTGGTTTTGTTGATTTTAAAGGAAGTTGAAGTTGCTGTTGTATGTTTTTGCTCTTGTTCTCGAGACAATAGGTTGCGTTCACGTTCTGGAATGTGGTGTCATAATGTCAGGCAGGGGCCAAAAACTCTATGGGAGAAATACGGCTTTCGTAAGACATCTCCAAAACGATGTCAAATGTTTTTCCTCATCGGTATTTGACAGTGATTGGATTCCCAAACCTGACACATTATTTGTATGGCTGAAAGTCCTTTCCACTGACCAACATCACGCTCTTGTTGTTCCATGTGGATTCTCCCAGTAATGACTGAAATATTCGCCAAAAAAACAATGACAAAGAATCTACTGTTCCCCAGTTACACCATCGAATTTTCAGCTCCACCTCCATTTTAGACGGCAGGCTCTGAAGGATGGGTGTGATGTCATGTGAACGCAACCTGTTCTCAAGCAAGAAGTTCGAGTCAGAGTTTCCTAATCCTTTGGCGTAAAATGTGGAAGTGACAAAGCAGCAGAGTTCGTTCTGATTTGACTTTGTTGTTCACTTCATCGTTTCTATTCTCATTGTGTCTGATTTTACTATAAAGCACTGGCTTCATGAATAAGATGTTGATTGTTTGAAAACTAAATGGAAAAAGTGTCAGACACGAATCTGCGACACTAAACAAAAACCCAAGGAGTCACTGACAAATGCAGTTATTAGGATGAGCTCGTGTGGATCTGGTTCGTGTGAGGATTTTAATGTTAAACAGTGAAATGGATCCGAATAAAGTGAGTAAAGTCCATGTACTTTTGAACGGAGCAAAACATGAAACAGATTCACAACAAAACAAGGATTAAAGAAATAAAACATATTTAACCACATAAGATAAAACACCAAAAGTACTAAAATATAAAAACATTAAAGTGCTGACAGATACAGCCACACCGTGAACGCAGCGTCAACATAAACTAATAACAATCTCCGGTTACTCGATTAAAAACTGAATACCTAATACGAGCAGTCTGACATAAACCACGTGTCTACCTTTACTCTTCTTTATATCACATTATCTTTGCTAAATGAGTAATTTTTTGTCATTATTTTTCAGATAAATCCAGTTACAGCCGACTATAGAGAACAGACTCAGGGCCGCGCCCAGTGTTTTAGACCGATATAAAAATACGGACTGAGCCTGAGGTTAAAAACTAACGCTTTATTCTAAACTTCAGACACTGAAACAGCTTTTATTTACGATTATTCAGTAAATATGAAACGTACGATCGGACCTCGTCGGGGTTTGTTTGTTTCCTTTACGCCGACCTTCTTCTTTGTAGGGATTATTCCGGAGGTTTGCCAACAAATGTTAGAGCATTACCGCCACCTACTGTTCCAGAGGAGGTGTCAAACAGTAAACTCACACTCTAATATCCCAGCCAGGTCCCAACAAGGGAAGGGAAAAATAAAATAAAAATAATAATACTAATAACTAGCCGTAGCTCTAAATCCTCCCAAATATCCCAGTTTCCTGTAGAAAAGCCCCTACTACCCTCACATGCTCCCTACTAGCATCATCCACAAACAACAACCTCCCTCCCACCTTCTTCTTCTTCTTCTGCGGTTTATGGAGGGAAATTCAGGACTGGCGCCTCCTCAGGACTCTGTCAGAACTGCACCCACTTTACTGTACTGTAGGCTAATATAGACTTTTTGAGGGTCTGTGCTTAGTTAAGAACACATTTAACGATAGCCTAAATATAACACTTAGTTTGTACTCTAATGAATTTCGAAATGGCTCCTATATGAAGGTTAATTTGTGTTTTTATTATCAAGGTGTTTTTTTATACACTGAATTTATGTATCTGAATTTTTTGCATCCGTATTTCACCACCATATTGAAAAAAATTCAGTGTATTTTTTTTCGCCGCTGAAAAAAAACATCAGCGTATTTTACTCCTAAGTAAAAAAAAAAAAAAATACGAGTTACGTGAGTACTGTATGTTGAATGGCTCCCTCTAGTGGTGCTTCTGTAATATATTGTCGTTTCCTCGCAGTTGGGCCATTCTTTCACAGTGATGCCAGGGGACATTCTTGTGTGTTTGAGAGGGTCATGAGAAGACGCTCACAGATTGTCCCACGAGAAACAGGAAGTGGGGACGTAAACAAAAGGCAGGACTAATAATCAGCAATGTGTTTGGAAGATTTAATGAACTGATTGTGAAATATGATAAGACCTAACACAGGCTGCCAGGAAGTGAATTAGCTTCATGAAAATGCACATGAGCAAAATGCATGTAAATACAGTGGTGTGCAAAAGTTTGGGCAATGTTCATGATTTCTTTATAAATCATTGGTTGTCTGGATAAGAAATTTCAGTTAAATATATCATAGCCTATAGGAGACACACACAGTGGAAAGGAACTTAGGAAAGGAAATGGGTCGGTGGAGGCGTGTGACTTAAACGTGCGCTTGCTGCACTGCCTTCGCTTGATCTCCTCTTACATTAACATTAACATCGCGCAGGTTATTAAGCTTTTGTTGGACAAACTACAAACCTATTCTTTCACTGTGAGTTAAACACTGTCCATGTCTAGCACTATAAGAGCGCGGGGAAAACTCCATGTCCTAGTCACGTGATCAAAACACCAATAGAGTTCGGGAATGTGATGTCATATCGCTAGGCATTATGGGATTAGCAGCCATTGTAAACTAATGGAGATTTTAAAAGTTAAAATACTGGAGTTATTGTTCACATTAAAACACTTGGAGACCACAGTGTGTTAGATGTATTTACCAGCAGTATCTCAGCAGCTAACGGAGTCGTTCCACTGGTTTTTTCTCCACTTTTTATACTGTTTTTAGCTAATGTTAGTCTGTGGAAATGTATGCGAACAGCTGCAAAGATGGCGGATCTCCATGGTAACTGTGGACATTCCCAAACTCTATACTGTCTGCATTTAGAAACACAAGATCGGGCCCATTGCCTCTTTACTTTAAAGTCTTGTCTATATATTCAGAGTATTAATAATACAAATAAATATAACATATGATAAATAACTGACTGCTATTTGTTAATACACTTAGCACTGTTACCAGCAGATGGCATCAGACACTCAATTGCAAAAAAATTGAACACGCTAGTTTATTTTATGTGTAGGTTATCGAACACTGATGGGACTCATGCATGTAAACACGTCACACCGCATTGTAGCCTTCGGACAATTTCCCCCCGATGTTCCACACTCGCACTCTCAAGCACACACTCACGGAACCTCATTAAACCAGTCAGCTTCTCAATGATAATTTGATCTCGTCTTATCTTGAGTGATTAGAAAACAAGCAGCAAGGCAAATGTGCCACAGTGATATTATGCATGGATCTTTTAGCATTTGTTTGACACTCACCAAGTGAAGTGTCACAATAACAATACAGCCACAATAGACCTAATATCTCCCCTTTAACGACAGTGTTCTTTAGGCGTGTAACCTCGCACGTATCTATCCCATGATCCTCAGGGGTCACGCCTGGGGCCGTTAGGGACAGACTGTCATCGCTGAGTTACGATCTGCCTGGCATTGTAAATATAGACCTTGGGCATGTGTGTAAGTGTGAAACTATGGCAAAACTGACAAAATGTTGCTTTGTGATATTTTACTGGACGAAATACTTCAACGTGTTGAAATGATTGAAACAGTACTACGGTGACAGATGGAGTACATTTGCCAAATATGTTAGTATTAGTGTCAGATTAACTGTAAATGTGGTACTAATTCAGTAATTGAAATGTAGCATTAGCTTTCTCTCAAAGCTAAGGCGTTTTGTGTAGTTTTGTTTCTGTTTTCCAATGAATTGAGGCGACGTCTCAACTCTATCTAATGTGCTTCGAATTCGCTCAAGTGAACAATTGGGATGTGAGGGAGAGTCTGTGAGAGCTAGACACGAGTTTAGGCCACGACTGAGAGATTTCACTGGACTACCCTCAACTTTCACTGTTTGACATGGGAGTATTTCAGGTACTGCGGCTTTAAAGGAACAGGCCACCGTTTTTCCATACTGAGATATGTTCTTATCTTATCTCAGTCACACACAACGACCAAAGATGTTGTTAGCATTTGGCCTCTCCCAGCATATTACTTTAGCTCCAAACTGGGGTGAAGTTGTAAGCGACCACGCTCTTTCACGCACAAAGACCAGACAGGTACGTATCAACTCGTCTAAGCTCAGATAAGAACATATCTCAGTATGGAAAAACGGTGGCCTGTTCCTTTATGAGTGAGTAGGTTGAGTAACATGCTTGGGTCATATGCCAGTACATTTAAGCGCAATAATTTACCTACAAGTAGAAAATAATGTCTGGTCAGCATGAGAGCACTGGTTCCCAACCACTGAGTCCAGGTGTCTGAGAGTTTGTGGTATTTCAGGCAACTAAAACAATTTCCCCATAGCCTATACAGTCATGATACTTTCTGGTCATGTCATGTCATTAACATAACATATATTTTTTAAAGTTACTACAAAAATGTTATGAGGATTAGAATAGAGTTTGTGGATCATGATGTTTTAGAATATTGTCACTGCTTTTGGACGCCTTTATGAGGAAATAATTGGACCATCGTTTATATGAGCTGGAAGAGATGACTTTGAACTTCATGACAGTTTTTCTTTCATGTGAATTAGCTCAGGAATTACAGAGAAATTAGCAATAAACTAGGACTAGAAATCTGCATTTTTAGCGTTACCTTGGTTACCGCCATGAAATGTTCAGTTCCCTCCATGCTCCATCTCAGTTTTAAACTATATGCCCGCGATGTCACGCGACAGCAACCTATTTATTCATATGTAATTTCATGTGCCCAAGGATCAATAAATAACCAAAGAAACCAGAAAAAGGTCATTTATTTTTGGCAGGTTGCATTAGCTAAAAAAAAATATGTTGAACGTGCCACATGTTTTTTTTTTCCCCTTTCTTTTTTCTTACATTAACTCAAGTGCCCAAACACCGCGGCTTAAAATCAAAAAGTCCGTTTGGCAAGTTTAATTAACCCCTTAACTCCCACCTGAACCGAGCACATTCTCTCCGGTTTGGCTTTACCCCAGTCCAAAAGCTTCTGGAAAAAAGCTGTGAAAATAGCAACAAAACTGAGACGAAAGCAATGATGGAAATGTGACAGAAAAGTGAGAAAACATTGACCAAAAAGTGACGAAAAATTGATGAAAAAGTGGCAAAAATGTCACAAGAAATTGACAAAAAATGGACGAAAAAATGACAAAAATGTGACAAAAACGTGATAAAAACGAATTAAAAAATGTGACAAAAATGCGACAAAAATGTGATAAAAACTAACGAAAAAATTTGACAAAAAATGACAAAAATGTGATAAAAACTAACGAAAAAATGCTACAAAAAAATTACAAAAATGTGATAAAAATTTGACAAAAAATGACACAAAAATGACAAAAATGTGACAAAAATATGATTAAAATTGGACAAAAAAATGACACAAAAATGACAAAAATGTGATTAAAAAATTGACACAAAAATGACACACAAATGTGACAAAAATGTGACAAAAAATGACCAAAAAAATGACCAAAAAGTTGTCATTTGAGTAATAAACTCAACAAAAAAACTCAACAAAAAAACTCAACTTTTTTTGTTGTGTTGAATACCCAACAAAAAAATTATGGAAAAAAAAATCTGATGACGTGAGGAAAAAGATCCTCTCGGTTCAGGCGGGAGTTAAGAGGTTAAGGGAGTTAATTAACATCTGAAGATTCGCCACAAAATTAGCATGACCGCGTGTTGTTCTTTTAGCATCATCCCCACTCACACTGGACTTCATCCATCCCTATCCCCGTTAGGTCACTTGTTTCATTCACTCCTCACTCTCTCTCTCTCGGTGCCCTCTCGGCTGGAGGCTCCGTGACGCACAGACTCCGGGGGCGACTCTGCGGCGCTCCTGTCCTGACCCCCCCACACCGACAACTGCAGCTGCACAGCGGGGAGAGAGTGGACAGGGCAGGCAGGGGGACCCGCTGACCGCACAGGTGGACACACACGGACACACACACACGGACACCGAGAGAGGCAGAGCTGCTGCTGCGCACGGGGGAACAGCGACTTCAACGCGGCACCAAACAAGGTAAGTCACGGCAAGATGAACTTATGTTTCTTTCTCGGCGCACATTTGAAATCAGGCAATAGCACCTAAAGAGAACGCATGCATTGTGGGAAAAAAAACCTCGATGCCGTTTGCAATTTGATGGGACACGTTTTGTAAAAGAAAAATTGCTTGAAAAGGTAGCCCATATAATAAACGTGTGTTTTTATCACAGAGACATACAGCGAAACATGATTCAAACGTGATTCACATGTGATCAATGTAGTTTCGGTTGTTGGTGAAGTGATGGGATGAAACACGTTGTGCTGAATAAGTGGACCTGCCCCGTTATTGACTTGTCGCAGATCGGTGTCAGCCACAGTGTCAGTGCCGCGGCGCTCCCTGACCTTTGAGGCACGAACTGGAGCCGGAGCGCGCGAAGGGAAGACTCCTGAAGCCTCCGCGAAACCCGCTGAAACTCAAGTGTGTCTCAGCTCTGGGGTGTGTGGAGCCTAAATGTGGGCATGTGGCAGCGCTGTGACCTGTGTGAAGTTAGCCTCCCCATAGTGTCCGATTTGTTTCAAAATGCACGTTTGTGCACATAAAATTAGCGTTTGTGTGCACTTCGTTTTTGAGATATTGATCATTGATTGGTAATTGATCAGCCCCCCCATAGTGTCCAATTCACTCCAAACTAGTGTCATTGTTCAGCTCTTCGTTTGTGCACGTAAACATGCACATAAAACGCTAATTTTATGTGCACAAACGAAGCACAAACCAATGACACCATTTTGAAACAAATCGGACACTATGGGGGGGCCAACTTCACACAAGTAGCGCTGTGTTGTCTTATTATGGCCAGGAAGAAGAATCTGTACTGTGTCTAAGAAGTGATTGGGGTTGTTTGGAGACAGTTGGACACGTTCCTGCTCCTGTCCTACCCTTGATGTGGGGATGTGTCGTTTTGATGTTTGTCCCAGATTTCGGTCCATACGTTTGGTAATCGTAAGGCTGGACAATAGGATCATATCATATCGGATCGGCCCTGAGTATCGTGATACATATCGGATCGTGACAAAAAGGGGATCGTCCCGGCCCTAATCTCTACTGGGGCTGGGCAGTTAATGGAAATTTAGTTGAATATATTCAATTAAATTTAAATATGGTCTTGGGACTTTATAATCGTCAGGTTTATAGCCAACTCTTTGGCAGAACCTAGTTTTGTGTGTTCAATGAACTGGAGGAAAGTATTTCCTTTTGTTTGAGCTGAGATTTTTACAAGAGCTACGTCTAAGGTCATGAATCAGCGACATGCATTTCTATTAGGAGAAAGTAAAATCTTGATCAATATGAGAAAAAAATATTGGGATTAATGTTTTTACCATATCATCCAGCTCCAACATCTCTAGGGGTATTGATTATTTACATAGTATAATTCTTAAAGCCACATTATTAGCTATTCACCTTATGAATAGAATGAAATACAATCATTTATTTGATTATGTTCTGGTTGAAAAATCCTGAAAAAATCTGTGTTTGCTGTGAGCTGCTCACCTCTCCTCTGGGAGCAGGACGTCCCCCACTCGTCTCCATAGAGATGTCGACTAAAGGCAGCCAATCTAAATCCATTCTTTGTTTACCTGCTGCAGAAATAGCATGTTCTGGGTCCAGCTGCTCATTAGGAGCATGTTTTGTTCGAGCAATAGTATAATCCAAAATGTTGTGCAGTGTGTCTTTAATATTTGTGAATTGCAGTGAAAAGAAACCATCTTGTGCATATTATTATCCTGGATTTGATCATTTTTTTCTGCTTGATATTCTGCGGGAATTCCTTTTTACAGCGAGGGCCCAGAATTGTGCAGGATAATTTAGCCTGTAAAGTTTGGGAACTTTACTTTCTAACATCACAGCTTCCAGATCATAACAACACAGCAGCTGTAGCTTTGATCATAGGGTTGTCGACTCTCGCTCTTACCATTCATACTGACCACTGTCTTTTGATTTCTATTTGATCTTTATTTGTACAGGGAAGGCCCAATTACGGTGCAAGATTCACTTTTTAATGAGCGCCCTGTTTTATAGCAAAGAATAACAATACGTTTGTATTTATAAGAATCATTTTATACAATTTAAGTAAAAGAACAAGTACAATTTCTGTTAACTGTTAAGAGTCTCCTCATGAAAGTATTTGTACTTCATCAGGTCATGTGACCTGGTGTTAGAGCTACTGTTGCTCTCTCTTATTTGACAAAGATGACCAGCCAACGTTGTCACATTGTAAACAGGGATGAGTTCTGTATTTGTCACCAGTTATAAAATGGATTGCAGAATGATGAAGTGCATCAAGAGGATCAAGCACAGTTGGCTTGACTAATGACACTATACTAAACAACACGGCTGCACGATTTGACATAAAACCTAGTTGAATGATGAATATTGCGATTTTTGCCATGTTTATATTTGATTTAAATGCATAAACTGCAGTTAAGGAAGTCATGTTACTTTTAGACTTAAGTCAAAGTCAAACAACATATTCTTGCTCAAATAGCACCACATTAGAACAACACACGATAATCTACAGTAAGTACCTCTGGGGGACAGCCATGTGACTGAAATACGTAAGCCCGGGATGGAATCACATAGCATCTGTCTCAACACTTAAGAATCTGCTTTATGGAAACTCAGACAAACGTTTTTCTGTTGCAGCTGAACCCGAGATCCTGATTTGTGAACATCTATCACTCAGATGCCAGAGACAGAAGAAAAAGACTTCAGCCTCTTGAGGTTGGGTTATTGCACTAGTCAAAACCTCGATTGCGATTCAATATCGATAAACCTTACAGCCCTAATAAACAAAAAGAAGTGCTTACAAAGTAGACCACAAGAGACATCCTTTTTGTCATTAAAGGGGAACAAAATGAATGAGGCTGGCATATCCCATTGTCTCTGCAGACATCTGTGGGAAACACTGCTGTCGTGGTGTAAGAGACTGTTCATTTATGTTTAAAGGAGATTGTTTGGCCTGACGTAAACCTGTACAGACCGGAGCTACTTTTAGTGAATGATCCTTTATCATTGAACAGTGTGTCACTCGGCTTATACAGAGCCAGGTTTGTAACCGCTCTGCCCGTGCTTCATGTGCTGAAAAGTATTTTTGAAGGCGGTGCCAGAGAAGGGTAATAGTGTCCACGGCTGTCATCGTCAGACATGAAGAAGTCACATGGCACGTCCCCAATGTCCCAGTGTGTTCCTCAAGTATTCTGTGGCATGGTCCTGCTACTACTACTATTACTACAGCTACTACTGCTGCAGCTATATTGATTTTGTGTTTTTTGTAAACCTACTGTAATCCTTGTCGTAGTCCTGGTTTGAATGGTTTCACCCTAAAATAATGATTGTCATAAAGCTTCTCATTATCAATCATGCCATTAGTCTTTGTTTTGAAGCCTCAGTGTAGTTTTTTGTGGTAAAGCTAAGTCCTCTGCATCACCTCTGCAGTGAGGCTGCAGTGACTACAGTGCTATTGATCATTATTCCACTGCATCACGCTGGGATTTGGAGTTTGCAGTTATGTTAGAGATGCAGGTACTACTTTGAATTTGTCTACAGTGAAGTCCCAAGTACGCATTAGGCTGTGTTTAATGACACAGAGGGACAAGAGATTTTCTTCTTGTTATAAAGTGACAAGAAGTCCCTATACAATTGTGCAATGAGATTTGCATTTGATCATTCTGCTTTGTCAGTCGGCTTCACGAGACATCACAACATTCTAAAGAGCCGCTGAAAATTCCATGGTGGTAACTGGAGGACTAAAACATGCACAATAGGTTCCCCTCTGGGGCCAGGACTCTCCTAAAAAAGAGATTCTTTATCTCAATGGGACTTCCCTGTTTAAATAAAAGTCAAATAATATGAACGCAAATATAAATATAAAGAACCTGGATCTGGGGAATACCCTGAAGCATGTTTGTGTGAGTGAGTGGCTGGTGGTGAAGCTCTATTTGTCACTCCCTGACCAAAACAAAGGTGACACACGCTAATATTTAGTTGGGCTTTCTTACACTTTCATTACAGCACAATTTGCTGTGTCATTGTTTCAGTCAGCTTCTGCAGTGTCAATTGATCCAGTGTTACATTCATTTTTCATCAAAGTCTTGTGCGGATGATGGGAGAGTGTGACCACGGTGCAAAAGACTCTTAATAGCAGACGTTTGTCCACAGAAGTGTAAGTATCCCGCTGATGAGGACAGGATGAGGTATCGACTTCATCTCCGCATGTTGTAAATCTGGTGTTTGTGTACGCAGATATCAGCAGTCTGGGCTTGGACAGGACGCGAGGGAGATTTGTTTAATCCTGCTCCAGTTCTGCTCCTGGTTTGGTCCATCTCGAGTTTCTGGCCAGGGGAGAGACAGATGATGTGATGACACTAGGACACACACTCACGCAGCTCGCAGCTCCACTTAGGCCGAGTGAGGAGCTAAATAAGACTCAAATGCAAATCTGACTCCTCTTCAAAGCTCTGGACTCTTACTACGGAAATGAATGGATACTATCAGTGTGATAAACAGAAGAGATTTGGTCGTAGCGTGACTGGAGAATTTATATCTGAGTCTGTTAAAAATGACGGTTATCGGGTTGTTTTGAAATATTTGGAGTGGTGATGGTGGGTCCTGACGCAGTACCAGTTGAGAACCACTGATTTAGTTGCTGTATTTGCTGCATGTCTCCTCCCCGCCTTGTGGCCGGAGAGAAATCAAAGCCCCATAGAGCGAACCAGACTTCTGACTCTGCATTACAGGGGTCTCTAACCTTTTTACCCAAGGTGCAACGTTTACTATTAAAAATGTCAGAAAGCTGCTTCCTCTTTGGCAGTTGAATTACTATTCTTAATACTATGATCATATGGAGCTGCTAAAGCAATAATGGCAATATTCTACTGAGCTCTAATGGAGAGCATTTATGAAATCATGCACGTAAATCATAAGCTTTTCGAAATCTATACTAAAATATTTGTCATATAGAACCAGAGGTTGACCGAGATGGATTTTTTTTGGTTGATGCCAATATTTTGACTGATATGTTTGACCGATATTTTTGGACGATGTTTTTGGACGATTTTTCCAAATGTCTGGAAGCTTCTAGACTGTAAACAGAGCAGGGGGTGCTTTATCAGAGGCACAGGGCTGATTTTCTTTTTTTTGTAAAGTGTTTTTTTCCCTGAGTGAAAAAGTGAATAGAACGTTGTGGAGGAACTAATTTTAAAGCCCTGACTCAGCTCTTTCTAATGCAAAAAAACAGGAAGTCTGTCACTTTTGTTAGATCGGCTGATAGCCGATATTGTAAAATGCCCAAATATCGGCCCGATATCGGTTGACCTCAATATAGAACCATAAAACAGAACAATAACAATAATTTATTACATATAAGGCCCGATCTTGTGTTTCTAAATGCGGACTATAGAGTTTGGACGCTCCTAAGTCTTTTGTGCTGAGTAGGAGCACACTTAGTCGGCCTCGAGTTCACACAACTCAGCTCAGAGGAGCGATCTACTGTAGATGCACAATGTGAGCCTGGCATTGTCATCTTAAACATATAGTAATATGCTTTTATCTGTCAGATGCATATCCTCGCCAGAAATGAGACTCGTCTCGGACACAGTCCAGAAAGACCGCAGATCAGCGGTGCCATAAAGTCAAAGCTGAGGAGGCAGGAAGCAGAGGCTGCAGTCCTCGCTCAACTGCTGCTTCTTCTAGGAGCTATTTTATCATTCGCTACCATCACACCGGCTTTTCTCTTTACGTTTTATATTATTGCTTCGACCTGTGATGTGAACATTGTAGAAGGAGCGACATAGCACAGGTAAGACTTCATGGCTGTAATGCAGTCGGTAGCTCTGTGTAGCCGACTATCCTGTAGCTGCAGCTGAAACGTTGTGATTTGTGAAAAGAAACAAACCCCTGCAGTAATAAAGTCGCTAAATAGAATGATTGAAAAGGTTACGTGTGCGTTATTTGTTTTGTCTTAACTTTCGTCAGCTCTTTTAATGTTTGGAGGGTCAGATTCTACAATTTATCAAACACTTGATATTCCAATTTTGAATATCGTACAAACAATTTGGATATTTTCATGTAAACGATATATCGTCCACCCCCAATTATCGCAAATCCTTATAATATTGTTTGACTTCTAGTGTTGCTCCATCCCGTTAAGTGCTGGTTTACTTTACACACAGTCCTTGCTGAGCACCTCCAGTCTGCAGTCTGCAGCCCTGAAACAATGGTCTTCAGAGTATTTTTAGTTTTTGTTGACGTGAACCGGCGTTGGTTCAGAGACGTTGGGCAGCTGTCCTCCCCTGTCTCTGGGACGTCTTCACCGGTGGGACACTGTGGGGGGTTGGAGTGGGATAGTGGACAGGAGAGGTTATAAATAAGAGCGTGTTTGAGCAGCTGCCGCCTGTTTGCGTCCCCGGGCCTGCAGGTGAGGTTTAGCTGAGTTTAGTTTAGGCTTTAGCTCCGGCAGAGTCTGGCTCAGCGTCTCCCGTCTGTGTTTACACCTGTCGGATACAACGCCAGGTTTTCCATTGTTTCCAGGCAGTTATTCATGTGAAATATTAACAAATATAAATGCAAGAATGTCGTTTAAGCTGCATCAAATCACCAAAGCCTAAAAACCAAGTGATCTTAAAGAAATATGATAAAAATGTTCATGGTTATTGAAAAGTCAGCAGAAATGTGCCATTGTGTTATTTTCCATTTGTGTCAACGATCATTCTCCTGAGAAACAAATCAAAATGGTTTTAAAGGCACCGTACCTGATGTATTTTTACTAACTATAAAAGAGGTAAGTTGTGGCTCAAACTCTCATAATTAGATTCACATCTCATAGTGGCCAGTCCACTTATATAAAGCGCAACATACATTTATTTCACAACTCTAAAAATAAATCTGGAACAGGGCCCTTGCTTCCCATAATGTTTATGATTTTCCAAAAAATCATGACAAAATCAGAACCAAACCAGGACCAGAACTATGCTATGACTATGAAGGAGAATGCACTCTCGAGCATTATGCACATACATTTGTTAAGGTTATCAGTGTTGTATTCCATGAGAATGGCAACTTAATACTGAGCCATAGAAATAAAAAGGAGAAAAGGCGTTTGATCCAAACATGTGTGGACAGTTTGAAAGGAGACTTTTCAGAGTCGGTTAGCCTGCTCAATGTATGTTTCCTATAGCCGTTAGCATTAGCATTACCAAACATCGAAAATTCTGAACAACCCAGATGTTCGCATCTGTTGAACCCATCGACCACATTAAGCAGGGCTCCAGACTAACATTTTATGTTGGTTGCGTCGGTGCACCCAAGTATTTTCTTTTAGTACTTTAGAAATGTTAAAATTTTCCTGGATTCCAGGATTCACTGCCAGTATTTGTAATGGAATATCTTTTTCTCGCTCTATTCATCTTCCATATAGTCATACAATAAATCATATTTTCTCATATTTCTGACCAAATCAATAATTAACAGTGAACACACAGCTCTAAAGGTTGGTGCTTGATCATCAGCTCGGGAGGGACGTCTACACTGGTCGTTAGACTGCAGTGTTTCTGAGCTGTGTAACAGCTGACAGTGACACCAAAGACTAAATATTTAATCAAATAACTCATTCGTATTGTTTTGGGACGAAACAGACTTGGTTTCTTTTGTTGAACAAGTTTAAGGCTAGATTAAGCTAAACATCTCTATGATTCCACTTGAGTCTATAGTTACTATCAGCCCTAATAGACCTAATAAATAGAGCTATAGGCTCCTACTAATCCGCTACTTCTTGTAATATTGATGCTTTTGCTGTGATAGTTACTGGGCAAAAGTAGCTACTACTTTTTCTGGCTCTTCAAAATTCTCCAAAGCTCATAACAGCCTGATAATTTGCTGGTAGAGTTTGGTCCTGCTGCTGAAACACTGCGGGGACAGCAGCCTATGTCATCAGTTTGAATGACCGTCCCTCCTGAGCCAATGATCTAGCTGCTACCAGCGCTAAAGGAGCAGAATGTTAAAAATATGACTGTTTCACTTCATTTTTTATGTGTAAAGGTGTTTTTATTAATGGATACATTTAATTTTAGAATCTTTAACAAGTTTGGCTCTTTATTACGTTTCTATAATTTATTTGATTTATGACAGACAAATGAATATAAAGTAAGGGGGAATTGATCTGTGGCCTAAAGATTTTCCTAAAGTAACTTAAATTAGCTATAGTTTATTATCTGTGATCGACTCTGCTCTGGGCTCACGTCGAGACCAAGAGGAACTGTCACTTTTGGTAACATGTTTGCTCAGAGGCAGCAGCGCGGCAGCATCGTGGATATTTGCTTGGGGATCTCATCTTAGACAGTTGTCGCTACGTTTTAACCCTGGAAATAAGATTTAACCTGGACCTGGACAAGTAGAGATGAGAGATTACTGCTGCATCTGTTTGCAGGGTGATGCACGTCGTCCTCGTCTTGGGCCAGCTCTAAACCTACTCACGGGCGGACTTCATTGTTTTCCTGGTGGATGTAACTCTGGACACACTGGTTCTTCTGCTACAGCAGGACACAAGTCGACCTGCAGCACCGGTAAGTGTCTCTGCGCCAATGTGGCCCGTAACAATACTATGATGCATTTTGGAAACAGGAGATGAGCCCCTGGACTAACCACCTGACTTGAGAAACTCGTTCTCAAAGACTTACTCTTTTAGTCATTATTTGGGTAGCACACATATTCTGAATGGCTTCGGCAGAATTCAAGCGAGCCATTTTAATCTAAATTAATCTAGATTTATTTCAAAATTAATCTAGATTAAAAAAAATAATCTATTTCCACCTCTAATATATATATATATATATATATATATATATATATATATATATATATACATATATATACACATACATACATACATACATGCATATACACACAATATACAGTTGAGGTTTGAGAGCAGCCAGAACATTTAAAGTTCAAAATCATGTATAAATTGAATTTCACTTCACGATTGTGTGTCACTTAATGTGTGTCTTTCACATAAAATTAATTTAAAAATAGCCTAAAGGGGCCGACCAGCTCTCTCACCATGATTCTGGCCCAAAACATGACTCCGCCACCTCTTTACTGACGTCACAGCCTTGTTGAGACATGGTGGACATTGACCAACCATCCACTACTCCATCCATCTGACCATCCAGGGTCACACGGCCTCATCAGTGAACAAGTAAAATGAGTTTGAAAATGAGTCCTCATGTATTTCTGAGCCACTGCAGCCGTTTGTGTTCATGAGCTTCAATGAACAGTTTAGGGGAGGCCCGGATAGAAGGTTTATTCACAACTGCAGCCTCTGGAGGGTCCTACACCTTGATGTTCGGGAGACTCCAGAGGCACCAGCAGCTTCAAATACCTGTCTGCTGCTTTGTAGTAGCTGTTCTATTAATCTGATGTGTTTGTCTGGCTGAAACCATCCTCATTGTGCCTTAATCTGCACAAACCCATGTGTGCTCTGAATCATCCACAAATCTCTTAACAGTACGATGATTACACTTAATCTTTCATGAAATATCTGCACTGCACTGCAGCAGTGCAGACCCTTTTTCTTTCCCTTTTTGCTTGAAAATGTTGATCTGCTTAATAATGTGGAACATCCTTTTTCAGTAGTTTTTCCCTTAACTGGGCTTAGCCTGAGAACTAATCATCCCAGGTCTCTGAGATTAATGTCAGTGATTCAAAGAGCCTGAGACACAATACCATCCATGAGTTTCATTGAAAAACTTTTTTGTTTTACCGAAATACAATTTGCATAATAATTTGGAATGCAGTGTAAACTAATAAACTAAATGGAACAAGATATAGCAAAATTATCTACACTGATAAAAAATATGACAAAACAGCTATATTTACCAGCACAAGTGTGGATAGATTTACTCACAGAGGGAAGAGTAGCCAAATGTTCAGCTCAAGTATGAGGGCTGGTACTTCTTCTAATGATCAGTGGAGAAAGCGACAGTGGGGCAGCAGACGCAGCGGTGCACTGCAGTAATAGTTGCAGTTAGTTTTGCTTGTGCTAGCGTTTTCTACACAGGAAGTTTTGTTAAAGCACTACACAGGATTGTGTTGTGTCAGATGCCCAACCAGTTGTCTGATAATAATCTGCAGGTTTGGTTGGATCTTAAATATCTTGCTAATCTAGTCTTTTTGTGATGTAATCTTTGGAAATATCAACATTTTTAAATGATCCTGTTTTGTCACCACTAAAATTCAAATCAGACTTGACATATACGCATGTATGGCTCAATATGAATGGCATATGTATTTTTTAAATAATATTTTGTATCTTATTTTTGTTATACTTAAACAATCTCCACTTTAGGATCTTCCACAGACTCTAAATTGTATATGTTAAAGTTTATATGACAATAATTCAATGGTTCGTTCAGACGGATTTTTACATTTCTGAGCCACCCAAAAACTAAAGAAGATCCAAACTATCTTCTGGAAGAAATATTTGTAACTAATAGGCTTTATGCGCATCACGTGACCTGGATCCTCAGGAGGCGCTGGCCCTCCTGTCTGGATATTCCCCTATGAGTTTGTAGAGGTGTCTTGTCCAAATCAATAAATAGCTCAGATTCCGTGGCAGTGAGTTACTGCTGGACAGTCACAGCATCAGGTTAAAACATCACGTCAGGAGCAAAAAAATCACTGTAGGAAACTTCCTGCTCATCACAGTGTTTTTGTCTTGAAGCTAACGGCTAACACTAAACAAAATATTAAAGTAACACAAAGATTATGATGTAGCTGCTCATAAAACAATTGGCCTCTCTTTAGTAAAAATACTTTGTGGTGTTTTTCTTTGATATTATTCTGCCCAACTGAGATTAAAAAAGTCCTCCTCAATGAACACAGACGTTTCCTAATTCCTGCAGTCAAATATTTACATCCAACGTAATGTTTTTCACACGTCCCATTGACTTCCATCGTTGTCTCACCCTCTGTGATGTTTTCTTGAACTATTCAGTAATTTGTGCAAGACATCGCTGATCCTTATTGAGAAAATAACGAGAGAGGAAGAACCGCAGTGTCCAGAGACTCGGAGTCAAGTGTCACTCGCCTATATATCAACAAAACCATCCTTTTAAACCTGGGTCTGTCCATTATTTCGATTGTGATGCTCTAAATATAGGTAATTTTCGCTCATGTTTATGTCAACAATCTACAGTAAGAGTTCCCAAAACTTCTCTAAATTGAAGCTCTGTCCTGATTCGCCTGAACACAGAGAGAACATGCTTCAGAGTATCACATGACGAGACCCTTTTCCACATCGAGCACTTGTGTACGCGCCTTGTATCGGAACTTCTCAAAATAGAATCTCGTCCCGTGTCGCACTTTGGACCGCTGCCAGTGTCCCGTTTCAGCCGGACCCCCATCCACTCTATGATAACAATGCATTTAAAAGCCCCGAGTCCGTGTCTCTGCCCTGTCTCTGCTGTCCTGAACATGTCGCCGGGTGATTTACGTGCTCCCGCGGGGTCACACAGTCTGCGGGACAGAGCTAAAATAGTCCCCGTGTCCCCCCCCCTTTGGTTTGATCAGCCCCCGTCCCGCCTCTGCTAATGGCTCTGTAACAAGTGTTATGCCCACAGGGGTGTCCCAGGTTTAGCGCACAGGGGTGTGACATTAGCACCTTCTGTTGGGGTATGTGATAGGGGGTCGACTGTTGGATGTAAACACAGGGTTTTATCGTGGGTCAAAATGATACTTGTCAAACGAGCTGCACAAAGAAAAGAACAGTTTTCCACATCAGTATTGAACATCTAGGTAACTGCATTATTTCTACACAGTATGTCCCGTTACATTTATATACAAATAAAACATGTCTAATAGAGGTCGCCCCATGTGGGTTTTTCTAAGGTTGATGCTGATATGCACCGCTGATATGTGACCCCCCCACGAGAACGGGGGACACAACTTGGGGGCATTTTGAGCGGGACATAGATTGTGAAAGTGTCGTCTCCAAAGTTTCCAACAATGTGCAACACATGGAAATTTGCAAGTTGAATTTAGGAACTGGAAATATGTCAAAGAGAGGAATCGGCCTCTAAACTTTTGGGCTGTTCTCACCTTTCTGGGAGTGACAATAGGGCTCATTTACATCTCATTTAGAAAAGTCATCCCGCTGTCTGCGGAGCAAAGCAGCTTGTCTATCTTTGCTATCAAGGCTCTTCATGAGGAAGCGGCGCCACATAATCCGTTATTAATAAATCCACTTCCAAACATGTTCGGTGTAACGTCCACGGTTCAGCTCGTCTGCTACAATCTCTGCGGAGTCCATCTACCGTGTTCACTCAGTATGTAAATACACACAGTCAAAGTCACGCCCGTACTGCACTCTCCGAAATCTCCCTAAACAAGCCGGTTTGAACCTAAAAGTTTACACTTTTAAATATGCCAATACTGCAGCTTAAACATGGAGAGGCTTCTTTGTGACTTCAACTGAACAATCACCAATTAAAAAAAGAAAAAGAAAACCGAAACTTGGGCTGCCGACTTGTGTCCCCTTGTGCATTTTTTTGGCCAATATTTTTGAGGGGCACAAATATTGACACATAACAGCTTCCTTGAGTAAAGGTGAATGATTTTTGCAAAAAATCATTGCGATTTAAAAAAAAATCAATATTGCGAGTTCGATTTTATTTGGATTTCTTTCTCCCCCATTTACCGTTTATAACTTTTTGTTGCACATTACTAAATATAGCATAAACTGAGACAATGTTGTTGCTCATGAAATATTTACAACTGACTTATTAAAGTATTATTTACTTTTTAGTCCTTTATAATCATATGAAATAAATATATGATGGTATCTGATTATTTTTTTACGATTAATCAATAAATCGTTTTTTTTTTTAAGATTTGAGGACTGTTAAAGTGAATGTTTGTAGGAGAAGAGTCTTAGTGCTTTGAAAAAGTCACTACGGCTGAACCTGGTTTACTCAAAGCTGCACATGAACAACTCATTTGAAAGCTAAGAACCACCAGAGTTCAAAGCTATAACAAGTGTGGGCTGCACTGGCACTGACTGGGGCTTTATCAGGGACAGAGCTGAAACTGAGGAAATTTGTTTCCATACTGGCAACAATAAGAGTGGAGTTAATCCTGCTTTCTGATTGGATAATTGTCCTGAGGCAGATCATTTTATGAACTGTATAATGTACCAAACATTCTACACACTCAAAGTTTGAAAACAAAGTCGTTTTTCATCAAAAATATGAAATCTTCATGTCTGTATTTGAGTCTGTGTAAACCAGAAAACAACTAATCGATTACTAAAATAGTTGACAGCTATTTCAATATTCCATTAGTTGTCAATAGTTGTTTCAGCCCTACTTTGAGGGTGTTCAATCATTGATCACATGGTCGACTAAAACTTCAATTTATTACTACAACATACAAGGTGTTGATAATAATAATCTGTGTAGATTTTATTTTGCTTCAGCCTGTGAAAGATAAGGATCACCTTTCATACATAAGGACTTCCTCTGACACTAAAACAACACTGAATTTTAAGCACCATCTAGTGGAAGCTTAAGATATTGCAGCGTCAATTCAAAAGTCTAGACCCAGTAAAATTGTCTATGTTTAGATTCACTTAGTACTTGGAGATTTTTGGAAATATTAAATATCAAATGTGGCTTTTTGTATTTTATTTTAAGTGAAATATCTACAATGTTATGGACTTGAACCATCGGCTAAATGGGGAGCTCTAAGTCTAGAAAATTGCATTAAATTAATTGAGTAAAGTCATAGAAAAGGCCTGAAAAACTCACATTTTGCCTTGTTTTTTGGGGTTCACAGCCCAATAGATCAGGCTGGGAAAAAACCCCCATCAAACTTCACATATGACTGAAAATTTGAGGTCTGCTATTTTAAGAGGAGATGCTGTCGCCAAAATGCATTTTAAAAAATGCCCCTTGACTTTAGAAGTTCTGCTATAAATCAATGGAAAAACGTTGAATCAGTGCAATATTTAAAGAGCTTTTTGTGAATATTAAATGTATCTGTGTCCTGGAGCATAGATACAATCACCTGAATACAAATAAACTTAATGTAAGACAGCAAACTGAAAATTAGATTCAAAAATAATAAGGGTCAAAGTCTTTTTAATTGTAGCCTTGGTCCAAACCAAGATGGACGCCTCTGAAGTTGGACAGAACCATAAAGTCGGCCTGTGTCTCCTCTGACTGTGATTACAGAGAAATGCTTAGCCTTTCGTTTTGACACATATTTCCTCATGTCTGTGCCAGATGGTTTCAGCTTTTTCTTCTAATCCCTCTGTTCTAATCCACAACACTGACCACGACCATTGTCTCACAGCTGCACGAGTTCACAGTTCTAAAAACACAGGACTGAACCTCCTCTAAGCACGAGAGGAAACTAGGATTACATCTTAAATAGAACACCTGCGTTTGGCTGTGCGGTTGGAATATTTTAGGTTTAAATATTTATGTTGTCTGTTTCAAGGCGAGACACTGCATAAACGACAGTGATTGGAATCGCAAACCTGCCACGTTTTGACTTATGGTCAATATTGTCACCACTTTTCATCAACCTTTATGAGGAAACATTTAGACCATAGTTCTCATGTGCTGGAAGAGAGGACTTTGAACTTCGTGACAGTTTAAGTTTTATGTGAATTGGCCCAGGGATTACTGAGAAATTAGCAATAAACTAGGAATCTGCATTTTGACAGTTACCATAGTTACCACCATGGAATTTTCAACTGCTCCGCCTCAGTTTTAAACTCTAGGCTCTAAAGAATGTGGCTCTGTCACGTGAACGCAACCTGGCTATATTTTCAGCAACAAAAACAAAGTGATTTATTGAGCCAGGTTGGTTCTGTTTTTGTTTTGATGCTGTATTAGTTACAAAAAATTATTCAGAGCAGATTTTGGATCTTGTTTCATTTAAGCCAATTATGAGAAAGAAATTTTAGGCTGTTTTGGAATGAAAACCTCATTTTGAGACAATGGGCCGAAAATGTTCTAACGTCTGCAAATGTGGCCGTATGTTGTGCATCAATTTGTCATGTATTAATAATTTGAAATAAATTAACTCAATCAATCAATCAATCAATCAATCAATCAATCAATCTATATTTCTCCCGTCTGTTGTCTTCAATGGGCGAGGATCGCGCTTCTGCATGGTCCTTATGGTTGGGAGCTGACATTGCTGTAATACCACCCCCTGGTGGCCAGGGGCGACTCCAAGAGACACTTGGGAGCATTGAGTTATTCTTTTTCTAAAAATCGCTATGACCCATGTGACCACGCTGGTGTAGGTGAAATATTTTTAACCGCGCTAGTTTTTGTTTATCAGCCGAAGTTTGGAAGCATTTTCAGTGCATTGACTGGCTCCAGAGCCTGTCAATCAAGCTCTGGAGTTCTGTGGAGGCTCCGCCCGCCCTTCGAGCACTGGGCTTTCCGCCTTTTTGCCCTTTTAAGGAACAGGAGGCGACAGAGCGGCCATTAAGGTTCACACAGGACTCGGGAACCTTTTTCAATGAATGGGGCTGAATGGGACCCACTCATCTTTATTATATTATATCTATAATTGTCTCCCAGAAAAAGATTATGTTTAAGGTATTACTCAAAATCGACTTTTTCAAGCATTACATCATGTTATTATGTCATTCCCTCATTAAAAACATGCCTGAAGTGTTGTCTTGGCACATTCACGTATTTTTGAGTAATCTGTAAAAACTCTGATGGCAGCCATTTTAGGGATAGGTTCGCCTGAGTCCTCCTAGGAACGCCCCCACCTCTTGGAGACGCCTCCGAGCTTTCGTCACCAGCCGAGTAACCAACCACTGCTCCCCAGCGGAACTGATGCCACAGACAGCGTGTGGAGGGGGCGTGTCGGAAAGGCTCAGAGGTTCTTAAAGAGACAGAGGCCTATTTCAAGACATTCACTACAGCCATTTTGAGAGAGCAATTTTATACAAGGCAGTTATTCTAATTTACTGCATTGACAGACCAACAGAAGGTTTCGTCATCATTGTAGTGTGATATAGACTGGTGCTATGTGATTGAAAAAAGCATAACACACCCTCTTTAAGCTCCGCCCGCATCAGCCCGACTCTGAGCCAGCCCAGGTGGATGCTGGGAGCTGGTGGGGCTGGTTTAAGGGGTGTTAGCTCTAGTATGTTAACTGCCTGTACAGAATGGTAATGAGGTGCGAGGGCCGCGTGCTGTGGGGCATGCCCGGAGCGCGGGGCATGTCCCGTTCAGGAATAGACACCTCAGGACAGACAGAGGTGCGCTTGTCTGACTCACCTCCACGATTAACAGCTTCTAAACGCTGCAGCGAGGCGTAAAAAAAACATTATGGGCCCGTGACCTGCTTAAGTGACTTTTTGAGCTCTTAACTATGTTGGGTGTTGTTCCCTGTAGGGCTGGGTGACCATCGGAGACAAACCTAACTGAGGGTTGTGTGACTTAGTATTGCAGTTGTGGTTAAATTAGTGACTGTGTGCTCGGGTTGACACATTTAACATTGGAAAGACTGTAGGAACTGATAACATTATAACGCTCAAAATTCTCACAATATAATTATTTGTTCAGTTAGTTAAAAGGACCATGTGTTTAGAGCCACTCGCGCATCTTTGAGTAGACCGATATGGGTTCTTCTAAGGCCGATTATAATTGGCCACACGATAATGACTATCTCGAATTATCGTTCAATAAAAACAGATAAACGATACATTTTTGGGCTTGATATTTATCATCTGTACATTTATTAGCATCCCCCCCCATTTTTTTCTTTGTAAAACTTCGATTTATAACTAAAGCAAATTGAGTTACATTGTATTTCATGTTGACAGTATCTAGTATCATGAGAGTCAATAATATCGTTTATCGCGATACATTGCTGCCTCAATATATATCGAACTTCAAATTTGTTATCTTGACAGGCCTAGCCACTGTCGATATTTCTGGCCAGTATTTCCAAATGTCTAATGTCTATAATCCTGTGTGGGATACTTCTAACGTGTAAAATGTGTCAGTGTTGAAATGTGACCGCAGGGGGCGCTGTATGAGGGGCATAGGGTTAATTTATTCAGGACATTATTGTTTAGTCAGTAATTCAGAGAGAGCCTGTTTGAAAGACAAAAATCAGCTGATTCCAAAATAAATAATGGCAAGCCGCAATCTCTTATGGTTCTGAAATTGTAAACAAAAGTCTGCAACATGAAATATATATAATCCAAGCATCCAACGTGTGCAAACTTGTGACCAATTGTCATCATGATGTTTCTCCTTCTCTATTTTCTTCCCCCTATTCCCTCTGTATTGATGAGGGTGGTGCGAGGGGTTTATGGGGAGATCCCACAAAAACCAGGAACTTACCATTGAATATTTTTTTTAGTTTGTTGGTTTGAATTTTTAAACCAACAAAGTGTTAAAGATGTGTTTAAGATTATTTCCAAACATCTGCAAAAAGCATAATACCCCCTCTTTAAAATTATTATATAGCCTAATTGCAGCCTTTTGTGATTTGCAAACTGTATTTCTGAGTCTTATAGACTTATGGCTCAGGCCGGATTTGAATAACAAATCTTTCATTTGTTCAATTGCATTAACCATGTTCACTGGTCCATGTAATGTGTGTGAAGAATAAAGCCCCTCAGATCAGTGCTCCTCATTTGCTTTGTGCGTTTATAAATGAAGAATAAATGAGAATTCTGACCCGCTTGCTTATATGGTAATTTTCAGTTCAGTTCGCTAAGCTGCATTTGTTTTTGTAGCATATTTTAAGTCCTATGTTTGAATAAGTGAACTATGTGAATTTATATTTTGACGTGCTGGTGCCCTGGTGGTGCTTGGAAAGTCGAATGTTTGACGAGTTAGTCCTTGGTGTGAAAAGTTTGAGAACCTTTGGTCAAAAGCGCGGTCCCCAGCAGCTGTCCGGTGTGGGGTGTCCTCTCGTCCCGTCTCCTCTGTCAGTGTCTCTCTCTCCAAATAACTTTAAAACAGCTTTGGGTGTGAAAAAAGCACTTCACAACTCCTCGGCTCATTTGTTTGACTCTCGTTTCCTTAGTACTAGTAGAGTTCATTTCTTCTACCACCATCGGTCTTTATTGTAAATACAGAGCAAAACAGTGTGCACTCGTTTAAATATAGTGCGATATACCGATCAATAACGTGGACGAGTCTGCGAGTCACAGCTATGGCCGGACGAAGAGTAGGATCTTACATTTGATCATAAGCTCACTCTCTTTACTCATAGTTTTGTGGATAAAATAGTATAATCTGTGACTGGAAGTTATTCTAGTTATACTGAAACATAATCAATAATATTTAATAATTGTCAGGGCTGGGACAATACATTTTGGTTGCGATACAATACGTATCACGATGCAGAAGGCCCGATAAGATATGCGATGCAAAGTGATTTTTCATTTTAACAAACTGAGAAATTGTACCCCAAATGAATTCAATAAGAAAGGTGAGTTTGACAAATAAAGCACTTACTTACTAAATCAGTCTGACATTGATTAAAACATTTAACAAAAAGTGCAAATGGCAGAAGCATTTTAAAAATTTGGCTTATTTATTTCAGCCAATCAGCACCAAACACTATTTATAAGTATTTTTTTTTTTTCTATAACTGAATATCAAAAGTTGCTCATCAAAAGTATTGCGATACATGGTTTCTGATACAATACACGTAACAAAGGCGTATTGCGATATATTGCAAAACGATATTTAGCCCCAGCCCTACTGATAATGTGGGTCAATTGAATTCAACCTTTTTCTTGACTCTTCTATAAAAGAACAAGATAGACAAGTAAATGGGTATTTTAAATAGACATTTATACCAGTGTCTCCACATGTCAGACTGATAATGTTTTGTAGTTCATTTTATATTCATGATCATGGTCATGAATCTTTAGGCACCTGCAACCTTTCTAATAATGTGTCCAAATATGTTTTATATGTAAAGTTCTTCAAAATTGCCACTCTTTACTCTTGGCATTTTCTCCATGAGCTTCATATGGTCGTCCCTGAAATGGTCGAACAGTCTGTGAAGTGAAAACCATTTCTGGTGACGACGTCTTGAAGCTTATTGAGAAATGTCAAAAGTGCAAAGCAGTCATCAAAGCAAAAGGCCGCTATTTTGAAGAATCCTTTTCACTTTTTTTTTGACTGGTACTGTACTTGCTTTTGTAAAGAACATGATCATTTGACAAACAAAAATGAGGAAATGTCATGCTCTTATCTCCCTTTGCTTTATAAATCATTACCATCCTCTTAGTATTGCTCTTGTTCCAGACCATTGGCTAAGCAGATATTGAGTAGCTACTATAGACCAGCTGAAATGATTTAGAACAAGACCTCAGGCGACACAGCCAGTTACAGGCTCTGGGTTTAGTTCACATTCTATCTAAATCCGAATTGTTTTTATTGCCATCGTTTGTGAACAGGATGAACTAGGATGTCTTTTTTTCGGTTCAAACATGCAACAGGAAACATAAAACACATCATATAAAGCTTGGTAGATAAATAACAAACTATAAAAACTTTAAAACTATAAGGGTATACAAGTTAAAACAACACTGGGGAAAGAACACACCCCTGTCTGACCCCTTGGCAAAATCGAAAGGGAGCAGAATCACTGTTCCCCTCATTTGATCTGCACTGTTTCTGCGCGTGCGGGTGCACCCTTTTGAGGCAATTTCAATCATACTTTTCTATGATGTACCCAGTCAAATGCTTTGGTTGCATCTAAAAAGCACATTCAAACCGCGGAACAATGATTTTAGACACTACTCATGACTTCAGCTTGAGTAAATTTAGTTCTAAAGTCATGTTTTTTTCTACTATCCCCTCCTTAGCTCTCTGGACCAATGGCAGCTTCAGCATATCCCCATCGTACTGACACTCTCTCTCCTCCCTCCCCTCTCTCTCCCCCTCTCTTCGCTGTAGCCTCATGTTTAGTCACACTGCCCGTCAGACAAACATAGCAGCAACACTCTCCCCGCTCTGAGCGTAAGCCAGCGCACGCACGGCTCGTGAATGGAGGGAGTTATGCTCTGAAAACGGCACTTGAACCAACATTATTTGTTTTTTTCCCGCGCGTCTATTTCAAGCTATGGACATAATTTGGGGACTTTTCTGTCGAGTCTATGGGAACTACAAGTGATTTCTCTGGCACTGCAGCTCTGTATTGGATTATTTGCCTGAAATGAATGGGAGCAACAGAACAAGATGGTAATGCATGTTTTGACAGTTTGTTTGTATTGTGTAAAATATTCTGCATGCGAGGCTTTGAAAATGTTACTGGGTTAAAGATTGATTTGTGAATGTGGCAAAGTTGTTGGCTATTTTGCTAATTTTGAAATGATGATTTTGTCAGACCCTCCACACTTTTTTTGTTTTTAGGGTATTTTATTTCATATGTATAACCTTTTAGAGTGTCCCACAACTCTACTGCCCAATATCTCGGCAAATATTAGGCGATGCAATCAAAAAAGGTGTCACAATATGCCATAGGATGACTGAGGTCTTCCATCTGACATGAACACCGTGTAAAACAAACACTTAAAAAAAAAAAAAAAAAAAAAGTAACTTAAACTCAAAAATGTGCTGTTTAGTTATGTTTTAGTTGTGATGTTCCAAATGTTTCAACAACTTTGACACAAATTGATGAAAAACATTTGTAGGGTTCAAGATTTTGAAGATTCACGACTGCCAATGTATTGTAACTTTTAATTACATTTTTGGGAGTCATTCTACTTGCATTTCTGTTACGCAACAATTATTACATTCTAAAGCAACTCAGCTGCACAAGACTCAGGACCCACTATCAGGACCCCGCACTAATGAAAAAATATGATTTTAAACTCATTATAAAAGCCTTGTGGCTTGTGTTTTTGCAAGAAATACAAATCTACTTAAAAGAACATCTATACAACACAAACAAGGCATTGCAACAGTAAATGCAAAACCCTCAGCTCTCCTTTGGGCTAATGTTCATGAGCCTCACCGCCTGAGAATAAAAACTGTCTCTGAAAAGAGATGTCTGAGTTTTGAGGCTCCCCAGACGTCTCAGCGAAGGAGGAGAAGAGGGAGTGTGCGGCATGACTCGGGTCCTGTATAATGCTGAGAGCCTTTTTCTTACAGCGCTTATGGTGCAGGTCCTGTATCTGAGGGAGAGGAGATCCAATAATATCATCAAGGGTGTGGTCATGTGATGTGACGTCACCAAACCACACCAGAAAACCTCCTGTCAGAAGTCACTTTCGATCGTACATCTGTAACAAGTGTCTTTTTTGACAAACCATTAAGAAAACCAAAAAAAATAAAGTCTGCTGAGGTTTTTTAATTGCATTGAGAGTTTCACAAATAAAACAATATAACAATAATGCATTGGTCTTATATAGCACTATAGGAACACTAAGAAACTTAAAATTTCCCACAATTTCGACAGTAACGGAACTCATTCTGTCCCTGTGCTGCAGCTCATTGTTGTCAGAAATCAAGCCTCTGACCGTAGTATCGTCTGCAAATTTGAATATGCCGTTTGTGGGATGTTTTGCCAGTGTACAGACTGTACAATAAGGGACTAAAACAACATCCTTGTGGTGCCACGGCGTTTAAAACCACAGGAGATGAAAGTCTTGCCCACCTTCACAGTCTGTGGTCGTCTTGTCAGGAAATGGTCATGGAGACAATTATAAATGGTCTCATATCCATTTTTACTCCTTGCTTTGGGGTGGATGTCGCTCAGAGTAAGAGTGTCTACTCACATTTGCTCCAACATTTCATCTCTGCCATTGTGTCCTTGGGCAAAACACTTCAACTCAACCGCCTTGCCTCTGGTCTCTGTGTACATTAGCGTTTTGAGTAAGAATTGGTTTGTGAGGGATAGCAAGGACCAATGGATGCAAAAAGCAGAAGACAATTGGACATGTTTCTATGTGTATTTCACATGGACGGTCATTTTAGATTCTAAAGGACATATATCAAGACTGTTTTTAATGTATTTGTTTTTACTGTTATCCTTTAAAAAAAACATAACAAGTGAAGTATTTTTGCTCCATTCACGTAGGTTTGAGTATCTTCTTCTACTGCGGTGCCTTTAGTTTTTTAAAGCCTATAATCCATCACTGGACCGTTTTTTAGCCCACTTTTATGCTAAAAGAGTTTTCATCACAGTGCTATGGATTTGCTAGCATGCTGTTGGCTGAAAGTGAAAGCTTGTTTTCACAGTTTTTTAATGCATAAGTCTCACTACTGCCTGCCACATTATAACATGTACAATGACCAATACTGATCCTCCCAAAAGAATGTTCTACACCTCAAAAGGCTCAGTTCATGTAATGTGTAGAGTAATGATTACAAAAAAAAACAATTAACTGAAGAAATCTTCAATAAACGTGAAGCCGAGTATGTTTCATAAAAAATATTTCAGATTGTGGTGATATTTTAACATTTGATAGCTTCAAATTAGCATTAGCCTGTAGCCTTGAAGCTAAAGGCTAACCTTCACTTTATTTGTTGTCTTCTGTTTTTTTTTTTTTTTTTTTAATCTCATCTTTTTTTGTTTTTAATTTATGTTGTAATCTGGGCAGGAAGTTGTCTTTGCTCTCCTCTGGCCAACAGGAAGTTAGCTAAAAACATTGCATGCACTATCACGCAGGATAGGCCCCGTTAGTCTCGGATATTTTCTAGGGTGTGAAAGTGTTGAGAACCGCAGATCCAGACGGCACAAAAACAGCGTCAAATTGCAGTTACTTTGAAGTCCCCGGCTGACATTTTCCAGTCTGCTTTGGTCGTCTGACAGGGCTGCGGTGGTAAACACTTGTACAGCAGAGGTGGTTGCCCGGCCAGGGTGAAGTGGGGGCATATTTGACGTGCCTGGAAGCTTGTATTTATAAGGAGGAGGTCCGGTGTGAGGGGGTCGAGTGTCCCACACTGTTTCACCTTCTCTCCCGATCGCTTTCGCAAGTTCCTGACAGACACACCCAGAAAGAAGGGACTCCACTTTGGGTATCAGACGCTTTTTCGGCTGAAGCTAAAGAGGAACTATAGATTTTTTGTTAAGCTGCACAACAGTTTAGGGTGAATAAAGTTGTTTAATATGAGAAGAAATGTCAGTATTCGATAACTGTCTTGAATATCTTGATGACGATACAAATGCAATATTTTGCTAAATAAACCTTGAAAACACAAAATCCTGACTAAAATGTAACTACATTGGTGAAGTCATGACTACAACTGAACTTTTGCACATTTTAAAGTTTCCAAGTGTTGAAGAACAAGAAGTAAATATGACCTGAGGGAAGACCTCAGGTCATATTATGATAATGATAGCTTGGTGATATATTGTTCAGCCCTAGCATTAAATAGTAACATGCCTTTCATCTCTGTGCCGTCTCACACAAGGCCCAAGACAAGCTCATCTACTTCTCTCTGAAAACCACAAATGCCATGTTTGTTCTTTTTAAAATTACTTCTTTTTAAAGCCATTTTAAAAAGAATAGCTTTAATTTAATTACCCCATATTTTTTCAGTTATATCGGCAAATATATTGTAATATATATATTATTATATGTCTCTTTTAAATCATGTTATAATATATAATATGTTATTATCTTTCCGGCCATATTGCCCTTCCTTACTGTCATGTAATTAGTGTTGCTTCACCAATGACGTCCTATAACTGTTCTTGGAAATGGCCTCACTTGAGTTAATGCACTACCGTATGCTTACAACATTGTTACAGAAGCAGCCATCTTTCTGCTCTAAGCGAGCCCCACACAGGACATAGCAGTCAGGTTCTGGTCAGCATGTCGGAGTCAAGGTGAGGGAGTAGAGTTACTAACCGTTTCACAAACTGTGACCTGCTCCTTCTATAGTCACAGACGGCACATACTAAATGCAGAGCCACTGTGGATCAGTACAGTAACAGGCTTCATGCTGACATGCTAAAGTAAATGTTACCTTTAGTGATTTCAAGTTCAATTCATTTTTCTTACACCTTGTGTAAAGAGTAAAGTCCTATCTTGTCTGTCAGACTTTGACGCTCTGTTACTCATCACTCACATGCAATAACTTTTAAAATGAGTCAGTCAAAACGGATTTTATTACCATTGTCAATGAAGGTACAGTCACAAAGTGGATTTTTTTTTTCCATAAAAAACTAGTAATTATATAACTAAAAGCATTCAAAAGTAAATTAAATAGGATACAAAAATAAATAGGAAATAGTGAAAGTAGCAAAACTCGAATATACACGATATACACATTTAGTTTATATGTTTAAAGATTCATGATTTACGACACGTCAAGGAGTGTTAGCATTTGAGATTGAAAAACGAACCTGCCAAGCTATCATTCATTATCATTCGTGGGGCGACAGTGGCGCAGATGGTAGAGTGGGTCGTCTCATGATCGGAAGGTCGGGGGTTTGAATCCCACCTCCTGAAAGTGCACACTGTCGTTGTGTCCTTGGGCAAGACACTTCACCCACATTTTCCCCAGTGTCTGCGTACATTGGTGTATGAAAGAGAGTATGAATGGGTGAGTGGATCCTTGCTGTAAAGCGCTTTGAGTGCCTACTGTAGGTGGAAAAGCGCTATATAAGTCGAGACCATTTACCATTACAGAACATGGTGGTTGAGGGCTCCATACTTTGGGGGTTTACCATCTGAAAGCGGGTCGGTGATGAGTTTTCATGACTTGATACCAACTTGTTCGTATAAGCTATGCTAAAGTTTTGCGGCTGAAATGTAGGATCGTTTGAAGTCAATTTTACTGAAGCTTTTAATTTGTAATTCAAATGCGTTACTTTCATTACAGTGCACGGCTCCACATTAGAAAAGTAGAAATATGAAATAGTATGAATTTGAAGCTGATTTTAAAGTGTTCATTGTGTGTTAAAACGTTGTGTGTGGGTTTGATGAAAGCCCAGTTGTTTCTGTTTTATCAGCTCTTCGACGTTAACTGCCTGGACATCTCCCAACTTCCACAGCTTCATCATTAGTCAGAGGAGCTGTTAACTCCTCGTCCCCATGTCCTGTTTTTCCTCCCTCTCACCTCTCTCCGGGCCGTGCCTGGTCTGGCCATAAGGTGCAGTCTGTTTTCCGCGGTCCTCAGGATGTTATGTTATGAGAGTAAGACATTTGAAAAACCCGCCCAGAGCAGTAAGAAGTGTTAGCATTAGTCGTAGTAGCTTTGGCAGAGTGAAGCGTGTTTGCCGTGTCCTCACAGCCGCGACCATGAGCCTTCCTGTTTTTGGGAGTGTCCAGAATGTTCCTCTGGGGAAGGGGACAGAGCCGCTTTTATCGGGGCGGTTGAGGGAGGACCTGTAACACCGGTGATCACATGGAAAAGCGCGAATGTAGATACATGAAGTTTTCAACAGCACTTTTCAAAACCTTGAGACTGAGGCGCACGTTTGAGAGGGGGCCCTACATTTGACACAGTGAGACCCCATGAGACACAGGAATATTTTACTCTTCACAGTGGGTATTGCGTATGTCACCTCAGCTCGCAAATTTTTCTAACTATTCAAAGTGCGTCCCTACAAGCCCCTCTGCCATAGTGCATGAAAAAAAAACGGGAACCGAGAACTTCCAATTTGTGCAATGGAAGTGATTTGTTGCTTCAGATAATTCATAAAGAAGACGGTTAACGCTTTTAAACTGAGCAGCTGGACGCCAGCCAGAATAGTACACGCTTGTCCTAGTCTGGGATCAAGCGTTTATTTAACAACCATATTAAAGCTGTACTAAGTAACTTGTTTACCTTAATGAATCCTTTCCGTAGTCCCTCTGGGGGTAATACAAGTGTTACTGGGATGATTAGAGGGTCTTTCATCTCCCCCTGGTGTCTCTGGCCAGAAAACAACACTTGCAACTTGACTGCCACCGGACCGGAGCCACCAATACACACAAAGGAGAAGCTAACAGGCTAACGGGCAAAGCTAGCTGCAGGATAGCGCCACTTAAACAGCATTTACAGCCAAGTTTGAGCGAAAAAAAAATGATTAGAGTAACTAGAATACAATATCCCTCTCTCTCTTTGTCTTTTCTGTCAGCGTAGTATTTACTCTCATGGACAATTAATGAGTAAAAACCTGCTACATGCTTATGGCCTCTAGGGGCATGAGTACTGCTTTAACCAATCAGAGAAAGGCCAGATATGATGCAATCGTTTTGCAACGTATTTCATAAACGAGGAAGTTAGTGGCTTTATGATGCATCTGCCAAGAGCAGAGACAAAGGCATTTCAAACAGGAGAATTCAACGTTCTGTGATTGGATCGATATAAAACCTTTTGAGATCTGATTGGCTAGCAAAGATCCAGGCGGTCCTGCTTTTTAACAGATCATTACATGGCCGTAACATTTGCTTGTGTTGCTTTTTCACTGGTTGGTTTATAATGTAACTAAAGCTACAGCTTTAATTCGGTCCTTTTTATATTGTTATTTTATGACATGTATACAGCCTATGATATAGTTTAAGATGGTGAAAGCAAAATAAACATGGTTTATTCAGCAGCTAATCTCTCTCTCTGCTAGTGCTAATGTAAATGTGCATGTTAAGACCTAGAGAACTATTAATAAGCCTAATGCTGAGCACGTTTAATCAGGCTCAATGTTTATTGATTAAAGAAGTCACAAAGGGCATGATACATGGCCACCAGGTGGAGCTGTTTCCCAATAATGACCATTCACTCACTTGGCGCGCTCTTTGTTTTGTTTTTTCACTTAAAATACATCCCTATCGCTTATCAACCGTGATTTAATGTGTTTGTGAACAAGACTGGCTATTCTCATTTTTAGCCCAGAGCGAGAAAAGATTAAAGAATCGTGAATACCTTCATCAGGTGAAATGATATAAGAAATGCAATTCTTATCCGGGTCACGGCTTGGACCCGATTATAGTGGGTCCTCACTGCATCCCTGCTCAGTGCGTCAGCAGCGGTCAGAAACCAGGGTACTCCTTTGTCGGAATAATATAAGAGTATCCTGGTTCCTCTCAATCCGCATATTGGCTTATCCAGGAATCTGAGATCAGAGATCTAAACCCTGTGATAATAACCAGGATATTGACAGAATTTAAACTCCTCCTACACCTTTGTCTTTGCTTATTTATATTTTCAGATGTCATTATTTTATCAATGCCAAGTCCTTCAGTGAAAGCCTATAGCTATGACTGAGAAAGTGAACTTCACGTCAACATGCTGCGTTCAAGGGCCTGTTTATGGAGTGGGATCTTCTGACGTGTCTGTAATCACTTAAACACAGTCTTCCAAAGTGCCACTTATGTCGCCTGGATTACTATAAGGGCAGGTCTAAAGTGCTGACGCCATCTTGGCTTTGTGGTGCGACCTATTATTATTGTGTGTCGTAATGGAAGGGCCAGGCCAATACTGGTCCAACATCTGTCACTGGATGCTTTTAGAAAGTCAGAAAAGTCTCCAGGTTAATACAATCATCAGCACTTCTGTCAGTGGGAGAACGCTCTACAGCTGATGTACTGCTACATTCTGTTGTAGTAAATTCATCTTTTGATAGTGTGATGGTGGATAGTGAGTCTGTTTATTTATTTATTTATTCATGGCATGATTTTTGTTGCATTATCATAACCTAGCATCTTCTTCCAAGCTGCCGAAATCTCCACATATTTCCATTAAAGCCATATACCATAATATTCCGTTCCCCTACTTATATATAGCTTATTCAAAAACTGAACACGACCCAAAATCCCCACTGAAAGAATCTTTGTAACTACTATGTCAACGAAATAAAACCATAACTTCAAACCTGGGTAAGTAAATACTTTATTTGTCATTGAACAATTGTACATCAAAATTGTGTTCAGGTGTTGGTTCGTCCTGAGCCATTGTGGGGCGACCAGAGCAGCATGTTTTGGGAGGTCGAGGAAACCGGAGTGCTGCCTTCAGTGCACCTCTGAAATGGTGCACCACCTCCTGGGTTTGTCACTGTTTCAGAGCGTGGTGTCCTGCACTGGTCAGCTTCACCTGCTCCTTCCTCTTACTCCTGCGCAGCTCCCTCCACCACAAAACACCAACACAAATATCATCCGTCTTGTTCTCCAGTGAACGAACACGAGCCAGAACAGTCGGGAAAGAAGGCTTGTGTGGCTTAGTTTCGAGTCTTGCCCGGATAGCTCCTCGTTTGTACGTTTTTTGTTTCCTGTAGCGCTTCTTGTGACGGCTCCCCTGTGCTGCAGGTGTGTGGGGTTCTTTGTGGCTCTTCAGTGTTTCAGAAGAAGACATATGTAGGTCTTAAATGTCTTCATGGCTAGTACGGACTCTCAGCAGTAAAAAATCCACTGAACCTCCACAAAAACACAGCAACAATGTACAAAAGTATCCAGCTAAACAATGTGAAACACAGAAACTATGAATGCAGTTCACAGAAAAAGGCAAAAACATGTAGAAACTGACACATGAAGGTTTAATGATGATGATGGGCCGTATTGTTTGCCATCTCAGTTTGTCCCAATGTGCTTGAGCTCAGTATCAGTCAGTAAATCCCCTGTGAACTGTTTTTTACCAGTCTGTCTATGCCCTCACCACTCTGAGCTCCACACACACCAGCTTTTCTCCTAAAATGTACAAACCCTCCCTCCGTGTCTCCATCCACTTAAGCCTCGAAAGCCTCTGGAAACATAGATGGAATTTGTCTCTTTTCAGTTTGAGTGATCTCTCCTCGTTCCCGATGTTTCCAAACCTGAAATAGCGCTGAATGATGAATTATTCAAAAACACACCGCGCTGTAACTATAAAATGTTTCTCTATATATCATCTGCATTCTCTGCTCTCAACTAGGGTTTATTTTTTTACTTACCTACTGAAAACAAAGGGCTGATATGCAGGCTGCGAGTGTGAGAGAAAGTACGGGCGACGAGGAAACCCGAGTCTAACCTGGTCGGATTTGCGCCGACCTTCATTTACATAAACACCTGTTGAGTTGTCGCAGTCGTCCAGCTCATAAATGTCATTATGTCACAGTTGTGTCAGTCAGAAGGGCTTTGGGGTGAAACTGAAGCTGAAGAATTCCACACAGGACTTTCTATTGACAGGTTCGACAAGCAATAAAAAGACTTTTCTAAGTGGCAGTCCATGGCCAACAGCGTGTATTCTTAGGATTAAAGGGGTTAAATCTACATTTTAACTGCTACTATGAGTATTACAGAGTATTGTCATGTTCCCAGTCCATGTTTTGCCATTCTAGTTTAATTTAGTGTTGTTTAAAAAAAAAGACACATTAGACACATTTTTTTACTAAAACATAGTTCACAAAATTAGATTTAAGATTTGTTTTAAGATTGTCCCCAGATTTCTTCAGTTTGACCATTTTATGTGATGTTTAAAGTTTCACTTCCTCATTGGAAACTGACAGGAAGTGACATAGATAGAGGGAAACAATTTTAAACTGGCAAAAACTGTTTTACACAAACCGTAATTTCCGGACTATAGAGCTCCACAGACACTGCCGGTCACGTGTCAGGGCCCGACACAAAAAATCCCATGTATTTTAGCATTGACTTTTCGAAAAAAGTCAATTATTAAGGCACAACGTCGGCTAGTCAGCTATGTGCTAACTACCGACACTTGCACGGGTGTTTTACAAGAAAGAAACAAACAATACTTGAAAATACAACTAAATTACTTTTATAATTTTGCAGTTTATAACGTTTTAGACAAATCTTCAATTTTACCTTGTATGTTTAATGGCCGTGAGTTAGCACATCGCTGATTCGCCGGCGCCGTGATGTTTAACTCTTAATAATGGACTTTTTCGAAAAGTCAATGCTAAAAATACATGTGATTTTTTATGTTGGACCCCGACACGTGACTGGGAGTGGGCGGGACTGTGGAGCTCTATAAGCTGCTACTTTTTCCCCGCCTTTTGAACCTTGCGGCTTATACAACGGTGCGCCTAATTTATTGATTTTTATGGTCATACTAAATATAATGTCATCATACCACCCTCCAACTGTGTCTGCTGTGTTTACTGTTCACTGGAGTGAGGCTGCAGGATGCTCTCCTGCACTAAGTAGCTAACGTGGCTTCGATTGCTCTCTTACTGCTGAAATATTATGGAGAGTCCAGCAATGCACAGCTTCGAATGTTCACCACAAACCCAGCTCAGAGTTCCCGAGGCTATGTGTGTGTGCTAACAGTAACAGGCCGAGGAGGGCGGCTCTAAACACGGCCACACTCCCGAGGAGGAGTCGCTGTGCGAGCAGCACTTTGGCTTCACTGAACAGCTAATCGAAGTTCTTAACACACTTTAATAAAAGTAAATGTACCTGTAGGCCACTGTTATCTTGGTAAATTTGACGTCGCACGAAGAGAAAAGTTCAGTGTTTTGCAATGCGCTTGGAACAGCTGTGGCTTTGAAAAAAAATAGTTCTAAATTTTATTGATGCAGCTTATATTCAGGTGCACTCAATAGTCTGGAGTTTACGGTAATTAGAATAATATATGTCACCATTTCTCCAGGCAAAACAAAGATATTTTTTATTTAACATATCATAATTAATGGCAGAAAAACATTGCGAAATAAAATTTAGAGTAAATGTAGTATTTATGTGTGATCGGATAATTAAAAAGAGCATTGTAGTCGTCTCTACAGCAGGTTAAATCTCATAACAGTGAATAGGGCTAAAGTTCTGTTGGACTCGGAAGTAGAGCGATTACATCATCACTTAACAATTGTATGGAACTTTACCTCTATCCATGTCACTCATTCATTGGTGCCATACTCTATGGTGGTAAGCTACTATTGTAGCCACAGCTGCCCTGGGGTAGACTGACAAAAGTGAGGCTGCCAATCTGCGCCATTGGCCCCTCGGACCACCACCAACCATGCACTCACACTCTCATTATTTCTGGTCTATTGTACATGTTTTTAGTGGTAGGAAACCAAAGGAATTCTACGCAGACACGGGGAGAACATGCAGACAAACCTCATTTAGATTCTACTTCTGTCTTCCATCGCTCAATAAACAAGATCAGTTTTTTCTGCTGTGTTTACAACATATTCTAAGCAAAAATGAATCTACTCAACAACAACAATGAGTCAGGCACCCAGCTATAAGTCTGGTTAATCCAGTTGGTTCAATTTATTGGACTTCAGATGAATATTCATGGCTGTTTTAGCTCTCCATTGTTCAGTAAAATCATTCAAAACAAGAGGAATAATCCTAAAAATGCCATAAGAAACACTATCTGACAAACAGTAATGTAGCTTATGGACATTGAGAAATCACTGACACATAACCGAGCAGCTCCACCAGGATACAGCCCACACCTGTGTGACTAAATAATCTTACAGACTCTCCTTGAGTTTACGATTCTGTCTAATTCATCCTCCGATGGTTTAAACCAGGTCACTCTCGTCTCCTCTTCCACTTGTCCAAATATCCGGCCTCAACCACTTTGTGAACTCGCAATGAAAACCCTCCAAATAGACCCAAAATATGTCCATGAAGCACGTATATACCCTCTGCGAAATATTTGTATCCTGTTCGGGCTGGACGGGACTTGACGTGTGGCATGCGCCTCCTGGACTATTTCTGTTTTGTGTACCGTAATCGGGACCGAGGTATTCGGAGCGACCCCATCTCCCACTGCGGGACATCCTATCCGCCGAAATGTGAGCGCGCCATTTATTTCGGACGCTGTTTATACTGAGTCCCGCGAATCTGCAGCCACACCAGCACCATTCAGCACATGCCCGAGACTGCCCCGGCTCGTAAACGGGTTAACGGGCGGAAGAAAAAAAACACTTACGGGACCAGGGTTAGACTTTGAGGGATGGGACAGTGTCTGGGTGGTGGGCCTGAGCAGATGCATGACCCAAGAGAGACTTACTGTTAAGGTGTCGTGCTAAGGCAAAATGTACTTTTTTGGAGAACCCAGAGGAAACCATCGCAGACACAGGGAGAACATGCAAACTCCACACAGGAAGGGATCGAACCCTGGACCTTCTTTGCTGTCAATTAGCAATCTTTCGGAACGTATTTCTTGAAAACGTTTGGTTGTGGTTGTGATTATCAGAGGGAGCAGGTCTGAACCAGGTCTGAAGGAGGTCTAAACCGAGACTGAACAGAGACGAACCAGGGTTTATGTAGTGTGTAAATGTGAGCAAAGAGAACCAAGCACATTTTCTCCAGTTTCCCAAATCTAAAAGCTTCTTGAACAAAGCAACATAATAGCGACAAAAACGAGGATGAAAATACAACAAGAAGGACAAAAAAAGCAACAAAAGAGTGAGAAAAACACAATAAACAAGCGACAAAACCCCGTTAAAATATGATGAAATAGTAAATAAAAAAAGAGCAACAAAACGTACTGGAAAAGTAACTCTAAAGTAACTAAAAACTCGACTTAAAAAACACTTGGTTAACGTGGGGGGGTTAAGATTATAAGTATTATATCTCTAGATATCATATAATAAAGGCTAGATGTCTCGTACACGCTGGCCAATGGAGGGCGACGTCCACACACGGCGGCCATCTTGCCACAGGGAATTCGCTCACTCGTACCATTGTGTTTTATGGTGCATGTACTTATTAATTAACCATAACTTGCTCAATTTTCTACCGTTTTTCAAACGGTTTGGTTTGTTATAAAGGTCAGAGATGTAGGTATGACGCTGCATACATATGAACATGAACATAATCAACATGTTCCAGCATTCAGAATTATAGCCATGTTAATAACGTTGGTAAGAAACCAAACCGTTTGTGAATCTGCCAAGATTTCAGCGAGATGAGAGGATTTGTGTTTGTGCTGATCACTCACTTACTTTAGCTCGCCAGAAAGCTTCCCTTTGGCAAGATGGCCGCCGGTTATGCCGGAAGTGACTCTGCCTTAAGACATCTAGCCTTTATTTTATGATATCTATGATTATATCCATATAATCCTCCTGGAGCCGCCACCTGAAAGAGACTAGATACAAGTTGGTCATTTTATACTCACTACTGCCACCTCAGGTCATACGTGTAACTGCACCTTCTATATTAAGCTCGTGCATGACGGCACTTCGGACCCGAATTAACACCTTTTTGAGTGACAGTGCAGGATTTTAGAGGCAGTTGTGGTGAACAGGTCTGGGCTCATTCTACACATTAGGACATGGCTGGAACATGTAGGGGGAGGAAAATACAGAATTTTAACATTGTTAAACTCCGTATAGTCCCTTTAATGTGGTGGAGGGGTTAGAGCGCTCGACTGATCCTTGAAGCTCCCAGGGTAAGCAGGTCCAAGCCATAGGGGGCCGGTGCTATGTGTTAACTAAGATGGCTGCCCCCACGACCCGACAAACCTTCACTTGACTTTTTTTTCTTAAAATAACCTTTGTGCTAAAGCGTCCAAACTTAAATAATAATACTTTATATCGTCATCATGATAACTGCTGATTGAGAGCCATTAGAGCTTTCTCTGCAGTGCTAGTACAGCCTCTTGTTAGATTTTTCATTACAATGTGGTGTATTCTAGTTGGGAGTATTTCTTTTTCGAAAGCACTCATGTCTGTTTGCTGTTTTGAAATACATCAAGATCTTCTGGACAACCCCCCCTCCACATATTTATTGTAAGCTAATGCAAGTATTTAAAGAATAAAAAATGTCCCTTGTAGCACTGCGGGTCACGGATACAGTGTGGCTTGTGTTTCAGTTATGTGCGGTGTTAAAGCCTAAATGACTCCACAGTGAATCATCGTAACTGCTGTGCCGAGACCTCCCCATCTCACTGCTACTGTTTATATCTGCTGCAATGTTAATGTCAACGCTGATGTTACTAAGAGGCTCTCGGGTTTACTGTTTATTTTTTCAGAGTTCACTTGGTTCACACGACACTGGAATCAGTCTAACCATGTGGAGGCAATATATAAGATAATATCTAATTAGCTGTATGGTAGATACGCAACTTTACAATATCGCCAATGTCAAGAAGTGGGGAAAAAGATTGTTAAAAAAATCAAATGGAGACAACATTGGTGGAAAAGGTGGGGGGATTAGAATGGGGGGGGAAATTGGTTGGGGGGGAAATTGAGAAAAAAAAAATAGGGATGAAATGGGGAAAAACATTGGGGAAAATAGGGAAGAGATTTGTAAAATTTGGGGGGGGGAAATATGGGGAGAAACTGGGGGAAATTTTGAAAAAATATGGGGGAGGAATGGGAAAAATTGCGAAAAATATGGTGAAAATAAATAGAAATAGGGAAGAGGTTGGGATAATATTGAATGTGGGGGGGGGAGTTGGGAAAAAATAAGGAAGAAATGTGGAAAATGTTGAGAAAAATATGGAAAAAATTTGGGGGGAAAATCGGAAAATCAGGAAGTTTTTTTCCTGTTTGTGTCCCCAAAAATATTGAGACTTTCATTTTTGTCCATATCCATAGCCTTAGTCTGTAGCCTTTTTTCTGAGTTCAAAAGTCAGATAGAACCCACTGGAAGTTTAATCTGTAATGATGACTTTGACTTTGTCCTCTGGATGGTTTCTGTCATCCTCCTGTCAGGGAATGGGGTGGAGGGGGGTTGGGGGGGGGTATAGAGGCGGAGAGAATGGAGTGTCAGGCGCCGAGTCACCATCCCAGGGGGGCTGCAGTTGATGTGAGTGGAAGAGACATGACTGGATTAGCCCCATGAAAAATACATGCGCATATACAGGATGCAATGAAACAGCAAAATGTGGCAGCAACTGTACAAAAATACAATCTGCCGTGAAGTTTGAACCACAAATCCAGACTTTATTCCAGTACGGGTCAAGTGGTGGCGGGGTTGTCGTATCGCTGGGTCCTGGGAGCGATATGACATGTTAATGTTATTTCAAATAACATCAACATTTAGTGTCTAGACTACTGAAATCCCTGTGTATTTGATGCAACTTAAAGTATTTCCTTTTCTGTGGCCTTCTTCGGTCTAAATACAGCAGGGCCTAAAGTCAGAAGCTGAGGTCAAAGGTCAGAGTTCTTGGCGTGTTCCGCAGTTCAACTTAAGGCCAGTCGGTTTCACTGCCACTTGAACTGTCAAATACTACGCATGGGGCAACACCGGGGCAAATGTAACACTTTTTATACAACTAAAGACTTGTATCTATTTTCCCATGTATTACGGTAAAGATATTGTACTTTCTCCTAAAATATATTACGAGAGAGAATCCATAATGGCAGCTCAGTCTCCTTCCACAGAGAGCATGTTCTAGAAAAGGCGGGAAACTCCGTCCCCGTGAGGTGGGCTGAGCAACAACAAGCCTCCACAGAGCTCCAGGGCCTGTCAATCAAAGACTTCAAGAATAAATATAGCAAAAAGCAGCGTGGTTAAAAATATATCACTCTTCTAAGAGTTGCCACAGGAATGAACTGTGTTTCTAGAAACAATAACTGCGTTTCCATCAGTTGATTTTAATGCACATTTTGAAGTTTGTGATGGAGTGATGGAAACACCGGATTTTGTATTTTAGTTTATCCGCTCACTTGAGGTTTTTAGATTATTGCACTATGTTGAGTGTGAGAGCAGAGTAGATGCGACCAATAAAACACATGAGCTCATAGAAATAACACTGAAATAGATTTTTAAACAGAATTAAGCCCGAGCATTGTCCATGACTGCTCTCCTTCTACGAGGGGGCTTGTGCAGGGCGGCCAGGGCTCAAATGTCCATGTGTAGCAGGTTCATCTCACTGTCCTCCTTCACACCATGATAGTGATCCACGCCACAGCGCACCCTCTCCGTTTCCATGGGCCACTCATTTTGCCTGCGCACCTCCTCCTGGACGGTCCCCGACACCTCGTCCTCCTGCACTGCAAACACACACAGCCCTCGGGCCTTAAGCCTCCTCACGAACACCGACTCCTCGTCCTCCCGCTGCTGGTGTTGGACCTCGTAGTGCTCTCCTCTCCTTCCAGGCTGTGCTGTCGGTGCCTCTCCAATGTGCGCTCGGTGTGGGATGGCTCCTTCTCCGTCCACCACGCCATTCATGGGCTGCACCACTGGCCGCCGGTGCTCGCCCTGTGCCTCCTGTGTCAGTTTCCCCCCCATTTCCCCCCACTGTACAGGTGCATTGATTGCACTGTGATCAGGATTGAAAGCGTTAAGACATGTGATCGTGCAGTCATGGCAACAAAAGCGAAAAGGGTGGGACCAAAGTTAATTTACAAAAATCCAAAATGCATGCAAGAGAATGTTTTTACTGGGGTGAACAGAAGTGAAGAAGAAATGTAATCCATCAGTCGCAGGTTGTCTCTAGTTCAAAAACATTTATTTTAGAAGTGCAGTCCTGCTTACCCGCCCTCCTCCTGTTGTCTTTCAGAAGCCGGACTGTGTGGAGGGCTCGATCCAGACTCTCCTCTCGGACCTGTACCCCCCGTTCGAGTCCACCGCTCCCACACTGCTCAGCCAGCTCTTCGCTCTCATCCAGGGCCGTTACCACGGCGACGCCCTCCGCTGTCTCCTCCACTTCCTGGTCCCCGCCAGACACATCCTCGACTCGGTGCAGCAGGCCGCCTGTGTAAGTGCATTCAACTGTGTGTGTGTGACTGACACAGGAGAGATGTGAGCATCATGCGCTGTGCCGAAAACAGATTCCACCAACTCTGTTGTGTGGCCATTAATAAATGATACTGATTCTATGGGGTTTACTCTGTTCTCGCCCACTTCCCACTAAAAACATGCATAAAACTTTTGTATTTTTGGAAATATGCTTGGTGTGTCAAAAAAGAAATACCATGTACAAATTTAACTTTTAACCATGTGATAAATGTTGTCCTTCTTCTGTTGCCACTTTCAGCACATGAAGGGACTCTATCTGCAGTAGCACACCCTCAGCCAAGGTGACAGTCCAACAACAGTAGAAAATAGCCCAATGATCAATTAATGAGTACCATTTAAAACGTAGATAGTAAATGTGCTTTTATGCAGTGTTCAAACTGTTTAGTCAAATATTGCAATAATATCGATGTCGTAAATATTGCAAATATTGTCCTATGTTTGTTGCAACATTTTAATCCACACTAAACCAGGCTCAGTAAATACAGAGCAAATAGTATCCCATATTGAGTCCAAACGGGATGCAGAGTTTTACAGCAAAATACTAAACAGGACAATTATGTATTTTAAGGGACGGGTGGCAGCCATGTCTCTACTCTAGTTACTATTACGTGATTGCACATTTCCTGTCTATTTTGCACAGCCTGAGAGTTTCTTGAGAGGTGATGCAAGAAGTGAATTTCTCCATTGTGAGATCAATAAAGTCCTATCTTAAACTGCCTCACAGCAAGAAGGTCCCAGGTTCGATCCCTGGACGGGGCTTCCTAGGCTTCCTCCCGGTGCTCCGGTTTCTACCTACCACCAAAAACATGCTGGTCAGGTTGGCCCACAGTGGTGTCGCGCAGAGTCGCAGCGGCTCAGGACTAACCCAACATCTGATCTGATCTATGCAATTTTGTTGTACAATTGTATAATGACAATAAAGTGATTTTCTTCTTCTATGTACGTCACAGCGTTGAGATCCATTAAGATACTCTGTGTTTTTAAAGTTCAGACATCTTCCCCAGACTATTTCACAACGAAGCAGCCTTTGTTTTAATGTCTTCTGAACAGCATTGTAGTTTTGTGATTCTGTAAAAAGACTTTGACTGGAGCTGCTTACTATTTTTCATATTAATGCCGCAAGAAACTCTCACTCCTTTCTGTCTTATCACAGTCCCAGTACCCAGAAAAGCTGTTCCTTCACGAGGGCTGGCCACTGTGTTTACGTGACCGGGTCGTCATCCACCTCTCGCCCCCCGACCCCCGGCTCCTGTGTCCAGGAGACTTCTACCTGCAGGTGGCGCCCTTCTGTGACCAATCAGCTCGCATCCTGGTCGGCAGTCTGCTGGAGGAGGCGGGGTTTCGACAGGAAGACGTCCATATCGAGGAAACGCCGGTCCCGGAGACATCCTACCCATGTATTTTCACTGCTGACTGGCTGAAGGAGCTCAACCAGGATCGCAATGGGACGCCTTTAAGTCACTGTTTACTTGCCAATGAGCAGGGAGTTGTCAGGCTACCATGGGAGAGGGTAGCCGTACCTGAATTTGTGGATATTTCTCAAAATCGGAATATTATGGCCTCAGTGCCTTCTTCCTTCCCACCTCTTCCACCTCCGCTACCAAGTTTCCCCGAATCATCTTCCTCATTATCAATTACAAAACCAGTGTCGCAAGCACAAACAAGCGCAAACTTTTCTGTGGAGACGAGGATACGACCGGCAAAACATGGGATTGCCGTTTCTTTGCGTTTGGTAGACACTAGCGTAGCATCTTCATTAGCGAAGCAAGCTAACGTAACTAAAGACAGTGAACAGGAGGCCAAACCAGTCGGCTGGGTGTCTCCAAGTACGTGGGACACCCGCGAGAAAGACGCAAAAACGGAATTCAAAAATTGTGCTAGCAAAGAGTCGGATACTATTGCCGATAATAAAGAAAGTATAGAAAAGCGCAACGTCGCAGAAGGCGAGTACATTGACATAATGCAAGCGACCATGCTGTTTGGTAAAGCTCAACTGGCGAATGAGCAAGAAGAGAAAATACAATACAGCCAAATGCAGAAATTACTGCAAAGTGAAATGCAACATCAACCATCGGATTCTTACACGCAAACGCAAGGACAGCTAACTACATTCATGACAGCCAAGTTACCTCCTCGACCTCATGACCGTAGTCCTCCTTCGCTAAGCTCGACCCTAGCTAGCCCAACAATGCCATCCTTCTCAATGACACAAACTAACTCATCACTAGCTAACTCATCACTAGCTAACTCATCACTAGCTAACTCATCACTAGCTAACTCATCACTAGCTAACTCATCACTAGCTAACTCATCACTAGCTAACCAAACAATGTTAGTTAACGCTGGAACGCTAGCTAACGCAACAACGCTAGCTAACACAGCAGTATCTGGAAATTCCAGTCATCATTCCCACCAATTGGAATCACCCGAAAGCTCACCATGTCTTCGCGCCGCCAAATCTTCGGAAAACCCGTGCACGCCGTGTATGCAGCGCAAAAGCATAGGCAAGCTGTCCAAAGCGCAAGACTTGAGATGTAAATATAGAGATTCCTACCAAGCTGCGATACAAAACCCACTCCGTTTGGTGAAAGATCAAGCGAAATTTGCCATGTGTGCTGTTTTGGAAGAAGAGAGCGACTCGCAGCACAATAGTTACAACCCATTGCGAACGGACGCCAGAAGTCAAAGGGGGAATATTCATGCTGAGAGGATGCAAGGACAGTCCAATGCTATTTGCAAGGAATCGGGCGAGGAAAACGCAATTACCTATTGGAAAGCAGGAAACGGTGCCCCCTGTGTGGAATATAGCGGTACTGACACATCCAAGCAAGAGGCAATGAGTGACCGGACCACTGTACCTTTAAGGGAACCGAGGACTCCAGTAAACGGATTACCGCCAAGGATGCCAAATGCAGCGTGTTGTAGCTCTTCGATGCAAGGCAATGGGTTTCATGGATATTCACACGGCAATCACGGAATGATTTATGTCGAGCAAAATAGGGATAATTTTATCAGGGCCAATTCGGGTTTTTACAGTCCCCAGAGCAGGAGGGGGTCGGTGCAGTCGGACGGCAGGTGCTCGTCTCTGTCCACAGCGGTGGTGAACACCTCGGAGAAGTGTGACGTGGTCATAGTGGACGGACAGAAGGTCAGGAGGAAGGAGAACCAGGAGTCCAGCGCAGATGTTCCACAGCTGCACGTGGTCAAGTGTAAAAACAGCACGGCGTTCGGATTGGTGTCGCCCAAGATCAGCAGGAGGAAGCTCACGATTCCAGGTACTGAAATAATGATCAGATAATAATAATAATTCAGATCAGCCCAAACAAATATATCTACATTAGACTGTTATAGTTGTTCCTAATTTGTCCAAAATGTGTGGCCTTGCAATAGATTCTGCCTTGTCAGGGCTTGGCATCAGTTTTCATCCTGAAGCCCAGTCCAAACCTCCTCCAGCCCTGATTCAGCGGAGCCCACCCTCGCTGACTGCCCTGCCCCGGCCTGACTACCTCCCGCTGGGATCCACTGACACCAGAGGCCTCCTGCTCCTGGGAGTCACCGCTCTCACAGGTCTGCAGCTTTGGCAGAACAATACAAAATTACACACAAACATAAGATAAGATGTTCTTCTTGTTCTTTAATGACTCTTTCAGGAGGCAGAGACAAATCAGGCAGGGTGATAGTGGAAGTGTATGGGGAGAACCCGGGCTGGAGAGGAGCAGTGACCAGTCAGGAGCTCTACAAAGTGCTGCTCTACTTCTATTCCATCACCAGGTCAGCACCGCTTTGTTTTTGTGTTTACTTGATTTTGGACGAGGTGTGAGTCCATGTCACACTCTCGAACTAAACAGCTTATTTCAGTGTGTTAACGTCTGTTGAATCGTCTCCAGGAGAGAAATTCGAGAAGCCGGCCTGACTGTGATTTTCGACGCGAGGAAATCCAGCCCTCAGCCGCAGCTGTACAAAGCCTTGATGTCTCTGGAGGTGAGAGATGAACACATTGAACACATTGAACAATAGTCTGTGTTTATCCCAAACACTGGGGCTCAAGGGCAGACAGCACATCCCATAAAAATAACCAGTGTTACATCATAATCTGCATTACAATTCAGAATGCGTTTTGTTAATCTCATGCAGGAGCTGTGTCCCAGGTCAGTGCACAGTCTGGTTCTGCTCATCGACAAGGAAAACAAGCAGCGACCCGAGAGGTGTCCAGGCATCCAGGTCAGCAGATAGTCTTATTGACTATTTGTCCAGCGCAGCTCTTGTTAATGAACACAGAGACTCATGCATGTGAACATACCACGCTGGATTACAACCATGAACTAGTTTTCTTTTATTGTGCTGCATCACAAACACACTCATTTCTCCTGGCCCCAGAGGGCACTATTGCAGAGGTTCCCTTTTCAGAACGAGACCCTCTAAACTAGCATGCAGACAATCCAGGAACCCCAAGGTAAAAAAACAAATTAGCAACGTTGATAATGTCAAGCAAAAACATTTCAAATTTGTTTCAGTAATATGTATTTGTATTATATATTGTTATTGCAGTGTTGCTTGATCTCACGTTCTAGAATTTGATGATGATGTCATACTGTCAGGTGGAGGGCGGGGCCATACAACTCTGTGGGGGAAATACAGTTCTTTTAGGAAATCTCCAGAAAGAAAATGATCAAATGTTGTACCTCATCATTATTTGACAGTGGATTCACAAACCCGCTGTCTTTTTTTCTATGGCTGAAAGTCCTTTCTACTGGACAACATCACGCTCATTTTTGGACACCTTTCAGATAAATTGTTTGGACCTCAGTTTATGTGTGCTGACAGAGAAGACAATGAACCTCAAGACAAATTTTGGTTTATGTGGATTCTCCCGGTAACGACACAGATATTAGCCAAAAAGACAAAAGACAAAAGACAAAAATAATTGCATTATGACAGGTACCATAGTTACCACCATGGAATTTCCAGTTGCCCACACCTCAGTTTTAACTACTTTAACTACTATTCACATATCTATGCTGTTTTCAATTAAGAATTATATTAAATACACATTCAATATATTCCTCTTTTATATCTCGAAATGATAAGAGCAGTTCTCGTGACGCTCTGTGGAGTTCTGACACCCACTGTCCTATTGTACATGTTTTTAATGGTTGAGGAACCTGAAGCACTGGGAGGAAACCTTCTCAGACATGTGAAGAACATGCAAACTCCGCACAGAAAGACCCCACTCGGCTCGGCCAACTGCAGCTCTGTGCTAAAGCAGAAAGATCGCTTGTGTAAAAAAATATTTTGTCAATTAAGCAAATGAACGATGCAAATCTGCGCAGACTGAAATCCTGACCTCGATGAAGAGTTTGTTGAAGCTGGTGGAGGGGAGTCAGCTCAGCCCTCATCTGGACGGGACTTTACCATCCGGACGCTACGACTGGAAACATCTGCACCAGGTCAGCACTTTGTTCATCTTGGAAATACATGAATGAACCTTTTGTTACAATATATTTCATTGTATGTGTGCAGAAAGTATTCCCATTTGTGTGTGACCTCCACGAGGCTCTGGAGCTGCTTCTCAGGGCCATCAGTAAACTGCAGGAGCCGAAGAGGACCGACTCTGTGCAGGTATGGAGTGGAGCTGGATTCAGATTTACCCATAAAAACACAGTGTTCATCTGCCCTTGCCTGTTGTCGCAGAGTGTGCAGCAGTGCATGGCCGACCAGCGCACCCTGATGAGGGACGTGCTGGAGGACAGCCGATTGGTCAGTTTGCAGCGGGAGGGCGGGGCCATGTTAGCGCGGCTGAGGAAGGAGAGCGAGCTGAGATACCCGCACTGTGACGAGCTCAGGTAAACGGCTAACGACATGTGCTTATAGTGTATGAGCTGTCAGTGCTGCTAATAATAAGCACTGGAGTTAGCGCCACAACAACTCACTGCAGCCACAATGATGCGTTACATAGAGCCTGAGGTAAACATGTTGGTCAGAGAAAACTTTCACAATTACTGTGATAATAATACGGAATAATAATACATTTAACTTCTTACTCCAAATCTAAAAGCTTCTCGACTGAAGAGCAACAGTGTAACGCCACATTTGAAAGCTAAGACCCGCAAAACTGATCGTAACTTTGTTGTCACATAGTCGCCCAATTTTTGTCCCTTTTTGTCATCAATCAATCAATCTATGGTTTTGTATAGCCGTTTTGTATAACAGGAGTTGCCTCACAGGGCTGCACCGAGGATTAAGGCAGTGAAACAGAGCAGTAAATAAGACAATGTAAAGTTCAGGCAAATTAAGTATCCAGGTAAACATAAAGTCCATCTCACCGGCAGCAGATGGTGACGAGCTGCGCGGGTGTCCCCTGTCCTTAGACTCTCCCGCACGGCGAGGAAAAACTCAAAAACCCAGGGAGAGAAAAGAGAAACCTTGGGGAGAACCACAGAAGGAGAGATCCACTCCCATGGACCCAGGGCCGATGGGAGTCCCTCAGCAGACAGTCCAGTCCTTGTTGTCCAATCCCAGTAGGCAGGGTTCCGACTGGGATTGTCATGTTTTTGTCGTTTTTTGGGAGTCATCGCGGACTGCATCCTGCCAAGAGAGCGCTCTGATCGGCCACAGCAGAGGGGGTCGCCTGGTCGTCACATGCACACACACAGAGAGGGGAATTATGAGAGCATGACAGTGGGATGAAGGCAGCAAAAGAGAACTGCTCCTTTGTGGCCCCACTCTTGTTTTGTTTGGGTCTATCTCTGACCGGTCCAGGACACACTTATGAAGGCCATATTTTGTTATTGTCTTTCAGAGTTGATTTAAAGGTGTTCTCAAACAAACATATAATATATAGATGATAATAATAATTTTATTTGCACATCTCTTTGCTTGTTGCAAAGTGTGGACGTATAAATAATGCGCAGTGTTGGGGAGAATACTTGAAATTGTATTTAGTTACTGAATACTGAATACTTGCCTTACAATGTATTTAGTAACATATTCCGTTACTTTGTCTAATCAGAGTACTGTATTCTGAATACTTTGAATACTTTTAGAATACTTTCACATTGATTGTCATTATATTTATGTATAAAGATGGCGTATAATTACAAAAATTAAAACTACGATTGTTGGAACACCTGCGATAAAGTCACTTACCATCAAGGATGAACTCTTTAACTCTGTTGGCAAATGGAGCAGCAGATACAGCATCATGACACATGTGCAGTGTTGTGACACAAGGCAATCTTTATTTTATTTTAGGAGGAAAAACAGGTCAACATTAAAAGTTCTTAATAATGTTGTGCAATATGGAGCTAAAATGTAATGACTGATACTGGGATTTATTCCCTTGATATTTGGAAAGTAACTGTGTTCTAAATTAAATACTCTCAAATCAAAGTGTGACTTTACCAGAATACATGTATTTAGTTACTCCCCAACACTGCCTATTTGAAAATGCGTTGTTGTCAGCCCTTCCCTTCAGCCCCCTTCAAGAAAGTCTTTCTCCCTAAGGAATAATCTCATATAGAACGTGTACGTGATTTAACCTGGTAGTTAAAACCTCTACAAACTGAAATGCTAATACTCAGGAGAAAGATCGCTGTCATTAACTGTCAATGCCATTATGATTATTGCTGTGAATGATGGTGTGTGCTGCAGTGACGCGGTGGACTCGGTGGGCAGTCTGTACGCCCGGCTGGAGGAGCAGGCCCACGCCCTGGTGCAGAGGTCCAACATGGCTCTGGAACAGCTCCAGTACCTGCTGCAGCTCAGGGACATGCAGGGGCACTTGACTCAGGTAAACTCTTAAACTCTATCATCAACCTGATCCAAACCAACAGAGGTTTACTGATGTGTGTCGTCACGTTCTCCCAGATGCAGCAGTGGTTTGATGAGGAGGGAGAGCGCCACCTGCTGGAGGTCCAGTCAGTGGTCGACTCTGGGGAGCACTTGGAGCAGATTCTCAACAGCTTCACTGGCTTTCTCATAGAGGCCAATGTAAGTTTGGAAATGTAATATCAAACACAGTGGTCAATGTTAATCATTTGACTTAGTTTTCTTTAACATCTTAGTTTTAATGTCAGAGTGAAAAGTAGACTCAAATGGCCCATCGCAATGTTTATTTCATGACGTTTGTTTGAGCACCACTCTCAAGCTTTCCAGGAAATTACTAAACCAATAAAGTATTCATTAACAAATACTGACATGTTTGGTATCTACACACAAAAGGTGACCGAGATGATGCTGTCATCCAAGTATGGTAAAAAAAAAGAGAAAAAAGGCAGCATTACAAAGCATTAGGGACTTTTTCTCCTAATGATGTTTTCATCCCACTCTTGAAACAACATCTCCACTTTAGTCGTTCCTACAGACTCCAAACTTCCCAATGTCAAACTTACAAATAATCTAATTCCCGCCTGAGAGGATCGACGTACTCCATATTCCTTTTTTAAATTTATTTCAGACAGGTGCATGATGATTATTTAAAACTATGAATCATGTGACCAGACCATTCACATGATTGCTACAGTCAACAATGCAATAGAAGAAATGACAGGAAACAAGGGCTCCATATATGATGCATCATATATAATGACTATGAGACCAGTCTGAACCCAAGAGAGAGAGAGAAAAAGCAAGTCGCTTGTGGACAGTGTTTTTGTATGACATGTACCTTTTCAGTTGTCCAGGTCAGAAAAATCCGAAGTAGACGCATCCGCAAAAGTTACATGTACAAGTACATTCTGGCATTTCTGGTAATGAGAGGTTAGACGGGCTGGCTAAGGGCCCTCTGAGTAAGCGCAGTGTAGAGATGAGAGTGAAAAGTAGCAAGGGTGAGACGAAGAGTGTGGGATGGAAACATTGGGGTGCAGGAACCACAGGGAGACATTTGTATCAGATAAAGAGAGACGTGAGAGGCGGCAGAATGCAGGGGGGACACAGAAGGGGGGAAATGCTCTAGTATATGGTTGCCAACCGCAGAAAACGTTGAAGAAGAAGAACCCCATCAACTGAAACATGGCTCTATCCATCTGATCATTCCAGTTTTGCCCCTCGAAATTAGAAACGGTGGAGATTTCCAGTATTATCGACTGGACTGGGTTGATAAAGTTGAGGACATTTCGCTTGAATCTCATAAAGTCTTTTGTTGATTTGTAATTTTGGTGCTGAACAGGACAGGAGGCACCACGCCACGTCGCTGGTGTCCGAGGCGGAGCGGCTGCAGCAGAGCGGGGCGTCCCACGCAGAGACGGAGGTCTTCAGGGCGTTTGTGGACAGGTTCAAGTGCGGACTGGAGGAGTTTCTGTGCAGAGCTGAGGCCTGTGGGCGAGAGCTGCAGACCATGGTGCAGGTCTGTGACTTCTGTGAGCAGGTGAGTCCCCGAGGGTTTAGACCTCGTTTTACACACGTCTGTCAACTTGTCAACAGATAAGAGACTGCATGTTTTTAATGCCCATAAACATTTGTTTTTTGTTAAAGGAGGTTTTACATCCTGAGGAAAGCAAAGAAGACTCAGTTAACAGTTTTCTTACAATAAGTATACAAAATATTCCACTACTGACTGAGCAAAGCCCTGTAAGCTGGATGCTCATAGGAATTTAGTTTTTATAACTCCAAAAAATCCCAATGGACAGATCAGTTGATGTTCTATCACAGTGGTTCTCAACTCGCATGTCATCGGGACCCACAATCACCCGAGGAAGATGTAATTTAATGTAAAATATTGTCTTTTTCTCAAAAAAAAAAGTTGAATAATAATGCTGAGGCTGATAACGAGGCTGATAAGAGTCACTTTAACAGACTCAAGTAGTGATTGATCGTATACTTTTTCTGTACTTAAATATAAAAGAAATGTTTTCTGGGAAGGCCCGCAACAGCTCTGTGACCCACTTTTGGGCCCCAACCCACCAGTTGAGAATAATTGCTCTATCTGATGTCAACAGTCTCTTTATCAATAGTTTATAACAGGCCTGCTCGAACTCTGGACTCGGGTCTGAATGTGGACCTCGAGGTGATTTGGTCTGGACCCCGGTGGAGCCCCTGTGCTGTGACTTTTGTTGCTATAGCAGTTAGCTGAGCGTGTTGCATTGCCATACGTGTCGTTGCAGCTTTGGGGCAGTGGAGTTTGCTGGAATGGCACTTACCTTTAAACACAGCGGCTAACAAGAAGCTCTTGAGGTCCTGTTGAGATTCTTGGCTTGTATCAAAGTCCTTGTTATTATCATTATAACGATAGTATTATCATTGATAGTCTTTCGACACCCTTAACTGAACATAGAGCTGTAGTAATTAAAGGAACAGGCCACCGTTTTTCCAGACTGAGATATGTTCTTACCTGAGCTTAGACGAGTTGATGCGTACCTGTCTGGTCTTTGTGCCCGTGGAAGACCTTGGTCACTTCTAACTTCACCCCGTTTGGAGTCATAGGAATATGCAGGGAGAGGCCAAATGCTTTTGGTCGTTTTGGGTGACTGAGCGCACACACGAGGACCAGAAAGGCACACAAGTTTATTTCACTGAGCTCAGAAATTTCATCTCGAGCTACTCGGTCGACTGTTCGGGACGAGTGTAGGATGCCCCAGTGTAAATCCGCACTCCGCAGCTCAGCTTTCTCCAGTGTGGCCATCAAACAGTGGAATATGTTGCCAACAGAGCTGACCACATGTGTAAATTTTAACACTTTATCACACCAGTCTAAAAAATTGCTTATTTTAAAACAAACTTGTTCCCATAGAGTATGTATAATGGTGTGTATGCAAGAGTGTGCAAATTAATGCTTTGGAATGAATGAACTGTGTGTTGATTTTAATGTTGTTTTGGGGAAATGTTTTATGCTGTATCAGTATTGTCATGACTTTGTTGACATCAGTCTGCAGGTGGAAATTAGCTCAAGTGCTACAACCTGGTAGCCTGGCTAACACCAGACTAAAATCACAAGTGATATTTAGTCTGGGGACCACCAATTCATTTTCTCGTAGGAGAGGTGTGGTTTACGATCGTCCATAGTCGTTTATTGGGCGATACGAAACAAAAACAAAAAAAAGTCTCATGCGTCTGCACGTAGCCCCAGCCAATCATATCATCGTATGAGATGACGTATGACGCACCCGCTGTAAACTTTTGAGCTAAATTATTTAGAACAAGGTCTAAAGCTTGATCAAAAAATACCATCGTGTCTGCTGCTGTCACGTTGGATCCGTAAATAAACTTTTTTTTAAATTATCCGTAAATAAACTACAAGCTTCCATATATCGAATAGCGCATCATCGTCTTGCCGTCCCTCCTCGCTCTGTGATTGGTTCCCAAATCCACCGGAGATTTGGCCATGGTCCCCAGGCTGTTGTGCAGTTCGAAATAATTCGAGCGCACACAGCAGCCTGGTGTTAGCCAGGTTAACAACCTGGTACAATGCAGATGCTCCTCGTATGTTCATATGGATAATATTAAAGCTTTTTTCAGACGTGTGTACAACAAATAAACCGTGTTTGTTGAACGTGAGCCTGAGTATTCCTGCAGTCCGTCTCGTTTGAGCCGGTTTGAGCCGGTTCACACGCTACATCACTCGATACGATCATACAAAGTCCTGATTGTTGAAAATGTAAAAAGTCCTGTCTCCTCTTCCACAGGCCTCCACTCTCGCCAGTGAATGCATGGACTACTTGGAGCGCAGCCACTCTCGGACACCCACCAACCTGGACCAGACCCTGGACCAGCCCCCTTGTCCCGACCCCTCCACCTCCCTGTCCGTAACCCCCCCGCCCCCGGCACCAGCTGACCTAGAGCTGTCCATGCTCCACTGCCTTCTGGAGCGGCTCGACCACTTCAGCCCAGAGCGTTTCCAGGAGGTGAAGGTCCAGGCGGGGACCCTGCGAAGGTCCCGGGGCATGCGGGTGTGGAACGTGGCCTGGCTGCGGTGCCAGGAGGCCCGGCAGCAGCTGGAGGAGCGCGTCCTGGAGAGGACAGCGGCCCGGGACAGCGCCTGCTGCGAGCACCACTACATCGACGTGGTCAGTACAGACGGGCCACTCGGTCCTGGAGGTCAGGCTCTGGTGGTCCAGTCCACGCCTGGCCCGGGACATCCGCAGTGGGATGGGATCGTGTCCGGAGTGGTGGGACTAGGGGAGAGGAGACTCACGGCCAGCAGCTATGGGCCTGCGGTGGGGACCACAGAGGAGCAGTGTGGAGAGAGGGCAGACATCCCCCCACAGTCACCGAGGAGGTGAGACACAGCACAGGCACTGGCTCTGGCGATCACGAAATCTGAAGTTCCATATGTTGAGGCAGGAAAATATGGAGATAAACTTCAATCAATTATTTATTTATGCACTTTGCACACAATTGTAAAGAATAGAACTAACCATGGCTCATGGTGACTACGCACCCCCCTACCATAAACCCTCATCCTCTTTTGGAAATCCACAGGTTTCCAAACAAATATACGCATTTTACCAGATAAACCACACCACTTCTTTTCTGCGCGAAAGAAGGTGGGTCTGGACATACACGTTAAACAAGTTGCTGATTGGCGGCTGAGGCCGAACCAATCACGACCGTCACAGAGAATTGCCCGCCAGAGACGCCTTTTTCCTTTTTTTAACTACTGTGGTGCATTATGGGTGAATTTGGTTGAAAGACTACACTGATGTATCCTTAAGAAAAAATGCCCGATACTAATTTGAGGAGATGCTTTGGTGTTGTCCTGGGTTTCGACATAGCATCTGGCAACCCAAAGTGTGCCGCTCATTCTGATTTGTAACTGATTGTGTCAACCAAAACAAAACCTTAATATCTGAACATATTGACCTCTGCAGACTCTCCTGTAAGCTTTACCTGACGCCGTATTGCGTTTCCGCCCCAGGTCGATGAAGAAGTCTGAGCGCGAGTCCCGGCGGAGGCAGGCGGCGCGGGCCCGCAGTGAGAGGGATGCGGCTGCCCTGTCCCAGGCTCACACCGTGGGCTGTCAGTGGTTCCCCTGGTCCCGCTCTATGGGTCTGGGCCGGTCCGTGAGCCAGGACTCCTGTGGTACCGGACTGTCCACCGGTGGGGCCGCCTCCTCCTCCTCCCCGTCCTGCCGCATACTGCAGGAGGCGCAGAGGTACCAGCTGTCCAGGCACGGCAGCTTCTGCTCAGAGGAGTCCTGCCCCAGCGAGAGGGGGGCTGCCGGGGGAATGAAGAGCTCCAGTCTGCCCATCAGCACATATGAGCAGGGACTGTGTCCACCAGAGGGCGCCAGCAGCTCACTGTGAGTGTCGTACACACTCTTTATGAAGTCACTAAACACAAGTACGAAAACTTACTGAGGTATTGTTCACTCTTCTCTGTCTCTAAGCTGACGTTAAGGGATTCCAGGTAATGGTTACTTCTTCTGTTTTCTAAATTGAGGCGAGACACGGCAGGTTTCCCACGGTCATTCATTCACAGACACGGACATATTCTGTACTCACATGTGCTGCCGAGGATGATTTAGATGACGATGTAATCCAAATATGGTCATTTCCTTTGTGGGAAACAGCAGCGGCTAAAGACGGGAGAAATATACGCGGGGCACATGTGCAGACAAAGTGAATGATTTTTCCATTCCACTCTTGCAAAACCATCACTTACAGACCATTCTTATACTTTGGAAGTTTTCTTCAGTTTTTTTTTTATTGCCTAATTACTTGATTTATTGAGCTTTGAACCACAACAAAGGGGAATTTTTTTGAATTTGTTCAGATTTGTCCACTTGTACAGCTTATTCAATAACGAAACAAGATCCAAAATCTCCTCTGGAACAATCTTTGTCACTGAAATATCACCATAATAAAACCACACATTTAAACCCAGTTCAATACATAGATTTTTAATGCAGGTTTTATATGAAAACATTTTTTTTTTTCTTTTTTTTTTCTTATTATTTATATCAGTAATGTACAGCAAAACGTGATATCACTAACTTGCATTTCCCCCCCTTTTCCCCTGCAGTATCTCGCCTTAAGTCTATTTTTGTCCTGATTTGATCTTGGCCTAGACTCCTACTACTACTGCTACTACTACTTACTAAGTTTGAGAACAACGGACACAAAGTACTCATATCGATTATCGCAGTATCGGCTTATTGTCAGGTTATCATTATCCTGTGCCTTGTATAGTGTATCGTATCGAGTGTTTTTGATATGTTGCATTGCTGATAAATCTCTGGTACGACATATTTACTCTGAAAAAACGAGTTTGTAGATCTTTAAAAGGTCTGTTGTTTCCTTGTTGTTGCATCATTTTTGCACCTTTCATTCGACAGTTAGGGGGTCATTTACTAAACCTTTGCTCTCGTGCAAAAGTGAAGCAACAGCATAGTCATTTGTGCATATTTTAAAAACAAAGCCTTTTCTTATTTACATATTATATTTCTGGCCTTATTACTGTAGTATTTGTTGTTTCAAATGTTACAGCAGTACTCAGTAACTTGTTTACCTTAATAAATCCTTTCCGTAGTCCCTGTGGGGGTAATACAAGTGTTAATGGGATGATTGGGGATTCTTTCATCTCCCCCTGGTGTCTCTGGCCAGAAAACAAACAATTGCAACTTCTCTGCCTCTGGGTCAGAGTCACCAATACACACAAATGGAATTAAGAAAGAAGAAGCTAACAGGTTAACGGGCAAAGCTAACTGCGGGCTAGCGCCACTTAAACAGTATTTACAGCCAAGTTTGAGTGAAAAAAATAATCTCCATTGTGTAATTGGATGAACAATACCCCTCTCTCCCTTTGTCTTTTCTGTCAGTGTAGTATTTACTGTCACGTACAAATAATGAGTAAAAAAACACAACATGCTATGACACCTGCAGTGGCACTTATGGCCTCTAGGGACAAGAGTTACTTAGTACTGCTTTAAGTCAGGTGCAGCATGGCCACAAATAATAATAATAATAATAATAATAATAATATTAATAATAATTCTTCTTCTTCTTCTTCTTCCTCTTCCTCTTCCTCTTCCTCTTCCTCTTCCTCTTCCTCCTCCTCCTCCTCCTCCTCCTCCTCCTCCTCCTCCTCCTCCTCCACACATTTACCAGAGAAAAATCTATAGGCATTTCTTGCTGCATTAAACATAAGCTCTGTCAGTATCTGGAAAAAACATGAAATGAGCAGATGTTTCTTTTAAAGGATACAAAAAAGAGTTGTGTTTCCTATTGGTTTACATTGCTCTAGGTTTGAAAGGACAATCAAAATATGTCTGCAAGATCTTTGTGCGACCTCTAAAGCAGCCTTACTCAAAAGGAGATGTTCGGTGTCATGATGATACTTAAGGTCTCGCCTCTCGCTCTCCAGCCGTCTGCAGCGCGTCCTGGAGGAGCTGCTGTACACGGAGCGGGAGTACGTTCGCTCACTGGGGTACATCCTGACCCACTACCTCCCCCTGCTGGACCGGCCCGACCTGCCCCAGGACCTGCGCGGTAAGAGGGCGGTGATCTTCGGGAACCTGGAGAAGCTGTACGACTTCCACTGCCACCGCTTCCTCCCCGAGCTGGAGGCGGCGCAGGGGGGGCCGGCGCTGGTCGCTCGCTGCTTCCTCAGACACGTGAGTCTGGCACATGGTCCGACTTCATTTCAACCTCTCAAAACATGCTGATGCCATGACCTGCCTTTTCCTCTCCAGGAAGTGCCCTCAGTGTTTTATAGCTCATATCTTCACCTGATCATTTATTTAATAATCACTTGTTGTGTTGCGCTGTGTAATCCTTATGTTTCCCACTTCATGTGCCCTCTGTCTAAGTGTACGTTAAAAGAGGGAAAAAGTCATTATATAAGACAAGATACATTTTTTCCCTTGGGTCCCAGTCTGATGGTAATAAGGATGTTAATAGTAATGAGTAAAAAGAGTAAAATAGTTTGTCTCCTTTACAGTAAACATTTTTTTTACCATTGTGTTAACATACTTAGTGCTGCATGAGACAGGAAGAAAATCCAGTATACAGTGACGACAGGACAAAAGAGTCTCAACACTAACACAAAGCACTCTTCGAGATGGCTATGTTAAAGTACAAATATACAAGTAAATAATGAGGTGACCTGAATACTGTGATTTCCCAGAGTGAGAGCTTCGGCCTGTACGCGCTTTACAGCAAGAACAAACCCAAGTCTGACGTACTGATCCTCCACCGACGCCACGACATCTTCAAGGTCTGTTCCTTCTACTGCTCATCATTAGACATGTAAAACCATCTGTCACATGTGTGTCCTGTCCCAGAGGAAGCAGCTGGAGCTGGGGGACCACATGGACCTGTCCTCATACCTGCTGCGTCCCATCCAGAGGATCAGTAAGTACAGCCTGCTGCTGCAGGACATGCTGGCCCTGGTGACGCCCTCCCAGTGTGGGCCCGGGGCATACTTGCCGGAGTACATCCGAGCGGAGAGGGACAGGGAGAGGGCAGACATCCAGGCGGCGGCTGACCTGGTGCGCTTTCAGATGAGACATGGGAACGACCTGCTCACTATGGATGCCATCAGGGACTGTGACGTGAGTGCACCTGACTGACCATTCACTAAAGAGTTCTCTGTGTCCAAGACTAAAGCAGATGAAACACTCCTGTATCATCTTTGTAGAGAATGAATGTCACAGGTCAAATCAAATACTGACAGAACCATTCATTGCATTTGCAATTTAATCGTGATATTACACAGCGCGATTTCCAAATCACGCAGACATTTTGACTCTTGGTCCACAGAAGTGAAGGGAGCAACGAGAGACGTGCTCCACCGTGTGCTTTTGTTTATATCTCAGTCTAGTTGAGGTGAGCAGTACATCATGGATGTGCAGTGTAAGAAGTAAACAAAAGCACATCTCCCTGTAGGCCTATGGGTCCTAAAATGAGGCTTATGTTTGGGAATTTTTTGGATAAAGATAAGAACTTATTTTACAAGCACTAAAACACAATTAATTAATTAGATGATATAAAAGACCATGTGGGCTATTTTGAATTGTATTTTAAAAGATTATAAAAGATAAAAAGGTGATTGTTAGTTGTAAATATTTCATGAGCAATAAAATGGTCTCAGTTTAATCTATATTTCAGTGATATGCTACAACAAAAAACACAATTAGATTATTTTCCAAAATCTTCAAGCCCTAGATAGTATAGATACAGTGCCTCTCGAAAGTATTCATACACCTTGAACTTTTGCACATTTTGTCATGTTTACAACCCTAAACATGAAGATTTTATTTTTATTTTTTTACTGAACGTTCACACACAAGTAACAGACAACTGTGAAGTGAAAGCGAAATGATACATGATTCTGTTATTTTTCAAAAAATAGAAAACCGAAAAGTGGAGCGTGCATAAGTATTCATACAGATGAATGAATACTTTGTGGAACCCCCTTTTGCTGTAATAACAGCACAAGTCTTTTGGGTTCTGACTCTACAAGATTAGCACATGTAGAGACTGACATTTTAGCCCATTCCTCTTTACAAAACAACTCAAGCTCTGTCACATTAGAAGGAGAGCGTTTGTGAACAGCAGTTTTCAGATTATTCCACAGATTTTCAATAGGATTTAGGTCAGGACTGTGACTGGGCCATTCTAACACATGAATATGTTTTTATTGAACCATTCCATTGTAGATTTATCTTTGTGTTTAGGGTCATTGTCCTGCTGAAGGTGAATCTCCGCCCCAGCCTCAGTTCTCTTTCTGAATCCAGCAGGTTTTCCTCCAAAATGTCTCTATATTTGGCTCCATCCATGTTCCCAACTATTCTTACAATCTCCTCAGTCCCCGCTGAGGAAAAGCAGCCCCACAGCATGATGCCCCCCCCCAGTATATTTGACACTGGGGATGGTGCACTCAGGACGATGAGCAGTGTTTGCTCCATACATAACGTTTTGCATTTGGGCCAAAAAGTACAATTTTTGTCTCATCTGACCGAAGCTCCTTCTTCCACATGGAGCTGTGTCCTCCATATGACTTCTAGCAAACTTCAAACGGGATTTCTTATGGCCTCCTTTCAATAATGGCTTTCTTCTTCCACTCGTCCATGAAGGCCAGATTTGTGAAGAGAACGACTTATAGTTGTCCCATGTACAGTTTCCCCCAGCTCAGCGGCAGGACTTCACAGCTCCTCCAGAGTTATCTTGGGGCACTTGGTTGCATTTCTTACCAGTGTTCTCCTTGTTCAGTTTGTTAGTTTAGGTTGACGACCACGTCTTGGTAAGTTGGCAGTGGTGCTTTACTCTTTCCATTTCCAAATGATGGATTGAGCAGTTGCTCCGGGAGATGTTTAAATCTTGGGAAATCTTTGTACAACTTAAGGCTGCTTTAAACTTCTCCACAGCTTTATCCCTGACCTCTCTGGTGCTCCTTGACCTTCATGATGTTGTTCAGTGACCAATACACTCCGACCACAGCTCTGAGGGCCTAAAAGAACACCTGAAATTATACTGAGAGTAGATTACACACTGTGAAGCTGTGAACATTCTGGAGTCATGAGGAATGTTCTAAAGGCAATTTAATGCCTTAATAAAAATAAAATCTTTATGTTTAGGGTTGTAAACATGACAAAATGTGCAAAAGTTCAAGGTGTATGAATACTTTCAAGAGGCACTGTACATTTGTGAGTAAGAAATGTAAAGCTCACATAATGGCATGTCCACCAACAGTTTGGGTTCTTTATGTACATGTGTAGACTGTAAGTAAGTGACGATATCCTTGAATGTAAAGGTTCCCGTGTCCTCTGCAGGTGAACCTGAAAGAGCAGGGCCAGCTGGTGCGTCAGGATGAGTTCACCGTCATCTTCCGGAAGAAGAAGTGTGTGCGGCGCGTGTTTCTGTTTGAAGAGCTCATCCTCTTCAGCAAAACCAAGAAGACTGACGTGGGCAACGACGTCTACGTCTACAAGCAGTCCTTCAAGGTCGCGCTGAGCTCTCAGAACGACTGGAGATGAAATGCTCTCAGGAATGTAATAAGTGACAGATTTACCCCCTCTTCTTTCAGACCAGTGACGTAGGAATGACCCACAACTCGTCCCTGAGCGGCCTGTGCTTTGAGATCTGGTTCCGCCGCAGGAAAAGCGAGGACACGTACACTCTGCGAGCGGCCAGTGTGGAGGTGAAGAAGGCCTGGACCATGGACCTGGAGAGGCTGCTGTGGAACCAGGCCAACCACAGCCGAGGTCAGAATGCCGGTGCGCCACAGCGGGACGGCTCCGGGTTCACCTCACAAACAAACTTGATTTTTACTTACACCCGTATGCCACTTGAATGAGATCTCTTTATGCCCCGCACTGCTTTACAACAACAAAACAATCTCAAGCTGACAAACGATGATGCATATACATTTTTTATCATTTTACAATTGCTCTGGCATATTTCTTTGTTACCTTTGCTGTGATTAGATCAAATTACCATCAACCCCAAAAGATGCACAACAGGTGAACTAGAGGCACGGGGAGGACTTTTATTATTCATTGTACATAAGACACCTCTCTTTATTTTGCACATTATCCTGAGTATTTCTTGAGAGCTGACCAGTGTGAGATCAATAAAGTCTCATCTTATCTTTTACACCGCAAAAAGTGGATTCTAAGTAAGTAAAAAATGTCTTACTTTAAGAAACAAGTTCTTATTTTTTCCCTAAAAAATAATAATGTCTTGCCGAGCAAAGTTTTCTTGAGAAAAAAATCTTGTTTTAGGAAATAAAATCTAGCCATTTCTTGTTCAGATATATTTGCTAAAAACATGCAAATGTATCTTGTAACAAGAAAGAAAAACTTTTTGAATCTTCTTCAGCTTTAGACAAAGAATATTTTTTCTTATTTTAAAAAAATAATAAGATCACAACAACTCTTAATTTCAGAACTGATTCTCACAGAGAGATGGCACAGTGGTTAGAGCCTCAGCTTCGTAGCTCAAAGGTCCCGGGTTCGATTCCCACCAGGACGGGGCCTTTCTGTGTGGAGCATGTTCTCCCCGTGTCTATGTACGTTTCCCCTACCACTAAAAACATGTCCAATAGGTGAATCCTCCAGCCAGGTGATTCTGGCCATCAGCCTGGCTCCGCAGCATGGAGACGGGTCCCCGGGTGCAGGCAACACTTTCCTTAAATATTAGTATTTATTAAGAACATTTTGCTCAAAAATGTGTGTCATTTAGAACGTTTTGCTTAAATCAAGCAACATTTAAGTAAAAGATCCCACAATTTTTCACTAAATAAGAATGTTTTCCTTAAATGATTCCATTTTCTGAGGACATTTTGCTTAATTCTAGCTATTTATTTGCTTAAATTTAGTGTTTCTTTCTTGTTTTATGATGAGAAAAATATTCAGGAAAAAAGAATTCTTAGCAAGAAAAAAATGCTGACCCCATGGGCAGAATTTTTTCCTTAAACAAGACAAAATGTCTTATTTTAAGATTTTTTTCCTTGTTTTTAGTAGGGCACTTTTTGCAGTGTATAAATGAGGCCCCTGGAGATGGGTTCATGGGTGCTGCCTTGTGATCACCCACTGCTCCTTACGGTTTTTGCTCCAGTGGCATCGAAGGATGTGTCAAATGCAGAGGACCAAAGATCTTTACTAAAACTCTAGATTGGACATGACGCTCTTTGACGTGGCAGACGTGGCAGACGTGGCAGCCATCTTGTGACTGGCCAGCGAGGCTAAGGAGCAGCAGCTTAATCGATTCAACTTCTAAGTCTCGTAGCTCAGTCAGGATCAGGTCATTTCTTTTCTGTTTTTTAGTCGTGTTGAGCCGGGTTAGCTTTGTTTTCTCCATTCATTCCCAGGGTTCAGTGTTAGCATTCACTGTATCACTGCCCCATGTTCAATAAATATTGGTCATGTCGTGTCAAAAAGTACAGTAATACTGTCTTAAAGCAGGAAACAAATGATGTATTTGATATAAATAGAAGTGAATGATTTGAAGTGTTTGACAGAGGAAAAAATCCATGTACAAATGGGGCTAAAGTCAGTGCTTCCTATAAAACTGGAATAACATTTGAAAAACTGCAAATGTTCTTTTCTTGCCAGATGTGATATAAGATCAGTCACAATTATGAAAGAGTCATGAAATAACTAAAAACAGTGTCAAGAAAATAAGTGGTTTCCATTTGATTAGAAAGGCCAGTCACAAGATGGCCGCCAGAACTGCCATTCATTCCAACATATTGCTACGGCCAGTTTTATTAAAGTTTTGACAGATAACTTTAACCTCTTACTTAGTCGATCAGCAGTCGATCAACAATTTCAACAGAGGCCACTCCAGACACGGTGCTGATGTTTTTGCACTTTTAGGCCACCAAAGGTCACAATAACCTGGCTCTCAGAAGTGAGATGAGCTTTAGACACTGCAGTTTGAGCATAGCCTCGGTTTAGATTCAGTTTGTACTTGGGTTACTGATTATTTCTCTTTGCTTGGTACTTTCCTCAAGTGGAGTTCACAATATTGCTTTATGTTGTATTTAGGGAATGAATACAATAAAAAGATTGATTGAGGAAATTGGGAAGAACCAAAACCACCATCCTTGTGACAAGCCGATTCAATGTCATGTTTACAACCTCACACGTGGATCTGAAAGCATGACAAAACAAGATGCTGAACGTTTCTTTCAGTCATGCAGCATGTGATGTGCAGTAGGTTAGGCGCACATGAACCAAACCACAAGCAATAACAAGAATGTCAAAAAATGTCTATCCCTGTTATTTTATCGTTGTTGATCGATCACTCCAAAGCCAACTTCTCTTTTAAAAACATTGACTTTTCTACTAAGATCAAAGCAGAAACCTCTTATCAAACCTCTTGTGTCCTATAAAAGCTTCTTGTGTCTGCTAGTAACATCGGAACAGCCCATAAGTCCCTAAATATTCTGTCATGTTCATCATTTGTTTCAGAGATGCGCTTACAGGAGAGAGTCTTCATGGGAATCGGACACAAACCTTTCCTGGACATCCAGCCGAGCGACGCCGCCATCTGTGACCGGGCGGTGAACTGCAGCCTGCCGGGAAGAAGTGAGGCCGCTTTAACACTCTTATATACATGCGGTATAACTAAGGGGTTATAGGATCATGACTTCAGTAAATAGAATAATGGACAGAGCCAGGAGGTTGTGTTTAGTCTTTGAGTACATCGGTAAAAAATCCAATAAAAATGTTTAGCTTTTTTTTTTACTGGAAAATTTGGTATGTGCTGATTTTTGTAACATTATGGATTCTCCTGTTGCTGTTAAACATGCTCGTAATGAGCACAGGAAAAGTTTATTTTTTTCAGTGGGTAATAATCAAAGAATGGATTTGGATGAGGTCCTATTCACATCTCATATTTGGCTGCCATTAGTTGATGTCTCCATTGGAGACGAGCCGGAGACGTCCCGCTCTCAGTAAAGTTACAGTCAGGTCTGAGGAGCCGCTCACAGCAAACTTGTTTGATAAAAACATCTGTAATTAAATAAATGCTTGTATTTTATTCTATTTATTGATGGAAATGTTACGCAGAGTGGCTTTAAGTGAAGACACTGGCGCCACAATAGAAAATCTAAATCATTTATTGTAAGGTCAAGCCACTATGAATGTTAAAATGTCCAATTTAAATCTCATTGTGTAGATTAGATAGATTTCTTTGTGTGTCCCTGTAATACTAACCAATAGTCCATAGTGCGGGACGTCCCATTAACCTGTCTGCACACTGTGTGTGTCGTCAGTCCCTGTGGCCTGTTGTTCACACAGGGACCTAGTACCACGCCCGAACTCCATCGGCTCCGGGAGCACCGCCTCCACCACCATCAGCCAGTCGTCCTCCTCGTCTGGCCGTGGGTCGCTGCCACCTGCCAGTTACCATGGAAACGCCTGTCCCGGGGCGGAGATGGGGTCCGGGGGCCTAGGCTGCTCCTCGCCTGAAGCTGCGGCAGAGAACGAACTGAACAACCTCCTTCTGCACCAGCACCACCTGCAGCACTGCGGGAGCTGGATGCCACCGCCTCTGCGTGAGTCTGCTCTTACGCTGTGACAGGATGGAAAGGGGAAACTCATTTAAATATATATATATATTTAAAATGTTAGGACAATGGTTCCAGTAAAACCTTTGACGTGTTTGAGACTCAAGCATTGCCAATAATTCTCAATATAGCTGGGCCATTGAAAGTACCTAAAGTAACACCTCCCAACAGTTTGACTTTTTTTGTTTCGTTTTATGTTTAAGTTATAAGTCTAAGTTGTACTTTATCAATAAGAAATGTATTCTCTGCATTTGACTCATCCTTGATGTCGCTGGGCGACCTGTAGGAGCAGTGAGCTGCCAGCCTGGGCTGGCGCTCGGGGACCTATCTCCATGATGTGGAGCCAGGCTGGTGGTCAGAAACACCTGACCGGAGGATTAACCTATTGCACATGTTTGTTTAAACAGATGCTATTTGGCCATTATTTTTGATAAATAAATAGACATAGCACCCATGTCTAATGAAGCAGCACTCACCTCAAAGTTAAATTGAAATAAGACATGTAACTGGAATTGTAAAGGAGCAACCGTAGGAACATAAGGAAGCCTGAAATGAAGTATCCGGCAAACATAATGTCCAAATAAACATTTGTAGCAGGTGGTGACGAGCCGCATGAGTGTCGCCCGACTCTCCCACATGCGAGGAAACATTTATGATAATGATAATATTATTATGAGGTTTACATCAAACCAGTGGCTCAGTTATACATTTGATTCACTTGGGTCAAAGGATCTGATTGTGTTACCCAGAGGCGCCCAAACTATGGTCCCGGGGCCAAATGCAGCTCTCAGACCAATCCCCCAAACTGCCATGTCCAGGGGAGAGAAAGAAAATCAGACCCTAAGTATGAATACAAACAATTTTGAACAGTTTTCTGACTCGTGGGAGCTAAAAGGACAGGCCAAACGTTAGTATTATCAGTATACAGTATCTGCTCTAATGATATTGGCTCAGATTTTGCTCTTCCCAGGGCTTACAAGCAACCCCGAATAAAAACACGCACAGTGAGCTTGTATTCCATGTAGGTACTTCTGATCAAGCAGTTCATGATCTGGAGATGCTCCTGCCGGTACATTAAAATACCAGTCAAATGCTGAGGTTGTTTATTTCAGTGGGTTTCTTTTCATGCACATATACAGGTCATACACACACACACACACACACACGCACACACACACACACACACACACACACACACACACACACACACACACACACACACACACACACACACACACACACACACACGCACACACACCCGTCTATGTGTAATCCCTGCGTGTCGTCTGCAGTGGACAGCACGGACTCGTCGGGGGACTGCGCTCCTGTCTTCAGCTCAGACCAGAGCTGTCTGTCTGCGCTGGGGGCAGAGGTGGTGGACTCGCCCTCCTCCCTCCTGTCCCTGTCCCGCCGGGGCTCTCTGTGCCGGACACCCAGCCTCAGGACCAGCAGCTCCCCCGCCCTGAGCAGGAGGGGCCCGCCCGGGGTGCACAGCAGCTCCCCCGCCCTGAGCAGGAGGGGCCTGCCCGGGGTGCACAAGTCCCAGAGTCTGCCTACGGTCCAGGTAATATCAATCAATTGTTTTGTAAAGCCCAACATCACAGCTGTCGCTCCTCACAGCAAGAGGGCCCCAAGTGCGACTCCCGACCATGCAGGCTCTGTTTCATAAAGATTTAATGATATTGAAGAAGTAATAATCAAAATTAACTTTTTAAAGGGGGTATTGTGACGACTTTTTAGAGCTTTTTTTTTTTTTTACCGTGTTACAATGTTGTTTTCTCATCAAAAGCAACTGTATTTCAACAGACTTGCGCATCTTTAAGTAATCTTTCACTCTGAAACTACTGGATGTTTGGTTTTAGCTGTTTTAGAGCATTTTCTAACCAACAAAATGTCAGATAGTGATAAAGATGTGTTTGACACTGTTACCAAATACCTGCGAAAAGCATAAAACACACTACTTCATCTTCAACTATGTTATGAGGTTGTTGCATTGTTGATGAAGAGGAGGGGGAGGCCGTTTGCAACACATGTCAAGCAAGAAATAAGTATATACTTCTCTAACTGTAATAGATCAGTGTATCATTTTCTAAAATGTAAAATAGTGATCCAGATATGTTTCAAATGATTATATACTTAAAGTAAAAGCAAGCTGCAGCTGGTGCGTCGAGCTGCTAATGTGTCCTTGGACAAGACAGTGCACCCGTCCAGAATGAGTGAATGTGGTTAAGTGTTTTGTGGTGATGGTACTTTAAATTATACTACATACTATTTACCTGTTTTGTGGGCTTCACAGGGAGAGAAATCCTCTGTTGGAAAATCAACTGAAGTTTAAGTGTTTGCTGAACTGAGGTGAGTCTGATTTTATAGTAAAGAGGACATATGCACATTTTTTTATTATTTATTCTAAACAGGATAGTCCGGACACGACGCCAGGTAGAGCAGCTTGAAGGGACTAGTAGCCAATCACAGGGCTGACTAAGGCAAAGCAACAGAATAGGAAATAAACACGATGCCATCTGTGTGTTGTCATGTTTCTCTGAACGTGTAAAATGACATGTGTTTAATCGCCGACCAGGACTTCAGAACAATGAGCATGGGCTATAAAAGCGAGCATTGACATAGCATCAAGCTAGGAGGAAGCTTTCTGACACAACATGTTCGTCAATGTCAGGTCAAGGCTAAACATCTCAGGAGTCGTCAGCTGCTAAAGTTTACAAGAAATAGTTCAATTCACAGAAGCACGATACTCCACAGCTAAGCTAGCCCCACGTTAGCCACGTTAGCCTGCGCAGACAGACCCACTTCGTTTCAATAAGTGGGTCTGGCAGGTCAGGCTACAAATTTGCAGGATAGAGGTGAAAAAAATTACAATATCGTTAAAAAGTGCATTCACTTGTTATTCAACTTAAACTGTGAAACTAATATATGATAGACTCATTACATGCAAAGTGAGATATGTATAGCCTTTATTTGTTATAATTTTTATTATTTTGGCCCAGCTTGTAAAAAATCTCGTAAAAGTAGTAGTGAAAATGGACTCTAAGCCATAATCATCAAATTTATAACAAAAGCTTGACATATGTCACGTTGCATGTAATGAGTCTATATCATTTATTAATTTCACATTTTAAGTTGAGTTTCCGAAATAAAGGAACTTTTGAACAACATTCTAATTTTCCGAGTTTCACCTGTATGTCCACTTTAAATATAATCTTCTAAACACTGGCCAATGCAATATACAAACAGTTACCAGTCAAATGTTATTGCCAGTTTGCTGAATTAATAAATATTTGTTGTATTTTTCTGTTTGTAGAAACGTTTTGGGTCAGAGCTCTGCTGGTGTCCTGAAGATGGACTCAAGGGCTTACGCTCCTCAGATTGGAATAATTTATTTTCTATTTTTGTTTATTTATTTTATTGTGTGGTGACCCATTTTGTAAAGGGTACAAGTGAAAGAAGACACTGCTGGGATCTTCGAGATCTGAGGAACTTGTTTCATTTGTTTGAACTGAAGATTTGGATATTGTAATGACTTCAACAAACCAGGTGTCCACTTGTTTTTTACATTCACCATCACATAACCTAAGTAGGTTGTAGTTTATGAATAGACTCCTCATGCTTTGATTTATGGCTGTGGTAATAGGCAAAGCACTCTGACTGAATAAGTCTTTACCGGGACGCCAACATGTTTCAATCAATGAGCTCTTCATTAGCTGTTGCCTGACTTTTTAGTTCAGAGTAAATTTTGGTCAATAAAAGTAAAATCAAGTCAAAAGCAATTATTCTGTTGAACAAGACCGAAAAGGCAAAGGCTGAAGCTTAGCTTATTTTGTTTTGTATGCTTATTCAAGTATTTTAGCTATTTATGATCTATTTAAATGTTTTCCTTTTTTTCTATGGATTGCTTTTATCAATTTCCCCAGGGTTTCAAGTGAGTGGGACAGTTATCCGCAAAATGCAAAGTCAACTTTGTCAAGGCAACAAACTGCAGGAAATATAAATGTATTTATTTATGGTATTACTTGATGTTTGTCTAAAAGGGACATTTTTTTTATTGTCATTAACAGTGTGTAAGTTTTATCTGCTGGTTCAGCTCCACACTGGACTTGGGACAGCTGTAACCAACAGTATGTCATGTCATGTAATGTGTAATGTTGGGACACATTTCTGCTGCTGAAGGGGAGAGACCACTCCACCTGGTGCCTTGTATAGTCTGTAAACAAGTTTATATTTAATGTTATTGTTACTTTTAATCCTCCCGCGGGAGGTGTTCCAGGCATGTCCTAGTGGGACAAGGCCTCGTGGAAGACCCAGGACACGGTGGTGGGACTATGTCTTCGAGCTGGCCTGGTGTCGCCTCGGGGTCCCCCCAGAACAGCTGGAGGAGGTGTGTGTGGATCGGGAAGTTTGGGCATCTCTGCTGAGACTGCTGCCCCCGCGACCCGGCCCCGGATAAAGCGGAAGAAAATGGATGGATGGATGGATGTTGCTTTTAATCAGACTCTGAGAATGCAGATTAGTCCTGCAAGATCACAACTGTGCTCATCACAAAAGCAGCTGTTGTTTTATAAAAGTCCTCAATATAGCATTGAAAAATTGTGTTTGATGATTTTTTTTTCACCAGGTTGCGAACCACAGGTCTAGAGCAAGGGGTTTTCAACTGGTACGGCAACAGGACCTACATGTACCATCACCCCACGAATACAAGCCGTGACCCGCATAACAATATTTATTACAAATCATAAAATACTCAGTTGAAATCTTAAAAAAAAAAAAGAAGAATGGTGTATTTCCCCACAGATTATTGTTGATGTAAGTACTGAATAAAACTAAAAGACTGAAATCAGGGTCAGTTTGAACAGACTTAAGTAGTGTTTTGATCCGTTGAATAACAGGGGTCCCAGGATTGACCCCTGAGGGACTCCACAGGTCATGGCAATCTTGAGACACAGTTGTCAAAGTACGTCCTGTCCTCGAGATAGGACTGGTTCAGCGGCTATAGTCTGCCCCAGAGCCGCTCGGGCGACTATAATAGCTTATCATCAGTGTGTGGGGAGTGAATGAAGCAAACTGACCCTAACAATTATGCCATTGTCGCCCCCCAAAATTGCCTTTCAGCTCTAATGTAGCACACGACTTCAAACCTGTATTAGCACATGCCCTAGTCCTCAGAAGTTGTTGTTTGGGTCCATATTTCATTATGTTTTCTTACTGTATTTCTATGTTTATGAATGCGTGTGTAATGGTTTTATAATTGATAAGGCAAACAGATTCTATTTGAGAAAAGGTCCTAGATTTGGGAATTGAACCTGCTGCTTTCTCGATTCCCCTTTTGCTTTTGCTTTTACTTGTTTCCGTGTCAGGTTCGCATTGTGTCCCAGACTCTCATTTTGTCACAGTTTCCTGTTTGTGCAATTGCTTGAATTGAATTGCTTGACACATTTCACCCACATCCTGCAGCTTGTCAACCATAACAAACTGACATTTATACGAAGTGCCTCCGTTTGCACCTGAGGACAAAACTATATGATTGATTTGAAGGTTTGTTTGAACACAGTAATAATGCTTCTTAACTTAAAATACACGGATTAATGGACAAAAAAGTTGTGGAGACTTTTTGTTGTATTGTTCAGTTCAGTCGGTCATCGTGAAGTCAAAACATTTGTCATAGCTTCACTGGGAGGAGCTTGTGGGGAGACCTCTTGAACCAACAAAATGTAAGATCGTAATAAAGATGTGTTTGAGATTATTCCCAAATACCTGCACAAAAGACTCAATAAAAATAATGGTTTTATTTGATTCCTGTTTTATTGTTCTAGTGCAGGGATAGGCTTTTGATTAACTTTCCATTAACTTTGATGGAGAAAAAGATGACCAAAACCACTTTTCTCCCTGATTAAAAAAGGTATTGCATTACTCCTGCTATTGCTTTATAATTGTCCATGTTGTGTAGGCGATTTATTTATGTTTATTATGTATTTGTTTGACAACTCCCAAACCACTATGGCCCAGTGTTAATTTCATCGGCTAAAATATTTAGTCTTAATTTTAGTTTAGTGTTATTTTTGACGACAAAAATTGGACTAAAACTAAATTAAAAGTTTCTCATGAGACTAAAACTATGACTAAAATGTCCAGATATTTTAAACGACTAAAATAAGACTAAATAAAAATGAAAGGGAGAGACTAAAATCATCCAAACTTCTATTGACCGTCTGAAAGAGCCTCAGATCATGTAAATTCTCTGCCAAAGGATCAGCTCTGAGCTTTGTTCATGTGGAGCAGCTCCATGAAGCAGAGGAACAAGATTAAATATGATTATAATGAATATTATCAATGTAAAGTCGACCAAATTCGTCTTAAATTTAGTCGACTAAAATCACTTGCAATTTTAGTCGACTGAAACTAGACTAAAATTGAAGATATTTTTTTGACTAAAACTAGACTAAAATCGAATTACATTTTCATCAAAAGACTAAAACTAAATTATAATATGTTGTCAAAATTAACACTGCTATGGCCCCCCTGGAGAGAGTAAAAACCTCATGCGACCCTTGAGTCAAGAAGTTTGCCTGTTGTACTGCCCTACTTTCTATATTGTTCACTAGACCTTGACCCTAAATCAGGACTAAACTAGCACTAAAATAATAAAGGAATAAACTATGACTAACTAAAGAAGACTCAACATAGACTAAACTAGAACAAAGCCACGACTAAACTGGGATGAAACCAGGACTAGACCAGAACTAAACTAGGACTAAGCCAGGACTATACACTAGGACTAAACCAGGACTTAACTGGGCCTAAACCAGGATTAAACTAGGCCCAAAGCAGGTTCTGCTTTTGCCCCCTCAGTCCAGACGTCTTGCTGTGGCTTGGCCCGCTTGGCCCAGCTACAACAGAGGAAGCGGCCCGTAACTCTTCCTGTCTGCGAGGCTAAAAACAGACTGTGTGATGCAACAGACGGACACACGGGGGCGCCCTGATCAGGTTTCACCTCTACTATAAAACCTGCTCTTCACTCTTTCCAAACTACACACATTTCAGCAAGTCTGCTGCGCGGAGAAGACGCACAATGACGCCTGGTGAGAGACTTTTCCATCTTCACGTTTAGATCTGTGCGTAATTGCGATAATATGCACGTGTTTGTGAAGTTCTGTGATATATCGTGACTATTTTTAGCTCGTGTGAACTTGTGAAGTGTAGGGTTGCATCTCCTCAAACTTGATAGCGTCAGGTGTCACTTTATAAAGACATCGACTTTTCAGGATAGTGTTGAAGGAACGTGCTCTAAATGTGCTGCTAATCAATATGTGAGCTGTGAGCTACTAGGAAAAAGTCATTATTCAATTGTGCTTAAAATCAAAGTGTTAACTTAACTTTTTTAATAGCCTGTGAGATTAGTCCTGCAACTATGACATTGTTTGCTGTTTAAAGCCAGAAATAATGATAATGGTTTATGCGCTTTAAAGCTTGTGTTGACAACTCTCTCAAAGCGCTACATTGTGGTCCAGCGGACACTGCGGACACTTGACTTCATTCATCTTTTGAATGACACTAATTGTTTTTATGGGGGAAAAGTGAGATTAATGCACTCCAGACTTTGGGAAAAGCTTCTGTATTTGATTCGTTAAGCGCACACTCATTGGTGGTATTGTTACTGAAGCCTAGGGCTGAAACAACTAATCGATTAATCGACAATTAATCGATTATTGAAATATTTGTCAACTATTTTAGTAATCGATTAATCGTTTTCTGGTAAACACGGACTTAAAAAGAGCAAAAATAACATAAATATTGTTTATTTTTGATGGAAACCTACTTTCAAGTTAGGGCCTTTAGTGTTTTGTACATCTCATCCAATCATAAAGCAGAATTGGCACTAAGAGCCTCCAAAAACACTTTAAGTTTACTCCATCAACATGTCCTCAAGTGTTGCCACTTTAGCTTTAGTGATTAAAAAACCTGAAAAAACTGCTGCCTCCGCAACCCGGCCCTGGATAAAGCGGAAGAAAATGGATGGATAGATGGAAGGGAAAAAACACAATTTACACCATTCACAGCTAAGCGATTAATCGATTAATCATAAAAATAATCGGTAGATTGATCGATTACCAAAATAATTGTTAGTTGCAGCCCTACTGAAGCCACAGCTGCCCTGGAGAAGACTGACCACTCACTCACACACAGTAAAATACATGGTCAATCTGATATCACCAAGTAATTAAGAGTCCAGGGCCAATGTTACAGCCAGCCAGCCTAAACCTAACCCTAACCTTAACATTGGTCCTGGACAAACTACTTTGACATTGGCCCTGGACTCTTAATTACTTGGTGATATCAGATCCACCAAAATACACAGGTGGCGACTTAAGTGTCTTGCCCAAGGACGTAACAACTGTGTGCTCCCGCTGGAGCCAGGATTCGACCCACCAACCTCTGGGTTATACCGCGAGCCACTCTATACATTATCTTTAACTCACAACATTATTAAAGCCACACTGTGTAATGTTTCACCAAATAATTACAACAAAATACACTGCGTCAGATTTACATCGTACATTTAAGACAATTAGAAGACAAACAAACATGGACATAGAGTACACTGTTTGCAACCAGCCCTGCCATATATAAGAGTCAATGATTTCTTAATGTTGATTAGATTTTAACTGTAGTTTGAGCTCTTTTGAAATGCTGTAAAAATGAGAGATTCTCAAATAAATGTTGTGGTCATAATACCGTCTTTGCTCTGCCCGATCCCGTCAGACCTTGTAAGCTAAGCAGGAAAGGCCTGGTCGGTACTTGGATGGGAGACCGTTTGGGAACACAAGGAAGCCTGGTGAATGTAGTGAGTGAGTGAGTGGATGGTGGTGGGGTCGCAGGGGCCGATAGCGCAGACTGGTTGCCTCGCTTCCGTCAGTCTACCCCATGGCAGCTGTGGCTACAAAAGTAACTTACCACCAGGAAAGAATAATGCAACGTAAAGCGTCTTTGAGTGTCCAGAAAAGCTCTATGTAAACCAATGCATTATTATTATTATTATAAATAGTATTTGAATGACTATTCCAGCTTCCCCTTTCACAGAATGGTGTTTAATAAGAGATTTAAACAGGTTATCTCCTCATCCAAATGCATTCTTTGATTAACCTCTGCAGTAACAGCCTTCTCTGTGTCGAGCTGCTCATTAGGGACCACAGTACAATCCAAAATGTTGTATTGTGTTCTTTTAAGAACGATAATGGACAGAGGTGCGTAGAGTAGACAAAATATTTACTCAGTTAAGAGTAATGTTACTTTGAAATAATTACTCAAGTAAAGTAAAGAGTAGTGCCCAAATATTTACCCAAGTAAAAGTAAAAAAAGTACTTGGAGAAAATGTACTGTGAGTAACTGTTTGAGTGAAAAAGTCTGATTTATTTTCTGTGTCACCATAAACGCTGTGATACAAAATATGAAATTGTGTGGAATATGTGAAAATTCCAAGAAAATGGCAGAAAATACAGAAAAACTGGGGGCAGATCAAAATGAAGCATTTGCCGTTTAAATATTTACTTACAGTGGAAAAAGTAGCAATTGTTTTTACTCAAGCAAGAAACAGATACTATTTTTACTCAAGAAGAAGTAAAAAGTACCATATGATAAAACTAAAAAAGACAAAATTAGTTCCTCAGTTACTGAAAAAAGTAATATACTTTTGTAACTCGTCACTTTTGTAATACGTTGCCCCCAACACTGGTAGGTGTCAGTCGTGAACCCTGCTCTGCATCACCCACCCCCCTCCCCGGCTTTCCCCCCCTCACTCACGCCCCTCACTCCCCTCCACACGCTGCTCTGATCATAGATTCAATGAGATACGGAAATCTCATTACTCTTGTGAGCGGCACACATTTATCAGCGTACTAAATAAGATTCAACATTTTCAACAAAACTTTATTTTCTAAACATGCAAGTCTGTTTTTTATAACGTAAACGTCATTTAGAACTAAGTTTACCTTTTTTTCCTCACAACCTTTGAACGCCTCTTGGCCTCCCGGTGCCTGCTGTAATCAAAAGGGGGGAAAAGCTCTGACGGCTCCCTGTATGTGTTGGATTATCAAACAAATGGACTTTTCATGAGGATTTAAATCTCAAATTCTGCTGAGTTTAGTCACATCTCTATGGAGACGAGCTGGAGACGTACCCACTCCCAGTAAGGTTGCAGTCATGTCATACATTGAAAAACACCGACAATACAGTTAGGTGATAAATAAGTGTAAGCAGCAACTCTGATTGTAATGCAGAATATTAATGTCTAACTTTGATTGCCTCACTCTTGCGTTTTCAGCTCTGGAGATCGAGCGCTGTGACCTGAACACGGTCAGTAACGGAGTGAACCACCACACGGACCAGTTCAAGGAGCCAGAGCGCCTGGTCGTGAGACGGGGACAGCCCTTCTGTGTGACTCTGGTTCTGAAGCCGGGCGGGGCCAAGTTTACACCCAAGGAGACCAGCTTCACCATCACCGTCCAGACCGGTGCGTAAATGCAGAAGTACTACACGTGGTCCAAAGTTTGATCTAACGTCAGTGTCTCTAAGGACTATTTACTTATGAGCTGAGATTGTACAACTTTGTAACATCAAATGAATGAATGAAAGGGTGGGGACATTTCTGAATGGATTCCCAGGTGTCTATTTATTCATGTTGTAGTGGGAGAAAAAAGACTTTTCTGACACGAGATTAAATTTGCAGTTACATAAGCCTATCATTCGATATATTGAGGCACGGAAAATACCTCTATAAGCGATAATATTGAGAACCATTTTATGCCGACAAGTATTACATAAAACTATGAGGGGGAAAAAATGCAAATAAATGTACAAATGATAGATATTGGACCCCAAAAATACATTGTTTATCTGTCATTCATTTCATGTTTGTACTCCCCTACCACAGAGTAGTATTTCTTCAAGTATAGTAACCTCTTAACCACCACCTTAAAAATCCCAAATCTAAAAGAGAGAGCTTTCAGCCGATATTTTGTTTTGAGTGTTGTGCCTGATTTGAAAGCTAAGACCTGCAAAACTTGTATAAGATTTTTCCTCGTGCTGTTGCCGTGTTGTCGTCACGTTTTTGTTGTGTTTTGTCTATGTTTTTTGGCATTTTCATCCTTGTTTACATCTCATTTTCGTTGCTATTTTGCTGCTTTTTTCAAGGACCTTTTAGATTTGGGTTATGCCCAATGAGGTTAAAAACAAGTGCTGGAAAACTAGCCTGCAAGTTCATAAATTGATATGATTGATAGTAAAATTGATACGAATGCTTTATAATTAGATGCACTGTATTTATTCCACAATTCGTTATATATGCTGGAGGAAAACCCCCAAAATTGTACCACCACTATAAAAAAAAAAATCACCTATAGGTCCTTTGATTAGATGAATGTGGAGAAGTGCAGTGTTGTATGAAGAAAAGAACCCGGTTTGATTCCAAGTTTTGGTTTTGGTCTGAGAAATAGTTTATTTTGACCTTTAAACTTGCCTTTTTGATGCGATAAAATGCCGCCCACTTTCTTTTCCCCTTTTGTTGCTGAAAACAGGCTCAGAGGTCACAGTTCATTTCAAATCAATCATTTTAAACTGATTTAAACAAATACTTTCTCAGAAGTGACCAAAAATCACACTGTTCAGCTTGTCAAATGAGCCTTCATTTTGACTTTTGCCCACACACTGTCCTGTTTCCATGGGGTCTTAGTGTTAATGTAAAACTTATTGCCAAATGAGATAATATTATGTGTGGCCCTGTCTGGTTTGTGTGTTTGACCCCAGGCCCGTTGCCCAGGCGGGAGTCTGGCACAGCGGTCAGTTTCGCTCTCACTGAGGGGTCCTTGGACACGGATGCCTGGTCTGCGTCCGCTGTCCCGGGACCCGCTGAAGACACTGTCCTCCTGACCATCCGCTCCTCTGCGGACGCTCCCATCGGACTCTACTCCCTCAGGCTGGACCAGGACACCACCCAGACCAGCCTGGGACACTTCACCCTGCTCTTCAACGCGTGGTGCACCCGTGAGTAGGGCAGGGATTTGTGGGGCTTTTATGGAAGTCTTTGGGATGGGTATATAAAAAAAAAAAAAAACCTCTAAAATACCATTATTCTTTTTAGTTTATTTAAAAGGGACTATGTACATGATGCTAACTTCCTGTTTGCCGTGTCCACTGAAATAAAGAAACGTTTAAACTGTATGTAACAGAAAACAGGCAGCTGTTGAATAATTACTTTATAACAAACCTTACACGGGACGAAAATACTTCACCAGAGGGGGCTTTTGTGTTTATCCCAGTAAGTGTTTGAAGATAAAGGCTAACGCTAATTTAATGCAAACAAATGGTAAAATAAAATGAACATTTTTTAATGAAACACACACTCGGCAGTTATGTATGTCAGGTTTTTTTTTTTTTTTTGACAGGAAGTAGTCTTTACCCTACACTGGTCAACAGGAAGTTAGCCAAACACTTACCAGATTTAGCTAGTTAGGCTAATTAGAAGAGTTAGGCTAATTTACACCTGCTTTGTCCGGCAGGTTAACGGACTCTTAGCAGAAACAAGATCAAATTCACAGGACAAAGGGTTAACCACAGACAACCAAGACATGTACAATATTACAGACATGGTAAAAACTACCCCCTCTCACAAGGCACATCAACATCACCAGGACAAACACCAGTGTAAAGTCAGTACCATGGCAGTGTGGACCAAAGACAGTCAGCACTTTGGTGGTTAGTGTGAGCAGCACTGCCTACTTTTTAGAAGTATCTTAACTTATTAACTTTTAAAGCCCTTGACGTTAGCACGTCTTCATATTGTCAGGCAGTTTGTTCCACAGTGTAATATGGTCTTCACTGAAAAAGCTGATTGTTCAAAAGCAGAACGACAGAAAGACATAGTGCATAGACATAGTCATGTAGAGAAGCTACTTTAAAGGAATAGGCCACCGTTTTTACATACTGAGATATGTTCTTACCTCACTTTAGTCGTGTTAATATATCCCCGTCTGGTCTTTGTCCGTGCGCTCTGTCACGCAAACAGAGCACATGCGCAGCCTCTCCCACATGTCATATAGCTCCAAAAAAGCTCACGATAGAAGCTACCAAGCTCTTCCACGTGTTCCCTATTTAAATAAAGTTACGTGAAGTGTTTTCATGCGAAGTATATTTACACAGAAATGTAGCATGTCGATTTTATAAGCAAATAAAAAGGGGGACTATATTGTGAGGCGTAATGATACGAGGAGTAAAACGTCCGCGCAGTAACTCCTAAAGACTTCCCCCCCTCACTTCCGTCAATAACCTTTAGGAGTTACTGCGCGGACGTTTTACTCCTCGTATCATTACGCCTCACAATATAGTCCCCCTTTTTATCTGCTTATAAAATCGACACGTTACATTTCTGTGTAAATATACTTCGCATGAAAACACTTCACGTAACTTTATTTAAATAGGGAACACGTGGAAGAGCTTGGTAGCTTCTATCGTGAGCTTTTTTGGAGCTATGTGACATGTGGGAGAGGCTGCGTATGTGCTCCGTTTGCCTGACAGAGCGCACGGACAAAGACCAGACGGGGATATATTAACACGACTAAAGTGAGGTAAGAGCATATCTCAGTATGTAAAAACGGTGGCCTATTCCTTTAATGGGTCTTCTAGGGCACGGGGATTGTAAAGGTTTGTAAACAGGAGCATAGCCATTCACAATCTGAACACCAGGAATAGATATGAAGATGATATATATATTTTCAATTTAAGAAATTGTATTTCACCAAAATATTACTGTGATGTTTTTTTTAAAACCTTTTCATCAAAATTTGTAAGCCTTGTTTATACACTGACTGAGCGTGCATGAATATCCTGACTGCTTCCAAAGACAATGTTTTATTTCAGTCTGATTTTCTTAATCATGTTAATATGTCAAATTTAACGGAATCCAGAGTGAGTCCAAAAGAGATAAATTCAGATCCAAGGCTCCCAAAGGCTAAGAAGGTACAAACTAAATTAAGTTAGCCACTCCCGGATTGTTTTTCCTCTTTGAAATATACTTATGCAAATAAAACTTTGTGCAACAAAAAAAGGCTGCAGTTTGCAGTCATGCCACACAATACAGTATATAGTGCAACAAACTTCAGCCTGTCTCACATCTTCAGGGAATGTCACTAAAAGTAGTGCTGTCAAACAATACTTTTTTGACTTTTAATAAATCAGATTCATCACACTTTTGACATGTTTATTAATCACAATGACTCCCTTTGTCTTTGACAGCCCTACTTACAACTGAAACGCTCGTTGTATTTTAAAGTTTTGTTCTCCAAGTGACAGGAAGTCAGTGCAGAGACCTGAGCACTGGACTCATAATAAGGTTGTATCTCCTGATTCTGGTCTGGACTGGAGCAGCAGTGTTCTGGGTGTACAGTGGGCTGGCGTTCCACCAACACACAAATAGTTGGACCAAATCTGACCAAGTATATGTTGTCATTCCACTGGTGCTTTTTCCTCTCCTCTGTTCTCATTCTCCATAAATAGGCAGGAGACCAAAAGCAACACCTTAAGTCACTTCAATAGGTCACCGTGGCTTCTTCTTCCTTGTCTATTTTAGGAGATGCCGTCTACATGAGCAGCAAGGCCAAGAGGAATGAGTATGTCCTGTCCCAGCACGGCCTCATCTACAGGGGGACGCCCAAACGCATCAAAGCCCTGCCGTGGAACTTCGGACAGGTCCGTAAACAAAGCCTTTCAATCAGGAGAGACTTACCCAGCTGATCTGGGGTCCGTTTCTCCTCCAAAAAGAGAAATCAAGCAGGAGGAGAGGACAGAGGCGCTGCACGCACCGCTGTATTATATGTATGAAGAAGTGGGAGTCTGATCTGGTGGTGGTGGTGAAGAGGAGGAGATGGAGAAGCTGAGGAGGCTGATTTTTAGCGGAAAGTCGGCTAAATCTATTCATCCTATTCAGCTCCGCTCTTTGTGTTCTGACACTTCTGTTGGTTGTCAATGGAAGAAAGTGAAGAAAATAAAAAAGGCACAAAAAAGGATCAAGTCTGCGTCATGTCAGGCTAATACACAGGGTGACATGACGATAGAAAAAAGTCATGCCGAACCCGTAAATGCGCTGCGAGTTAACAATATGAATGTCTTGCAAATATTTGACCAATCGACACAAAACAAAAAATAGTTTTAAGTAATCCCATTCACTTTGGTTGTACCTTCTTCTACTGCTGAAACGCTCTGATCTCTATTTCCTGGATTTTGTTGCGTAATCGATACAATCAGAAAGTGTCTTCTTCAATAGAGCTCCACAGTCCCACCCACTCACGGTCACGTTGACTTTTCAAAAAAGTAAATTATTAAGAGTTTAATGGCAAGATGCCGGCTAGTCAGCTATGTGCTAACTACCAACGCTTGCGTGGGTGTTTTACAAGAAAGAGACAGACAATACATGAAAATACGACTAAATTACTTTTGCAATTTTGCAGTTTATTATGTTTTAGACAAATCTTCAATTTGACATTGTATGTTTCATGTCCGTGAGTTAGCACATTGCTGATTAGCCGTGATGTTAGACTCTTAATAGTGGACTTTTTTCGAAAAGTCAATGCTAACAATACATGGGATTTTTTATGTTGGACCCCGACACGTGACCGGGAGGAGCTCTATACAGACGGCATCTCTGGAATCGCCCATGTATGGTTATATATTTGAAACAACAGAAGAAGAGAAAATCTCTCCAATCATTCAAAAACGACTTTAACAAATGCAGAATTATTGATATAGTTTTCTAGGCTTGCACCCAAAACTGCAGATTTAAGGCTCATTCATAAAATGCTACATGCTAATGCTAGCTATGACTGCCGTTTTTTTTTTTTCTTCGTTTCTGCCGAACAATCTGTAGTGAAAAAACATCCATATGGACCCGACTTAGACTTGACTTTATTTGTGCGTTATTATAAATGAGCCGTTAAGATTCGTTAGCATACCGTGAGCCGAAAATGAAGGCTTGTATTCTATGTTTACTATTATCATGGAGGGGCGAGCGAGTGAACTGACAGCCTTTTGTAGTCCGAGCATAACTGCAAGTGTTTTTGTGTTCTTGTCTTTTTACGTGGCTGCAGTTTGAAGAGGGAATCCTGGACATCTGCCTGAAGATCTTGGATGACAACCCCAAGTTTGTGTCTGATGCCGACCAGGACTGCTCTGCGAGGAGGAACCCAGTCTACGTGACCCGGGTGCTGAGCGCTATGGTATGACAAGTATTACAATGTCTCCAAAGTGAAAAAACAAACACTGTACATGAGATATTTGCAGGAGATATTTCCCTGTATCACTTATTGTTTTATTGTTATTGGGGACAGCTCAACCTCTTCTTTTCAGAGTTTAATCATTGTTTTGATAAAATCACAGTTATAGTAGATGTTCGCGAGGTTAATTGAAGCTGTACGTGCTGATGCTTACTACTACGAGACTAACTTCTCTCCAGAGCTTGTCTGGCGAGTCTGGTGATGTAACAACCCTCTTGGCGTGAGAAATCTGCTCATTTGGCCAACTTCAGACTTCAGTCTTTTTATTCAAAACCCCATGTATGCGAGCCAATGCCACAGTCTCTGATCACAGCCCAGAAAACCTTCATTAATTCAACACAAAAAGACACTCTCTCTCCCCTTGCGTCTCTGCTTTTGTGATGGAGAGCTGGTGCCTACATGAAGAATGCGGTGTCCTAGTTACCACATCCAAGTTTGAAGCACTTCTAAATCCTGAAGCGGTGCCTCAAAAACATTGTTGAGATGAATGCAGCCAGTGAATGGGACCCCGTTTTTTTTTATTTCTTTAGTCTCTATACAATGATTGAAACTGCAGTAGTAAAAGCGGTAGGTGATGTTGAAGTCATTTTTGCATCACTGAAAATGTCGTAGTGGGAATGGATGAAGTATTAGGGAAAATAATAGTTGTAGTACCTTCAGTTAACAGAGAACTACTCCTTGTTATCCTTTTTATTTATAAGCATGTCAAAGCATTCACCATTTCAAATTTATAATGTCTTTATAAAATGTCAGTGTATAAAGGGCCTATCTCACCGGAGGAAAGTTGCATAGAGTTTGCGCGACTGGCAGTCTCTGCAACTCAGATTGAATGCATTCAATGCTTTGAATGCATTCAAAGCATTAAAAGCGGTGCATTCTCACCGGCCTGGAGACTAGTTGGAGACTCGAGTTGCCGCTAGTCATGGAGATGTCTCTGAGAACACCCTGGAGACAAGGCGAGTCTCGGTGAAAACAGCCCCGATTTCAGCGGAGTGTCCGATAAGTCTACATGGTCTCAAGCAGTTGTGACAACATTACGAACACTATTTGTTGTCACTATTTGACGTTTCGGTGACGTCTCTGCGATGTCTCTGAGACCTGTTGGACACTTGAAAAAGTCTCAGCTGTTTATTTTCACCAAGACTACCCAGAGACTCGCCCTATCTCCAGGGGACGTATCGGAGACATCTCTGTGACCGGAGGCAACTCGAGTCAACTAGTCTCCAGGAGGTCGGGGGTTTGAATTCCAGCTCCTGAAGTTGCACACTGTCATTGTGTCGTTGGGCAAGACACTTCACCCTCCTTGCCTCCAGTGTCTGCATACACTGGTGTATGAATGAGAGTGTTAATGGGTGACTGGTTCCTTTCCTGTAAACCACAGACTTTCCATTCTTGCACGTAGGAATATTTTTTAATATCCAATTCCAATGATTTCTTGAATTTTGATCAACAGATCAACAGCCAGGACGACCGTGGGGTGCTGGTGGGGAACTGGGGGGAGGTCACCGACGGCGTGCACCCGGGGGAGTGGGTGGGCAGCGGGGACATCCTCCGCAAATGGGCCGAGAGCGGACCGGTGCGCTACGGACAGTGCTGGGTGTTCGCCGCCATTGAATGTGCAGGTGAGACTCAAACCAGCGTGGAGTACTACACACAAACCAATACATGAAGAGCGCATTTGTGTAAGCACTCAGTCATCCAGGAATTTTACATTCTCAGCTGGTCCCACCATCACACAACTATTATTATGACTTTATCCTGTTTGTATATTTAGAAAGAAATGGTCTTTGGGAAAGCGTCACGACCAACGTTTCTGTTGACATCTCATTTAAATCAGATACACTGTAGTTTATGCTGCCTTCATGTGCTTTGGTAAAGATGATCCTTTTCAGTTTTGAAGTGGGAAGAGTTCCAGTTGTGAAATTTCAAGTCCACTGTGTTCAAATGCTTTTGTGTCGTAGTAAAGTGAAACATTAAAAAAAAAAACACCAATACGCTATAAACAAATACATCTGCATGAGGTCGTCTACAAACCAATTAACTACTGCGACTTTGTATCTGTACCAAGTCAAGTTGGTGTATCTGCAGTTGCAAACGTCGACTAAACAAAACACAAGAGAATGAGGAAAGCAAAGGAAAAGGAAATCTTTGTCTGCGCTTTTGCTCGGTAGCATTATTACTATTTTCAGTTTATATTTTCTCAAAATGAACTCAGTGCCTTGTAACAGCGACTTTTTTGAAAGAGTAATGTACAAACATATTACATTTGTAAAACTATAATTACTAATATAGAATCTATTACCATTTTAAAGTAACTCAACACTGTCCATAATGTGAATGTCTTTTCATTGTTTAGTCCATTGTTTCACCGTTGGTATTTTTCCATGAAATTGTGATTCTTTTTCTGGCAAACCAATAACAAATTTCCAAAAGTTTATTTTTTATCTCCAGTCATATTCAATTTGCCTGGGGTTATCCATCCCACTATGTACTATGATCATTTAAAAGGTAAATCAACACCAAGTATTGCATATTTCATAAAATCCATCCAATGTTACCTCATCCCCTCCAACATAGTGGTGATGACGGAGAGAAACGACTCACTATCATTGTTAACTAATATTAAAAACTAGTATTATTTCGACTTTTTGTAAGGAGACATCTGTAGTCATGATTAATTGTAAAATAAATAAATAAGTGTTTGCTGCCTGCTGACATGAACAGTTTAAAATCCCACTTAATTAATCCGATCACCCTCTCTCCTCTGCCCCAGTGTCACGGACTCTGGGTATCCCATGTCGAGTGGTCACTAACTTTGGCTCCGCCCACGACTCTGATGCCAACCTCCTGATCGAGAAGATCTACGACATGGAAATGTCCGAGAACTTGTCGGATGACTCCATCTGGTCAGTTTGAATATCCCTGAACACTGAAACATAGCTGCCAAGTGTCCCGTTTTGGCCGGGAAATTGATTGGGCAGGTGGGACGGTGACTAAAACTATAATCTGTAACTTGTATATTTGATCTCTGTAGGAACTTCCACGTGTGGGTGGACAGCTGGATGGCCCGTCCGGACCTGGCAAATGAGTATAATGGGTGGCAGGCCAGCGACCCCACTCCACAGGAGACCAGTGAAGGTTGGTGCTTTGTACGGCATATGTACGGCCTTCTGGTGATTTTGTAAAAGTGCTAATCACGCTCCACATAAGTGGAGTTAAATGACCTCGGTCCTCCTCTAGAAATCTAACTTGTTTTGATACTTTGATACTTTACTAAAAATCACCCGTTTCCAGCTAGAATAGACATTCACTACATTAACAATGTCAGACTGTGTTTCTGATTCATATGTTAACCTTAAAAATCATGTTATCATCATTTTTGAGCAGTAGTGTATAATAGACTGTTGCTGTACTTCTCTTGTAATTAAATATTGAAAGAAATGTTCCCTGGGGAAGGTTCGCGACCCTCTGAAAATACTTTTGAGTCCTGGCCCACCAGTTGAGTAACACCGCATTACAATTATAAACATCTATATACAGCATTTATTAGCTGATCGGGTTATCTGAGCAGGGAAATGGTGGGACAGAGAAAGGAGACGTCCTGAATGAAGATGGACATACAAAGTCATCACGTTGCGTTACTTAGTGTTTTTGTTTTACAAAAGCTGAGAACCACTGGTCAAGAGACTGTAGGCCTCTGGACAAATGTACGCCCTGTCCATGCGTATGATCAGCGGATGCTTCTGGAGAGGTAAACGTGGTTGTATCAGATGAATTCAGCCATGTGACCACAGTCATGTGACCTTCAGGGGTAAACGCATGTGCTGAACTTGTGATGAGCCACATCCATGCCAACACATTTCACCACAAAATCATTTGTTATTTTTTAATGCGTTATGATACCTGCTCCTCCAGCAGCAAAGGTAATATGTATGTGCACTTAGTGGTTAACAAAAGGCTGCCCTGTTTCGCCACCTGCTGGTATTATTAGACATGTTAAACCTACAGTGGGGAAAAAAAGTATTTGGTCAGTTTCACATAGACATTCTATTGTATGTTGATGTAGAGTTTAATAATTAAAAACCCCTGTGATCCAAATGTGTCTCTGTCAGGCATCTTCTGCTGTGGCCCTGCCCCGGTGAAGGCCATCAAAGAGGGAGAGCTGACCAAGAAATACGATGCGCCATTTATTTTTGCAGAGGTAGGTTTAAAATACTTTTTATTGTCAATATATTGCTTTTGCCCATCAACGACATAATGACATAATGTAAGAATCAAGCTAACGGTAGCGCCACAACCCGCACAGTCATTTTCTGTTCAGGTCCAGCAGAGACAAGTGCCCGCTTTACCTTTCTTCAGTGACAACAATAAAAGATGTGGGAACAGCTAAGCTTGCAGCATTTTCATAAGGACTTTTCATCTTTTCAGAGCCAGAGGAGCACATGTTTGACCATAGACATAATAATAATAGACTCCATCTCCTCACTACTCTCCGTTTGCCATAATGACCACGTTCGAGGGGGAAATCATGGCGGATTTACAGACTCCTCCTACCCAGCTCTGACGGAGTCCGGCGAGATTTCTAAAATGTTCCGTACGAAAACCAGCCTGGTCCCTTTAATTGTAACTAACACAACGTTATCACAGGAGCAATATCTAGCTGTAGAAAGTTCCAAGAAATTAGAAACCAGGCTTTACAGTTGTTTATAACATGTGTAAAGTGCAATGGTATCTGATGGAAAACTAGCTTTAGCAATGTCGGCCCCTTGCGTCGCGGTCGTAAAGCAGCGCAACCAGCGGCCATTGGTCTAAACTCTGGTGGTGGTGAGGGAGAGAGGAGATGGTGATGCTGAGGAGGCTGAATGTCTCCTCTCATTCTTCAACCCCTTTCCCACTGAAATCAGGGTTTCCGCGGGGCATTAAAAAGCATTGAAAGTCATGAATACATTTTTGGTAAAAAATCTATTCCTAAAATTTCATCATAAAGCATAATATTAGATTGAAACTGGCATTAAATATTCATTCATTGGAAAAACATTTTTTTCTGCACAAGCTCATCAAAAATACAAAAATTCTTACACGTTTTGTCCAATTCTTTCCCCTGTTTCATGAAATGTTTGCAGATCTTAGGAAATGAAACATGCGCAGATTATTTTTCTGCGTTTGTGGCCTTAAAATATTGTATTTGGGCATTAACCTCTTAACTCCTGCATTTTCTCCTGTTCAGCTTTACCCAAATCCATAAGATCACACAGCCGGTAGGCCAGTGTAACGCCTCATTTTAAAGCTAAGACCTACAAAACTCATCTGTATGGAGCTTTACTTTTTTTCTCGCGTTGTTGTCACTTTTTAAAAACATTTTTCCATCACATTTTTGCCAACTCTTCACCGCTGTTTTGGGTTAAGCAGTTAAAAAACATTACATTTGACTTGCTTCTGCCGACACACGTATCGAGCACAGAAAGCAAGACCTCAGCAGACCCCCTCTTTCAAAAAAGCGCACATTACTCACTACTACAAAAAGTGTTTTTATTACACAATGAAGTGACACAATGACTCTCCTCCTCGTCAGGTGAATGCGGACGTGGTGGAGAAGGTCCAACTGCCCAACGGGAATGTGGTGGAGATCAGCGGCTCCACCAAATCTGTGGGAAAATGCATCAGCACCAAGTCCGTGGGCTCCAACAACCGGCACGACATCACCCACAAGTACAAGTATGCTGAAGGTATTTCACACGCTACGAGGGATGTGACGGTGTTGGCAATAGGTAGTATTAACCTATTATCTGACTCATCTCCAGGATCTGAGGACGAGAGGCGGATCTATGAGAAGGCCCAGCATCGCAACAAGCTACAGCAGCGAGGACTGGAGCCAGGACTGCATCTGAAGGTAAGGGATAACATTGACTAGATAATAAAAAGTAAAAAGTAGACAGTTCGTACTGCAGTCTCAGGTTTTTAAGTACATTCATGAACATACACCGCGTTCCAAATTATTATTATGCAAGTTGTATTTCAGTGCCATAAAGATAAAAAACTATATTTTTTCAATGAAACTCATGGATGGTGTTGTGTCACAGGGCTCTTTGAATCACTGACATCAATCTCAGACGCCTGTGATGATTAGTTGTCAGGTTAAGCCCAGTTAAAGGAAAAAAATACCGCACATTATAAAGCAGGTCACCATTTTCAAGCAAAATGAGAAAGAAAAAGGGTCTCTCTGCTGATGAAAAGCGTGAAATAGTTGAATGCCTTGGACTAGGTTTGAAAACCATCGATATTTCATGAAAGATTACGCGTAATCATCATACTGATAAGAGATTTGTGGCTGATTCAGAACACACATGGGTTTGTGCAGATTAAGGCACAATATGGACGGTTTCTGCCAGACAAGTATATCAGATGAATAGAACAGCTGCTACAAAGCAGCATACAGGTATTTGAAGCTGCTGGAGCCTCTGGAGTCTCCCGAACATCAAGGTGTAGGATCCTCCAGAGGCTACAGTTGTGCATAAACCTTCTATCCGGCCTCCCCTAAAACTGTTAATTGAAGCTGATGAACAGAAACGGCTGCAACGGGCTCAGAAATACATGAAGACTCATTTTCAGTCTTGTTCACTGATGAAGCCGTGTAACCCTGGATGGTCAGATGGATGGAGTAGTGGATGGTTGGTGAACGGCCACAATGTCCCAACAAGGCTGTGATGTCAGTAAGGAGGGGGCGGAGTCATGTTTTGGGCCAGAATCATGGGGAGAGAGCTGGTCGGCCCCTTTAAACTCCCTGAAGGTGTGAAAATGACCTCTGAAAAATATGTGGAGTTTCTGACTGACCACTTTCTTCCATGGTACAAAAAGAAGAGCCGTGTTTTCCCTAACAAGATCATCTTCATGCATGATGACAACGCACCATGTCCTGCTGTAAAGAATATCTCTGCATCACTGGCTGCTATGGGCATAAAAGGAGAGAAACTCATGATGTGGACCCCCTCCTCCCCTGACCTCAACCCTGTTGAGAACCTTTGGATGTGAACTGCCTCTCACCCTCAGATGTTTTGCTTTAGGCTCCAAACAGCAGTTCTGGAAGGCTATTCTGACATCCTTCAAAGAATCCCAAGAGCAGAAACTCTCCAAAAACTCACAGATTTAATGGATGTAAGAATTTTGAAGATTCTATGAATTAAGGGCTCCTATGTTAAAATGTAACTTGACCTGCTAAGATGTTTTTGATTGAAATAGCTTTTGATTTCAGTAAATATTACATACTAATGCTGCAAATTGAACAAATGACCATTTTTAGTTAATTACCACCTTTAAAATGTATTGAAACTATGAGTTGCATAATAATAATTTGAACAGTAGAGTTTGAATAGTTTATAACATATAATATATGTATACATATGTATAATATACATATATAATTTTTTTTAATCACATTCATATAATCCTCTAACAGTTAAAGTCTTGGAATTTATGCTGACTGTCATTTGAGTTGATTCATTTAGAAAATCTTAGAAAAATATCATTTGCATAATAATTTGAAACGCAGTGTACAGGCAGTGTTTTATTTGATTTCCTGTTTGTGGGAATAAGATCCGGGAACTATTACGGAAGACCTGGCAAAGGATTGAGATGATACAAAGTGTTTAAGGCGAGATACGACTGGTGAAAATATAGTTGTTGTTTTTCAGGAAGTGGTCAATGTTGCGAGTTTTCTCCCTTAGCATCTTAGTTTTAACTAAAGACCAAACTTTTTATGTATATTTGTAGATTGCAAATCCAGGAAGTAACTACAACATAGCGCCACACTGGCCAGTTTACTGTGTGTGTTCATTCACAAATTAATTTGTCATTTATTTTTTTATTATTTAACCTTTCAGTGACCCAGCGGACGCTTGTTTGATTAGCATAGCACCTTTACTTACCATCCCGATGGCCTGTAGGAAGTTCTTGGACAAAGTCATTACTGAGTTACAAACAAATGGAAATGGGTTGCAAGGTGGAGGCTTCCTTTGCACAAACATTTTTCTGTCTTGTGTCCAGATCAAGCTGGTGGAGGGGATGGCGGTGGGCTCGGACTTTGAGATCTGCGCCCTCCTCACCAACAACTGCATGGACGCCCGGAGCTGCACCTTCATGCTGTTCGCTCGTACCGTGTCTTACAACGGCAAACAGGGGGACAACTGCGGCTTCAGCTCTCAGAAAGTGGACATCAAGCCTGGAGAAGGTCAGGAGCCGAACACAGCAGCTATGTCAAGAGATTTCCTGTAGTAACACATGGGTTTATTGACAAAGGAAAGGTAGCATTCTAAAAATTGTTTTTTCATATTTCAGTTTTCTCTCAAATGTTCATCTATTCTAAAAATACATTTATTTTTGCATTACTGCTGTAAAATTGCAGTGTGTTTTCCATAATCTATTATAGAAAACGCTATCTCAATGGCCGCCGCCTGGGCGCCGCCATGTTTATTTCCCATACCGACTTTGAAGCTAAGCAGGGAAGTGCCTGGTTAGAACTGGGATGGGAGACCGTTCCTCCGAAGCTAAGCAGGGAAGGGCCTGGTTAGGACTGGGATGGGAGACCGTTTGGGAACACCAGGAAGCCTGGCGACAGTTTATAATAGATCCATGGTGTGTGCGTGGTTGGTGGTGCTGCTGTCCGACGACAACCCGCTGTCACAAATACGCGAGTGCACGAGATCTGACTGCCGTGCGTGTGCGCGCATCCAAACTGGGCGATGTGTGTGTGCGCGCGCGTGTGTGTGTTCGTGCGTGTGTGTATGTATGTGTGCGCGCGCATCCAAACAGGGCGATGTGTGCGTGTGTGGGCGTGTGTGTATGTGTGTGCGTGCGTGCCCCAAACCTGCTCAAACACGAGCCTCTAATCAAACGCGCTGCTCCGACTGATTTAACCTCCGTGTGAGTAAAAGCGAAAATGAAACTACAACTTAACGAGCGCATGGCCTGCACTGCGTAGTTTTTTTTCTTTTTTTTTTTTTCTTTGCTGCTGTACCATTTGTTTTCTATTTTGCTTTCACGTATTGTGAGCCCAGAGGTACATTTTATTCTAAAGCAGCTTTGAACGCATTGCCAATTTTATTGTAAGGTTATAAATACTGTCTAATAACGATCATTAGGCTATTTCACTACCGTGATGGACCAAACCACGGGTCCTGCACCGTGAACCGAACCGTTAAAGCTGAACCCCTAATATTTATCCATACTTATTCCACTGTCTCTTGAATCCTGTTCCCCGAGTTTAGCGAAAATATTGTCGTAGTTTATAAGAAAGGAGCACGGGTGCATCAAACACTCCAATTGCAGTTTGTTTGAAAAAAAAATTTGCCTTCATTCTTTTACACATTTGTAGTGGCCATAGTTTTTGGAATGGGTTGGGAACCACTGGTCTACAGCTGAACTGTGTGACGGGTTGGACATTTCTTTGTAATCACTCACAATCTAAGAATATCAAATGTGGAGACTAGCGAGGCCCGGCCGAAGGCCGGGTCTCAGCTAGTAATTCAGAAGCCTTAAAGGGATGGTCTGTAAGATTGAGACGAGAAAGGAAAAAAGAGGCAGAGATTTAGAAGTAAACAGTTAAACCCCCCTCTCCTCCTGATTGTACCCAATTTAGTCCGTTTTAATGGAAAGTCAATTACAGTAAGGAACTTCCGGAACCTGCCTCATTTCCTATTAGGCTTCTGCAGCTAATAGTGATGCTACAGTCTATGATCAGGGCAGGCCGTCGGAGAAATACATTGCGCTGATTTAGACTCTTATTCCACATTTCCCCATAAAACTCTCTGCTTACAATATTAGCCTATGGTAAAAAAAAAAAAAAAAAGTGTAATCTACAATGACAATTATGTCAGTTACCTCAGCTTTAAGTTCAAGTATGACCGCAATTTTGCTACGATCCATTTTAACCTTATATTATGGTGGTTTGTGCTTTAAAAAACATGTGATCCTCCTATACATTTGTGCCCATGACAGGAATGGCTCTTTGTTATTTCAGCTCCAATGACTTTAACAAACATTTTCAGGACTTTCCTCTTGTCTGCTTGTCAGAGCTGCGCGTGCCGCTGAAGCTGGAGTACCTGAACTACGGCCCGACGCTGACCGCAGACCGCCTGATCCAGGTGTCGGCCCTCACTGTGGACAAGGAGAGCATGGACTTCTGTAAGGCCCAGAAGACCATAGTGCTGGACGAGCCCGACATTCACATACAAGTAATTGCACCACCTACAGATAAAGTTCATGTTTTTGTTTCACTTTGGCATCAACTTCCCCGAGACATGTGACTGACTCAGCTGGCACTGCCCAACCACAACCATCAGTGTGGTCAGCGTGGTCAACAAACTGTATGTTTCTCTCGCACCATACTGAAACTTCCCTTCTTGACAAATTAGCGTTCTTTAGCACTGATGATTTTTATTTATAGGGTTATCAATCAAAATGAATGAATGTTCATGTCTAAATTAAGCTTTTGTCACTTATACGTTTATTCACAGAGCAGGCCCGTCGACAGGGGGGGGTCAATGGGTACTGTTGCTCGGGCCCCAGGACCATAGGGGAGCATGAAAGGCCCTTACTTTTTCCCTGTTATTTTCATAAATTCATTAGTTTTAGTACTTTTCTACTTAAAATATACTCAGCAACTGAAGAAGTGAAGTTCAGACCTCCGTTGACAGTCCCCTTTTATCCTCGTCTTGCACCCCTCTGTGCAGAGAGGATGACTGCCTCTCAGCGAGTCAGTTGTTTGTGGCTATGTGTTTGTATTTTATCTGAACTTCACGTTATGTGCATCAATATTAAGGTGTTGACCATTGTCTATCAGCTGATCTCACTGACATGGTCTTCATGTTCTATAGCGTGTAAGCAAAGCATGAGTCAGAAGCTTGTTCAGATCCTTACAATGGTGAAAAACAATGCTCGTCGACACAAATCAGACGCACAGAAAAGAAAAATGAAAAAGAGGAAGATCATAAGAGGAGAACGGGAGTTTATGAGGAAGCCCAAGAAGTCATCACGCTGGGGCTTTACTGTAGAGTCCGATGATGATATTGGTCGTAAGTCATCAAGTTACAGCCGCTAACACTGCAGGAGTTTACTACCAGAGCCCAACTCATCTGACAGTGGTGACATTACGCCCACGGCACCTCTCCCTCCCTCCCCACTTTGTCACTTCCCAACAACATATTTCTGATATTTGCAGGTCTCGGGTGGGGTGCGTGTGAACTCACCGGTCACCGTGCAGCTGACTCTGGTGAACCCGCTACCAGAGCGACTGCGCAAGTGTAGCTTCACCGTGGAGGGGGTGGGGCTAACTGGGTCCCAGCCAATCACTGTCAAGTAAGTCTCACCGATGTAAAATGTACAAAAGGATACACATTTGATAGACCATTGCCTTTTTTCCCTGATATTTTATGCTTACACACTGCAGAACTTTCCAGGTTCCATGTTGCTGTGTTACAGAAGCAGATACACTGTTGTAAAAGTCAAAACACAAACAAACATACCACTCATGGCAAACATGTTCAAAATACTATGATGTTGATATTGACAATGCTAGTTTTGCAGTGGGTTATCAAAACAGAGCATTTGGATAAATATATATTGTATATACTGCAAATATACCATGTTTGTATACCGTATTTTCAGGACTATAAGTCCGAGGGTGTGACTTATACCCAGGTGTGACTTATATATCAAATTATATAATTTCACGTTTGTTATTTTCACACTGACAACTTGTTTACCAGTAACTACTTCTGTACGGTTGTACAATGACAAATAAAGCACTTACGTTCTTACTGTACCACTGAAAAGTTTAAAAATTGTTAAGTTCCAGAAAACAAAAAAAGCTCATCATGGGCTAAGAGCTCGATGGCCACAGCTAGAGGAACGAGATTGCAAATGAGAGCTTGAACAACGTGCTGCCGGGAGAGGCTTGTCAACGGTGCAGTTACGCCTCCAGGCCCAGGTAGTTGCCAAGGCTGGTGCGACTTAGACTCCGGAGCGACTTGTAGTCCGGAAAATACGGAACTTGTAGCCAAAGCAAAGCCCCTAGTATATCTCCAGCTAGAGCCTCATGAAGACGAGCCAGTGATGTCCCACTCTCGGCAAAGCTACGCATCAGGTGTAATGAGAGCCCGTTACAGTAAAGATACATGTGTTTGAGGTCCTTTTCACAAAGAATTCGTAGCTGAATTCATGCTTTTATTTTAGTCTAGTCACGCCGTAAAATTTTTCACAGTAGCTTTAAAAGGTGCATTATGCAACTTTTATGGGGAAAAAAAGTTGATATTTATGCATATTTGATCTTGTATTGACCCAGCGGCTGTGTGAGTGGTCAGCATGGTGCCTTCAGTTTGGATGACAGTGGTCTCTAGAACGTTCCAGGATCAATTGTTTGGTAGGTTTTCTGGTGAGAGGCTCTGTCAGCAGTGAAGACTTTCCAAACAATTGATCCTGGAGAATCCTATAGACCACTTTGATGGAAAGTAAAGGCGCCATGCTGACCACTCATACAGCCACTGGGTCACTACAAGGCCAAATACCCACAAATATCAACTTTTTCTCCCACATATAAAGTTGCATAATAATGCACCTTTAAAATACTGCCTTTTGAAACAACAACAAAAGCTACTCTTCCACTAGTTGTGTTATATTCTCCTCTCACTTGCTTCCTTCCTCCAGAGTGGGAGATGTTGGTCCTAAGGAGGAGGCTAAAGCTCGTCTGGAGTTGCGTCCGAGCGCTGCCGGCTCCACTGTTCTCCTGGTGAACTTTGACAGTATCCAGCTCAGGAACATCAAGAGCTTCATCGACATGGACGTGGAGAAGGAGGAGACTACACCACATATCTGAGGCATTTTATAGTGCTAATTTGGGACACCTTTCTTGAGCTTTATGTTTAACAATAGATTGATCTACTAAAGTAACCATTTTGTTTGATTATTTGTATTATTGTCTTATTTATTACTAATTAAATTGTAATTACAATTGTGTCCGAAGCCTTAAAAAGCTTTCCTGCTGCAAGCATTCATGAATTCGCAAGTGACTGTGATAAAAAAATAGTAATCCTTGTCAACCATTTTGTAATATATTTTCACTATAAAAGGACATTGCAATAGTGAAGCACAGTTTTGGTTTTATTCAAGAAATAAGTGGAGGTCTACCTCTCCATGTCATTACCTTGAGGAAGAGAGGGGAAGGCTGCAGCGTAGTCGGCCATGTTGGGCAGGTCAAACACCAGGGAGCAGCTGAGCCCAGAGCGGGGTATGCCCATGTGCTGCGCCTGGGACCACACGCCTATGTTAAAATCCAAAAACTCCACTGAGCTGGTGGTGGTGGAGCCGTCATAGCCACCCACAACATACAGGCGCTCCTCCAAAACCTGGATGCCAAAGTTACTGCGCGCAGTCATCATGGAAGGCATGGGGCGCCAGGTATTGGTTTCTGGGCTATAGGCCTCCACGCTGTTCAGGCGGGACAGCCCAGTGAAGCCACCTACCTGCAAGAGAAGGGAAACTTAGTACAGTGCATTGATTCCAAAGCCTTAGATATTATATCAGAGTGAAATACTCACAGCATAGATGTTGTTGCCGTAGGCGATGGCGCTGAGTCCACTGCGTCTGCAGCTCATCTCAGCAATCAGAGTCCACTGGTTGGTCTGAGGGTTGTAGCACTCAGCTGTGGACAGGCACACCTCTCCATTAAAGCCTCCACAAATGTAGACCTGCACAGTCAAAACAAGAAGTGACTACACTAGAAGTATACTTACAATACTATCACATGCTGCATAATGACTGAGGTAAATGTGTGCGTGTGTGTGTTTGAAACTGAGATTAAAACTGGATTAAAAAGGCTAACTAATTATTTGGCATGAATACATGGATTTAGTTACAGATAATCGTGGAATTACATTGTAAATTTAAACACAAATAATTTTAATCTGTGGCACCCTTTTTGCATTTTTCATGTGCACTGCTCATCAACAGAACTTCCTACAAAAGATCACACGTACATTAAATAGAAGCTTATGTAAAGCCTTGAATTAAAGTCAGCCTCTCTTCTTTTTTTATATCTTATTAAATAGTTCTTAACTGTCAAAAACGGCAAAAGTGATTATGACAATATGTGTGGGGTCAGTTGTCCCTATTGTTACTGATGGGGTTTCCAGTGTTAACATTAATTTTGTGGGGGATTTTTTATTTATCAATTTACTACTTACCAGTCAATGCCCAGTTTCTTGCATCCTATTTTCTTTATATTTTTTGAGTGAATGAAAACATGTTAAAGCAGAAGAAGCAGGATGTTTAGCTCGATGTTCAACAATGTCCTGTCACAGCGCCCTCTAGTGTGGCTATAAAAAGCAATGACAACTAACGCAAGGGACAACCAGCCCTGTGCTCCCCTACCATTAATAGTTAAATGTCCCCATCAAAGTAAACATTTCTAGCTATAGTTCTGGCATTAGCTCTTGCATTAGCTTCTAGCATTAGCATTAGCTTCTCCCTACTTGCCCTGTGCTCTTCTACCATGGTTAATAGCTAAACGTCCCTATCAAAGTAAACATTTCTAGCATTATCTCTCACATTAGCGCTTGCATTAGCTTCTAGCATTAGCATTAGCTTCTCCCCACTTGCCCTGTGCTCTCCTACCATGGTTAATGGTTAAACGTCCCCATCAAAGTAAACATTTCTAGCATTAGCGCTCGCATTAGCTTCTAGCATTAGCATTAGCTTCTCCCCACTTGCCCTGTGCTCTCCTACTATGGTTAATGGTTAAACGTCCCCATCAAAGTAAACATTTCTAGCATTAGCTCTCACATTAGCGCTTGCATTAGCTTCTAGCATTAGCATTAGCTTCTCCCCACTTGCCCTGTGCTCTCCTACCATGGTTAATGGTTAAACGTCCCCATCAAAGTAAACATTTCTAGCATTAGCTCTTGCATTAGCGCTCGCATTAGCTTCTAGCATTAGCATTAGCTTCTTCCTACTTGCCCTGTGCTCCCCTACCATGGTTAAAAGTACAAGTAAAAAAAAGTACATTTAGCACATGCATCTCCATCGAAGTAAACTATCTAGCATTTGCTCTCATTTAGCCTTTTGCATTAGCACTACCATAAATACCTTTCCACTGTGGGCGGCGCTGCTCGCGTCGCTCCTCATCTCATTCATCGGTGCGACCATGGTCCACTGGTTGGAGTCCGGAGCGTAACGTTCGGCCGTCTCTAGCCTCCGCAGCCCGTCGCTCCCTCCCATAGCGTAGATCAACCCGTCGAGCAAGGCCACGCTAACGTAGCACCTCTTGGAGCGCATGGGCCCGACCTCCTGCCACGTGCGCTGGACTAGGTCGTACCTGTGGACGGTCCTTACCTCGGCCAGGTCGTCACACCCTCCAATCACGTAGAGCGAGCCGTTGAGGAACACCGTGCCGTGATAGGCCCGCGGGGTCTCGTCATCGTTAGCCACGCCCATCCAGCAGTTGGCGCGGTTGTCGAAGCTCTCTACTCTGTTGACTATGTCCCTGCCGCTCCAGCCGCCGGTGGCTACGAGGATGGCACGGGGGAGTCTGGGGCGGGCCAGGGGCTCGGGGAACAGGGAGGCGTTAAAGCCCTGCATTCGAACATTTGGCATTAACTTCATGGCGGTCCGTATGAGGGTTCTGCAGTCGCGGTTTTGCATGACCATCTCGCAGCAGCGGACGGACTGGTTGAAGTACTCTGGGGTAATCCGAGCCAGGCGGATCTACGAGAGGATAACGAATATTAGTGAGTTGCTGTAAAGTTCATAGATGTCATATCAGGCACCAGGGCCAGTGATGGCTAACATACTTGGTTTAAATAAGTACAAATCAGTTTAAATAAGTGTTTCCCACCTCGTTTTGTGTTGTGGCATTTGACAGTACATCTGCACAGCGCCACCTACTGTGCTGGAGTGTGCATTTTAAGGCTTTAAAATAACAAAACACATGGAAGTTTACTTTTTGCTTTGGAACCTTTAATATTATATTTATCTTTCAAATGCAGAGGAGTAAAAGTAGGTTCTCAACACAAATACTGATCAAGTAAAGCACAAATCCTCAAAAGCTCAGTAGTTAAGAAAATTTCCTGTCCTAGAATCACAAAAACCACAAGCGGCACCTCAACATAGATATTGTATGTTTTATATCTTAAAGCAATTTCTGTGGTAGAAACAACACTTCATCACACAGGACTTTCACACTCTTTTTGTCTCATTCCGTGCCCTCTGCAGCAGGTACTTGGAATTCTCTGTCTTAAATGGCAAATTCAAGCTTTCATTTTTAGCTAGCGGCATGCTAATACAGTCATCTCATAATAAAAGGCCAGTAAACGGCAGTGGTTTATGAAGACACTTTTGTGCTTCAGCTGCAGCATTACGTGACAAGACCCAGGAAATATAAAATCACAACAAATCAACAGCAGCAGAAGACACGATCATATAAACACGTTTACTCAAACCAGCACGATTGAAGAAAATACTAACGTAACTAACTCTGACGTTACCAAAGGAATAACATGTTCCTCTTGACTCAATTTGCTCAGAATATTGCACCAGCATACACAAATATATGAGGAAGTTCTTCTACAGTATGTCTCACTATGTTAACAAGAAACAATCCTAACCATAGCGATTTTGCGATAATACCTAATATTAGCAACAATAAGGACTTTTTGTTGACACCTTACTTTTGACAGTAGCTCGGGTAAGTGCCTCTCTCTTTCCCTCAGATCGTGTCTGATCCAGCTCAGGACGGCTTCAAACACAGTGCTCTCCTGCCTCACGTTCAGCCGATCTTCTCCAACAATCTTAACCAAGTCCTCAACGGAGAGCTGGAGGAAATCTTCTTCACAGCGGGCTATCACCTCCTCGAAATGCTGCAGGATGTAGTCGAAAACCTGGCTCCGTAGCTCGGGGTAGTAGTAGGTGTTGGAAAACCACCAGACACCGATGGCGTTTATGGGGGCGAGCTGCTCCTCCATGGCCCGGCAGCAGGCCTGGGTAAACCCGGACACGTTGAAGCGGTCGGCAGTGATGAAGAGCTCCTGGAGGTTCTCCATGGTGACGCTGACCTCTCCGGTGTAAACGTAGTCCAGCAAGATCTCCATGATGTGCGCGGACAAGTGAGGGATCTCGAAAGCCTCACAGTCAGGGCTGGACCAGTGAGTGAACAGAGCCCTGCAGAGGAGAAGGAATGGATGGATTAGGAATCTACTACCATTTAAACAGTTCTAGCACCATAATCTTGGACTATAAGGACTAACCACGTCGAAAACTAAGACTAAAACATGTTTAAACATGCCAGGACTATAAACGGGTTCAAATTAAGTCAACCAAAATGCACCAAATGGTATTTTATTGGATTTAATTAGCTGTGACTATGAGCAAGTGGGGATTTAGCGTTACTTGTTTACAAGAAATGACTTTGATCGGAGGAATCCTTTTTGACAAACCAAACTTAACCAAACAAAACTTTCAGCCGTTTTAACATCTACAGCTTTCCTTTCACTGAAATATATCTTAAACTACCGTTTTTTGTTGTACTTTTGCTAGTAATCTGTGCTATAAAAGCCAAAGTTTGTGGTATAAGACCATTGTGCATCTCATTACATCAATACATTTGAAAAGTTAACATTAGTTGTGAGTTTAAACCACAACTAAAGGATTAAAGTTAACCAACTCCATCTTTCATGGTTTGTAAACCCCCAGGGGCCTTCATAATATGTCTCCAATCTCTGTTTCACCAACCCTTACTCACCTGAAGTACGAGCTGCAGCCGCACAGGACAATCTTGTGCACGGGGAATTGAACTCCGGCCACGCTGAGCACGGCATCGCAGAGTTTCCGTCCCCTCCTCATCTCCTGGAAAACGGGCGTTTGAGCGGACATGGCTGTGTTTGAGTTTGTGGCGAGCTGTCACAGAAATGTGACTGTCTGTTGTCTGTGAGTGAACACAAATGAGGAGTTCTGAAGTGGAGCTCTATAGGACAAAGCCTCACCAGGTCTGTTGCCATAGAGCTGCATTCTACAGGAAGGAATGGTGATTCCTAGATGGAGCCAGCATTGATTTAAATAATAGTTCACGTGACATCACAACATTCTAAAGGTAACTATGGTAACTGACAAAATGCAGATTTCAAAGTCTTTTTTGCTAATTTCACTGTAATTCTTGGGCCAAATCACATGAAACAAAAACTGTCACAAAGTTCAAAGTCATCTCTTCCATGATTTCTTCATTCAAAAACATGTGCGTGATGTTGGTCAGTAGAAAGGACTTTCAGCCAAAAGAATAATGTGGCAGGTTTGTGAATCCAATCACTGTCAACTAATCATCAGAGAAAACAATCGGACAATTTCTTTATGCAAATTTCTTTTAAAAACGGTTTCTCTCCCAAAGAGTTGTATTGGCTCCAGCCCTGCAAGTGAAATAAAATTCTATAACGTGAACGCAACCTATTATTAAATAATTATTAAACTATTATTACTACTATTATTATTATTATTAAACAACCTTATTCCGGGAGTTCGAGTGGGCGCTGCCATGAATTGTGCCGGCCCTTTTCTCAGCTAGGACTGGAGAAGTCCAGATAAAATCAGCTACTACACAAAGACAATTTTAGGACACACAGAGAAACAGTGCAGTGTTGACTTGTTTTTTCACAAAGCAGTCTACTAAATCAGATTTTGGCGGCAAACATTTTCCCTCGTTCTACGTTTTAAATAAACAGGCTTCACGCTTTAATACAATATAACGGAAGTGCCGAGACAAAGCAAAAAGAGGCAAAAGTGGGAGGAATGAGGTGTTTTCACGTTCTAGAATGTGATGATGTCACACTACCATGTGGGGGGTAGGAACCAGTTGTTCCTATTAACTGTATTACACTTTCACAAGTAGTATCTAAAAAGAAAATGTATGAATTACAAAAATGATAATATTATTGACAGGGTCCATGATCTCTTTGCACAACACCAAATAAGCTTACCCGCCCCCCACATGTATAAATATTATAGGCCTTTAGAACGCTGTGACATCATCTGAAACCCAGCAGATGATGTCCACATCATTGGCCATGCGGTGTGTGAAATTAACATGGCGCACCTTGCTCCTCCTACAGAGCATGTTCCTAAAAAGCAAAAAAGCTGGAAGACGAGGAGTGCTCCGGGGCCTGTAAATCAAAGCAAAAAATGTTAAAACTCCAGAGACCGAAACCAGTGTGGTTATATGTTACACTTCACAGAGTTGTACAAAAGGAAATACATTTTTTTGAAATAAATAAAATGCTTTGGGGCCAGGCTGTTATGTTTTTGACGCTTTAAGTAAACCTTCTGGAGTCGGCTGTAGCCACTAGGGGGCGGTATTGCATCAATAACAGCTCCCCACCATGAGGACCAGAGAAGGCTTATCCTCTGCTATTAATTCAAAGCTGCCAGAGGGGGAAAACAAAGAAGAGAACTACTCTCTCACCCATTACTCCACCACTACTTAGACAAACGCTGAATATATTTCGTGATGCAGATATATGGAGATTAGCAAAGTGGTTCAAACTATAATGCTAGCTATGGGTGACGGTTTTTCCACTTCTGCTGGACAATTTGCTGTGTCTAAACACCCTTATAGAGCCAATTTGGACTTGACATTATTTGTGCGTGATAAATATTTTCATACCATTGGTTGACATGGATTTACCCGTCACTAGGGCAGGGGTCTCCACTCTTTTTTACCCGGTGAACTACTTTTACATAACAAAACCATTGGTGAGCTACTTTTTCTTGGAAGACACTTGTGTAACTTCCTCCTCGGCTGGACCACGTCATCTCGGGCGACAGTGGTGATAGAGCGGGTCGTCTCGTGATCGGAAGGTCGGGGGTTCGAATCCCAGCTCCAGCAGATGCACACTGTCTATGATTGAGCAAAGATTGAGAGCGTGAAAGGGTGACTGGTTCCTTACCTGTAAAGCGCTTTAGGTTTGATGAAGGTAGAAAGGCGCTATATAAGTTGAGACCACCATCTATATAGGAAATATATTGTTTAATAAAACCCACAGCCTTGTCTTTGAGGGGGATGTACTTGTCCAGTGAAGGGCTGCCGGGGTTTGCGCCATACCTTTCATGTAAAAATCAGAATAGGTTTTTCTGTATTTTATTTTTTTGACAGAAACATAGCAAAAAAAGTAGTAAACAGCATCATTTCCCCCAAAATAATGTCTAAAATCAATAAAAATGGCTACAAATCGTTCTATATAAAATTTAAACAGTCTTGGCGTTATTGAGGACTTGCACATCTAAAACGCCATATGTCAATCACTCATTCTTTTCATTTCGGTAACAGCGAGGATGGCCAACTTGTTTTGCTCACTTGACTCCAGGTCGCACGTACAGTAAATTAAAACATTTGCGATGATAACCTTTCTTTTCTCCAGCTATTGACCGGTTAAACAATATGGCCGCCAATGCAAGACGTCAGGATTTGTTTGTGTGAAAGCCAAATTTTAAATATAAAAGGGTCATTTTGATTTCATGTCTTTCCAGCATCAACGCTGCAGAGGCCCATATCGAAGGGAAAAAAAGTGTTGTATAGTAATTTTCAGAATCCAGTAATACTCAAATTTACCATTATCCAATATGGAATTAAATTTGGAATATTCCAATAATCGCTCTGTCCACCAAAAATATACCTTATTGAAATGATTTGGAAAAAATGTAGGAAGAGCAGGATTTTCTTCCCCACACTCGTTTTAACACAATACTGTTATTCAATAAACTAAGTCTGGTAAAAAAAAAGAGCTTTGCATTCATTTTTTTTACCAAATGACATAGTTCTTACATCTTTGGAGTTGTGCTTTGAGCCATTCACACTTGTTCGAGTGGTCTTTGAATCTGCTGAAGCGACAGAGGCCTGTTCATATGGTGCTCGCCTTACCTTACCACCCGCTTCATAGCACAGCTTATCCCTTCTTCGCAGAGCAGCAAGAGGCAAGAATGACATTGAAGTCTCGCTACAGCACGACAACACACTGCAGCACTTTCTGATACTAGCGCCGATGCCTGACAGTAGCTAAATCCACGGAGCTGGAGAAGCATCGGAGTTTGTTTCGATGGGGAGCGACAGGAGTGTCTTAAGGGACAGAAGGGATTTGTAGCTCATGTCTAACTAACAAAATGTAAGGAGTGATGATGATGTGTTTGAAATGATCGTCAAATATCTGTAAAAGCATAACACCCCCCACTTAAAGAGTAGATTGCACTTGAATACAATTTTGTTCATGTGTGAACCATTTTCATCCCGTCATCCCAGAGTGTTAGTGGTGACCAATTTGAAAATAATGGGCAGAGCACTTGAGGTAGATGGAACATCTGGAGATGGGTTCCCGGGCACTGCATGCAAGAAGCCCCAGCGACATCGAAGGATGGGTCAAATGCAGAGGAAATTTTGTTGTACAGTTGTATATTGACAATAAAGCACCTTAATGAAAAAAACAAAGGTTGGGAACCACTGGTTTAAAGAACCCAAATTCTGCTATTTTGATGATTGTAAAATAACCCAAAGCACAAATGTACACTTTTAGCTTACTCCAAAAACAACGTCATGTTTCAACTGTAGCTCTACACAACATAATACACACACACCGTCGCCACTGGTAACGCAATAATGGAGTATAATGTAACACTAGCCACTAAAGCCAATAATTAAATAACACAGGTACAATGCGAACAATTTGAACCAATAGTAAACGAATGTCTTCCATTAATAACAATTTTTAGTTATTTCAAAATAAAATGCAACATGCTAACACTAACGAAATGTTTACTTTAAAAATTGTACGTCCTCTTTTTTTCCCCAAATATCAACTGAAAGCCATAAATATTAATTTTAACTCTTAAATGTTAAACCTCTTAAAATTACTACTTGAAATATTACTTACCAAAAAAGAATGCTTAGAATGATTCATTCATTAAGAATTTATGCTACACAGGACGGTGACAGGAATGGTTTAAAGCCACACTGCGCGACATTTTATCCATTAAAATGGATAAAGTACATGCATTATTCTAAATAGGAATCTTGTTACTTTTACTATAAGGCAGCTGTACGTTCCAGGCAACTGGCAACTGCTAGACGTCCGACCTCCAAATAGGAAAGATTCCTTGGAACGCCGTTTTGAGTGGTAATTACAACTCGGAGATGATCAGAGTGTCCGAGTTCAGATACGAGATGAAGACAGTAACGGCCGCCCCTGCTGAGAAGAAACATTCATCTTATCAGCATCTTTTCATAGAAATGCCCTTAGCTATCTGAGCATGTTCCGACAAAAACTTGCATCTATCTCAGAGGACACTTTTATACGCCAAGTTGCATCTAAAATAAAATCTCAAAAGGTCTGTACATTCATTAATGATTTATAACGAGGCTTTGACCTAAATGTGGTCAATGGGTTGACAACAGCCGAAAGCATCTGGATCGAACATATTTATGGTGTTTGATGGCTATTGCTAACAGCGAGTAGGAAAAATACATTGAGTGGGCTAACGGACTAGCCGACTTGCTAACTGTCCGCATACGCTAGGGTCAAACGCTGCTTCTCCTTGTTATTTCTATGGCCTCTTCTTATGTTTTGTTGACATACAAGTTTCATAAGCTGAAAACCTCTGAGGTCGTATCTCATGTTTTTCACGTGGGAAAAATCCCAGTTACCAGCTGCGGGAATCCTCAGCTGGTCTCCATGGCGATTGTGCTGCTCTGACTACAGGAGGCCCAAAAATGAGGCATTATGGTGCGTTCCAGGCAACTGGTATCTTTCCTCTTTGAAAATTACGAAACTCCTATGTAAAAAAACCGACTAATGTTACAGCAGCTAGCTCATACGATGCTAACGTTGTGGGAGGAGGGAAATTTACCAGTCACCAGTGGCTTGGAACGCACCATTAGGAGCACTTTGGCATTGCTAGCCTTAGTTTGGTTATGTTTTGAGTTTTGTCACAGTTTACTGGAATGTTCCGCAGTGTGGATTTTTTGCACTATCTGTTCTTTCATTAATAGCTTATATCATTTGCCAGGATGACATTACTGGCCATTATTGCGTTATCAATTGCAAAAGACCTTTATCTTTTTTTTTTTAATGAACAAACATCTGAAAACCATGATATCGTTATAGCGTTCACAGTGTAACTTCACCCTCTGCCGTACCTCCATTTTACCTAATCCCTACGACATTACAAGCTGCTTCCCCATTTAAAACAAAATAAAAACCATCGTGAACTTTCTACCCAAGCTGGTGGAGCGAATCCTTGACTTTTGAACGCGAGGGAGGTTTCCAGGCTCGATAAAGTCTCTGTCTCTTTCCGTCTTGTGCTGAAGCAGGATCTGTATTGACCACAAGGGGGAGTTTGTGGGTCGGGTCTAGTTGGGAAAAGGGCAGTAGTAAGTTCTTGGAGTTTATGTTTTTCAGTCTGTCAGTCAGTGGAGAAGAGGTCTCCGGCCGAGGGCAGGGGAGCCAGGCCGCCCGTCACATTGGGCAGCAGAGACAGGTCCGGCAGGCTCTGGATGTGGGATTTGAGCTCCTTCCGAACCTGGGTCACTCGCGCCAGCTTCTGTTTGTACTCCTGTAAAATACATAATGGAAGACTTAACATGGTAAAACGTTAGGGGACTAAATCTATTATTGTTTGGAGAACAAATTTGCAAGGGGGCTTTGTATTTCAGATTAAAAACGCAGTGAACGTACAGTAAAGCAGAACTAAGTAACTCATGCCCCTCGAGGCCATCAGCGCCACTGCAGGTGTTGTAGCACGTTGTGATTTCATATCATTAATTGTCCGTGAGAGTAAATACTACGCTGACAGAAAAAAGAAAGGGAGAGAGGGATATTGTACATCCAATTAATTACACAATGGAGATACATTTTTTTCACTAAAACTTGCCTGTAAATACTGTTTCAATGGCGCTAGCCCACAGTTAGCTTTGCCCGTTAGCCTGTTAGCTTCTTCTTCGTGATTCCATTAGTGTGTATTGGTGACTCTGACCTGGAGGCAGGGCAGTTGCAATGCACCAGGGGGAGATGAAAGACCCACAATCATCCCATTTGATGATGATGATACTTTATTGATCTCACAAATGGAGAAATTGCATTCGATGAGAGAGCATCCGGCAGCAGCACCCATTCAGTGCGCAGCACTCTTTTTTTGTCTTTGGTGAAAGATCGTTGTGTCGCGGCCGCCATCTTCACTGTTTTGGCCACAGGAGGAGCACTGGTTGATGTGAAATCCGTAGACGATGACCACGGCGGTGGAGCTCTTGCGCTTGGCCACGATGTTCTTGGCCACACAGGTGTAGTTGGCCGTGTGGGACAGACGCGCCTGCTTGATGATCAGGTTGTGGTCCACGGTGATGTAGAAGTTCCTGTCCTCGGCCGGGTCGATGATCTCGTTGTCCTTCAGCCACTCCACCCGCATGACCTTGGAGAAACTGTAGCTGCCCTCTGTCTCCTCTGATCATCTGAAACGGTGCACCGCCTCCTGGGCTTGTCACCGTCTCAGAGCGTGGTGTCCTGCACTGGTCAGCTCCACCTCGTCCTTCCTCTTCCTCCTGCACAGCTCCCTCCACAGTCTATCACCATCTCCTCGTTGGTCCCTTTTGTTGTTTCCTGTAGCTCCCCTTGTGACGCCTCCTCCGTGTTGCAGGTGTGGGGGCTCTTGGTGCCTCTTCACTGTTCAGTGTCTCAGAAGAAGACCCCCAGAGGGTCTACATGTTATATCTCAGAATAAAATAAAATGTTTAGACTGCGAAGCATTTCAGACTTGTGTGGAGCTCTCAAAAAATTTGAAATTTGAAAAGTAGCAACAAACTTTTTTCAAGCAATAGTCATATGGACTGGGTTATTTTTAATTTGAAGACCAAAAAGTGGAAATGCTACTGCAAATTGGACCGGGTTAATTTTTCCGATATTTTGTTTATGACACTGATACCTGAACAATACTTTTTCAATACCTACACTGAAATATGTGTCATTTAGAACCATTCAAAACAGAACTATAATGTTATTTAATTCTAGAAAATACCTATTCTTTTACCTTTGTATCATTTATTTGAGTTGAAACAATACTTTATTTTCCAATACCATGCTGATGTGAAGCTCGTGTGAAATGTGGGTGTGGACTTAACAAGTAAAGGGTGTTTTCTCACCTTTGGTGTGTTTAAACTAAACTGAGTTTCTAAAACCGCTAAAAAAACAAACACCTTTAGGCGTTTTCCACTGCCTGGCCCTACCCCACCCAGTGCCAGGTCTGCCTGTGTAGTCGAGTGTCTCCACTGGCCAGAGCCGGGTCAGCACTAGCCTGGTTTTACCAGACCCTCGTACTTACTGCGTTTCGTACAAGGGTCTGGAACTTCACAATTGAGCTCAGTTATCAAGCGCAATAAATTATTAGAGATTAAAATAAACTCTAAAAAGGTTATTGCAAAGTACATTAAATGGATAGAAGACCACTTAATGAACATAACATTGGCATGCATAAAGCCTTTTCTAGGTAAGAAGAAATCAGAGGGAACCAAGGAAGGAACAAACATCGTTGTTTCTTCCACTATACCGGTTTACTCCTCGCACACCTGGTCCTCTGCGCTCATGCAGCTTGTCAAATAGCAAATATAATAGTAATCATTTGAAAGAAAAATAAAGTCTATGGCATCATTTGCCCTTGTCATAGTGTTATAGTGTAGATGTTTCTGACCTGGATTATCTTTCTGGGCCAAAGTGGCCCTGATGTCGGGTGAGAAACAGCCACAGGCGTCGCTGGGCACAGCAGCAGGATGTGGGTGTTGAGGTCCCTATCGTGGTGGTTGTTTTGGTAATAGTTGGCATCGCAGCTGCAGAAGCTCAGAAATGCATAGCGGCTGCTCATAGCACTTTTGTGGCTAGCTCCCTGCATGTGCTACGTTATTCATCTTCTTACAAACTGCACAGTAGTCCTTGCTTTGGTTATCTTCGAAACCAAGGTTTAAATTCTTCTACTTCTAGCAAGGAATCGACAAACTGGCATTTACCGAATTTGATCGACTTGCTGAGGGGTAGTTTCGCGCCAGGGAATGCTGATCAGCAGACAGAGGAGCACTTGGCAAAAGCGCATAGAGAGAAAAAATATTTTAACATATGTAGAATTTCGCAGTCAATTTGATGGATAAAAATATAAAAAGTCAATGCAAAAAAAAGGGAGCTGCTCAGGAGGAAGAGGTCGCGCTGACCAGTGCAGGACACCACACTCTAAGACAGGGACAAACCCAGGAGGCGCTGCACCATTTTAGAGGATCAGAGGAGACTGAAGGCAGCCAGCCAGGTTTCCCCAACCTCCAAAAACATGCTGGTCAGGTTGGCCCACAGTGGTGGCGCGGCTCAGGACTAACGCTTGAACCCTATTTCGTTGTACGGTTGTACAATGACAAATAAAGCACTTACTTGTCTTCCTACTTACTTACCTACTTTATATGCACAAAGCTTACCTTTATAGTTGTCTTTAAGCTGCTTCTTTCTTGAAATATTTGCCTTGGCACCTCCCCCGACCAAAAGGCATTATTTATTCTCATCGCAGCTTACATAACTTTTCTGTTGTTCCTTCAGTAATGTGTATTCTAGCATGTGCGTCCACGGAAGCACTGCCCACAAAGACTGTGGTTCATTTGCAATGTAAATGCTACACGTGAAAAACCGTACCTTGTCATTTACTGAGACCAAACACTGCTGGGTTGAAGCGCTACGTGGAAAAGCCCTATTTGTAGGTGTTGCTTTGCAGCCGCTGAGAAGTTCAAATGAAGTTCCATAAAATGTACAAACAATAATCTTTGCTGAAATACTGGGGTTGGCTTTATCTAGTAGTGGCATAGAAAAAAATGGATCAAGTAAAACAACCTACAAGTTAGTGCAATTTTTTTCCTGAATGTATGAGTGAATAAGTGCATCTAGATCTTCAATGTCTTTAGTAAAATCAAGATTCAGTTGACCAGGGTCATTTTAAACACATGAAGTGAGAGCACTGTTTCTTTAACTCCTGTCATGTTTAATCTGGCATTATCTGAGAGTGCTGAGAGTAGAGGTACCTCGAGTTTCTTCTCGCGCTCCGACAGCGCCTCCCTCTGGCTGGTGATGTACTCTGTGAGCATTCGGGCCAGCTGCCTGCGGTCCTCCAGCTCTGCTGCCAGACGGCCGTTGTACTCCGCCAGGAGGAGACAGGCCTCGTCCACCGTTTTAGACAAATGGTCTGCGGCCTCTTTGTCTGAAACAGGAGAGTGATTAGCATTAGTAAAAATTATTAAGGCGGGAAACAGCAGGGGAATAGAGAAAAAAATACAGTTAGAGATATCAATTTGAGGATTAAATATGATGAAAAATATAGATTTACATAGTTTCATTATTTTATGTAGTGAAAAGAAAATCCATCTGAAAAAAATGTCACTATATTGTCGAGTGCGAGATGTGGAGCTTCGTGGTTGGAAACTTCCACACAGGAAATGCCGATATATTTGATGGTATAGCGCTGTTTGGGAAGTTGAGAGGTTTACAGTGGTGCCAGGGAGGATTTTGCAAATGAAAAGGTGGAAAGTGGTGATGCTGTTGTGATTTCCTGTAAGCGGAGGTCGACACGTCATAAGAAAACGATCGTAAAGGATGAGTTTGGTATAATTTACACTTTGACATAAAAAGATGTCAACACGAACAAATTGGTGCAATAAAAAGGATTTTTATTTCCCTTTACCTTTCAGAGTTTATCACCCTTTCCTGTTTATTATTGACATTCTTAAAAAATATTCACTACAAAACAACAAACCATGTTAAACCTGGCAACTCTTGCTTCCTGTAATAAGTTTTTTAATCTTATAAATATTTTGTGAAACTGACGTCTCCTACCTGTGATCTTCTCTAATAGAGACACATCTTGGACCTCCTGAGGGAGAGAGGCGATCTTCTGACGGACCGCTGCATCACCAGATGCTGCGTTCTCCAGATCCTGCAGAGCCTTCACCAGCTCCTCTGTCTGAGTCAGGAGAAAGAGAGAGCGGAGTTGTTAGAAGAACATCCTTTCTGTGGTTTTATGTGTGGTCCGCACTTGTTAATATTCAAGGTCTACCTTATGATTTCAATTAATCCAACACAGCTAATTTAAAAGGTCCTTAATCAGGCTTTATTCAGGCTTTTACAACTTCTTCTTAACCCAGAGCCTTGATCAGGGTTCGTACAGATTTTCTCTTGAGGTTTTCCATGACTTTTCCATGACCCCAATGCCACGGCCTGTGGGTTTAGTTTAGTTCACTTTGTGTTTGAGTTTTGTTCACTGAGAGTTTGGTTTGCTCGTCTAATCCTTGCATAATCTGGAGTGGCCTGGAGTGTGCGCTAATTCTACAGTTATGTGCGGCTAACGATCCCCATCCTGTAGTAAACTTTTGCTGCTCCACATTGCGTCCCTGTGTTTGTGCATTTAGCTCCTATATTTTCCTCCATGACCACATTGTCGTCATCATTGTAGCTGCATAAGCTTTGCATGGAGCACACGGGCGCGGGACATGGCACTGCCCAACCACTGTCTGAATAAAAATGTGCTCCATGATTCCTGATTTACCCTTTATTTTTCTATTATATCTGAGGATTCCTAAACATGAAACCACGGCCTCACCAGTTGAGTCGCGGTGATGTCTGCGCTCCGAGGCGACAAGTGGCTCCTGTAGTCGTCGTCTTCATCCTCCTCTTCCTCTTGGATTTTCTGATAGGCTCTTTTCACTGGCTGCTTCTTCTCCTCTGTGCAATCACAAACAGTCACCATTTTAGGGAATGCACAGAATATGCTTTTGTGACAACTTTGGCCCAATGTCAAATTTTGATGTAATATTCAATGCTTCCCACCATTGATTTATGAATGAAGAGGTAGAAAATTAATTGTCATTGCATTATTTAAAAGATGACTGGAATAAAGATCAAGTTTGTAACTTCAAGCTGAATTACAACCTTGAAGGAGATGCATCACGCAAAATTGATTTTGTTTTTAGCTTTTAACCATTCAATTCGGCTTGTCAAAAACAAAGTAGTACATGGGGATGTTCATGGTTAACCGATTAACCGGTTAACGGTTACCAGTGCACACGGCAGGAGCGCTTCATTCTTTCAAGTCACCTTTTCTACAATCTTTGATTTTTTGTGTGGCCATTTTTCTCATAGTTCGTGGTTTGTAAAGCCATTTATGGTCAAACAACGGAGTTTACTCTTTTTAAATCGTAATATTGACCGAAACTACCAAATATGACTCATTTTATCAGGTCAGGATGTAAACTTTTGATCAGGGTCATTTTGATCAGGGTGCTTTCTTATTTTATTAGGATTTAAAAAGAGTAAACTCAGTTGTTTGATCATTAATGGCTTCACACAAACATGAACTATATTTTTCATATTCTCTGAAAAATGGCCAAAAAAATTTGCCAGGGTAAGATAAGATAAGATAAACCTTTATTGATCTCACAAAGGAGAAATTCACTTGTTACAGTCGGCGTTCAAGAAGAGTTAATAAAGTGCAGCTGATACAGAGAGATTATTGCACATGTTACTTCACAGTCTTATTGTACAGTCTGACAGCAGTGGGGATGAAGGCTTTGCGGTAGCGCTCCGTCCTGCACTGAGGGTGTCTCAGTCAGCCACTGAAAGAGCTGCTCAGCTCTTCTACAGTCCCGTGCAGTGGGTGGGAGGTGTTGTCCATGATGGAGGTGAGCTTGGCTAACACCCTCCTGTCCCTCACCTCCTCCACAGAGTCCAGGGGGCAGCCCAGGACGGAGCTGGCCCTCCTGACCAGCTTGTTCAGTCTGTTCTTATGGGTATGTCAACTTTTGAGCACAACTGTAACATTATTTCAGCCTTTTCATAAAATGCATGAAGTTTGGCAACACTTTTCCTCTTCTAATCAGCAGACACTGACAGACAGTCGGTGTCTCCACACATCAGTGCGCACTCACCTCCTTCCACGGCGCTACAGGCAGGTCCATGTGAACATAGAGATGGATTTATCTTGATGGCATTTAAAAAAAAGAGGTAAGCCTGAACCACCTATAGGACAGGCCCGTCACCATGTTAAACGTATAGCCCGGTGAAATGAGGACAGCGGAGGGATACACATTTAGCGCACAGTGATAAAAGTAGAGCATGGATCATCTGTCGGGTCCTGTGCGGTTCACACGGAACAAGTCAAATCAGGGGAGAACGGTTGTGATGGATCTGCCCATAAACCCGAGCGTGTGCGCAAACACATAAAACTAACGAAGAAAGGACATGATTTGTTGTAGCAACAAATATTGCATGAACTAACGAGAGAAAAGTGGCACATGGTGTTACAAAAACACCATCATAAACCATAACCAAAACCTCTTAACTCTCACCTGAACCAAGCACATTTTCGCACGTTTGATTTCTTCCAAAATCATGGCGAAAAAGTGACGAATTAGTGACGAAAAAGTTACAAAAACGCAATAGAACAGTTACTAAAAACAACAAAACTGTGACAAAATTGCGACAAAAATACAACAAACAAGTGACGCCGCGGGAACAACACAGTTTTAGCTTTCAATTGAGGCATATAGGCCCATAGGCTGTGAACTTCAGTCGAGAAGCCTTAGATTTGGGTTAAGCTGAACTGGAGAAAATGTGCACGGTTAAGGCGGGGGACACTGACTCTGAGCTGGGCTGGTCAGGAGTTTGTTTCCCTGTGTGGGGCTTAGAGAAAACAATGTTTCCATTTCAACCAACAGCGCGGTTAGCAACTCCCATGGTTCCACGATGAACACACTTAAAGAGTCAAACTCAGAAACAATCCAGTAGAGGTTGAATTTGAGTGAAAGAATCTAATAATGACTGGATACAACGATGAAGGTCATGAGGAGTACAAGGAACAACAAGAATCGCCCTGCGTCTGACCTGCGGGCTTTGGGCTGTGGGAGTCCTCTATGGCCAGTTTAAGCTGCTGAATGAAGTCGGCTCGGTACAGGGCCCTCTCCTTCCAGATGTTCAGAAGTCTCTCCAGGTGCTTTTTACAACCCACATCTGCTTCACTGAGAAAAACAAGAGGACTTTTTTTACTTGGTGGGGGACAGAAAAAAAATTGATGCACAGATTGGGATTTTATAAGACATACCCCTTTACAAAACTGTTGAAGTTCAGCAAGATTTCTAGGGTTCACTTACTTTTTCCTCCCTGGCCTGTGAATGTTTACATGTTAAGGTCATTAAAAATACAATAAAATATAAATATTTGGGTGGCATTAGTTTAAGTAGACGCTGTTGTGAATGTCTCATGTTTTTCTGATAAATATCCTGATAAACTTGTGAATTCATTTTTCTATTGATGACAGCATCCATTCACAACAGCGTGGAATAAGTAAATGAACCCCTGTAATAAATAACTGGCTCACTCTCACTCCTCTGCGGTTCACTTATGTTATGGCTATTAAAAACATGCTTAAATGTTTGGGTGGTATTAGTTAAAGGAGACAATGTTTATTAATTCTTATGATTTTGATGAAGATCAGACCACATTTAGCAACCAATTTAGGCAGAAATGTGAGAAATTGCCGTTCACATACATTTCCCCCCCACTGTATAGGGCTGGGTACTGTGACATTTTTTCCAATGCCAGTACTTTACTGAAACTTGGTTTTCCATACAGATAACCTGATAACTTTTATAAAATATTTATCATCTAGAATGTGTCTATAATGTGTAGAAGGTCTGCAAATTTACAAAATCAGATTAACCTCTTAACTCCCGCCTTAACCGAGTGCATTTTCTCCAGTTTGGTTTCACCCAAGTTTTCTTGAAAAAAAGTGTCAAGATAGCAACAGAAATTAGATGGACACGAGGATGAAAATGCAAAAGAAGAGAGACAAACATGTGACAAAAAAGAGAAACAAAAAAGAGAAACAAATAAAGAATAAAAATAAATGTAAAAAAAAGTGACGAATACACGGCAACAGAACAAGGAAAAAAATGAGGTGTTAAACTGGCCTAAAGGCTGTAAGCTTTTAGATTTGGGTAACGCTGAACTGGAGAAAATGCATAGGTTAAGGTGGGGGCCATCAGCTGCATGGGCCAAAATCGCGTGCCTCTGCGATTTCAAAACCACGTTGTTTGATATCGTGATAAAATTGCTAATGCTTAATGGTTCAGCCCTACTTCAAATAAGTGCATTCAACCAGGACGACTGTATTGGGCCTCATCCTACCCCTTGTTAACGCTCGCTCAATCACAGTCTGCCTTCGAGACCACTAAAAACGTTTGTGCTGCTTTACGGCACTTTCTTGTGTGGTGGTAGTATTGAAGTGCTTTTACCTAAGACCTACCTGGCGACATGGGAACAGGCGTCGACGAGCACCGACTCAAAGTCTTTGGCGAACTCTGGGCCTTTCTTCTTGCTGTTCTGGATGACGTCGTTGGCCAAATAGAGAAAGGTCAATTTTCGACTGGGTTTCGCTGTAAAACAAGTCCAAGATGTTATTAAAGCACCACAGCCTCCAGTCTTCGTCAGCAGCCTCTAGACAGATACACAATCCCTGCCAAGTTTAATGTTTAGCCATTTACCATAGAAGAGAGCTGATACAAATACACTTTTGAGAAAGGAAACTGCAGATGTGCATCTCAAAATAAAACATGTAACTAAAAGGTATTCTGAAGTTATTTAATGGGGACGTCGTTAGAACTGCAAACCTATCACTAGGTCACCCAGCTGTTCGGATGAGGCATGCTTGTGTGGCTCATTTTTATATTGAAAAAGTTTAACCTCTTAAACCGTCTTAACGGAGCACATTTTCTCCAGTTCGGCTTTACCCAAATCTAAAAGCTTCTCAACTGGAGCTTGCAGCCTATAGGCCAGTGTAACCATGGTCGTCGGAACCGTCGGATGGGATGTGTCCCCTCCACATTTGAAAAGTGGTTGTTTGGTCCCCTTCACTTTCATAACATGAGTTTTCATTGACTTTACATTTACTTAAAGTTTAGACTGGACCAATAGGCGGCCCGAGGGCAAACAAATAAATCTGACATGCGCCTTATAATATTTTATATTTGAGCATTATCGGCGCCAGTATCGCGTGTTTATGCGACTCCCCTGCCATCACCTCAGAGTGGCTGAAATGTAAACATGGCTCTGTAAACCGATGAAAAACGGCTAAACTACGAAGACACTATAGGCTTATCGTTGGACGGACTGGCAGATTTGACCAAACCGAAGCACAAGGACAATTTTGATTGTGATAATCCGTTTTTCACGGATTATCACATGGAGGAGCAGGACTTTTTGCGGTTCACAGCAGTTGGACAGCATGTTTCCCCTCTTCATCAGTACAAATGGCCTGACCAGTAACTTGAAGGTAAGGAACTTCAGTTTTGGATGTGTTTACAAAGCGGGTGATGAAGCTGATGCAGTGTGAGTTTGGGGAAACTTTCCCCGGTCCACCACGAGAGTTCAACCGGTCAACACGCGTGTCAAACTTGGCTGTCTGGACTTATTATTATTCATTTGACAGATACAGTAAATGTTTGCTTCCTTTACCCCTTGACTCAATTTTATCTGCGTTTGGGGGAAATGTGAAGATACAAGCGTTGAGATGTTTTTGTGCGATGGCTGGAGTTAACGGGTGTGGCTGAGTTTTTCACAAAGCGTCATAAAGCCAGGGCTGGACAGGAGAACAGCGGCTCCACAGGTGTTTGGTTAGCCTTATACATCCACCCAGCTGCGAGGAGGAGGTGCGCTAACATGGTCCTGTTTTTGCCCTGACCTTGTCCCACTGTAGTTCTTAAATTTATGAATTCGACCTCCCCCTTCTTGAAATGTGTCCCCCCACCCCCACCTTCCAAACGCTTACGGCGCCGCTGAGTGTAATGCGTCATTTGAAAGCTAAGACCCACAAAACTGATGCCATCTTTTTCGCAACGCTGTCGCCGATGTCGTGTTTTCATCGTTTTTTTTGTCTTTTCCATCACATGTGTCACTTTTCTACGCTTCCTCGCTGATTTTTTGTTGCTTTTTTAATCGCTCTTAATCCATGTATTTTTTAGCGCTTTTTTGTTGTGTTACTGTTGCTTTTCCAGCACGTTTCTGTCGCTACTTTGCCCCGTCTTTGTCCCATTTTGGAAGAGTTTTTTGTCGTTTTTAAATCGCTTTTTTGTTGTTATTTTTAGATGCTTTTTCATCGCATTTTTGTTGGATTTTCATCACTCTTTAGTCGTGTGTTTTTGTCGCCTATTTTTTTTCTATTGCGATATCGTTGCTTTTCCGGCACATATTTGTCGCCACTTGTTTGCTTTAAGATTTGGGTAAAGGCAAACTGGAGGGAATGTGCTTGATTCAGGTGGGGGTTAAGAGCTTAAGATAAACATTGATCCACTTAATACCTTATTACAATACACTTTTAACCAGTATAACCCATTATATTGTTTTTCTATCGCGACCGCACGCGCGTGGTTGCTTGCTATCCCGACATTAACGCACGACAGTCATAATATTTGATATTTTGACACAATACACAGTGAAACTCTGTAAATTTAACATGTCTCACAAAGTCTCACTTGGACAAGCAATCAAAGCTGCAGTAAGGGAAAAACGTAGACATATATGCAATATTATAAGGGGGCGGTGCACTTATAATATCAAATAAGCTGCATTAGTACAGGCCTTACATGCATTCCTCTCTAATAAACCCAGCGCTCACCTTTCTTCAGCTCCCGGTGCCAGACTTTGACGATGAGACCCGCGTGTTTGCGGTGGTGTATGATCCATAGGGACAGAGTTTGCACGCTCTGCTGCGAACTGCTCAGCTCAGTCAGCTTCTTCTCCAGCGCGGACTCCGAGAAGGACGCCATGCTTCGCTCTGGATTCCCCCCCAAAACTATGCACAAACTCGAAACAAATGTGGACTAAACTGGGCTTTGTTTGCAGCAAGACCCCAAACGCTAGCAAACAAATAACTAAACGCAATCGAGTCTCGTTGCACTTGATCTGAGCAGCTGTCTGTGTTTGTTTACAGCTAACCTGAAAGCTAGCAGCCTTTAGCCGCAGCCGCTCCACGATATCCTCAATTAAACACCCTGCAATTAAAAAACAATTAAAAAAAATGGTGTAAGTTTGGTAAAATTGCTAACATGGTAATTATGGGACGGAAGCATTAAAACTTTTCTTCTGGTCACCGCACTAACCTGAATATTTATCCAAAAAATGGCAGCTCGTACTTTCACCTCGGCGTGTGTGTCGCGTGGTTGTGACGTAAGCAAAAGCGACCATGTGCAGTTTGGGCATTCAGTTTCCAGGAAGACTTTGGGACAACCTCTACTTTTATGGGACAACCTTTACCTCAATGGGACAACCTTTACCTCAATGGGACAACATGAGAAATGTATTGTAATTATAGAAAGCATGTAAATCTGTAGGGAAGTTGAAACTTATGAATCAGGGCTATTATTTTCTACAGGTAAATGTTGCTTCTTGTTCAATTATCCTAGAAAAAAGGTTGAGGTTGTACAAATTCAATACAGAAGTGAATATATTGAATTTGTTTGGACGTGTGGAGGAGGAGGATGCAAAGGACAGTCCATACTATTTGTCTTTTTCAGACACGTGATGAGCGGCTGCAAGTCAAGTCATGTAACACAATTGCACAAGAATACTGTATCATGCAACTCTCATGTAATGTTATGTAATATAATGTAATGTAATTGACTTTGGAACATACAAAACCAACGGTCAAACGGTTAAAGACCATTATATTAAACAAAGGCAAATGATGGTATCACTTTCCTAGTATGGTCTTTGAGAAAGCGTTGAGTTTAATTTATTCATCAAATTTTTCCAAGCAAATGCTGTTTTCTTGGCTTGACATTTAAACTCTCACTTTTTCTCACCAGGTTTGTTCAAAAATCTGGAAGCAGCAGTCGTTTTTAAAGTAAAACATTGTATAATGTGTATAAAAAATATGTTAAGACAGTAACAACCTTACTAGTCAAAGAATGTACATTTGTCTTAATTAATATTTAATGATATAAACTATAAAGGGCGCAATAATAAACATCTTAGAAACGTACGTCGGCTCAAAACGTTTAGCACTGGACGATACAAATGGAGCACAATTGTTGAAACCATCAACTGGAAGTTGGCTCCAATCAAAATTCTACATTTTTGTTTGTAAAAAAACCCCAAGAGAAATAACTTAAGATTTTGCATAGTATATACTTGGGCTGAAAGATATATCGTTATGGTATCGATATCGAGAACATTCAAGATATTAATATCGAACCAACAACGATATATTGATATCGATTTGAACATTCAAAACATTAAAATTGAAAAAAGCAACATACAAATGATATAGATTTTCATCAATAAAACTGCACTCTTTATTATTATGTTTTTATGTTTCTGAAAAATGCTTGGTTTTCACCTAACCCATAGTTATATTGTATCATAACGATATCGAGATATCTGACATAAATATCGAGATATGAAATTTTGTCCATATCGTTCAGCCCTAGTATATACAGGTATTATTCTATATATTTAAGACCAATAGGTTATCTTTGTGAATAGTTCAATTCATGTGAATAGTTGATTGAACGTGTTACTCTTTTATCTGAAGTCTGTTCATTAATATTCACACGGTGTCCCTTGTTTCAGACCGTGGGTTGTTGGTGTCGCGTTCTTAAGCTCTGTCCACGGAGGACAAGAATTGGACAAGAAGAACTGAAGCTCGAACAAGAACTGGACGTTCTTCGATCTTGGCCCGTGTACTGAGGGACTCCCATCGGCCCTGGGTCTCTTAGCCTGCCCGTCCATGCTCGTCACCACCTGCTGCCAATGTTTATTTGGACTTTATGTTTGACTGGATACTTCATCTGCCTGTCCTTTAACCTTGTCTAGGAAGCCTGGGTGAATGTTAGCCTGGTAAATCACACCCACTTCTTTTCTGCACAAAAGAAGGTGGGTCTGGACATACACGGTAAACAAGTGGCTGATTGGCGAACCAATCACGACCGTCATTAGGGCTGCTCGATTATTGAAAAAATAATAATCCCGATTATTTTAGTCATAATTGAAATCACGATTATTCAAACAATTATTTGTTGCCTTAAAAAAATGCATCTTTATTTTATTTTATTTCTTAATCAAAAAACAATGCTGAATATTCTGTTTTCTGAACAGTCATATAAGTACAAATGATTTGAAGTATGCCTTGAATGAGGAGAGGTCTCTGTTTCACACCTGCCCCCTGCTGGCCAGCCCTCACACCTGCGCGGCCTGATGACATCATCACACAGTGCTGTTTGTTTTTATGTCAGGCAAAAGCATGAGCCATAGCACGTGAAATGCGAAGCGAAAATAATGTAATAATACGTTTGCTTTCCTTCGTGAAATCGCTTCGGATGGACAAGTGGGAGGGCATCCTTAATAATCGTTTTTTCTATAATAAGTTAACTAATCATGGATGAAGGAGTCAAGGATTTTGCCTCTGCATTCCCGCTTTATTCAGGTCATATTTTGTGAATTAGACCACAGCTGTCGTCACGTCCGCTAATTGCTGATTGGTTTCACTGACAATCTGTGCACGTTAGTTAAACTGCTCCAATTGCTCCGTTACCAGACTAACGTCCCTGCGTGGAATGGACAGGGAATAGTATGGCAGAGCCAGGCAAGGTGATTGTAGACTGTGTGTGAGTGGTTGTTGGTGGTCGGACGGGCTCATGGTGCAGATTGCTGCCTCTTTCTGTCTACCCCTGGGGCAGCTTACATCAGAGTATGGTGTGAATGAATAATGCACAAAATTATAAAGCGACTTTGAGCGTCTGGACAAGCGTTATATAAAACCAATGCATTATTATTATTATTATTATTATTATTATTATTATTATTATTATTATTATTATTATTATTATTATTATTATTATTATCTCAGCATTGAGCTGGTTCGTTCACCGGGGCCAACCAGGTCCCTCAGGTTCGGCTCAGGTCTTCAGACAAGGACTCTTCGAAGTATGCGGGCAGTCCCCAACAGCACCGTCTTTCGTATTTCTTTGGCGCTGATTCTGCAAGGGAGTTTATCCAGGTGCTCTTGGAGAACTTTCTTGGCAGTTCCTAAAGCTCAGAACACTATTATTTGAGTTTTGGTGTTCAACATGCTCTTGATTTCAATGTCCAGATCTCAATACTTTGTGATTGTCTCCGCGTCTTTCTTCAACATGTCATCTGGGATAGCCACATCAATCAAATTGCACATTTTGTCATTCTTGTCATGTCAGGCCGATTTGCCGTGATAGTACGGTCTGTTGGGATGGTCATCATGTCCCACATAAGAACACACTCACCACTGTCAACTACTTTTTCAGTTTTGTGTTTGTACCACCTCTCACTTGTCCCCGCACCCATTCTTTGGCATAGTGCCCAATGGAGGTAGGTTCCAACCTGGTTGTGTCTGTCCAGATACTCTTATGGAGCCAAAATTGACAGATGGTCTCTTCTGCCTCTCCACACATGCGACATGTGCTGCTGACCTGCAATGCCCATCACGTTCTTCAGGTGGTATCGGGTGTTTATTGATTGACTGCGGAATTCTTCCGCAGTCAATTATTGGTTTTCATGTTCTTTATTATTATTCCTCTTCCATCTTTTTCCCGATTTTCTAGAGCTTTCAGCACCTTCATGCTTTGTGCAATTTATGCAAGTTATGCATCAAAATGTTCCGCATGTTGAAGAGAAGGGTGCTATTACTTTTGGGACTTCTGCAACTTACGGTTTTTCTGCAATCGGCCAAAATGTCGGAGATTTTTCCCATTGACTTATAATGGGGCTGCCGCAAATCCATGCTTTTCTGCACCTTTTTCTGCATTTTATGCAATTTCTGCACTTTGTGCATGTTCAGCTTCTGCAACTTGTGGGTTTTGAGAAAAAATTGGCCTTCTGCAGTTTTCCAGTTTTTTTATACGAGAGTTTGAAATTTTTGCATTGGTGTGTATGTGGACCTATCGCATTAGTGTGTATGTGCGAATCCAGCCAATGGGGAGACTCCAGGCCTTTCAGCCATTTGTGCAGCTTCTGCCAATCAAGCACTGAGACCATTTCAACAGTTTGACCAGTTTATGGGATTTAAAAGTTTATGCAATATTAACCACTTCATGCATTTTAAACCGTTTATGCAACTTAAGAGTTTATGCCATTTAGGATTTATGAATTTTAAAGAGTTTATGCAATTTACATAATTTATACAAATTAACCCATTCATGCATTTTACCACTTTATGCAGTTTATACCGTTTATGCAACATGACATTTTATGCATTTTACCAGTTTATGCGAAATAGATTATGCAAATTAACCACTTTATGGAATTTAAACAGTTTATGCATTTTAAAGCACTATAATGCAATTTAATAGGGATTTTCGCATATAACCAATTCATGCAATTTGAACATTTTATGCATTTTTACCAGTTTATGCAAATTAGCTTATGCAAATTAAGCAATTTCTGCATTCGCTTCCCGCAATTCCGCAGTCAATCGCAATGGCGCAGCCATTGCATTTCTAGTTATTATTATTATTATTATTATTATTATTATTACAACAACAACAACAACAACAATAATAATAATAATAATATTAATACTACTACTACTACTACTACTAATAATACTAATAATAATAATAATAATAATAATAATAATAATAATAATAATTAGAAGGGAACAAATCGCACAGTGATTGATACAGCAGCTTCAGTATGGAGTTGCAAGGATGTGCCAATAGTTGAATTTAATGGATAGCTAGTATAGTTTTACCATAGACTAACCATACTTTGTAAGTACCTAAGTTGACCTGGGCCAACAACTTGGGTGCCTTGCCGAAGGGCAACGCCAAAGCTTTATTTTACATTTTTATTTTTCATACATATTTATATTACCCTTACGCAACGAGGAAATGATATACTGTAAATTATTTATTAATTTGTATTTTATTTTTACCGAATTCACTTCCGGGTTGACGCTGCGGATCAGGCAGGCACGGATCAGGCAGGATCGCAGCTCGGCTGAGGATTGACAGCAGACAGTAGCCCGCTTCTCTGTGCAGCAGCGGACAGCCCTCATTCAGCGCACTCTCCCCGCTCCTTGTCACGGTGTCACGGCTCTTATCTGGGATGCGATCACTATAAAAGCCGCGCGATTCAGAGAAACCATACCACGCTGCCCGGGGACTGAATAAAGGTAAGAATCGCCCTTAGCTTCACTGCCCTTGGATTAGTTAGCGAAACCTCAGGCTGCTGCGGCGGCTAGGCTAACAACATGGATGCTCCTGTGTGTGCGCTTTGATGCGGTGACTTGAGATTATCCGCTTTAACTACGCTTTGATTCCTTCGCAAACCGGTGTATTCTGGTTTTCTGGCACGAAGCATTTTGTTTATTACAGGGGGGAAAGGCGGCCAGACGGCGAGCTGACCCCCGGAGTTATATATCGATCGCTGGCATTTCATTCAACGGACTGATTTGTTGAGCCTTGAGTAAAACTGGACCACGAGCTACGACATAAATCCGGATTTACAGTCTCGTCTCCTACAGGGAGCAAATGGGTTGACGCGGGGTTTTTCTTGGGAAACGGGTGCAATTTCGCTTTCGTTTTGATCCATCAGCGTAATTCATGGTGTAATTTCCAAACATTCCCATTGGATTGCTCTAGGGCTGAACAATATTGAAGTAACTTGCGATATGGCTGTGCGATATAACGTTATTATTGCGATATTTCACCAAACCATTTCAACACGATATGTTCCTTTCTAAAGCAACACAAATCGAGAGCCACTTAAAAAGAAGACTTAAAAAAAGACAAGATCAGGATCAAAACAAGGCTAAAACTGAACTGAATTTGACACGTTTAAGTAAAACTGAACTTGAACTGCTATTTATTTATTTATTTGTTTTTGTTTGAAAAAAAATGGGCCGATCTCAGTCAGATGAAGGCTTTAGTGATGTCGCGATACATTGTGGCTTCCCGCGATACGGATATCGCAGGACACAAAATATTGCGATACGATATTTTTTACAATATGTTGTGCAGTCCTAGATTGCCCTGTTTTGGCACACATTTCTGCTACTTGTTTGCCTCTGGAATAGATATTGTGGCGCTGGTGAGGGATTTTTCTGTCCCATGTGAAGTCTAAAAGGAGTGTCAGGTGGGATTACAGGCGGCTCGGTGTGCGGGTGCGCAATGTACATGTTAGGCACACATGGAGTCCTTCTGGCCCAAATGGTTAAAAATGGAAAACGTAAGCTCATAGTTATACCTAAGGGCTTTTGCATTATGTAGTGCAGGCGGAGACAAATGTTTAATTTATTGTCGAGGCATAAAAGTATGAATTGTGTACAATTGTGCTGTACATGGCATTGGATGGTAAGATGAGCTCAGATATTATTATAACACCGGAACACGGCACATTTTCTCCAGCTTCTTGAAAAAAGTGTCAACACGGCGACGTAAATGAGGATGAAAATGAAATGAGTGACGACAAAGCGACGAAAGAGCAACATGAGCGCGTAGGAGAAGCAACAATAGCACAACAAACAACCACCTAAAGAGTGATGAGAAAGTGACAAAAGAGCGACAAGAAACGTGATGGAAACGCAAGTGACAAAAATGTGGTGAAAAACTGATCAAAACACGACAAAAAAAAGCATTAAAAAAGCAACGAAAGAAACAAAATCATGACAAAATAACTGCGAAAGCGCCCCAAAAAATAAACAATAAAAAAGAAGCTGTCCAGTCAAGAAGCTTTTAGATTTGGTTACAGCTGAACTAGTAAATGCTTGACCTCTTAACCCCCACCTGAACTGAAATCAACAAGAAAGCCACGAAAGAGCGACAAAAGTGCAATGAAAAAGTTGGGATCAGTGTTGTCTGTCTTTTCTTAATGAGGCATGTGAGTTCCAGTAGATGAGCTTTGAGATTTGGGTAAAGCAGAACTGGAGGAAAGGCGCTCGGTTAAAGCGGGGGTTAGGATGCCATTTTCTAATATTTAAACTTAAACGGGGATTGGCTGGCTTTTTAACTGTGGAGAAAACTTACAATGTTTTGCAACTTGAAATCATAACTAGCGACTGCAACTTTTTTTGTTAGGTTTGGGGTTAGGGTAAGGTGCTCTGGAAAGAGTGGGAACCATAGTCTGGGTTAATGGACCTCAGAACTGAAGAACTGTAGGTACGTGTTCTTCAGTTCAGAGGTCCGTGAACTCGACATTGTGTGCCTGTATCTACTTCAAAGTTTGCATAAAGGATTGTTTCATGTGAGTTAGGTCACTAGTGTGAGAAAGCAAGTGACATTATAATAGCTGTGTTCACTCTGGCACTGTAAAGAGGGATTTGTGTACATTTTCTAGGATTGGTTTGTTGGACGGTGTTTAAAGGGTCTGTGACTCGTGTTGGAACCAAGGAAGATAGATCGACTCTAGCAGAGATAGGGATGGGTACCGTTCGTTTTTTTTCGATACCAAGTACTTTAACGATACCTGCTTTTCGGTTCCGGTGCCTTAACGGTACTTTTTTCGATACCAATGTTATTTTAATTCAATAAAAATGACGTGTATAAAAAAGTATAGTTCAGGAAAAAATCCTAAAACGGCACAGTAGAAGCTACACAGGAGCAGCAGCGTCGCCTGTGACTTCGTGTTTTGAGCACAATTTCCACTTAAGCAGTAATAAAGAGAAAGAAAGGACGTTATTACCTCTTAAGCTGCAGAGACAGGACAGATCCACATCAGGACATGGTTTTCTTTCAGCTAAACTTTTCTAAACACACTGCGCTGTTCGACGAAGCGAAAGCAACTTCACACTCAAAGATCCTTGCATGGTGTGAGCGCTCACTCTGCCACTAACAATTTACCAAAACTGGACCAACAATGTCTAATACAGAGTGAGCGCTCGCTTTCAACAAACCATCTTGGATATTCCTGTCGCTGCAGCTGCTGTAAAGTTGTAAACAAGAGCACGTAAGCTCAGCCTCCGTGGGTCTGTCGCTAAAGGTAAACACGTCTTGTCACTGCTCTTTTTTGCTTTTCAATTTGACTAAAAGCTCAAGTTTCTTATTCAGTCCTGGTTTAGTCCTGGTTTATAACTGGTTTTGTTTAGCTCTGGGTTTTACAACCGGTGTAGTCCACGTCCTGTCTCAGTCCTGACGCAGACCGCGGCTCTGTCATCTCTATTACAAAAGTTTAGCAAGTTTTGCTTCGCTATAAGTTACATCTATAAAATATATCTTTGCTTCGCTCCATTTGCGCTGAAGCGGGTCAGTATCTGCGCACATGTTCATGTAGCTTTTTAGAGACTCACTGCGGGTCACATATTGACGTCTGGAGAGAAAAAGAACCGAAAGTTGGCACCGAAAGAATTAAAATTTTTCGATACCGCCCCCGACCGGAGCTTTTCGGTCGGTTCCAAGTAGGAACCGTTTAACGGTGTCCATCCCTAAGCAGAGATGATCTAATGATCTCTTGTATCAGCTGTAGAAGGGTGGGTCATATTGAGCAAACTGAACTCTACTCAATAACGATAGCCATGTGATATTTTTAGGTTCACCATGTTCATTTTGTTATCAGATGGGGATGGGACAATGATGAAATAATGGGTCTTGATTTTCTTATTGTGATAATATCATTAATCGCAATTATTTTGGCTATTTGCCTATGGATTAAAAATTTCACTGAAGCTGCAGAAATGACAGAAATCAGGGGAATGGGGTAATAAATATTCCTCTTCATTCATTCATTGGTTCTTCTATAAATGTCATATTGAGTGAGACCTCAAGTATGTTTAAGCAAATTCAACTCATCAAAACACTTCTCTTTTACAGTAAGTTATAAGTATAGAATGAAAAACAGCTGATCTTTTCATAGCCACAATCAAGAGAGAGTTATGTTGTTTGTTTAATAATGCTGCCCTTTATGAACGCAGAAGAACCACAGAACAGTAAAACTTCAAGGCTTAGGTCCCGTCAGCAGTAAGTTGGTTTTATTTCAGAAAAAACAATACAGTAGATCCATGAGGTGCTGCCAGCTAGCATCAAATGAAATGACTTTGCTGCCTGGTAAAGATGACAAACTTTGAGACTGTCTGTCTCAGGGAGGATAAAGTGTGGAGTTTTTCGGATCCGCCTCGTTCACCTCGCCATAACAGCAGGGGGCAGCGTTTCTCACTCATTCAGACAAAAGCTTGCAGTGATGAGGAGCGGGGCCCCCTTGTGGTGTAACACCATGATTCACAGACAGCCTATCCAATTATTTTGTTCCAAGTGAGGATCGGGCTGATATTTGGGTATTTTGCAATATCGGCCGATATCTCCAGAATTGAAAGTGGTAGAGACATCCCGTTTTTTCAGCCCACCCACAACTTCCCGAGGCCTCAGTGGAGCAGAAAAACATCGCGCTGACAATCGGTCACCAGTTTATGACACTTTTTTACTATATTCCATGTTGTAGACTTTTGCGCATAATTTTGAACCAGAAGCGATAGAGACTTACCCTTTTTTGTTTTGGAACTTGCTGATTTTGCTGAATGTCCTGAATAAATTAGCCCAATGCCCCTCATACAACGCCCCCGTGCTGTCACCGTTCAACACTGACACGTTTAGAAGCTTCAAACACAGGATTTGGCCAAAAATTTCAACGGGGCATATCGGCATCAAAATCCCCCAAAATCGGTATCGGATCGTCCTTAGAAAAAAACACATTGGTCGACCTCTATTAAATATCTATACATTTCTATGATTGAGACCTTTACTATGATAATACTATAATAATAACTATACTATAATAATAGTGTATAATTAACTATAGGCTATTTGAGAGATAAAAACAATTACATTAAATGAAATGACTTAAATATCGGCTATCGGCCGTGCCAACCCCCTTCATTTTGTTATCGGTCCCCAAAAATCCATATCGGTTGGGCCCTAGTTCAAAGTATCGATGCCTCTCTACCTGTGGGTCTTCCTTAAACGCCGCACAGTGACGCAGGGTTTTATCAGCCGTTATCCTGAGGCGTGTCGTCGGTAATTTGGGCCTGCTGCCAAATGATCCGCAGTTGCTGACGAAGATGGTGACCAACTCTTATTGAACCCAATGAGCTCACTCGGTCAGCCGGGCTCTTTCTTTCTTACTGTAAAAGTGAACATTGGATGAGATCCAGCTCACCATCAGTGACTCACACTAAAGCCAGTCACAGCAAATCAGGTTAGACGGCAGCTCTGGAAACAACACGAGTTAGTTACTTACTGCATTATTCTTTATCCAGTCTGTTTTGCACATTTTTGAGTTCTGCGTTTGTGCGAGCGGGGCTGGGTAAGAGGCGAGGGAGAGACCCAAGGGGGACAGAAGGGAGACGGAGGTGGTCTTTGTGAATGATTGAAATCCGTCGCATCCGTCCGTAATTGTTCAGACAGTAATGATCCGCAGTGAAGAGCTCTCGGTCTTTTGACAGCTCGGAGTCTCCATGACACTCCAAAGTCTAAAATTACCCCACAGCTGGGACTCCTATGGCTCTCCGCGGTTTGCTTTTGATATTCCAACAGGAGCATGCGTCGCCGCGTATTTGCTTTATGGCAATGTTGCAGAGGCTTTCTCTTCATCGTTCGTGTCCTGAAGTATGTACCAATAATAAAAAATGAACAAAGTGGGCTGTGTGAGATTTGCCTCTTTGCATCTTTCGCCGACACCTCCACAGATACTTTAGCAAATGCTCAAATATGGGCGTATGTCCCTCCAAACAAAGATGCAGTGTCATGTGTGAGTAGTATCGACTACTAATGATAATAGATGTGGTCAACTCTCAGGCATAAAAACGACAGTAAACCTTTGTTCTAAAAATGCTTATCCTAAAATAGCACACAAGCTGCAATAAACATAAAATATAATGTACAGACGATAAATATTGTCCCAAAAATGTATTATTTATCTGTAATTTATTGAACGATAAGTCGATATAGTCATTATTGTGACAGCCCTACACACAATTGTGGAGTGAAATGAAGTTTGTACATGATTTTCAACTTTTTTTTATAAATAAAAAACTAAAAATTGAGGTTTACAAAAGTATCTATTGCCCTGAGTTAATACTTTATGGAACTGCCTTTTGCTGCAATTACAGCTGCAAGTCTGTTGGAGTCCTTCACATCTTGAGACTGGATTTTTTTTTACCCTTTCTTCTTTGCAAACAGCTCAGGCTCAATTAGATTAGATAGAGCGCTTGTGAACCACAGTTTTCAGGTCTTTCCACAGATTCTCAATTGGATTTAGGTCTGGACTTTGACTTGACCTTTTCTTTTCAACCATTCCATTGTTGCCCTGGCTTTATGTTTAGGGTCGTTGTCTTGCTGGAAGGTGAACCTCCGCCCCAGTTTCAAGTCTCCTGCAGACTCCCAACTGGTTTTCGTTCAAGATTGTCCTGTATTTGGCCCCATCCATCTTCCCATCAACTCGAACCATCTTCCCTGTCCCTGCTGAAGAAAAGCAGCCCAGAGCATGATGCTCCCACCACCATGTTTGACAGTGGGGATAGTTCCAGGGTGATGTGCAGCGCTACTTAAACATAGCGTTTTGCATTTAGGCCAAAAAGTTCCATTTTGGTCTCATCTGAACAAAGCACCTTCCTCCACATGTGGCTTCAGCAAACAGCAAACGGGACTTGTTATGGTTTTCTTTGCAACATATCTTCTTCTTGCCACTCTTCCATAAAGGCCAGATTTGTGCAGTGTATGACTAATAGTTGTTCTGTGGACAGTTTATTTTGCCACTTACCCCACTTAAATAAATAAAAATGTAAAAATTTAAAAATAAAATTAAGAAAAGTTTAAAATCATGTAGAAATTTAATTTCACTTCACGATTATGTGTCACTTAGTGTGCGTCTTTGATGTAAAATTGTATGTAAATATATTTATGTTTGTGTACCATAGTGTGGCAAAATATCAGAGTTAAGGGGGGCAGATACTTATTCAGTCCACTGTATGAGTAGTAGACCGTAGTATTACTTTAGCAGTTATGATGACGAACTTGTGAAATGGCAACACAGTCTTATTTGTTCATAGCTCTTCTGCTATTGCGAAATGATGTCAGGGCGTGGAAAGGCCCAGGACACGGTGGTGGGACTATGTCTCCGAGCTGGCCTGGTGTCGCCTTGGGGTCCCCCCAGAACAGCTGGAGGAGGTGTGTGTGGATCGGGAAGTTTGGGCATCTCTGCTGAGACTGCCGCCCCTGCGACCCGGCCTCGGATAAAGCCGAAGAAAAATGGATGGATGTCAGGGCGTTACAGTCGACCTGCAGACTTTGATTCTGTTTAATCACTTCCTTATTGGTCAAACAAGCAACTGATACAAACACTTTTTCTTCCTGTATTGGTTGCTCTCCTTAACCAGCGCAGATAGCACGTTGTGTTTAGGTCTCCTATGTTCTCTTTGTTGCCTTGATGAAACTTTGGGAAACATTGTGGCCTTAATGTGTAACTCGTTCTGTTGTTCTGTGATTGTTGTGGTTATAGTTGAAGCTGACTTTTGTATGCATTTGAATGCACTGTCATATACTGTTATTGTAGGAACCACAGCATGGCAAGTCCAAGACAAATTTCTCTATGGGACAATAAAGTTGATGTTATCTTAAATAAAACCTGGATCTGGACGCAGTGATTTTGAAAGAGGAACAGTTGACCAACAGTCTCTATGGGTCATGAGTGGTGTTTTTCTTATGCTGTAACAGTCGTGTGACTGAGAGTCACATGGAGATCACACTTTTTCACCTTCACTTTCTAGTTACCCTGAACTCACACTCCAGTTCTATGGGCCTGAACCTGACGGGCACTCTCCCTTAGCCTTGGTATCTTTGTTGTATAACTTAAAACAGGCCAGACCTTCCCAAAGAGGTCTTTAGTTTCACATTTTTGGGGGATTTTGTAAATCTCTTATGTTCTATACACATACACATACACATACACATACACATACACATACACATACACATACACATACACATACACATACACATACACATACACATACACATCTCAAATGCTCTGTACAGTCGTTTCTGATTTCGAATTGGACTTTGACCTCACCTGAATGTGGTCGATGGATTGACAACAACTGAAAACATCTGGATCGTTAATAACATAACTTGTTAAGTTTGTTAACTAATGCTCACGGCTATAGGAAAAATACATTGAGCAGGCTAACGGACTCTGAAAAGTCTCCCGGACTAGCCGTCTGGGTAACGGCCCGCCTACGTTAGGATCGAACGCGACTTCTTTTTATTTCTATGACCCGCTGGGACACTGAAAGGTCAAATATGCACTAACATCACCTTTTATCACACACAGGTTTACATGATGAACCGTGAATTAATCGTGCCAATGTGAGCAGCTTGAACTTATTTCTTTTTTCATCCCTTTTTACAATCTTGTAATAATCCAGTCCAGTTGCATTGGCAGTGGTCGTCAGGGTAATGTAGATGCGTTCAGCGTTAGCATGTGTCCTCCACTGCACTGTTAGCTGATTGGACATTAGCTAATGAATTGCAGGGCCTGTTTTCTGCCTGTGTGCCAGGAGGCTAATTTAGCGGCGCTGTGAGGTTTGAAAATGATGCTGCCCTCAGGCGCCACATCCTTTACAGTTTGTTAAATGTGGAGCAAACCAGTCCCGCTGCATTATACATTTGCGACTTCTGAAACCAGCGTGTACACAGAGCCAGGGGAGTGTGATGTAATGAATGGCCCTTGTGGAGCTTATGAAGGAATATGAATGATCAGTGTCTGGGGCTGTGTTTCACGTGGAAGCTGCCGTGCAGAATGTGCTGCATAAATGTTCTGTTACTTTCCCTCATAGACTTTATGTTCTGTTTAAAGATCAAAAAAATGGAGTTTATCGGGTGGTAGTTCATGAATAGAGCAAGGGTTAAAGTTCTGTCATGGAGACGGAAAACTTTAAGAATATGTCTATATGTCTGTCACCTAGAACTGTCGTAATGTCGCGAGAGCGCATTCAAGATGACACTTCTCCGATGAAACAGGGGGGGGCTTGGGCACCCTGGGCTAAAATCATTTATCTTCGAAGCTCAAGTAGGGCTGGGTGATGAGGCCACAGAAATGTCTTTTTTCTTTCTTTTTTTTTTAACTCAGTTTGAGCGACTTTATACAATTTTTTGGGGGAAATAAACTAAAGAAGGTCTTCTGATCTTTCATATGAAGAAAAGGGCTCAGAGTCCTGCTAATTAATATTTAGATAATATGGCCTATATTATAATTAGGCCCATTAAACATAGTTATTTCTGTTTTAAATATTCCTTGTCTGCTCTCAAAAGTAAAACTTTTCTTAATAAACCATGGAGTTTTCAAAATCGTTTTGTTTACTCATCCTATTGCCTTGGGCTCTGCTGTGATTGACAACCGTCTCCATGGAGAGTCCAGGGGGAAGGGGCGGAGTTAAATGGTGCTGTATCAACCATGTTTCCCCTCTGAGTGGGAGAAGAGCAGAGGATCAGACCAGGGAAACTTTGTTTTAGCCAAAGAAAACTCCATCACGCGCAGTGTCCTTGCCTGTGCTATTGAGCGTAGGGCCCCTCCACGCTGTGAAGGTCTTCCCTCACGCTGCGATTTTCTGTTGTTTTGTTATAAAACTAAGAATTTTAGAAGCCACGGTGACGTACGAGCCGCTCTGCGACACAAACAGTGTAAACTCACCGATAGTTGATCAAGGCGCAACAACGCTCTCCTCCAGAGTTATATCAGCGGCAGTAGGGCTGCTCGATTATAGAAGAAATAATGATTACGATTATTTATTTTTTTGTAATAATTGAAATCACGATTATATGTTGCCTCTATAAACAATCTTTATTTTTTTATTAAAAACAAAAACTAATATTTTCTTTGGACAATTAAAAAAGCTCAGCTTCTAATAAATATGCTCACCTTTCTAAACTAACCCTCTGAGATCCCTGCCTCACCTAACCCCTGCTGGCCAGCCCCCACACCTGCCCCAGCAAACTAAGTGCACGGCCTGATGATGTCATCACGCAGCTCTGTTTGTTTAAGTCAGACCAAAGAATGTGCCAACATAAAGCACATAAAGGGAACAGAAACAATCATCACAGCAGCATGAAATAATGAGTTTGCTTTGAGCAGCGTTTGTGAGATCTGCTCCTGAAGAAGAGTTTTAGACTTTTCTGCAACAACCAGCCCTGAGCAAACGATATAGAGGCTTCTAAACTTCGGTTTAGGTGAGCAAAAGGTGAGCAAAAGGTGAGCAAAAGGTGAGCACCTATGAGTGGCGTTATCTCAAGAGCTACGTGTAAAAAATATTCTTATAAGATTATGATATTATTTTTTCCGTTTACAAATCGCCTACAAAAGTTCTATCACCCATCGCTGGTTGTTCAGTGGATCAGACCCGTTCACACAATCAGCGCAGGGCAGACTTTCTGTGCGTTGCAAGTACAATTTGGATAGAGACTTTAGAATTCAGATCTAATGCATTAACTGCACAGCTCTTCCAGTGTCTCAATCAGACTCTGCGACTGCCTTCCACAAGTCACGACTCGGCGCGACTGAGAAGTGTTGCAAAATCGGGCATAACATGTAGTTTGTGCTGAGCTTTAGTTACATCTTCTCAAGTACATGAATTAGTCTGGAATATTTGTCCTTCTTAAAATAGTTTTATTTCACAGCTCTTTAACTTTTACTTAAGTAATACTCTTTTGTAGTATCACCTTGAGTTGAAAAGTAACTCTTCCTACTTCAAAGCTACCCTCTGCCATACTTCTGGAATGTATTTTTGTCCGTAGGTGTCAGTAGTGAGCGTTTGAAACTCAAAGTAATATGAATGAAGATGAGAGCATGTGGCCCTCACAGCGCTGTGGAGGCTAGTGCTGAATTGGCAGCACGACACAAGTGTGACTCCTCTGATAAGAGAACTGATGAGCTCCAGCCTTAACTGGGCATGGCCAATGGGCGCTGGCTGCTCTGCTTTATGACCACGACACTGGGGGCCGCCATTGCTGTAGTACCTCCATATCACCGCTAGTGCCCCATTAAAAAGCATTGGAGTTTAGACACCTTAAAAACAACTTTAACGCCGGGTTTAAATTTTTTCAACACTAGACTAGGCTAGATATTCCTCCTGTGATAACGCTGGGTTAGTCACAATTTATCAAACCAGGCTGGTTTTCGTAAAAAGAATTTTAGAAATCTCATATTTAATGAGGCTCGGACTGTTAGCATAGCCATGAATTCCCCCACGACCATGGTCATTATGGTAAACGGGGAGGAGTGAGCAGAAGACGTCCATTATTTTTACAGTCTATGGGCGCGGCAGATGTGCCGTTACGATACCTGTTTCAGCATCCATCCCTTGCAGCTGCTGTTTGCCTGATTACAAAAGCACAATAATATAAATCAGACTGAAGCGCTCAAACAGAGCTCAGTACTCTGGTAGTATTTTAAGAAGTGGTATTTTACTCTCCAGTAATTCTGGTCAGTAAAAAACATCTGTCTTACATGAGGAACTATTTTGTCTTTCCACCTTCAATCACACTCTTTCCAGTTGCAATTTTCATCTGAAACTTGACAAACCAAAACATTAAAGAACCAAGCCGTACCAAAACCACACCTTTGGGAAATTTCAATGCTAATTACGAACATTCAGATGGCATTTCCAATTCGATGGCTGTAGTTTTCGAGCCCCGGCAGCGTCTGAGCGCCTGCCTCCTCCCGTACATGTGCGCGGCAGCTTTGTTTACTGTGTGTTGACGCTTCAGTTTGGATCGTCGGACTGGAACGGCCAGATTCACTGTGCAACCTGAGCTCAACCAACAAATGCAGCGTCCCCAGTAAACACGCTCCGTTTGTTTAGTCTGTCTGCGCGAGAGGAGGCTGCGAGAACACGAGCGTGAGGCGAGGTGCGATGATGGAGCGGCGATGACGAAGGTGCGGAGAAAGAAGGGAAGTGCGATGGAAAAGTGTTGGATTATAATGACATGGGTGTAATATGGGAAAGGATGATGAGGTGAAAGCTGATGAAAGTGTTGTGAAAGATGTTCTCACCCTGACACCCCGGTATTTCCACAAAAATAGGCGGCTTTTCGAGGTGAAAAGGTGTTCTGGCAGTGCTGAGTTCTATGTAGATTATGCTATGGTTTTATTTCTCAAACAATCCCAAGTTGTAGGCCAATGTTTCCCAACTGCTTTGAGCCACGGCACATATTTTACATAAGAAGAATCACAAGGAACATTACCATACAAAAACATTTGAAATAGACTGCGCATCGCCATGTTTTAAGCTTCCAGGGCTTGATAAGGCTGGTATTTGTTGTTCTGTGGATTTATGAACATCAAGACCTTTAGAGATGGTTCTGTAACCTTTTCCAGCTTTATACAAATCAATAATTCGTGGGTCTTCAGAGAGCTCTTTTGAGTGAGGCAGGGTGCACATAAGACAATTATTCTTAACCAGTGTGTGTTTTTCAGTGCCCAGGGCAGCTTTAAGCCACACCTCAGTGACTGACTCTAAATGTCTGCATAAACGTGTCTAATTAGCTCTTGGAGGAGCCTTAGCCAGGAGGTGTACCCACTTATTCCTCGCTGTCCTGTGAATGTTATGGCCAATACATTATGAATGAAATCATGTGCTTATTTGGTGTTAGTTTAAACTTTAAGCCATGATTAACGTGCATCATATGTTTAGGCCTCACTCGTACCGTATCTTGTGCATGTTCTGTCTTCGTGAAAGGCAGAACAGGTCATCACGGCCCACAGAACCAAGCTAATGTCAGGCCAGTAGCTTTGTTGCATAAAATCTTTCTATCCTTTAATGCAGTGGTTCTCAACCTTTTGGACCGGTGACCCCCGCCCTGTTGGGTCATACTGTGGGAAATGGGGACATTAGCCGATATGATTCTTAATTAACTAAAGAGAAAAAAGACATTGATAAATAACAAACAACAACGATGCTCTGTTAAAATATAGCACAGACTTACTTCATCTACATCGGGGCGACAGGGGGGAGAGCGGGTCGTGTCATGATCAGAAGGTTGGGGGTTTGAATCCCAGCTCCTGAAGGTGTACACTGTCGTTGTGTCCTTGGGCAAGACACTTCACCCTCCTCGCCTCCAGTGTCTATGTACACTGGTGTATGAATGAGAGAATGAATGGTTCCTTACTGTAAAGGCTTGATGAAGCTAGAAAAGCACCACATAAGTTGAGACCTCGCAACCCTCCAAATTTTTATTTATTTTTATTTATGGTTTATTTGGTAGGGACAGTGCAAGTTAATGAACAAGCCACACCGGATTGTAGCCTTGGGCTAATTTCCATCCGTCGTCCCCCATGCGCAGTCTCAAACACACTCTCATACATCCTGGTAGGGTTGGGCGATGTCCCCTTAATTGGTCGTTGACGATGTTTACAGTGAACCATCGTGATAGACGATGATATCGTCCATTTCTCATTATAAGCATTTTTAGAGACATTTACATAGCCTATATAGAAGCTGCATATTATTTATGTTAGGAAAAATGTGAGATTGCAGGATAAATGGATCTAAACTAAACATGATCTGAACACAGTCATGGAGCACGACTTTTGCAACAGAAATGTGTTAAAACTCGTGCGTAAAGTCTGAGAGGAGAACGACGTATTCAGAGCGTGAACTCCTCAATACCAAGGCTCTTATCACACTAATACAAATGTAAATCAGAGCTTATTATTTGCATTTGCTCAATGTTAACGTAATGTTTAAGAAACAGTGGGTGAGCGGGACAATATTTACAAGTTTGCTTCGTAGCTTACGTTTTTGAAGCCGCTCCACGCGCCGCCGGTCCGTGTGCTCGTAACCTCGTAACTCCTGCACCGCCTCTTTCTCTCCTCTCTCGGTCCTTCGTGAAGATATCTAAACCCATGTGCACTCAGCTAGCTAGTTTAGTTTTTGTACAAAGCAAAGCGAGACCACGCAGTGTTAAAGTGAGAGACCCGCGCGTCAAATAGAGCAGCGCAGCGTCTTTACTTTGATATTACGACATTACATCATGTCTTCTATTCGTGATTTAATTTAATCCATGCAAAGTTTGAAGGTTTACAAGGCCCACAGAAGATCAGTGCCTGTTTCTGACAGGAGGGGGCGTGGCATCATGATGGTGGCTCTCCATCGTGATGTTGCTCATTCATCACGATGGACGATGACATCGGCACAACCCTACATCCTGGCCTATTGTACATGTTTTTAGTGGTAGGGGAAACCGGAGTACCCGGAGGAAACCTACGCAGACACGGGGAGAACATGCAAACTCCACACAGAAAGGCCCCGTCCTTGGTGGGAATCGAACCCGGACCTTCTAGCTGTGAAGCTCAAGCACTAACCACTGTGCTACCGTGCTGCCCGTCTTTCTTGCCGGCCCTACAGGGGTCCCAACCCCCAGGTTGAGAACCACTGCTTTAATGGACGTGGGAAACGGACAGTTGATGTATATGAGAAGAGCAGCCTCGATGGAGATGTAAGACGCAGGTAAAATGATGACTGCTTGTGAGCTCTGAAGTGGGTGATCGAGCTAAACCTTTCACCGCGCTGTTTTACAAAAAGCAGTTTGTGTTTGTTAACTCTCTCAGTTTACACTCACCATGAGGACCCGTTACAACAGCAAGCGGCAATCAAGGGACCCTTCAAAAAGGTTTTTTGCTCATGTACTTTTACTAGACTTGTGAACTAAATTGCAAATTGAATCACAATCGCAGCACTTTCCACATTCAGAGAGAGACATTCCCGTCTCTCTGCAGGGCTGGATAAATGACATCAGTGTTTTGGCTGCAGCGCTCGGGCAGATGTTGATTAGAGAAAGCAGGGCACAGCTGCAAAAGTGTACGGGTTTAAATTTGTCTCTGTTCACGGCTTCAAAACAGAGCTGAAAATCCACTCCTCGCCACAACACTGGCCGCTAGAAGTCAGTGAGCTCATGAGCTTTGGGCGAATTAAGACTCAACTGGCTTTCAGCTTAATCTGAAACACACTGACATGGACAGTTTTATAAGTAACTCACTTTTCTTGAATGATAAGCAACAAACCCTTAGGGGAACATGATCTGAAATGTGCACAAGCATCTGACAAATGGATATTTAAGTATGAAGATGGAGTGGACATGTGTCTCTAATGGAGTTGTTGAGCTGAACAATGGCGTAGGTCTGATTTCCACATGTCTAGTTTGTGTACAGACGGCAGCTGGCTCTGGTTCAGTCAATAACACAGACTAATGGAGCTGCGCTTTCCCCGAGCAGCAAACCACGACTGTTTAAACTTACGAGAGCGCAGGGATAGGCGATGAAGACACACTCCAACTGCAGGTTTCATTATGTAACTGTTCGGTGACACTTTGTTGTGCAAAATATTGGAACACGTACAGTTTTCTTTGAGGCTTGAGTTCACACTTCACTGTGATTGGTTAAATCTGCCTCTCACTCAATCATAGGCAGGCTCTGTAACCGAGCGTGAGACCTTCCATTTCTGAGAGACTTCCTGTTTCTCGCATCGGAAAGACTTCAGTTGGGTCTTTGAGCAACGTCCTAGGCCTCAGGGGGTCTGGGAAACGTCACGGTGAAATTACGGTCACAACTTTCTACACTGTGATCGTATGTCATAGATTTTATGTTGCAGATTTTTGCTTAAAATTTCAGAACCATGATTACCCAAGACTTACCGTTTTTTTGTTTTGAAATCTGCAGATTTTAGTCTTTCAAAGGAGCACCTTTGAAGCATCAATCACAGGATTATTGATGAGACAAAAATCGGTGGTGTGTTAGTTACTGTGTTAAACAAAACACTGGATCGTCCAAGCTCGTCACAGAGTCATACATTTCCCTGTAAATGTACATATAGCCAACCCCTGCAAAAGGATAATCAATGTTTCTATTCAATATTGACATAAGACAATAGTTTTCCCAACAATAGACTGCATCCCCCAACAAACTCAAAGGTTGGCAGTTCCATAAGTAGTGTTGTGCTAAGATCAGATCTCTTACCTTGGTCCTTTTCACCCATACATTGCATTGGCTCCCCGTGTGTTTCAGGATCGATTTTAAAGTTCTTTTAATGGTTTTTAAATGTCTTAATGGTCTTGGTCCTTCTTATCTTTAAGAACTGCTTTTACCTTACGAACCCTCACGGCCCCTTCGCTCCTCCGGCAGGGGTCTCCTAGTTATTCCTAAAGTCAACAAAAAGACTCACGGTGAGGCGTCTTTCCAATTACAGCCCTCGCCTCTGGAACGACCTGAGGAGGAGCTCAGGGCTGCAGAGAACGTTCATGTTTTTAAGAGCAGGCTCAAGACCCACCTTTTTAGCATAGCTTTTAACTGACTAATCTATTTATTTAATCCTAATATATAAAATATATATATGGGAGGTTGTCCCAAGCGTATTGTTTTAATTGTTGTAATCTTAAAGCACTTCGTGATACCTTTCGGTATGAAAAGCGCTTTATAAATAAAGTTTGATTGATTGAGTGATTGATAAGAAATGTTCATATTTCTTTGGTTTTCTATCATCCAGGGACTGCAGGAGTAAATTAGCATCCATGCTATGACCTGGCACCAGGTTTCTTTCCTAGCATGGTCTTGGTTAATGTACCGTTATGCTCTGTCTGTGTTCAAAGAAATGCACACCGTACCGTACCATTCTATGCTATACCATAGCTCTAAACCAGGGGGGCCTAAAGCGCGGCCCTCAGACTTGAGAGTTGGCACACATCACTGGAGATTGTACATTTTACTGCAATTTTAGTAATTCTAGAAAATTATAGCCTCAATAATATCTAACATTTTAATGTGAGAAGGAGCTGCATGAAGCTCCGAAGCCTAGATAAAGATTTCAGCGTGAAAACCTCTTCTAAATGCTCCCAATCGAATCTTTCGCTGCATCGACTGCTGGTCTGTGGTCATGACATATACTGTACCTCAATATGCGGCCCCCAAACCTTTCAGGCCACGAGCCCCAACATCACTCATGGAGACAAGAGATTTTGTTTCCGCAGGATTTACTGCTTAAATAATGGCATTATTTTCTGTTGCCCGTGAACCATTTAAGATAACTTTTTCAAATTGATAAATCACGAAGCGTGAGATATTTCACCTCACCTCTCACCCAAAATTTGGAGCAATTTCTGGCAGCAAGCATCATTTTTTTGTGTGCTAAAAATAGACAAGCAGACCATATGCTACAGTCACCTCCTCTCGAGTCGACGCTGCCTGGAAATTCTGATTTCCCTGAACGTCCAATCAGATTCCAAAGCCACCCAACAAACCTTTCTCTGATTGGTTAGCAGAGCTGACACTTCCTGGTCGTCGTTATTAATCCGCGTTGTGAACATTGCGCTGTGTTCTTAGTTAAACATGTGGTGCTGGGATCTTGGCTGTGATTGGTTAATCCGGTCGAGCGAGCGGTGGTGGGCGTGTGCGGGACCATCTGCCACTCGGGCCTCTCGGGACATAAACATGGCCTGGATGACTTTACCTACAGTGCGCTGGAAATGTACCCTCATTATGTTTGACCGAAAAAGATCCTAATGTCTTTCAAACAGTAAAGAAAGGACTGAACATTTAATTACAGTGTGTTGTCTGTGAATGTGAGGGTAAAGGCTGAACCGGGCTCTAAACGTGGCTCTAAAACTATAGGATGCAATGACTGGACAAACGTGAAAGAAAAAGAAAACATTAATAAAATTGATAAAACAAAGATTGCTTTAACTCGTCTCATTAGGCTAATTATTGGAGAGCTTCTGATCCAGTCTGTTGTTTACTGGTGAATGCCTCCACCCCTCCCTAATACTTATTATTTCAATACTTTTTGTTCAGTGGCAGCTGGTGATGTAAACTCTAAGGTTCTGGATGTAAACAGGCAGAACCGCGGAGTAAACAGTAAATTAAACACAGTAGCAATGGAGCCTTTGAAACTCCACAAACTCAGCAGAACCTTTCACACTTCATCCAGTCACCAGGGAAAAGTCCCGTTGCAAAGACTAGTCCAAAAAAAAAAAAAGAATATCCGTATAACCCAGCGGTCTTTTGTTAGTTTCTCTCAGTGTTTTGAGGAGCCGCGTGCGAGTGAATGTGACCAATGAGGAGCCTCTGTGTGACTTCAGTGTTCTCTGCTTCCTTTTGAGACTGATCTCAAACTAGTCCCAAGGTGTGTGTTTGTGCTGGGACCATGTGCGCCTGTCATGTTTGGGTGTGGCTAATAAAAACTTTTTCTGCTGTTTGTGGCAAAAATCGTGATCAGATGCGTAATAAACAATGATTGTACGTGATTAATTATGAACAAAATAAACTCTAAATGACTTATAGAATTTTTTTTTTTTTTCAAAAAAATGACTGGAGGGGCTTTAATACCAGCTGTCCCTATATTTTTAATGGATATTATGTATGTTGCTTTTTTACATTTTGATTATAAATATTAATTTGACTTAAAGGAATAGGCCACCGTTTTTACATACTAAGATATGTTCTTACCTAACCTTAGCCGAGTTAAGTTATCCCCGTCTGGTCTTTGTCCGTGCGCTCTGTCAATCGGAGCACATACGCAGCCTCTCCCACATGTCATATAGCTCCAAAAAAGCTCACGATAGAAGCTACCAAGCTCTTCCACGTGTTCATTTAAATAAAGTTACGTGAAGTGTTTTCATGCGAAGTATATTTACACAGAAATGTAACATGTCGATTTTATAAGCAGATAAAAAGGGGGACAATATTGTGAGGCGTAATGATACGAGGAGCACAACTTTTTTGGTTTCTTTTTAAAAGACACTAGGTTGAAACAAAGAAAAGCTGTTCAATTACCTTACGCGTTTCGACGGACAAGGAACTACTTCCGTCTTCGTCCGACGGCTCTGACGAAGACGGAAGTAGTTCCTGTGCAACATATTTGTATATTATAACTCAAACCCCCATTATCGACGTCGGAAGCAACACACACTGTGGAAAAAGTCACCACCAAAAACTGGGCACACACTTTGATGACAGCCCGTCAGCTGACCTCACTCTGTGGCCACATAATGTTGAAACCTCAGGTCATGCACATCCAGGAGGAGACTGTTTACTCCGCCAGGCTGTGTGTCGTGACTTTGGGATCGCTTTTATTGAACCGTGTGTTTCCTCTGTCTGTGTTGTCCAGGTGAGACAGTGCGAGCGAGCAGGCGCAGTGTGACACAGCCATGGAGCCGCACAGACAGAGGACCCTCTCCACTTCAGGAGAGTCACTGTACGTTGTGCTGGGAGTCGAGAAGAGCGCAACGCCTGAAGACATCAAGAAGTGCTACCGGTAAGATCTCCATGTGAAGGGCCAGTTTAGGATTTGTATAATATCGTCAGTATCACAATATCGGGTGACACGATATCCATATTCCCAAATCACTGAGGTCTTCCATCTGATTAGATGTACACATTTTTAAATCTGGGTACCTTAACGATACCCAGTTTACAATACCAATACCTGAACAATACTAAAATATTTCTCATCTAGAACCAGAAAACGGAACAATAATTTTTCTTCCCATTTATTTCACATTTCTTTGTTTCATTTATTTGAGCTGATACAACCAAGTCACTTTAACCTCTTAACCCCCGCCTTAACTGAGCACATTGTCTCCAATTCAGCTTTACCCAAATTTACAAAACTCATCTTAAACGGATCATTTTCCCCGTGTTGTTGCCACTTTTTAGATTTTTTTTACATTGCTTTTTAAATTGTTTGCACCTCTCTTGCCTCTGCAAAAGAGGAGTGCAGTTTAGAATGATCACCACTAGAGGGAGACTTTGAGCTGCCTAAGAACCACCGACAATGAGGGGAAGGGAATCTTATTTGCGCTTTTCATATGACACAAGTCGCACCCAAAGTGCTTCACACATGATCACACTATGCTGATGGTGGTAAAGCTACATTTGTAGCCACAGTTTCCCCTTGGGTAGACTGACAGAAGCGAGGCTGCTCACATCTGCGCCAACTGTCCCTCTGACCACCACCAACCGATCACACATAGGCATTGGGTGAAGTGTCTTGCCCAAGGACACAACGACAGTCTGCACCTGCAGGAGCCGGGATTCCAACCCCCGACCTTCCGCTCATGAGACAACCCGCTCTACCATCAGCGCCACTGTCGCCCCCATGAGGCTAATCATTACTGTGATGTAAATGTACATTTGTAATCGAAATGTTACAATAATTTATTTAAGGTACATCCGAAATATCAGTCGCATAGATCGGCATGGAGGATATGATCACATGTACATCTTTGTTTTTCTTTATATGCAGAAAGTTAGCGTTGAAGTTCCACCCAGACAAAAACCCCGACAACCCCGACGCAGCGGACAAGTTCAAAGAGATCAACAACGCTCACTCCATCCTGTCGGACGCCACCAAGAAGAACATCTACGACAAATACGGCTCGCTGGGGCTGTACGTAGCCGAGCAGTTCGGAGAGGAGAACGTCAACACCTACTTTGTCCTGTCCAGCTGGTGGGCCAAGGTAACCTGTTCTTAACCAGACAAATGAGTGAATAGGTGAATGCTGCAGTGACTTACTGAGTGCGTTCTATGTAATAATGATAATTTCTTAATTTGGAGGTCAGTAAATTAGCATTATTCAACTTTCATGTCTTAACAGTTTTTACTTTTATTTATTGTTATGATTTATGCAGAGGTGGTTCATTTACTGCAGGATCAAAGTTAGAGTTTTTGTAAATGAATGTAATAGATGTAGAGGGCAACGCGTCTTGCTCAGGGCCAAGTTCAGTTCAGTTTATATATAAATCATTGACATTGATAAGTATGTGCTCTGTAGAGTCTGTTCCCGTGCTGTAATTGATAGAGCAGACCCACACAGATGCCATAATGACGCTCCGTGTCTCACGTGTGTGTCCTCCAGGGCCTGTTCCTGTTCTGCTGCCTGGCCACGGGCTGCTACTGCTGCTGCTGCCTGTGCTGCTGCTGTAACTGCTGCTGTGGGAAGTGCAAACCGCGGCCGCCCATGGACCAGGAGCCCGAGTTCTACGTGTCCCCGGAGGACCTGGAGGCACAGATGGCAGCAGACGAGAGAGGTCAGTAAAGGAGGACATGGCGCCAAGTCGGGCCACTGTTCATCTCTGAAGGCATCCGTCTCGCCTCCCCAGCCCTGTGCTCAGCGGTCAGTCACCAGATGTTCATGTTTGGTCATCTTTCTTTCGAGTGCTTGTCCCAAACGGCCCTCGCAAAGCACTGTCGGCTCCATGATGATGATATGTTTGGGGCTCTGTGAGACCAGAGGGTATCTGGCCTCATGGTTGTGCTGACAATGACTGGGGGAATCTCAGCTGTTGATCTGGAGAAGCAAGATATTCAACACAAACCACAATTATGCGCAACTTTAAAGGTTAAAAGTAGGGCTGGGCAATATGGCAAAAATGTTCAGGTGCAATGTGTATCTGTATATCGACCTAAAGTCTCACTCAAAGCTTGACGAGACCAACCAGAAGAAGCAATAAGTGTGAAAAAGTGTCTGCATTAGTTCCAGAACTAACTGCAGTAAGTTACAATAAGACAATGCCAAATGGCATATTGTCGTGAAGTGTCTACATTTCAAATCCCGGCTTCTGCTGATTCACAAAGCATGATGTTGTTGTGTCTTTGGGCAAGAAAGAAACATTTTTCATTAACTGACAAATTGACTAAACCCAAAACTGGCTTCCACATTTTTAAAGCCCATAATCTAACATTGCATCGGTTCTGAGCCGTTCAGTTCTAAGTGTGTTTATCTGGCCGAGCTGAAGCTGTAAACCACGCTGTAAATCGACACTGAAAGTTATGCCTACAGCCGCCAGTAGGAGGAGCTCCATTCAAAGTCTTCTCCAGCTCTAGCGCCTGTATTTCATTGTTACAAGTTAATGAGATTATTTCAAGTTGTACAATGTAAAATATCAATGCTGACTGAGGCACCAAGAACATGTGTTTGTTTTTACTTTACTATTTAGTTTTTACTATCTTTCATACCGGGACAGTAAACCGGGATGAGGGTTTTTTTCTTGCTTACGCACATCTGCTAATGCTTCACTGAAGAAGTCAGACTGCAGATGGCGCTGTCGTCCTACCTCCACCGGAAGGAAAACAGCGACAAAACTTAAAGCAGTACTAAGTAACTTGTTTACCTTAGTAAATCCTTTCCGTAGTCCCTCTGGAGGTAGTACAAGTGTTAATTGGATGATTGGGGGGGTCTTTCATCTCCCCCTGGTGTCTCTGGTCAGAAAACAACAATTGCAACTTCACAGCCTACGGGTTGGAGCCAATACACACGAATAGAATCATAAATAAGAAGCTAGCGGGCAAAGCTAACAGCAGGCTAGCGCCACTTAAACAGCCAAGTCTGAGTGAAAGAAAAAGATCTCCATTGTGTAATTGGATGTACAATATCCCTCTCTCCCTTTGTCTTTTCTGTCAACATAGTATTTACTCTCACGGACAATTAATGAGTAAAAAAACGTAGCATGTTACGACTCCTGCAGTGGCACTTGTGGCTTCTAGGGGCATGAATTACTTAGTACTGCTTTAAATCTGTTGATATTACACTGCAGGAAGTGAATTTCCAAATATGAACATTAGAAGACCAATTGAACCTTATTTCTAATGAATTTACTGTGTTTTATGATAAAGACAGACACGTATTAGGGGGATAAAAACGACTTTTGAAAGGGAAATTCTGTTTGTCTTTTCCAGACGGTGAGCCTATTGTGATGCAGCCGTCCTCAGCCACAGAAACCACTCAGCTCACCTCGGACGCGCACCAAAGCTACAGGACCGACGCCTACTAGAGCCCCCTACAGCCACATGGGAGAGCGCTACTGAAGGGAGGAAGCCCGACGAGCCCGTGATCTCATCTTCAACAGCCTGTCTGAATTTAATTTGAAGCCACACACGCCAACCAGCAATCACACGCACGCACACATGGGTCGAAAGAGGAGAAAGAAAAGTGTATTTCGATACTTGTCCAAGTGTAAAAATGTGTTCTTTGAGTCCCAAGACCAAAAATGGCTTCTAGTAATGCATCACAAGCTCCAAACTAGTGTTTTTTAAGCAGTTTTTTTAAGCAGTTAATTTTTTTTTTTGTCAGTAAAAACAACTAGTGACATTTGAAACGGGATGAAAAAAATACTCAGAATCCAAACCAATGGGAAAGTAATGCAATAGAAAGGCTGGTATCGCACACCCCTAATCAGAAATACTCACTTCCATATTGATTTATATGACAGTAGCATTCTAATCATTTATGTTTAACTCTTCAGCCTGTAAACGATCAAATACAAGCCATGGACTTTCTAAGCTTTTAACACACAGCTTTTAGTTGATTGTGATCGAATTGAAGTTACTGTTTGAATAGTCGCAGTCGGTAAATCGCAAAACCTGCAAGTGAAGTTCTTCTCTCCCTGGGGTCTCATTGTAGAAGTTGCTAACTGTGTAGCTTAGACATATTTCAGTCATCTTTCAAACATGAACGCTCTTGGATGTGTTTAAAATGTGCACTGTGACCAATGGGCGACGAAAGAGCTTCTCTTAAGTCCTTATGGCCGGGGAGCTGACGCTTTTTAAAATAGATTCCAATGGAGTCTTTACACATCTCAAACTTCCCAAATGCAATTTCAATACTTTTCCAAATAAAACATTCTCCCAAGTCCACACAGCTCCTTTTGGTGCTTGAAATGGCATCGATCCGTTAACTTCTTGTTGGCAATAGCCGTGCTGCTAATTTTCCTTTTCATAAACGCGCAACTCCCCACTGTTGCCAGCAGAGGGCCTGTAATCCATGCGTTCTCTGTGAAAATGAAAGCACAGGTGCAAATATTGAGCACAAGTATTTATACAATCCAGATTTGATTTCTATAGAAGCCTGTGAACAGACTGTTTCCCTGTATCCCAACTATCCGCAGAGCGCCTGAATGCAGCGCGAGGCTCTGTGTGTTTCCCATGTGGAGGCAGGAATGGGGTCAGGCATCTGCATGTACTGTACATAAGACCTGGCTCACCACACAGACTGAACGCCCCGCGTTTTAATGACCAAAGCTCGCGGTTCAACAGGTGTCAGTGGACTTCTCACTCATCCAGCTCAGGATAGATTAGATCGGCTGAGATTCCAAAGGCTGGCAGCGAGCCAAAAACAAGGAAGAAACGCATGATTTAGTTGATAAAAATAACACTATGAAAAAACATGTCATGCAAAATTGTTTATTACAGTTTTTATCCGTGCCATAATGTTCCCTCATTCCCTGGATTAATATTTTGCTTTGGTTGTTTCTTCTTTTACAACGTAAGATCCGTATTTCTTTATTTTTTTTATTTTTAGCTTCATAATCCATCAGTGAACTCGGATCTCAAAGTGTGTTCATCATGTCGCCAATCGATTTACCAGCATGCCATTAACCTGAAAGTAAAAGCTTGTTTTCACTTTTCCTCCACATGTAATGCCCATGCCATTTCGAAATCTGACCTGCTCATAGGCAGTATGTTAAATATCTATGTCGACGTCAATTCGGCCTGGTATTTTCACTTCCAAGTTTCGACTTCACAGACATTACTTGAAACATTAATTATTGCTCAACTAATACAAATAATCTCGTGCATTTCTGGGAACACGTTCGATAGCTTCAAAGACCCTATGGAGACAGGACTCTTCTCTGCAGAGGACAAATCTCAAATAAATTAGGCCTTTTGCTATTTCAAGTTAGTTTGTGGGGGAAATGTGTGCATTTGTGAAAGTCTACATTGTGATTCGATTCAGTGCCACAAATTCCTGTAACAACATTTGCTTCGTTTCTGTGGGGAAAAAAAAGAAAAAGTTGCCACAGAAGTTTGTCCTACTAATTGTAATTGTCAAAGCCCTTTTTTGCGCTGCCAATACTTTTGAAATGTATTGTTTCTTGCCAATATTAAACATAAAGCGTTGACAATGTGTGTGGACCAGTGGCCAAAGAGAGGGTCCAGCATTTCCATAGAAACACATCGATACAAAATCAACCATAATGTTATGTTCTTCCCTCGTTTCTTTACTTTGGTCGTTTCTTCTTCTACTTGTGACGCGCTCCAACGATCTGTGCTTCCTGAATAATATTGCGCCATTGGTGAAATACAAAACTGGGGTTGCTTCAAGACCGGTACCACATATTTCTCGGGTATCGGCGAGTACCTAAACCTTTTAAGACAACAAATGGTTTTGCTACCTTTTCGTTGCCTTCATTTTATCTTTTAGATCTGTGGATAAGGTGAATAGGCTCTTCGCACACGAGTGACATGTGACTTCCGAGTGCGATCTCCGGAGGTCGTGGTCCTTCCTCTCTCGCTATTCTCCCATTAATGATCAGCGATGTCTTGCACAAATCAACGAATAGTTCAAGAAAACATCACGGACAATGAGACACTGATTGGAAGTCACTGGCCATTTTGGTTTAGCGGTTAGCTTCAAGACGAAAAGACCGTAATGAGCAGTTTCCTCCGGTGAATTCTTTGCTCTGATTCTTTGACGTGATGTTTTTAACATGATGCCGTGACTGTCCACCTGTAACTCACTGCCTGCCATGTAATCTTGAGCTATTTCTTTTTTTCTCATCGGGCAATCACGGGACAGGAAGAGCAGCGCCTCCTGAGGATCCACTCGGAAGTCACGTGACGCTCGCTTGCACAGAGCCCGTTAGCATAACCCAGAGCGCAGTACATACTCTGTATCGGCGACCACTCTCAGCCCAAGTATGGGAGATCGAATTGTAAAAAGAATAATGCTATCGGAATGACACTACACTAAACTGACCTTAGCATTTTTAAATCCCATCATCGGACCCTTCCTGAGCAGTTCTGCGCTCAAAATAAGCCCCTCACAGCATCATTGTTATGCTAGCTAAAGTTAACGTGCAACTGAAAGCTTGTATTCACCGGGCTATTCCCACTGCTGCCTGCAGAGGGAGCTCCAGGCAACATCTCTGTCTCCGTTTTATTGTTTTTGTCCTTACATAGGCGTTATTAGAATTCTTTTAAACCTAAATTTCAATGCTTTAAATCATAGCTGCTCTGAAGTTGAAATAAGCCATAATGTTTCCTCCATGCCAAACGAGAACGAGGCTGTTTTCCCATTTGCCATACACTGCAGAGAACAAACTTTTCTTCTTTCTCCTCTTTTTAACAACAAAACCCGCACTTCACCATAACATAACATAACATCCTCTCACACATGAACTAACTGAGCCCCGTTGTTTTTTTGCTCGTTTTTAGTTTTTTTTTTATCGTTTCTGTGTCGAAAGTAAACAATGCTGTAAATGTTGTGTAAACCGTAAAGTTTTAGTTTTCACTGTATCTTTCTTTTACACTTAACTTCCTTATGTAGTTTTACCATTCATCCTTTATGTATGTCGAGTGAGAATTGTCCAAAGTCTTATATATGTGGCATATAGGCATACAATCAGTTCACATGAATCAAATGTGAACATATTTTTTGGGGATTTTCATTTTAGATTTTATGCAAAAAAAAGATGGTTGTGTTGTATCAATTTTCTAGTACATCGACCCCCCCGGCGTTTTGTCATGAAGTATTTGTACATATCGTGAGAAAGTGCAATAAGAGCTTTAGCAAGTCTCTTCAAATGCTTTCCTCCGTCACTCTGATTCAGCTTGCAAAACATATTTCTCGCATTTTCTAGTCTATGAGTGGAGTTTTAAGGGGCTGTTCACTTTTGGTGGTGGTCGTTTGTAGCCGTTTGAAGCAGACGGGAGCGGTGACGTTCTGCGTTATGGGAGCGTTGTATTGCAGGTAGCTATGCCTGTCGACAAAATGTAGTCAAGTATTTATTACACCATCGTCTTTCTACAATTTATAGGAGTAATTTACAATCTGCATTACAACCTGTCGGGATCAGTAGACGGGGGCCCATTGAGCTGTAGGCTCTGTGCGCAGAATGTTTTTGGCTAGCTTCCTGTTGACCGGTGTAGGGTAACATCTACTACTACTTGTCCACATTCTAAAATAAATTAAAATAAAGTTAGAATTATAAAACAGAAGAAAACGTAGATCAATAGCAAGACAAGTGTGTTTCGTGAAAATTGGTTCATATGGTGGCGCTATTTTTAACGCTTGTTAGCCTCAAATTCATGCTAGCCTTTTGCTCCAATGCTAAAGCAGCTACAGTTATAAACACAGAACTCTCCTTCAGTTAAGTATAGCGTTTTAAGCATGTTGTAAGTAATTATCCAACAGCAGCATGTTTTCTGCCACGCACCGTTTCAATATTGATTTATTTCAGTGAGACACGGCTAATACTCCACGGGAATAAACACGGACAGGAAACGGTCCTTACCCTAGGAAGTTAGCATCATGTTGCTACATAGCATTCTGTGGGTTCATAGGGCTCGTGTTGGGGCAAGCTGGAGCACTCCCAGAAAGCCAAGAAAAGTCCTCATTTGTTCTAGGTTTTGAACATGGGGCTTTTTTGGTTGTTCAAAATACCAAATTTTAAAAATCATGCTCTTGTAGAAGCCAATAATTTTTTCCTATGTGTTGTTAGAGCACTGTCTCTTGTTTTCAACGGAGATATTATGCAAAATCGAGCAGTGTTTTCATATATATATATATATATATATATATTCATTCGTTCTCCGAGCACATGTTTGAGTAGTCTTTGAATCTTCAGCAGTAACTTTTTGAAGTTCTGTGGCGTCTGCTCTTATAGTGCTCCTCCAGTTTTCCTCCGAGCGCCTCTCGCAGTTCTACGTAACCCAGAAGCTCTGTCCTTGCCTCCCTCCCCGATGTGTTGCACAGCTCAAATACATTTTTCTAACCAGCAAAATGTGAGCGAGTGATCAAGATGTGTTTGAAGTTCTTACCAAATCTCTAACTCGCAGACTAATCTCGTGTGGTGCTGCTCCTGTCTGCTTCTCAAAGTGCTCAGAACTTCTACCACCCACTGCCCACTATCTCATGTAGCCAGTACATGTCCAATTTACTCCTAAAGAGGGACGTCTCTACAAGGTTTTGTCTTCCTACTATCTATTTTAATACATCACTCGCCCTACTAACGCGTTCATGACCACTGAAAATGCCACAAAGTTGACTCCATAATCTTCATTTCTCTGTTGTATTTTTGACCAAACGTGGATGAATGCAGTGTGGAGCGGAAACTCGAGCTTGGACTGAAAAACAACTTCTAAAATTAAATGATATAAAAAAAAAAAGATGTATGTGTGAATATAGCAACCAGAAGATACTATTGAAGCATTAATTTTTATTTATTTTTCTTATCTTTTTATGAATTTAAAGTTAGCTAGACGGTTGAGCAGGTGCCCAGGAGTGAAGGGCGCAGTAAAATAGGAGTTTTCTGTTTTTAGCATGGACTGGTCGTGTCGCGTCTGCCACGGAGGCGCCTGGATAAATGATGTTGTAAAATAAATGTTTCTCATGCTTCAAGATGTCGATGTCTTTGTGTGTTTCTTACGTATTTGTAAGAATGATAATGGGAATATGAGGGGTATGAAGACGTCTTCAGCCCACTTATTGGGTGTCCTAATCCAGCTAAACTAGGCACAAGCCACACAAGTGCTTTACAGGCAAATAAAATGACAAGTCATTGAGTCAATAATTACATTAAAGGTGAAGAGTGCAGATGAAATGCTTTCTATGACTCATGCAATGAATTGTTGAAGTCGAGGCCAGGCTCACATCTTCAGGAAGACTGTCTGTGTAGGCTCTCAGTCGTACAGACGTTGTCCATTTCAAATGAAGGTTGAGTGAAGTGTATGATGACTCAAGGACCTTCATCAGTAAGACCGTTCCAGATTTTAGTTGCATGTTTAGTCGTGGCTCTGGACCAGAAGTGTCAATGTTAAGTTTTGAAAAAAGCTGTGTGTTTGTGTTATGTGTTGCAGCACCTTAGCGTTGTTGATTAGCTTATTTTTTACTAGAACCAATTTTGGTTCAGTTCCGAACAAAGCCGGTGCTGGCCCTTCTGGGGCCCTAAGCAAAAATCCACACAGAGGCCCTACAGTAGCATCCCATGGCTATTCGACGAAGAGCAAATCCCTTTACGGTCAAAAACAGTTCCACTGTGCAGTAGTGCAGGGCAGAAGTGGAACATAGTGACCTCAATTCAGGCCCTGCCCTCTGTGTGAGAACCACTAACCACTAAGCCACTGTGAGACTGGGATTTAGGACGACTACAGTCTATTTCCCAACTTTTTAAAATGGTAAATGGCAAATGATCACATTCTCTCACCTCTGGTCCCTGACCCACAGTTTGGGAACCGCTGATTTAAACTAACTGAAACCTGCACCTGACTGATATTTCTGTCTGACCACTGAGATTTAGCCTGTGAGTCGCCCAAATCGTTTAAAACTGTGCACATTCACAGAACCAAGATGGTTCAAGATGGATTGTGTTTGTAAACTCACAAATACCAACCAGACGACCTCGCCCTGAGGTTTTCTGCATGACACATAACACATTGTTTATGTGCAGTTTTCTGTAAAATGTTTGACCTGCTATTTTGTGTGTTTCTTTTTTTCTTTTCCTTGAGGTAACCTGTCGCAGCTCACATGCATTTTCCTATGACCGTAAGCTCAGATGCCTATGTTTTGAATAAATTATACCAAGTATGACATATAGCATGACAAAACAATCAGGATTTTACTACAAATAATATATGTCATAATATAGATCTTAAATCCTACACTATTTCAAAAATAATGATCTTTGTAAACTTGGCCACATCTAAATGAACTCTCTGATCACTTGTTGATAGACTTTACTTCTGTCATAAATTAAATGTGGTAACGAGGAGACGGCATCAAAATGCTGGGGCCACTGTTAGCGCTTCTGCTGCTGTCCCGGGTTGGCTGTCCGCTGTCGGGGTGAGCAGGGCTGTAACTGTAGAAAGAGCACAAGCTGGCAGGGTCTTAATCTGTCCACATACCAGCCCCCGCCCCCCTGACTTCACATGGTGTGTGTGTGTGTGCGTGTGTGTGTGACCTTCTTAAACCCAGGCATTTCGTCCGGAGGAGGGGTCACAGTGGGTTCACAGAGGTTTCAGATCTCTCTTATTAGGTCCATTTTATTTTAGCAGCCTCAAACTAAAACAGCAGACATTACTTTTGTACCAGCAACATTTCTACCTATTTGTATGTAATGGCCATTCAAAGACTTGAAAATATGTTGCTTTTAAACCTGCAGAAAACAATAGTTAACATTAAAAACAGGGTAAGATTAGGTATGTGTGCACAATAGGGGGCAGCAGAGGAAGAGAAGTGGAGAGTACTGCTTCAGCCTCGCCCTCGTTGGCTGCTCGCGTTTGTGCCACCTCAAAATGCAGTTGATTCCTCGGTCACCATGACTCAATCGCTGGTACAGCAGTGAGTAGGGTTGGGCGATTTTGGAAAAAAATAATGATTATTTGCCCCATATTGACCAATCTCGATTTTTGTTTTGTTTTAATGATAGAAACAATGAATGTGCTCGGCTAACTCTGTTGGGCAGCAGCAAAGGCAAGCTCCACACTTCTAGCCTTACAATACAATGTCCCCATGTCTCCTGCCCCCACACCACCGCACACATCTGCAAAGGAACAAAGTGGAATGTTTGAAGATGGTCAGAAGCAGACAGCGAGAGTTAGAAGGCAAGGAAAGGCAAGTTTATTTGTGGAGCACAATTAATACACAAGGCAATTCGAAGTGCTTCACAGTTGCATAGAACATGGCTTGTGTGCCACGACTTTGTGGAGTTTAGCGCTAACAACTTACGTGTACATGTGTACATGTGTACACAAAGAAATACTAGTAAACAGTGCATTTATAACAGGCGATCAAACTTACAATTCACTGTCAGAAGTCCAGCTCGTCCACTCTTCTTTCAGCTGCTGCCTCTAAATAACCCACATGGTCAAACACAGCAATAGTTTTCCTCTTCAAAGGTAGACTTTTCGTCCACGCGAAATGGTCCACTGACAGCCCCTCATGTGTTTCTGTTTTGCCCATTGAGTTGGAGCGAATTTGGAGCTGATTTTACACTTAAATTCGCCTGATCCTCTCCTCTTGCGTCGCATGCGCTTCCTGTTCGTTTGACCAAGTGATCCCCGGCCTTGATCTGACAGGCGCTGCAGCATTGCGCAGAATTTTTCCAGAATGCGACAGACCACATAGAACAGACCTAGCAGTGAGTCTGAATTTCCAGCCAGTTGGGTCTGTCACGGATTGAGACTCCTCCACAGTCTTCTCTCCAATGATGCGACTGAAGGGGCTGTGAGATGTTGCGTTGTATCTCTCTCTGATAAGCCATCGAAGCTTCGTCAGCAACCCGAATGACCTTCGTTTTGGTCATCAGGCAACCTTCAAAAAGAGGGGTTTGACTTGTTCCATAACCGCCTTTTGCCAATCTTTGCGCTCAAGAACAGCTCGCAGGCCTGTCCAAACACTTACCCTTCAGATGACGGTTATAGAACGTATGATCTGGTTCAGCAACACTCTGCGTCCAAAGAAGAAGATCAGCTGACGACATCAACATCCTTAAGTTATTCCATCAATGGATTTGGGCATATTTCAAGATGACAATGCCAGGATTCATGGGGCTCACATTGTGAAAGAGTGGTTCAGGGAGCATGAGATGGATTGGCCACCACAGAGTCCAGATCTTAGAGAATCTTTGTGGTTGCCTCGCAGAAGCCTTTGCGTAGTGGTCACACTCTCCCATCATCAATGCCAGATCTTGGTGAGAATTAAATGCAACTCTAGATCTTTGGACTTTTGGTTTTCAAAGCTAAAGACGGTCCAACCTGTCACATGTATGTGACTTTCAGTGTCCAAGGCCGTGGGAACCCAGGGTGCTGAAGGCGCTGCAGCACCCCCTGGTGGATAGTTTGTGAACTGCAGGCAATATCAACCCCTTAACTCCCACCTGAACCAAGCACATTTTCTCCAGCTTTACCCCAGTCCAAAAGCTTCTGGAAAAAAGGTGTGAAGATAGCAACAAAACTGAGACCAAAACAAGGATGAAAATGTGAAAAAAAGTGAGAAAACATTGACCAAAATAGTGACAAAAAATGTACAAAAAAATGACAAAAATGGACAAAAAATGGACAAAAAACGGGGAAAAATTTGACGAAAAATTGAGGAAAAAATGGACGAAAAAGTGATTAGAATTTGACAAAAAATGCGAATAATTTGCCGAAAAAGTGACAAAAAATTTACAAAAAATTTACAAAAAATGACAAAAATGGACAAAAATATGCCAAAAAAATGCGAATAATTTGATGAAAAAGTGACAAAAAGGTCACGAAAATTTGACAAAAATGAGACGACTGCCCAACAAAAAAGTGATGAAAAAAAATCTGATGTGAGGAAAAAGATCAATTTAGTTTTTTAGGTCTTTCAAATGAGGTGTTACACTGGCCTACAGGATTTGGGTAAAGCTGAACTGGAGAAAATGCTCTCGGTTCAGGCGGGAGTTAAGAGGTTAATAAATAGGATTTATGCACAGAAAAAGTATTTTGGGGGTATATTTTGTCCCTCAGCACCCATTAACTAAAATATCTTCTCACGGCTCTGATTAAGCCCACTTGGACGAAATGCCTTGAATGTGGTTAGCCCTGTGTGAGTGTCTGTGTGTGCGTAGACTGAAATTTGAACCTTTTAAATCTGGACGCTCTCTCCTCTCTCTCTCCGTCACAGGACCAGTGGGGTAAGAATGGCGAGATGGTTGTGAACAAGCTGGCTGGAGTTTCCAAATGTTCTTTACGGGGAAACGGGTTGCGTGGGAAGCATGTGAGGAAGCGTACAAGGAAACAAGGAGGTAACTAGGGTCCGGATGAAATGAATGAACTTATGGCACTTTTGTGATTCAGATTCAGATTCTGTCTAATGCGTTTTTGATGGCTGTCCCATGAAGAAAAGAGTTTTATGCAAACCTGTGAATGGATTTCGCCCCGTGTTGTTGTTTCTGAGCTTTTGAACGGGCCGTGTTTTTGAAATAGACCCGCGCCGCTGAAGACAGCTCTTACCTAAGCAGACAGCTGAGTCCTGGATCCGCTGGAGGGAGTTTCCACATCGGACCTTCAGATCTCGTCAACAACTCTGCAGGACTTACTCAGCAATTCAACGCACCTCACCTCATGACGAATGGATTTCAAATATGGGCTTAACTTTTGTGTCGTGAGAGATATTCTGCAAGTTTGACGGACCCTGGGAGATTGTTTTTCATTCATTTTTTGTTTTCTATTTTTGGAAAGTTGCAGTAACTTTCAGATTTTGTGAAAAGGGAAAAACGTGCCAGAAGAAGCAAAAACTGTCATTTGAAATAATTTTTGAAAAGGATAGAAAGGATTATTGGTGCAATAAGGTGAGTTTTCATTTTAAAATGTTACATTTTAATCCCAGATTGTGTCTCGAAATTGACATTCAGTTCATATTGGCTATTTTAAACACATCCAGGAGTATTAACATTTGAGGGAATTGCCCCGAGCTATGAACTTTAGATTAATTTCTAATTATTGAACTGTGACCTTGTCTTCTACATTCACAGTACAGCTGTTATAGAACATATCGTGTTGAAGCTGTTTAGTAAATGACCACAATAACACAGTAATCACAACATTGAAGTCAGTTATAGAATATCACCCTATTTTATCCTATTGCACTGCCCTACATGCTGCAATAAATGCCTTTGTGTTGGTATGGATTCTTCTCTGGTGACCCAATACAATTATATATTACTCAATGGTACCTGTGCTGTTTTTGCCTGTGCTAAATGACCATCACAGCCTCGTTTTAAGGTTGAGCATAGATTTTCCAAGACTGTATTGCTTAAAGCGTTGGCATATGCACTTAAGCCACATCTCATTCTTCATCTATGGGTTTAAAGTGACATCAGCCCAACCTTTGCAACGTCAACTTCTCTGGGAAGTCTGTCGTCAAGGTCCAGAAGTCTTTATGGTGAAGTTTGACTATTCTTCCACAAGCACATTCGTCAGGTCACAGTCTGTTGGAGATAAAGGCCTATTGGGTCGAGGCTCGAAGTTTATACACACTAAACTCTCTTATCTATGTGTCTGATGGACAGTCATGTTTTAACAGGCAGGGAATGCCCCCTTCCTTTTCCAAAATGACTGTCCACACTGTCATATTGTTCTGCTAAACTGAACAAAGTTCTGTTATGGAAAAAATGGTGCATGGAATTGGTCCAAATCTCTTTGAAGTTCCTTTCACTGGAATAAGATTAGCTTGTGGAGAATAACCCCACATTGTAATCACCAGTCCACCAAACCTCTCCTGGCCACCGTCAAATCATGGTTCACCACTCCAGAGAACATGTCTCCACTGCTCTAGAGTCCAGTTTTACACCGCTGCATCCAACACTTTGCACTTGCACTTGGTGATGTTTGGCTTGGATGCAGCTGCTCAGATATGGAAACCTCTCGAGACGCCAATCTGAAGGCCATATCAGGTTTGCAGGTTTGTAGAGATTGACCCTGCAGACAGTTGATGACCACAACATAATAATGACATGGGGATGAATGTGGTGTAGGAGAAGTTCCAGAACCCATGTTGTCTTTCTCTTCGTGGCAGGTGTGTTGGTGCAAGTTGAAACCCAATCGGAACCATGTCTCTGTCTGCGGACCTGAGCTGCCTTCAGTCCGGGGCAGGAGCAGAGAGGGAGGCGGCTCTGGCCTCTCTGGAGAAGCAGCTCATCTGCCCCATCTGCCTGGAGATCTTCAACAAGCCTGTGGTCATCCTGCCCTGCCAGCACAACCTCTGCCGCAGGTGTGCCAACGAGCTCTACCAGGTGCGGCACAAGCTTTTACAGGGCTTTCGATTTTGTCCACGATTGACAATTTGTTTCTCAAGATGCACATATCTGAGCCGGCTCCTACAAATGTGTACATTTTGTTAGCCAAATCTTTCGGACCCGTTTAAACCCCATGCAAATGAATAGGGGAGCCAGGTGCAATGCTAAAGTATGGCGAGGTTAAGGCTAAAACTAGCTTCATTGTGAGCGCTTGATGCCTGAGTCAGATTATCTCTAAAGTCGCAGTCAATTTAGTTCTGGATCTATTTTAAATCACAGTTGTTGGACTTGTGTATGACGCATTTTCTAATACCCAAATGCCACTCACGAGTTGTGCCTAAAGGACAGGGCTCCATCCTCTGCCCCTCCTGCCCCACGACATCCCCCCCAGTGGATTATCCTGTGTCTAAACTGGGCGCGGGGCACGTCCCACTGTTATGATGATGACCGTGACAATCACCTCTGTGACCTATTTTTACTGCTATATTGTTCTCGGGGGAGTTGAGGCAGATCGGCAAAAATGTTCACTTTATTTACACTCGAGTGACTTAACTTGAAAATGATTACTCATGTCAAATGGCAGTAAAAATATCCATTGAAATAATTAGATAAGAGTTACAAGCATTTAGTGGCGATGTTACTTCTTAATCAATTAATATCGGCCTAAAAGTCTCATTTTAGACACTGGTAAGTAGAAAAAAAATACAAATTTTTAGAGATCTCTTTGGCTGTAGATTACGGGTTTAAATATTTGGAAAAATGTATTGCAGGTTTCTTTCATTTAAAGGAACAGACCACCGTTTTTCCATACTGAGATATGTTCTTACCTGAGCTTAGACGAGTTGATGTGTACCTGTCTGGTCTTTGTGCCCGTGGAAGAGCTTGGTCGCTTCCAACTTCACCCCCGTTTGGAGCTATAGGAATACACTGGGAGAGGCCAAATGCAAACAACATCTTTGGTCTTTGTGCGTGACTTTTAGATATGTTGAAAGTTAGAAAAAAAATCCTGTGATATTTTGAATTTCATTGCTCTTTAAGTGATTTTCCACTGGTCTTCCTCACAGCCGAAGCGTGTGGAGTAGATGAGCCGTCGCATCTGCGTTGGAGGTATTTGCGTTTGCATGTGCGAACCGAAAGCTAATAGTCCCTTCAGTTCAACGGCCACGACCTGTGTGACCTTTTGTGTTACACTGTGTCATGTCTGGTCACTGCAGTGTCGACTCAGTGGCCATTTATATCAAGGCTAAGTCAGCAAAATAATACTGTACCGCCTTATTTCATCATCACTCTTTCTGACACGTAATAATCCATGGTTGCCTTTAAAACTAAGGTAGCGGATTACGTTTTGTTTTGATGATGTCAGAATATTAGCTGGTGAGCATCTTTAAATCTCCAAATTTGAACCTGATTAGATTTTAACTATTGGCTCTGCATTTTACCTTTTGAATTCAAATCTTTTCTTCTGTCGATCAAGCCATTTGTATTGATTGTTTTGGGGTTTTATTTGACTAAAGTGAATTTGTGATTTACGATGTGACCTGTTTTGTCCGTACTAACTTCCAAGAGAAAAAAAAGTATTTATCTACTCAAGTCTTGAAGCTCACACCAACTACTTCATTAATTATGCTATGAATCTAAATGTTGTCAGTACTTTTGCATGTAATATATTCCTGCCCTATGGCCGACAGAACTGCGGTTTACGTGCATTTATTTAGTGCGAACAGTGGTTCAGGTGTTTTGTCCCTCCTCAGCTCCTGTAGGACGTCCCGCTCTGGTCCTTCTCCGGCCCGGCAGCAACTGAGGCAATTACACCTCACTATTTCAGGACAGTTACTCCACAACCTGCCAGTGTCTCTCTCTGCAGCTCTGCGGAGCTTCTCAGGGGAGAGTTCACAAATAAGAGTGGATGGAAATGTCTATGCTATACCTGATTGTATAAATCTGTCGAGTTTTTTTTATAAGGGATTTTTATTAATTGTTTTGTGTTGTTGAGCAATAGGCATGTTTCTGGCTAACTTCCTGTTAAACATTTGTTAGGATTGACTTAACGTTGGCCTTTAGCTTCAATGCTTAACAATTACTGTTATAAAGACAAAAGTCTCCTCCAGTGAAGTATTTACATCTTGAGTTATTTTTTTTAAAGCAGTACTAAGTAACTCTTGTCCCTAGAGGCCATAAGCGCAACTGCAGGTGGCGTAGCAAGTTGCTCCAAATTTGTTAACCTATTATTGTCCGTGAGAGTAAATTCTACGCTGACAGAAAAGACGAAGGGAGAGAGGGATATTGTTCATCCAATTACACAATGGAGATCATTCTTTTCACTCAAACTTGGCTGTAAATACTGTTTAAGTGGTGCTAGCCCACAGTTAGCTTTGCCCGTTAGCCTGTTAGCTTCTTCCTCGTGATTCTATTAGTGTGTATTGGTTGCTCCGGTCCGATGGCAGTCAAGTTGCAATTGTGGTTTTCTGGCCAGAGACACCAGGGGGAGATGAAAGACCCCCCATCATCCCATTAACACTTGTATTACCTCCAGAGGGACTACGGAAAGGATTTATTAAGGTAAACAAGTTACTTAGTACTGCTTTAACATGTTGGAAGTGATTAGCTGCTTGCTTTCTGTCACTTAGGGTACTGTTTAGGGTACTTATTTTAACCAAATGCGGTTAACTCTCCGTAGGAATAAAACCCATAGATCTAAATACCAGAGATCAGTGGATCCATTCTGTCCCATTCATGATAATGATCCCGAGTGGTCGGTGAAATTAACATGGCCTCCTCCTACGAAGCCTGTCCCTTAAAAGGGCAAAAAGGCAGGAAGCTCCGCCCTCACGGGGTGGGCGGACCGGCTATGAGCCTCCACAGCAGTACAAAAGTCCAAAATTACATTAGAATCCTGTTTCCAAAGTGTCTTTTGGAGTCGCCCCTGGCCACTAGGGGGTGGTAGTACAGCAATGTCAGCTCTCCACCATGAGGACCATACAGAAGCGCTTTCCTCGCCCATTGAATAAAACGCAGACAGGAATCCGTGGTTCTCTTATAGGACATTAGTATGACATTTAATATAACACAGACTGAAAGAAGAACTACTTCATGAATCACCTGCATTTCTAAAATTGTGGCTTTCCGGTTTTATCAGAATGTGACTTAAGTTCATCTGTTAGCTTGACTAGTTGTTGGTCAAAAAGAAAATGAACATGTTGAGATTTCGAAGAGTGCCGATATTAGCCACATACAATTGATATAGCATCGTTTGTGTTGATATGTTCCGTGTTTTCCTTTCCCCAATTAATTTACTCTCTTAACTGAGCACATTTTCTCCAGTTCGACCTTACCCAAATCTTAAAGATTCTTGAACCCCCCTTGTCAAAATAGCGACAAAAACAAGACATAAATGTGGATGAAAATGCAGCAAAAAAGCGACAAAAAAAGCAACAAAGCAGGCGAAAAAAAAGTGATGAAAAGGCCACTGGCTCACAACAAGGAAGAAGCTTTGTCCCCATAGTGTTTTCGAGTAAGTACAATAAGACTGAGCAATTTCTACTTTTATTGGTCATTTTTGACCAGGAGTGTCTGCACTTTTACTCAAGTAACGAAATCAAGTACTTTAACAACCGCAGCTTGATATTCATAACGTCTTGGGTCTGTTTATGTCTGAGTTCATTTCCATCCGATGCTCATGAGGAAAGCCTGCGCTACATCATTTAGGAATAGTGATTACCTTTCCTTGTCTGGCCTCTGCTCTGGCTGTGGTGGTTGTTGCTTCTGTTCTCCTCAGATGGGGATGTATTCTAAATATATCTCATTTTGGCACCGTTTTAATCCATGTGGAATATACACTTTTGGGTTGTCTGTAAATACTCTGCCTCCCCCCTGCTCGTTCCTGACCTCTCCGAGCTTCTTATGACCTCACTAAGGGAGCATTTTACACATTCTTCCTCGGTCACTGATCATTAAACATCAGAAAGCAGCTGCTGAGCGCTGAAAACAGACTGGGACATGATGGTCTTGATGTTGCAGTATTTACAAAAGGAATAATGCCCCCCTGGTAAACATAAACAGAATACAGTGTGAAATGTTTTCTTGTTTTCAATGTAATCATTTTGTTTATATATGTAAACTAATATTCTGCTAACATTGGACAAAAGAAACAATTTTAATGGGGAAAAGAAAGTGAATTCATGTGAGATTATTGTTATACTACATCTTACGGTATAAGGTTACACATGGGAACATATTTTGAAATAACCCGGAAAAGGCTTTGTGAAACTAAAGTGTTACTATCCAAAGCCCCAAACTCCCAGTGTTAAGTCAAGCCCAGCTCTCAAAGTTTGCCTTTTTGACTAAGTCTTCTGCAGGAGAAATGAAACATTGATTGAAATAAATTAAATGACTAAATCCCACTCCCTTTGTCTCCAGCCGTCCCTGTTCCAGGCGAGGAGTGGGCGTTTCCGCTGCCCGTCCTGCAGACACGAGGTGGTGCTGGACAGACATGGGGTGTACGGGCTGCAGAGGAACCTTCTGGTGGAGAACATCATCGACGTGTATAAGCAGGAGGTCTGCAAGAGCATCAGCATCAGGTGAGTACTTTCTTCAGATAAATCTTACTGTATCGCAATATCCTAATATCGTCATGCAAAATAACTGTTCTACGCTGTGGTGAATAAGAATTCTGTCCTGGCAATGTCTTAATGTCAGGCCTAAAATTCAGCTTTTTTATTAATTCTTTATTAATCAAAGTATTGCAACTTCTTTTATGAATATTTACCGTATCGCAATATACATTTTATCTGCCCCAGTGTATCGGGATCATAGACTGTAAAATAGCGATGGACTAAGTGAAGGGGTAGCGTTCAGCGCAGGCTAACTGAAGCTCGTTCATGCTAGCAATTTGGCTGGGTTTTTGGAGCCAGCTCCTGCGTTCAAAACCGTAAAAAATTAGGACAATGATGCGAGTGTTAAGACATACACGGGGAGATAAAGATTACAAGTCTTGTTCAATAATGACTTAAAGACAGGCAAAAACGTTTCAATGGAAAGTTACAAAGGAAGGAACTCCTGGAGCCGCCCTCATTTCTTATTAGGCTTCACCAGCCAATAGCTAAGATGTAAACGTAGACTGTCCACGTTTTTCACAGTCTATGATTGTGATATGTATTGCCCAGACCCAGTTTTTTTTTCTCTTTTAATTCAGAAGTAAATAAACATTATATTACTTCTAGCACCAATAAATAATATGACCTGAGCCCAGAAAGCCTTGGTTCAAAAGCGTCGTACTTGTGCATTTTTTCCTTCATAATGACAACCACTGTATTTATTCCAGTAATTATTTGTAGCATCATTCATTTGGCTTTTTACCAAAACGTATGATCAAGACATGTTCTGATATTGCACATCCTGTCGCTCAATAAATAATTCTCATCTCTCCCCCACAGCAGCCCCCCCGCTCCTCCCCCACCGCTGCCTCCCCCTGAACTGTCCCAGGCCACGTGTGTGGACCACGAGGGGGAGAAGGTCAACATCTACTGCCTGAGCTGCCGCGTGCCCACCTGCTCTCTGTGCAAGGTGTTCGGGGCGCACCAGTCCTGCAAGGTGGCGCCACTGGCCGATGTTTACCAGCAACAGAAGGTGGGGATGGGACACCTGACCGGGATGCTGGATATTTTATGTATCATTCCTTAAGACTATGTTTTTGCCCCAGGACGAGTTGAAAGAAGGGCTGAGCGCTTTGGCCGAACACGGGACCAAGATTCAGGAAATGATCGATGAGCTCAACCAGATGTGCAGCGACTTAGAGGTGAGCAAAGTTCCATTTGATAAATATGGAAACCAGAGCTGTCGTAGTGTCACGATTGTCCAAGTCCAAGTTGTTACTAAAAATGCTACTATTATATATTTGATGAATACACTGCCTGAGCAAACTGTTCTGATCTGGGGACAGTTCCCCGCCCTACTCAGGTAAGACTATACTTCTAACCACGTACTATTGCTGAAGAGAAAGTAACTAATAGTAACTAGAGTTCTTTGAATGTTAACCACCCCTAGATGTAAAAATCTGCCGACCCCTCACATCACCGCTTTGTCTTCTCTTACACAGGAAGCGTACAAGGTGCAGAAGCAGACCGTCAGTGACAAGTTTGACAACGTTAAATCTATTCTGGAGGAGAGACGCAAGGTAAACTATCCAATTTCCTAAACGAACTAAACCAAAATGTTTATATCCAGTTTTTCCCGGTTACTGTGGCTCTAGTCGCTGACGGAGGTGATGAGTGCAGAGGAGGAGCAGAAGACTGGCCGGGCCAAAGCTCTGGTGCGATGTTACGGAGACACTCTCACAACCAACACCAAACTGCTGGAGAGGGCCCAGAGCATCGTGGAGGACCCTGACTCTGTGGCTTTTGTCCAGGTACTACACCCTACACTGTAAACCCCAACAGTCATACAAACTCAGCATTTTTTGAGGCACCTTAAAGGGATATTTCAGGATTTTTAACATATAGCCTCATTTCCAAGTTATCCAGAGTGTTGCTGATTTCTGGAGATTTTTTTTTTTTTTAAATTCATGCAGTCCTTATATGAAGAGTTCAATGGCGCTAGGCTAGTGCTAGGCTAGCAAATTTCTACGGTAACAGCTAGCCTGCTTTAAAAACAGACTGACCCGCTCCACAGTGCACCTGAGGCAAATCACTTATAACACCAGACTAACCATATAAATGTCTGTCGATTTTAACCATTTTGCATCAAAAGAACTTATATTTGAGCAGCAGCAGCAGCTTCATGGTTGTATAAGCTCATGTGATGCAAGGTCAGCTATTTTCCAAAAATTACTTTAGCGACTCAAACATTCATATTGTTAGTCTAGCGTTAAAAGTGATTTGCCTCAGCACTGTTGGCTAGCTGCTACCGTAGAAATGCGCTAGCCTTGCACTAGCTTAGCACCAGCCTAGCACCACAAAACTCTTCAAATATATGGACTGCATGAATTAAAAAAAATATCTCCAGAAATCAACAGCGCTCTGGATAACTAGGAAATGAGGCCCTATGTCAAACAGACAATTCGTTGACTGAATATTAATCTTTTGAGTACAAAATGGGATTAATTGAGATTTAGGTTGAATACAGTCTGCTAAACCATAAAATTTTAGGTTGAAATCGACTGGAAAAAGTTAATGTAATGAGTGTGAAAACTAGAATTGTAAGTTCAAGTTGTCAAAAAAGTAATATGTGATGTAGTAGTGTGAAGTCTACTAAGCTACGTTGGATGAGTCCAGTGAACTTGTAATTATGTGTTGGATATAAACATTTTAAAACATTAACTAAAAATGTAGGTCGTAGCAAAGTTTTTTGAGTTTGCTGAACTTGTTCGGGTTTACAGTACACAATATGACATGTCTGGAACTCATTACTTTGACATAATCTTTTCATTTGGCCCGTCGCCCAATCAGAGCTCCAAAGAACTCATAGAAAAGTGAGTACCAACAACATTCTTCAATCCAAACCCCAATCCTCCTCCACACGTGCCTGCACTGTCTGCTGTTGCAGGTTGGTCGCGGCGAACGCCTCGTGCCCCACAGAGACACTGGACCCAGACGACGAGAACCTGAGCCATTACAAATATAACTTCAGCCCACAGTACAGAGCCCTGATGAGCCTCCAGTTCCCCAGAGGTAACCACTGGTCAACGTTTATGTCAGTAGCAGTCGCAATAAGCAGTAGAAACGACTTTGACTTTATACATTGAAGCCACACCGCGTAACATTTCACCCAATAAACAATCAAATGCAAGCATTTATTTAATGACAGATAGCCCCCAGTGCATGGGTCAGCCAGGAGCAGTCTACTGTACACTTGGTGAATTCTTCTCTTTGTCTATGCTGTTCACAATTAATTATAACTTCAAATGGATCTGTTCAGTTGAGGAGGACGTCCCAGAGGAGCCTGAGTCCGAACCTGAGACAGAAGACCCAGAAGACACACAGGACGTGGAAGACACACAGGACGTGGAAGACACACAGGACATAAAAGACACAGCACCCGTCCAGTACATCGAGCCCCCTTCACAAACTGTAAAAGACAGTCCCAGTCTGATCGTCCCACCTGAGCCTGTCCTGGTACGGGACAGAGACGGGGATAATGAGGAGCGTCCCCGGCTGCAGCAGGACACGGCGGACAGGGGGGACAGCAAGTGCACAGAGCTGAGACACAGAGGAGCGGGACAGGCTCAAACACAGAGAGAGGAGAGTGTCCCCGTGTCTCCTACTGTGAAGGAGGAGGGCATGACCACACTGCAGGTATGGACACCTACGTATTTACGCAGGATTACACCCCGTCTGACCGTACATACAGTACATATCTGCTGAACTTTGCAACAACAAAAAAGCTTACTTGAGTTAATGACTAAAGCTTCTCTATCCCTGGGCTTTGACACATGAATGTTTAACACCGGCTTTGTGTTGGGGCTGAAAAGACCTCCTGAATGTCCGAGATTGCCTGATGACTGATTTTAAACATAATCAGTGCACTGTCGTATCAATGCAGGTTTATTGGTTGAACACAATACATGAGGCAGCTCAAAGTACTTCACAGTTACATGAACGTTACATTACAAGACGGCAGATCAAATCAAGCCTTAAAACATAAATATAATCATTAATTACATTAAAAGTGAAGAGTGTTGATAAAAACAACAGCCTGGACATCAACATTATCAGAGAAGCGGTCGGTCACATATCGTTAGGAACTCTGTTCCAGATTCTAGAATACTGTTAAACATTTAGGGCCCAATCTTGTGTTTCAAAAGTAGGAGTGCACTTTGTGATCTTGCCACTCCAGACTTAGCGCATTTAAGTGGGAAGCACATGGGGTGGGGACACACTTTTTCTTACAAACAAGACGGGAAAGTGCGAGGAAGAGGGGTTGTGGGGGAGGGGGAATGTGCAAAATGTGCTTTTGTTTTGTTTCGAGTTTACAACATGAACATTGTTAAGGTCACAGTGGGGTAAATAGAGTTCTTAGTTTGACCTGTGGGAGCCTAAGGCTTAAGGAAGAACACAAGGCAGCGCGATGTAAACGAGGAAGTGAATGTCAGCGGTGCTCCCGTCAGAACAGTCACCTCTTCTTGTGACACCCTCTCGCAACTGGCGAAGGCACATAGCGCATAGCCCCACGGCCTCCGCCACTCGGAAAATCTAAATTCGCTAGAAGCCTGCGCACCCTGTGCGCCAGACACAAGATCTGACTCTGGGACCAGTAGGAGACCACTCCCTGAGGTTCTCACTATGTTTAGTCCTGACTATGGGACTAGTAGGAGATCATTCCCTGAGGTTCTCACTATGTTTAGTCCTGACTATGGGACTAGTAGGAGATCATTCCCTGAGGTTCTCAGAGCTGAGATGGCTCATGTCACAGATGTACTTTGGTGCTAGAACGTGAAAGGACTTGTACACAAGCAGAGTGACAGGAAGCCAGTGCAGAGACCTGAGCACTGGACTAATATGGTCGTATTTCCTGGTTCAGGTCAGAACTGGTGCAGTAATGTTCTGGATGTACTGCAGATGTTTAACAGTGAGCAGCTGTTAAAGCTGCTGATGTTATTGATTTAATGTGGCTGTTTAAGATCAGGTCTGAGTCCTCCTCTGGTGGAGCTTCAGTCATTAACATAGCCTTGAGGAAGCTGTTCAGATAAGCATCGGATTGACCTGACTTTAAAATCGCGTAAATTGTGTATCTACCTGGTTGTCTTGGGATTTCTGTTTGTTTGAACTAGTTTATTTGTATAATACCTCCTAGTCCATTTACTCAATGTTGCTACAATAGGTGGCGTCCATGTTCTAGAATTCTATTTCAGTCGGAGCAGGTGCCAATACAGCTCTACGGGAGAGAAACAGATTTTGAAAGAAATTTCTGAAAAGAAAATGTCCAAATGTTTTCCCTGATTTGACAGTGATTGGATTCACAAACCTGCCACATTATTCTTATGGCTGAAAGTCCTTTCTACTGACCAACATCACACACATTATTATTGTCAACACTTTTGGACGCCTTTATGAGGAAATAATTAGACCATAGCTCATATGTGCTTTGAACTTTGTGACAGTTTTTGTTTCATGTGAATTGGCCCAGGAATTACAGAGAGATTAGCGATAAATAAGACTAGAAATCTGCACGACAGTTACCATAGATACCACCATGGACTTTTCTGCTGCTCCGCCTCAATTCTAAACTATAGGCTCTTTAGAAAACTGTGAACGCAGCCTATTAAGTGACCAAACTATAATTTTTAGATTGACTTTAACCAAATTAGATTTTTTAAATAACTCTTGTGAGAGTTGAAAACCGATGACACATTTTGTAAGTGAAAGAGAAAGTTTGTCGATGCTGCTTTGGTGTTTATATGTGTTTACTCAATCATTTCAAGGCAAATGAGGCAGGGTCTGAAGAATGTGAAGCGATGCCACTCCCAGAAGATGGAAAAGTTGGAAAAACATCGACAGATGAGGAGACTGGCACTCTTCTCTATCCGGGATGGTGCAAGCAAAGCAACTGGGGAAGAGTCAGTCCCGCTAATGGAGATTCCGCGGAAGACATTGATAGTCAACAAACAATCTTAAAACCAAACGGAGAGAGTGTCCAACTTACAACGGAAGCGGTTTGTCCTTTGTTGGATTGTCGGAATGTGCTAGATCAAACTCTCTCAGAAAGTACACCACAATCGTCTCATCTCGACAAAGCGCTCGCAATTGAACGGAGAGTCGAAGAAAGTCGAGATGTCGCGAGTCTACTGAGTGCTGCAAGTGCGAAACCTGAGGATGAAAACGGTCAAGACGGAAATGCTCAAGCCAATCCGATTAACGTAGCAAAAGAGGAAAGAGAATCTGGTGTTGAAAACGCGGCGTTCGACATCATCGCTGAAGACGTCGTAGAAGGAAACACGCGGAATCCAAATGACGACATCTCAAGTTGCGGCGATGATGGTGAAGAGTTGAGTGGCACGGTTCCGGTGACAGGAACTCGAGGCGAAAACGTAACAGAGTATGTGAGTTTACCGAGTGCTACGAGTGCGAAACCTGAGGACGAGAGTGATCAAGACGGAAATGCTCAAGTTAATGCGATAAACGTCGCAGAGGAGGAAAGACAATCTGGTGTTGAAAACGCGGCGTTCGTCGTTGCCACTGAAGACGTTGCAGAAGCAAATGGGCGAAATCCAAATGACGACATCTCAAGTTGCGGCGATGATGGTGAAGAGTTGAGTGGCACGGTGCCGGTGATAGGAATCGGAGGCGACAGCGAAGAATTTGCTGAAGAAAGCATACCAGAGGATGCTACGGGCGACGCTGAAGATGCTGTAGGAAACCAAGAAGAGGCGCTAGAGAGCACGGCGACTGAAAGGGCGGGAGGCGTCGCGGTACAGGTTGGTTTTTTTAAGAATTTCTCCTTGTGCCACCTGCCGTTGCCATGGCTTCACCTCCAAATGCCCGCCATCTTGTTCTTCTCTTGGCTATCTTCACGTAAATGTAATGTATGTCACTGCGGCATCAAACGGCTTTGTATCCACGCTTTTTATATATCTGTTGTCTTCCATTGCTGTTTTTTTTTTTTACTGCATTTTTATACAATTCTTGTTGATTATGCGAACAATAGTGTTTGAAAACATGTCTGAGAAGTTGAAGGTTTAAGGCCAGTAGTTGAATAAGTTTGGACCATAGCGAACTGTTTAGAATTCACCCACTTCCTCTTTTATTGTTTGTATATATTAGATTTACTCTTTGCTCTATTCTGACCTTTAAAGTCTTGCTATGCTTCCACCAGCTGAAAAAAGGGACAAGAAGGAAAACATACTAAATTATACTTTTACTGTAGATTTCGGGACAACTTGGACAGTAGTTTTCTCCCGTCACTCTTGCTTTCTGTTTCAAACCAGTCTGAATCTCCGCATCTGGGACTCCGCTCACAGCAATTCATTTACTTCGATAAACTCGGTGTGGATTTAATCACGGATGCAGATTTGAAGCAGTCATTCGAATGTGAAAGAAGAAGAAAAACTTCTCCCACTGTTATTAGCAGAGTGTGGTGTAGTCTGGAGCTTCGCCTGTTGATTTGGCTGAAGATGGCGCAGTTTCTTCGGTGTGATTTGTGTTAGAATGCGCCAGACGTTTGGAGAATTCTAGATAATAACTAGCACGTAAAGTGGTCTCAGAATAGGTAATTTAGCCACCCTTGCCACTTAAGCTGGATTTACATAGGTGGTAGCGACAGGAAGGGCATGTGACATTTAAAAAAAAGGAATAAAATTAAAATTCCCAAATCACCATGCTCTTTGCTTTGACAATCCACACCGTTAAAGGAAGGAGCAGAGCCGTGGGATGATATTTTAGTTAGGGGGCGCTGAGGGACAAAATTTACCCCCAAAATACTTTTTCTGTGCATAAATACTATTTATTAACCTCTTAACTCCCGCCTGAACCGAGAGCATTTTCTCCAGTTCAGCTTTACCCAAATCCTGTAGGCCAGTGCAACACCTCAGTTGAAAGACCTACAAAACTAAATTGATCTTTTTCCTCACATCAGATTTTTTTTCATCACTTTTTTTGTTGGGCAGTCATCTCTTTTTTGTCAAAAATTTTTGTCACTTTTTCGTCCACTTTTTCGGTCAAATTCGTATCACTTTTTCGTCCATTTTTTCCTCAATTTTTCGTCAAATTTTTCTCACTTTTTTGTCATTTTTCGGGTCAATTTTTGTCATTTTTTGTAAATTTTTTATCACTTTTTCGTCAATGTTTTCTCCCTTTTTTCACATTTTCATCCTTGTTTTCGTCTCAGTTTTGTTGCTATTTCCACACATTTTTTCCAGAAGCTTTTGGACTGGGGTAAAGCTGGAGAAAATGTGCTCGGTTCAGGTGGGAGTTAAGGGGTTAATATTGCCTGCAGTTCACAAACTATCCACCAGGGGGTGCTGCAGCGCCCTCAGCACCCTGGGTTCCCACGGCCTTGGGAAGGAGCTGCACAAAAATCTCTCTTGAACTGCTTAGCCATAATGAATTTTTCTCTTCCATTGTTTTCATGTTGTCCACCGTGGCCTCACCGTCCCTGTCCCTGCTCTCTCTGTCCTCTGTCCCCCGTGTCTCTCTCATGTGTGCGTGTCCCTCCAGGCGGTCACGCTCCTCTTCTACCTGTTGGCCTTCCTGGTCATCCTGCAGAGGTTCTGGGTCTACATCGGCCGATACATTCTCATATAGTCCCATCACAGGAGCTGTCCACTGTCACTGCTGCATGTCCAGGTACACCGCGCTGCCTGCTGCACACTTGGCTTTGGCCTTTGATAGAGAATGTTATTCAGTTATTCAGCATGACTGTGTGTGCGCGTGGCTCTGCTGACACCTTGTGGTCGCATGCGGAGATTCACACATTCAAGATCGTGACACTGTAAAATGTGAACTATTGTTTCAACACCAAAAAATAATCATTCCAAGGGTTGCCAAGAAATGTTTACATTGAACCGATCACAAGTTTTCATTGTAGTCGATTTGAAGTTGTTAATTGAATTAATAGCTCTGAGTCATCGCAATATGAGAATTTTAATTCAGTTAATCTCCTGAAACAATTCAATTAATTTGGATTCACAGGTTGACATAACAATCACATTAGGCACTCAAATCGCTCTACATCAAAGAACTACCATGGAAGTAGAAAAGCGCTATGTATTTTTAAAACAATCACAGGAAAGACTTCTATAAATCTATATTAACAAATTTGGTTAAATGCTGATGATAGTTGTTATAAATGATGTTTTTCACTTCAGACAACTAGTCATGTCAACCTAAGAATCCAAATGAACTGAGGCCGGGTTAGTTCTCTTTGTGATGATTCATAGTGGTGGGTTTAATGAATCAACTTCAAATCGACTACAATGTAAACATGTAATTGATTTTTCCTCAGCCCTTGGAATTGTTGTTTTTTAGTTGAAACAATAGTTTACATTTTACAGTGTATCTTCTGAATAGGTGCAGCACTACTTTGCTGCATACCTTGACAGTTTCGACTGCTTCTGCGGCCTTCTGGTCAGTGTCTGGTCAGCTGATTTCAACAGTTTTGGCTCTGTCTTCCTGCTTGTAGTAGCAGGCTGACAGCGCCATCTGCAGTACAACTCCTTCAGAATCGTAGCTCGGGTGCACTGTCTGGGGTGCGCACTTCAGGATCTAGACGACTTCTCTGATCCAAAAGCGGTATTTGTTGCTCTCTGTGTCTATGACATTTTATCTTTATTTGAAAAGAGACTGTGCACAATAATCAACATTATACAATGTAAATGGGCCCAAGTTAGCATTTTATCGGCCCCTTTGTCAAAGCCAGCCTAAAAATTATAGAATTAAACTCACAACAATTTACAAAACACAATACAGATACATAGAAAAGGGAAGTACTTAAAACAAGAAAAGTATACATTTTTGATATAACTAGTGCTCACAAGTCTGCGTCTCCACGAGTCACTTTTCTAGTATTCTTTTCAAATGAATAGAATGAGGGAGACTCTCGAATTGCTCGAATTGTTCCACTGGCTTTATAAGAAAAGTCCAAATGCAGTTTTTCTAAGGGGGAGGATGCCGTCACCCCTCACTGCCCCTAGTTACTCTGGCTGCACTTAATCTGAAGTTTACAAACTCGCTACACTATAAGGGAGCAGAGCCATGAGCATTATTCCGGTCCAGGAGGTGCTTCTCCCTGGTCTGACCATATCAGACCAGTGCAAGACACAGACACATCGGGTGACACTTCTGAGGAAGGCTGCAGAAGCAGTCGAAACTGTCAAGGTTTGAAATCAACCCAAAGGTCTGGCCATAAGAACATTACATCAAGTGACCTATTTGGCCTGTAGTCTAAATATATTCTTTCTACTACTTGGCCTGGCATGTCAGAGTCTTCTCCTCTATTTATTCTAAACTGTAGACTTTCTTTTGAAAGAACATATTTTGAATATAATTAAAGTTTATGTCTGATTGCTTGAATTATGCTTCTAAGAAATTAGACTGACTTGCCGAGAGGCCTTCCTCACTCAATAATACTGCTTGTTCATTGTATTTATGCTTTTTAGATACTAAAAGTGCAATAACAAACTGGCACGGTTACTACTATTACTATACTGTTGTTACTATTGGTCATTACAACAATCCTTTTTGGTTGCCTGTTTTTAAAATGTTTACAGGGTGATGGCCAAAGGACTTGGTTTCTTTACATTTAGTATCAATACAGATAGCTTACTACTGGTCAAATATTACTCGAATACACGCCAAAGTTGCTCAGACAATTTAAAAGTGAAAGTACTGGATGTATTTGCTGTAAAAGTCAAAAGTACAAATCTGTTTAAAAACAACCTACAACATGAAGATCACAGCCAACTTTACCACCTGTACGGCAACTCGGCGGGGGACAAACCTTCATCCGTGTTGTTGTGAGACAGTGGCATTTGGCAGCGCACCTGCATAGCGCCACCTACTGTTCCGGAGTCATAAGGCTAAATTTACCATAGAGATTTGATAGTAATGTAGTAGAAAGTATCATCATTTCTCTTTCAAATGCAGTGGAGAAAAAGTAGAAAGTTCTCAACCAAAGCACTACTCAAGTAAAGTACAGAGCCTTAAAAAACTCTCATTAAGTACATTGCTTGAGTAAATGAACTTACTAACCACCTCTGGGCCATAATCCTGTTTGTGTCCGCTCTCCAGACTCCGACAGAGCCCACTCCTCTGTCCCCCTTCTGTGTGAGTGAAGCTCCTCGCCGTCCAAGCTTCCACTTCTCCTGGCTCAACCCTCTGCACAAGAACCAGTGAACCAGAGGAGCGCACTGGAGGACGTCCTGCTCAAGAGACACACCCAGTTCATGCGGACTTTAAGGAAACGGGACATGAGGATTTTTGGTGTGGCGTCTTCATCGCAGGGATTACCAACCTTTTTCCCCCGCCCACTACTTGTGTGAAACGACAAGAGAAATGTGCATCATTGTGTGACTTGACTGTGCTCTATCAACCCAGGGGCAGCACTGACCTGACACAAACCAGGCAAACATTTTTTGTGTTTGTTGGACGTATTATTCAAATGGTTCTATTATTTTCCAACTCTTTTTTTACTAGCTTTTTTTTTTTAAATGGTGACAGAACTAGAGGACAGAACAATAGAAAATACAGTAAAAAAAACAAGAGATACTGTATGTTGCTACCACCCATGGTCCCACTAGTCTACTTAGCTCGGAGCCTGAGAAATAAGGAATCCAAGAAACACGATAGAGAAAAGAGAGGAGGCTTCAGATGCTTCTGACCAGAACGACTTGACTGCAGTTTGAGATTCGCCTGCAGCACAGTTTGAAAGTAAAAAAAAAGAAAAATCAGTATTAAATTTAGTTAATACTTTTTTGGCAAGGCAAGTTTGGAGCACAATTCTTACACAAGGCAATTTTACAGTTGCATAAAAATACGAGAGAGCAGAAAAAATCAATCCATAAAACATCAACGTAGCACTTAATTACAGTCAAAAGCAAAGAGCGCAGATAAAATACTTTCAGTTTTGAAATGCACATGGTAAAGTGTTTTCAGCCTGGATTTGAGAATTGAGGCAAACAGTGAACAGTCGTTACACTTGTCTAATGTGCTGCAGACATACTCATGGATACGTATAGAGGTCGACCGATAGATCGGCCTGCCCATATATCGGGCCGATAATTGGAAATTTTACTATATCAGCTACCGAAAATGATAGAGACTTCCCGTTTAATGCATTGGAGAGTGAAGTCAGGGCTTTAAAATGAGTCCTTGTTAAATACAAGTTTCACTAAACCTTTGTCAATATGGACATGCCACATGTCATCTAATGCTAGCGGCAGCATGCTAATGCTAGCGGCAGAATGCTAATGCTAGTGGCAGCATGCTAATGCTAACGGCAGCATGCTAATGCTAAAGGCAACATGCTAGTGACAACTAATCAAAGCTGCTATAGAAAGTATGATTAATGTAATAAAACAGGGCACTGCTGGAGTGGCCAAGTGTTTGTTTTTACAGGATTCTAGACCAGACATTTGGTAAAATACCAGTCAGGAATATCAGCCAAGAATATCAGCATCAGCCTTAGAAAAGCCCATATCGGTCAACCTCTAGATAAGTCTCTCTAAGTCTGGCTTGGATGCTATCTGATCTTGGCAATGTTTTTCAGATGGTAAAAAGCTGCTGATGTTATTGCTTTGATGCAGCTTTTTAAGTTCAGAGTCCATGATTACTCCTAGATTTCTAGCCAGATTTTTTTGTTTTTTGGGAGAGACTCATGGTGACATTTTCTCTTTGTGTCTGTGGGCCAAAGACAATGATCTCAGTTTTGTCTGTGTTTAGTTGGAGAAAGTTGTTTTGCATCCACAAACTGGAAAGTTACCTTGTTTACTTTCCATTCTGACCAGTTGGTAAAGATAATGTTTCAAGTTTCTAACACAAAGTGAGTAAATCCATTGAACTTATCTATATTTAATTATTTTAAATGTTTGCAGATTGTCATCATTTGGTGCGTAAAGAGAAAAGGCGATAATTGTAGCTTGATAGAAATATTGTCATGACAGTAACCACATTGGACTCTTGCTGCAGTAATGTCGAAAGCCTTTGGTGGAGCTACTCTTTGTAAAGCAGCGGAAACCCCTGCCTTATGGCAATAGATTAAGTTCGATGTCTTTAATGGTTGAGTTAAATGGAAGGAGAAAGTCTGTTTTTTTCCAGATGAGTGACGCCAAAGCCAAGTTGAAATGTATAAAACCATATAGAGGAATGTATGTGTTTCACAGTAAGAAAGGTTTTTTTAATGAAAAGTCTGAAAACGAAGGTTTGTGTGAATACTGATCAACAAAGTGTGAGGATATTATTAGTACTTTTTTTTTATTTATTTTTTTAGAATACCCTGATGACTTCAATGTTTTTCAATATTGTCATGTGTGAGCATTTTTTTGTGTGACTAGAAATACATTTTTGCTCCCTTCTACCATACACAAACCAGTTTTAACAGGTTGAAAGTGGTTTGTGATCACGTAGTGCTTTTAAACATCAAATGCTTTCATCGTTTTTTTGTGGTCGTTTGTTATTAAAGTTTGTATTTGCACTTTGCAGTTGTGTCAAGTGAAGCATGTTGAAGTGCTGGTGCTTTTATGTGTGACAGAATGTAAGAATGTGACATTGACACAGATGCACTGATAGTGTTATTAAATTTTCCACTTTGTCACCCATTCCCATCTTCCTCCTTGTGTATGTCTCTCTCTGTCTTCATCTGACAACAGTTGTGCATATCATTGAAGTGGACCCCTCATGCACATTGGGCCTGTTTATTTGGTGGATGTCTGGAAACAAAACATTCAGACAACTTTTACATGACATATTTTACATAGTTACCAGTAAAATAAATATTTTATTTGTGTTTACTTCATAGAGCTCAACAGTCTATATTAAAGGTGCACTATGCAATTATTTATGTTAAAAAAAGTTGTTATCATAGCGCTATGGTTAGCAGCGGAGCCACCGCGATAGACAGCGAAAGGACCAAGCGAACCAGCCGCTGAGTCACTGAAAGGTGAAATATGCACTAATATGAACTTTTTTTCCCCTTACATATAACGTTGCAGTTTTAAAGCACGATGCAGGCTAACAAGCTACGTATGTGCTAACTACTCACCATGGGAACAGTGACCCCGCATGGTTTCCGCCTGTACAGTAACATCGGCTTCTTCTCCCCTATCTGTTATATTCACAGAAAAAATTTAAACTAGCGCAAAGTTTTAAACAGGCCTGTGCCTGTTAGAAGGCCTGTTAGAAGTTTACATTTATTGAGTTGTCTACATGTTATATTGCAGTTATTTAACACTAGCCTTTAGCTCGTAAGATAAAAGCTCAGACCTTACGACCACTGGCGTTTTCTCTGAGGCAGGATTCACAGCAAACATGATGTTTGTAACACACTGCAGTGACTGTTTATTTATTTGATATGGACAATGCACATTAATGATTGGTCCCAAATCCATGGGAAAATTTCGTCCATGGTCCCCAGGCTGTTGTGCAGTTCGAAATGATTCGAGCGCACACAGCAGCATGGGTGTTCCCATGTGTTGGAGCCATTTTAGCACTGTTCATGTTTGATCGGTAAACTTGTGCAATTACCTGCCCTATATAAGGGAGGAGGAAGGGGCACTCAGGTGTTGCAGTGTGGAGGGAAACCTCTTTTGACCGTGTCTATGAAGTCTGAAACCTGCGTATTGATGGCATTGAGGTATGCAAATAAACCTTTGGAACACAGTACACAGAAGACACGCGTCCGAGACGCCTAATCACTGTAGCCAGAGTGGCCCTTTGCATAGGGCAAATCCTGGCCACTTACAAGGCTAGGGCTGGGTTGCAGCCTCATTCACATGACAGAGCTTTCCTGGCCCAGCGCAGAGGAGATTGTTGTAAACTGGGGAAAGGTGAAGAGAAGCACTGTCACAGGCCAGAGTATACCCCCGATCTGGACTATACCCGACTATACCCGGGTTAAAGGGGCCTAGGCAATTTGATACAACGCATATATTCTGGTCTTGGCCATTTGATACCCCGGGATATATTATGGCCTTGGCTATTTCATACCCCTCCAGGCCAGATTATACCCCCAATGAAAACAGTTATGTTAAGAATTATGAAATAAAAATTATGATTTCCTGAAGCAATTCAATGGTTCCACACAGAAATAAGAGTAAATTATTATAGTATATTATCATTTAGATGATAGCAGGGTCTGCTATTGTATTTAATACTTGCAACAAAGAATTATACGTTTTGCTTACTGTATCTTATTTGTTTTAGGTATATTCTGGCCCAGAGGGGTATAGTCTAGCCTAGGCTATTTTATACCCTCGGGTATAGTTTGGCCTAGTCCATAATATACCCCGGATATAGTTTGGCCTAGTCCATAATATAGGCCTACCTCGGCCTAGGTTTTATCTGGGCGGGGGTTAATTTGACCTGTTACACCGGCATTCCTGTTCATGGACAGATTCTCACAAACAAAAAATGCTTCTTTAACTCCTCTTTAGCCGTTATAAGAGGGGAGGGACTGAGTCAAGCCGAACTCCTCCCTGTGGTCTTTATCTATCTAATTTTAGTGTCGCTGACGAAGCCTTTTGGATGAGAGGCGAAACGTTCGACACTTGAACTACAGAGTGCAGAAGATGGCTCAAGAAGATGGACCACTCCTGAAAAACTGAGAGCCTGCACAGACATCTTACATTAAGTTTTTTTTTCTAACCAAAACCAAACCAAATATGTATTATTCTTTTGAACATGCGTACTAGCAAGCAAGAGTCAAAATTATACATACCCTTACTGACTGACAGGACAGGAGAAAAACAAAGTAAATCTGCGGCGTGTCTTGATTAATTTGTGCAGTCCTCCTCCTCGCCAGCAGAGCGCGCCAGTGCACCTCCAGCCGCTGTGCGGTCCTTCAGAAGAAGAAGAAGCTGAGCCGTGGCTGTTTTGGATCAGTGCGCTCACACGGGCTGCCCCTCTGCTACACTTTCACTCTGCCTTTGGACAAAAATCCTCTGATCAAAGCACTTTTCTGACGACCGCCACAACTCGCCAGCCCTCCTTCAAATCATCCTCACCCAGTATTTTTGAGATCCTACTTTTATTTGCCATAGAAATCGGCGCCATGGAGCACGACAGTCAAGGTAATTGTGTTAGCCTAGCTTCCGAGTTAGCTTAGCCCCTAAAGCAGCAGACTTTTAGCTACGACAGCAAGCCTATTATTCAAACTTGCCCGAATCAAGTTGGTTTGCGTCCGTGTGCCCCCGTGGCCAGCTGTTTGACCGCTATTTGGACATGTTTTTGTGGTTTAAATCACAGTAGTAAGAGTCGTTCGCACAGGCCGCTCTTAAGTGACAGCAGTGAAGTGGGGCGGATCGAGTTTCTGCATTACAAACTTCTGGACACGTCTTCAACGAGCAACTTAAGGGTTTTAAACGGGATGAATGTGTGCTGATGCCTGATGATTCCTCACAAAGGACAACAACAACATGGGACTGAGGAGCACACGTCAATAACAGGCGTAAAGCTGGTTAAAAGTAGTTGAAGGAGAGTGCGTTTCTGTCGACAAGTTTGGCACTGACAGCATTTGTCATCGAGGGTCGAACTAGGTTGTATTGGGTGACTGAAAACAAAGTGAAAGTGAGGCTTATGTTATTGTGGAAGAACCTGGGGAAAAGACAGTGTAGTTTTGCTGCATCATAGGGACAAATGCTCACTAACAGTTGTGAAAATCGATACTGAACCATGTGACCAAACAAAAGGCGTGTTTGGTTGTTTTGGTTAATAAATACATACCTGGAGGGATAGAGATCACGGATCGGACTGATTGTGTATTGTCAATAATACCGCAATGAATACACCTTGTTCTGTCTATGGTTGCCCTGAGTTAAGATGACAGTGGAAAGACAGACATGACTGTGGTTTTGTTTTCTTAAAGGATCCTCTACGAATAATATAATCGCGTTCTTTTACTCTTCCACATGATTACATAGACCTGAACCTTTTTACTCTACAAAAGGTACTTTACTAGGTCACCAGCAGTTCTCCCAGGGCTTTATTTCCCAGGGCTTTATTTCCCATGTGCTAAAATTAGGAGTAGCTGTAGTCGAGTAGGTGGTAATGCCCCGAAGTGAGTTGCCAAAAGAATAACAGCTAAACTCAACAGGAGGGTTTGTTGCTTATACAAAATAGAATACAAGATGTTTACTTGACAGCAGTGGTGCTGAAACGGTGGCACCAGAGCGTTAGACTATTGACTTTAATGTCTGCTTTAGTACCGTGAAGTGGTTAGACAGAACTTTGTTAAATTTTAGGTGTTTTTAGCCCCGTTCAAGTCGTGATTTGAATTCGATCTAGGGTGGTACTCAGAATTTAGTTTCTCCCTTCGATCAGAGGGTAATCATTACAAGACCACATTGTTCACCCCAATCTAGTGAAGTGGAGGTCGATCTATATATCGGGCCGATATTTGGGGATTTTACATTAGCGGCCGATCTAGCACCGATAAAAGCTGATATCTCCGGGACCAAAAGAGATTAGTTTTTGTTTTTTTGCATTCACTAAATCTCCAATCGCTGAGTTCGTTTTAAAGCAGTACTAAGTAACTCGTGCCCCTAGAGGCCATAAGCGCCACTGCAGGACTCGTAGCATGTTGCGTTTTTTTACTCATTAATTTTCCGTGAGAGTAAATACTACGCTGACAGAAAAGACAAAGGGAGAGAGGGATATTGTACATCCAATAACACAATGAAGATATTTTTTTTTTTCATTGAAACTTGCCTCTAAATACTGTTTAAATGGTGCTAGCCCACAGTTAGCTTTGCCTGTTAGCTTCTTCTTCATGATTCCATTAGTGTGTATTTGAGCCTCGGGGTTGGAACAGGGAAAGCTGCAAGTGTGGTTTTCAGGCCAGACACACCAGGGGGAGATGAAACACTTGTATTACCCCCAGAGTGACCACGAGAAGGATTTATTATGGTAAACAAATACTGCTTTAACCACTGCAATTGTACTTTTGATCACCACGCAAAATGCCAGGGCTAGCAACAGAATGCTAATGCTAATGGCAACTAAACAAAGCTGGGACAGAAACTATGGTTGAATCACCTAAAGACCTCTATAATTGGCCTCCGCTCAAGTGGCCAAGCATTTATGTTTTTACAGGATAATAGACCAGACATTTGTAAAAATCGACCAAAATAGCCGTGTATATCTGCATCAGCCTTAAAAAAACATTTTAGTCGACCTCTAATGCTCACTATTAAGTCATAAGTAGGTTTTCTTATTATCTTCCTTGTGAAATTTCACTTTTATTTCATGGATTGACGTTCCCATTTCATAAACATGCTTGTGATCGGACTGTTTAGACCAGCTCTTTCCTCTCTTTTGCCAGAATTACCCTCACACAGACTGGACTGAAATGATAAACGATGACTGTAGCAGATCACGGTGTGGACTTCCCGTCTCTCGAACCGCGCACTCACATGATGCACGAATTCCTCTTCTCTCAGACAGTCTGCTTATCTCTCACAGAGGGAACTATCGGAGCGCGCAGTCCTGTTGTCAGATTCACGAGAGCAGGTTCGCCGTGTGAGCCCAGGGTGGGGCTGTAAGAGAAAAAGGCCACAGAACCGGTTGATGTCGTCACCCTGAGAAATGTTGAGACCAGTCTAATTGTGATTCATGTGTTTATAACAGTGTGCAGGTGATTGGATTTGAATGCTGAACTGAATTCCTTCTCGACCTGTAATGCCCACATTCCCCGGACTCGGGAAGTCCGAGTTGGCCATTCAGCCGGAGCCTGGGTGCGTCGTGCCCAGCCTGAATCAATACTGTAGGGTGGGGCGTGCGGTTTCTTGGCAGCTCTTGGCCGGATGTTGTTATCACACACCGACTCGCCACCTCTGTGTTTCACAACAGGCAACAATAATATAGGTCTTTTACTAGTGTTTTTAGTTCTTTAACCACCACTTTAATTTCTCCTCTCGCTAATGGACCTGCTATACGGCTGGGTATCGTTAAATTTTTATCAATACCACTGCTTTAACCTCTGAACCAAGCACATTATCTCCAGGTTGGCCCAAATCTAAAAACGTCTTAAAAAAGCCAATTAGCGACAAAACGAGGATGAAAACGCAACTTAAGAGCCACAAAAGGGCAACAAAAAAAGAGACAAAAACAGCTATGAAAATGCAACAAAAGAGTGACAAAGAGATGAAAAAGAACGTAAAAAACAGTGATGACAACACGGCAACAACGAAAGGAAAAAGATCCGTCAACATCAGTTTTTCTAGGTCTTATTCATTTTATTTATTGGTTTATTTTGTCGAGACAGTGCATGCTAATGAACATACATGGGCCTCATGCATGTAAACAAGCCACACCGTCCCCATGCACACTCTCAAAAACAAACTCAATCGAAATGGACAAGATGCACTCGGTTCAGGCACGTAAGAGGTTAAATGCCGCCTTGAGTGCATTTTCTCAGGTTCAGCTTCTCTAAACGGATCTTTTCCCTTGCTTTCTTGCCGTGTTGTCGCAACTTTTTTCGAGTATTGATTGTACTTTTTTGTGATTTGCTACTTACAACCATTCAGCTCTGATGCTGCGTTCAGACCGCACGCTCCTCAGACTTCTGTATCGCGCCCAAAGCCCCTTGTTGGGCGCTTGTGCTTATTGAAGACAGACGCTGGTCAACGAAGATCAAGACACTCTGGCCGTGCGCCTTGGAAGGAGCTCTTGCCTGTAAAAAAAAAAGACTGCTGTTTTGGGGTTAACTAGTCCCTCCTTGCTACTGCCAACTTCCATTTTTAACTATATCCCATGGTCTGCGTGAGGGTCTCCCCAGTGTTTCAGCCTAAAACCAGCCCATTCGCTTGAAAAAAGGGTGATTATTTGTTCCGCCGTACAATGACTAGTCTAGGTTAGCCTGTTAGCCTGTTCCAATTGCCTACAGCTCATTGTTGATGGAAAGTCTGCAATAAACCACAAATGCGTCAAGCCCGACTCGATGTGTGAAAATCTTAAAGGAACAGGCCACATTTTTTCCAACCTGAGATATGTTCTTGCCCAAGGCCGTGGGAACCCAGGGTGCTGAGGGGGCTGCAGCACCCCCTGGTGGATAGTTTAGGAACTGCAGACAATATTAATAAATTGGAAATATGCACAAAAAAGCATATTTGGGGTAAATTTTGTCCCTCAGCACCCCCTAACGAAAACATCTTCCCACGGCTCTGCTCTTGCCTGAGCTCAGACGAGTTGACCGGTCTTTACGCGTGCGCTCAGTCACGCAAAAAGACCGAAGATGTTGTTAGCATTTAGCCTCTCCTCCTCTTCGCTATTGGACCAACGGGGATGAAGTAAGAAGTGACCAAGCTGTTCCACGTTTTCCCTGTTTAAATACGGTTACATGAGTAGTTACACGATCCAAGTGTAGTTACACACGTATGGATTTCACTTTAGAGCCGCGTTTGGTGCAAACCCAGCAGAACCCGCGTGAGTTCATGATGTCATTCCTGAGTGATGTAGCGTTTTCAGACAGTGGAAGTCGTGCAGTTTCCAGAGGTAGTGTTTGGACGAGCTCTCTGCCTCTTAAGTGCCACGTGCCCGTCCTGTGTGCTATCTGCGTTTGGCAGCTCCCGGCTCTTCCTGCTCAGCCTCTTCAGTAATGGACACCTCAGGCACAAATAGGCCTACTATAAATCATGTGGCTTTTGCTGCTTCGTAGACCCGAGGGTTTTAGAAGATTCAATGTGGAATTGTTTGTTTGTTTTTGGTCATCATTGCAACATCAGAGGTCGCATTACAGGGCTGGGCATTGATCAATTAATCAAATAATCGATGATTGATGCAGAAGATGTTTGATTACAGAAACTATAATGATCACAATTATTTTGGTAATTATTGAAATCAAATAATTCACACTTATTTCTTTGCTTATTATTTTTTCTTTTTCTTTTTATAAAGCAATGCAAAATCTATTATTTGGCCAATTTCAAAGTGCTAATGATGCCAAGTATGTTCACATCTGTGCCGTCACATCTGCCCCCTGTTGGCCTGCACTTAACACAAGGCCCAGGATGATTACATCATCAAGGTTTGTTGTCATGTCTCATGTCGGGCTTAGAGTTAAAGCAGTATCATGTTAGAAGCGAAAGAATAGGAATAATCATTTGATACATCTGCACAGCCTTAATTAATGCCTGTTTTTATTCATTATAAATGTGAGGCGTAGGCTTAATCTGGCCCTCCAGCATGTATCATCTGGCCCAGGCTATAGGCAATAGTCTTTGAACAAACAAAGCTCGGCGTCATAACCTTTAACTACCCTTCATTTAAGCGTCAACGCTCATCTCCTGCTGCACGTATCATCAGCTATTCCGTTTATTTAAGCTGACAAAATGCTAACTTTTGTCCCCTCTCCTGTGTCAGACATCAACCTGAACTCTCCTAACAAGGCCCTGGGCGTGGACGGAGCAGCTGGTGTGCCGGACGGCCCGGTGGAGGGAGCCATGGGCCCCGCCAACCCCCTGCCACCCGGGATCACAGAGGAGGAGGCCGAGGAGCTGCGCCTCGAGCTCAGCAAGGTCAGGACAAGCAGCCGTCAAAACACAGCTCTGATGGACTATTGGGTCTGAATTTACCTAACAAAGTGATGTCGAATAATGAGATTTTTTCTCTGAAGTCTCTGAATCCCAATCACTTTGGCCAATGAGACGAGCTTTTCAGAACCTGTCTGTCGATCACGTGTACAGGGAACAAGGAGGGGCTATGTAGGTCCAATCAGGAGGAGGAGGGGGGTCATTTTAGATGTGCAGACGACAAAAAAGGCTGCACTAGACCACCCACCGACCAGAGGGTAGCCGGTTGTAACCATATCATCAAAAGAAGAGCAAAAGTTTTAGAAGAAACACATGACTAAAACAGCACAATTTACATATGTATGACATAAACAACCTGTGCATATTGGAGGTCGACCGATGGTTGGGGACTTTACAATATCGGCTGTTGGCTGATCTAGAGCTGATAAAAGCCGATATCTCCGGGACCGAAAGTCGTGGCTTTAAAACGAGGTCTCCCACAACTTCCTAATTGGTGAGCTACAAGTTTGTTAAATACACGTTTGACTAAATCTCAGTGAACACGGACATGCTGCATGTCATTCTGAAACACAGAACCAGGAGGATTTAATCGCTGAGTTAGTTTAAACCTGCACATTTTATTATTATTATTTTTGATCGGCAACTGATCAAAGCTGGGACAGCAATCATGATTGAATCACTTAAAGTAATAAAATAAAATCAGCCAATGCTGGAGTGGCCAAGTGTTAATGATTTTACAGGATTATTGACCAGAAAATATCGGCCGAGCATGTCGGCATCGGCCAATAAAAATCGGCACTAGCCTTAGGAAAACTCTTATCAGTCGACCTCTAATGCATATTCAGGGATTGTTCCAAAAGCGAGACTGTGTTTATAATTTCTGAAAAGGAAGAAATGTTTAAAAAAAGCAAGTACAAAGCAGCATTGTGTTTCTGTTGATGGAATTAATGTATGGAGGAAGTTGGACCAAGAACTAAGAATGTGAACTTTAAATGTTAAACTCTGTTCAAGAAATCATTCATATAAACATAAGTTTAGATGCTCAGGATGCAAAATGAATACGTTTTTTTTTTTGTGACGAACTGGAAGCAAAAAAAATATTACTGCATGCTGCAAAACATTGACAGCTGTTTCTGTTTTTATTTTGTAAAATACACTTTTTATCTGGAAAATGTTTAAATATCTGATTAAATGAAATCTGAATCAAGCTAGCAGTAGCTGCACAGTGATTTCCAGTTTTGACCCAGGGCGCCGGAATAAAAACACACATTCATTAGTTCAGCAGGTACTTGCTACATTACAAGTATATAATTAAATACACAAACTGTAAGTATCACTGTAATGCTAACAAGCCACATGTCCGCTCTGACTTCATGTGTTTTGTTTGTTAATAGTTGGTCATAAAGAAAGTCTAACTAATAAATGAGACGAGGGTTTTGCGTGCTGAGTCAAAACCAGAAATCCCTGCGGGCTGTGGAGCTACCGTTAGCTTGATTTTAACGTTATGCACGGAGTCAACACCACTGTAAACACGATCTACTTTGCGTGCGCACTACAGCTGATTTTGACAAAGAGTCAGCATGGAGATCGCCGCTAATGTTACGCTAACCTACACGAAGACTTTGGGGCAGGAACTTAAAAATGAAAGTGAAGTTTCTCTATTGCTTGAGTGGATCACCTTGAGTTCTTTTTAATATGTCTTCTTTTTACGGCCAAAAGGAAGATATTTTTCTAAAAAGGATGAATACACACATTCTGTTTACTTCCCTCTCCTTCAGCCTTCCTGCCTTCGATCCAAATCCGCTCACTTTGACATTAACTCTGTATCGCTCTGTCCATCAGGTGGAGGATGAGATCAACACTCTGCGTCAGGTCTTATCAGCCAAAGAGCGACACGCCACAGAGCTGAAGAGGAAGCTGGGCCTCAGTCCGCTCAACGAATTCAAACAGAACATCTCCAAGAGCTGGCAGGACGTGCAGACCTCCAACGCGTACGTATCACACACTCGGGAACAGGGGAAAACTGTTCTGGGCCCTGGCTATGTGTATTTATAAGGTTTTTATAAGCCACTTTTTACAGCTCGTCTTTGCATAGTTTCCAAATTAAATTTACAAACTCATTCAAAGTTGACCCTCATCTCTAAACGATCTCTTCCCTAAAAATTCTCCCACACTTTTGTAAAACTCTTTTGTACTATAGAAGGATGTTTTTCAAAATACGGCTAAAATGATTAAAAAGGAACAAAGAAGTCCATGTGTGCCTTCTGATAGAGAGGTTAAACACAATGGTGGTAACAATGTACAGCTGAAACGGAAGAGATGGATGAGAAACGGCCTGAGTGCAGAGTGACTCAGCCCCCAGTGACGCATCCACTTCCAGTCCACGGACACGAGCCTTTTATCAGGCTAAATAATGCAAAGATTTAAAGGATTTCATCATCTACACTACAGTTAATCCGGGGGAATATAAAGTATGTATTATTCTCAAAGCAAGTTTACACTCAAACTTCGTTGAAATGAGCACAATAACTATTGAATCGGTTGTCTGTGTAGGCTCTCAATCGGAGGAGAGCCTACACAGGAGTTCTCCATCTTTGAGAAGTATAGGACTTTTCACATCTTCATCCAAAAAGCTTCATCAGCAACACTAAAGTTTGCAGCTCAGATCGTGGACAAGATAAAGACCATATAAATTATAAAAGGCTGTGAGTAAACACCTTATGGATCGACCCGAGACCGCCCTAGTTTCAGCTGCATTCACTTCAAAGTTAGTTCAGAGCACTGGCCCAGGGTTGAGCTCGGTCCCAAAACTTGGACCTGTCTGACCCTGTTTGACCCTGTTCCGGCCAGTGGAAACACTCGACTACACGGGTGGACCTTGCTCTGGGCTGGGCAGGAAGTGTCTTTGGAAAAGGAGTAAAGGTTCGCTTCATTTTTCTGCGTGTTGATTGTGATGATCAGTCAAGTAATGAGAAATAAAATAAAAAAATGGCAGATAAATCAAGTGTCAGGTCAGCCTTACTTTATTTAAAATATGTTTTTTCGTATTAAACAGATCCTGAAAAGCTAAAAGATGTTGGACTACACTTTTATTATTCACATCGCAAGGATAAAGAAGCCAGTCCATTGTGAACAAGCTTGAGTTTTAAGTACCTTTTTCCAAACCCTGAGACAACTTTTTAAATTGTACAGTTATTTACTGGCTACATTTGCAAAGGGTCAATGATTAAAAACAACTAAAAACAACAACCACAGAATTACACTCAAATGATTATTCTTTATTATGTTCCTACCACATTCAACACCTATAGAGCGTTTTCATTGGCATCACTTGGAGGGCAGAAACCATGATGACGCACTGAAATATGACATTTATTGTCAGGTCTTTCTGATGAGATTATGCAACAACAAAGCTAACATGAGTAAACAGTGCTTCAGACAGTGCAGATTATTAATCTGCTCGTAGGGGCAGGAATCTCAGTTTTCCTCATGATTCAGTACGATGCCCCGATAGACGGCTCACAATAACCTCAATTTGCAGATATAGATATATTACTCATCTTTTTTCTTTAACATGTTTACTTTATTAACAGCCACATACTCAATATTTCTTCAACATTTATTTCGATTATTCATTTCACAGTCAATTATGAATACAAATAAACACTGTCATTCACATCAGCCATTGATTTGCATAGCGTCATCAAAAGTATCTACACTGCACAAAGTACCTTGAAATAATTAAAATTTTCATGATATAAGGAACTGTGTATACATCGACATTATGCCTCAGATTATCGCGATACATCACACAATCGATAGTTATTGGCACACCCCTACATGCTAGCCTTCCAAGTACATTATAACACAGTGTTTTGACCTCCAAGAATGTCGCGTGAAAGCGATCGATGGTCCGCGGGCCCTTCCTGACTCTCCTCAGTGTCTCCTGTCCGTCTGTAGCTATGTGCGCACCTCCGAGAAACTTGGCGAGTGGAATGAGAGAGTGACGGGCTCCGAAGTGTAAGTTTTCTTCCCGCTGCTCTTTCTGCCGCTGCTCGACAGTTGAAGTGTGTCAGATCCGTGTTGTGTTTGCGCTCTCACAGTCTCACACACCCCAGACCCCTCCCTCCCCAGACGCTTCCTCCGCTCACATCTCCTGACAATATTTGATCAAACCTCCCGCCCTCGCCGCTGTGTGTAACAAGTGTCTGAAGAGGACAAGAGTTTGACTGTGCTGTGGCTTTTGGACTGACTTGTGTGATTTAACACCACTAAACTCCCGTGAGGGGAATATGGTAGAAGTTCTAATGAAACTGTATGTGTTTTGGATGAGGAGTGAAATATCTTTAGTTCCAGGTGTTTGCGTTGTGGTGGTGATGTTTTCTTCTTCAGAGTCAAAATGTTCAGTTCAGTACAATTAGCTTTGTCAATGTGTACTAGGTTTGAAAAGTTAAGGAACCCCTGGGGGGCTAGATGATACATTAAAGTCACAAAATATTTAAACTTTATTTAAACTTTAAACTTATACATATCTAGCAGTGAAAGTTGACTCCGTTTTCTGATGACACTGCGAAGAAAGGGCATATAGATTTTTTAAATTCACTGGGCCTAAAATCGCTCCCTGGGGTACACCAAATGTGATTTCATGGACCTTAGAGGAGCAGGTATCTACTGTAGACCCAATATTGATTTCCAATCAGTCCTTAATAGTTCAGCTACCATCCGAGTCACAATATTCTTAGAATGCAGTATTGAAGGCTTGTTACTTTTTATATTATATAAGTGCCCAATGTACGCACGCTTCAACACAAAAACGCCGGGCCATTTTTGAGATGAGAAAGCTACAACCAATGTTAAGAACTCGCAGCATACTAAATATTTCTGTTTGTGGATAATACATTATCACCTTGACATTAAAGTGCTTTGCCAGTGAAACTAGTATCCAAGGCTAACATGAGAGGTCACATTTGACTCTGCCATGTTTTCTGTAGTGACAGAGGAGATGGCTCCGCTCCAGACAAGGCTGATCAGTGTCTAGTTCAGTCTTTAAACAGAGCTGCTCTCTGTATAACAAGGAGCCATCCTAGGAGTTAGCTGTTTTAATAAAGCAGCGGCCATAGCCCTAATCGCAAACGGTGTTAAGTCAACACTTGTATGCAGCGGTTATTCAGGTTAGATGAGCTAAGCCATAATAAGTAAGATGCAGAGGAAAGGGATGTGGAACTACCAAAAGCTTGAGGATCAAAACAAACACGGCCCGAACCCAAGTCACAGCAAATTGTTTCTCTCATACTTTTGGCTTCGATCCAATCACAGATCCTTATTTGCAACGTGTTGCATTCTGTAAAATGCACCTCAAACATGAAAAGTACTACCAATATTCGCTTTCTCAGACCACACTCCTCTGAATTTGGGGTAATGCAAATTACCCAAAATTGTGCAGACATTCCCGGCTTTACAAAGTTATGCTGGTTCTGTTACTTTTCATTTCCATTTTAATTATTGTTAAGTGGGACACATTTACTATACTCAGGTTGTGCACCTGCAGTTTTTTGCCTGTACTTACATTTCATTCAATCTTTTCTAGCTTTGCGGTTCACCTGCTTCATGGAGCACCCTGCAGTCCTGTTTCTGGACAGAACAATGTTTTAAGCCTCAATTCACATTAAGGGGAAACATGTTTGAAAAGTAGCTCTCTGCTATTTTTATTTATGAAACTAGCTCATGGGGAAATAATAGCCTGGCCAGCCAGGCTCCAATCACAGATGCAAATTTATAACATCCTGTATCATTCTGAACAAACTTTATAGCTTCTCTCCTCTGTAATAAATAAAAAAATCTGTTCAGTTATTTGGCAGAAGATGATTGGTTAATCCTCCTGTCAACGCCCTTCAGCACTCGTGAAGATTACAGGCTACACGTCTTTTGTAAAACGTAGGAAAGCGTGTAGCCGGGCTGGCCAAGCTGGGGAAACCCTCGCTCTATAGACTACATCGAGGAACTTGTTGATTATAGTAAACATTTCGTGAAAATATATGTGTAGTACAAGGCGGTCTCTTTTCTGCAAGTAGAAATGACACCATTCGCTTACCAGTCCCCGGTGTGGAAATCGTTTTGTCCATTAAGTTTCAGTCCATTGTTGGTACAAGCCCTTCAGCAGCTGTCGACCTGTCACTCCTGCATTGTGCTTCTGTTTTGACCAGCTCTTTATCTGATGGTCTTTTGCTGTGGTCTAAAATTGGCACAGTCGCTTGCTTTGTTGTGACTAATAAGATGTCTTTTGTGGTGTTTGGGATGTTGTACCGAGTTAAGCATTGGTTGTTTCTACTAACTCGGGCCCTTTTGGCCCCAGCTGCTTGTTTTCGGCATTGATTGGGTTGAGCAGCTTGGGGCTATTTCACAAATGGGCAATTTGTGCAACCTGGTCAAGAAAACCGCTCTGAGACCCCACGTCTCAACATGTTCACACGAGTCAATAAGATGAGCCTTTGTCTATGAGTGAAGAGGCGGGGCGTGGAGAAAGCTACTGTGGTAATAGACTTTTAGTTCGGAAATCGCGATCACAAATGTGCTATATTTATACACCCAATAGCACACGAGGTCTGTTTTTCTCTCTCAAATAATGCTTTTACAATCAAACAATGGTGGGAATAGAAAAATAGCCGCAATTAACTGTACACTGAACGTTTTCCAACTGCTTCTAGAAACATTTATGCCCAAACACTTTAACTGTTACTTAAAGCAAGTTTAAAAACTACTTCAAATAGAAGTCACTTTATGAAGGGCATATATGGGAATCCTTCCTTGAATGCCTGTAAGTTGTTCTGTACCCCCCTTGGGCCACATACCCCTGGTTTGGAATCACTGTTACACTGTTTATATTGTGGCCTGTTCCCATTGTCATGCGTGCTGTCTGCTGTTGTGTCCCTAGATATCAGTCAGCCACTACCACTTGGGACGACATTACCCATTCTGACGCGTGAGTCACCCTTCATTCACTCTATAGGAATTATCAACATGTGTTCATCTTTCTGTCGGAGAAGCTGCTCATCTGTGCTCAATTTCCCTGTTTTATCTTTGCTCCTCCGACAGTGGGACGGAAAGTTTTGTTTGTTTTTTTATTTCCAAATTTTCATCTACGGTTTTTTGGTGGTTTTTGGAGATTTTCTTGCTCATTCTTTCTATTGATTCCACTAAACATGTCACTCCACTTCTCAGTCATTACTGCCCTTCTGCTGTTGGTATCAATGTATTTAAATGTTTTTCTATGGTCAAAGTTAGGGAAGAAATGATTGCGGTCCACCTTTTTGGAGGATTGTTTGTATACCTTTGTTTTTTTAAATTCCATCCTGATACTCAGAGAAACTGCTGATACCGACAGTCTCCCATATCGCTGTCTGTGAATAGAAACAAAAGTGAGGCCTGTAAAAAGAAGCAAATCATCTAACAGCTCAAAAGCAGATAGATAATTACACAAAATACAAACGCAAACAAAAAGGTCTCGCTGCTGCTTATTTTTGCAAAGTTCTTTCAAATTCTCACCCTGCTAGGTTAGTGTTAGCAGTGCTTCGGCCAGTTCTTGATTAGTGTTAGCAGTGCTTCGGCTAGTACTTGGTTAGTGTTAGCAGTGCTTTGGCTAATGCTTGGTTAGTGTTAGCAGTGCTTCGGCCAGTTCTTGGTTAGTGTTAGCAGTGCTTTGGCTAATGCTTGGTTAGTGTTAGCAGTGCTTCAGCCACTGATTGGTTAGTGTTAGCAGTGCTTCGACTAATGCTTGGTTAGTGTTAGCAGTGCTTCGGCTAGTGCTTGGTTAGTGCTAGCAGTGCTTCGGCTAGTGCTAGGTTAGTGCTAGCAGTGCTTCAGCCACTGATTGGTTAGTGTTAGCAGTGCTTTGGCTACTGCTTGGTTAGTGCTAGCAGTGCTTCAGCCACTGCTTGGTTAATGTTATCAGTGCTTCGGCTAGTGCTTGGTTAGTGTTAGCAGTGCTTCGGCTAATGCTTGGTTTATGTTAGCAGTGCTTCAGCTAATGCTTGGTTAGTGTTAGCAGTGCTTCGGCTAATGCTTGGTTTATGTTAGCAGTGCTTCAGCCAGTGCTTGGTTAAGGTTAGCAGTGCTTCGGCTAATGCTTGGTTTATGTTAGCAGTGCTTCGGCTAATGCTTGGTTTATGTTAGCAGTGCTTCAGCCAGTGCTTGGTTAAGGTTAGCAGTGCTTCGGCTAATGCTTGGTTAGGGTTAGCAGTGCTTCGGCTAGTGCTTGGTTAGTGCTAGCAGTGCTTCAGTCACTGCTTGGTTAATGTTATCAGTGCTTCGGCTAGTGCTAGGTTAGTGCTAGCAGTGCTTCGGCTAGTGCTTGGTTAGTGTTTGCAGTGCTTCGGCTAGTGCTAGGTTATTTTTACATGTACTGCAGCGTTCACAGTGCTGCTGCTAATGCCAGGTTTGTGTTAGTATTATCGGTACTGCTGCTAATGGTTGGTTTGTGTTAGCAGCGTTGTGTCTTATGCTTAAGGTTTACGTAAGCGGTATTGTAGCTGGTGCTAGGCTAGTGTTAGCAGTACCCTCGCTAATGTTATTTATTTGATAGAGACAGATCCAAACATAAACAAACTGTAACAGAAGTATAATGAATCTTACTGTTCATAGCAGATGCTTATTTGCAGCACCTGTTCCCAAGATTAATACTTTATTTGTGTCGGCAGTATTTTGGCTAATGCTAGGTAGCAGTAAACATGGAGGCCTGCACACATCTATCATCCTTCTTTTAGCTAAATAAAGTGTACTGTCCTGTACTGTTATCTATCCATCACCGGACCCGCTTTGTGCTGCTCTACACTCAAGCGTGTTCATCACAGCACCAACAATTTGTTAGCTTATTGTTAGCCAAAAGTTATCGTTTGTGTAAACGGTTCTATCACGTGTCAGTCCCATTGCTGCATTTGAAATCCCTGTCTCTCACTTCTTAATGTCTTTTCATTACACAGACTCACTTCAAATGTTAAAATATGAGGTTTTATCCTAGATTTTATCCAGAGATGGATAAAATTCTCAATATAAACCAGAGTCAGTCATTTGATTTTAGCAATTTTTTTTGGCTTTGCAGGTTTTTTGCTTCTTATTTATTTCGTCATCTATTTGAACATTTTTTTGAGCAATTTTTGACATTAAACCAGGGATATTTTTTCATGTATTTGATGAGTTTTAAACACATTTTGACCACTATCTTTCATATTAGATGTTTCACTTGTACTTGGATTATTTACTGACAGGTTGGGTGTAATATAGTCCTCTTCATCCTTTCTGCATTGCTCATTCTACTGAAGTCTTTAGCCTGAGATGACATGCTGCTTCTACCATAGGCCTCTATTGAAACTGTACTAAACTGGGTCACCTGTTGATGGCGCTCTCTAAGGCGTTCTTACTAACTCTGGTAACACGTGTTGTACAGCAATTCCACCACGTCTGATATTATAGAAAGGTCAAAGTAAAATTTGAAATGAAACTTGTATTTTGGATAATTTCTAGTCAAATTCCACTTTTGAACCCGACTATTGACCTTTGACCTTTTCTACAATATCGAGGTGACTTGTTTTAAATCGGAAATGTAACTTTATTTGTCTAATGTGTAATTTTCACCTCTCTCTGCCTTTGTCCTTTCGTCACCACATCATCTTTTCCCTTCTCTCTCCGTCCACTGCTTATGTGGCCCAATCCTGTCCACTTTGTCCTCTCCTCTGTCCTCTCTGCTGTTCTCCCCTTGTCCCCCCCCTGTACCCACAGATACAAGAAGACTCAGGAGACGCTCTCGCAGGCGGGACAGAAGACCACGGCAGCTCTGTCCACAGTGGGAACAGCCATCAGGAGGGGACTCGGAGACATGAGGTAGACCTAACACACTTAACAGTGGTTTTCAGCCCACATCAGTGATAAGCTTTTGTAAAAGATCGCACAACGTGAAGATCTCCACATGTCGTGGTCACGCACTCCCATCATCAAAAAATGAAAAATGAATGAAGCTCTAGATCTTTTGACATTGCAAAAGCGTAAGGAAAGGAATGAATGAAGCGAATGTGATGTTGTCAAAGTAGGTCCGAACAAGTATTAGAGCATTTGACCTTTTTGTTGGTCAGGCAGTGTGTTTCACAGACAACATTGCAAGAAAATCTGATCTCCCTTATTTGCAAAATAAACTTTTTGTGTCCTACCAATCTATGAAATATTGCCGACGATATGATTATTGCAATATTTTGTTATATAGATTTAGACTCAGATTTCAGACCCCAAGAAGAATATCTCCTGCCTTACACAGCGGCATATGGGGATCTGAATAAAACAAATTTACTTAATATGTGTGTGTCTTCTTGAGATGCGCGAGGTGATGTGGTTTTAAATTTTGTAATTCCAGGTCTTCAAAAGGTCTTTAAAATTCTTCAATTTAACGCTTGATTTTTAAACATAAATCACCAATAACAATACCTATCAGAACAACTGCAGTTTAGATATTTTGTCCAAAGTGATGTCGCCATATAGCTCTAATGTTCTCCCCTCTTAATCTTCTCTGTTGAAAAAAAGTTTAAACCATCCCTAACTCTGATCAAATCAAGCATGAACAAACGGCTCCTACATTAAACACGAGCGTCTTCAGTTTAGAACCTTCCGAAATGTGTCTGATGTATTGTTTACGGGTCCGTTTATGTGTAAATGTCTCCATGTTGGTTTCCTAACCTGCTGCTGCTTTTGGCTCACGTGCTTCTCCTCTTGTTTAATCGCTGCCTTGGCCTGATCTGCAGAGCGCTGCCTTTCTCTAATTCCTTTAGGTAAGATGCTAACCTGTGCTAACTGGCTACCTAAAGGCATCTTCACACCAGCAACAAGCTACAGTCCATTTAGCAAATTATACACAAACCTTTACAACATTTTTTAATCTTGATTCTTCACTTTTTGTCATGAACCCAATGTTGGTACATTTTTCCAACTTGAAGACATTGCAGTTTGAAATGCATTTATTCATCTATTTTTTAAGGCAGTGTCTGTAGCATGCGCTCTTAGTGGTTAAAAAAATCCCAGTTCAAGCTGCATTGCCTTAAGCTGCATGAACACATTCCACATCTCAAGATCAGGGCCTCCAGAATTCAGTCATTGCTACAATCTCATAAATAATGTTACAAATCGTTGAGAGAGCACAGTTGGCTCTTGCTGTCATTAGCTTATGGTGGACATTAGCACCAGAGAAAACAGTCCATTTTCTAACCGCAGAGGCTCATGGTTGAAGAACACAAGAAATGTTAAAGGTGCACTATAGATAAAGACGGCATCTCTGGAATCGCCCATATATGGTCATGTTTGAAAACAGTTAAGGGGGAAAACAATTTCGAAAAAATCTAAACTTTCTCTAATTATTCAAAAACTACTTTAACAAATGCTATGAATATAGTTTTCTCCTAAATAAAGATACAAAGACATGTATCGGCACGGTAGCACAGCGGTAAGCGCTCGTGCTTCACAGCTAGAAGGTCCGGGTTCGATTCCCACCAGGGACGGGGCCTTTCTGTGTGGAGTTTGCATGTTCTCCCCGTGTCTGCGTAGGTTTCCTCCGGGTACTCCGGTTTCCCCTACCACTAAAAACATGTACAATAGGCCATGATGAATGTGAGTGTGTTTGAGAGTGCGCATGGGGGACGACGGATGGAAATTAGCCCAAGGCTACAATCCGGTGTGGCTTGTTTACATGCATGAGACCTATGTATGTTCATTAACATGCACTGTCCCGACCAAATAAACCAATAAATAAAAAAAATGGGGAGGAGCAAAGTGGTTCAACACCGCATAAATTCATAAATAACAGAGAATGCTAACATGATGCTACATGTTATCATCGGGCTAATGCTAACGGTTAGCTAGTGCTAGCTACAACTGCCGTTTTTTCACTTTTACTGAACAATCTGCTGAGAGAAAATATCCATATGGACCCGATTTACACCTGACTATATTTTTATGTGAATAAAAATATAGTTAATAAGTAAGTATAGTAAATAAGTTCATATTCCACCAGATAATGGCTAAAAAGAGTGAAAAATTGTGTTTCCCAAAAGATTCTATTTTCCCCCTCGGCGAGGCCACGCCCCCTTCTATGACGAGATGCCGTCTGTATCTATGCAGCGTTTTATGTTGGTGCGTGTTTGACCTTTCAGTGACCCAGTGGCTGTATGAGTGCCTTCGCTATCCATGCCCAGTGACTCCTATGATGCTTCAGGACCAATTTTATATTAGGTTTTTTGTATTTCTGGTGGGTTTTCTGAATGGAATGCATATTTAACCATGGATGCAATTCAACTAGCAGTGAAAACCTAAAAAACAATTGATCCTGGAGCGTGATCGGGGTGGTAAATAAGGCGCTTTGATAACCACGCAAGCATCCGCTGGGTCACTACAAGGTCAAATACGTATTAATATCAACTTTTTTTCCCGTTTGTTTTCGGCGTGAGCAATGCATCCTCCCGATCTACTACCTACTTTCCCAAAACCCGCCCGAATCATACCTCGTAGCAAGCGTCGCTACCAGACTTTTCCAGGATCTCCTCCCCGCAGGACCTGTTTTTCACCGGTCAAAGCCGATACACGATCGAAAAACCCCCCACCAACTAATTAGAGCCAAGCTTATACTCTTTTACCATCCATTTTGTCATTTGCCGAGTTTCATGAGCCGTCCTTGCTGGATGCCTTTACAAAAAAAACTGTTTCTGCCGCTGGAATATCTGGCACGTTTACTACAGGAAGCATTTATGAGCAGAGCCTTCACATTTCAGCCGCGGGTGGATTTGTTATTGTCACAACACATCACGGCTTATATGAAGTCTGTGCTGGAGAATCATCACTTTGAGCCACATCTGCCTCTCTGATGAAACTTTATTTCGCCTCAATCTGGAGGATAACGCGCTGGTATCGCACCAAAAAGAGCCACTTACACACAGTTCTCCCCTCGTTACGATACGTGATAAACTCCACTTCTTGCCAGACCTAGCATAACGTTGGCTAAAGGGGCGGGGATGTTCCATTTTTGGTTTTGCTCTTTATTTTTGCGGACAAAACTTTAGAAATCATTCCCATTTTGTCGCTGGTGTGAAAGTGCTCATGCTGAAAGCTGTTAGCCACACTTTGGTGATTTCTGGATAATAAATGATCTATACGTTTGTATTGTGGGGACTGTTTAGTCAACGATTTTTAGCCTCATCTTTTCACTTATTTGGCGATGATTTTGATCCTGTGCCCCATTTGCTGGTTGCTCTCCGCCTTAACACTTGCACCTCTCTCTCTCTCTCCTCTTTAACGCTTCCAAAGTAGCAACTATTCCATCCGCCACTCCATAAGTATGCCGGCCATGAGGTACAGTAACACATTAATAAATGCTTCGTCTTCGTCTGTGTAATGTTGAGCCACAGCATGACATTTGTGTGTGTTTGTAAAAATGGGTCATTTGTCCTGTTAGTTTTAGTGCATGTTCAGTGCATGTGCGTATGTGCGAGGGTGTGAGGGTTAACTTGAATCTTTGCGTTGCAGAAACTCGACCACCTTCAAGTCCTTCGAAGACAAAATGGGCAACCTGAAGGTACGGAGCGCACGCTGTGTACTCTTTCATTTAGAGAAGTGCAAGTCCATGCCTGTTCTTTTGATATGAGATGCCTACTATAGTATATTCTGTTATTGCTTGATCGCACATTTAGTAACGCTCTGCATTACCGTCTGGGGACATGCGGAATTCAAAACATCAAATTAAGTTTTCTAAGATCGTCAAATTTTTCTTACATTAAGGCAAGACATGTCTAGTGAAAACATTCATTTTCACGCTATGGTCAATGTTGACGTTTTTAGCTACTTTTCTCTCATCATAGTTTTAATGTTAGCAAAACAGGCGAAACCTGCCCTTTATGATGCTTATTTTAGGAAGTTTTGACGCTCGCTAGAAAGCCCGGAGATGGCCAATAAGTATGATCCACTTTTGTTGCTTTACTGACTCCAAACTTTCTGGGTTGGACTTTAAAAAAAAAAAAAAAGAAGCTTTTTCACAATTTTTTTTCCATTGAGCTTTGAACCCAAAAAACAGTGACATTTTTATACATTTATTTGCACATAAATGGCTTTTTCAAAAACTAACAGGGTTTCGTCAGGGCATGAAAAGTCATGACATTCATTTAATTTAATTTGCAAAATCACGGCTTTTAATGTCTGTAAAAGCCTTAAAATGGATTCAAACTGGCATTAAATCAGAAAATTTGGGAGGAAAATTATGACATTGCTCAACAATTTGTACTAAACTTGTGCTCTAAACAGGGCTCAAAAGGTCATTGTCAATTTATACCCAGCTCTATCTAGAGATGCACCGATCCAGCTTTTTTGCTTCCCCATACCGATACCGATACCGGGGGTTTGAGGATCTGCCGATATCCGATATTAACCAAAACCAAGAGACTTCTTAAAAGTGGCTTTCTCTCAGTGAACGATTGAATGGTTTTATCTCCACAGGTCAATTATCAATTATATTTATTAATAAACTAATGGAAAACATTTAACAAGGATCACCGGATTTCCAACACTATCCTTGGGATAATATATATACACGACTATATATATATATATATATATATAAACGACTCGCATAAAGTGATCTGATCGTTAGAACTTGTGCATTACAAAATACAAATATCTCAGTTTTTCTTTTACAGCATTTAATTAACTAAAACACAAACCCTTGGCCGCTTCAGCAGTGGGCGATTTTATTTTATTTGACCAGTTTAGGTATTTCTATCATAGTTTTTGTCCCTGCCTTGATTAATTGGCGTCAGCATTAGCATGCGCTTGCTAGCTTTAGCATACTGTTGCTAACCGTGGCGTTTTGGGGCGAAAGTGGTGCAGTTGGTAAAGCGAGCAGTCTCGTGATCAGAAGGTTGGGGCTCAAATCTCGTGTCCTGAAGGGGCACACTGTCGTCGTGTCCTTGGGCAAGACACTTCACCCTCCTTGCCTCCAGTGTCTGCGTACATTGGTGTGTGAATGAGAGAGTGAACGGGTGAGTGGATCCTTACTGTAAAGCGATTTGAGTGCCTAAATGTAGGTGAAAAAGTGCTATACAGTTTAAGTTGAGACCATTTACCATTGTGCGGCGATCAGAAATGTTTGCGGAGGTTACATCGAACTCAGCAATTTAATTCTCGAGGTTCTTAGCTTCAAAAAGCAGTACTAAGTAACGTGTTTACCTTAATAAATCCTTTTCGTAGTCCCTGTGCGGGTAATACAAGTGTTTATGGGATGATTGGAGGGTTTTTCCATCTCCCCCTGGTGTCTCTGGCCAGAAAACCACACTTGCAACTTGACTGCCACCGGTCCGGAGAAAGCAATACACACTAATGGAATCACGAAGAAGAAGCTAACAGGCTAACGGGCAAAGCTAACAGCGGGCTAACGTCACTTTAAACAGTATTTACAGCCAAGTTTGAGTGAAAAAAAATATTTCTATTGTATAATTGGATGCACAGTAACCCTCTCTCCCTACGCCTTTCCTGTCAGTGTAGTATTTACTTTCCAGGACAATAAGTTAAAAAATCGTAACTTGCTGCTACACCTGCAGTTGCGCTTATGGCCTCTAGGGGGAAGAGTTACTTAGTACTGCTTTAAGGCGGTGAGAGCCAAAACTGGTATCGGTTCAGTATCAGATATTTATAGCTGATACCCGATATTGTATGTTTTCAGATTGGTATCGGAAATCGGTCTTGATAGCCGATACCAGCATCGGATCGGTGCACCCCTAGCTCTATCCATTATTTGTGTGTTGGTCTTTTTTTGTGCATTAAAAGGCCCTTATTTTAATGTGAAAACAGAAAATGACAGAAAACTTAAAAAAAAAAAAAAAATGTTTTCCCTCATTTATTATTTGGTCATCAACTAATCTGCCTCTCCTCTTGCCCAGTACAAGGTGGTGGGCGCCAAAGGGAACGGCGAGGCCATGAACTCTCCCACCGACACCACTCCCACTCAGGAAAACCCTCCGTTCTGAGCCGCCGCCCCTCGGACTGTACTGTTCTCACCTCTGACCTGCGACCTCTTCCACCTCCTCCACTCGCTTTAACCGCACCCCCCCTCCCCGCAGTCTGAAACGCACCGGCAGCAGGGGGGGGAGGGCGCGGTCAGAGTCGCCGCCGCGGCCGACGCTGTTCACCCAAGATACCCAGATGTGAATAAATTACTGACCTGCCTTCACTAAATCCTCCGTGGCTATGTTTCCGGTCAAAAACCCTGGGGGAAACGAGGCATTATCTTACATTATAATATCAGATTGTTGCAACTGATTTTGGGAAATGAGAGTTTGACTAAAGCCAGTGTGAATCAGAGACATGACGATGGTGTTTAAAGTTGGCCCCATTGGACTTTTACCTGTGACAAGTTATAACAGATTAATTATTAAACATCATTGCATTTAAAAACCATGGCCAACTCTTATGAACAATTGTGTCCAATGTTTGTGGCTAGAGCCGGATTGATATTACATCTAGACGAGTTTTGCTTGGCTTTCGAGTCAGGCGTTGCACTGTTGCTCTCCAGTCGAGAAGCTTTTAGATTTGGGTAAAGCTGGAGAAAATGCACTCTGTTATGGCAGATTTGTTCCCTGAAGTACCTTCCTGGAGTAGAATATAGTCATTCACGCAGGTCTAATCAATCCTGTTTACTTTGTTAGTTTCTTCTTCTGCTTGCTATTAAAAAACGTTCTTAAAATTGGAAATGGCAAGTCCAGTAAAAGAGAATTGAAGACCACGCCGGTAGTGTCCCGCCACAACAAAATATATATTCTCTAATGTGCGCTATATATTCCAATGGGATCAACTCTAAAGCACCCTCTCCACATACTCTTGCATTTGTAATCAGGTTTTTGCATAGCTTTTATATCATCAAACTGTCTATGCTTTGTTTCCACTGTGAACACTATACTCATATCCAGTCTACTCCTTGTCATGGGCCTAGTACTACTACTACTTCTACTTCAACAACTACAGCACTACTAGCATGTACATATGTCATACCGACCACAAACACTCAGAGACCCGGATGTAAAGATCTCCCCAGAGAACCCCATTTTGTATTATAAACTATTTTACACTGCTTTGCATAATGTTTTTACATAACTTTTATCAGTATGTATAAAACAGTATAAACAGATACTATATTGTCACCATTGCTGTGAAGGGGGCGTTCCGGTTCGGATGGTTAAAAGCAACAATACACGTGAATTTAGTGGGATGTTTGGTTAAATGTACAATACTGCGCAAATTTACTCACGATTTCCACATTTCATTCTCAATATTGCCGTAATTGTTACTAGAAACATTGAGAATTAATTACACGCAACACAGTTTGACTGAAGAAAAAATGTCAAGTAGTTTTTTGTCACTCGAAGACCTCCAGCCAAGGCGCTCACCCCATCTTGCAATGGCCTGGAGACCAAATTCATCAACAAAAACGTGCTTTTGCACAGTATTGTATTGTTCATGGCCAAATGAAGTTGTTGCAATCTTTTCTTCTCTTTTGGGGCATTTGACAACCTAAAATTGGACTTGATTACATTTATTTAGTCAACAATATCTGATTTATAGCACTTTCTTTAAAGATTAAAAATAAATAAAAATCTGGGTAACACTTTTTTAATAACTACACCTTCTGTAGCTTGAATAAATAATGATCAATAAAGATTAAAGTGAAGTAAGCTAATGAAGTGTTCATGATAAATTAAGTGTGACCAATACTTGATAACTATTTAACTACTACAGTGAATGCCATCTCATAATGAATAATTCTTCTCATACATTCACTTAGTCATCGTTAAGTAGTTATTAAGTGTTAGTCACACTTAACTAATGAATTGTTCATGATGAATTATGGCTAAATAAGGCGTAGTTATTATAAAGTGTTTCCAAAATCAGTTTTTTCATTGTGAAATATCGCTTTTTGCCGCGCACACTACCTGAATGTCATCTCTACGGGCCTTACTCAAAAGACTATTATTTTGGTGTATGTTACAAACCAGTTTTGATTATTTTTTGTATTGCTAGGAAAGGGAGGTTAAGTCAGATTTGAGGGCCACAAATCGAGAAATGGGGGGAAAAAAACCCTGCTTTGCCAAAATAATGCACTCCAGTTGAACACACTAATGCTACTAAAAGTTGCGTACAAGCTACAGCTGCATGTCCGAGGCCAAAACGAACTTTACCAATTGACAACGTTTTATTTAAATTGCCTGAAAAACAAATACAGAGCACAGTTTGTGTAGCACCGTCACTTTCGCTAATGGTGAATTTGAAGGTTTAACTAAAATTATTTGCTTTTTTTTTTTAGTCTTTTTGTTGTTGTTTTTGTTGCCATATACTTTCTCTATAAAACCGCCAACATGTTTTCCTTAATGCCTTTACCGTAACAAGACTAGTCCAAAATGTCATACGAATACTTCTTGCTGCCAAATTTTTACGCTATTTTGCCTGTTTTTAAAGTTGAAGCCAAAATTTAAAGTGTCAAAATTGCATCTAAAGTTATAAAAATAGCATTGAATTAGCGTTTTGACCGTAGAAATTGTAGACCAAGGACTCTGATATGAGAGCAGGCGCCAAATTCTGTGGTAAGCTAATTTTCTCAGCTACTAGCTAACCTCGTGCTAGCAACACGCCGGTGTCTATGGCGTTGTGCATTTAATCTGTTGTTTTTGATCAGTTATCTTCTACTGTCTTTGGTACAAAACAAAATTGCCAGAATCCAATTTCATCTATACTAACCAGAGTAACTTGGTGTATCCTATTTCTTTTCGTTTTGCTAGTTTTTTTGTTTTCTCCATAAGATTTAGCATTGTTATTTTTCCATCTGTAGTAAGTTGCCATCATTCAAACCGTCTGTTACGAAAACGAAATGTCTCTATCCCTTTTTGGTTTGTGAAGATATTCGTTTTGGAAAGTACAGCACACGCATAAAGCCTCTCGAGACGGCCCTGTTTAGAGGCTGTGTAATAGTGTCAGAGCTAGCTTTATCTAGGGGTCTGGGCCTTTAGCCGATGTAGAATAATAAAAGGGACAGGAAGTCGGAAATAATGGTAAAGAATTAATTAAATCTCTTGGTTTTGTTGTAAATGTTTGGATATCAATAAAAGCATTCCTTTAAATGAGAAACTTGTGTGATGGTGTGTATTGTCTATAATTGTCTATCCGAGCTTCAAGTTAGGAGAATATAGAGCCCATGCTGCTATGGTGTAATTGGTGGTGCAACCCTTCTCAGGTGTACTAGCCCGGATTTAGTTCCAGATTGTGTTCTGCAGGCCGCGTTTGAGGGGTGATCAGTCGGCAGAAGGCCCATCAAAAGCGTCTCTGAAGCGACCCATGGAGATTTAGGCAAGTCTCCAGGTAGCCGCGGAAAAAGTCTCCATGCATTTTCGGAGACTTTGCAGAGACATCACAGAAACGTCTCACATGGTTGAGGACAACAAATGGTAACAACTGCTTGAGACCTGTTCATTTTCACGCAGATTACCTGGAGACTCGCCTTATTTTAAGGGGACAACACGGAGACATCTCTGTGACCAGCAGCAACTCAAATCTCCAACTAGTATCCAGGCCAGTGAGACGGGCCATTTGTATGCACACAATGTCAGCAACTATCCTTCAATCACAAGTGAAAACCTATCAGACACCCTAAAAACAAGCATGCAGCATCTTGGGGGGCCACCGGGCTGGTAAGTAAAGGTGCTATGCTAACCACCCAAACAGCCACAGGGTCACTGAAAGGTCAAATTATTTATTTTTTTACTTAAAGGCAACATTTCCATAAGCACATACAGTGGGGCAAAAAAGTATTTAGTCAGCCACAAATTGTGCAAGTTCTCCCACTTAAAATAATGACAGATGTCTGTAATTTTCATCATAGGTACACTTCAACTGTGAGAGACAGAATGGCGGGGGAAATCCAGGAATTCACATTGTAGGATTTTTAAAGAATTTATTTGTAAATTATGGTGAAAATAAGTATTTGGTCACTTCAAACAAGGAAGATCTCTGGCTCTCACAGACCTGTAACTTCTTCTTTAAGAAGCTCTTCTGTCCTCCACTCGCTACCTGTATTAATGGCACGTGTTTGAACTGGTTATCTGTATAAAAGACACCTGTCCACAGCCTCAAACAGTCAGACTCCAAACTCCACTATGGCCAAGACCAAAGAGCTGTCGAAGGACACCAGGAAAAGAATTGCAGACCTGCACCAGACTGGGAAGAGTGAATCTACAATAGGCAAGTGGCTTGGTGTGAAAAAATCAACTGTGGGAGCAATTATCAGAAAATGGAAGACATACAAGACCACTGATAATCTCCCTCAATCTGGGCACGGGGGGACCTGCTGAATGACCTGGGACCAAAGTAACAAAGGTTACCATTAGTAACACACTACAATGACAGGGAATCAAATCCTGCAGTGCCAGACGTGTCCCCCTGCTTAAGCCAGTGCATATCCAGGCCCGTCTGAAGTTTCCCAGAGAGCACATGGATGATACAGCAGAGGATTGGGAGAATGTCATGTGGTCAGATGAAACTAAAGTAGAACTTTTTGGTATAAACTCAACTCGTCGTGTTTGGAGGAAGAAGAATACTGAGTTGCATCCCAAGAACACCATACCTACTGTGAAGCATGGGGGTGGAAACATCATGCTTTGGGGCTGTTTTTCTGCTAAGAGGACAGGACGACTGATCTTGAATGGGGCCATGTATCGTGAGATTTTGAGCCAAAACCTCCTTCCATCAGTGAGAGCTTTGAAGATGCAACGTGGCTGGGTCTTCCAGCATGACAATGATCCCAAACACACCGCCCGGGCAACGAAGGAGTGGCTCCGTAAGAAGCATTTGAAACTGGAGTGGCCTAGCCAGTCTCCAGACCTCAACCCCATAGAAAATCTGTGGAGGGAGTTGAAAGTCGGTGTTGCTCGGCGACAGCCCCAAAACATCACTGCTCTCGAGAAGATCTGCATGGAGGAATGGGCCAAAATACCAGCTACTGTGTGTGCAAACCTGGTACAGACCTATAGTAATTGTTTGACCTCTGTTATTGCCACAAAGGTTATATTACAAAGTATTGAGTTGATTTTTTGTTATTGACCAAATACTTATTTTCACCATAATTTACAAATAAATTCTTTAAAAATCCTACAATGTGAATTCCTGGAATTTTTTTTCACATTCTGTCTCTCACAGATGAAGTGTACCTATGATGAAAATTACAGACCTCTGTCATTATTTTAAAGGAATAGGCCACCGTTTTTACATACTAAAATATGTTCTTACCTCACTTTAGTCGAGTTAATATATCCCGTCTGGTCTTTGTCCGCGCGCTCTGTCACGCAAACGGAGCACATACGCAGCCTCTCCCACATGTCATATAGCTCCGAAAAAGCTCACGATAGAAGCTACCAAGCTCTTCCACGTGGTCCCTATTTAAATAAAGTTACGTGAAGTGTTTTCATGCGAAGTATATTTACACAGAAATGTAACATGTCGATTTTATAAGCAAATAAAAAGGGGGACTATATTGTGAGGCGTAATGATACGAGGAGCAAAACGTCCGCGCAGTAACTCCTAAAGGTTATTGACGGAAGTGAGCGGGGGAAGTCTTACGCCTCACAATATAGTCCCCCTTTTTATTTGCTTATAAAATCGACATGTTACATTTCTGTGTAAATATACTTCGCATGAAAACACTTCAAGTAACTTTATTTAAATAGGGAACACGTGGAAGAGCTTGGTAGCTTCTATCGTGAGCTTTTTCGGAGCTATGTGACATGTGGGAGAGGCTGCGTATGTGCTCCGTTTGCGTGACAGAGCGCACGGACAAAGACCAGACGGGGATATATTAACACGTCTAAAGTGAAGTAAGAACATATTTTAGTATGTAAAAACGGTGGCCTATTCCTTTAAGTGGGAGAACTTGCACAATTGGTGGCTGACTAAATACTTTTTTGCCCCACTGTATTTCACACAATTGCATCTTCCTTATTGTTTATCCTTGGGCATTAGAGGTCACCGATGAAAATATATAATTGTTGCTGTAAAACTAGCCTAGCCTTTAGAGTTCGGGAAAGTCCACAGTTACCATGAAGATCCGCCATCTTTGCAGCTGTTAGCATAGATTTCCATAGACTAACATTAGCTAAAAACAGTATAAAAAGTGGAGAAAAAAGCCGTGGAACAACTACGTTAGCTGCTGAGTTACTGCTGGTAAATACATCTAACACACTGTGGTGCTTTAATGTGAACAATAACTCCAGCATTTTAACTTTTAAAATCTTCATTCATTTACAACTGCTGCTAATTCCATAATGCTTGGCGATATTCCCGAACTCTGTACCAATGAGGCATATAACTAGTATGAAACTATGTTACATTGCTACAGGCGTAATATGTACAAAGACATGGAAAGTTTTCATTGACCTAAAAGCAAGATAAGCATATTTTAATGATTAGAGTTTTCTTTCCTGCCTTGCTTTTCCCACACGGCAAGACTCTTCGTAAATTTGAAAAATTAGTTCCCTGACCGGGAATCGAACCCGGGCCGCGGCGGTGAGAGCGCCGAATCCTAACCACTAGACCACCAGGGATGAGAGCAGTGACTTAAAGTGGGTTTTATAATGCTGCTCTAACTTTGGTAATGAGAATAATATGCACAAGAAATTATTTTAAAAGCACGCTAGTTTTAGGACACGAGTATTTTTGTGTAACTTTTTATGTGAGTCTCTCAGGCAGCCAAGAGCCGTATGGTAATTGCCTTAAACCTAACCTTTTGCTACACGCTGAGCGAATTTTCTCCACTTTGGCATTACCCAAATCTAAAAGCTTAATGCTTAAAAAAAAAAAAAAGAATGAGGATGAAAACAAAAATGTCACACAAAAAAGTGACAAAACCGTGACAAGAATGCAACAAAAAAGGGTCAAAAACGTGCCGGAAAACCAACATACGTCAAATACGTGATGAAAACACGAAAACGCGACGAAAAAGCCACACAAACGAGACAAAAAGCGACAAAAAAGTGACAAAAACGTGCCGAAAACGCTCACAAAAATGTCACACTTCCAGTCGAGAAGCTTTTAGATTTGGGTAAAGCCAAACTGGAGAAAATGCCCATGGTTTAAAGCTACAATTATTGAAAAACAAGTAAAAGTTCATAAAAGCTCGTGTAGTTCTCATGATCCGCCAGTAGAGGGCACTCCTCACTTGAAAACATACGCTTCCCTCAGATCCCGCGGAGACCGTCTGAAGTAAAGCAAATCTAAAAACTCCTCTTTTTGATCATCAGTTTTTTTTTTATTATATTTTTTTTTATTGGTATCATCAGCAAAAAGAACGGGAAAGGTGGTCTAGAAACAGAAGCAAAATCATTAATATAAATGATAAATAATAATGGTCCCAAAATTGAACCTTGTGGTACACCATACTCCACAGAATTCCTTTTAGATTCATGTTTTTTTATACTGGGCTTTACCCAAATCTAAAAGCTTCTCGACTGGAGATCAACAATGTAACGCCTTATTTGAAAGCTAAGACCTACAAAAGTGATGGAAACTTTTCGTCACGTCGCCACATTTTTGTCACATTTTTGTTGTTTTATTAATGATTTTTTCTATCATTTTTTGTTGTGTTTTTCTCACGTTTTTGTCTGGGTTTTTTGTCCATGTTTTTCTCATGTTTTTGTTGACTTTTCATTCTCTTTTTGTCGCTATTTTGATGCTTTTCTTTTTAGCTTTTAGATTTGGGTAAAGCTCGGTTGAGGCGGGACCGGTGGCCCTAGAGCCAGTGGCCCTTCTGTGCTCCTCCAGAATGGACATATGGCCAGTCCGCCCCTGCCTCCTCCAATTCATCCTCATGTTACCTGTGGTGTTTATGCGTTGATTTTGCAGTTGTACAGTTTTACAGCCAGTCTTATCTGTTTGCAATGTGACAGGGGTGTGGGAAGGACACGCTGACCGTACATATGTGATCATTGCCCTCACAAACCAGGGTCATCATCACAACAACAAACCATTAATCACTCACACAAAGCATCACACAGCCATGGAAAATGATCAGTTTATGACCAATGGTTAGATTATTGGACATTGTTTATGGGTGAGGCTTGAGGTTTTATCATTTTACAATCCAAACAATTTTAATCTGGATTGATATGATAATGATTTTGTTTTGTGTCTGTGAATCGCACTATACTTGACAGGGCAAAGTTAGCCTCAGTGGGACAGTGAGGGCTGTTGCTTCAGAGTTGAGGTAGTGAATACATTTGACACATTTTCCCCAGTTTGGTTTGAGGTTGAGTATTTTCATGATTAGTGGCTTTTTCGGGTCAGACAAGTTGACCCAGTTCAAAGTGTGTATTCGTTATAGATTCTTTAGAGCAGGGGTCGTCAAACTACGGCCTGCGGGCCAAATCCGGCCCCCGACTTGTAGCACACAAATCCCTGAGTATGTAAGGCTCTAGCCCATTCCTGTGCGGAGTTAGGATATTTTAACTAAATAACCAGTTTACTCATTCCAGCCACTAGGGGGCAATTTGAATAAATAAAAAATAATTCCACAGGTGTCCAGCAGAGGGCACTTACATAAGAGATCAGAATATAAACACATTATAGCCCCGTGGTAAATGAAGCTTAACCACAGAATAACACATGAATAATGACTGCATTACTTTGAGAAACTTGTGACACAGGCTTGTAAAGCACAATACAAGTGTAAGAAGTTATTACTTTGGTCACATTACATTATGATGTTTTATTTGAAAATATAAATAAATGGAAATTAAAAAAAAGTGTGAAGACTTGATTACTATTTTTGCAAACCACTACAGTGAAACAAATATGTGCCTGAATCAAGTGTTGATCTTGTGGATATAGTCGTGGGGACGACTGTGCAGGCGAGTCATCTCTACTTCACAATGAGGCATTTTGGTCTGTCATACAATTCTATATTATAGCCAACCCGGTCCAGCCCCCCATCACAGTCAGGAACAATAATGTGGCCCCCAGAGAAAAAAGTCTTGAGGACGCCTGCTTTAGAGTGTCGAAACCACCCGAATTTTGGAATTAACTCCTGTATTTTGATAAGGTGCTTTGACTTCCTAAAGCGGTTAGAAATCAATGCTATGTCCCCGTGAATTTCCCCAAACCAACTGATTTGTGATTTTTTTGTTTTTAATTAATGCAATATCTTAAACCAGTTCACGTTGCACTCAGTGAGACTATTCAATCTCATTGACACAAGACATTCACACTCTAGCAGTTTTAGTTAAAATAATAAAGTAAAGTTGCAGCGACAAGAACCATTATAGTTTATGTTATGTCAATATTTTAACATTAAAGGCCCTATACCTAACTTTTTAATAACAAACAATGAAAGAGGGAGCCACTGCATTAAAATATTACTTTTGGTCCAAACTGTATGTAGAATTTGTAGAAACCAATTCTTCACAGTGACAAGTTTATAGGCTCATTTCACAACTTGCAGGGTCACTTTTCAGGGTCACTTTTCCGGGTCATATTTACAGAAATGCAGTGAAACTAGCCCGTAAGTTCATGAAATTGACACAAATGCTTGAATATTAGATCAGCTCAGGCCCGGATCTACGGGGTTGCAAAAGGGTCCGTTTTAATGGCATCCTAATGTATTTTAATGGCGAGAAACTCTGTCTGCACCCTTTTGAAACTCCCATGCACCCTCAGTCAGTTTGTTCTGGAGCCGTGGCTGAAACAGATACATTAGAAAAGGGTAGATCGTCTGTCAAGAAAGACTGTGAATGGATGAACATGGCGGCGCATGCGAGACTACGTGTATCCATTACCTAAGGACACTTTGTCTGGCTAATAACCCTGTAACAATTGTGCTATAAGAACTCGGGCTGGGACGATCCACTTTTGTCACGATCCGATACATATCACGACACTCAGAGGCCGACAAGTGATGTGTTTACCTTAAAATGTGTAAAAAGTCACGTGTCCAAAGTTTATAAACCAAATGACATTTACCGAAGTGTTTAGATTGAAAAGTGCATTAACACAAACTGTTACTGGACAAAAAAAAATGAGTGTATGATTAAAAATGCCTCCAAACACAAGTATTGAAAGTATTGCGATACTTGATACTTGGTTTTTTTTGCAGCACAAAGTTTTGAGATCCAAGTCTGATCCGTTATTTTGTCCCAGCCCTAATAAGAACCATGTGTGACTTCTGCGGTGTGTAGTTTTTTCAGTTTGTGATGTGTTAAGAAGCCACGAGACACAGCGGTAACTTTTAGAGGCGGTCTCCGTTTACTCTGGCGAAAATATATACAAAAATACAATCAGCAAGTGCCGCTAACAAGATCCAGCCCAAACTAAAGGGGAGAAAACAATGGACAATATTAGCATCTCCCCGCATTTCTTCACATGAATAAATTAAAACATCGGGGTATGGATGAAGCTCAATATCAACGTAAATACAAATTAAATATGTTCCCAGAAGAAAATAAATGCAAAATATTGACAAACGGACTCTTAAAACATTGGATTACAATGGATGACTGACCTCTTCCCAATATCAGATTTACAAAAGGGAGAGGCAGGGGTCAAACCCCGAATATATACAGGGGCATCTCAAAAGTCAACAAAGAAGAAACAAAAACATAGAAGAAGTGGCTGGAGGACCAAGTCTGCACAGTGTATCAAATGCCAGGTATGGACAAAATTCAAGTAAACAAAAGGACATTTTTGTGTAATTATACCGTTATTACTTATGAACAGGTTACACATGTTCCGAAGAGAAATAACAACAATACTGAGCGTCATTTTTTCACTGGAAGAAGGTCTGGCTTTTACCTAATAGATATTTCGAAACAAACAAAGTATCCTTCAAATTTATTAATAAGTTTAAAATGTTACATTAAAAACATATTAAGAAAGCAATCGATATTGACTGTAGTTTTTGTAAAGAATATCATGAATCCATTGTACATCTTTTCTGGTGCACTGTCCAAGTGTTGCGTTATTCTGGCAGAAATTGTGTGACTTAATTCATGAAAATATTGAAAAGCATTTTGTTCGACATTGGCAGAGTGTATTGTTTGGTTTGTTCTCTTTACTATTTTGCAGCTGGGCGTCCGTTTAATGTTTACATTTTATTGCCATGTGCAACTACAGTTCAAAAATTGATTGTTATTGACCCAATTATTTTTGTCTACTCCTGTTGATGTAAAAAAAAAAAGCTTGTGAAGCAATGGACACAGTTTCACTCCGCCCTGTTTTGCGTCAGAGGCGGGGTCTTTCAGCCTGTACGTGTTACGTGCACGTGCCCCTATATAAGCCCCCGCTCTGTCCACTGTAACTCACAGAAAAGCATCGTTGAACTCCTTCGCGGACCTTGGAGGGTTACATTTACCCAACACTTTCTTTCAAATGGGCCCCGTCGCCTAGCGTCTCCTCCCCCAGCCTCGCCGACTGACTCGCATCGGGTGCTACGGAACTCCCAAGCTCGTCTGGGACACTAAAAGGTGAGGATCCCCTTCCCCCTGGGATTGTGGTCGCTCATGGGGGTGGGCTTTTAAAATGGTGGGGGGGATGCGATGGATGCTAACCAGCTAGCTTGTTGTTTTTGCAGCTGTTAAAAATCGTTTAAATATCAGTTAATCTTAACCAACGGTTGGTTTTGTTTGTATTATTTGGTTCGAATGGTTTACATTAGTATCGACAAACAACGGGTAAGATTTCGTAATTTATTGTAAGATTCAGCTGTTGTTGTTTGTTGGAGACACAGTGTTCCCAAATGGTCAGCAGATGAGGCTTTTGTGTTCGCGTTGTCCATGTATATTTTGCTCAAAGTTCCCTCCACTAAGTAGTACTTGCTGTTTTCTCGGTCCCGCACAAATCGAGTTGTGTTTTAACAGTTGTAACACGTGTCTCTCAATGGGTCAAAACAAAAACACACAAAAATGCGATTTAAAAACAACAATAACCGCAACAATTAATTTGAACAGAATATTATGAACTTGTCACTTATCTTGTGTTCCTCGTGTGCTCAAATGAAAACGATTCATTTTTTGCGTATATTTAATTCATATATTATGTAGGTTTATGTGTTTTTGTGTGATCAAAATGTCGGTTGGTGCAGCGACTGTAAGATGTAAACACGTGACGTCATGTCGAGAGAAACGTGCCGTACGTGCAGCTGATGTACCCAGGCCCCTCCGCATCTCTCCATCACTGAACACACTTCACAAATATGACGTAGCGATGGTTGAAATATCAAATATAATATAATAATAATATAATAAGCGGTATATTCGTTTCGTACATTAAAAAAAAAAAAAAAAGTTTATTTATTTTAATTTTTTTGGTGGGTTTCAATCACATTGGCGGTCAATCGTTTCCCGTATCTGATGATATGATGAATATTATGTTGTTCCAGGTTTCCATCAAGTGTTGAGTGACCAACCGTGGAAGAATGGCAGCTATTCCAGCAGGCGGCTCTCTCGTGGCAACCACCGACTACTACCGAAGTATGTCTCAGCCACACTGTATCTAGCATCTTCCAACACTCGGTATATTGATAAGAATAATAAGCGAATACAAACTTATTCTAGTGACTATCTCGATCTTAAAATAGCGACGCAAACCAGGAAAAATCTCCAATATTTTGAATTTACTTTGTAAATGTAACTTTAGTCAAGTACTTGGTTGAGACAAATCTACTTAAGTCTGAAATAAAGTTCTGCAACTTTACTATCAGTTTCAACGAAGTTTCAGTCACTTTCCACTTAACGTTAGTAGTAAAATAGTTAAGGTCGGTAAAAAAATTTCTTTTACTAAAATCATAACATGAGATGCATTCTGATTCTCTTCTTGTTGCGGGAATGCTTAACAATGATTATTTGTAAATGATTGTAAATGAGTTCAGCCTCAATGGGTAGCAGTATCCAAGCTTTAAAGCCTCACTGGAACTTTCCAGATCATATGCACTACTGTTTAAGCTTAAATGCAGGGCTTGCTCTTTCAGAAATGATCTCATTATATGAGTGAAAGACCTGCAGAACTACCTATCCAATAAAGCCTGTGTGCTGCGGCCTGTATGCACTCCACAGTTTGAGAACCACTGGTGTGTGTGTTTAAAAAAAGTGAATGAACATGTCAGCCATCACAGTGGAGCACATCAGCATCGGAGCGTGGAGCGTTGTGTAACCAGCCGATAATGGCTCGGCTTCTCTCTGTCTCCATCCCACTCTTTCTGAGGGCAGTTTGAACCGGTTCCGTCTGCGCTGAAATAGGCCCACTCACAGTCACACCCCCTTCCCTCCTCACAGTACGGGGACAGGCTTGTGCTCTCGGGTCTAAACCGTCATGTTTCTGGTGTCTCTCCTCAGGGCGCATCGGCTCCACTTCCAGCAGCAGCTCGTGCGGCAGTTCGGAGTACAGCGGAGAGGTCATCCCCCACCACCCAGGTGACGTTTACTGTCCAATACAAAGGCCTCACCGTCACCTCTGTGTGTTGTAATCACAGGGTTTCCACGGGGGAATTGGATTAATTTACCCAAAATCAAGACCTTACATTTCATTAACCCCTTAACTCCCACCGGAACCGAGCACTTTTTCTCCAGTTTGGCTTTACCCCAGTCCAAAGGCTTCTGGAAAAAAGCTGTGAAAAAGCAACAAAACTGAGACGAAACCAATGATGTGTGAAATGTGACAAAAAAGTGAGAAAACATTGACGAAAAAGTGACAAAAAAGTGGCAAAAATGTCACAAGAAATTGACAAAAATGGGACCAAAAATGAGAAAAAATTTGACAAAAAATGACAAAAAGTTACAAAAATGAGTGGTTAAATGCATTAGATACAACAAGTTTTACTGTTTTGCTGCGCTATAAAATGTGGCACCTCTTTGCAGCCTTTATTTAGTCTTTAGAGTAGAGTGGAAGTAGAGAATTTATAGACGTGTGAGCGCTGTAACTCACAGCAAACAAGGACTTTGTTTATCCTGCAGAATGAGGCGTTTGCTCTGGGGCTTAGCATCTTTTCACAGGCTTTTCTATTGTTATTCATTCACACGCCCTGGTATCGGAGGGTAGTTGGTATTGGTGACTACTCTGAGCCCGAAGAGATTCATGTGCTAATACTACAAGGTATCGGTACTTTTCTGTCGGCGTTTACTCTGAAATGATCTTTCTGTACCCCCATGTGCAGGCGGTTAGGATTACTTGGTGTGAAGAGTAAATATGACTGACGTCCTTGGAGTTTCTATGCTCGTGCGAGTCTGCTATGGCTCCTTTTTTGTTTTTTTTGCGATTTGCCTGAAGACAACCTTATTGGATTTGACTCTTCACAGTCTACTCAAGTTGCTCAAATTCACTTTTTCTCTGCATAGATGTCATAGAAAAACAGAGGGCATTGTGTCATGGAGGGCGGAGAGGCACCACATTTGTTTCACCTCTGACTCAGCTGTTGCTTTAGTGATCTCACTGTATCTAGCACGTGGCACACGGGCTGTCCCAACTGGTTTCACAAAGCAAATATTGAAACAAGTGTTGAAAATCCTATAAAAAGTGAGTTTCTCCATCGTGTGAACAATAAAGTTCTATCTTATCTTTGGCCTTTCTAGAGATGATTACCTTTTTACATTTTGAATAGAAGTTGTAAATCCTTAGTTTTTGCTCCCGTCGATTTTCCGAGCACGACCAGGCTGCCGAGTCGCGCCGTAATCCCGGATCAGTCTGTCAGGCTGCTTAACCATATGCACTCATGGTTAGGGGAATGACTCTGCAAAAACCCCACTAAAGCCGACCCAAACGGCCACATATCCACCGCTTTGTTCAAGAACTGTCGCCAGAGTTGTACAAAATGTTCACATCTCCATTTCCAAATTGGCCGTGAACGCTCGACTTCAGTTAGCGCTGACCTAGAAACGGAGGAGACGACTGGAGGCTTTTGATGCACTGCCAAACACGCAGCAGGCCTCCACTTAGGATTCCCCCGCGATGCCAGCGTTTGAAACTAGGGCTGCGCTGGGAAATATCAGCGCATCTTTGAGTCTGTGCGGCTACAGGCAAATGTTATCGCAGGAATGGAAAGGTACTGGGGATGAATGGGTCGTTGTGCACATTTGCATTATCCAAATCTTCAAGCTTCTTGAAAAAAGCTACAAAAGATCAACAAAACAGCAACAGAAAAGCGATGAAAATGTGGAAGAAGAAATGTGTCAAACGCAACAAAAAGCAATGGGGAAAAACATGTCAAAAGTGACAACGCTAGGAAAATTAGTTTAGTAGATCTTAGCGTTCAAACTGGAGAAAACGCACTTGGTTTATCGGGGGTAAGAAGTTAAACACGCTTTGGAGATAAAACTTTAATCTGAACAGCTGAGCTAGTGCAAGAATCCCATGCCCTTCTGTTTGTAGAGGTTCAAACTGGTTTGTGAGCTGCATCACTTATGGTTTCTCTGACTTTTGAGCCGCGCTATTTGGCCTTTTTTGGACATGACGGCTCAGATCCGAGAGAGAGAGAGAGAGAGAGAGAGAGAGAGAGACATTCAGGAAATGGTCTGAGCCAAGAACTGTGTGCTGCAACAGGGAATCACTGGATAAATATTAGAGCTGGAACGATCCCAGCCCTAATAAATATTATCACAGGGATCAGCGAGCTAATGCCTGTTCAAGTACTAAGTATAATGTGAGAAATGCTGTCAGTGGCTTCAAAATTTCCAAGCAGAGCACCTGATTTGGCCAGTGGGATTGGAAGACTTCAGTTTAACTTGATTGTAATCTTGATTTGTAATCCCAAACAGTGAAAGCTCCTCACATTACGGCTGTGCACGTGATCACGAAATGAATTGTAATAGATCACTCACAAAAACAGCATCAACTTAACCCCCACCTTATCTCCAGTTCAGCTTTACCCAAATCGAAAGGTTTCTCGACTGGAGCTTATGCCAGTGTAGCGTCTCATAAGACCTACAAAACTGATCCCATTATCTTTACCCTAATCACTTTTTTTTTGTCCCTTTTTGTGACGTTTTTTGTCACACTTTTATCGTATTCATGTCATTATGTTGTTGCTCTTTTGTCTCTTTGACTTTTTTTTCAATAATATGTTTTGCATTGTTTTGTTAAAAATATATTTTAATTTGACAAATGAGAGATTGTGATTTTCTAGTCCATTAGTGGGCGTAGACTCTTACATTCCCAGTGGTGACAGTGTTTAACCAAACTGTTCTGTGTGCTGTGTTGCAGGTCTCCCCAAGCAGGACTCGGGCCATTGGTGGTCCAGTTTCTTCTTTGGGAAGCAGCCAGGGATGACCCCACTGACGGAGGAGGCACAGAACAAGTGAGTTCATGCATGTAAAATGGCGATGGAAGAAATTTATAGTGCAGTGGTTTCGCTCGGGATAATTTCTCTCCTTCATTTTGAAGGACAGGGTTGAAAAAAATCCGTCATGAGCAATTTTTATCTTTCCTTATCTCTCATAAGCTTTTTTATTTTTATTTTTGTGTGTGTGTGTATGCTGCATATTGTTTATGTTAGTAAAAATGTGAGATTGCAGGATAAATGGAGCTAAACTAAGGACGACTTTCAGAGCGTCACCTGCTCATCAATATCAAGGCTCATTATTAGCCTTTAACCGCGTTTGCATCGTGGTTTTCTTCCCCGTGTTGTTGTTAGCGCCCGGGTCAGGAAAGTTAGCTAGCTAGGCAGTGATACAACTTGTAAGAGCTCATCCAATATAAGACGCAGTGTGAAACTTTAGAGAGAGAGACTCGCCCGCTCTGAGAAACGTCAGAGCAGCGCTTGATTTTCAATCCTTCAAAATGACGAACGGCCTTTGAAATTTCCCGTCAAAGTAAAAAATATTCTGTAAATGACGGAGAATTTTCGGTTAATGTAACCTCTGTTATAGTGACACTAAATGTGTCACTCTCATAAATCGTTTCAATGATGCTGAGTAGAATGGATCGATGTGGTTTTTGGATGTCGTCATGTCGTGTGCGCGCTGTGAGCGTTCCTGCCCACAAAACAAGAAGTGTAAAACCACAGCGTGTGTCACTGAGACACAGCCAGCTGGTGACTCAATGTTCCTGTTCTGCTCCAAAAGGGCTTCCTTCCTCCTTCAAGCGTTCCTTTACAAATGCAATTATTGCAAATATTGTGAGAACACGAGAAACTGCAAACCGTTTAGGAAGGAAAAAAAACAGATTAATAATGTTAATTTATAGATTTTCCTTTCCTTTAATTTCTTTTTACATTGTATCATTTATTTGAGATGAAACTTCCCTTTTAACTACCAGAGGGCAAACATTTTTAACATATTTTCCCTAATGTCAAACTTCATAAACAGAAGACTGAACTGTGCAACTTATTTTAGCCCAAAATGTGTTAATTTTGGCACCGTTGATTTGTTAGCATGCCTTTAGGAGAGAGTTTGAAAGCTTTTTTTCACTGTGAAATCCTGACCAGTCCTGTTCTCACTCCTTTGCATTGTTTCAAAATGTTGATGGTGAAATGTCGATGCTGAAGTGGAGTACCCAGAAGAATGTTTTCTAATCCCGTTCCCCCCCCTTCCCTCAGGACGGGGGTCTCGGCGGGCGTGGTGACTAACGGGCAGATCACCTGCGTCGCCCGGGAGATGGTGATGCAGAGGCAGGTGAGCGAGAGCAGCGACGCGGGGACTCCCACCTCTCCCTGAACCGCACCCGGACCAACACCACCGACCGCACCACACCTGGGGGAGGGCCACGCCACCGCCCAACGCTGGGTGACGGAGGACGGCCCATTCATAAACTTTTCCTTTTTTTTTTTTTTTTATACATATTTACCGTAGTATAGGCTGCGTTGTTGTTTTTTGTAACCCCATGTTTTTTTTATTGACTGGCCAAACATAAAAATGAAAACAAAATAAAAATTGGTGCATTTCCTGACTCGGCACCATTTGTACTGTCAGTGTTTACACATGCCTTTGTTGAACATGCCACGTTTCACATTGTGATGTCAATAAAGTAGAATTTGCAGCCTGATCTCTGCTGTGGGCTCACTCTGTTCAAGTATACAATGGGAGTTACTTATTAGTGTGTCAGCAAGAAGGTCCTGGGTTCGATTCCTGGACTCTGCAGACCTTTTCTCTCCCTGTGTCTGGATGGGTTTCCTCCGGTTTCTCCCATCAACTGAAAACGTGCTCCAGCCAGGTGATCGTGACCAGCCTGGCTCCACACTGGTCCCCGGGTGCTGCACTGCGGTCGCCCACTGCTCCTTACGGGTCGCCCCAGATAACGGCACCATCGAAGGATAAGTCTGATGCAGTTGACAAATTTCATTGTACATTTGTATAATGACATAGCAATTTAAGGTTAACATGAACAAGCTTTCGTTCATGTTGCACTAAACACTGTAGGGGAGTCACGCTCACCTGGTACATCTCTATTCTGCTCTCTGTTTTAATATGAACAGAAGTTGGGTCATTAAAGACCACATGCCTGATATATTATTTACTTGTGAGTAAAATAGTTTTGTCTTGGTGGTATAAAGCAAATCTTTGTGGGAAAAAGACCCTTGCTCTGTACGTCTTATATCGTAGTTTGATTGCTGGTTAACCATTAGTTCCCTTTACAGTGAAAGTATCGCTCAGTGAAGGTTGTGAAACTGGCCTCACTAACCATGCCTTTGACAGTGAGGTCAGAAGTCTAGATAAAGATGGTTTGAGAGAGGTCAGGAGTATAGGAGGCCATTTTTGTGAAGCTGTTTTAGTGTAAACAAGAAGTGGCAGTCCTGACCCCTTCCCTCAGGAGTGGTCAGAGTTTAAATTGACGTTTTGCTTGTGTGTTTATCTAGTTTTACATGTTTACTACAATAGCGGCTGGAAGACTCCGTAGATAAAAGTGAAGCATCCTCAACTCAATCAACTCAGTCCAGTCGACAATATATGATCACCTCTACGGTTATTGAAAACAACTGAGAGTCTAAACAAACTATACATAAAGTTAATATATTTACAAACTCTTCAATGTGAATGAAATTGTATATTTTACCATAGATCACCTTTAACATCCAGGCTAGGTTTGATTGTACAGATATTGCACTGTAAAACACAAATGTAGTAAAACTGCACCGGTCCACTGAACTGTAAGATGTCGCCTTCACCTCAGCAGGGCCTCAGTGATGTCGTACAGGGCAGTTCAGGGCCAAAGTAAACGCTCAAGTGGTGCACAGAGCCAGGTTGTGTAACTGCTTCCCATTGGCTGAAGAAAAGCACATCTGGGAGAACAGTGTGTGAATCACAGTCTCAGCCCACGAGGGAAACGGTTCTTGTTCTTGGCTCCTCGACAGGTCTATACGAGGTCTATACGGAGACTGGAATCCAACAGAAATACATTTATGTAAAAGAAAGGTCCTGTCAGGGCAGATCACTGACTCGGCCTAGTAAAAAAAAAAGAAAAAAGTTTCTTTGACACACTTTCAGGTCATTGCTCAACAGAGGAGCACAGTTTGGCGTATATTGAAAGTGCGTCTGACATTTTAGAAAGGATCATTTTTAAAACAATCGTTTCCAATCGTTATAACAAAGATAACGTAAAATAAAGTGTATTCAAATGTCATTCCTAAATCATAATTCTCAGTGCCTCTCAGATCTGTTAAGTCAGTCTGGGCCCCCTAGGAGGAGTCACTGGTTCATTGAACTACACGTAGTTCAATCCCTGCTCTGGCATTATGTCACTGTGCCCCTGGGCTGGAATTTTGACTCTCTTTTCCAAAAACAGTTGAGAAAGAGCCTGTAGTTTCAGGTCAGGATTTTGTTATAAAAATACACATGAAATAGACACAGTATGTTAACAGAAAAATTATCTTCAGCATGGAGTGTAGTCAAGTTAGTCAAGTGGAGGCACGGTAGTGACAGCTAGAAGGTCCCGGGTTTCTATTCCCACCTGTGGAGTTTGCATGTTCACCCCGTGTCTGCATTCCTCTGGATACTCCGGTTTGTCCAACCACTAAAAACATGTACAATAGCTGAATCTCCTGCCAGGTGAGTTTGACCATCAGCCTCAGGGCGCAGTACTGCTCCTTACGGTTCGTCCCAGCGGCGTGGAAGGATGGGTCAAATGCAGAGGACACGTTTCGACACACTGTGTTCTATAATGTATAAAGAACCTTAACCCATGCTGTGGAAGATTCTGGGTTATGTGTCGCTCTGTCATAACCACTGACATCAATCTGGGATTACTCTATTCTCAGGCAGAGCAAATGCCATCCCACCTATACTGCCTGATCCCATCAGACGCTAAACAGGGAAGGGCCTGGTTGGCACTTGGATGGGAGCCCTGAGTGAGTGAGTGAGTGAGTGAGTGAGTGTGTGAGTGAGTGACAGATTGACAGCCTCTACCCCAGGGCAGCTGTGGCTACAAATAGTAGTTTACCATTACCTTTGCTGCAGATTGGGTCTAGAGCGCCTCGTAATCACAGCCAAGTCTCAAAACAACAAGTTGCTACAATTGCAAATCCAGGTATTATTATTGATTATTTGGGAATAATCTCAAACACATCTTTGTCGCTTTGCCACTTTGTTGGTTAGAAAATGCCACGTTGATCTAAAACAGCTGAAACAAGATATCCAGTTGTGTCACTTCCTGGATATTCAGTGTCCCTTTAAATAAAGTCTGTTTTTTTCTCAACACTACAAATTTACGGCCAAAAAGCACCAGAACAGCACCAAAAAGTTGAAGCCATCATGTGACCTTCCTTCTCCTGACGTTTGGAGAACTGTCCCTCTGACTATAGCATCAAACAAAAGCTGACTGGGAGGTTTCCATCCGACACTGTCGGAGCTGGAGCCGGTGGGTGGAGTAAAGGAAAGACAAACAAAGCTCAGTTTGCCGCTGCTGCCTCCCCACAATGCACTGCACAGGTCACTGAGTGCTCCCAGATCACATAGACCATCAGGAACTCAAACTCACTATATCACACAAATCAAATCAAATCAAATCAAATTTATTTATATAGCACATTTAAAACAACTGCTGTTGACCAAAGTGCTTCACAAAAGGCCTAAGGGACAGAAACAAATAGAAATATAATAATAAACACAAGAAAAATCCAAATGTTTAAACTAGCTTTCTCCTTCAGTTTCCGTTATTTTTGTCCCTCCCACGTTTAGCGTTTGAGTATCCAAAAAAAGCGTTTGTTTGAGGTATTGTTAATATTATTGGTAAGATGGTTGTGAATTTTGTTTTAAATACTTTTTAAACGGTCTTTTGCATGCTGAATATCCTTGACACGGATCATGGCCTTTCCCCCAGGACAGTATTGTGGACGCAGTAGTCTTTTAAACACCAAGTACCACCTAAAGAACCCCTGGCGTAGAGCAGTGGTTCTCAACTAGAATAGATACAGGTGGCAATGTGTCATGAAAGGGGGCGTGGCCTACCCGAGGGGGAAGAAAATCTCTCATGGAATCACAATTTTTCACTTTTTTGTTGTTGCCGTTTTCTGGATAAAAACGTGATAACATATTTATCACACAAATAAAGTTTTTTCACAGCAAATTATTCAGTTGGAGCGAAAAACAACACTCTGCTAATGTTTGTGTGACATGGCTGTTGTGTTCCCTCCTGCCGGCTGAAGTTATTATTAATCCAACTAGTAGATTCATATATACTTCCTACATATATACTTACCCCTGTAAACTCTGGCTCCTCTCTGGTCACATGCCCTCACGGCCGTATATGTGAAGGTATGTTGTAGTATTGTTTAAGTCTCACAGCTAGCCTCGGCATATGCTAACTCGGTGTATTATGTTTATCCTGCAGTGAGGTTGGCTGCCGTAGCTGTCGTAACTTGTGTCGTCCAGTTTCTCCGGGTTGGACTCGCCGTCGAGGCCTCCAGACACCCTAAAAGCGCTCCGCTCTGGCCTACCGAGTCAGGAAACGGTAATGTGAACTTACTCTCACTCAATAGGTACTCGTGGCACGGAGCCCAGGGACACTGTGTACCAACTCTTGCTCTGAATGCATTGTCCAAAATGCTCTGTTTTGCTAACTTTGTTAAGTTCACCAAGTAAATTAGTAAAATCGTGGACTCAAGGAGTGATTTATGAATCAATGCTGAAGGGAAGCCTATCGCTAATTTGACAACAGGAGATTGTGTAGACCTCAAACGGAAAGAACTCAAACCAAGCAGTGCATCAACAGAAGTGGCTGTAATTGAAAGTGACAGTAAAATGATCAAGTGGAGCAATTGTCTGTGATCAATTTAAACCAACCTGTGTGACCTTACTGGTGCTTTAGATCATGGTCATTTTCCGGGCTGACCACCCGGTGGCGTTGTCGCAGTAGCCTAACCTGATTCTTCTGCTGAAATAATAACAAATAAAAGACCAAAAACTGTTTTACAACTAATTACAATAATATATCTCACCATTTCTTCAGGCAAAATTAAGATATTCTCACATTTTAAAAAAAGCCGTCAGTGTGGGTTCCCCAGGGGTCGATTCTGGGGCCCCTCTTGTTCAATTTGTACATGCTGCCGTTAGGTCAATTAATATCCAGTAACAAAGTGTCCTATCATAACTGACAGCGGGTGAACATGGGCCTGTAGATACACTCTGTCATTGTATCAAACAGATTAGTGTGTGGATGCAAAACAACGTCCTCCCTTTAAATACAGATAAAACTGAGATCATTGTCTTTGGCCCACAAAGACACAGAGAGGTTGTCATTGGTCATCTTGAAACGCTTTCACTGGGACCAAAAAGTCAAGTTAGAAATCTCGGAGTAATCATGGACTCAGACCTGAATTTTAACATTCTTATTAAGTCCATTACATCAGCGGCCTATTACCAGCTCAAAAATATTGCCAAAATAAAAAAACATAGTGTCTAAACCAGATTTGGAGAGATTAATTCATGCATTTGTCTCGGCCTGTTCACTGGCCTTTCCAAACGAGCTGTTCGACAGCTGCAGTACATCCAGAACGCTGCTGCTCGAGTCCTGACCAGAACCAGAGAATACGACCATATTAGTCCAGTGCTCCGGTCTCTGCACTGGCTTCCTGTCAGTCAGAGAATAGATTTTAAAATAGCTCTGCTAATTTATAAGTCTCTTCATGGGCGGGCACCAAAATGTATATAGCTGACGTGGTACAGCGTCTCGAGCCTTGAGATCCTCAGGGAGGGGTCTCCTGGTGGTTCCCAGAGTCACCACTAAACACAGTGAGGCTGCGTTTCAGTTTCATGCAAAAAAAAAGTGTAGAACAGCCTCAGCGAGGACGGGAGACAGGCCTCAACTCTTACTATGTTTAAGTCCAGGCTGAAGATCAAAAAATCCAGAATAGATGATATCTCTCTGCGATCAGATGTTTAAAAAGAGCCATGTCGTCGGCTCTACAGCAGTTTAAATCAGCAAAATCACATTATAGTGAATAGGGCTGATGACATCATCCCTTAATAAACGTATATATTGTGGAGGGCAAACATCTGCTTCCTTTAGTTTCCTTACATTAGTTGCCGTTCCATTTGCATTTTAGTCATAAACCTGAATTTACATGTAGCAGTTCCTTTTTGGCTGCCTTATTTAAACTATAATCGCATGTCAGCGGGTTAGTCGTTAGATTTGGGGGAGATTTGGGGGCACATTTCAGTTCAGTGGCGGGAGGCGACCCGTAGAGACAGGTGGATTCAGCACATATGCCTTTTGCTAACGTTTCCACTCGTGAGCCCGGTCACTTTAGCTGAACAAACAACTATTCTCTATTCAAACACTCGGCACAAGCGCGTTTGGGAGGTCTTTGTCTCCGCTGGGACAAATCTGCACGGGAATCATTTCAAAAAAATAAAAGTTTTAATACTAACTCTCACATTGGCAAAGGTAGTTTCACAGTTGGAAATCACAGCACTTCATACTCCAGCTTGGTAAGAAAAAAAAACATTTACAAAGGGTAATTATACAATCAAGACAGAAACAGGTTAATTTCCTCCTCACAAAGAGAAGTATATCAACTATGGGCTTTAAGGGGAGGCACTAAAAGGCAAAACAATTTTCTTTCTTTTTTCCGGTTTTGGGCTAAATTGGTCTCTGAACATAATGAACTTTCACCTGGAAACAATAAACTAATCTTCACAATAACACATATAATTATTTCACTGACTCGATGATTCTTCATAGATTAATTTGGGGAATTGCAATTTCAAGAGCCATTTTCTCAAAATGCATTTTTCTCCCAATGACAGCACATCAGTAACGCCGACCGACTTCGAACAGTCTTAGACTTAACAATCTTTCTAAAGGGTTTTTAGAGGGACTTTTAAAAAATAATTCCAAACTTGATTTATTGAGTTTTGAATGTCAAAAAACATGGCAATTTTTTCTTATTTTGAACAAGATCTCATCTGAAAAAGTATTTGTAACTAATATATCAACAAAATAAAACCATTAATTTAAACCTGGCTCAATCCATTTTTCAGATTTTGTCGCCAAAAATGTAGGAAATTTGGGGCATTTTTATGCATAAAACGTCTCATTTTTACATGAAAACATAAAATGACAAAAACATATACAATACAATACATTTTTTTGTAGTGTCTCTGTTTAATTCCCTCTCACTCATATCCCTTGGCCCTATTTGTCATAATACATTCAGTTATTTTGAAGGGACAGTGGTAACTTGCAATCCACCTGCATCTTTGCAAAATGAATTGCAATCAAATCACAATGACCATGGTCGCAATTACCAAATTGCACATGCTGAATTTATGGTGCGCATACACTGTGATCTGCAAAAACCTATGGCCTTGATTTGTTTTGTTGAAGCAGGAAATACGCGTTGCGGTTATGCGTTGACGGAGTATGGATACTCAAGCAAATACAATATGGTTTATTTGTAAATCAGTCGTCACAGGAACACTTTTGGACTGGTTTGATGACTGTAGAAATCAGAGAAATGCCTGTAGCTGAGACAGGTCCTACAAATGCCACATTTTGTTTGCCAACGCCTCCAGACCAGATTTAAATTGAATGTTTTATCCCCATACAAATGAATGGGGCACAATACTACCGTATGGCGAGGTATGCTTTGTCCTTTTCACAGCATTTATATCATTTATGTGGTTTCTTATTCATTAAAATTGGATCAAATGAACTTCAGTAGCCATTGAATGTGTATCCGATGTGAGATAGCATTAGACTCACTTATAAGATCATTTGTTTCTAAAGTAAAATCTGATAATAATGATTTCTAACTGGGATCTGACCTCACTTATATCTGGTTGATGGGTGACAACATCTGAAAACATCTAGATCAATTTGCGATGATTGATGGCTAATGCTAAAGGATAGATGATCAGCCTACCGAAAAGTCGAAAAGTTGCCCGAACTCGCGGACTTGCTAACTGTTAGCATATGTTCAGATTGACTGCCGCTTCTCCTTTGGGGCAACACTATCATTTCGGACTACAAACATTTATCACACACAAAGCCAAAATCGGGGTCCGTGTGGATGTTTTTTTCACAGCAAACTGTTCAGTAGAAGGTAAGAAAAACGGCACTTGTAGCTGACGTTAGCATATATAGCATGACGCTAAAGTTAGGTTCCTAGTTAGCATTGTCCATTTTTTAGGTATTTATGGGCACTTTGCTCGTGTTTACTTAGAAAAATATATTCATAATTCAACATTTGTTGAAGTAGTGGTGGAGTAATGGGAGAAAGTTCACTTTTTCGCATATTTGTTTTGCCCCTCTGGCTGCTTTGAACATGACGTACATGGGCACTCTATAGGGCTTACAATCATGATGTCATGTTGCTAAGCATCATGGGATTTTGACCAGGCTATTCCCATATTACTAAAGTATCTAGTTAAACAAAAGTAGCTCATTAGCAACAGTTGATGTTGGTTGCTGTGTCTAACTCCAGTTTGCAGTGCATGATGAATGGTTCGATGGACAGTGGTGCAGAATTAGTTTATCGGTTTTAGTCACCTCTCAAATGTTTTATACATGTAATGTCGTATATAGTTAAATGGAGATTGGCCAGAGAGAACTTGGCCCACCTCTTTTTTTGAGTCATTGCTGCATCAATTAAGTGGAACTGTCCCATTGTAAATCTCGACTGCTGAAAAGATGTGCTGATTTTCTCATCATGTTAAGGGCACGGCTTATTCGCGTATAAATCCAAAAATACGCCATTCTTTGGCAAAGCTCATTCCCAGAGTCCTTTTCCTACACGGAGTGTTTGTCCGTGTCAGTGGGACAAGCATGTGTTGTAGTGTAGGGGGTATCACTCCACAGTCCATGCCCCTGCCCCGCCCCCTGCTGGTGATGAGGTTATTTGATCCATCGGTCACTGGGGCCGGCTGGGTTTGGATGAGGAGAAGTGGTGGAGGGAGAGAGGGGAGGTCAGCACCACATCCATAGATAGAGACTTACTCAGGTCCAGCGGGAAACCTGCAGGAGAGACACACCATTTCAACATTCAACCATTCCAACTTTTTGCATGCATGTTCTGTGGATTGAGGAAACAAAAGATGAACATATTTACCTGTAAAACACAATGTGTTGCACAGTTAAATATTGAATAAACTTGCGACATGCGATACAAGTGTACAATATTGCCAATATTATTTTACTAAACAGCCAGATATGCATAGACTTTGACAGTCTTCTCTGCACCCAACCCTCTGTGGGTGGTGAGTCCACAGAAGGGGAGGCCCATGTCGTCCCCTCAGGCTGAGCCCGGCCAGGCCCCATGGGCAAATGCCCGACCACCAAGCGCTCGCATACTGGCTCCAACCCAGGTGTAGTTCCAGGGTGGAACCTCGGCTGTGCCATACCGGACGACATCACAGCCTTTGATATAACTCTGTCTGGTTTTGTGGACTGCTTTTCGTCTGGCCCTTCTAGGACATGTTTGCAATGGGAGACCCTGGAGCACATAGTCCCTATCATTCAGGCGCTCAAAAAACCCTACCACGATAAGGTGGCAGTTCAAGGAAAAGACATGAGGAGGTGCTTCGGCATGTCCCATTGGCAGGAGGACCCTGGGGAAGACCCAGGATACGCTGGAGGGACCATGTCTCTAAGCTGGCCTGGTGCCTCTCAGGATCCCCCTCAGAACAGCTGGAGGAAGTCTGCGTGGACAAGGAAGTCTAGCTTCCCTGCTCAGACTGCTGCCTCTGCGACCTGGAGTTTTTCTTAAGCTAAGTTTGAAAAATATTTTGTCAATCTCAGTGAGATAGAGGACTTGCGATGTTGAAATATGTCGTGGCTTCTTGCCATACAGAGATTGCATCACCTAATATTGCGATACAATATATTATATACGATATATTGTGCAGCCCTAGCCAGGCTAATGTATGTCTAGTGTAAATATATGAATATGGTGTGAGTTTTACCTGTGGGCGTGGACATGGATATAGACAGTTGCACATGTCGAGGGCTGACCCTCTCGGACCCGCAGCTCTCTGCTTCAGGTGGGAAACCTAAAGAGAAGAAAATCATCACTGTTTAATATTAAGTTCTACAGTGAGTTGAGTCATGAGACTGTTTCATCTCAATATTCTTTGACCGACTTTTTGAAACTCGTCAAAATGATTTACATCTTTATGTTACAGGAATGTCTTAAGGGCACAGTCTGTGGGTGAATGGGATTGTTAAAAGCAGATTCCAATTTCAGATACATGTATGTATCTGAAAGAAGATGTATACATCTTAGTCTATATAATATAAAACTACACAAAAGTGTGTGGGAAAAGAACATTTTTTGTGTGTGTAAAAGGACAATGAATAATGGGAATTTGATATTAATAGATCTTTATGAAAGGACTAAAGTGGAGTCCTGATCCATGTCAGGTCTATTTAAGGACAGATTCATTCAGGGAGCCAGGACAACAATCTCTAACTATCTAAACATGTAACTAAAGGTCATTGCTCATACTCTCTAATTCCCCTGCAGACTTCAAACATGTCCCAGGCAGACGTCCAATTTCAGTTTCCAAGTCCGAAGCTAACCACTCTCTCATTTCAAACGCTGTTTTTCCTCACAGACCCATCAAGGTTTAAGGCTATTTTGGGTTTCTTTCCCTCCACGTTGGAACAAAATGTACAGAAAGTGGGAGATAACGCTTGTATTTTTCCAGGAAGTGCTGACACAGGGACATAGGAGCATGGGCAGGCTCAGACTGGTTCAGCCCTGTGTAATGCACCAACAAACTCCAGTCATAATGATATTTATGTTTAAGGTCCAAACAGTCATTGTTGACGCCAAAGATCAACACGGTATCCTGGTGTTTTTCCTTAATGGAGGCTTATGGGACTGGTTTCAATGCTCCAAAATTGCATGCTTTTTGAGAGAAACTTGGAGAGATTATTACAACCATTTTGAAACATTAAAGTATAACATGCATTTTGAGGAGAAAGAGCTTTGCATTTACAATTTTGTTTCCAAGTGAAAATTCATAAGGTAAGAAATGGTCCAAAACCTGAAAAAAATATTTTGGAATTTGTTCCTGCAATGTCGCGTCGTCTCAACATGACATAATTCTGAAATAACATGTGTGCAGCATAATGGGGCAAAGTAGTTCTGCTTCAACAGCTCATGAATACAGAAATAACGGAGAAATTCTAATGCTAGCTTCATGCTACATATAATATGCTAGCGCTAGCTATGAGTGCCGTTTTTCCACTTCTACTGGACAATCACCTGTGGAAAAAACATCCATATGGACCCAATTTTGAGTTTATTTGCATGTGACAAATATGTTTATTGACCGCCAGAAAACGGCTAAAATTAGAGAAAAATTGTGATCCCATAGCCCACTTCCTTCGCCCTCTGCTAGGCCCCATGACCGTCTGTATCTGTTCTGTTCTGTATCAACCCACTTCTCCAACTCAATGGCAATTATGACAAGAATGCACTGGTTGGAGCTTAGGCAAACAGAACCTCTAATCTTCCAGTTATGTGCTCGGTTCTTACTTCTGTGAAAGTGGTTGCGTGCCAGCAGACAGGCCGGAGAGTTCACACTGGTCATGGTGAGTCCGGTGGGAAACAGCTAAAGCCTCAGCATCCTGAAACAAGATAAAGAGAGAACAGACTTTAGTTTCAGTCCTGCTTTGAACATTTGAAAATCGAAGAGTCCTCCTCTGCAATGTCAAACAATCCCCTTTCAAAAGGTTCATAGAAACTCCTTTTCCCTGTTACACCACAACCCTGCATCTCCACTGCAAGTAGCCTCCCCGTCTCCTCCAGTCTTAAAGACAATCTCACATGGTCCATAATATATTCTTACCAAAGAAGACAAAGGTTCTGCCATCGGTCTTTCAAAGCTTGACCCGGTTGCTCTTGAAAAAACCTGGACTTTCAGACCCACGTGGAGTCGTGCTGACTGTGTCCGTGACAATCACTGGATGTGTTTGAACAACCCCGTCAGTCACTTCTATTTCCAGACCTTGTACATATTTGTCTTTCGCCTGCACACAAACACTTGACTGAATCAACAGTCCCAACAAAAACACTTTGAAATTGCCGCACGATTGACTTTCAAGGGCAGATGTTGTTTTGCTTCACTCGTTTTATGTCTTACACACTGTTATTAGTCTCTGTTAATGATTGAAATGAATTCCATGAAAAGGTACATCCTGTGCAGTCAATTATCCTGAATGGAGAGATAGATGTTTGCATGGACGAATGATAGATGATGGGATGGATGTATGCATGGATGTTAAGATAGCTAGATGGAGGGATGGTGGAGGGATGGATGGGTGAATGCATGCTGGAATAATGGAAGTACAGTAACAACAATATGAGAAAGAAGCGTCGCAGCATGAATGTCCCGGGTTTGAATCCCAGCCCGGTGGTGCCCTTCATTCCCCATCTCTCTCCAAAGCCTCGTATTGGTTTTAGCCGTGCGTCTGTCTGCTGGTACAGTGTTTCAGACAACATCCGCAAGGCCATCGGGGCACTAATATTAGCTCTAGAGATAACTGTGGCTTTTTCTGTCTGTGTGGGTTCTTAAAATATTTGCTTTCCTATCAAAACGGGGAGCTTGTGTTGACTTTCGGGGAAATATTGACCTGTGCGGCGTGCTTGTGTCCAAGGATCGCTGGCATCGCTGCGCTGTTTTTGCAACACCTCTGTCCCATTTCGCATCAGCGGGGATAACATGGCTTGAACTTGAACAATCCAGTTGCTAAATAAAGCCACACGGCCGACTGTTGTTGACCCCAGCACTCTCTGAATAGATATTTTGTATTGTATAACTTCAAATGATATCTGTGTTATGGAAAGGACGCTTTATCACCAAGGACTGTGTTGGATACAAGGGGTCGTAATAAGTTTCTTTTACACGGTGAGATAGGATGAGAAGCTCTGCCTGTTGTTTTGGATGCCTCCTCCTCGGTGCATCCCACTGGGAGGAGGTCCTGGTGAAAACATAGGACACGTTGGAGGGATCTTCCATCTGGCGCAACAACCGCTGTAGTGCAGATGACGGGACATCCTGGTTGCAAACAAATGTTGAGCCTATGTTTGCGTGGCCCAGGGTGCGGGGAAAAGGGTGCTTAGAAAATATGGGTCGACTGAGCACGGACTGCGCTGGTGCTTGCTGTTTCCCCTTTGCCCTCCTCATCATTACATCAACATGGCCCCACACGGCCTCATGCAGCCTCCTTCAATCAGCCCATGTACAGCCCCCGTCAGACCCACTTACTATGTCTACTGTACAGCCTGCGTTTAGAAACACAAGATGCGAAATGCATGGATTGGGAAGTGTGGGCATCTCCGCACAGACTGCTGCCTCCTCGACTGGGCCCCGGATTGATGGACTGTGTTAGTAACTCCATTTGCCGAAGGTATTAGGCCTTTTTCAACAGTTCAACCCTATACATAGTTCAGGATGCTGGACCTGGCTTTACTCTTCTCTGTACAGTAGTGCTGCGCTCTAAGACGATATATTGTGCTCATTCTGTTGGCGATTCGGGCATGCAGTTCACTAGTTTCTCCTTCAGCAGGCTGTTCCTAATACCTTAGCTTTGGTCCAGGGGTGATAAGGGTCCCAAAACGACACTAGCACTAAGTCAAAAAGCAGCAAAACAACACCCTTGTTTTGTAGGAGTGCCATGCTGGTGGGAACGGTCTGAACTGAAATGTGTTCCCCGGCTACGTAGGTCCATGCTATCAGTTTTCTTGGGGTGAGAACTAAGGTAAGGGGTTTTGGCTAGGATAAGGATTGGTTTGATGTCAGACCAGTCAGTGGATGTATGTAGGGTTTGTGAGTATGCTGGGAACTTTAACACTTCTCTGAGTCAGGAAGGACTATTGTTCCCTAGTATCGCAGTTTCTCGCAACAAATGTGTGGGGACTAGTTCCGTTGACTCCACGTCCATAGAAAAGGGGGAACAGAGGTACAAGGGCCCCACTGAAATGGATTTTGGGATCCGATACTGATATGAAGGAGGTTGGCACGGCAGATAGCCGACATACAAGCAAATGTGATGTTGTTTTTTATCACTCAAATAGCCTCTAGTTAAACATTTATTATTACAGTAAAGGCTTCAATCATAGAAATAGGCTATAATGAAATATATAGAAGTCAACCAATGTTTTTTTACTGCCAATTATTGGGGATGTTGATTGGCGATATGTATCACTGATATTTTTGGTCATTTTTTTTTAAATGTCTCGTCTAATCTAGAGCTGATTCTTTCAGGACATTTATGATTAGCAGATACTTCAGAGGGAGCTTGTTTGAAAGACAAAAATCATCAGATTCCAAAACAAAAAAACGTGAAGTCTCTATCTTTTATGGTTCCGACATTATAAGTAAAGTCTACAAGCAAAGTCGATTTTCACCCAGCTGTTTCTCTGCTTCAACATGGCCTATGACATTCTGAGCGGGCTCATATTAAAGCTCTGACTGAGCTCTTTCCAGTCTCTATCACTTTACTCCGGATATATCAGCATTTTATCAGCCGCCATCAGCCGTATTGTAAAATACTCAAATATCGGGTCGGGCCCTAGGTACACACACATTTGTTAATGTAACCTGGTGCCTGGGACATGGCCTTGTTTGTTTTTTTACGTTTGCTGTGTTTTTGTTGCTGCACCTTTAAATGCATGTTTTTAGTTTTGCGCACCTGGCCTGTCGCCACGGCAACCTTGCCCCGGGTGGAATAGCTGTCCAATCCGCTGCGCCCGCAATTAACGCACCTGTGCCACGGCGCTCCAGGGAGGATAAAAGGAGTGTTTGGGGCTACACAACGGCAGTCAAAGACGGGGCGAGCATCGGAGGGAGAGAGCACCAACAGCAGCACCAGCACCAGCACTAGCACCAGCACCAGCACCAGCACCAGCACCAGCACGAGCAGCAGCGCGAGCAGCAGCGCGAGCACGGCAACATCCCGTGACCAAGCCGGGTTGAGCACCACGACGCTGATCACACGCAACGGCAGGGGGAACCCTGCCTTGCCCGTGAGTAGAATACATATTCCGTAGTGGTGCTCGTTGTGGGCCTTCGGTCCCGGGTTTGGGGGGTGTTTTTGCGTGGGCTTCGCGCTGTCCTCTGCGTGTCCCGACAGGTGCAGGCGCACGGGAAACTGCTGGATCTGGGGGATCAGGCTGGCGGACCGGGGAGTGTCGTGCTATTTCCTACACGCAGCGGCAGAGGAAACTCTGCCCGGCGTGTGAGTATCCTACCCTACAGCGGCCTTTTTAATTCAAGATCGCCTCTGGCGTTGGCGTCGAGCCTGTCTGCTGTGTGCTGGCCTTCTTGTGTTGTGGTCCAGGGAGGTGTCCGTCTCGGAGTGGTGTGGCGCCTGTCGAGAAGAGGCGCGCGACTATAACGCACGATCCGAAGACTCAGCGGCAGGGTGGAGAAGCCCTGCCTGGCGCGTAAGTGCCGCTACGGCCGAGTGAAGTAACCACCTTCCGAGACTCTCCGTACTGGCTGTTGTGTTCTTGTGTGCACAGGCTTCGCAGGCGGATCTGGCCTGGACAGGACGCTCCCGGACTCCCTTTCGTTTAGCTTAGTTTTAATAGTGCTCATTTTAAAACTCGACATTTTAACCTTTGTACTGCAGATTTTTATTGTCAACTTTTATTTAAATCTCTTAATAAATTGTATACTTTTTTAACTGTTTGCCTCTTTTTGGTCACACCAACCGCTCTCGCCACCAATATCATTCCCTACCACTCGACCATTATCACCCCATTTAAGCCATAGACACAAACCCCTCCTTACATAATTTGGCGTTGTCGGCAAGGATTCATTTTCCTGAGAGCTGGTGTTTCCAATAAGAGCAAACATGATGATGCCCGTGTACCCCGGGGCGCCTTGGCTTCCAAAATTTAAAGGGCCAGATGGCGATTTAAAGTACTGTGATTGGAAAGAACAAATTAAAGGGCTTTTGGGTACTCAGGATCTAACAGAGGCAAGGAAAGTAAGCATTGTGTTGGGAGCGCTAACTGGAGAGGCAAAACGGCAAATTACAGTTTTAGATGCTGACGAAAAAGATCAGACAGCTAAAATTTTTGTTTATTTAGATTCTCTTTATGGTGACCAGACACCAGTACCAATCTTGAGGTCGAAATTCTTTAGCTGTACACAAGGATTAGAAGAGCCTGTGCAATCCTTCATTTTACGGCTGCGCGAATTGTATTGTAGATTGCAACGTCAAGACGCTGATAATGCCCCCTCCGGAAGTGCTTTGCGGGACCAACTGCTGCTCGGACTCCGTGATGGCCCTCTAGCCCAAGCCTTGAAAGTCTACGCTCGCCGCAACCCTGACATGGAATTCGCTGACTTGCGCCTTGAAGCTTTGCAGCTGGACTCGGAATATGGCCATACACAACCAGAGGTAACATGCTCAGTTATCAATAAACAATATGGCTCTCCTAGACCCCCACCCGATGCTGACTGGAAGGACCAATTAAAACGTGAGATCATGGACGATGTGAAAGCGCAGATGAAAGGTATTACACAAGACATCGTTGCAGAGCTCAAACCACTGCTGCAGCAAGGATCACCCCGACCCAGTTCTCCGAATCCGACATGGAACCGGCAGTACACACCCAGACCAAACAACGATCGGGATGAGCAAGGTAGACCCATCTGCCATCGCTGTAGGAAAGCCGGCCACATAGCCCGGTATTGTAGAGGTACTGCTACACCTGAACCGGCTTTAAACTAGCCACCCCTGCTGCTGAGGTCCGAGTAGCAGGGCTCGTTAACCCACCATCACCAACGAGGGCCTCTGAAACATTCGTCGGCCAATGCCCTACTGTACGACTAGTCATTGAGGGAGTTGAATTAAGTGGACTGTTAGACACTGGGTCTCAGGTTACATTGATGGCAGAGAGTGTGTTTAATAAGCATTTCACGCAAGCTAAGCTTGGGAAGGCCCCTACCTTGTTCCGACTAAGGGCTGCTAATGGATTAGAAATACCTTACATCGGTTATACCGTATTAGACCTAGAGGTTGAGGGTATTGAAGTTCCGGGACGAGGAGTGGTAATTGTTGAGGATGAGAAGTGCACACACCCTTTCATTATTGGTATGAATGTCATCATGGCTTGTTGGGATAACCTGTTTAAATGTTCTAGGGGGTCTGCGCTTCCACGAGCCTTTAAAGAACAGAAGGCCTGGAGGGATGCGTTCGCCACCTGCCGCTATGTCCAGGTTGCCCCTGCTGAGGATGGTCTAGTAGGATATGTCAGACTAGCGTCCAAACGTAATCTCACAGTCCCTCCACAGAGTGAGTTGTTGTTGTGGGGTCGTACAAAAAGGGGTCCGCGTGGGTCAGACTACTGTGCCCTTTTAGAAGCTATGCCAGATGCGTGCAGTAGTGACGTGGGTGTTGCGAAGGCCCTGGTTGAAGTGAGGAAAGGTAGGGTTCCTGTGCGTGTTTGTAATCCCCATCCGTATAGTGTTTCTATAGGTCGCTTTCAAAAATTAGGTCGCCTCTACTGCATTGATGACTCTGACGTGCATGGCTCTAATGATCTAACCCTGTCTCTGGAAGAGGATGGTGTTGTGCAAGTGGCCCTGGTAGATGCTGCAGTTTCTGCCACGAGTTCGGAACCACCGACGGAGGTGAGCATGTTTGGGGATAGACCGGATTTGTCTAAACAACAGCGGGGAGAGCTATGCGCCCTTCTGCAGAAATGGGAGAAGGTGTTTGCCCAGCATGAGGAAGATTTTGGCCGGACTAACCTGGTGCAGCACAGGATCCCTACTGGAGACGCTGCCCCCACACGAGAGAGGTACCGTCCAATACCACCCATGTTGTACAAAGAGATTAAGACCCTCATATCTAGCATGCTTGACAAAGGAGTGATTAAGGAGAGTTGTAGTCCCTGGGCTGCCCCTATAGTCCTGGTGCGCAAAAAGGACGGTAGTTGGCGCTTTTGCGTGGACTATAGGAAACTAAATGCTGTAACCCATAAAGACGCCTTTCCTTTACCTCGCATTGAAGAGACACTAACCAGCTTAAGCCAGTCCGAGTGGTTTTCGACCCTGGACCTAGCCAGTGGCTACTGGCAGGTCGAAATGCATCCAGACGACCAAGAAAAAACTGCATTTACCACCCCACTTGGCCTGTACGAATTTGAACGCATGCCGTTCGGACTTTGTAATGCGCCGGCGACGTTTCAGCGGCTAATGCAGCAGTGTTTGAATGGACAGATAGCAGAGTCACTATTAGTGTATTTAGATGACATCATTATCTACTCTGCTAACTTTGCTTCCCATCTTCAGCATCTCGACCAGGTGTTTGAGCGGTTGTGGCGCCACGGCCTGAAGCTGCGTCCAGACAAGTGTAGGCTTCTCCAACGGGAGGTAACGTTCCTGGGGCATGTGGTGGATCAACACGGTGTGAAGCCTGACCCAGGGAAGGTTCAAGCGGTCCTGGATTGGCCTGTCCCAACAACCATTAAGCAGGTTAGAGCGTTCCTCGGTCTAGCTGGGTACTACAGACGTTTTGTAGCAGGGTTTGCGAAGGTGGCGCGTCCTCTGAATAGACTGTTGACTGGCATCCCTGCTGATAAGCGGTCACAATCTAAGAAAGTCTTATGGACCCCGGAGTGCCAATCCTCGTTTGATGCTCTGAAAACGGCTCTTACCCAAGCACCTGTCCTTGCATACGCCCACTATGACAAGCCCTTTGTGGTGTATACGGACGCTAGTAATCAAGGGCTCGGCGCTGTACTATCACAGGTTCAGGATGGTCATGAACGTGTGATAGCGTATGCCAGTAGAAGCCTACATCCGACCGAACAAAATGATGCGAACTATAGCTCCTTCAAACTCGAATTGTTGGCCCTTAAATGGGCTGTGACTGAAAAATTTAAAGATTTTCTTACAGGAGCAGAGTTCACAATCTACACTGACAATAATCCTCTGGCCCATCTGCAAACGGCGCACCTTGGAGCAGTAGAGCAACGCTGGGTGGCACAGCTTGCCTCGTTCAACTACACTGTGAAATACCGCTCAGGTAAAAGTAACGCCAATGCTGACTCACTGTCCAGATTCCCTGTCCCTGTAAGACAGGTCACGGGGCTACCTACAATGGCTGCCGTCGAGGTGGTGCCCGAGGATGGGTGGAAGGAGGCCCAACACGCTGACCCGGACATCCGGCCTGTCAAGGAGTACGTTTTGAGGAGGAGCTTCCCAAAGCGCCCGGACCGCCTGGCCCTCCCCGTAAAGGCCCAAAAGCTGCTTCAACAATGGAAAAGGTTGTTGGTGAGGGATGATGTACTGTACCGGAGCTTCGTTGATAAACTGACCCATGAGGAACACCATCAGGTTGTATGTCCGAGTTCCAGGTGTGAAGAGGTCTGGAGAAGGACTCATGAGGCTGGGGCTCATTCTGGCGCCGACAAGACCTTGGCCCGGATCCGACAACAGTTCTATTGGCCGGGCATGGAGGGGGAGGTACGCGCGTTGCACGAAAAATGCGTCATGTGTAGCCTGCAGAAAAGCCGCGTTGAGCCTAGAGCCCCACTCCACCCAATTGCCGCTACCTACCCGCTTGAGATTATTGGGTTGGACTTTTTAACTTTAGGCCGACCCACTGATACCTACCAGAACATTCTTGTTGCTACCGACCTGTTCACCCGTTTTGCGTGGGCTATACCCACCACTGACCAGTCCGCACAAACGACAGTAAAAATGCTTTGGAAGCATATAATACAGCAGTTTGGCTGTCCTGCGCGCTTTCATTCCGATCGTGGTCCAAATTTCGAGTCTGCCTTAATGAAACAACTCTGCGACTTGTGCGACATAGCTAAAAGCAGAACAACATCTTACCATCCCGCCGGTAATGGTAGCGTCGAACGGTTCAACCAAACTTTGTTAAACATGCTCCGTTCTTTGGAAGAGGAGAAGCAACGCTGTTGGCAAAACTACTTGCCTGAGTTGATCCACGCCTACAATAACACGGTGCACAGTGCCACCGGTTATGCACCCTCATTTTTGATGTTCGGTAGGCACCTTCGACTGCCTGTAGACGTAGGCTTAGGTATGGGCTCCCAGCAGCTTCAGTTCGATCCAGCCGGATGGGTGAAAGACCACCATAACAAACTCACCTTTGCTTACAACATTGCGCGTCAAAAAGCAGCTGATTCGGCCTCCCAACACAAACAGCAGTTTGACAAAAGAGCTAAAGCCTTGCCTCTGGTACCTGGGGAACGTGTGTGGCTGCGAAATAGACGCAGGGAGGGGAGGGGTAAGCTTGGTACTTGGTGGGACCCCAAACCTTTTGTAATCTTGGACTCTGTGGGGGATACTGGAGTTGTGTATAGAGTGCGTCCTGAGAAAGGTGGCCGTGAACAGACTGTACACCGGAATGCTCTTAAAGTATGCACGGCACCTCCGCTTGAACCTGAGCCACCTCAATCAGAACTATCCCCTCAAGCTCAAGGGCCTGAGCTGCCCATGTTTTATGGATTTCCACCAGTAGCGCCTGAGCCACCGTTGATGGACAATGTGCCCCGCCGTTCTGTACGTGCGAACCTTGGACAACCGCCGACACGTTATAGAGACTAGTTGTGTGTTGCAGGGACTGGCAACTATAAGGTGTGGGGGGATGTAACCTGGTGCCTGGGACATGGCCTTGTTTGTTTTTTACGTTTGCTGTGTTTTTGTTGCTGCACCTTTAAATGCATGTTTTTAGTTTTGCGCACCTGGCCTGTCGCCACGGCAACCTTGCCCCGGGTGGAATAGCTGTCCAATCCGCTGCGCCCGCAATTAACGCACCTGTGCCACGGCGCTCCAGGGAGGATAAAAGGAGTGTTTGGGGCTACACAACGGCAGTCAAAGACGGGGCGAGCATCGGAGGGAGAGAGCACCAACAGCAGCACCAGCACCAGCACCAGCACCAGCACCAGCACCAGCACGAGCAGCAGCGCGAGCAGCAGCGCGAGCACGGCAACATCCCGTGACCAAGCCGGGTTGAGCACCACGACGCTGATCACACGCAACGGCAGGGGGAACCCTGCCTTGCCCGTGAGTAGAATACATATTCCGTAGTGGTGCTCGTTGTGGGCCTTCGGTCCCGGGTTTGGGGGGTGTTTTTGCGTGGGCTTCGCGCTGTCCTCTGCGTGTCCCGACAGGTGCAGGCGCACGGGAAACTGCTGGATCTGGGGGATCAGGCTGGCGGACCGGGGAGTGTCGTGCTATTTCCTACACGCAGCGGCAGAGGAAACTCTGCCCGGCGTGTGAGTATCCTACCCTACAGCGGCCTTTTTAATTCAAGATCGCCTCTGGCGTTGGCGTCGAGCCTGTGTGCTGTGTGCTGGCCTTCTTGTGTTGTGGTCCAGGGAGGTGTCCGTCTCGGAGTGGTGTGGCGCCTGTCGAGAAGAGGCGCGCGACTATAACGCACGATCCGAAGACTCAGCGGCAGGGTGGAGAAGCCCTGCCTGGCGCGTAAGTGCCGCTACGGCCGAGTGAAGTAACCACCTTCCGAGACTCTCCGTACTGGCTGTTGTGTTCTTGTGTGCACAGGCTTCGCAGGCGGATCTGGCCTGGACAGGACGCTCCCGGACTCCCTTTCGTTTAGCTTAGTTTTAATAGTGCTCATTTTAAAACTCGACATTTTAACCTTTGTACTGCAGATTTTTATTGTCAACTTTTATTTAAATCTCTTAATAAATTGTATACTTTTTTAACTGTTTGCCTCTTTTTGGTCACACCAACCGCTCTCGCCACCAATATCATTCCCTACCACTCGACCATTATCACCCCATTTAAGCCATAGACACAAACCCCTCCTTACATTAAGGCACCATCTATTTGTTGTGTTAGCATGCACTTAGCAAAAATGGACCTTCTGTACAATCTTTCAGCTCGCACACTAACGCAGTCCATGCCGATTTACTTTACAACTAAAAACATGACTAGATCAAAGCTGACGTTCCCAAAAGCAATAAGCCACATGTATGCCGGATGTGTCCACTTGAATGTAAGTGGAAAGAGCTTTTATATAGGCCACTAAATGAAAGGTAATATCCATGGATCAGAGCAGTAGAGTATGTACGGATGTGGGAGTGCTCCTGGTGTGGTTGTAGCCTGCTGCTGGTCCGATAACGTGTTGGAGTGATAAGCTCCTCGTCACAGCTCTCTGTTTGTGTGAATATGGGTCACCTCTTTCTCACACTGCTGCTGCTGCTGCAATACAGATGCACAGCCTACATGTCCCACTGGAAAACATACCAACCAGTCACTAACAAACGCTCTGTGTGCTCAGTTTTTGGTACACAGGACTTTTATCCTGTAGCTTTTCTTGATTGACAAAACACAACATTTCATGCATCAAATAAATGGCCAAAAATGCCTATATTTTCCTAAACAATGGATTGAGCCGGGTTTAAATGTATGGTTTTATTTTGCTGATTTTTTTGGTTTCCAGATCTTGTTTTTGAATAAGGGAATAATGTGTAAAAAGTCAACATTTTCTATGTTTTTTGGGGGCTCAAAGTTCAGTAAATCAGCCTGGAAGTGGAGAATTTGTTTCAAAAAACATTTTGCAAAGTTTTCCACGTGGATACCAAACACGTCACATGGCTGTACTCATTTCCTGCAGAACCTACGGCGAGGCAGTTGAGAGAACATCATGAAATAAACATTGTAAAAGGTGATTTTGGTCTTTTAAAAAAAATTTAAATTCAGATGTTCAGGGAACCTAGCAAAAAAAGTAATAATACATTTAAAGATGCATTATGCAACTTTTATGTAAAAAAAGGGGGAAAAAAGTTGATTTTTGATGATGATGTTGATATTGTATGGGTGGTTAGCTTAGCACCCTTACTCTCCATCCCGGAGGCCCCTATGATGCTTCAGGTTCCATTTTATAGAATGTATATGTATCCATGGAGACTGTAGCGGCCAGGATTTGCCCTATGCAAAGTTCCGCTCTGGCTACAGTAATTAGGCGTCTTGGACGCGTGTCTTCCAAACAAATCGTCGTAAATACAGTCTTTTCAAAGGTTTATTTGCATACCTCACAGCCATCAACAAGTATACAGATTTCCGACTCCATAGACACGGTCAAAAAGATGTATGCCTCCATACTGCAACACCTGAGTGCGCCTTCCTCTGCCTTTATATAGGGCAGGTAATTATGTAAACACACACACAGCGCCACACGGTGGCAGGTGGATCAAACGTGGCTGAAATGGCTCCAACACACCGGCCCCTTAATTGCTGAAGCCAGATGCTAAAGCAATTACTAATACAAATACACAACTTAAAATGGAGCCACAACAAATACATTTCATACATTTACATTTTCAACAACAGACATTAAATTCAATCCAAATTCCAAAATCATGTCAGTAGTTTTCACATTAGCGTGGAGTTTTGCATCCTAATTATCTTAGTAAATGAATTTCCATTTCTTCCTTTTGAAGGTTTTGTATTGCTTAACTTGGACTAGTTTGTGGGTCTGTCCAACAAGCAAGAACATAAAACAGGTCAACATGGCAACGGTACAGATTTCAGAGTTCATTGAGCAACCTTTCACACATGTGGGTTCTACAGGAGTTTGTGCGAACATCATAGCTACAAACACAAACATTTTCTCTGCGTTGAAACAGTCCTTGTTCACGATGTTCTTTTCTGGCTCCTTATCCTTGAGAGAGCCAGCAGCAACCACCTCAGCAGTAGATTGGTCGACCAGTGATCCATTTTCCCAGTCCAATCTGACCAGAGTGTCCTTCTGATCAACATCAGGAAGTGAAGGTTGCAATTCTGTGGAGTTACCGGCCCCTGTATCGTCACAGGCAACACACTGTGGAACAAATATCTCCGGCCCTTCCCAGTCCACCTCATCAAAGCCATCACTGGCCCCTGTGTCTTCACAGACAGCCATTAGAGGGACAAAGATAGCTGGCCCCTCCCAATCCACTTCATATTCTTCAAACAGAAAGTGTGCATTTTTTGCAGTGTTCAATTTTACAGTGCACTCTCTGTCCCGTTCCCAAAACGCATTCATTTTTTCCTGTGCCATTATTAAGAAACTGTGCTTCCACGATCGAACTCACGAAGTTGCATACCAGGTGGGTGATCTGCCTTTGCTTCGTGTAGTCTCCGAAATGCGTGGCGTGGCAGGCTTCCACTGCGGGCCGCTCCCTCGTGATCCAAGCTCCCGCGCAGAGCCCGTCCCGCGCCAGTCGCCACCACCGCTCCTGGTAGAGGACGCACATACAGTCCCCTTCCTTGCTCTTCCTCCTCCCGCCAACAGTCCGCCGGTTCGCCGTAGACCTCGCGACGATCACCGCCACGGTAGTTGGTGGGTCCACTCCACTCCAGGAAACCGCGCTGTGCCTCTTACAGCCGGCGCAAGCTCTGTACGCCCGGTGCCCGAGGCTATCTTTTTGACAAATGTAGCGGCCAGGATTTGCCCTATGCAAAGTTCCGCTCTGGCTACAGTAATTAGGCGTCTTGGACGCGTGTCTTCCAAACAAATCGTCGTAAATACAGTCTTTTCAAAGGTTTATTTGCATACCTCACAGCCATCAACAAGTATACAGATTTCCGACTCCATAGACACGGTCAAAAAGATGTATGCCTCCATACTGCAACACCTGAATGCGCCTTCCTCGCCCCTTATATAGGGCAGGTAATTACGTAAACACACACACACACAGCGCCACACGGTGGCAGGAGGACCGAACGTGGCTGAAATGGCTCCAACAGAGACGGTTCAATCAGCAGTGAAAACCTACTAGAAACCCTAAAACATTTGATCAAGGAGTGTCTTAGGGGCCACTGAGATGGTGAATAAAGGCGCCATGCTAACCAGCCACTGGCTCACTGACACTTTTTTTCCCTTTTTTTTTTTATTTTTTTTAAATTTGCATAGTTTTAAAGCTGTCATTTTAGGTGAAATATATGAACACCTCTAAACTGGTTACATTTCACTTTACTTTGACTTTTTTTTTTACGGACTACTGTGTTTCACATACAGCCTGGCGTTCTCTTACCTTCTGTAAAGCAGTTTAGTGAAATATTTGGCCAGATTCACGGTAGAGGATCATTATTATTATTATTATCTAATGTGTGCTGTCTCATCTCCGCTCCGCGCTCATTAATCCGTGGTCATCCATGCTCGCCCAGAAGAACAGACAGACTCATGCACAAAGTTGATGGTTGGACTTTGGTTAATGCTACTGTGAGGTAATAACAACCTGGTCTGCCTTTCAGGAAGCCGCCCCCTCAATACTATATATATAAGACTCATAAGGAGACCGATTTGTGATCATCTATAAATAACACTATCATTGTTTATGATTAATTTCATGTGCTACGTTTTTACAAGAAAATGCAAGAGGCAAGTCCAGAACTGAAACGCAAGAAATGTAACTTGTGTTGGGGAAATGCATTGCTCACAAAGCTTTTCAAACTCAGTCTAAACCTTCCAGGGTCCGTTTGGAAAAGCGATTGTCCACATGTAGTATAGCCTCCCTATACAAACATTGATTGTTCCGTGTCGGTGGAGTGTTGCGCAACCCCATCCTCCTCAGTCTTGTATAAGCGGCCTGCTCCACTCTCATAGGCATGTAGGGGAAGGGTCACTGAGGGGTTGGTCCTATAGAACAAGGCTCTCTCTGTCTGGGTCTGCTTCTACCTTACAGACTGCTGCATGTGTTAGGGGATGGGGAGAAAACACGGCCAAAACAAAAACCTGACGAAAACCTGACGAAGACACAACAAATGGGTGGCAAAAAAGCTTTGAAAAACTGACACAAACATGACAACAATGTGATGAAAAAATGCAGCGAGCAGTCGAGCAGCTTTTAGATTTGGGGTCAAGCCAAACTGGAGAAAATGGTTTAAGTTGAGGGTAAGAGGTCACCGGCGCACACAGTCACCGTCAAAACCTCCCGTGCGGCATCAGACACACGTGGAGTTTGTTTACAGCCCACTTCAGAGCAGACAAACTGCCAACAGCCAAAGGACACGCGGCTCAATCATTGGGATTGGCTTTTACGATTAGGTTATTGCAGTAATTAAAATTGTGATGGCAATTTGATATGGATTAATCGTGCAGCCTTGAACCGACCACAAGCTGGAGCGCCATTTAAACCAGGACCATCATCGCAGAAGCACGTGGGCTCTGTTAACTAAACTTTTTTGCGGTTTGGCTGCCCAGACCAACCCTGTGTAAGGAGCCGTGAAAGTGCTGTGTGGTGGAGGACGATGCTATGGACTTGCTTTTAACTCCAGCCTCTGCAGAATAGTTTTGTCAACCCCGGGAGGACAAGTATGCGCCAGAGGAGCAGGTCCAGGAGAATGTGCTCACCCCAATCACACTGTTAAAGGTCCTATATCATGCAAAATCGACTTTTTGGAGCTTTTATCCATGTTGTTATGCTATTGCCTTATCAAAAACACCCCCAGAGTGGTTTGCGGCCTCATTCACGCAGCTCTCAGTAATCCTCCTGAATCCTGCTCTCTGAGCAGCTGCTCCTCCCTCTCCTGGTGAACGACTGACCTGTTCAGTTGTGTCGTAACAGCGGAACGGAAGTGCTCGACGTCTGTAATGTAATGTCTTAATTCTATGCTTACGGCCTGATTTTAATTTGTAAAACAGCGTTTTCATTACTTTCACCAAAATAGTGTTTTTCTGTGACTGTCTCTGATGGATGTTTGGTGAACCTTCGCCAGAATCAAAGTGGATTAACTTTTATAACCAACGCGAGTCCCACTATGTAAACAGCGATGGAACAGAGTGGTGAGTCAGTCCAAACACGTGTTAGCTTGTGTGTTAGCATATTAGCTTGTGTGTTAGCCATTTATGAAGCTGTGTTGCAGATGACAACTCCGTATAACTGCATCGTGAAGCAATTTCACTTATTGCTGTTTATTTATATTACGGTAAAGTTGTATGTGCGGAGAGAGGGGGCGGAGTTAACTGAATCGAAGCGTTGTGTCTTCCGTGTTCGAAAAATACCTCCAGAAAACACTTATATTTATCACAAAAATGAGTGCTCCATAATGGTAGAGGTACAATATATCATATACATGCCTATACTTAACTTTGGAATGGCTAAAATAGCAGGATATAGGACCTTTAATGTTGAAGATGAGCTTGATTATCAAACTGATGTAGCCTGGTTTTACCAGACCCTCGTACTCATTACGTTTTGTACAAGGGCCTGGACCTTCACAATTGAGCTCCGTGATCAGGTGGGAGGGGTGAACTCCTTTGAAACGATTGGATCTGATTTTCCCGAGCATTTGGTCATGACGTATGTAATGCACCCGAGTAAGTCAAGCAGCTCAGCTATGGTCTTGGGAGCATTCCTTGAGCATTCCAAGGCTTCAATTTCAATATCTGGATATTTGGGAGCCAAGCCAGGACGGATTGAAGAGCTTCCATTATTTCATTCCACATGCTTGTCGTCACCTACAACACCCGCTGACTGGTAGGTTGAAATTCAACCGATATAACGCGGCCACTGAGATCAGACCCAGACGTCGTACATGTAGGGAAATTATAATTGACCAGAGCTTACGGATGGCTAAGGCCAGGCTAGGACTGATGCCCAACACTCAAATCCTTGAACAAAGGCAACACGCTCATGAGTTAAATGAACCTCATAACACTGTTGTGAGCGTCGTTCATCAAAACACCTTTGTGCTAAATATGGGCATTAGGTTCGGCCGAGCGCTCATCTACAATCAGAGTGGTGACAGAGTGGTTTCCCCCCAAACCGGTCCGGCCGGCACACTGCTCCAGACCCCAGGGCTGAAGTGGAGCGCTTCACTTTTGGCTCTCCCTTGGAGGACTTTGTCTGCTCTTGTGCTTTGGGTTCAGCCGTATCAAAAAAGTTGATTTCTGTTCAGAGCAAGTCAAGCATGTCTGACTTTATGACTTTATGACTTTCTGCCCCTCAGTCTGCGTGTTCTCACGGACCTGTCCCTTTTTAAATCCAGATTAAAGACACATCTCTTCAAACTTGCTTTTAATACTTGAGCACTGAATTGTGTCTAGGTTGCAATTATTTGGTGTTTTTAAATGTGTTTTATCTTTCTGTGAAGCACTTTGGTCCTCCTGGTGTTGCTGTAAAGTGCTATATAAATAAACTTTGATTGATTGATTTATAACATCAGCCAAACTTCAGTTTATCGTTCATATCTGGTGAACGACTCCTGCTGTCGCTGCATTAACATAGTAATGGGCGTCGGACAATGCCCCGCCTTTTGTTGTCCTATCCACTCTTTTCTTACAGGGTTGCTAGGTCAGAATTGGGCGTTTTTTTTAAGCCTTTCCGTGGGTTAAAAAAAACTGTCCAAGTTTTTTTGTCTTGTTGTTGTTTTCAAAGCAAAAATGGCAAAGTTGTCCTATCCCCTCTTTTCTGATCAAAACAGTCTGTGATGCCCGAGGAATCTTTGGAGGTGCTTTGGCGATCTAAGCGGTGGTGCTATCCCCCTACCCCCCTCTGGCGCCGCCCCTGATTTAAACTACCTCCCACTTCTTGTTTACAGTTTCACTAACTAGAATGATCTTTGTTCTGGCCTGTGGAGGAAATGAGAATCACTAGTTCCCATTAGCTCCTGAAAGTAGAGACAAAACGTCCCCAACTCAAGAAAACCCCGGTCCAGTGAACTATAAATCTCCATATGAAGGAGGATTCTTGGGCGGCTTAAACATAAAACACTCGAGACACACGGATATACAGCTATTATGCATGAATTAACCTCATCACAAGAGCAACAAAGAAATTCCAGAAATGCACAGAAAAAGCCACGTAAGTGCTACAAAAAAAATGACAACAAAGTGACAGATTCATTCAAAAAAAGTGACAAAAAAGTGACAGCAGTGCAACAACTACGAGAGGAAAAAGCTTGGATCAATTTCGTAAATCTTAGCTTTCAAATGAGGCGTTACACTGGCCTAGAGGCTGTAAACCCTCAAGTCAAGAAGCTTTTAGATTTGGTTGAAACCGAACTGGGGAAAATGTGCTCGGTTAAGGCTATGCTATTTGTCAGTAAAGTGAAGGTGCAAAAAGAGCAAACAAACACATGAATAAGAACCGTCGACATAAGTGCACTTTACTCTCGTCTTAAAGCAATTCCACCAGATACTTTTGACTTCCATTCGGGAAATACTCTGTGAAAGCAACTCGTACTCAGGTAAAGCCCCACTTCAGAACTTCAATAACCAAATGTAAGAGCAGAAAGCGGGTCAATGCTTTTACCGTCGACCCACAACAACAGCAACAATGACAACAACAGCAACAACAACAGCAACACACAAACACATTTCGAACAGGCTAAAGGTGAAAAGAGTCAGTGTGAGAACTTACAGGATCTCTCCATGGTAAATAAAGCCCCCGTCTGAAGCGGGGCTTTGCAGGAGCTGGAGTGATTGGGGGGGTGACTGTGCACATTCGCTCCCCATGTGCCGTGCATGCGCCTGGGGTGTGGATTCGGGGGCTTCCAGTGACACCCAAGTCACCCCTCCCCACCCGGAGCTGTTACCCCCAACTCATCCTTAAGTCTTATTTTTAGCAGCTGCTGACCCACATGAGTGAGCGGATGTAGGTCAGGAGTCAGCGGAGTGAATGGGCCGGGGGGGGGGGGGCGTGACACAGCACAAAGTATGCGGCCCGGGCGATCCAGACTGAGGAGAGGAGGGTGCAAAGGTCAAACGGGCCGGCGGTGGTGTGAAAACAATGGGGCTGATGGAGAGTCGCTTTGAAAATGATCTTCAAAAGTCAGGTTTTAGGACCAAAAAAGGATCGAACATGATAAATCTGTGCCTCGTAAACAGAGGTGGGTAGAGTTGCTCAAAAAAATCAAGTAAGAGTAAGTTCACTTCACAAATAATTGTACTCAAGATGAAGCAAAAAGTAGTGACCAAAATGACTGGTCAAGTAAAAGTAAAAGTAACTGTTTGGGGCTGTTTATGATTCAGTCGTGATATAAATGATGAGAAACCAAGTAAAAGTACAGATAGCCGTAAAAAGCATCATATGGTAAAACTATATGGAAGTACAATTACTTCAAAAAGTTACATGCATTTGAGCAACCCGCCTCCGCTCGTAGCAAAATGAAACTTCTTTTCTTGCATCATATTGAAAATGTGTTTTATTGCAATCTATTTTGTGCTCTTTTGTAACTTTTTTACTCCCAATACCAACCCTGCTTCTGAGTTATCAATGGATTTGGATGAGGGCCTTTTTAAATCTCATGTTTATCTGCCTTTAGTCTCATCTCCATGGAGACGAGCTGGTGATGTCCTGCTCTCAGTAAAGTTAGGCCTGAGGAGAGAAAATACATATTTCTTTGTCATTATTTTAGGGATTCTTCAACTATAACAATATCTGTTATAAAAAAAAAAATTGTGTTTTAGTCTATTTGTTACACAGTGTGGCTTTAATTAACGGTTACATTTAGAAAAGAAAACACCATGAAAAAATAGTTAAAATATTAGATAGATCTTTTGTGTTTCTTGTTGAAATTGTGTTTTGCATGATGCCTATGTGTTCATCCTCCTCTACTGTAACAAAGATTTTCAAATGCAATCAACTTGACGAGGTCATTCTCAAGATCTGACCTGGTGAAACATTTGCAACTGTATATGATAGTGATGTAAAGTAGTTCACCAGAGCGTTGAAATGAAAGAAAAGTACTACTTAAAGAGACCTGGCCCAGTTCCGAGACATGCCCTTGAAGTCGAGTGCTCCGTTTGCCATAATAAATCATGGCGGATTTAAAGACTCCTCCTACCTAGCTGTGACGGAGAATGTTCCTAAAAAGGGCATAAGGGCGGGATCTTCACTGTAGACTCGGCCCTCGCGGGGCGTGTAGTTCGCCGTTAGCTCTAATGCTAACGGCCTGTCACTCAAAGTCCGGCCCTCATTAGTATGCGAGATTTCTAAAAATGTTCTTACAAAAACCAACCTGTTTTTTTTTTTATTGTAATCAGCGTAATCACAGGAGGAATATCGAGCTGTAGAAAGTTTAAGAAAATTAGAAACCAGACTTTAAAGGGATATTTCAGGATTTTTGACATAGGGCCTCATTTCCTAGTTATCCAGAGTGTTTTTAATGCAGGCTAGCTGATACCATATATGCGCTAGCCTTGCACTAGCCTAGCGCCACAAAACTCTTCAAATATAAGAACTTCATGAATTACAAAAAAAAAAATATCTCCAGAAATCAGCAACACTCTGGATAACTAGGAAATGAGGCCCTATGTCAAAAATCCTGAAATATCCTTTTAAAGTTGTTCTTAAGGTGTTTAAAGTGTAATGCTTTCTAATGGGGAACTAGTGGCTATATGGAGGTACTACAGCAATGGTGGAGCAAGAGCGGCCCCTAGTGTCGCGATCTCGAAGCAGAGCAGCCAGCAACACAGTCTGACTCATGGCTTTCTTCAGTTTACACATCATCATCATCATCATCATCATCATCATCATCATCAGTGCTGTGGGCGTGGCTCTCCACCTCACACCTTCACACAACAACACATATGACTGAAGCTTCTGAATAAACAGGACGTGGCTTTTCTTTCATCAATGAGGTCAACAATCTAAAGGGATTTCTCTCAAACAGAAAGTGGAGCCGGTTCAGATATCACCATTTCTGTTGGTAAGTATTCAACACAAGTAAACCTCTTACCCCCCACCTGAACCGAGTTTGGTATTACCCAGATCTAAAAGCTTCTTGAAGAAAGTGTCAGAATAGCGACAATAACAAGGATGAAACTTCAACAAAAGAGCGACGTGCCAGAAAACATGTCCAAAACATGAAAAAAAAGGGAAAAAAGTGCCAAAAAAGAGGTGAAAACACACCGACACGCAATCTTGTACTTCTATCTTAGTGAGGACACTCATAGACATAATGTATTCCCCAAACCCTAACCCTGAACCATAACCTTAACCCTAAAACCACATCTTGACCCTTAAACAGTCCTTCAAATAAGTGAGGACCACCCAAAATGTCCTCACCTTACAAAAATGGCGTCACTCTGTTGGTTAAACACTCAAACTGGTCCTCACAATGTCATAAGTACAAGAACACACGCATCACACACATAAACGCTTCAAAAATGTGACAACAAAGGGGCGACCCAAAAGTTTTGATCACTTTTGTAGGCCGTAGTTTTCCAATGAGGCGCTACTATTGCTCTCCAGTCGAGACATTTTTAGATTTGGGTAAAGCTGAACTAGAGAAAATGCACTCGGTTAAGGCGGGGGGTAAGGTAGTGTGTGGAATGATTAAAGTACTGTCTGCAGCTCTTTTGGTGACACGTGAAAATTGCAAAAACAAATAATCTTCCATTCCATGCAAGTTTTTGTCCCCCCAAACAAAGGGTTCTATAAGAATCCCCAGCCTGCTCCTCTGACCCCCCCCACATGTGATCAGTCAGCACTCACCACTGGCTACTGTTTACTCACCTCAGGCTAATCTCACACTGGATTTCTGAGATTCTGAGCCTCGGACAAACAATAGACACTCAGCGTTGAGTAACTTGTTTTAGAAACCTGGATTTAGAAATGTAATCGCTGACACAAGTCCATAAACTACAACTACCACTTCTATAGTTAAAGCAGTACTAAGTAACGTGTTTACCTTAATAAATCCTTTCCGTAGTCCCTGTGGGGGTAATACAAGTGTTTATGGGATGATTGGAGGGTCTTTCATCTCCCCCTGGTGTCTCTGACCAGAAAACCATGTTTGCAACTTGACTGCCACCGGTCCGGAGAAAGCAATACACACAAATGAAATCACGAAGAAGAAGCTAACATGCTAACGGGCAAAGCTAACTGTGGGCTAAAGTCACTTTAAACAGTATTTACAGCAAAGTTTGAGTGAAAAAAAAAATTCTATTGTATAATTGGATGCACAGTAACCCTCTCTCCCTTTGCCTTTCCTGTCAGCGTAGTATTTACTCTCCAAGACAATTAATAAGTTAAAAAATCGTAACTTGCTACTACACCTGCAGTTGCGCTTCTGGCCTCTAGGGGGAAGAGTTACTTAGTCCTACTGCTTTAAAGCTACTGTGAAAGAAAAGTACTACTTTTACGACTAAAACTAAAGCTTTTGTGGTGTTTGTGTGACTTTTGTTTGGTTTACATCTAATTTCAAGACGTGGTTAGATGTGGTTAATGCCCTATGGGAAAATGTGCACGCTTCCGGTGGGGGTTAAGAGGTTAAACAACTATTTGCTGCTATAACAGCTATAATCACTGGTATTGATACTAAAACTACTATCACTACAACTTAGTTATATTAAGCAGTAGTAGCTTCTTGTTTCCTGGAGACTGGTTTTTCACCTTGTCATCCCAGATGGCGTCAATTGTCTTACATAAGGCTGCAGACTGTGTGCAGATTGTTCTCGAGGAGCTTATAAAGTGTGATATGGAGCAGATTTGGTCCAGGAACAATGAGCACAGGTTTAATCCGCAGATCGGCACAGCAGACTCTTCTCATTCACGTCTCGCTTTGTCGCCATTTAGATGCTCTTAGATTTGGTTAAAATCGAACTGGAGAAAATGCGCTCGGTTAAGGCGGGGGTCAAGAGGTTAAACCATTTCAGGCGGCGATCTCATGAAGCTCACTAAGAAAAATGCCAATAATAAACGGTGGCAATTGGAGGAATTGGAAGAATTTTTAGTATAAAACATCTTTTGTTTCCTTTATAATGCCATGTGTTCATTCATAGCGTTAGTGCTTTCACTGAGAATCACACATGGGGACGAAAACGAGGTTGAAAATGCAACAACAAAGTGGCAAAAGAGCAGTTGGAAGAGTAATCAATCAATCAAAGTTTATTTGTATAGCACCTTACAACACAAGGAAGACCAAAGTGCTTCACAGACAGATAAAACAATATTAAAAAATCAATCAATCAAACAAGTACGGTCTAAGTCTTAAAAGCTAGTTTGAAGAGATGTGTCTTCAATCTAGACTTAAAGAGGGACAGCTCTGTGAGAACACGCAGACTGAGGGGCAGGCTGTTCCACAGTTTTGGCGCTACAACCCTGAAAGAACGATCGCCCCACTGTTTGTACCGGGACCTGGGCACGTCCAGAACCATTTGATCGGCAGACCGGAGAGCTCTGCTGGGGCGATGTACGGTCACCAACTCAGTTAGATATGATGGAGCGAGACCATGAAGGGCTTTAAAAACAAACATTAAAAAGAGTAACAATAAAAATAATTAAAAAGTAACTAAAAATGAGATGAAAACATGATGAAAATGCTTCAAAAAGGTGATAAAAACATTCAGTTATGCAGGTCTAACCTTTAGATTTGGGCCGAACTGGAGAAAATGCGCTTGGTTAAAAAAGAACGACATTAATTAACTAGCTAACATGAGATATATTACAAACCGGGTGATTTTAAAGCTGCATTATGCAACTTTTTAATTGAGGGAAAAAAAAAAAGGGTTTATTTGTGCGTACTTGACCTTACAGTGACCAGTGGCTGTATGAGCGGTCAGCTTGGCACCTTTGTTCCCCATCACAGTGGCCTCCGTGACGCTCCAGGATCAATTGTTTCAAGAGTTTTCGCTGCTGACGGAGCCTCTCACCAGAAAACCTACAAAACGGTTGATCCTGGAGAGTTGTAGAGGCCACTGTCATGGGAAGTAAAGGCGCCACTGGTTCAGAAAAAGGTAAATGATGCACAAATACAAATACAAGTTTTTCGTCCGTATAAAAAGTTGCATAATGCAGCTTTAACACCTGTGCACTGTTGTGTGTCACCGCCCACTTTGCCAAGGGGTTAATAGCCCTGTTTTCCCTGGAGGAGAGAGGAATCCCGATGACTCTCACCGGCTGAATCAAGAAGCTCTGGTGTTTTATCAGACTTTTGGTTTTGGTCAAAAATACAACAACAACTACATATGTTCTTGTATAACAGTTCGGCCTTACCCAAATCTAAAAGCACTTGAGTGGAGAGAAACAGTGTAGTGCGTTTTTTTGTCGCATTTTGTTCTCTTTTTGGTTGCCTTTTCATCTGTTTTTTTCCCCCATTGGTTTATTTTTGGGGGTTGTTTTCGTCACCATTTTGTTGCTCTTTCGTCACTTTTATGTCATCTTTTTGTTGCTTTTCTGGCATGTTTTTGTTGCTCTTCCAGTGCTTTTATGTTGTGTTTTTGTCACGTTTTTGTTGCATTTTCATCATCGTTTTCGGCGCTATCTTGACGCTTTTCTTCTGGGAGTTTTCAGATCTTAGGGGAAAGCCAAAATGGAGAAAATGTATTCGGTTCAGGTGGAGGTTAAGAGGTCGAACGCTGCTGTTTTCTGTGTGCATTTATCGTGTGGCAGAACTATGGGTCTTAAGCGGTTTCCAAAGAGATGCAAAAACGCTCGTCATTCACTCTCACAGGATTACACTTGGCTCCTCCAAACCGGGGTCTCTCGATGTGCACAGGATTTTCCGTGCGTCCAAAATTAAACTTCGCCGGTGCCAATGAGATGTTGTAACGTGAGCTTCTGAAGCGCAGAGCTGTATCTGGACCAAAGGAGAGCTCAGGGCAATGATAAGGTCACCCCATTAAACAAGATAAACTCATGGTAATATTGTCTTGTAAAACTCTCAAAGGTGGCAACCACATCTGCACCAACACCAATCACTCGTATGAACGATGCATTCAAGATGAGCTGAGAGAAAAGTCAAAAGCAATGATTTAAATCTCGTTCAAGCAGAGTAAATGATGTTTCTGGAGTGAGCTAGACCAACAACAGAAATTGGCTTCATTCCTGAGTTAAAAGTAAGCCATCACGGTATTATGCACAAACAATGGAGACAGAAGCACAACTTCTTCAAAAAGTTTCTCCATCCAACATCTGAACCTTCCCCCTACAAGTTTAAGTTAAGTTAAGCATGTCACGATGAGAGATCTACCATGCAGACCTTCATAATTCTTACCTTTTGTAGAAATCGGCCGTGTTTACACTGACATGTTACATCTGCAGACGGTTTTCCAAAGACTTGAATCCGAGTTCCGCTCCAGGACCATGCTGGTAAGTGATGTTGCAAGTCAAAGAGGCAAGGAGCCAGTGAGGAGCTTGTTTATGGGGCTGGAGGACCTGGTGTTCTTTCTCTCTCCCCCTCTCTCTCTCTCTCTCTCTTAACTTGTTTATTCTCCTCCCTCTTTCCCTCTTTCCCTCCTTCCAGTCTGCTTCTTACTGCGCTGGTAAAGGAGAACTGCCAGCAAATATCGCACAAGTGAGAGGCCGTTTCATTCAAGACTTGGAAAGTGCAGATTTTATAGTATATCACAGTTTCAGTGTTAACCTCTTAACCCCCGCCTTAACCAAGTGCATTTTCTATGTAAATACTGCCATTCTCACTGTTTACTTTCACCAGTGCTCATGCAGTGTCTATATGTCGGTCATACTACGCTTCGGAATTTTGTATTTTCCACATGTGAATGGTTTTAACATGTCCTGTCCACATATGAAAAGCTCTTTGGCATGCTTCATGTCTATGTATATTGTATGTATGTATATTGCTTTGTCACAAACTGCAAAAAGTAAATATCAAGCATTGGCTTAAATGACTTGAATTGAGAAAATGTATCCTGTTTTTGTCGGTTTTCACTCATTTAGGCACTTTTTCTGATCGGACTAAGTTTACTTTGCTTGTTTGAGGACATTTCAGACCAGTTCTAGGGTAAATCTCGCTTGAAATAAGAAAGTAAAATTGCAAATGAGATAAGACCAATTTTCTTACCCCATTGGCAAAGAAAATGACCTGAAATAAGGACGAAATGTATCGAAACGAGTCAGAAACATCTCAGAACAAGTGAAATAATCTAGGACAAATGCCCAAGAACTTCTTAACTAGTCAAAACAACTAAGATTTGGATTATTATGCTCAAATTCAGATGTTTATGCTGATAGTTAATTACTTTTTGCAGTGCCTCCCTCTGGTATTTTAGCGCACCTAGAAGTAATTCATTCACAAAAATTGTCCTGATGAAGACATATCTGTCGAGGCGTGTTGGTGTTTTTGAATTGCTTTGTCCATGCCACAATAAAGGATTTTTATTTTTGATAACTACGCAGTGCCTCCTAATCATCTTTGACTGCATTCTGCACTCAGGGGCGACAGTGGCGCAGATGGTAGAGCGGGTCGTCTCATGATCGGAAGGTCGGGGGTTCGAATCCCACCTCCTGAAAGTGCACACTGTCGTTGTGTCCTTGGGCAAGACACTTCACCCACATTGCCCCCAGTGTCTGCGTACATTGGTGTATGAATGAGAGCATGAATGGGTGAGTGGATCCTTGCTGTAAAGCGCTTTGAGTGCCTGATGTAGGTGGAAAAGCGCTATATAAGTTGAGACCATTTACCATTTACCATATATCCAGTCATTTTTCTCTGTTTTCACACTGTGGAACGTTGACGCTGACGTTGCTGTTGACGTGAACAGTGGTCCCCAACTTTTTTTGCCTCGCGGTCCGCCTACCTCGAGAATTCTGCCAATATTTTCACAATGTAGTCAACTAAACTCAGATTATCCAGAATTTAGCAGAGTGTTGCTTTCAAAATGAAGCTTAATTCAACTTATTTTAGGAATTTGAGTTTCCCTTTCCCCCACTGTTTCCCACTGCTTTAGAATACACATCCATCCATCCATCCATCCATCCATCCATCCATCCATCCATCCATCCATCCATCCATCCATCCATCCATCCATCCATCCATCCATCCATCCATCCATCCATCCAGCTGCCCAAAACACACTGCACCAGCCCCTATGGCTCCTCCTGTAGGTGGTGGGCCCACAGAAGGACGGCCTCACGATTAACCGGGCCTGTTGGTCTCTCATAAGGGGCTTCTGAACCCTACCAAGGGCACGAAGCCCCCGACAACAGAGCTCCCAGGATCATTCAGGGGCTCAAACCCCTTTACCACGTTAAGGTGGCGGTTCCAGGAGTGGGAATACACATTACTGAAGGAAAAACATCACAGGGATGAAAGTTGTGCCAACAGTGTTGAATAATTCTTCACCAGTGCTATGATGTTGTGAAATATTACATCCTGTATGACCGGCCTGTTTTAGTGAGGGCAGTCCTCTGTCCTCTGGCCAATCAGAGCCCAGTAGTCTGTTCATGTTAGTATCAGTTCAGTGCTTTGGCCCAGGGCTGAGCTCGGTCCCTAAAACTGACCCTGTTTGAAAGGCCCGTAGGGTTTAACGGGGCTGCTGTTTCATGCATCACAGTCTCTTCTGAGGATGAGGATGCTCCACAGGCTAATTTGAAGAACGTGCTTGACCAATCCACGGCTTCTTCAACTATAGTCAGGCGTCCAGACGAGTTAGAGCCAAACGTTTGAATGCAAAAAGCCATTCATCACACCTTTGCCATCTTTGTCATTTAATCATTTGTGCCCCTGAATGAAATGTATTTGCAATCTCTTCCACATGAGCGTGAAAAAACTCTGGAAAAGTCTTAAAATTCTCGTTGCATGAGTGGAGGAAAAACCTAATTTAGTGTCATTGTGGTTTGGAATTAGATATTAAAAAGTCCCTCTGGAAAAGTCTTAAAAATCTTGTTAAGACCAAGACTGGACAGTTTGGAGTCTGTATGAGTTTCTATGAGGGCTCACTCGTTGCATGAGTGGGGCAAAACCCTCATTTAGAGAAAATTGAGAAGGCTGACAGCTGCCATTTTGGATTTGAAGGTCAAAAGTCGGTCTAATCATGAATCTGACTTCGTAAATGAATTTCTCAATCCAAAAAGATGCAGAATACATATTGTATGACATTATAGGCAAACCCATGGTGAAGCTAATTTTCAGAATTGTTGATGGCGGCCATTTTGGACTTAGGGCTCTAAGAGAGAGGGGCAAGGGGGCAACGATCACGGAAGTGGCCGAGATGACCCAACTATATTGGGTCAATTTAACACATTATCTTTTCGTTTTTGTTTGCTTTTCTACTCTGCAATGACCGGAACAGCGGCAATAGTGTGAAATGGGGTCGACAAAACCAGACATTTGTTTATCTTATTTCCAGAGCCAAGAATCAATCTAACAACAACATTGAGCGAGCTAACATCTGTGCTAGCATCGGCCACAGTAGCATCCCAGTGTCTGTTGTTTCCTCCTTGTGCCAGAGCTATGTGTGCTAAAGTTCACTGTGTACAAAGGTAAAGCCTGGAGGAGCAGTGGAAACAGACACAGAGGAATGTCCTGCTACAAGTCACACGAGGGACCAACAACACATATTTTAGGCTAAATTAGCCTGTTGCACAATGTTTTGAAACTAAGTCAGCTGTGAACGGTGCCTTCACATGCATACATGTATTTATTATTTGTTGGGTCGGGACAGTGCGTTTTAATGAACACATGTGAGACTCATGCATGTAAATGTGCCACGCTGGATTGAAGTCATGGCGCTCACAGTTTCAGTCATTCATTCTGGCCCTTGAAGAAACCCCATTGTCGGGTAACGTATTAAAAAGTAACAAGTTACAAAATATATCACTTTTTTCAGTAACTCATGAATATAGCATATTACTTTACACAAAATACGGGAGGTTATTATACAGTATATTGCACATTTTCTCCAAGTCAGTTTTACCCAAATCTAAAAGCTTTTCAACTGGAACTTACAGACTATATGCCAGTGCAACACCGCATTTGAAAGCTCAGACCTGCATCTTATTTTAAAATAGCGTATTTTCTTGCTTTTTTTGTCCTGTTTTTGTTGCTTTGTCCTTTTTTCCGTTGCTTTTTTGTCGCGTTTAACGTCAGTTTTTCATCACATTTTGTCTGCTTTTTTGTCGCTCTTTTGTTGCTTTTTCAAATTGTGTCATTGTTGCTTTTCCGGCACCTTTTCTGTTGCACTTTTGCCACTTTTTTGGCATTTTTCATCCTCTTTTTCATGCACTATTTAGATGCTTTTGTTCAAGAAGCTTTAAGATTTGGGTTAAGCCGAACTGGAGAAAAGGTGCTCAGTTCAGGTGGGGGTTAAGAGGTTAACTCCCCCTCAATATAATGCAGCACCAAATCAAATTGGCAGTTGGTGTATCAGATCTGCATTTGTGCGGAGCTCATGTCGTCAAAATGGCACATGACAGAATGGAGACAGTGAAGGAAAAGGAAATGTTTGACTGCACTTTTGCTCAGTGGCATTAATACTATTTGCAGTTTATATTTTCTCAAAAGTAACTCAGAATTGAATGCCCCCCGTTGAACGTTACACTGCATTGACAGACAAACTGCGGGAACCAGTGTGAGTGCATGTATTTGTACTGTCCTTTCACTTCATTGTATTGTATATTGATGGAAGGCTTAAACTAATTTCAATACATTTGTTCTGTTATTGGTCTGGTCTTGGTTCCTATCCCTCGAAACAAGTCAATGCACATTGACATACATTTTCTTGACTTGTTGATCACTAAATTTTGTCACAGTTTCCGGTTGGGCCGGCCTCAGACGGCGTTGTGCAGAGGGCACTGAGTTCACAAAGGAAGCGTTTGTGAAGTTGGCCGCTGTCCCAGTCAGTCCGACACACCCAGAGTAAAACTAATACAGGAGGACATGACATTCCTCAGGGACAAGGAAAATACTCATTACATGGAGTAATAGTTGTAATACTTAGTCTGGGCAGGCTTGGTTCCACAAAAGGCAGGTGTAGTTGAGATTTTTGATTCACAAACTCATTTCAGATTCAGCTTATTAGCCATTTGGACATTGGGGGGGCACAGATGTAAATGGTTTATTATGTGCAACACCGCATACATGTGCTAAAAAAAGGTGCTAATTTTAAATGGTTCCTGCCTAACATAGCATACAACTACTATGTAGTAATGCAGTTAGCTTTACCCGTTAGCCTGTTAGCTTCTTCTTCGTGATTCTATTAGTGTGTATTGGTTGCAAGTGTTGTTTTCTGGGCCAGAGACACCAGGGGGAGATGAAAGACCCCCCCCAATCATCCCATAAACACTTGTATTACCCCCAGAGGGACTACGCAAAGGATTTATAAAGGTAAAGAAGTTACTTAGTACTGCTTTAAGAGTTTAAAAGTACGACGCAGGCTCATCAGCTCTGTGCTAACGACCATTGCAGGGATATTTTACAAGAAAGAAAACATTAAATACTTGAAAAGTCAATGCAAAATAAGATTGGGATTAATCAGACAGTCAACATAACTTCTCAATGGAATTTTAAACAACACGCTGCCGTTATAGCTCTGGTGGCAGGTTTTTTGAGGTCAGGACTTTTTATGACTCTGTGGTAACCTCTGCTCTCCACTACGCTGCCGTGTGATGGGCCCCGGGCAGCACAGAGCGGGACAAGAACAGACTGAACAAGCAGGTCAGGAAGGGCCAGCTCTGTCCTGGGCTGCCCCCTGGACTCTGTGGAGGAGGTGAGGGACAGGAGGGTATAAGCCAAGCTCACCTCCATCCCACTGCACACAGTGCACAGGACTGTAGAGGAGCTGAGCAGCTCTTTCAATGACAGACTGAGGCACCCTCAGTGTAAGAAGGAGCAGTTCCTTCATCCCCGCTGCTGTCAGACTGCACAATAAGACTGAAGTAACTCAAGTGCAATGACATGCAATCATATGCAAAACTACGTGCAATCATTTCTTATCAGCATCACTTTATCAACCACCTGCAAGAGAACTGTAAACTTTGCACTGCCAATGCTAATTTTTTATGGTCCGCTCTAATTTTATTATTTGTTGTTTATATTTTTTGATTTTTTTAATTGTACATAAGATACCTCTATTTACTATTTAATTGTTTGTACATTTCCTGTCTATTTTGCTCACCCTGAGTGTTTGAGCGCTGATATGACAAGTGAATTTCTCCTTTGTAAGATCTGGTGTCATTGTGCGGCTGCACTATCTGATTGTGCCACTGGTGAGTGGGCATCGTTTATAAAAAATTAAAAAAAAGAGGTCGGCTGAGGTGTGGTTTATAACAGGCAACACCTATAACCTATTAGCAGCCTTTTTTCCCTGATGAACATCGCGCTGCCTTGCGTTCTTTTAGCTTTAAGGGCTTTTATTAACTCTATCGGTCAAACTATAAGTACTTGAGTCGAACACTGTCCATGTCCTGCGTACAGTTGGTCCCACTGCGGTGCGGGTCGGCGCTCGCTCGGCCGTAATTGCATTAACGTGACCCAAACAAAAGCACATGTCCTGAGTGCTTTCACAGGTGTTTAAACCTCCACTGTGTGCATTCATATTTCTCTAAACCATGGGGCAGGGAACAGGTGCATCCAGGCGGAAGGGCCAGACTTTTCCCTCCTCAGGCTCCAAGTGTCAAGTCTACTGTAGGCCAGAAATATGCCTTGGTACAGTTGCACCGTCAGACTGGACTATTTTAAACTGCGGGGTGTCACTGGGTCCACATGGGTCAAAGAAGGCCCTGGGTCTATCCCTGACTCTATGTATAGAAGCCAAGCAGTGGGTCAAGAGAACATATCCGCCACACTGTCCAAAGGTTCTTAAAATAGTGAATGCAACACATGTTTGAAGAGTGAGGTTGTGGCGACACCTGCTGGTCTAACCATAAAGGTACGGCGTATCTATAGTTTGGGGAATATTTCATCTTTCATGTCACATATTTCTAGCTTCTGTTTGCATATAAGGTTCTATGTGAGTAGTTCTGAGATATTTAGGTTCGAAGTTTTGCTATTGCTCATAAAAGCCTCCAAAATGTACCTAAATCTACACAATTTTAAAAAAAATCAAAAACATAACCTTTTAATTCAGGGGATGAAATGTTTCTTTATGTGGGTCTTTCACTCATAATATAAATGACAATACAAAAATGTCATTACAGTCATAACATTTACAACTGCAGGTTTTCATTCATATTACACAAAAGTTACAGAATAGAGCAGTGGTTCGAGGCTCAATCACCCTTGCAGTTCAAACCACCACCCAAATACGACTTATGGTGTTCTTTCCTCCCCCCAAAAAATGAACAAAAAAGAAACAAATGTGAATATGCATTAAATAAGCCAAAAAAGATAAAATTATGATTAAAAAAAAACGGCTTGCGACCCACTTTTGGACGGCCACGTCAGACCTGGGGGCAAGATCTAGTCACATTTTGATTAAAACCATTTAAAAAATAGGTTTGGTGCATTTACAGTACTGTACACAGCATTTATACACGATATAGCAGCCATTCTGCTATTTCCAGACCATAACGACGCAGCCCTCAGAGTCCTGCTGAAACGAAGTCCCATCGCGGCCTCCGGAAAAAAAAAAACTATTCAAAAAGAATTTCAAAGGTTTAACATATAAGAAACAATGACAGTGTGATCATTTAAAGCAGTAAAATTGAACAATACACAATATTATATTGGAGCTAGGATCAAATGATAGAAGTCCTTGTTCAGTTTTGTGTTGTCCTGGTTTATTCTTTTATGTGTTTGATTTAATGTTTGCAAGATGTTTGAATGATTCTATGGCAATGTTAGACTTTCATCATCGAACACCACCTTTACCAAAATGCATTTCACGCTTTGCACATGCACAGTTCACATTCATCGCTCCTACTCAGCTCCTCGGTTGAATATTTAGTTACTCGTAGGAAATATTGTCCAGCTCCCTCATGAGCGCACTGAAGCTGGGTCTGTCGTCGGCTTTAGCGCTCCAGCACCACAGCATCATCCTGTAGACAAAGGCGGGACACCTGGGAGGACAGGGCATGCGGTATCCCCCAGAGACACGATCATAGACATCACTGTCGCTTAGGTCTGAAAAACAGGAAGAAATAATCCTTTACGAAGTGCCTGACTTCTAAGGGCAATTGTTCAATATTGGCATTAGGCAAGAAGACCTTTATAGACCAATCCTTGGAAATTAATCAAACTGTGGGAGTCAATCTCTCAACACTGACGCTGGCAAATATGGAGTTTTTAACATTCTCAACTGCAATTAGAAGTTAATTTACCCTAATGGGATCCGAGACTCCAGAGACATTATGAAACAATGAAATTGTCTCGGGTAAATCTGACAAAGTTGTTTTGTTTTGGGATGAAAAAAAAGATCAGATTGGTTTGCGGCGTTTAAAGGTGCACAAGTAATTGTAATCGATGCGCGATTACTTGAATAGGAATTTTGATGGTGGCAATTAGTAATTTGCTCAACAACAACCTCTCTCTTGTTTCCACAGAGTTTGATGATGTAAAATCTGCGAGTTCTGCACTTCAGTAGCCTGGCCAGCCATTAAAGCAGTACTAAGTAACTCTTCCCCCTAGAGGCCATCAGCGCAACTGCAGGTGTAGCAGCAAGTTACGATTTTTTAACTCATTAATTGTCTTGGAGAGTAAATACTACGCTGACAGGAAAGGCGAAGGGAGAGAGGGTTACTGTGCATCTGATTATACAATGGAAATATTTTTTTTCACTCAAACTTGGCTGTAAATACTGTTTAAAGTGACGTTAGCCCGCAGTTAGCTTTGCCCGTTAGCATGTTAGCTTCTTCTTCGTGATTCCATTAGTGTGTATTGCTTTCTCCGGACCGGTGGCAGTCAAGTTGCAAACATGGTTTTCTGTCCAGAGACACCAGGGGGAGATGACAGACCCCCCAATCATCCCATAAACACTTGTAGTACCCCCACAGGGACTACGAAAAGGATTTATTAAGGTAAACACGTTAGTACTGCTTTAACACTTAAAATAAAACACACTTAAATATTTGAAATACATTTGAAAGAAAGTTTCCAATAAACACAGCTGAGCAGCAACAGAGAATAGTTTGGATGGCCAGGCCAGTTCTTCAGATCTCTACAAAGATGCTCTGAAATACGGTGTGATTATTGAAGTAATCTAGCTCTTCTTCCTTGATATTTATAACCTAAACTGCAGTTTTTACGCACGTATTTGTGTAATACGGTCCTCGCATCAGCTCTAGCACTGACCTTTATAAGGGATGCCTCCAAAGGTAATGATTTCGTAGAGTAAAACCCCAAAGGACCAGACGTCAGATTTGGAGGTGAAGTTCCCGTGGCTGATGGTTTCTGGAGCGCTCCATCTGCAGGCGCTGTTGGACTCGTCATCGTTGTCATACGGACTCTGAGACGCAAACAGCCGAGTCAAAACTTGGTGTAGACTTTATTTGTTTTTGTGTCACATTTCTATATTTATCAAATAGAAAAGTAAAAAAAAATATAAATATATATGAGCCACTGTGATGCCATAAGTGCGTGTTTTTACTGGCGAGTCTAATACACTGTGGAGTGAACGCTGAGTCAAAATGTATTCTCGTGAGTTATTTTCAAATCACACATTTTGCAGGTCAGTGTGGAGCTCCGTCCCGCCTTGAACTGCTCCGATAGAAGCTTCACATCTCATTCTGCCAGAGTGTTTCTACCTTGATCGTGGCCAGTCCGAAGTCGGCCACTTTACAGACGTAGGCGTCTCCGACCAGGACATTCCGAGCCGCCAGGTCCCTGTGGACGATGTCTTTCTTCTCCAGGTAGGACATCCCATCAGCCACCTGTGCTGCTATGTCCATTAGAGACACTATATCCTGGTGCTGCCCCTCTGGACCTGTGGTGAGCAAGGATTTACACTTTTCTGCCTGGTTACTATTATTCTGTTATACTAGTGTAACAGAAAATATTATATAGATGAGATTAGATTAAAAAATAGCCTCAGTAAAGTGTAACATGTACATATTTTTATTGTATTGTATGATTTTCGTAACACAATGGAGGTTTTGAGAGATGAAGCCTCTTGGTGGGTGGTGGAACTTTGGCAGGTTGTGTTCGATTGTGAGCTTGTATTTACATTTGTACAGTTTGTTGACTTGTCTATAGATGGTCCTGCGTGTGCACTGACCTCTGAGGAAGAGGAGCAGGCTGCCCTTCTCGATCAGCTCCGTCACTATGTAATACGGAAGAGACTCGGTGCACACGGCCAACAGAGAGACCAGGTGACGGTGTTGCAGGCCTTTCAACGGCTGGACTTCGTTCAGAAAAACCTGCTTTGTCAACTTGGGGTCTAGAACAAGCACACAGACACACAAAGGTTTAGCTCATCTGGAAAGTCGTTAACCTTTTCATTTCATTTTTTCATTTATTAATTTATTTGAATGGGACAGTGCATATTGATGAACAGAGAACTAGTGCTGTAAATATGCCGGATTTAGCTCAAGGCTAATTTCCATCCGCAGTCCCATAAAAAACAAGACAAGAACATACAAAATATAAAACACATAAGCCACAACACACAGCAGTACAAAACAGGCAAGGACAACAGCTACACAATACATAAAGTGCATCTCTTTCATACGCCACTCCCCTCGACCTTCCCACTCACACACCTGTACCTGCAAATATTTTAAAATACGTTCCTGTCTAATGCCTTTTCATGGTTACACCTTTGTTGGCAGAAACCCCCCCCCCAAAAAAAACCTTCAGGCGAGACCAGTGGTCGGCAAGTTTTCTTGGTCCCGGGCCTTTTTTTTTCCTTTTTCCTTTTTTTTCCTCCCCAGTGTGGCTCAGACTCAAGCATGCAGTAGAAAGTATTAACACATTTCCCCCACATCTTGTTATGTTACAGCCTCATTCCAAAAAAGGATTAAATACTTTGAATAGAGTTTTTTTTATTTTTTAGAATGATTTGCAAATGTATTACAAATAAAACTCAGGAGCATCGTTTTTCCACTGATTGTCCTTGAGATGTTTCTCCGACTCTTTCTTGGACTTGACTTGGAAAGTGTTTTAATGGCAAGTGACTAAAACATGATAAAAGGCTTTTGTCCCGGAGCTGCAGCACCTCTTGCAGAGCGGCACCATCCCCCCCCCCCCCCCCCCCGCGCTCTCCAGTCAGTGCCTATTCACCTGATTCCGCCCACAGTTTCCTCTTTTTGCCACGGATCGGCACTTCGGTTGTATTGACTCTTCTGGTGGAGCGCAGACATTAAGCGGAGGATGAGGTGAAAATGTTCGCTGCTAAAATCTGACGTGGAATAGATTGATTTGTGTAAAATGTCCAATGTTCATTTGCACCAACATGTCAACGGCATGTCGGCTAACTGATTTTATCTTCTCCAGTCCTATGTAAACTAAAAGGAGTGAAGGGGCGGGCACAATTCAGGCGTTCTGCTCTCCCAAAATTTCATGGGCGGGGGAGCGACTGAATTTTGCGTTGCATTATGGGTAACATTCGACTTTGCAACTTCCGGTTCTGTCTGCCGTAGCGTTTTCTTTCGTTCTCCTTGATTCATCTTCTTCTAAAAGAGGAATACAATTGTGTAGCTGATATTTTATGAAGCAGAATGTTCCGACTCCCTACATTTGGAGCTTGTACCTCCCGCCCCCCTCCTGCCTTCAGCGGACACTCAGCCACACACTGCCCCGCTGTAGAGTCTCCAGCCCGGCTCGGAGCCTCGAGGGCCGGATAGCTATGGGCTGGATGTGTGCTTTAATACTGGGGAGATCCTGGCGTAGACCATGTGAATACCGTATTTTCCGGACTATAAGTTGCACTTTTTTCATAGTTGGCAGGGGGTGTGTCTTAAACTCCGGAGCGACTTATAGTCCGGAAAATGCGGTAGCTATAGTTGAAGATCCACAGGACATGGCAGTAACAAAGAGGGACTAGTTAGAACTAAAACAGCAGTTCTTTTTCAGTCAAGAACTCCTTCCTGCACTTCAGAACACATTTAAATCACTCGCCCCTGACGTCTAAATCAATCAGTGGTTTTGTTTAGCCCAATATCACAACAGGAGTTTCCTCACAGGGCTGCACCAAACATTAAGGCAATAAATAAAACAGAACAGAAAAGTCTCCATGGCGTTCAGTCTGAATGCCGTATGCAGCAACAGGAAGTGCGCTAGGCTACAAACGGTGTCATGTTTTGATCACAGCGCCGCTCAGTGGATGAAATCAGTCTGCCTTCAATACTTGTTGACTAAAATGATTTTGTTGAGGGGTCAGTGTGTTTGAGATCACATTCATTCAAAACATGTCTCTAGAATGTGGATTGACCTTTGAAAGTCTTGATGGCCACTCGGATTTGACCCTTCCATGTTCCCCTGAAGACGTCGGAGGAGGGTCCACTGCCCAGCTTCTCCTCCAGGACGAACTCCTCTTTGGGCAGCTCTTGGGTTTGTCCGGCGCTGTCTGAAAATTCTGGCTTTTTGGAGAAATGAGACACTTTAATTAGCATTCTACAGTATAGTGCCCCTCGGAGAAATCAATAAAGTGAACATTAAATTGCACTGATTTTGAGCTGTTTTAACGATTGACAAACATAGTCATTTTTTCTTGTTTTTTTCCCCACCAATGTCTGTATTTACGACAGAAGAACATGTGATGGCAAAAGATCTCCACGACACAATAAACTGGTATTCCATCTTTAAAGCAAAATGAATAAACCATGACCATACTTTTGGGCAGGGCTGTCCGAGGAGTGTCTCGGTCTTCGCCAGAGTGTATTTGCGGAAGTGGGCCACCAGGTGTCGCAAAGAGGAGAAGTGTGTAGAAGAGTCAATGTAGAAGAAGTTATCTTTATCCTGATGGACTTTGAAGTGTCTCACTTGACTGCTCGACTTCACTGGGACAAAAGCACAAAGAGAGAATATGAATAAGAGTCATGCATCTCCTCACAGTGCTCTGTGTCCCGCTACCTGAGAGGACATATCCAGCCGAGTCATGGTCACTGCGCCGCAGGAGGAACGTCCCATTGGGGTTGTCCAGACTCTGGAGAAGGGCCACAGCATCAAAGCGATTCATCGGCCCGAAATACCATCTACATTGTGACACGGGAAAGAAATAATTGTCAAGTGTGTCAAATGCTTTAAAGCAAGGGTCCTTCACAGCAGTCAGAGCTCCCAATTTGTTATTTATTTCTTACACCATTAAGAGTGACGTTTCGGGCCTCATGCCCTTCATCAGACATGAGTGTGTTAGAGACACACCTGTATATATGAGTGTTGAGTGGTCACTGACCAACCAGATGACCCACATCTCTACACATGAGGGATAGTGTCACAACATTAGCATAAACATGAGCCACAAACCAGTGTTCTGAATATACACATTTACAAAAATGTTTACAGAAAAGCATAGCATAGTAAGTTTATACATACACACACACACACGCACGTACGCACACACACATGATAGTCTCCTATAAAAAGCAGCAAGTCGACGCACAGATTTTCAGTAATTTAGGGGAAATAATGCACATTAACTGTCTGCATTTAACTGTTTAAAGATCCCATAGTGCTTTGCTCCTGCCCACATGCTTTAATTTGGTGTTAATTTGATGAAGATTGGTCGATAGATGTGGTCACTAAACAGCGATAACAGGATCAATACTTTTGCATCCTGCCCGTTCGTCTCGTACTCGTTCTCCCCGACAGCGGGAGACACAAAGCTAGACTTTCACTGCAAACTGCTGCCGTTCAATGACAGAACGCATGGGGAGCACCAGCAGAGCGGGGCGGGGGGCAAGAGGCGTGGGGCGCATTTTTTTTAGCCTAAGAAGGCCATATTTGCATAACGACGCCCTGATTGGCCAGATTACCAACGCCTGAAAGACTCTTTTTAGCTCCTTTTCCACATGCAGCCGCGTATCAGCCCAATGGCTCTTTCACCCGCTTTGTCGAGCTTTTCCACAACAAAGGCCAGGGCCAGACCGGTCTGACCAGGTGTAGGTTTTAGGACTGACCTCTGGCTGTGGCCAAAGCGCGCTAGGACAGTGGGCAGTCCTCACTATTGACACGCAGGTCATACGCATTTAACATTTCACAACATCATACGGCTGTTCTCAAAGGGGATTTTGCCGATATTAGCATTTAGCTGCTGTTAGCGTAGCTTTAGCTGGTGTTAGCATAACATTTGCATGTAGCTTGCCTTCATAGTTGTATTTAGCTGTTTCTTTTCTGTTCTAATACAGCTTGGCTCCTCTGAATGATTCCACAAGTCCCACCAGAAGGCCCACCACATTTGTTCTCATCATGGCTCACAAAACTTTTAATGAGATCTGACAAAACTGAGATAATTGTTTTTGGTCCACAGGCACAAAGACAAAGTGTTATCAGTCACCTTGAGTCTCTCTTTCTAAAACCAAAAAATCAGGTTCGAAATCTGGGAGTGATCATGGACTCAGACCTGAACTTAAACAGCCACATCAAAGCAATAACATCAGCAGCTTTTTACCATCTGAAAAACATTGCTAAGATCAGAAGAATAGTGTCAAAACCAGACCTAGAGAGACTTATCCATGCATTTGTCTCCAGCAGGTTAGACGACTGTAACGGCTGCTCACTGTCAGAGCTACAGTACATCCAGAACGCTGCTGCTCGAGTCCTGACAAGAACCAGGAAATACGACCATATTAGTCCAGTGCTCCGGTCTCTGCACTGGCTTCCTGTCACTCAGAGAATAGAATTTAAAACAGCTCTGCTTGTGTACAAGTCTTTTCATGGTTTAGCACCAAAGTACATCTCTGACATGTTACAGCCGTATGAACCATCTCGGGTCCTGAGAACTTCAGGGAGGGGCCTCCTGGTGGTTCCCAGAGTCAGGACTAAACAGGCCTCAACTCTGACAATGTTCAAATCCAGGCTGAAAACAGTTCTTTTTGCCCGTGCATTTGACTGAAAGTATTTTATCTACACTCTCGCCTTTTACTGTCATTGATTAATTTTATGTTGATGTCCAGAGGAGAAGGAGCAACAAAAACAGAGGTTAGGTAACTCTGTGTGAACGAGCAAGAAAAAATAGTGCTCAAGACAGAGCGAGTCAAAACAAGACTTAAAAATGCATATAACTGAAAGTATTTTATCTACACTCTTGCCTCTTACTGTAATTGATTAATTCTATGTTGATGTTTTTATTGATTGTATTTGTTTTCCTATGTTTATGCAACTGTGAAGCACTTTGAATTGCCTTGTGTATGAATTGTGCTCTACAAATAAACTTGCCTTGCCTTGTATACACACACACACACACGCACACACACACACACACACACACACACGCACGCACACACACACACACACACACACACACGCACACGCACACGCACACGCACACGCACACGCACACGCACACGCACACACACACACACACACACACAAAAAACAGCAGAAGTCGACGCACAGATTTTCATTTAAAAGTCACAAAGATGGTTGCAAATCAAATTCCTCATTTAGTCCCTTTGGAGCTATCGTTTCCAGGGAATGCATCCAAAATGCTTGTGTTTGAAGTACTAATGTGTTTATGTCTTCCCCGCGGTGTGTCAAATGACTCATAATTCTGGTCCGGTCATTTCACATTTCATTTTCCTTAATTGTATAACCAATATTATACCAACGGCCCTGTTCCTGAGTTGACACAGGCAGCAGAGGGACTGGGGAGAAACACCAAGCAACTAAGGATGTTGATTGTAAATAATAAAAAGTACACATATGAAACTACCAGCTTTAGAATCATTCATTTCTTTCTTGATTATAGTTATTCTGTGCAGAGAGTTGTTGAAAGGCTCATTTAACAAGTCATGAAACGAAATCTCTGCCAAATTTGTCTGAAATTTAAATAGTATATGGAAAAGCCAAAACGTCTTTCTGGTGAGCCGATCCAACTGTTCACCAAAAAGAGCCGAAAATCCCACGATTGTCAAAACTCACGGTTCGTCCGGCTCTCCCACAGGTTCCTGACTCTTGGGCGTCCCACATGAAGGCTGAGGGGGTTCAGATATGACCTGTGTTGGAATCCTCTCGATCTCCTTCAGACTGGACTGATCTGCAGACTTGGCCCCATGTTTCCTGGACCGTAGGAAGGCCAGACAGGGGCAGAGCCGGAGCACACTCATAGACCCCGGCTCGTATCGGGACCCCTACAGCCTGTGATGTCTCAGCTTCATTATCCGACGTATAGCAGACCTGAGGAGCACTTATAGAGAATCAGTATAGTCTGTGTTTGCCTGCTGCGGTACAAAGGGGACCACTGCCACTCCTCGTCCTGATAAGGTTTATGAGCCGTAATTAAAGTAGCTAAATTATTGCCAAGTTGACGGGTAAGAAAGAATCTTAAACAAACAGATTTTGGAACAATGTTCACAATCACATATCGGCTCATTGTTTAAAGTGGACTTTTATAATTATGGCTCGCAAACCTGTTTTGGTGAACCGCAGTTCTGAAACTACACAGATTGTTCAACTTAAAATTGACCAGATCAGAAAACATACGACATGATCACAATCTGCAGTGGAATAAGTATTTTTGCCCGTAAAATGAATGAGAAAAAAAATGAATCGAGTTTATGCGCTCTAGTTTTTTACACCGACAGCACAGAGCAGGAGGTGTGAAGCGCAGTAAACAAACCCTCAAGAGACACCGTGGAAACATATTTAAAGGGATATCTCAGGATTTTTGATATAGGGCCTCATTTCCAAGTTATCCAGAGTGTTGCTGATTTCTGGGGATAGTTTTTTTTTGGTAATTCATGCAGTTCTTACATTTGAAGAGTTACGTGGCGCTAGGCTAGTGCAAGGCTAGCGCATTTCTATGGTATCAACTAGCCTGCATTAAAACAGCCTGACCCGCTCCACAGAGCACCTGAGGCAAATCACTTACAACGCCAGACTAACCATATAAATGTCTGTGTCCATAGAATAATTTTTGGAATATAACTGGCCTTGCATCACATGAATGATCGCATTTTTAGAGACTATTTTCTAGCAGATCACTCCGCCGCTGCGTAGCTTATACAACCACAAAGCTGATGCTGCTCAAATATAAGTATTTTAAATGCAAAATGGTTCAAATTATTAAAACAGTTTTTTCATGTAATAAAAGCATTGCTAAAGAAAATCCATGTAAATGTTTAAAAAGAGTATTGTAGCAAATCCCATGATAGTGAACTGGGCTAAAGCTCCATTAGACCCAGAAGTAGAATGATGATAAGATAAGATAAGATAAGATAAGATAAGATAAGATGGTACTTTATTGATCTCACAGATGGAGAAATTGCATTCGATGAGAGAGCATCCGGCAGCAGCACCCATTCAGTGCGCACCACTCTTTTTCCACTCTTTTTTTTTCTTTGGTGAAAGATGGTTGTGTCGCAGCCGCCATCTTCACTGTTTTGGTCACAGGAGGAGCAATGGTTGATGGGAAATCCGTAGACGATGACCACGGCGGTGGAGCTCTTGCGCTTGGCCACGATGTTCTTGGCCACACAGGTGTAGTTGGCCGTGTGGGACAGACGCGCCTGCTTGATGATCAGGTTGTGTCCACGGTGATGTAGAAGTTCCTGTCCTCGGCCGGGTCGATGATCTCGTTGTCCTTCAGCCACTCCACCCGCATGACCTTGGAGGATGGAGAAACTGTAGCTGCCCTCTGTCTCCTCTGATCATCTGAAACGGTGCACCGCCTCCTGGGCTTGTCCCCGTCTCAGAGCGTGGTGTCCTGCACTGGTCAGCTCCACCTCGTCCTTCCTCTTCCTCCTGCACAGCTCCCTCCACAGTCTATCACCATCTCCTCGTTGGTCCCTTTTGTTGTTTCCTGTAGCTCCTCTTGTGACGCCTCCTCCGTGCTGCAGGTGTGGGGGCTCTTGGTGCCTCTTCACTGTTCAGTGTCTCAGAAGAAGATGTTTGTAGATCTCAAATGGGTTTAGCTGATAAGCTAGCAGTTTGTTTACCTTCAAAAAGCTGCTTTCTTCAGGACCATTTTGGACTCTCAAAGTAAACTAATCCACCAAACCTCCACAAAAACACGGTAAAGACGTACAAAAGTATCCAGAAAAACAACTTGCTTCGCTGAAAAAGGCAAACAATTCACTGAAAAAGGCAAACAATTCAGCTGCACCAGGAGAGAGGGAGGTCACTTCCTGTTTTCACGTCGCCACCATCATCACTTTAAGGGGGGTATTATGCAAAATCAACTTTTTCAAGCTTTACATCATGTTATTATGTCATTCCCTCATTAAAAACATGCCTGAAGTGTTGCCTTGGCACATTCACGTATTTTTGAGTAATCTGTAAAAACTCTGATGGCAGCCATTTTAGGGATAGGTTTGCCTGAGTCCTCCTAGGAACGCCCCCACCTCCTGGAGACGCCTCCGAGCTTTCGTCACCAGCCGAGTAACCAACAACTGCTCCTCAGCAGAGCCCCCTCCCCACTGATGCCACAGACAGCGTGTGGAGGGGGCGTGTCTGAAAGGGTCAGAGGTTCTTAAAGAGACAGAGGCCTATTTCAAGACATTCACTACAGCCATTTTGCAATTTTATACAAGGCAGTTATTTTAATTTACTGCATTTACAGACCAACAGAAGGTTTGGTCATCATTGTAGTGGGATATAGACTGGTGCTATGTGAAAGCGTAAAACCCCCTCTTTAAGAAACAGACTTTTCGTCATGACAACGGAACATGTTTCCCTCCAGAAAATCGAGCTCTCTGATTGGTCAGTGAGGTGACATCATCATGTGTCATTACACAACAACATTCTGATGTCTCCTCTTCAGTCCAGCTGCTGCAGACAGACACAGACACAGACACAGTTTTTTCTCTTGATTCTGGTTTTAGTTCTTAGGTGCAGATGTCGTCCATGATAAACTACAGCCGGTCTGAGGACTTTCTCTTCATCTGTGTCATCAGGAGATCCAGTTTCACATCTTCAGTTTGGCAGTGGTTTCCTGAGGTGTGTGATCGAGGTCCGTCAAAGAAGTCCACCCTTTCTTCTGTTTTTTTGTTTTGAGACGGGAACGGCTGGTTGGAGCTGGAGGAATCAGAAACGTGTGACAGAGGCGTCTTCTTCTGACGTGTCCAGGCTCCAATCTGAGACTCATGACCAGCGAAAGTCCATCAAACATTCGGTGACATGGGAACCAGCTTCAGCGTTCAGCTCACAGTTAATTCCCCTATTTGAGAAACTGAATGTGGCAAAAATGTATTTGAAATCCTAGAGTAACTTCAAGACCATGAGGACAAGTTAACAAAGCATGAAACCCTCCCTCTTTCTCTCACGCTGACCTTTGTTCTGGGTCGTTGGGTGACTTACTCCACATTAGCTTACTGAGGCTCCAGGATTTTAGAGTTAAGTTCTTTGGTTTTAACACAGGCTTTATTTAGTTTTACTGAACAGAAACACTGGAATGAGGCTTAATTTGTCTCCCATAGGCTTTGGTAAAGCTGATGAGGTGTGAAGTGACCCATGGACTTCAGAACAAAGGTTGTTTCATGAGTGAAACAGTTGATCGGGTGTTTAGCTGTGTCAGCGTGTTCTCCATGTGTCTGAAGAGGCTCTTGGTCTTCAGTGTATTCACCGTTGCATTCACTGCCAAATAGGTCACCCTTCACAACAGGATCGACAGAACATTTACTTTTCATACTTTATGACAGATTTCACTCTTTTCTTCCACAGCTTATGAGTAAGTTCCTCTGGCAAAGTGAAGCTGATTTCTGGATCTCAATATCAACATGGAATTGTGATCTTTGGGTCTCAGAGGGGTTCACTGAAGCTCTGTGGGAGCGTTTTCTCTGTAAGATGTGGCCTGATGTTCTTTGTGTCCGTGTGGGACTGCCCCACCTGAGTGTCACTGAATGATCATTGTCCGTACTGTTGATCTTGTTCTCTGTATAAATGATCAGTGTTCGACCGCCCCACCTGCACATTGACTCTCCTCTTCTTCATATTTTACTATTCTATGACTCTTCCACGTCTTACGAGAGGCTGTAAGTTCCCCTGGCAAAGTGAAGCTGATTTCTGGATCCCCAGATCAACATCTAGTGCAGAGCAAGGTGTGATCTTTGGGTCTCAGAGGGTTTCACTGAAGCACTGTGGGAGAGTCTTCTCTGTAAGATGTGGCCTCTTGAAGGATCATCATCAAGACACGAATCACATCCTGTATCCTGATGTATGACCTTCACATTCCTTTAGTCAGTGGGACCGCCCCACTCCGAGCTTCACTGAACGATCATTGTATCTTCCTCCATTGATTTGGACAAAGCTCAACGATCCATGTACGTTTTTACAATGGCATCTGGTCACTGAGCAGCAGTTTGCCTTTAGACGTTGACCATCCGTTGGTCAGAGGTTTTCATGTTCAAGTTGCCAAAATACAATATATTTGGGCATCACGGTGGCACAGCGGTTAGCACTTGTGCCACACAGCTAGAAGATCCCAACCTGGACGGGGTCTTTCTGTGTGGAGTTTGCATGTTCTCCCCGTGTTTGCGTAGGTTTCCTCCGGGTACTCCGGTTTCCCCTACCACTAAAAACATGTACAATAGGTTCTCCTCTGGGTCCAGGAGTCCCCAAAAAAGAGATTCCTAATCTCAGTGGGTCCTTCTTGGTTGAACAATTGTCAAATAAACCAAATTAAATAAATATTTGAAAATCAACTTATTCTGTGTAAAAAAGCTTTTACTTTGGATTGTTAACACTCTTACTTTTTGTTTTACTTCATGTGACTTCTCGGTGTTGATAAATACTGTGTGAAGCCTGTCCAGGTGCACAACTCAAATTTTGACAGACAATAAAAGATACCTACACCAGGATCAAGCCTGAACTAAACCTGAACCAAACCTGGACTAAGCCAGGTCTAAGCCAGGTCTAAGTCTACAATTTGTTTAATCAACAGTGACACTTTTTACTTTCTTAAACTCAAACCCACTGATAACATGAAGTAAGAAAGTCTATGAGCCGCGTGCTTTGGGTTGCCAGATCCTATGTGTAATGGCCGTGGTACAGTTAGTGGATGTGAAACTACCTGTATGACCCAGAAACTCCCAGTAGTAGATCCAATTTACCCAACAACGCCACCCTGGGTTATAGTGCCAGGGACACTTTCAGAAAGGACTCGCAAGTTCGTGATTGAGTGGACCAAGGGACGTAATTGAAACGTCACAATATTTATTTATATAGGTAAGGTACAACTGCATTGTAAAACAATGCAGTTCTGTTTTGAAAAATACCATAGGCCTCATTCACACATAAAATCCAACATTCGTACAATAGACCACGTTTCCCAAAGCAGCAGCACCCCCAAGATGTTCCAAGTCTGTGCTATATGCCCTACCAGAGCGGCGCGCGGGTCCACGCAGTGGCGACTGGCTTGGCACATTGCGTCAGCTGCCAGGCAGCCAACCTGGGACCAGGGCAGTGTTCGCGCTAGTCTCTAGCAGTCTTTACGCCGTATCGTTCGGATTGGGGGTAAGGGACAAAAGGGGTGAAGGGAATCTTGAGCCAGGTGAGGCGGAGAAAGAAAGGTACATATCCATATCCTATATGGCTGTAGAAGAGCACACGTAGCCTACTTACCCAAAAGCGCTTTGGCGCGTCGCACGTATTAAAGGGAAAAGCCAAACGGATGGCTTAAACTGAGTGCCACGCTAGATAAGGAAAAGCTAATTAGTGAACTGGAATTAGAGAGATTTAATATTAACAAAGTTTCTTACCGGAGTGTGGCACGAGCGAGGTGTGGCACGAGCCTGGTGTGACACCGTCGTGCGTAAAAACACTCGCCTGACGCTGCGCACTACAACCAGCGCCAGATCAGGATACGGTACACGCATACAAATGACAATATTGTGCACGGACACAGCTTACCGGGACTTTGTTAACGGAGATGCGTGCAGCACGAGCCGCAAAGTTGTTCCACAGTGACTGAGCCAAGCTGTAGAAACGAACACACACGCTGTGCGTCAAAGGAGAGAGGAGATTTGTTTTAGTACGACGGAATGAACGAAGGATTGATTGACACGCAAGACACTCACTGTAGAACAATAACGCTTTCGGATAAATCGCTGGTTTTAAGACCAAATGGATTGGCAACGTTTGTTTGGCAAGGCTCCAGTCCGGCTCGTGCTGCTGCCAGCTCCCAGGCAGCGGGTGACGTCAGAGGCGAGAGAGAGCTAGCGCAGGTGAGGTACCCACCTTTTAAAGGCTCAGCCGGCACGCCATAGGCCGCCCGCGGTTAAAGGGGCCTACTACCACATATGGCTTAACACCATCAGGACTAAAAGCAAACACCAGCTCATTCTCCGATGGTTAGAAAATGAATCCTTGGACTCTTTCCTGGTCGTTGTGTCGTATGAGAAGTCATCATTCCACTCCTGTGTGACGTTTGCAAACTGACAGACAAATCCAAGGTGAAAAACTGTTTTTTTATTTATTTTTTATTTAATTTTTTCGTCATCAGAATATTCCTGAAGATCTGAAAATCTCCAGTTTGGCTTTACCCAAATTTAAAAAAAGCTTCTAAAAACGCAGCAACAACACAACAACAAAAAAGTCACAATCATTTTTGTAGGTCTTAGCTTTCAAATGAGGCGTTACTCTGGCCTGTAGACTGTGGGTCCCCGTCGAGAAGCATTTAGATTTGGGTAAAGCTGAACTGGAGATGTGTGCCGGGTAAAGGCGGTGAACTAAGAGGTGAACTATTAAAACCAAGTGAGCTTGCAATTCCAAGTCCACCCACACGGGGCAGCAGAGGGCAGTGTAGACTTGGAGTCGTTGTTCAGCGGCGTTTAAACCTGGAACTATTCTTTTAAGACGTAGAGCAAACACACTGACTATTTTAAAAAGACATTTCTAACATTAAGATAATCCCGGTTGCCTTTACTGGTCATATTTAAGTTTATTGCACACTGGTTTCAGGTTTAAAAGTCACTCAATCGTATAATGTTCCCACACGTCCAGAGAACAAGAGTTTTTCCCCCATGATTGTTTCTGTCATTGCATGTAACTCCAATTATTGTCCCTGTATCTTCAGCTCTTGATCTAAAATGTGGCGTCTAACGATGGTAAGACTCTGTCGGAGCGAGAATGGAAGCAGAATGTCTCAGTGTAGTTTCAGAGCTGTTGTCCAGGTCAGTGAGAGGACACAGTAAATGTCAGGTGTGGACAGGGCTGAGTCTGGTCCATGAGCTCCCTCTGTCCAGGATCAACACTCAGGACAATGGTTAGTTAGAACGTCCAGCTGTAAAGAGACGACACAGACAGTTATTAGACACAGAGGGAAGAGAAACAGTCATTAGTCATTTAGCAGCAACAGAAAGTGCACTTCAGTGTGTAATAGTCTGGTGTTTCGAAGGATGGTTTAAGAAAATGAAATGTTGCCCGTTTGATGACATTTTCCAACATGTTCCAGTGATTTGTGACCATCACATCAGTCCCAGGTCGACGTGCTGTTTTACAAATCCTGTAATAATGGGAGTAAGGACTGAGGAAGCTGCAGTGACCAATCAGAGCAGACTGGCCTAAACAGAGTCCAACAGTCCTTATGTTTTGTCCAATGGAGCCTGAGACAGGAGGCTGGACTGCAGCATCAGGAGGGGCAGTTTGGGACTGTTTCATGTGGATTCAGCAGAGCCACATTCACTGAGATCAGCCAAACCAGACTCTGCTCTGATCCACTCCTGTTCACTACACTATAGTATATACTCACTGTAGAAACTTCAGTCGACAGTGAGGACTCTCTTGGAGTTCAAGCAGCTCCTGGACGTCTGACTCCTTCAGGTGGTTTCCCCACAGATACAGTTCTCTCAGATGTGAGGGGTTGGACTTCAGAGCTGAGGCCAGAGAAGAACAGCTGGACTTTGACAAACTGCAGTAGGACAATCTGAATAAAGAATAAATGATGAACAGATGATGAAACTATTTGAATGTATTGATTGTAACAGAGGCTCATATGAGATTGTACTGACGACCTGATATTTCAGTTTTCATTCAGTGTCAGATTCTGTCTGAGACAAACCTTTCTCTGTTTTCAGACACTTTGCATAAAGCCATATCTTCACTAGTTACAATGATGTGAATTCACCAGATTTCACTGGATTTGAGCCGTTTGGACAAGTTTAAAAGTATTTATTTGAATATAATCTCCTTCTCTCAGGGAGAAGATACAGGGCCGACTCAACAGATGAAAAACTCCACTCTTTTCCATCTTTTAGATCAAATGCTGAAAGTGGAATGTGAATGTGAGCATTAATGATGTGGGAATGTTTCTTATTTGATGCTCTCTGTTAGACACATTTCACAAGAGTCAATAAAGTACATGGTGTTAGGCCTCGTTCATCAGACTGGACAGGGAGTCTTTATTATTTATGTCACATTTTCTGTCAATGGGGCGACGTGAAGAGAATTGTTCCTAAAATGACTTCACTTGAACAGTTTAGCCGGAAATAAAAGGATATAAACTAAAACACTCAGATAATGTCGACCTCATCAGTAATTCCATCTAAACTAGAGCTGCACAGTTTTGTACAAATATCTCATTGTGAGAATGATTTATTTATTTTTTACATAAATGATTTAGATCAAGTCAAAAATGCACATTTGCATTTTCTACACAGATGATACGGTTTTATAAACATCAGCGCCTTTGGCAGAATAACTACAATTGTCTTTGAATCAATGACAGGATGTTTTTTATAATCTAACATGAGTTTGAAATGCAGACGAGACAAAATACATGTTGTTCTCAAACAGAAAATCAGCCTCCCAGCACTTGCCTTCCATCATTTCAAATGAGGGAAACCAAATCCAACTAAAGCACAATATAAATATCTGGGATTTTAATTGATGATTGTTTCTCTTTTAAGCCTCATATTAAAAAACAGATTCACAGATTAAAACTAAAAGTCAGTTTTTACTTTTGAATAAAGTGGTGCTTCTGGTTTGTAGAAAGAAACTTGTGACTGTTCCTTTTGTGCCTGTTTTGGACTATTGTGATGTTATATATCTGACTCTCTGCCTTGGACACTGTGTATCACAGATGTGCGGGTCGGCTTTTTTTCTGACCTGCACCAACCCGACTCGCTGTAATTTAAACCCTCTCAGTTTGCCGACCTGACCCGACCCGCCCACATTAAAAACTGCTGCATGAGTCTCGCTGCAGCTGCTGTCACTCAAACAGGAGCGCGTCACGTGACGGCCAGTTTACAGGAGAATTAGCACTTTGCTTTGTTTTGCTGCTGAGGAACCTTTGAAATCACTCATGGACTTATCAGGACACGAGGAGCAGAAACTATCATGAGCTTTTACTTCAACCACGTCATGGACAAGTCATTCTGTCAAACTAAACGGAGTTTGGACTAAAGTGGAGCAGCTTTACCTGGCGCTGTCCTCAGGTCAGTCAGAGGCTGTGTTTGACCTTTCTTCTTGTTGATGCATTACTTTCGTCACATGTGCGTGTCATTATGTGCTTGGACACGGCTATTGTGACGCCTTTGTAGCCGTGATCAAAGTCATACAGAGGCGATCGTCCAGGTGACATCTAAACATAACATGCTAATGACACGTTTACCCCTGAAACTAAACATTCAAAAAATGGGACAAAAGTGCTTCAGCAAGATGGCGCCAGTGTATGTGGCTTGTCGTCTGCCGCTGCCAATTTTTATTGTATTTATACTGTTTCTGACTACAATCTGTCAAAATGTCAAGTCTCTACTCGTGTATAATCGCCAAAGATTGTTGGATCTACGGCCCCCTGCCAACAATCTGGCCTACAATGCACAGGATGGACATCAAACTTTGCCCCCACTGCTATCAGAGATTCCTCCTCACCTTTTCCGTGTACCTGTGCCGCCTGCGCGGAAGCGCTGCCGCCGCCGCGGCAAACGCGGTGGGAGGCTGGTGAGACTGAAAGCATGCCTGGTGCTTGGATTTTCAGCAAGAGCTACTGATTGCTTGTTGCTTTCCCGGCGTTCATTGGAAACGGTTGCCCCTTGCCTGGTGCAGATCATTGGCCCTGGACCTCTCTTGCCTCGCCGTCCTGCATCTCCTCGTCCGCGTCCTCAACGCGGCGTGGATCTGCGAAACCTCCAATCTGTTGCACGGGCTCCTCTGACGGCTAACAACCCGGACCCTGTTCGGTTCAGCCTGGTGAATGCCAGATCGGTGGTGAATAAGACATTCATCCTAAAGGATTATTTCGTGTCGAATGCTCTGGATTTTCTGTGCGTGACGGAGACGTGGGCTTCTGCTGGTGAGTCTAGCGCCTCACCAGCAGAGGTGGCGGTGTTGCCGCAGTTTACAGGAACGCATATCGGTGTAAGCAGGTGTGCCTGTCCACTGCTTTCTCCAGCTTTGAGCTGTCTTTATTTGAGCTAGTCTGCCCACAACCGGTGTTGTGTGCAGTGATCTACAGACCGCCAAAATACAATAAGGATTTTGCAAATGACTTTGCTGCTTTTCTGGCTGATATCCTACCTAAATACGACTCTATTCTCATCGTTGGGGATTTTAATATTCACGTGTGCTGCCCGGACAAACCCATGACTAAGGAATTCTTGAGCCTACTCGACTCGTTTGGCCTAGTTCAGTCCGTTTCTACACCGACACAGGAGCGTGGACATACACTTGACTTGGTTTTATCATATTCTTTGTCTGTTGTTAAACCTGCCAGACTATACTGGATACTGTGGCCCCACTTAAGGCCAGGCATCCCAAACTTAAGCCTGAGCCGTGGTTAAATGATGACACTCGAGCTGTGCACCGAGAGTGCCGAAAGGCTGAGCGAAAATGGAAAAAGGACAATCTGCATGTGTCTCTTCAAATTTTGAGAGATTGTTGGAGTCTTTATCAGTCCACAGTTAAAGAATCCAAACGTAAGCATTTTGCTGAAATTATTCTCTCAAATTGTCACAAACCCCGTGTGTTATTCAAGTCAATTGAAACAATTCTTAATGCTCCCCAGGCTCCCTGATTTGAGGCCTCCCCTGAAGTTTGTGAACGTTTTTTACACTTTTTTATTGACAAGGTCTCTCTAGCCAGGGCCCAAATTTCTCTGCCCACTTTGGACCCTTCAGGCCCTCCCACCTGCTCTGCTGTCTTCCACCAGTTTGAGCCTGTCTCCCTCTCTCATCTACAGGAGCTGGTTGGTCGGCTTAAGCCCTCAGGTTCACCCCATGATGCTATTCCTCCTCGCCTTTTTAAAGAGGTTTTCTCTACTGTTGGGTCAACTGTTCTGTCCATCATAAATAGCAGCTTGGCATCTGGAGTGGTTCCTACAAATTTTAAACATGCAGTTGTGCAGCCACTACTTAAAAAGCCTGGACTGGACGCAAATGTTCTTTCCAATTTCAGACCTATTTCCAAGCTACCCTTTTTATCAAAGGTCTTAGAAAAAATTGTATATAGGCAGATCTCTGCATACCTAAATGAAAACAATCTGTTTGAGGTTTTCCAATCCGGCTTCAAGTCAATGCACAGCACAGAATCTGCGCTTTTAAGGGTTTTTAATGATATTCTTGATCTCACGGCGGCCTTTGATACTGTGGACCATGACATTTTATGTTCACGTCTGGAAAACTGGGTTGGCTTAAAGGGTGTTGCGCTAAACTGGTTCAGGTCCTACCTCAAGGACAGAACTTTCAGTGTCCGTCTAGCGGATCACGAGTCGACACATGCCCCTCTGCATTACGGTGTGCCACAAGGGTCTATTTTAGGCCCTGTTCTCTTTTCACTGTACCTGTTGCCCCTGGGCTCAATCCTCAGGAAGCATGGTATGTCCTTTCACTGTTATGCAGATGACTGCCAAATGTATGTACCGCTCAAGAAAAAAGATGGCTTCTCTTTAAGTTTGCTTCAAACCTGTCTAAATGATGTCAAAGCCTGGATGGCCCTGAACTTTTTGCACTTTAATGACTCTAAAACGGAAGTCATGGTGTTTGGACCAAGTTCCAATTTTAATCCTGTTGACTTGGAAAACCTGAATGTTTATTGTAAAGGGGAAATGGTCAACCTGGGTTTTAAAATGGATCCATGTTTTAAACTGGAGAGTCAGATCCGCTCAGTTGTGAGGTCGAGTTTCTTTCATTTGAGGCAGCTCGCTAAAGTCAAGCACCTTTTGGCACGACAGCACTTTGAGACGGTAATCCACGCCTTTGTGACCACTCGGCTGGATTACTGTAACTCGCTTTATTTTGGGGTGAGTCAGTCCTGTGTCTCTCGACTGCAGCTCGTGCAAAATGCAGCGGCACGTCTTTTAACTGGCACGCGAAAATTTGACCACATCACCCCCATTTTATCCTCACTTCACTGGCTGCCTGTGCACTTTAGGATCCATTTTAAACTGCTTCTATTTGTTTTTAAATGTCTTCATGGTGTCCCCCCGCTGTACCTCTCTGAGCTCTTACACCCGTACAAGCCTTCGCGGTCTCTCAGGTCGGCTGATCAGCTCCTCCTCAGCGTCCCAAAGACCGAACGAAAGCTCAGAGGGGATCGGGCTTTTGCGGTGGCCGCACCAAAATTATGGAACGAGTTGCCCTACACATAAGACAGGCTTCTTCTGTGCCTGTTTTTAAATCTGTTCTTAAAACGCACTTGTTCACTTTGGCTTTTAACACAGCTTGAGTTTTTGACATTTTACCAGATTTTATTAATTTGTATTCGATGCACCTTTTGTATTGTATTTTATGTTATGTTTGACCTTTGTAGCACTTTGGTCAACTCAGTTGTTTTAAAATGCATTATAAATAAAGTTGCCATTGCCATTGCCAACTCAACACAGTCGACCGTGGCATCTATTATAGAAACCGCAATCTCAATGGCCGCCGCCTGGGCGCCGCCATGTTTATTTCCCATAACGACTTTGAAGCTAAGCAGGGAAAGGCCTGGTTAGGACTGGGATGGGAGACCGTTTGGGAACACCAGGAAGCCTGGCGAGAGTAGTGAGTGTGTGCGTTGTTGGTGCTGGGGGCTGATGTGCGCAGACTGGGTGCCTCGCTTATCATCACCGAGTATGGGGTCAATGAATAATGCATCAAATTGTACACTGACTTTGCGCGTCTGGAAAAGCGCTATATGAGACTAATGCATTATTATTATTATAATTATTACATCCGCGGCCGGCCCCCATGTGCGGTCCCACCGCCCGCGGGCATTGGCCACGGGTCCATATGGACCGCGGTGCTGCTGTCCGAGGACAACCCGGCGTCACAAAAACGCAAGTGCACACATCTGATTGCCGTGCGTGTGCGCGCATCCAACCAGGGCGGTGTGTGTGTGTGTGTGTGTGTGTGTGTGTGTGTATACGCGCGCGCGTGTGTGTGTGTGTGTGCGTGTGTGTGTGTACGTGTGCGCGTGTATGTGTGTGTGTGCGCGAGGCGCAGACAAATGCGTAAGATCCAATCCTGGCCGTATTTCGTCTCCAAAGCTTTGTCTCCAAAAAAAAATACACGCAAAAAGTGTTCTAACACCTGCCCAAACACGAGCCTCTAATCACACGCGCTGCTCCGACTGATTTATCCTCCGTGTGAGTAAAAGGGAAAATGAAACTACCACTTAAGGAGCGCATGGCCTGCACTGCGTAGTTTTTTTTTTCTTTTTTTTTACTTTGCTGCTGTACCATTTGTTTTCTATTTTGCTTTCACGTATTGTGAGCCCAGAGGTACATTTTATTCTAAAGCAGCTTTGAAAGCATTGCCTATTTTATTGTAAGGTTATAAATACTGTCTAACAACGATCATTAGGCTATTTCATTTCAAAACCAACTTATTATTTTTTTTATTGTACACTACCGTGATGCACCAAACCACGGGTCCTGCACCGTGAACCAAACCGTTAGAGCTGAACCCCTAATATTTATCCATACTCATCCCACTGTCTCTTGAATTCTATTCCCTGAGTTTAGCGAACATATTGTGGTTGTAGTTTATAAGAAAGGAGTGCGGGTGCATCAAACACTCCAAATGCAATTTGTTTGAAATTATTTTTAGCATTCATTATTTTACACATTTGTAGTGGCCATAGTTTTTGGAATGGGTTGGGAACCACTGGTCTACAGCTGAACTGTGTGACGGGTTGGACATTTCTTTGTAATCACTCATAATCTCAGAATATCCAGCCAAAGGCCGGGCCTCAGCTAGTCTATATTAGAAACCGCAATCTCAATGGCCGCCCCCATGGGCGCCGCCATGTTTATTTCCCATACCGACTTTGAAGCTAAGCAGGGAAGGGCCTGGTTAGGACTGGGATGGGAGACCGTTCCTCGGAAGCTAAGCAGGGAAGGGCCTGGTTAGGACTAGGATGGGAGACCGTTTGGGAACACCAGGAAGCCTGGCGAGAGTAGTGAGTGTGTGCGTGGTTGGTGGTGGGGGCTGATGTGCGCAGACTGGTTGCCTCGCTTATCATCACCGAGTATGGGGTGAATGAATAATGCACCAAATTGTTAAGCGACTTTGAGCGTCTGGAAAAGCGCTATATAAGACTAATGCATTATTACTCTTATTATTATTATTACATCCGCGGCCGGCCCCACGTGACGGTCCCACCGCCGCGGGCATTGACCACGGGTCCATATGGACCGCGGTGCTGCTGTCCGAGGACAACCCGCCGTCACAAAAACGCGAGTGCACGAGATCTGACTGCCGTGCGTGTGCGCGCATCCAAACAGGCCGATGTGTGCGTGTGTGTGTGTGTATGTGTGTGTATGTGTGCGTGCCCATCCAAACAGGGCGATGTGTGTGTGTGTGTGCGCGCGTGAATGTGTGTGCGTGCGTGTGTGTGCATGTGTGCGCGTGCGCATCCAAACAGGGCGATGTGTGCCATCGTCACTCACCCTAAACCGCAGCTGCAGACGCTCTGCACAGGTACAGTGACCTCCTCCAAAACACATCTGCGCGTCTTTGTTTAGGTCTCTCCTGCAGTGACCGAGGCTGTGGTGCATTATAGATCCAGTGCTGCGTAATGTCAGAGGCGCAGACAAATGCGTAAGACCCAATCCTGGCCGTATTCCGTCTCCAAAGCTTTGTCTCCGAAAAAAAGTACACGCAAAACATTGCCCAGAACCTGCTCAAACACGAGCCTCTAATCACACGCGCTGCTCCGACTGATTTATCCTCCGTGTGAGTAAAAGCGAAAATGAAACTACCACTTAACGAGCGCATGGCCTGCACTGCGTAGTTTTTTCCTTTTTTTTTTCTTTGCTGCTGTACCATTTGTTTTCTATTTTGTTTTCCCGTATTGTGAGCCCAGAGGTACATTTTATTCTACAGCAGCTTTGAAAGCATTGCCAATTTTATTGTAAGGTTATAAATACTGTCTAACAACGATCATTAGGCTATTTCAGTTCAAAACCAACTTATTTTTTTTAATGTACACTACTGTGATGCTCCAAACCACGGGTCCTGCACCGTGAACCAAACCGTGAGAGCTGAACCCCTAATATTTATCCATAATTATTCCACTGTCTCTTGAATTCCAGTCCCTGAGTTTAGTGAACATATTGTCGTTGTAGTTTATAAGAAAGGAGTACGAGTGCATCAAACGCTCCAATTGCAGTTTGTTTGAATTTCTTCTTAGCATTCATTATTTTAAACATTTGTAGTGGCCATAGTTTTTGGAATGGGTTGGGAACCACTGGTCTACAGCTGAACTGTGTGACGGGTTGGACATTTCTTTGTAATCACTCATAATCTCAGAATATCAAATGTGGAGACTAGCCAGGCCCGGCCGAAGGCCGGGTCTCAGCTAGTTTATGGATAAGAAAGCACTGTATGTTCTAAGACAACAATATAAGGACGGAAGAAAAGTGCACTTTGTGACTCGACCCACCCACACCCGAAGTTTGCTGTAATTTTGAGGAACCCGACCCGACCGAATCGACGGGCCCCGCGGGTCCACCGCAGGTTTTGGATCGACGCATCTCTAGCGTGTGCTTATCTGGATGGACTTGTGTTCATGACTGAGGTAAAGCTGTGGAACATGTCCAGTGTGTGACAGTAAGAGTGAACTGACCCCAGAGTCTCCAGTCGACAGTCCAGATTCTGCAGGAAATCACACAGACGTTCCACTCCAGAGTCCTTCAGGTTGTTACCGCTCAGATACAGTTGTCTCAGATGTGAGGGGTTGGACTTCAGAGCTGAGGCCAGAGAAGAACAGCTGGACTCTGACAAACTGCAGTCCCTCAATCTGAATAAAGAATAAATGATGAACAAATGATGAAACTATTTGAATGTATTGACTCTATGAAGCTCTGGTGAACTCTATGGTCGAGAGGTTTAAGACAGAGCTAGAAAATACTGGTGGACAAACAAAATAGTGACATTTTGTCCCAAATGTGGACATTTTCACTGAGGGGTTTCACTCACTTTTAGTTCCACCAGTTTCTGCATGAATGGCTGTGTTGAGATACTTTGATAGACATTAAAATCACACTGTTATACAAGCTGAACATGGACGACTCTATATTGTAAAGTGTTGTTTGTGATTATTGAGCTTCAAAATAACTACAATGTTTCTGATTTGCTGATTATGATTAAAATGTTCAAACAGTTCACAGTTCAAACCTTTCTTCTGAAATAAAGTCATTCTTACCAGGACTGGGCGTTATGGACTATCATTTATATCATGGTATAAAACACAAATATGTGATTTATTTGGTGATATACAGTAATGAACACAAGACAAAATAGTTGAAAAGTTTAGCTTTTGACCAATTGGGTAAATTGATTTAAGGCTATTTTCTCTTTAGTGACGTGAATCAACTTGAATCTGTGGGTCGACCTGGACCTGGAAGATACTTATAAGATTAAATACAGTATTATGGCTACAATAAGTGAGCAGGACGCAGCGCCTCAGCTCACACTAAATGTCCCCTATACGTTCATGTGGCTCTGCCTCTGTGGAGTTTACACATGTTTTTATAGCAGTCAGGAGACTATGGGGACAGGCGGTGTAGCATGTGCTCTCGGTCAGTGGCAGCGAGATCATTATTATTCGTAACTATCAGTTGTGCGCTGAGTTAACACTAGCACTGTTTGTAGCTTCTCAGCTGTGCGAGGTCGGCGTCGCGGCTGTAGCCCTCTCGTGTGTGTGTGTGTCTGGATGTGTCACAGCCGGTATGTGCACGTTTAGTGTCCCTGTTGTGATGTAAGTACATTTATACTGTTAGACTAATTGTACTGTAACCTCCTAGGCTGCTGGTCGGCGGGAGAGCCTCCCTTTCTCTGTCTCGTGTTTCAATTCCACCTGGTCCTTCCTCCACCACACGGCGTCTCGTGGTGATCGAGACTCGTGTTGGACGGGTAACATGGACATTGTGCACTGGACAATTGACTGACAACTACACGAAATGATACCTGTCTGTAAATCAATGAACTGTGAACCTGTCTATATGGACTGTGAGAACGATGTGTCAGAACCGAAAGACAAACTATCTTTTAAAGTTAAAGAAACGAAAACTTGTTAATAAATCAACCAATGTATTACTGTCTCTGTCCTTAGTTAATACGAACCTGTGGTGCCTTAAGCGTGGGGATACTTTTATTTGCTCAGTGTAACGCTGGGCTGGCGTTGTTGACGACAATTTAGGATAATTTGAGTTCAGCCAAAGTGAGATTTGGGGCTTAAATGGTAACATCTTGGTAAGATAATGCACCCCTGCGCCCCCGTAAGGTCACATAGACACAGATTCAGTTATGCTTTTATTTTGTTGACATATAAATAAATTATAGGGGCTTAAGGATATCTTGTGTAGTTTTTGAAAAAGCTCAAATCTGTCAAAATTAAAATTGTTACATGTTTTTTTGGTTCAAAGCTCAATAAATCTGGTGGAAATTAGATCCTTCTGAAAGAATCTGAAAAATGTCACGTCCAAAATGTGAAAATTCTCTTCTGTGTTTTGTCTGATAAATACAGAGACTTTCTTTGTCTCTGGTGCAGCCTCCTCTTCATCCACAACAGCGTGTGCTTATCTGGATGGACTTGTGTTCATGACTGAGGTAAAGCTGTGGAACATGTCCAGTGTGTGACAGTAAGAGTGAACTGACCTCAGAGTCTCCAGTCGACAGTCCAGATTCTGCAGGAAATCACACAGACGTTCCACTCCAGAGTCCTCCAGGTTTGGGTTAAGGTCCAGACTCAGTTCTCTCAGATGTGAGGGGTTGGACTTCAGAGCTGAGGCCAGAGAAGAACAGCTGGACTCTGACAAACTGCAGTTGGACAATCTGAATAAAGAAAAAATGATGAACAGATGATGAAACTATTTGAATGTCTTGATTGTAACAGAGGCTCATATGAGATTGTGCTGACGACCTGATATTTCAGTTTTCATTCAGTGTCAGATTCTGTCTGAGACAAACCTTTCTCTGTTTTCAGACACTTTGCATAAAGCCATATCTTCACTAGTTACAATGATGTGAATTCACCAGATTTCACTGGATTTGAGCCGTTTGGACAAGTTTAAAAGTATTTATTTGAATATAATCTCCTTCTCTCAGGGAGAAGATACAGGGCAGACTCAACAGATGAAAAACTCCACTCTTTTCCATATTTTAGATCAAATGCTGAAAGTGGAATGTGAATGTGAGCATTAATGATGTGGGAATGTTTCTAATTTGATGCTCTCTGTTAGACACATTTCACAAGAGTCAATAAAGTACATGGTGTTAGGCCTCGTTCATCCGACTGGACAGGGAGTCTTTATTATTTATGTCACATTTTCTGTCAATGGGGCGACGTGAAGAGAATTGTTCCTAAAATGACTTCACTTGAACAGTTTAGCCTGAAATAAAAGGATATAAACTAAAACACTCAGATAATGTCGACCTCATCAGTAATTCCATCTAAACTAGAGCTGCACAGTTTTTTACAAATATCTCATTGTGAGAATGATTTATTTATTTTTTACATAAATGATATAGATCAAGTCAAAAATGCACATTTGCATTTTCTACACAAATGATACGGTTTTATAAACATCAGCGCCTTTGGCAGAATAACTACAATTGTCTTTGAATCAATGACAGGATGTTTTTTATAATCTAACATGAGTTTGAAATGCAGACGAGACAAAATACATGTTGTTCTCAAACAGAAAATCAGCCTCCCAGCACTTGCCTTCCATCATTTCAAATGAGGGAAACCAAATCCAACTAAAACACAATATAAATATGTGGGATTTTAATTAGGCCCGAGCAACGGACACGCAGTGTCCCGCGAGGGACTAATTAAAACCGTTAACGGGGGACGAAAACGCAAGATTTCACGTAGCAAACGTCAACCGATTCGCAAGTAACAGGGGTCAAAACGTAGTGCTCCGCAAGCTCTAATTTTGGGTGGGGTTCGCGAGAGAGAATAATAAAAGATGGCTCTGTGGCGCCCCCTCAAACAGGCAGTTTACATTGACCCAATGGAGGAGCGGTCGCAAAAAAAATCATGGTACAAAAGTGACATTGGCCAGGGACATAGACCACGTCAGGACATGTCAAAAATGATATTATGACCCCGCCCTAAATGCTACAGGAAGTCGGCCATCTTGGCCCGAACCTCAAACCTTCAAAATCGTACCTCTTGAACTTCTGGCCCCTGATCCCCGAGTTTACAATGGAACGCTTCCAATTTTAGCCAACATGTCCCCAACCCATGTGGCTTTCAAAATCATCAACTACATTTTTTTTAAACTATTGGGCGTGGTCATGACAAGGCCGCAACTGAGAGGCCATTTTCAGCAAATTTCAAAGCCTCATATCTTTCACAGACTCGGCCGGATTGGAACGGACCCAATCCGGCGCGTGTGCACATTCCACACGCAGCCGCTAGCGCCAAAAATGGCTTGTAAATGGCTTGTAAATGGCTTGTAAATGGCTTGTAAGTGGCCCGCCAATCCTCCGTGAAAATCCCCAGAGGTCTTAGCCTAGCAGTATGCTGGCCTCTGTCAGAGTTTCTCCTGAAATTCGCCAATTTTCCAAATTTCCCCCTTCCTTCACAAAAGCTACACTATTGGACTCGTATATACTTATACTACCACTTTGTCACTGACAGACGCTTTAAGTTGGACCTTTTTGCCTCCAAATTCACGTTTTTCTCAACTGTACTATCACAGGAAGTTCAATTTGACTGTTTCCTGTCCGTCTCTCTGTGTGTTCCTCGTACTCTATGGGTCTTACCAAAATATTGCTTCAATATCGAGGGTGCTGCAGGGCTGAAACCCCCTCTCAACGATTCTTTGGGCAGCCAGGAATTTACCCTAATTACAAAATGATAGGATATATTATTTTCTACACTGATAATCTGTTTCCTGCAAATACACAAGTGCAGGGTCTTTAATGACATTAATTTCACATCCGCCAAATTTTTCTCAGCCTTAGTAACTCCGTTGGTAGAGAGCTGGGTTAGTGTGCAGGAGGTTGCTGGATCAACTCCCAACTTTGACTCTTTTAAAAAAAAAAAATATTTTGGACTCAGCACTTTCTGGGAAGAACATGTCTCGTCGCCAATGGTTCCACACTCATTAAAAACAGGGAAATTACCCCACCAGTGTGTTGCTGGGATCAAATTTCAGCCTGTGAATTTAGGAAACCCAAACAGTCATCAGGCCCATGTTTGCATGGAATTACAGCTCAGTGATAGCATGGTCGTCTCAAGTGAAGGAGGTTGCAAGTCCAAACACAACCTTGACACTTTCATTGCCTTCACCTTTTCCATGGGCCGCTGCACACATTGTCACAGCCCAAAACAGATGAGTGCGGGACGTTTCGTAGAAGTTCTTGTGCCTGTGTGGCATCATAGCTTGAGTGTTGGATTCCCAATCATTAGGTTGCTGGATCAATTCTGACTTCAACTTTTTTTTATTATGATTTCCCGCGCATATTATCCCACCCTCATGAAAAATGCTGTCAAAATATGCGTCACTAAAGAAAAAGAAATGGGGGGATAGTAGGGAGACAATTGAGGCAACACTGGGGAAAATGTCGAAAACAATCGGGGAAGTGACTTGGGGGGGAGGGACTCAGCACCTTCCGGGAAGTACATGAATCATTGCCTATGGTCCCACACTCACTAAAACGGGGACATTACCTCTCTCCTCCAGTGGTGGGAACTAACTTCTGCTCGATAATTTAGAGAAAAATTAGTCCACATCAGGGTACAATTACCATAGAGCTACAGCTCAGTGATAGTGTGCTTGTCTTTGGTGTAGGAGGTTGCCAGTTCAAATATGGCTGTGACACTTTTCTAATGCTTTCTCTTTTCTTGCCGGCTTTTTAATAGAATTTCTGATAAATTGAAGTCTGGCAGTGATTTTAACAGTTTATACACTTTTAAGAGTTTCTGCAACAAAATAGGGATTTTTGCAATTACAACACAATTATGCCACTACATAGGGATTTTCACAATAGCACTATAATGCAACTTAAAGGGACATTCGCATATAAAGCACTGTAATACAACTTAAAGGGACTTTCGCATATAATGCACTGTAATGCAACTTAAAGGGACTTTCGCATATAATGCTCTGTAATGCAACTTAAAGGGACTTTCGCATATAATGTACTGTAATGCAACTTAAAGAGACTTTCGCATATAATAAACTGTAATGCAACTTAATAGGGACTTTCGCATATAATGTACTGTAATGCAACTTAAAGAGACTTTCGCATATAATAAACTGTAATGCAACTTAAAGGGACTTTCGCATATAATAAACTGTGATGCAACTTAAAGGGACTTTCGCATATAATAAACTGTGATGCAACTTAAAGGGACTTTCGCATATAATAAACTGTGATGCAACTTAAAGGGACTTTCGCATATAATAAACTGTGATGCAACTTAAAGGGACTTTAAGTTGCATTACACTGGTAGGACCCAGTGTGATGAGGAGTGGTCGCAAGGGACCAAAGCAAACAGAGGTGGTCGTAAGGCATGAGAGCGAGCGGGGTGGTCGCAAGAGACGAGAGCAAGCGGGGTGGTCGCAAGGGGGGAGTGCGCCAGGGGCGAGGGCCTTTATCGCCGCGCGCAGCTTTAATTGATGATTGTTTCTCTTTTAAGCCTCATATTAAAAAAGATTCACAGATTAAAACTAAAAGTCAGTTTTTACTTTTGAATAAAGTGGTGCTTCTGGTTTGTAGAAAGAAACTTGTGACTGTTCCTTTTGTGCCTGTTTTGGACTATTGTGATGTTATATATCTGACTCTCTGCCTTGGACACTGTGTATCATGGAGCTTTGTGCTTTATTACAAACATGAGGTCGCTGACTCATCACTGCGTCTTGTTGGCCCGGGTGGGCTCCTCATCTTTGTCCTTTGCTAGATTGAAACATTGGTATGTTTTGATTTGTAAATGTATTGTTGGACTTGTTCCTCCTGATCTGCAGCAGCAGCAGCTCCAGCCTGCGCTCTCAGGACCTTCTCCTGCTCTCTGTGCCCGGAGTGCCAACAGAACTGGGTCAAAAGGCCTTTAGGTTTGCTGCACCGCACTCTTGGAATCAACTACACAAGGAGTTTCAGTCCAAACAACTTGTGTCACTTCAGACTTTCAAATCACTATTGACAAATCTGGAAACAAAGTCTTTCACATGGAGCTGTTTTATCTGAGTGGATTTTCTTGATTTAACCTTTAATCTCACCTTTAAAATCTCACCTTAAGGAGCTTCCACACTAAAATGTGCTGAAACTTTAGAGCCAAAACTCAATGAAGGAAGAATATTTTTCAACCTTTTCTTTTATTTTGGAGGTTGACCTCTCCTCTTTTCATACATATAAAATAATGAAACGTTTTTAAATATTAGAACCCTTTCATTGCCAACTTTCTGTCGTCAGTACAAATACCAATAGTTGTAATTCTCCGGTCGTCTCCAAACCCCCGTGTAAACAGCTGCTCCTCAAGTCTCACAGTCTTTATTTGCCTCTGCAAATGTTCCTTTTGTACAAATCCCAGTTGAAAAAGCTCTAACACTTCTCGCTCCTTCCTAAACTCTTCCACAGATTCACTCTGATGCATAAACTCACAAAATAAAGGGTGAGATTCAGTAACAATGGAGTAATGCAGTTGTTTCTGTTATTTACTGTTTACTGATATTGGAAATAACAGGCATTTCTTCCTCTTGTTAAACTAGGTCAAAATGACCTCATGGTGATACAAATATGTCAGGGCGTCAGTTTGAAGCCTCAAAGTTCAGAAAATAGAAGTTTGCAGAAGTTTGAAATGACATTTTGAATCTGTTTTATAGAAGCGTTTTGAAAAATGGTGATTACAATGTCAGTCTATGTAAATCAAAGGCCACGACAGCAACACATGTGAGTGACTTGGAGACAGAAAGTTGCCAATGAAAGGGTTCAAATCTTTAAAAAGTAACATTATTTTATATATATGAAAAGAGGAGAGGTCAACCTCCAAATAAAAAAAAGTTTGAAAAATTATTCTTCCTTCATTGAGTTATGGCTCTAAAGTTTGTGTTGAAGCTCCTTAACGTGAGTTTGTTTTCATGAGTTTTTACATTGGGCTAAAAATCCAAATAAAATGATTTTATTTCACCAAAAAATACAGCCTCTGGGAAAATGTCACTCAATTGGCTTAAAAAATGTTGGAGTTTTGCAAACAGTAAAAGTCCAAAAGCAGAAAAATGTGCTCGGGTGTGATTAAGCGTTAATGATTCAATGTTTGACTATTTTTGTACAAATGTAACTTGTGTGTGAAGTTGTTCCTCTGCATCTTGGCTTGGACACTCTGGAAAAAGAGATTTTTCATCTCAGTGAGTTTAATCCTGGATAAATAAAGGTCAAATCAAATCAAAGTTAAAGCCATCTGTTTCTTCTAATCATGAGTGGATTCACAGAGCACTTTGGAAACAGGTCGAGGAGCTTTAACGTTTGAGAGAAGACTGAATATGAACTGTGAAGTAGATGCATTTCAGAACATGTTTGTAGAGCTCGAAACTACAGGGTGAGCAGGTTCAAACCACGGGGAGGAGGTTTATTTGTTGTTTTCAAAGAATGTTTTATGAACCAAATAACGACAACATTTGAGATTTGCTGATTGTGAAAATTAAAATAGTGATTTTGATTTGATTGTGATGAATCTCTAAATTCAAGTCGTTCTTCTCTGATGTAAAGGTTTATTTTTCTTTTGTGTTTTGTTTGATAAATACAGCTGCTTTGTAGTGAAGGCAATTAAAGCACTGAAATGGTGAGACTGAGCCAGGTGAAAGTGAGTAAACAATAGTATTAGAGCAAAGAGAGGGACTTACAGCAGAGTCTCCAGTCGACAGTTTGGACTCTGGAGTCCGTCACACAACACCTTCATTTCAGAGTTCACCACTGAGTTATTATTCAGGTCTAAAAGTCTCAGGTGAGAAGGACTGAACTTCAGAGCCGACGCCACCACTTCAAGATGAACCTTTGAGAGGTTACAATCTATAAATCTTTGAAATAAATAATTTAAAAGTCATTAAACAAAGCAGAGCTGCTGCCTGTGAGGCCAGTGACACTTTTATAATCAGAACAATATGGTCCATGTTACAGCTTTAATGTTCCATCTGGACTTACCGAGCCTTTCTGCAGTTCCTCACGGCTGAGACCAGTCTCAGTCGTCCTTCCTCTGATGTATTGTACTTCTGTAGGTCCAGCTCCTCCAGGACGTCCTCTGACATCTGCAGCATGTAGGCCAGAGCTGAGCACTGGGACTCAGACAGTTTCTCTGATCTGTCTAACTTCAGGAAGTCCTGGATCTGCTGATGGAGCGAGTGGTCGTTTAACTCAGTCAGACAGTGGAAGATGTTGATGCTTCTGTCTGGAAATATGTCCTTTGTGTTCATCTCCTTCAGGTTGTTGATGACTCTTTGTCTTGTTTTTGAGTCGATTTGTGATGGACCCAGCAGAACTCCCAGAAGCCTCAGGTTGGACTCCAGAGTGAGGCCGTGGAGGAAGCGCACAAACAGGTCCAGGCGGCCGTTTGGACTGAGGAAAGATTCTTGGAGGTTTTTCATGAGAAACTCCTCCAATGTTTTGTTGCCTGTGAATAATTTCTTGAGTATGTTTTTGTTGTTAAATGTATGAATGTGGTAAACAGCTGCCAGAAACTCCTGGACGCTCAGGTGGATGAAGCTGTAGACTGATTTGTTGAAGACGACACTTTCTCGTTTGAAGATCTCTGTACAGAGTCCTGAGTAGACTGAGGCCTCGCTCAGGTCCAGACCCACCTGCTGCAGGTCTTCTTGGTAGAACATGATGTTTCCTCTCTGCAGTTGTTCAAAGGCCAGTCTCCCCAGCTTCAGGAGGAGCTCACAGTCGGCCGGAGTCAGCTCTGGGCCGCTGCTCTCCTGGCTGTACTTCCTCTTCCTCTGCGTCTGCACTAACAGGAAGTGTGCGTACATGTCGCTGAGGGTCTGGGGCAGGGGTCCGCTCTGCTCGCTTCTCAACATGTGGTCCAGGACGGTGGCTGTGATCCAGCAGAAGACTGGGAGCTGACTCATGTTGTGGAGGCTGCGGGACGTCCTGATGTGGGAGAGCACTCTGTCACACTGCTCTGAGTCTGTGAACCTCTTCCTGAAGTACTGCTCCTTCTGTTGGTCAGTGATGAAGCCCCTGACCTCTGTGAACCTGTGCACACAGCGCGCAGGGATCTGATTGGCTGCTGCAGGTCGGGAGGTGATCCATATAAGGGCAGAAGGAAGCAGAGAGCCTCTGATGAGGTTGACCAGCAGCTGGCTGACCTCTGACTCCTGTGTGACCTCAGAGATGAGCTCACAGCTGAAGTCCAGAGACAGCCTGCTCTCATCGAGGCCGTCACAGATGAACAGGACTTTACTGTGGGCCAGAGTCTGAGCTGAGAGCTCCTTTAGTGATGGGTGGAACACATGTATCAGCGTCAGCAGACTGTAGCGCTGCTCTCTGACCAGGTTCAGCTCTCTGAAGGACAGTGGCACCACCAGCTCCAGCTCCTGGTTCTCTGAGCCCTGGGCCCAGTCCAGAGAGAACTTCACAACTGAGAAGGTCTTCCCCACTCCAGCCACGCCGCAGGTCAGCACCACTCTGATGGCTTTGTGCTCGGAGGGTAAGGCTTTAAAGATGTCCTGGCACCTGATTGGAGCGTCATGGACAGTCTTCTTGGAGAGAGTCTCCATCTGCCTCTCCTCATGTTGGGCACTGACCTCTTCACTGAGGCCCTCTGTGATGTACAGCTCAGTGTAGATCCTGTTCAGAGAAGTTGTAGCTCCTGTTTCAGCTCCTTCAGACACACTCTCACACCTCTTCTCCAGAACGCTCTTATAGGAACCTGCACACACCATTACACAGTTAGAATGAAGCTCAAAGTCCAGGACCTGAAGATGGTTCAACATATACAGAGAGAAACACATAAGTGTTCCATGTCCAGTGTTGGTGTGAACAGGTCTCACTCTGTAAAGTGCTGTGGAGGCTCAGTCCTGGTCCACACTGAGGACAGGACTGTGTTGAACTACTCTGGTCCCAGGTGGAAGACAAACAGTGTCTGCAGAGCCAGTGTCCACAGCTGGAGGAGACTGGATCCCTCAGGACGCTCCCACAGAGACAACAGGACAATGGGGCCGGACCAGGACTCTCTCTGTGGAGACTCACACTCAGTCACACACATTCACTCACTGGACCTTCATGTTTAAGTCTTTAAATCTCTGTCATCAATAAGAATAATGTTTATAATGTGTGAAAATTATCGGTCATCAGTTTCTGCCTAATTTCACATTATAGTTCATCCCTAATGAAAACAACAGCATCATTTAAAGTCAAAGAAAACCTAAACTAAAACAAATGAAATATGGTTAAATGGGAACTGTTGTCCTCCTGATTGTCAACCAACGCACCTGTGTCTTTATTTTATGTTACTGGTAAAAGCTAAAGGTAACACTACAATAACATTACAGGCCACTATTGCTCTTAATATTCAGAGTTTGAAATAACCGAGGCACCAGAGCAAATTCTTTATGTCCTAAAGGTAAAGTGAATGATATTAGAGTCACTCACAGCAGAGTCTGATCAGATCCAGCTTCAGGAGTGAACTTCATAATCAAGCCCTTTGACCTGTCGCTCTTCAGAGAATTAAAGCTGAACTCTGCTCTCCGTCTCTGACTCTGAACTCTGAAAAACAGGTTTGTATTAATACATTTCTGAGAGAAACAAATGAATAAAATGACTTCAGGACTGGAGTGTGTTTGCAGTCGGCCGTTCAGGATTTTTGTAAAACAAAATGCAAACAGTTCAGTGTTATTTCAGTGTATTTCTGCATTGTGAGATTAATAGAGCCCTGTCTTATCTTATCTTGAACACAGAACCATCTGAGAACATGAAGAATTACATTTAAATATTAAACATGAAATGAACAGTTACAAAAATGTTCTAGTTCATTTGTCTCTTTGTAAAATGATAGTTCATCAGGACTATGGAGATACATATAAAATGTAATGTGCAATGCCATCAATCTCCTCCATACATTTTCAATAAAATCAATTAACTGAGTAAAAACAAATTAAACAGTGAGTGAGTTCAGTTAACTGTCTAGTCTTGTGTGTAAATGTACTGGACTTATATGTTCATGATCATGTGTAATGTGCTGCAGTGGCTCTTATTCTGTGGAGGATGAGCTTCATGTTGAAGGTGATGATGAAGATGTTTGTATGAGAAGAGTCTCACTCACAGCAGACTCTGAGCAGATCCAGCTTCACCACTGAAGACTAGAGGAGGAGCCATGGACCTGTTGCTCTTCAGAGACTCACAGCTGAACTCTGCTCTCTGTCTCGGACTCTCAGCTCTGACAGATTGATTCAGAAAGACAAAATGAGACAATAACCAGATAAAGTGCAGGTGTAGCTCCTCTGATGTACTCACTGTGTTTGAGTGGGCTCTGCTTTGTGTTTAGACTGAGCCTCCTCCTCATCCTCACACACTCTCTCCATGTTTCTGTCTGGAAGCTCAAGGACAGCAAAATGTAAATACTTTGAATTCATTAGACTGCCAACATTTGGTAAAAGAATATATTATACAAAATGAATTCACAAAATAATTATTAAATCATAAATACATAAACGTAGACGCCGTAACAGTTGGTCATTCATCTAAACATCTGTCAAAGGAACTTCCTGCTGTTTTCTATAAAGTTGTTCTTCATCCAAATACCTGCTCAGTCGTGTTTCACTGTTTCATGTTGAAGTGACGCTTCAGTCTCTGCTGCTTCTGTTTGAGCTGAAACTTCAGCTGTTTCCTCCTGCTCCAGGAACAACTGACCACAATGGACTCCACTTCCTGCTCCCATTTCTCTGAATTATGCAGGAGATTTTTCTTTAATAACTTCATTGTTATTGCAATTGCACATGAATAAAAATGAGGAAGTTGAAAGTGGGAACTGCACTGGCTGTTTCACCCTGAAACTCGTGATTATCAATATATATATATTTTTATTATTGTCTCATAACGTTTCAAAGGTTGCTGTCGGCCGATTGTATATTCAAATCTGTTTTTACCAAGTCGGATTTAAAAAGACACAGAAAAGCGTGACCAAACTGGAAATCTACCAAACAAATCTGTGTGGTTTGAGATTTTATTATTAGAAAGAATAAGGATAAATATGAAGATCACAAACAGTAAAGATCAAGCCTGGGTTTAAATGACTTGAACTGAGGCCGTTTTCACTCATTTAGACGTTTTTTCCTGATCGGACCAAGATCACTTTGTTTGTTTGACGACCTTTCAGACGGATTCTAGGGTCGTGGTGCTTGAAGTAAGAAAATCAAACTGACAATGGAAGAAGAGCATTGTTTCACCCCACTGGCAAAGAAATAAATGTGAAACGTCGCCATAAATGAATTGAAACGAGTCAGAAACATCTCAGAACAAGTGAAACAATCCAGGCCCAAAGCCCGACTCCATTTGAATGAGTGAAAACAACTGAAATGATCATGTTCAAATCGATTTAAACCAATAAACATAGAAAGTAGAAAAGTCCTCTGCAACACTGAGACCAAACTGTTTTCATGAAAGTCTGAGAAAAAGTTGTACTCACGTCTGTAAAGGGTCTGAACGGAGTGTCCTCAGAATACTTTCACTTCCTCCACCCTTCCCCTTTTCCCTGATGTCATGTGATCACGTTCTACTGTCTGAACACAGGTTTACAGCTGCGCAATAAGATACAGCGGAAAATCAGGAAACAGGATTATTTTATATGAAGAGGAGTCGATATTTAATGACAAATACAATACACTATATTACAGTAATATTCATGAAGCTCATTAAAGATAGTGCACACATAAGAGCTGCAGATATAGAGTAAACATGAACACATCAAACACTTTTTGATTTGTTAATGTGCAGTAAGAAAGTCCACAGAGCCCCGTGCTTTGGGTTGCCAGATCCTATGGCTTGAACCAGTCTGCAGGAAACTTCACTATATGAGCAGTAAAGGCAACAGTGATGATATTTGTGTTTGACGAGCCTTTAGGAAACAGTGCGTGTGCATGTACTATGTCTTAACCTCGTAGCCCCCACCTGAACCCAGCACTTTTCTCACATTTGGCTTTACCCAAATCTAAAAGCTTCTTGGAAAAAAAAAACGTACGAAAGCGAGGATGAAAACACAGCAAAAGAGCGACAAAAACATGTCAAAATGTGAAAAAGAAAATGTGACAAAAACGGAACAAAAAAGAAGCAACAGAAATGATGAAAAGTGACTAAAAAGTGACAAAAATGATGAGGGAAGAAAATGTCAACAAAGTGATGACCGCAAAATATCCATTTAGATGAGTTTTGTAGGTCTGAGCTTTCAAATGAGGCGTTACACTGGACTGTAGACTGACCTCATGGATTCAGGTAAAGCTGAACAAGAGAAAATCTACTCAGTTAAGGTGAGGGTTAAGAAGGTTAAAAGAATATGTCCATGACTATGACCTATGACCCTCTGCTGCCCCCAAGTGGGTGGGTGAGGGATTACATGTACACTTGGTTTAAAAAGTTAAAGCTGAACTCTTATTGCAATATCAAACTTATTATTCTTCCTGGATGTAAATCATTCAATCCATGCAAAATTATGGCAAAAAAGTAAAAATGTATCTTTATGACACAGACATTGGCCACACATGACTAAAGTGTGAGATCTTTGTTCTTAAAATGAAAAGGAGGAACACTGTGTCTCCCAGTGCCGCCTGCTTTACGCTCATTACACACTTTGCTTCGGCCGACACACTGAGGCCAGTGTGACCGACTGGCATTGGACACAGTTTGTATTTAATGAGAAACGATGATGAGGAAGAGGAGTAAAAGAAACATGTGCCGACGTGGACCGAGATCAGGGCAGACGTCTCTAAACCAGGACTAAACGAGAACTGGAGTCGACTCAGAAGAACGTGTGAAGCACTTTGGTGAAATGTGTTTTTGAAATGTGCTCAATGCAGTAGATAAATCTGATTGGTTGGTTAAAGAACAGGACTTGTCTTCAGCTCTTGATCTAAAATGTGGTGTCTAACGATGGTAAGACTCTGTCGGAGCGAGAATGGAAGCAGAATGTCTCAGTGTAGTTTCAGAGCTGTTGTCCAGGTCAGTGAGAGGACACAGTAAATGTCAGGTGTGGACAGGGCTGAGTCTGGTCTATGAGCTCCCTCTGTCCAGGATCAACACTCAGGACAATGGTTGGTTAGTCCTCCATCTGTAAAGAGACGACACAGACAGTTATTAGACACAGAGGGAAGCGAAACAGTCATTAGTCATTTAGCAGCAACAGAAAGTGCACTTCAGTGTGTAATAGTCTGGTGTTTCGAAGGATGGTTTAAGAAAATGAAATGTAGCCCGTTTGATGACATTTTCCAACATGTTCCAGTGATTTGTGACCATCACATCAGTCCCAGGTCGACGTGCTGTTTTACAAATCCTGTAATAATGGGAATAAGGACTATAGTATATACTCACTTTAGAAACTTCAGTCGACAGTGAGGACTCTGTTGGAGTTCACGCAGCTCCTGGACGTCTGACTCCTCCAGGTTGTTTCCCCACAGATTTAGTTCTCTCAGATGTGAGGGGTTGGACTTCAGAGCTGAGGCCAGAGAAGAACAGCTGGACTTTGACAAACTGCACCTGCACAATCTGAATAAAGAATAAATGATGAACAGATGATGAAGCTATTTGAATGTATTGACTCTATGAAGCTCTGGTGAACTCTATGGTCGAGAGGTTTAAGACAGAGCTAGAAAATACTGGTGGAAAAACAAAATAGTGACATTTTGTCCCAAATGTGGACATTTTCACTGAGGGGTTTCTCTCACTTTTAGTTCCACCAGTTTCTGCATGAATGGCTGTGTGTTGAGATCCTTTGATAGACATTAAAATCACACTGTTATACAAGCTGGACATGGACGACTCTATATTGTAAAGTGTTGTTTGTGATTATTGAGCTTCAAAATAACTACAATGTTTCTGATTTGCTGATTATGATTAAAATGACAGTGTTTCATCTGGACAGTTCAAACCTTTGTTCTGAATTAAAGTCATTCTTACCAGGACTGGGCGTTATGGACTATCATTTATATCATGGAATAAAACACAAATATCACGATAATGTGATTTACTTGGTGATATACAGTACTTAATACAAGACAAAATACTTTTGACCAATTGGGTAAATTGATTTAAGGCTATTTTCTCTTTAATGACGTGAATCAACTTGAATCTGTGGGTCGACCTGGACCTGGAAGATACTTATAAGATTAAATACAGTATTATGGCTCCAATAAGTGAGCAGGACGCAGCGCCTCAGCTCACACTAAATGTCCCCTATACGTTCATGTGGCTCTGCCTCTGTGGAGTTTACACATGTTTTTATAGCAGTCAGGAGACTATGGGGACAGGCTCATGACTAACAAGAAACACATTTGTTACAACATGATACAAACATCCTTGTATCTCTCTCCTGTCTGAGCCTGAGCTGCTGACTTTTCAGCAACACAATTGAAGTAGGTAAATGGATAGACATAGATTAACAGTTATGGTTTTACTTTGTTGATATATAAGTAACAAAAAGAGAGGATTATGGATATCTTGTTTAGGTTTTGAATGAGCTCAAATCTGTCAAAATTCAAATTGTTCCTTGTTTTTTGGGCTCAAAGCTCAATAAACCTGGTGGGAATTAGATCCTCTGAAATGTTTTGTCCAAGATGTGAAAGTTGAGAGTGTGTAGGATCTACTAAAGTGGAGATGTTGTGAAGCTCATTTGGAGAAAACAGCCCCTAAAGTTCAGTAACACGTGTGTGAGAACATGTGTCAGTCTTTCACAGTCGTGTCCCGCCTTAAGCACCTGCAGGGCCTCCACAGATACAGTGCCTCTCGTTAGTATTCACACACCTTGAACTTTTGCACATTTTGTCATGTTTACAACCCTAAACATAAAGATTTTATTTTGATTTTTTTACTGAACGTTCACACACAAGTAACAGACAACTGTGAAGTGAAAGCAAAATGATACATGATTCTGTTTTTTTTTTTTAATAGAAAAGTGAAAAGTGGGGCTTGCATAAGTATTCATACAGCATTTTCTGAGTGCATTAAATTGCCTTTAAAACATTTCTAATGACTCCAGAATGTTCACACCTTGGCTTAACGGTTAAACAGAGGCCACCTGTGTGTAATCAACTCTCAGTTTAATTACAGCTGTTCTTTAAGGCCCTCAGAGCTGTGGTCGGAGTGTGTTGGTCACTGAAAAGCATAATGAAGGTCAAGGAGCACCAGAGAGGTCAGGGATAAAGCTGTGGAGAAGTTTAAAGCAGCGTTAAGTTATACAAAGATTTCCCAAGATTTGAACATCTCCCGGAGCAACTGTTCAATCCATCATTCAGAAATGGAAAGAGTAAAGCACCACTGCCAACTTACCAAGGCGTGGTCCTCCACCTAAAATATCAGAGCGAACAAGGAGGACACTGGTCAGAAATACAACCAAGTGCCCCATGATAACTCTGGAGGAGCTGTGAAGTCCTGCCGCTGAGCTGGGGGAAACTGTACATGGGACAACTATAAGTCGTATCTTCACAAATCTGGCCTTCATGGATGAGTGGAAGAAGAAAGCCATTATTGAAAGGAGGCCATAAAAAATCCCGTTTGAAGTTTGCTAGAAGTCATATGGAGGACACAGCTCCATGTGGAAGAAGGATCTTTGGTCAGATGAGACAAAAATTGAACTTTTTGGCCCAAATGCAAAACGTTATGTATGGAGCAAACCTAACACTGCTCATCGTCCTGAGTGCACCATCCCCAGTGTCAAATATGGTGGGGGGAGCATCATGCTGTGGGGCTGCTTTTCCTCAGCGGGGACTGGGGAGATTGTAAGAATAGTTGGGAAGATGGATGGAGCCAAATACAGAGACATTTTGGAGGAAAACCTGCTGGAGTCAGCAAGAGAACTGAGGTTGGGGCGGAGATTCACCTTCCAGCAGGACGATGACCCGGAGCACAAAGCTAAATCTACAATGGAATGGTTCAATAAAAACATATTAATGTGTTAGAATGGCCCAGTCAAAGTCCTGACCTAAATCCTATTGAAAATCTGTGGAAAGATTTGAAAACTGCTGTTCACAAACGCTCTCTTTCTAATCTGACAGAGCTGGAGTTGTTTTGTATAGAGGAATGGGATAAAATTTCAGTTTCTAGATGTGCAAATCTTGTACAGTCATACCCCAAGAGACTTGCTGCTGTTATTGCAGCAAAAGGGGTTCCACAAAGTATTAATTCATGCTGTATGAATACTTATGCAAGTCCCACTTTTCACTTTTCTATTTTAAAAAAAATAACAGAATCATGTATCATTTTGCTTTCACTTCACAGTTGTCTGTTACTTGTGTGTGAACGTTCAGTAAAAAAAATCAAAATAAAATCTTTATGTTTAGAGCTGTAAACATGACAAAATGTGCAAAAGTTCAAGGTGTATGAATATTAACGAGAGGCACTGTAGATAGACCTTTATTGTCCCACAGGAGGAAGTTTGTTTTCACAGCCTCCACCACAGCACACACACATCACAAACAATTCCATGTTACAAATCCACATGAGGACCAGCCAAAGATTACAGACTGTTTAAAGCAGCTATAGCAGAGGGGACAAAGTTTGAGCTGAAGGAGCCGCCTCTGCCTCAGAGTCCTGTAGCTGCAGCTTGAAGGCAGCAGGACAAAGCCAGTGTGGAGAGGGAGGTCAGAGTCCAGGGCAGAAGCCGGACTAGCAGTATTACAAATACACACCGGTGTACAAATATACACAGGTATATCATGGACGCTTTGATATATTATTGTTTCTGTACAATCATTTAATATGAAGTCTCTTCTGTGTTTTGTCTGATAAATACAGAGACTTTCTTTGTCTCTGGTGCAGCCTCCTCTTCATCCACAACAGCGTGTGCTTATCTGGATGGACTTGTGTTCATGACTGAGGTAAAGCTGTGGAACATGTCCAGTGTGTGACAGTAAGAGTGAACTGACCTCAGAGTCTCCAGTCGACAGTCCAGATTCTGCAGGAAATCACACAGACGTTCCACTCCAGAGTCCTTCAGGTTTGGGTTAAAGTCCAGTTTCAGGTATCTCAGATGTGAGGGGTTGGACTTCAGAGCTGAGGCCAGAGAAGAACAGCTGGACTCTGACAAACTGCACCTCCACAATCTGAATAAAGAATAAATGATGAACAGATGATGAAACTATTTGAATGTATTGATTGTAACAGAGGCTCATATGAGATTGTGCTGACGACCTGATATTTCAGTTTTCATTCAGTGTCAGATTCTGTCTGAGACAAACCTTTCTCTGTTTTCAGACACTTTGCATAAAGCCATATCTTCACTAGTTACAATGATGTGAATTCACCAGATTTCACTGGATTTGAGCCGTTTGGACAAGTTTAAAAGTATTTATTTGAATATAATCTCCTTCTCTCAGGGAGAAGATACAGGGCAGACTCAACAGATGAAAAACTCCACTCTTTTCCATCTTTTAGATCAAATGCTGAAAGTGGAATGTGAATGTGAGCATTAATGATGTGGGAATGTTTCTTATTTGATGCTCTCTGTTAGACACATTTCACAAGAGTCAATAAAGTACATGGTGTTAGGCCTCGTTCATCAGACTGGACAGGGAGTCTTTATTATTTATGTCACATTTTCTGTCAATGGGGCGACGTGAAGAGAATTGTTCCTAAAATGACTTCACTTGAACAGTTTAGCCTGAAATAAAAGGATATAAACTAAAACACTCAGATAATGTCGACCTCATCAGTAATTCCATCTAAACTAGAGCTGCACAGTTTTGTACAAATATCTCATTGTGAGAATGATTTATTTATTATTTACATAAATGATTTAGATCAAGTCAAAAATGCACATTTGCATTTTCTACACAGATGATACGGTTTTATAAACATCAGCGCCTTTGGCAGAATAACTACAATTGTCTTTGAATCAATGACAGGATGTTTTTTATAATCTAACATGAGTTTGAAATGCAGACGAGACAAAATACATGTTGTTCTCAAACAGAAAATCAGCCTCCCAGCACTTGCCTTCCATCATTTCAAATGAGGGAAACCAAATCCAACTATAACACAATATAAATATCTGGGATTTTAATTGATGATTGTTTCTCTTTTAAGCCTCATATTAAAAAACAGATTCACAGATAAAAACTAAAACGTTTTTTTACTTTTGAATAAAGTGGTGCTTCTGGTTTGTAGAAAGAAACTTGTGACTGTTCCTTTTGTGCCGGTTTTGGACTATTGTGATGTTATATATCTGACTCTCTGCCTTGGACACTGTGTATCATGGAGCTTTGTACTTTAGTACAAACATGAGGTCGCTGACTCATCACTGCGTCTTGTTGGCCCAGGTGGGCTCCTCATCTTTGTCCTATAGTAGATTGAAACATTTGTTTCTTTTGATTTGTAAATGTATTGTTGGTCAAAGAAGCAATTTTTTGTAAAGAAGGAGAACCCCTCCATGAACAGGAAATCAGGTCTTCGATTTCATCCTTCTCCAGTGTACAGAAACCTCTTAAAGCCCATATCTCGGGGGCTTTGTAATGTTAATGAGGCTGAAACTCAGCCCAGGACAGAACAAGAGGCAGGTAATTAGCAGTGATCAGATGAGATTAGGGTCGTTCAGACCGAAACTTAGGGATGAGTTAGGTCGACACAGAAATACAAAGACTTAAATCACAAAGATGTTCACCTTCAGGGGAGAATAGCTCTCAATAGAGGGGTGGGACTAAGCCAAGCTGAATTCGTCCCTGTGGTCTAAATCTGGCTGCCTGTTGAGCTAGTGTGCTGACGAAGCCTATTGGATGAGAGGGGAAACGTTCGCTTTGTGTACAAATGTAACTTGTGTGTGTTGTTCCCCTGCATCTTGGCCTGGACACTCTTGAAAAGAGATTTAATCTCAATGAGTTTTATCCTGAATAAAAAAGGTCAAGTGAAAGAAGAGAAAAATATAGCCATCTCTTTCTTCTAATCATGAGTGGATTCACAGAGCACTTTGGAAACAGGTCGAGGAGCTTTAACGTTTGAGAGAAGACTGAATATGAACTGTGAAGTAGATGCATTTCAGAACATGTTTGTAGAGCTCGAAACTACAGGGTGAGCAGGTTAAAACCACGGGGAGGAGGTTTATTTGTTGTTTTCAAAGAATGTTTTATGAACCAAATAACGACAACATTTGTGATTTGCTGATTGTGAAAATTAAAATAGTGATTTTGGTTTGATTGTGATGAATCTCTAAATTCAAGTCGTTCTTCTCTGATGTAAAGGTTTATTTTTCTTTTGTGTTTTGTTTGATAAATACAACTGCTTTGTAGTGAAGGCAATTGAAGAAATGAAATGGTCAGTGATGGAGAATTATAGAGTTAATTCAGCCATGGCACATTCCTTTTGAATCTTATCATATTGTACTGTCAAAGAGGAACATTCAGGCGCCGACCTTCTACATGACTTGTGGCCTAGTCAACGTGGCACATTGTCCGAGAGGTAGACTGTTAGTGCCTACGTGTAACCGAGGCTATATAGCTCTCTTCATGTGGAAGTATCCCCAGACTCTGAATGATCAATGCTCTGAACATTGTGTTGACTGTTCAAATGTCTCCAGGCCTGTAATACGGTAATAAACTTCTACCATGTAAGACATCCAGACCGTGTCCCGTCTCTCCATCCACATCTCCTCCGGACTCCTTTAGTATTTCCCTAACAGTCAGACTGAGCCAGGTGAAAGTGAGTGGACAATAGTATTAGAGCAAAGAGAGGGACTTACATCAGAGTCTCCAGTCGACAGTTTGGACTCTGGAGTCCGTCACACAACACCTTCATTTCAGAGTTCACCACTGAGTTACGACTCAGGTTTAAATGTTTCAGGTGAGAAGGACTGGACTTCAGAGCCGACGCCACAACTTCCAGATGAACCTTTGAGAGGTTACAACTGTATAATCTGTGGAGGAAAAGTCATTAAACAAAGCAGAGCTGCTGCCTGTGAGGCCAGTGACACTTTTATAATCAGAACAATATGGTCCATGTTACAGCTTTAATGTTCCATCTGGACTTACCGAGCCTTTCTGCAGTTCCTCACGGCTGGGACCAGTCTCAGTCGTCCTTCCTCTGAGGTATTGTACGTCTGTAGGTCCAGCTCCTCCAGGACGTCCTCTGACATCTGCAGCATGTAGGCCAGAGCTGAGCACTGGGACTCAGACAGTTCCTCTGATCTGTCTGACTTCAGGAAGTCCTTGATCTGCTGATGGAGCGAGTGGTCGTTTAACTCAGTCAGACAGTGGAAGATGTTGATGCTTCTGTCTGGAGATATGTCCTTTGTGTTAATCTCCTTCAGATTGTTGATGAGTCTTTGTCTCGTTTTGGATTTGATCTGTGATGGACCCAGCAGAGCTCCCAGAAGCCTCTGGTTGGACTCCAGAGTGAGGCCGTGGAGGAAGCGCACACACAGGTCCAGGCGGCCGTTTGGACTGAGGAAAGACTCTTGGAGGTTTTTTATGAGGAACTCCTGCAATGCTGTGTCACCACTGAGCCAGTCCTTAACCCTCTGCAGAATATTCTTGTTCTTCTTAGTTTCATTCTCACAGTTAAATGTATGAATGTGGTAAACAGCTGCCAGAAACTCCTGGACGCTCAGGTGGATGAAGCTGTAGACTGATTTGTTGAAGACGACACTCTCTCGTTTGAAGATCTCTGTACAGAGTCCTGAGTAGACTGAGGCCTCGCTCAGGTCCAGACCCACCTGCTGCAGGTCTTCTTGGTAGAACATGATGTTTCCTCTCTGCAGTTGTTCAAAGGCCAGTCTCCCCAGCTTCAGGAGGAGCTCACAGTCGGCCGGAGTCAGCTCTGGGCCGCTGCTCTCCTGGCTGTACTTCCTCTTCCTCTGCGTCTGCACTAACAGGAAGTGTGCGTACATGTCGCTGAGGGTCTGGGGCAGGGGTCCGCTCTGCTCGCTTCTCAACATGTGGTCCAGGACAGTGGCTGTGATCCAGCAGAAGACTGGGATCTGACTCATGTTGTGGAGGCTGCGGGACGTCCTGATGTGGGAGAGCACTCTGTCACACTGCTCTGAGTCTGTGAACCTCTTCCTGAAGTACTGCTCCTTCTGTTGGTCAGTGATGAAGCCCCTGACCTCTGTGAACCTGTGCACACTGCGCGCAGGGATCTGATTGGCTGCTGTAGGTCGGGAGGTGATCCATATAAGGGCAGAAGGAAGCAGAGAGCCTCTGATGAGGTTGACCAGCAGCTGGCTGACCTCTGACTCCTGTGTGACCTCAGAGATGAGCTCACGGCTGAAGTCCAGAGACAGCCTGCTCTCATCGAGGCCGTCACAGATGAACAGGACTTTACTGTGGGCCAGAGTCTGAGCTGAGAGCTCCTTTAGTGATGGGTGGAACACATGTATCAGCGTCAGCAGACTGTAGCGCTGCTCTCTGACCAGGTTCAGCTCTCTGAAGGACAGTGGCACCACCAGCTCCAGCTCCTGGTTCTCTGAGCCCTGGGCCCAGTCCATAGAGAACTTCACAACTGAGAAGGTCTTCCCCACTCCAGCCACGCCGCAGGTCAGCACCACTCTGATGGCTTTGTGCTCGGAGGGTAAGGTTTTAAAGATGTCCTGGCACCTGATTGGAGCGTCATGGACAGTCTTCTTGGAGAGAGTCTCCATCTGCCTCTCCTCATGTTGGGTACTGACCTCTTTACTGAGGCCCTCTGTGATGTACAGCTCAGTGTAGATCCTGTTCAGAGAAGTTGTAGCTCCTGTTTCAGCTCCTTCAGACACACTCTCACTCCTCTGCTCCAGAACGCTCTTATAGGAACCTGCACACACCATTACACAGTTAGAATGAAGCTCAAAGTCCAGGACCTGAAGATGGTTCAACATATACAGAGAGAAACAAATAAGTGTTCCATGTCCAGTGTTGGTGTGAACAGGTCTCACTCTGTAAAGTGCTGTGGAGGCTCAGTCCTGGTCCACACTGAGGACAGGACTGTGTTGAACTGCTCTGGTCCCAGGTGGAAGACAAACAGTGTCTGCAGAGCCAGTGTCCACAGCTGGAGGAGACTGGATCCCTCAGGACGCTCCCACAGAGACAACAGGACAATGGGGCCGGACCAGGACTCTCTCTGTGGAGACACACACTCAGTCACACACTTGAGCTCAGTCGGAGAGCAAAAACATTTTGACCAACTTTCCCTTTTATTTCATGTGAAAATATGTCTTCTTAGCTGTTGTCTGTGAATCAAAGTATAGTTTTTCACTCACAGGAGACTCTGAGTAGATCCAGCTTCACCACTGAAGGCTGGAGGATCAACCATGGACCTGTTGCTCTTCAGAAACCCACAGCTGAACTCTGCTCTCCGTCTCTGACTCTCAGCTCTGAAACACAGTTTATGTCAATAATATTTCCATTTGTGAAGTAAAAGCATAAAGTCAGGTGATCAGGTTTCATTACGGGCTTATTTCAATAAACAAAAGACTTCTGAGGATAGTTCATCATTATAAATGCTTATTAATGTTTAAATAAAATGTCATGATCAAAGATATCAAGCTCGAGGTTAACAATCTGTAATAATTAAAGAGGCTCATCTGCTTTTTAATATCCTCTGTGGTTTGGCTTAGCAATGGTTAATATATTTTGTTTACAAGAGAATATCGAGTCTATCTCCAATGTCATGAAACCAACTGCTAAAAATGAAAATAAACTATACCTGATGTGTATTACCAGTTTTGTTCAAGACCACTGTTTTTTTTTTAGTGACAAAACAATAAATGTAGATGTTTAACAGCACATTATGACATATTTCTGATGGTTTGCAATAATATCGTTTCTGTCATTATCTCCCAGTCCTAGTGTGGCCCCACCAACACTTTTTAATTTCCTAAACCTGAGCAGGAGACAAACAGATCCTGATGTTGTGATGGACAGTATGTTTGTGCTGAGTGTTCCTGTGGTCGCGTGTGAGCTTAAACTGATGGTTGTGATATTATTGTCATGTTCAAATTAAATTCGTAAAAGAAAGTCTGACCAGTTCAATATTAGTGAGGTCAGATAATGTACTGGACTTATATGTTAATGATCATGTGTAATGTGCTGCAGTGGCTCTTATTCTGTGGAGGATGAGCTTCATGTTGAAGGTGATGATGAAGATGTTTGAATGAGAAGAGTCTCACTCACAGCAGACTCTGAGCAGATCCAGCTTCACCACTGAAGGCTGGAGGAGAAAACATGGACCTGTCGCTCTTCAGAGACTCACAGCTGAACTCTGCTCTCTGTCTCGGACTCTCAGCTCTGACAGATTGATTCAGAAAGACAAAATGAGACAATAACCAGATAAAGTGCAGGTGTAGCTCCTCTGATGTACTCACTGTGTTTGAGTGGGCTCTGCTTTGCTTTTAGACTGAGCCTCCTCCTCATCCTCACACACTCTCTCCATGTTTCTGTCTGAAAGCTCAAGGACAGCAAAATGTAAATCCTTTGAATTCATTAGACTGCCAACATTTGGTAAAAGAATATATTATACAAAATGAATTCACAAAATAATTATTAAATCATAAATACATAAACGTAGACGCCGTAACAGTTGGTCGTTCATTTAAACATCTGTCAAAGGAACTTCCTGCTGTTTTATATAAAGTTGTTCTTCATCCAAATACCTCCTCAGTCGTGTTTCACTGTTTCATGTTGAAGTGACGCTTCAGTCTCTGCTGCTTCTGTTTGAGCTGAAACTTCAGCTGTTTCCTCCTGCTCCAGGAACAACTGACCACAATGGACTCCACTTCCTGCTCCCATTTCTCTGAATTATGCAATTATCTTTAATAACTTCATTGTTATTGCAATTGCACATGAATAAAAATGAGGAAGTTGAAAGTGGGAACTGCACTGGCTGTTTCACCCTGAAACTCGTGATTATCAATATATATTTTTATTATTGTCTTATAACATTTTAAAGGTTGCTGTCGGTCGATTGTATATTCAAATCTGTTTTTACCAAGTCGGATTTAAAAAGACACAGAAAAGCGTGACCTCAGTGAAACAACAGGAAATCCAGTCTGAGCTCAGGCTGAAAAAAACATGTTTCCACCAAACTGGAAATCTACCAAACAAATCTGTGTGGTTTGAGATTTTATTATTAGAAAGAATAAGGATAAATATGAAGATCACAAACAGTAAAGATCAAGCCTGGGTTTAAATGACTTGAACTGAGGAAATGTTTCTTTTTTTGAGCCGTTTTCACTCATTTAGACGTTTTTTCCTGATCGGACCAAGATCACTTTGTTTGTTTGACGACCTTTCACACGGATTCTAGGGTCGTGGTGCTTGAAGTAAGAAAATTAAACTGACAATGGAAGAAGAGCATTGTTTTACCCCACTGGCAAAGAAATAAATGTGAAACGTCGCCATAAATGAATTGAAACGAGTCAGAAACATCTCAGAACAAGTGAAACAATCCAGGCCCAAAGCCCGACTCCATTTGAATGAGTCAAAACAACTGAAGTGATCATGTTCAAATCGATCCATTTAAACCAATAAACAAAGAAGTAGAAAAGTCCTCTGCAACACTGAGACCAAACTGTTTTCATGAAAGTCTGAGAAAAGGTTGTACTCACGTCTGTAAAGGGTCTGAACGGAGTGTCCTCAGAATACTTTCACTTCCTCCACCCTTCCCCTTTTCCCTGATGTCATGTGATCACGTTCTACTGTCTGAACACAAGTTGTACAGCTGTGCAATAAGATACAGCGGAAAATCAGGAAACGGGATTATTTTATATGAAGAGGAGTCGATATTTAATGACAATAAAATACACTATATTACAGTAATATTCATGAAGCTCATTAAAGATAGTGCACACATAAGAGCTGCAGATATAGAGTAAACATGAACACATCAAACACTTTTTGATTTGTTAATGTGCAGTAAGAAAGTCCACAGAGCCCCGTGCTTTGGGTTGCCAGATCCTATGGCTTGAACCAGTCTGCAGGAAACTTCACTATATGAGCAGTAAAGGCAACAGTGATGATATTTGTGTTTGACGAGCCTTTAGAAAACAGTGCGTGTGCATGTACTATGTTTTAACCCCTTAGCCCCCACCTGAACCCAGAACTTTTCTCACATTTGGCTTTACCCAAATCTAAAAGCTTCTTGGAAAAAAAAACGTACGAAAGCGAGGATGAAAACACAGCAAAAGAGCGACAAAAACATGTCAAAATGTGAAAAAGAAAATGTGACAAAAACGGAACAAAAAAGAAGCAACAGAAATGATGAAAAGTGACTAAAAAGTGACAAAAATGATGAGGGAAGAAAATGTCAACAAAGTGATGACCGCATGAGGAAAAATATCCATTTAGATGAGTTTTGTAGGTCTGAGCTTTCAAATGAGGCGTTACACTGGACTGTAGACTGACCTCATGGATTCAGGTAAAGCTGAACTAGAGAAAATCTACTCAGTTAAGGTGAGGGTTGAGATGGTTAAAAGAATATGTCCATGACTATGACCTATGTCCCTCTGCTGCCCCCAAGTGGGTGGGTGAGGAATTACATGTACACTTGGTTTAAAAAGTTAAAGCTGAACTCTTATTGCAATATCAAACTTATTATTCTTCCTGGATGTAAATCATTCAATCCATGCAAAATTATGGCAAAAAAGTAAAAATGTATCTTTATGACACAGACATTGGCCACACATGACTAAAGTGTGAGATCTTTGTTCCTAAAATGAAAAGGAGGAACACTGTGTCTCCCAGTGCCGCCTGCTTTACGCTCATTACACACTTTGCTTCGGCCGTCGCACTGAGGCCACTGTGACCGACTGGCATTGGACACAATTTGTATTTAATGAGAAACGATGATGAGGAAAATGAGTAAAAGAAACATGTGCCGACGTGGACCGTGATCAGGGCAGACTTCTCTAAACCAGGACTAAACGAGAACTGGAGTCGACTCAGAAGAACGTGTGAAGCTCTTTGGTGAAATGTGTTTTTGAAATGTGCTCAATGCAGTAGATAAATCTGATTGGTTGGTTAAAGAACAGGACTTGTCTTTAGCTCTTGATCTAAAATGTGGTGTCTAACGATGGTAAGACTCTGTCGGAGCGAGAATGGAAGCAGAATGTCTCAGTGTAGTTTCAGAGCTGTTGTCCAGGTCAGTGAGAGGACACAGTAAATGTCAGGTGTGGACAGGGCTGAGTCTGGTCCATGAGCTCCCTCTGTCCAGGATCAACACTCAGGACAATGGTTAGAAAAAACCCCGGCTGAAAAGAGACGACACAGACAGTTATTAGACACAGAGGGAAGAGAAACAGTCATTAGTCATTTAGCAGCAACAATTACTAGTAATGAATGATACAGCATAAGTACAGTACAAATCCTGTAATAATGGGAGTAAGGACTGAGCTGCAGTGACCAATCAGAGCAGACTGGCCTAAACAGAGTCCAACAGTCCTTATGTTTTGTCCAATGGAGCCTGAGACAGGAGGCTGGACTGCAGCATCAGGAGGGGCAGTTTGGGACTGTTTCATGTGGATTCAGCAGAGCCACATTCACTGAGATCAGCCAAACCAGACTCTGCTCTGATCCACTCCTGTTCACTACACTATAGTATATACTCACTGTAGAAAATCCAGTCGACAGTGAGGACTCTGTTTGAGTTCACGCAGCTCCTGGACGTCTGAGTCCTCCAGGTTGTTTCTCCACAGATCAAGTTGTCTCAGGTGTGAGGGGTTGGACTTCAGAGCTGAGGCCAGAGAAGAACAGCTGGACTTTGACAAACTGCACTTGTTCAATCTGAATAAAGAATAAATGATGAACAGATGATGAAATTATTTGAATGTATTGACTCTATGAAGCTCTGGTGAACTCTATGGTCGTCTATGACAGTGTTTCATCTGGACAGTTCAAACCTTTGATCTGAATTAAAGTCATTCTTACCAGGACTGGGCGTTATGGACTATCATTTATATCATGGTATAAAACACAAATATGTGATTTATTTGGTGATTTACAGTAATTAACACAAGACAAAATACTTGAAAAGTTCAGCTTTTGACCAATTGTGTAAATTGATTTAAGGCTATTTTCTCTTTAGTGACGTGAATCAACTTGAATCTGTGGGTCGACCTGGACCTGGAAGATACTTATAAGATTAAATACAGTATTATGGCTCCAATAAGTGAGCAGGACGCAGCGCCTCAGCTCACACTAAATGTCCCCTATACGTTCATGTGGCTCTGCCTCTGTGGAGTTTAAACATGTTAATATAGCAGTCAGGAGACTATGAGGACAGGCTCATGACTAACAAGAAACACATTTGTTACAACATGATACAAACTAGAGCCCTGCACTCCCGCGGGAGTCCCGCGGGACTCGCGGGACCCAACGCAAAACAGTGCGGCGCGGGACACATTTTTAAAGCTCATTGCGGGCTCGGGAGGGGAGCGGGCGGGTGGGACGATAAACTGCTGTCCCGCAAACTAAATAATTTTTCATTTTCATTTCATTTGTTCATTCTATTTTGATAACGAGAGCATTAGTACCGCAGAATCACTGTGTTCACGCTCAACATTGATACAGTTATTGGCTCCAGTCACTGCGTAACACGGACAAACCAGACTGGATCTAACACATAACAACAAACGCACGCGCAATGAGTTAGTGCAACATGGCATTCAGCCAGACTTTACTCCACAGAATAAGCATAAAAAACACTACACTCACTGTGCACTCGATCTTCTGGGGATCCGTCGTAGAACTTGCTGCTCTAAAGGCGAATCCCTTTGGTTCAATGTGTCTGACACCAGTGTCACACCTGACAGGAGAGAGATACGAGGATGTTTGTATTAGAGGTCTGCGCGGTACCGATTTTTAAGTTGCGCGCCCGCCCGCCCCCGCATGGTGCAGTACCGCTCCCGTCCGCATCCCGCAAAGGATTGTAATTTTTATTCCTGCTCCCGCCCGCATCTGTGTTGTTTTGTCCCGCTCCCGCCAGCAAAAATCCCGCAATATGCAAAATGGGGACGTTTGCACTGCAGGAGTCATGACCAGTGCAGGAAGACGTGTGGACAGACCTCAGGCCGCCGCCGCGCACACGGGGCAGAGCTAAGACGTCTTGCTCCGCCCTGCTCTCCCCTGACTCATTGGGCTCTTGCCAAATCGGGTCACACAAAAAGCAAATAGACCAGCTCAGGCCTGTCCATATAGCCTTGTGTATAACATAGGTTTTTCACGGTGTATGGGACAGTCACACCAGTTCAACCCCAAACTAAGCTATGCTCCTGTCACTGTGTAGCATCAAACACAGACTGAATCTATCAAGACAAACACATCAACAAACGCACGCGCGTCATGTCAGATAAGTCAGTACAGTAGCCGCACATTAAGGGCTGACTTTACTCCACAGAATAAGCATAAAAACACTACACTCACTGTGCACTCGATCTTCTGGGTCAGTCCTCAGCTCCAGTTGGAAAAACTTTATAATCCACAAAACAGGCCTGTCTCCACCTGCCCCGCGCCCATCGCCGCTTGTTTTACATGTCAAACGTTGTAAATAAGCCTTAACTTATCCATGGTGTAGCTGCTGTTGTTTTGGTCAGTGGAGGCAGCGTGGAAGATGCATTCAGGGACCGTGAGAAGTGTGGGAAAGGCGCACTTCTTACTGTCCCTTTTATCCACAAACGTGAGGAAAATGTGGACAAATATATAACAGTGGGGTTCTCCAGAGGCGGGGCAATAGGGGAGACAGGAACTGACTCCCAAACATCAGGAGGAACGAGCGCACGAGGAGGAAAAGCCGGCGGAAAAACTTCAGCACCTGAGGAGCGGCGGCAAAAGAGCGCACTTCCTACGGTCCCTGAATGCATCTCTCACGCTGCCTCGCACAACAACAACAACAACGCGTGGTTGCAGTAGCCACACCATGGATAATAAGGCTTATTTACAACTTTTGACATGTAAAACAAGCGGTGATGGGCGCGGGGCAGGTGAAGACAGGCCTGTTGTTGTGGATTATGCAAAAGGAGTTTTTCCAAATGGCGCTAATGAGACACGACGAGAGAGAATCATGGATAAAGAGGTTTAAGGTGAGACACTGCAGGTGAACAGGGAAATATTTAAATTTAAAAATATACACTTTCAAGAGTTACAATGAAGTCAAATCAAGGCATTTTTTGCCAGTTTTTACAGCAACACAATTGAAGTAGTAAATGGATAGACTCAGAATCACAGTTATGGATTTATTTTGTTGATATATAAATAACGAAATAATTCAGAGATTAAGGATATCTCAAATCTGTCAAAATTCTGTTCCTTGTTTTTTTGGTTCAAAGCTCAATAAACCTGGCGGGAATTAGATCCCTGTGAAAGAATATGAAAAATGTCACGTCCTAAATGTGAAAATTCTCTTCTGTGTTTTGTCTGATAAATACAGAGACTTTCTTTGTCTCTGGTGCAGCCTCCTCTTCATCCACAACAGCGTGTGCTTATCTGGATGGACTTGTGTTCATGACTGAGGTAAAGCTGTGGAACATGTCCAGTGTGTGACAGTAAGAGTGAACTGACCCCAGAGTCTCCAGTCGACAGTCCAGATTCTGCAGGAAATCACACAGACGTTTCACTCCAGAGTCCTTCAGGTTTGGGTTATCGTTCAGATACAGGTGTCTCAGATGTGAGGGGTTGGACTTCAGAGCTGAGGCCAGAGAAGAACAGCTGGACTTTGACAAACTGCAGTAGGACAATCTGAATAAAGAAAAAATGATGAACAGATGATGAAACTATTTGAATGTATTGATTGTAACAGAGGCTCATATGAGATTGTGCTGACGACCTGATATTTCAGTTTTCATTCAGTGTCAGATTCTGTCTGAGACAAACCTTTCTCTGTTTTCAGACACTTTGCATAAAGCCATATCTTCACTAGTTACAATGATGTGAATTCACCAGATTTCACTGGATTTGAGCCGTTTGGACAAGTTTAAAAGTATTTATTTGAATATAATCTCCTTCTCTCAGGGAGAAGATACAGGGCAGACTCAACAGATGAAAAACTCCACTCTTTTCCATCTTTTAGATCAAATGCTGAAAGTGGAATGTGAATGTGAGCATTAATGATGTGGGAATGTTTCTTATTTGATGCTCTCTGTTAGACACATTTCACAAGAGTCAATAAAGTACATGGTGTTAGGCCTCGTTCATCAGACTGGACAGGGAGTCTTTATTATTTATGTCACATTTTCTGTCAATGGGGCGACGTGAAGAGAATTGTTCCTAAAATGACTTCACTTGAACAGTTTAGCCTGAAATAAAAGGATATAAACTAAAACACTCAGATAATGTCGACCTCATCAGTAATTCCATCTAAACTAGAGCTGCACAGTTTTGTACAAATATCTCATTGTGAGAATGATTTATTTATTATTTTCATAAATGATTTAGATCAAGTCAAAAATGCACATTTGCATTTTCTACACAGATGATACGGTTTTAAAAACATCAGCGCCTTTGGCAGAATAACTACAATTGTCTTTGAATCAATGACAAGATGTTTTTTTATAATCTAACATGAGTTTGAAATGCAGACGAGACAAAATATATGTTGTTCTCAAACAGAAAATCAGCCTCCCAGCACTTGCCTTCCATCATTTCAAATGAGGGAAACCAAATCCAAATAAAACACAATATAAATGGATTTTAATTGATGATTGTTTCTCTTTTAAGCCTCATATTAAAACAGATTCACAGATTAAAACTAAAAGTCAGTTTTTACTTTTGAATAAAGTGGTGCTTCTGGTTTGGAGAAAGAAACTTGTGACTGTTCCTTTTGTGCCTGTTTTGGACTATTGTGATGTTATATATCTGACTCTCTGCCTTGGACACTGTGTATCACAGATGTGCGGGTCGGCTTTTTTTCTGACCCGCACTAACCCGACCCGCTGTAATTTAAACCCTCTCAGTTTGCCGACCCGACCCGACCCGCCCACATTAAAAACTGCTGCATGAGTCTCGCTGCAGCTGCTGTCACTCAAACAGGAGCGCGTCACGTGACGGCCAGTTTACAGGAGAATTAGCACTTTGCTTTGTTTTGCTGCTGAGGAACCTTTGAAATCACTCATGGACTTATCAGGACACGAGGAGCAGAAACTCTCATGAGCTTTTACTTCAACCACGTCATGGACGACTCTTTCTGTCAAACTAAACAGAGTTTGGACTAAAGTGGAGCAGCTTTACCTGGCACTGTCCTCAGGTCAGTCAGAGGCTGTGTTTGACCTTTCTTCTTGTTGATGCATTACTTTCGTCACATGTGCGTATCATTATGTGCTTGGACACGGCTATTGTGACGCCTTTGTAGCCGTGATCAAAGTCATACAGAGGCGATTGTCCAGGTGACATCTAAACATAACATGCTAATGACACGTTTACCCCTGAAACTAAACATTCAACTCAACACAGTCGACTGTGGCATTTATGGATAAGAAAGCACTGTATGTTCTAAGACAACAATATAAGGACAAAAAGAAGTGCACTTTGTGACCCGACCCACCCACACCCGAAGTTTGCTGTCATTTTGAGGTCCCGACCCGAGAGAATCCACAGGCCCCGCGGGTTTCAGATCGACCTGCACATCTCGAGCGTGTGCTTATCTGGATGGACTTGTGTTCATGACTGCGGTAAAGCTGTGGAACATGTCCAGTGTGTGACAGTAAGAGTGAACTGACCTCAGAGTCTCCAGTCGACAGTCCAGATTATGCAGGAAATCACACAGACGTTTCACTCCAGAGTCCTTCAGGTTTGAGTTATTTTCCAGATACAGGTGTCTCAGATGTGAGGGGTTGGACTTCAGAGCTGAGGCCAGAAAAGAACAGCTGGACTTTGACAAACCGCAGTCCCTCAATCTGAATAAAGAATAAATGATGAACAGATGATGAAACTATTTGAATGTATTGACTCTATGAAGCTCTGGTGAACTCTGTGGTCGAGAGGTTTAAGATAGAGCTAGAAAATCCTGGTGGAAAAACAAAATAGTGACATTTTGTCCCAAATGTGGACATTTTCACTGAGGGGTTTCACTCACTTTTAGTTCCACCAGTTTCTGCATGAATGGCTGTGTGTTGAGATACTTTGATAGACATTAAAATCACACTGTTATACAAGCTGAACATGGACGACTCTATATTGTAAAGTGTGGTTTGTGATTATTGAGCTTCAAAATAACTACAATGTTTCTGATTTGCTGATTATGATTAAAATGACAGTGTTTCATCTGGACAGTTCAAACCTTTGTTCTGAATTAAAGTCATTCTTACCAGGACTGGGCGTTATGGACTATCATTTATATCATGGTATAAAACACAAATATGTGATTTATTTGGTGATTTACAGTAATGAACACAAGACAAAATACTTTTGACCAATTGGGTAAATTGATTTAAGGCTATTTTCTCTTTAGTGACGTGAATCAACTTGAATCTGTGGGTCGACCTGGACCTGGAAGATACTTATAAGATTAAATACAGTATTATGGCTCCAATAAGTGAGCAGGACGCAGCGCCTCAGCTCACACTAAATGTCCCCTATACGTTCATGTGGCTCTGCCTCTGTGGAGTTTACACATGTTTTTATAGCAGTCAGGAGACTATGGGACAGGCGGTGTAGCATGTGCTCTCGGTCAGTGGCAGCGAGATCATTATTATTCGTAACTATCAGTTGTGCGCTGAGTTAACACTAGCACTGTTTGTAGCTTCTCAGCTGTGCGAGGTCGGCGTCGCGGCTGTAGCCCTCGCGTGTGTGTGTCTGGATGTGTCACAGCCGGTATGTGCACGTTTAGTGTCCCTGTTGTGATGTAAGTACATTTATACTGTTAGACTAATTATACTGTAACCTCCTCGGCTGCTGGTCGGCGGGAGAGCCTCCCTTTCTCTGTCTCGTGTTTCAATTCCACCTGGTCCTTCCTCCACCACACGGCGTCTCGTGGTGATCCAGACTCGTGTTGGACGGGTAACATGGACATTGTGCACTGGACAATTGACTGACAACTACACGAAATGATACCTGTCTGTAAATCAATGAACTGTGAACCTGTCTATATGGACTGTGAGAACGATGTGTCTGAACCAAAAGACAAACTGTCTTTTAAAGTTAAAGAAACGAAAACTTGTTAATAAATCAACCAATGTATTACTGTCTCTGTCCTTAGTTAATACGAACCTGTGGTGCCTTAAGCGTGGGGATACTTTTATTTGCTCAGTGTAACGCTGGGCTGGCGTTGTTGACGACAATTTAGGATCATTTGAGTTCAGCCAAAGTGAGATTTGGGGCTTAAATGGTAACATCTTGGTAAGATAATGCACCCCTGCGCCCCCGTAAGGTCACATAGACACAGATTCACAGTTATGCTTTTATTTTGTTGATATATAAATAAATAAGAGGGGCTAAAGGATATCTTGTGTAGTTTTTGAAAAAGCTCAAATCTGTCAAAATTCGAATTGTTACATGTTTTTTTGGTTCAAAGCTCAATAAATCTGGTGGAAATTAGATCCTTCTGAAAGAATCTGAAAAATGTCACGTCCAAAATGTGAAAATTCTCTTCTGTGTTTTGTCTGATAAATACAGAGACTTTCTTTGTCTCTGGTGCAGCCTCCTCTTCATCCACAACAGCGTGTGCTTATCTGGATGGACTTGTGTTCATGACTGAGGTAAAGCTGTGGAACATGTCCAGTGTGTGACAGTAAGAGTGAACTGACCCCAGAGTCTCCAGTCGACAGTCCAGATTCTGCAGGAAATCACACAGACGTTCCACTCCAGAGTCCTTCAGGTTTGGGTTATCGTTCAGATACAGGTATCTCAGATGTGAGGGGTTGGACTTCAGAGCTGAGGCCAGAGAAGAACAGCTGGACTCTGACAAACTGCAGCCCCTCAATCTGAATAAAGAATAAATGATGAACAGATGATGAAACTATTGGAATGTATTGATTGTAACAGAGGCTCATATGAGATTGTGCTGACGACCTGATATTTCAGTTTTCATTCAGCGTCAGATTCTGTCTGAGACAAACCTTTCTCTGTTTTCAGACACTTTGCATAAAGCCATATCTTCACTAGTTACAATGATGTGAATTCACCAGATTTCACTGGATTTGAGCCGTTTGGACAAGTTTAAAAGTATTTATTTGAATATAATCTCCTTCTCTCAGGGAGAAGATACAGGGCAGACTCAACAGATGAAAAACTCCACTCTTTTCCATCTTTTAGATCAAATGCTGAAAGTGGAATGTGAATGTGAGCATTAATGATGTGGGAATGTTTCTTATTTGATGCTCTCTGTTAGACACATTTCACAAGAGTCAATAAAGTACATGGTGTTAGGCCTCGTTCATCAGACTGGACAGGGAGTCTTTATTATTTATGTCACATTTTCTGTCAATGGGGCGACGTGAAGAGAATTGTTCCTAAAATGACTTCACTTGAACAGTTTAGCCTGAAATAAAAGGATATAAACTAAAACACTCAGATAATGTCGACCTCATCAGTAATTCCATCTAAACTAGAGCTGCACAGTTTTGTACAAATATCTCATTGTGAGAATGATTTATTTATTATTTACATAAATGATTTAGATCAAGTCAAAAATGCACATTTGCATTTTCTACACAGATGATACGGTTTTATAAACATCAGCGCCTTTGGCAGAATAACTACAATTGTCTTTGAATCAATGACAGGATGTTTTTTATAATCTAACATGAGTTTGAAATGCAGACGAGACAAAATACATGTTGTTCTCAAACAGAAAATCAGCCTCCCAGCACTTGCCTTCCATCATTTCAAATGAGGGAAACCAAATCCAACTAAAACACAATATAAATATCTGGGATTTTCATTGATGATTGTTTCTCTTTTAAGCCTCATATTAAAAAACAGATTCACAGATTAAAACTAAAAGTCAGTTTTTACTTTTGAATAAAGTGGTGCTTCTGGTTTGTAGAAAGAAACTTGTGACTGTTCCTTTTGTGCCTGTTTTGGACTATTGTGATGTTATATATCTGACTCTCTGCCTTGGACACTGTGTATCATGGAGCTTTGTGCTTTATTACAAACATGAGGTCGCTGACTCATCACTGCGTCTTGTTGGCCCGGGTGGGCTCCTCATCTTTGTCCTTTGCTAGATTGAAACATTGGTATGTTTTGATTTGTAAATGTATTGTTGGACTTGTTCCTCCTGATCTGCAGCAGCAGCAGCTCCAGCCTGCGCTCTCAGGACCTTCTCCTGCTCTCTGTGCCCGGAGTGCCAACAGAACTGGGTCAAAAGGCCTTTAGGTTTGCTGCACCGCACTCTTGGAATCAACTACACAAGGAGTTTCAGTCCAAACAACTTGTGTCACTTCAGACTTTCAAATCACTATTGACAAATCTGGAAACAAAGTCTTTCACATGGAGCTGTTTTATCTGAGTGGATTTTCTTGATTTAACCTTTAATCTCACCTTTAAAAACTCACCTTAAGGAGCTTCCACACTAAAATGTGCTGAAACTTGTTACGGGCTCCCCCTCTGTAACCTAGAATGGTACAGTCCAGCCATACTGTGAAGCGGGAGTGTTCTACCTCACAGTGTATGTATGAAGACGCTACTAAAATAACAGTCAAACGTCAACTGCTTGTTGTGTCTTCATTCCTCCACAAACATGGTGTCAGAAGTACTAGTACACCCATCGCCTGGAGAAACCGTTGTGCAGCAGTGAGCAGAGCAGCAGCGTGGACTCGGTGAAGTTTGGAAGCGAGTGTTGGTGGGCTAGCGGCTTACAGCAGACAACATGGCATCGAGCATTCCGCCTCCGGAGGGAATGAAGCTACCGGCGATATTACAAGTAACTGGGACAATTTTCGAACTGAATTTGAGGACTACTCCTTGGCGTCTGGGTTAGCTGACAAAGATGCGAAAGTGCAGGCTGCCACACTGAGACGAGTGATGGGCAGTGAATGCCGCCACGTTTATAAGCACAACTTGACCCTAACCGCAGAGCAACAAGAAGACGTGAAAGCTATTCTGGATGCACTAGAGAACTATTTCAAGCCAAAAAGAAACGTGATTTTCGAAAGGTACGTGTTTGGGAATTGCAAGCAGGATGAAAGCGAGCCTATTGATTCATTTGTCACAAAGCTGAGAGAGAAGGCTGCTTCTTGTGAGTTCGGAGAACTGAGAGAGGAGCTAATAAGGGACCGGCTGGTCCTCGGCATTAGCGATGAAGGGGTGCGACGGCGTCTTCTGAGAGAGAAAGATCTTACCCTGAGTTCGGCCATAGACATGTGCAGAGAAGCTGAAATGACGGACATGAAGTTAAAGCTGATGACGCCTGATCGGCTCGTGGAGAGCATTAACATAACTCACAAGCGGCAGCAGCGGCCGATGCGGCGCCCGGACAGGCCCCAGTACAGCGTCCAGGGAACGGGCAACGACATCACCTGCAAATATTGTGGTGGCTCACATAAACGAGGACGTGATGCTTGCCCAGCTTTTGGAAAAACGTGCCGCCAATATGGCACACAGAAACATTTTGCGAAGGTGTGCCTGAAAAAGTCGCGGACTGATCGGAGAGTAAACGCTGCTGAGGATACACTCAGTGATGATGGAGATACTGACCAGATTTACACAGCTGAGAGCATCGGCGCGCTGCATGGACGGGGAAAAAAGTGGTTTGCGACACTAAAGCTAAACGGGGGACTCCAAAGGTGCCAGCTCGATTCTGGGGCTACATGCAATGTGATGAGCATTAAAGATAAGAGGAAACTAGCACCCAATGTACCACTACTTCCCAGTAAAGCCAAGTTAGTACTGTACTCTGGGGAAACGCTGAACTCTGTTGGTGTCTTCCGAACTGACTGTGTGGTACGAGGTAGGAGGTATGTACTGGACTTTGAGATTGTCAAGTGTAACCAAAGGCCCCTCCTGTCAGGCTCATCAAGTGTGGAGCTAGGTTTGTTGCATTTCACCATCCCAGATGAAGTGAACAAAATAGACAAAAGCAGCACAACACCTTTGACCAAGCAGCAACTTCTTGACCTATATGCAGATGTTTTTACCGATCCTGTCCAGTCGCTTCCAGGGAATGTCCACTTCGAGCTGGACTGCTCAATAGCTCCTGTACAAGCCTCCCCAAGAAATGTCCCGGTGGCTCTCAGAAGCGCTGTCAAGGCCCAGTTAGACTAACATGAGCAAGACGGACACATAACCCCAGTGTCTGAACCAACTGAATGGATCAGCAACATGGTGATTGTTAGGCAGCCAGAGAAATTGAGGATCTGTATTGACCCCAAGTCTCTCAATAAGGCTTTGAAGCGCTCCCACTACCAAATGCCCACACTGGACGACGTGCTGTACAAACTCCCAAAAGCTCGAGTCTTCACACTTGTGGATGCACGTGATGCCTTCTTACAGTGCAAATTGGACAGAGACAGCAGCTATATGACGTTCTGGACACCGTGGGGCAGATACCGTTGGTTAAAGCTGCCATTTGGGGTATCTGTTGCACCAGAGGTCTATCAACGAAAGCAGCATGAACTTTTGTCGGGGCTCAGTGGTGTCGAACCGATAGCAGACGACATACTGATTGTCGGTTGTGGGGACTCAGAGGCAGAGGCAGTGGCAGATCACGACAAGAAGCTGCTTGCCTTGATGGACAGATGTAGCGAGATCAAATTGAGGCTTAGTCTCAGGAAGCTGCTGTTCAAAGTCAAAGAGGTCAAGTTTCATGGACATATCCTGTCGGCAGAGGGTCTGCTCCCAGACCCAGAGAAGATCAGGAGCAGTGCAGGAGATGCCTCACCCGACTGATGCCAAAGCAGTGCAGAGATTTGTTGGATTTGTGACCTATCTTGCAAAGTTCCTGCCACGTCTATCAGAAGTGTGTGAGCCGCTGCGGAGGTTACTTGATAAGGACGTGATGTTTCACTGGCTGCCAAAACATGATGAAGCGGTGCAGGAGATCAAAAGACTGGCCACAGCAGCCCCGGTCCTGAAATACTATGATGTGACTAAGCCGGTTACAGTTCAAAGCGACGCAAGCCAGAAGGGACTCGGCTGTTGCCTTTTACAGGAGGGCCAACCAGTTGGATTTGCATCTCGAGCACTGACGCAGACTGAACAGAATTATGCACAAATTGAGAAGGAGTGCTTGAGTATTGTGTTCGCATGTCAACGTTTTCATCATTATCTCTACGGCAGGGAAGAGATTACAGCTGAAACGGATCACAAGCCGCTCATCTCTATCTTCAACAAGCCGCTTCTGAGTGCACCCAAACGACTGCAGAGCATGCTCCTCACACTGCAGAACTACAACCTGAAGGTAATATACAAACCAGGCCCAGACATGCACATTAGTGACACACTGAGCAGAGCCACAGTTCCTGCAAAAACACTCAATGAGGCATACAGCCGCCACTCTGTATGCTTCCTCCAGAGGGCGCAAGAAACTGCTGAACACATAAACCAAGCTGACTACTTGAATGTCACTAGCCAGCGTCTAACACAGATCAGGGGGCACACAGATGAGGACAAATGTCTCCAAATGTTGAAATCTGTCGTTCTGAAAGGGTGGCCGGAGCACAAAGAGGACACACCCACAGCCATAAGAGAGTATTGGTCTGTCAGGGATGAAATCAGTGCTCAGGACGGTGTGCTTTTCAAGGGTCAGAGAATAATCATCCCGAGGTCACTGCGCCCAGAAATGTTGAAACGCATTCACGTCAGCCACATAGGGGGCGACGCATGCTACAGACAAGCAAAAGACACTCTGTACTGGCCCAATATGCAGGGTGAAATAAAAGATTTTGTTAGTCAGTGCTCGGCGTGCAATGAATACTCACACAAACAGCAGCAAGAAACGATGATGTCACACGCACTTCCCACACGGCCATGGCAAATCCTCAGCATGGATTTATACAGACAAGCAGGCAAAGACTTTTTGATAATGGTGGACCACTACTCAGACTTTTGGGAATTTGAGCAGCTTTCCGACCTCACTGCAGAAACCACAGTTCTCAAGTGCAAATCTCAGTTCGCCAGATATGGCCAACCTGATCGTGTAATCACAGATTGTGGGCCCCAGTTTGACAATGAGACATTCCGGAGATTTGCGAAAGAATGGGGTTTTGAACATGTTATGTCCTCACCTAGACACCCCAAGTCCAATGGTAAAGCTGAGTCCGCTGTGAAAATTGTTAAGAATTTGTGCAAACGAGCGTTGAGTGCAGGATCTGATCTCTGGTTGTCTATATTGCAGTGGAGAAATACCCCCACAGAAGACATTGACTGCAGTCCAGCGCAGAGGCTGATGGCCCGGAGGCTGAAAAGTCCGCTCCCCGTCGCAGACAATCTTTTGGGGCCATGCGTGGTTACAGGTGTGTCAGAGAAGCTAAGGGCTAAGCACCAAAGAGCTAAGCTCTGGTATGATAGATCAGCCAGGGACCTGCCTGAACTAAACTTTGGCCAGTCAATCAGAATGCAACCACTGCCAGGAGACCGGACGGGCAGGTGGAGGAGAGGTGTCTGCCTCCAACAGGTGGGCCCTCGGTCATATTTGGTGGATGTTGAAGGGACTGTGTACAGGCGTAACAGAGCAGCCCTAAGACCAGCTGAACAGGACACATCGGATAGACCCATTGAGCCACAGGAAGGACAGGTACCAAACGTGGATGCAGCAAGAGCGGAAAAAGATATGCAACAAAACACAAATGATCAAAGGCCAGCTGAACAATTTACAACCCATTCCCCAGAGACAAGGGAATACAGGACCAGCAGGGGCAGGCTGGTAAAGCCACCAAAAAGACTTGATCTATAATGAGAAAAAAAAGAAAAAGAGAGACAGAGAAAAGTTGTATGTTTTCTGTGCCTGGTAAATACGTTCGAAGTCAAAGTACTGAAATGTTTTTTATTACAACTATAAAAGGGGAGATGTTACGGGCTCCCCCTCTGTAACCTAGAATGGTGCAGTCCAGCCATACTGCGAAGCGGGAGTGTTCTACCGTGTATGTATGAAGACGCTACTAAAATAACAGTCACATGTCAACTGCTTGTTGTGTCTTCATTCCTCCACAAACAAAACTTTAGAGCCAAAACTCAATGAAGGAAGAATATTTTTCAAACTTTTCTTTTATTTTGGAGGTTGACCTCTCCTCTTTTCATACATATAAAATAATGAAACGTTTTTAAATATTAGAACCCTTTCATTGCCAACTTTCTGTCGTCAGTACAAATACCAATAGTTGTAATTCTCCGGTCGTCTCCAAACCCCCGTGTAAACAGCTGCTCCTCAAGTCTCACAGTCTTTATTTGCCTCTGCAAATGTTCCTTTTGTACAAATCCCAGTTTAAAAAGCTCTAACACTTCTCGCTCCTTCCTAAACTCTTCCACAGATTCACTCTTGTAGTAGAGTGGACTGCAGGTTAAAACTTAAATTTAACATGTAGAAAAAGGCAACACAGATTCGTAAAATCGGCAGGACAGAGGCATTCATTTACAAAAGTAGGATCTTTATTAGTTACATGTTTTGTTAAAATTGTCCATTGTTTCCTTCACGTGAACGTTCATTTCAGACTGTGTCCATATTAAACAGCACATCACAGTCTACAACATAAAAAAACGGACGACCCTGGCGATACAGGCGCTGACAGGACCCTAAGAATGGGAAATCTACATTAGAACACATACAGATGCGTGGGCAGATGTAGCTATGAGGCCATTGACCTACCAGGGCGACGATGCATGGCACTCCCCAAACGACCCGTACTGAGACCCCGAACGTATTACTTGTCCAGCTATGCAGTAGCCCTTGGCCGGAGCGCCAGCATGCTAAAAACACAATAGCATCGTAGCATAAGGGCTAGTGAGCCTATAGTCTGCATGAATATAAACTGGTCAACACGCTTACCAGCGAGACAGTTGTGTGTACATCTAGTTGCTGGCTTGACGCCTAAAATCGCCGGCTTGACGCCTCCTGAACGACTATAAACAACTCGCAACTTTACCAACTTTCACGCTGTGTCCCACTACAGCAGCAGCGTGTGACGTCAGAGGGAAGAGAGGTCATGCCAGGTGCATAACCCCCCGTATTTATAGTGCGCACACGCGATCTGATTGACTCAATGTAAGGGCAAGATAGGCTACCCCACTACACTCTGATGCATAAACTCACAAAATAAAGGGTGAGATTCAGTAACAATGGAGTAATGCAGTTGTTTCTGTTATTTACTGTTTACTGATATTGGAAATAACAGGCATTTTCTTCCTCTTGTCAAACTAGGTCAAAATGACCTCATGGTGATAAAAATATGTTAGGGCGTCAGTTTGAAGCCTCAAGGTTCAGAAAATAGAAGTTTGCAGAAGTTTGAAATGACATTTTGAATCTGTTTTATAGAAGCGTTTTGAAAAATGGTGATTACAATGTAAGTCTATGTAAATCAAAGGCCACGACAGCAACACATGTGAGTGACTTGGAGACAGAAAGTTGCCAATGAAAGGGGTCAAATCTTTAAAAAGTAAGATTATTTTATATATATGACAAGAGGAGAGGTCAACCCATAGACTGTAAAAATAATGGACGTCTTCTGCTCACTCCTCCCCGTTTACCATAATAACCACGCTCGTGGGGGAATTCATGGAGGATTTACAGACTCCCCCTCCCCAGCTCTGACGAAGCATGTTCCTAAAAAGGACATAAGGGCGGGATCTTCACCGTAGACTCGGCCCTTGCGTGACGTGTAGCTCGCGCTGCTCCAATGCTAACAGTCCGACCCTCATTAAATACGAGATTTCAAAAATTCACATTACAAAAACCAGCCTGGTTTCATATATTGTGACTAACCCAGCGTTATCACAGGAGGAATATCTAGCCTAGTCTAGTGTTGAAACAATTGAAACCAGGCGTTAAAGTTGTTTTTAAGGTGTCTAAACTCCAATGCTTATCAATGGGGCCTAGTGGCTATATGGAGGTACTACAGCAATGGCGGCCCCCAGTGTCGTGGTCATAAAGCAGAGCAGCCAGCGCCCATTGGGTCAACCTCCAAATAAAAAAAATAAAAATAAAAATTTGAAAAAATATGAATATTTCATTCACATTTTTGTGTTGAAGCTTCTTAACGCGAGTTTGTTTTCATGAGTTTTTACATTGGGCTAAAAATCCAAATAAAATTATTTTAAATCACCAAAAAATACAGCCTCTGGGAAAATGTCACTCAATTGGCTTAAAAAATGTAGGAGTTTCGGAAACAATAAAAGTCCAAAAGCAGAAAAATGTGCTCGGGTGTGATTAAGGGTTAAAGATTCAATGTTTGATTATTTTTGAACAAATGTAACTTGTGTGTGAAGTTGTTCCTCTGCATCTTGGCCTGGACACTCTGGAAAAAGAGATTTTTAATCTCAGTGAGTTTAATCCTGGATAAATAAAGGTCAAATCAAACAAAAGTTCAAGCCTTTCTTCTAATCATGAGTGGATTCACAGAGCACTTTGGAAACAGGTCGAGGAGCTTTAACGTTTGAGAGAAGACTGAATATGAACTGTGAAGTAGATGCATTTCAGAACATGTTTGTAGAGCTCGAAACTACAGGGTGAGCAGGTTCAAACCACGGGGAGGAGGTTTATTTGTTGTTTTCAAAGAATGTTTTATGAACCAAATAACGACAACATTTGGGATTTTTTTTTTTATGAATACAGCTGTGGTTGTGAAGGCAATTGAAGCACTGAAATGGTCAGACTGAGCCAGGTGAAAGTGAGTAAACAATAGTATTAGAGCAAAGAGAGGGACTTACTTCAGAGTCTCCAGTCGACAGTTTGGACTCTGGAGTCCGTCACACAACACCTTCATTTCAGAGTTCACCACTGAGTTAAAACTCAGGTCTAAATGTCTCAGGTGAGAAGGACTGGACTTCAGAGCCGACGCCACCACTTCAAGATGAACCTTTGAGAGTTTACAAAGAGAAAATCTGTAAAATAAATATTTAAAAGTCATTAAACAAAGCAGAGCTGCTGCCTGTGAGGCCAGTGACACTTTTATAATCAGAACAATATGGTCCACGTTACAGCTTTAATGTTCCATCTGGACTTACACAGCCGTTCTGCAGTTCCTCACGGCTGGGACCAGTCTCAGTCGTCCTTCCTCTGATGCATTATACTTCTTTAGGTCCAGCTCCTCCAGGACGTCCTCTGACATCTGCAGCATGTAGGCCAGAGCTGAGCACTGGGACTCAGACAGTTTCTCTGATCCGTCTGACTTCAGGAAGTCCTGGATCTGCTGATGGAGCGAGTGGTCGTTTAACTCAGTCAGACAGTGGAAGATGTTGATGCTTCTGTCTGGAGATATGTCCTTTGTGTTCATCTCCTTCAGGTTGTTGATGAGTCTTAGTCTTGTTTTTGAGTCGATCTGTGATGAACCCAGCAGAGCTCCCAGAAGCCTCTGGTTGGACTCCAGAGTGAGGCCGTGGAGGAAGCGCACAAACAGATCCAGGCGGCCGTTTGGACTGAGGAAAGATTCTTGGAGGTTTTTTATGAGGAACTCCTGCAATGCTGCGTTACCTTTGGTCAAGTCCTTAACCCTCTGGAGAACATTCTTGTTCTTCATAGTTTCATTCTCACAGTTAAATGTATGAATGTGGTAAACAGCTGCCAGAAACTCCTGGACGCTCAGGTGGATGAAGCTGTAGACTGATTTGTTGAAGACGACACTCTCTCGTTTGAAGATCTCTGTACAGAGTCCGGAGTAGACTGAGGCCTCGCTCAGGTCCAGACCCACCTGCTGCAGGTCTTCTTGGTAGAACATGATGTTTCCTCTCTGCAGTTGTTCAAAGGCCAGTCTCCCCAGCTTCAGGAGGAGCTCACAGTCGGCCGGAGTCAGCTCTGGGCCGCTGCTCTCCTGGCTGTACTTCCTCTTCCTCTGCGTCTGCACTAACAGGAAGTGTGCGTACATGTCGCTGAGGGTCTGGGGCAGGGGTCTCTTCTTCTTGCTTCTCAACATGTGGTCCAGGACGGTGGCTGTGATCCAGCAGAAGACTGGGATCTGACTCATGTTGTGGAGGCTGCGGGACGTCCTGATGTGGGAGAGCACTCTGTCACACTGCTCTGAGTCTGTGAACCTCTTCCTGAAGTACTGCTCCTTCTGTTGGTCAGTGATGAAGCCCCTGACCTCTGTGAACCTGTGCACACAGCGCGCAGGGATCTGATTGGCTGCTGCAGGTCGGGAGGTGATCCATATAAGGGCAGAAGGAAGCAGAGAGCCTCTGATGAGGTTGACCAGCAGCTGGCTGACCTTTGACTCCTGTGTGACCTCAGAGATGAGCTCACGGCTGAAGTCCAGAGACAGCCTGCTCTCATCGAGGCCGTCACAGATGAACAGGACTTTACTGTGGGCCAGAGTCTGAGCTGAGAGCTCCTTTAGTGATGGGTGGAACACATGTATCAGCGTCAGCAGACTGTAGCGCTGCTCTCTGACCAGGTTCAGCTCTCTGAAGGACAGTGGCACCACCAGGTCCAGCTCCTGGTTCTCTGAGCCCTGGGCCCAGTCCAGAGAGAACTTCACAACTGAGAAGGTCTTCCCCACTCCAGCCACGCCGCAGGTCAGCACCACTCTGATGGCTTTGTGCTCGGAGGGTAAGGCTTTAAAGATGTCCTGGCACCTGATTGGAGTGTCATGAACAGTCTTCTTGGAGAGAGTCTCCATCTGCCTCTCCTCATGTTGGGTACTGACCTCTTCACTGAGGCCCTCTGTGATGTACAGCTCAGTGTAGATCCTGTTCAGAGAAGTTGTAGCTCCTGTTTCAGCTCCTTCAGACACACTCTCACACCTCTGCTCCAGAACGCTCTTATAGGAACCTGCACACACCATTACACAGTTAGAATGAAGCTCAAAGTCCTGGACCTGAAGATGGTTCAACATATACAGAGAGAAACAAATAAGTGTTCCATGTCCAGTGTTGGTGTGAACAGGTCTCACTCTGTAAAGTGCTGTGGAGGCTCAGTCCTGGTCCACACTGAGGACAGGACTGTGTTGAACTGCTCTGGTCCCAGGTGGAAGACAAACAGTGTCTGCAGGGCCAGTGTCCACAGCTGGAGGAGACTGGATCACTCAGGACGCTCCCACAGAGACAACAGGACAATGGGGCCGGACCAGGACTCTCTCTGTGGAGACTCACACTCAGTCACACACATTCACTCACTGGATCTTCATGTGTAAGTCTTTAAATCTCTGTCATCAATAAGAATAATGTTTATAATGTGTGAAAATGATCGGTCATCAGTTTCTGTCTAATTTCACATTATAGTTCATCCCTAATGAAAACAACAGCATCATTTAAAGTCAAAGAAAACCTAAACTAAAACAAATGAAATATGGTTAAATGGGAACTGTTGTCCTCCTGATTGTCAACCAACGCACCTGTGTCTTTATTTTATGTTACTGGTAAAAGCTAAGGGTAACACTACAGTAACAGTACAGGCCACTATTGCTCTTAACATTCAGAGTTTGAAATAACCGAGGCACCAGAGCAAATTCTTTATGTCCTAAAGGTAAAGTGAATGATATTAGAGTCACTCACAGCAGAGTCTGATCAGATCCAGCTTCAGGAGTGAACTTTATAATCAAGCCCTTTGAGCTGTCGCTCTTCAGAGACTCACAGCTGAACTCTGCTCTCCGTCTCTGACTCTCAGCTCTGAAACACAGGTTTGTGTCAAAACATTTGAAACAAATGAATAAAATGACTTTAGGACTGGAGTGTGTTTGCAGTCGCCCGTTCAGGATTTTTGTAAAACAAAATGCAAACAGTTCAGTGTTATTTCAGTGTATTTCTGCATTGTGAGATTAATAGAGCCCTGTCTTATCTTATCTTAAACACAGAACCATCTGAGAACATGAAGAATTACATTTAAAGTTTAAACATGAAATGAACTGTTACAAAAATGTTCTAGTTCATTTGTCTCTTTGTAAAATGATAGTTCATCAGGACTATGGAGATACATATAAAATGTAATGTGCAATGCCATCAATCTCCTCTATACATTTTCAATGAAATCAATTAACTGAGTAAAAACAAATTAAACATGTTCTTCACTAGTTTCAGTTTAAAGGAAGTGATTCAGATCAGACCAATGTTTTATCTAAAAGGATCCATAAAACTCATGAGACAGTTTTTAGTGAGTTCAGTTAACTGTCTAGTCTTGTGTGTAAATGTACTGGACTTATATGTTAATGATCATGTGTAATGTGCTGCAGTGACTCTTATTCTGTGGAGGATGAGCTTCATGTTGAAGGTGATGATGAAGATGTTTGTATGAGAAGAGTCTCACTCACAGCAGACTCTGAACAGATACAGCTTCACCACTGAAGTCTAGAGGATCAATCATGGACCTGTCGCTCTTCAGAGACTCACAGCTGAACTCTGCTCTCTGTCTCGGACTCTCAGCTCTGACAGATTGATTCAGAAAGACAAAATGAGACAATAACCAGATAAAGTGCAGGTGTAGCTCCTCTGATGTACTCACTGTGTTTGAGTGGGCTCTGCTTTGTTTTTAGACTGAGCCTCCTCCTCATCCTCACACACTCTCTCCATGTTTCTGTCTGAAAGCTCAAGGACAGGGAAACTAAGAGTCACTATAGGTTTAAAAACTTTAGTTAATCTGGGCTTTTTATACTTCCACTGATTGTTAAACAATATTAAACAATAATTTTTTTTTAATCAGTTTTTCATTCAGACAGATCTTAAACACGCTTTGAACTTTCTTCTGCTTTATATAAAGTTGTTCTTCATCCAAATACCTCCTCAGTCGTGTTTCACTGTTTCATTTTGAAGAGACACTTCAGTCTCTGCTGCTTCTGTTTGAGCTGAAACTTCAGCTGTTTCCTCCTGCTCCAGGAACAACTGACCCGTCCAGACGCCTCCACATTCTGCTCTCATTTACCTGAATTATACAGGAGATTTTAGAATGACATCATTATTGCAACTGAGCTTTTAAAATCATATCTGTCTTCTGCTGCCCTCTGCTGGCCATTTCAACTGTGTTCTAAAATTACTGATGATTTAATTTTATTCATGTGACATTTTAACGGTTGTTATAGCCCGACTGTATATTCAGAGCTGTTTCTTATATTAAGTTTGGTTTAAAAAGTGTAGAAAAGTGTAACTCCTCAGTTTAAGAACAGGAAATCCAGTCTGACCTCAGTCTGAAGTTACAAATATTCAGCTGAAACGTTTCACCAAACTGTAAATCTTCACAACTTTACCCCGAGGGCTGAAGCTCGTGTTTGCCCTTTGGTACAAGGCAAGTGACAACCACAGGATAGAAGAAAATTGTAAAACCGTATATATATATACACAAAAATTTACAGAATGTACTTTTTTTGTTGTTGCATATTTACATAGGATCAGAGTTACCCCGGGGTAGATAGAAGCTGAACATGAACACTGTTGTGATACCTTGTTGGAACAAAAAAAAAGGAAAACAGACACTGGAGTCAGAGGAAAGGTCTGACATTAAATTCTTCATAGGGACTCATGGTGTCCAATGTGCACATCCAATAGGCCTCCCATGTGTGTAGAGCGATTCAAAGTCCATAAAAACAAGTAAACATTCACTGGATACATCAATTGTTTGTAACATTTTTAAGAACTCCATGGACACATGTCCCGTTCGCAGGGGGACTACAAGCAACTGAATTCTCTTTAGACCAGAGAACTAACTGTACCCCGGCACACAATGCCTTTTTGATCTCTTGGATATTGTTCTCACAACTAACTTCTTTTTATTTGAATCCAACTTTTACCTGCAGATCTCAGGTACGAGTCTGGGCTCCAAAATGGCCCCGAGCTTTGCATCCCTCTACGTCGGACATCTCGAACAAGAGTTCATCTTCAACCAAGCCAACAATCCATTCCTACCATATCAAACTGGAGGAGGTACATTGATGACATTTTCTTTGTTTGGAAAGGCACTGCGGAACAGCTGAAAGACTTTCACAAGTTCATGAACACCAATGACTATAACCTTAAGTTCACAATGGAATATGACGAATGTAAAATGAACTTTTTAGACATTCTCATCTACAAAGACTCAAACAAACTCGCTTCAAACCTGTACAGGAAAAGCACCGACAGAAACTCTATCTTACATGGTGACTCTTTCCATCCTGTACCTCTAAAAAGAAGCCGACCTTTGTCCCAGTTCAACAGAATTCGCCGCATCTGCAGCTCCGATGAGCACTATCAGACACAAGCTGAGGACCTAAGTAAGCGCCTTCAGCAAAGACACTATAAGAGTGAATGGATCTCAGCAGCTTACAATCGTTTCAACACAGTCTCTCAGAAGGAATGCCTTGAACGGACCAACACTAAAAACACAGAATCCAGACTGAATTGTGTCCTGCAATATTCCCCTCTTGCTAAAGACCTTACAAATGTTATCAACAAACACTTAGGTATGTGGGCATAGAACAGGTCAAACTACCTAACAGAGGCGGCGACTTAAACAAGCAACTATTAAAAAGGGAGGCCTATTGGATATACACATTGGACACCATGAGTCCCAAAGGCATGAATGAAGAATTTAATCTCAGACCTTTTCTCTGACTCCAGTGTCTGTTTTCCTTGTTTTTTTTTGTTCCAACAAGGTATCACAACAGTGTTCATGTTCAGCTTCTATCTACCCCGGGGTAACTCTGATCCCATGTAAATATGCAAAAAAATATATGTACATTCTGTACATTGGTGTGTATATATACGTTTTTACAATTTTCTTAAAGTTTGTAAAGTCAAATCAAACAAAGTGACACTTACCTCTGCATGTGAACTCAGTCTCTCTGAACTTCACTTTGGGACCTGCGTCAGGTGAGAGAAGCCCCGCCCCTCTGTGTTTCCTGTAAGTCACGTGATCAGTCTGTGATCTGGTCTGACTCGTTTTAAATATGTTTATGTGGAGCTTCAGTTTTCATACTTTTGGAGATTTGTACAAAGCCACACCCACAGGAGAGACTGGGGCTGGTTTTCCCTTTATTATTCACCACTTTATTGTTTTAACATAATTCAGGGATAAAAGGGCAATTGTGTGAGGTTTTTTGTTTGTTGACAAAATATTCTTTAAATCACCACAGCCTGATTCAACTGAGCTTTTAAAATCATATCTGTCTTCTGCTGCCCTCCACTGGCCGTTTGAACTTTGTTCTAAAAAAACAATGATTGTTGTTGATTTTATTTTATTAACGGTTGTTATAGGCCGACTGTATGTTCAGTGCTGTTTCTTATGTTAAAGGGATATTTCAGGATTTTTGACATGACATTGTTTTTGGCCTCATTTCCTTGTTATCCAGTTGCTGATTTCTGGAGATATTTTTTTTTGTAATTCATGCAGTTCTTATATTTGAAGAGTTTCGTGGTGCTAGGCTAATGCAAGGCTAGTGCATGTCTATGGTATCAGCTAGCCTGCATTAAAAACAGTCTGACCCGCTCCACAGAGCACCTGAGGCAAATCACTTATAACACCAGACTAACCATATAAATGTCGGTGTCGATAGAATAATTTTTGCAATATTACTGACCTGCATCACATGAATGATCGCATTTTGAGGGACTATTTTCCAGCAGATCACTCCACCGCTGCGTAGCTTATACAAACACGAAGCTGATGCTGCTCAAATATAAGGTATTTTAAATGCAAAATGGTTAAAATTATTCTATCGACACCGACATTTATATGGTTAGTCTGGTGTTATAAGTGATTTGCCTCAGGTGCTCTGTGGAGCGGGTCAGACTGTTTTTAATGCAGGCTAGCTGATACCATAGACATGCACTAGCCTTGCATTAGCCTAGTGCCACGAAACTCTTCAAATATAAGAACTGCATGAATTACTGAAAAAAAAAATCTCCAGAAATCAGCAACACTCTGGATAACTAGGAAATGAGGCCCTATGTCAAAAATCCTGAAATATCCCTTTAAATAACGAGCTCTAAAACATAGAAAAATCACCCAATACCTCAACAAAAGTAAATGTTAAAATGATACGATCACAAAAACATATGGACACAAAAACTATATCTCCCACCATTTCTACCAATGAGTCAACCACCCCCGAGTCCATGAGACAACCACCCCCACTTAAAGCTGCTCAGGGCTTTATATAAGATTGCATAAATAGGGTTTGTATTAGTTTTAGGAAAAGCCTGATGACAAACAGGACAAAGGAGGAGCCAGAGCTGATGATCAGGTCAGAAAATGTCCCTCATATAAAGGTTTGATCAGGGATTTATCAGCTCTGAACCTAAACTCTTTTTCTAGTAAAAGCAGGAATTTGAGAAGTCGTTGGTGTTTTCTTGACTGTGAACTTGTCGTTGTTGTAAAACGTTCATGAATTCGAGCGAGTAGAAGATGGAGACGTGTGGGAGGGTTTGTGAGAACTAGAAATGAGTCTAAAACAGTTGAAATTGTACTTCCTCACTGTGTCGCTGTTTGAGAACGGGAGAAATCAGGTACAGCGGCTTTAAAAGCTGGAGCAATATGGTAATATCAAAGTTTAACGATATAAAAACAGGGAAGTGCAGACTGTGATCCCTGTTTCAATCAAAACATTCATTATATTGTAGAGCTAAAAGTCTCACAGTCTGACAGCTTTGTTGGTCTTAGCTTTCAAATGAGTCTTCACACTGGTCTATAGGCTGTAAACTCCAGTGAGAAGCTTTTAGATTTGGGTAAAGCAGAACTGGAGAAAATGTGCTCGGTTCAAAAACACATCAGACCAAACATGACGAGTTTCTAAAATGTTGTCATTGAATTGAGTTTCTTCCTTACAAAGAGCAGAAAACCTCAGCTAATAAAGAGACTCCACCACATCCTACAGTGTGAAACAAGTTTACAGCTGTGCAATAAACTACAGTGGAGAATTAGGAAACAGGAAAAATCGGAGAGAGTTTTTCCGCACACGATACAAACGGATTCATGGATCAGTTTGAATCCACGTGTTGTAAAGGACTTGATTTTTTACGGTTGCTAAGATCAGAACTAATATTGTGACCCCCTTGTCAAATCCTGCACCTGACAGGGTCTGCTCTTATTTGTTCAGCAGCTTTGAGCCAGTATCACTTGAGTTTCTTTAAAGGAATAGGCCACCGTTTTTACATACTGAGATATGCTCTTACCTCACTTTAGACGTGTTAATATATCCCCGTCTGGTCTTTGTCCGTGCGCTCTGCCAGGCAAACGGAGCACATACGCAGCCTCTCCCACATGTCATATAGCTCCAAAAAAGCTCACGATAGAAGCTGCCAAGCTCTTCCACGTGTTCCCTATTTAAATAAAGTTACGTGAAGTGTTTTCATGCGAAGTATATTTACACAGAAATGTAGCATGTCGATTTTATAAGCAAATAAAAAGGGGGACTATATTGTGAGGCGTAATGATACGAGGAGTAAAACGTCCGCGCAGTAACTCCTAAAGACTCCCCCCCCACTCACTTCCGTCAATAACCTTTAGGAGTTACTGCGCGGACGTTTTACTCCTCGTATCATTACGCCTCACAATATAGTCCCCCTCTTTATCTGCTTATAAAATCGACATGCTACATTTCTGTGTAAATATACTTCGCATGAAAACACTTCACGTAACTTTATTTAAATAGGGCACACGTGGAAGAGCTTGGTAGCTTCTATCGTGAGCTTTTTTGGAGCTATATGACATGTGGGAGAGGCTGCGTATGTGCTCCGTTTGCGTGACAGAGCGCACGGACAAAGACCAGACGGGGATATATTAACTTGGCTAAAGTGAGGTAAGAGCATATCTCAGTATATAAAAACGGTGGCCTATTCCTTTAAGGAGGTCAGTAAACTCAAGCTTTCATCCTCTCCAACTGACCCTGTGCCTCCCGCCTCTATAAGGAGGCATGGACGACCATTGGCCCTATACTTAAAATGACCAACAGGAGCCTTGACTTTGGTGTGGTGCCCCTTTTATGTAAAGAGGCTGCTGTTGTAGCTCTACTGAAAAAACCTGGTACAGACTCCTCAGAACCATCCAACGACAGGCCAATCTCTAAACTGGCCCTGATGCAATTTCAAGGGCCTTTTTCTCAAAACACTTTTTCTGTCATTGTGGCGACACTATGTCCACGTCAGTCGGACTTAAAGACTTCACATTTTCCAGCCTTGGACTGAACAATAATTGGAAGATTGTTTCAAAGGGATTTTTTATTATTTAATCCCTAAGCCCCATTTATTGAGTTTTGAATATCAAAAAACAAGGCGAAAATTACATTTTTACACATTTTTACACTAAAAACAGCTTATTTAAAAACTAAACAAGAAATCCAAAATCCCCTCTGAAAACGTCTTGGTAACTCATTTATCAATAAAATGAAACCATAAATTTGAATGTAGCTCTATCCATTATTCACATTTCGTCTCCGAAAAGATGGGAAATTCGGATCATTTTTTGGCATAAAACACCTTGTTCTTATATGAAAAGATAAAATGACAGAAAACTTGCAATGTATTTTTTTCTCACATTTATGCCAGTGATCAACAGCACAAGTTTCAAATTGATATCTGTAAATATACATTTGTAAAAAAACTTTTTAGACATTCTCATCTACAAAGACTCAAACAAACTGGCTTCAAACCTGTACAGGAAAAGCACCGACAGAAACTCTATCTTACATGGTGACTCTTTCCATCCTGTACCTCTAAAAAGAAGCCGACCTTTGTCCCAGTTCAACAGAATTCGGCGCATCTGCAGCTCCGATGAGCACTATCAGACACAAGCTGAGGACCTAAGTAAGCGCCTTCAGCAAAGACACTATAAGAGTGAATGGATCTCAGCAGCTTACAATCGTTTCAACACAGTCTCTCAGAAGGAATGCCTTGAACGGACAACACTAAAAACACAGAATCCAGACTGAATTGTGTCCTGCAATATTCCCCTCTTGCTAAAGACTTTACAAACGTTATCAACAAACACTGGCACATTATTAAATCGGATCCAAACTTACAAGACTTTGCCCTCCTGCCTCGAGTTGTTTTTAAAAGACCGCCCAACCTCAACAATATTTGCCTCCCCTCACTCAGACTCACTTTCTACAACACATCCCTCATGGAAACTACAGGTGCAGACATTGCACCCAATGCAATTTTACACAAAAGACTAAGACCTTTAATCATCCAAGAACCGGCAGAACATACAAAATAAAAGGAGTTATCACCTGCAACACCTACAATGCCATCTATATGCTCAAGTGTCCGTGCACGACCCCTCAAAACTAGAATCACTGAACACCGATCGAACATTCGTAACAATGATTCTAGGAGCCCTGTAGCAACACACTCTGCCGAAGCACAACACAATATCAGCACACTTAGGTATGTGGGCATAGAACAGGTCAAACTACCTAACAGAGGCGGCGACTTAAACAAGCAACTATTAAAAAGGGAGGCCTATTGGATATACACATTGGACACCATGAGTCCCAAAGGCATGAATGAAGAATTTAATCTCAGACCTTTTCTCTGACTCCAGTGTCTGTTTTTCTTTTTTTTTGTTCCAACAAGGTATCACAACAGTGTTCATGTTCAGCTTCTATCTACCCCGGGGTAACTCTGATCCTATGTAAATATGCAAAAAATATATATATATACGTTTGTACAATTTTTACAATATATATACGTTTTTACAATTTTCTTAAAGTTTGTAAAGTCAAATCAAACAAAGTGACACTTACCTCTGCATGTGAACTCAGTCTCTCTGAACTTCACTTTGGGACCTGCGTCAGGTGAGAGAAGCCCCGCCCCTCTGTGTTTCCTGTAAGTCACGTGATCAGTCTGTGATCTGGTCTGACTCGTTTTAAATATGTTTATGTGGAGCTTCAGTTTTCATACTTTTGGAGATTTGTACAAAGCCACACCCACAGGAGAGACTGGGGCTGGTTTTCCCTTTATTATTCACCACTTTATTGTTTTAACATAATTCAGGGATAAAGGGGCAATTGTGTGAGTTTTTTGTTTGTTGACAAAATATTCTTTAAATCACCACAGCCTGATTCAACTGAGCTTTTAAAATCATATCTGTCTTCTGCTGCCCTCTGCTGGCCGTTTGAACTTTGATTGTTGATTGTTGATTTGATTTTATTAACGGTTGTTATAGGCCGACTGTATGTTCAGTGCTGTTTCTTATGTTAAAGGGATATTTCAGGATTTTTGACATGACATTTTTTTTGGCCTCATTTCCTTGTTATCCAGAGTGTTGCTGATTTCTGGAGATATTTTTTTTTGTAATTCATGCAGTTCTTATGTTTGAAGAGTTTCGTGGCGCTAGGCTAGTGCATGTCTATGGTATCAGCTAGCCTGCATTAAAAACAGTCTGACCCGCTCCACAGAGCACCTGAGGCAAATCACTTATAACACCAGACTAACCATATAAATGTCTGTGTCGATAGAGTAATTTTTGGAACATAACTGACCTTGCATCACATGAATGATCGCATTTTGAGGGACTATTTTCCAGCAGATCACTCCGCCGCTGTGTAGCTTATACAACCACGAAGCTGATGCTGCTCAAATATAAGGTATTCTAAATGCAAAATGGTTAAAACATTTATATGGTTTGTCTGGTGTTATAAGTGATTTGCCTCAGGTGCTCTGTGGAGCGGGTCAGACTGTTTTAAATGACCAACAGTAGCCTTGACTTTAGTGTGGTCCCCCTTTTATGTAAAGAGGCTGTTGTTGTAGCTCTATTGAAAAAACCTGGTACAGACTCCTCAGAACCATCCAACGACAGGCCAATCTCTAAACTGGCCCTGATGCTAAAACTCTGGAGAAATGTGTCCTGGAGCAGCTACAGTCTTTTCTGGAAGCACACACCATTTTTGATATTTTCCAATCAGGCTACAAAGAATCTGCACTTTGAAAGGTTTTTAATGACTTGTTTTTAGTTACAGATTCCGGAAATTCTGCCATTTTCGTGCTTTCAGATTTGACAGCAGCTTTTGACCCGGTGGACCACACAGTTCTTTTAAAGCGCTTGGAAAACTGTGTGGGAGTCAGGGGGACTGCCCTGGAGTGGTGCAGGTCATATCTTCAGGGGAGGTCGTGTTCTGTCAGGCTGGGGGGGGCCCACCTCGCCTTCTGCCCCTCTTCACTGTGGAGTCCCCCAGGGTTCTATACTCGCACCTCTTCTTTTTGCACTCTACCTCCTCCCACTAAGCTGTATCTTTAAGCAACACGGCATTCAAAATCATCTTTACGCTGACGCCACATTTACTACTCCAGAAACACTCTTCCAGCCCCCTGACACCCCTCTTCAAGTGTCTCCGTGACGTCAAGGCTTGGTTGGCCCATAACTTTCTGAGTCTAAATGAGGGTAAAACTGAGGTCATTGTGTTTTGGGTTTGGGTTCTTTTAATTCTTGTGTTAAACCCTCGGTCACCAACCTTGGCATCACTGGTAATGATTTTAAACTAGACAAGCAAGTAAATGTGGTCGTCAAATCTGGCTTTTATCACCTCAGGCTTTTATCCAAAGTGAAACACAAGCACATCACCCTGATTTCAGCCTCCCTGCACTGGCCCCCGGTCCGTTTTAGAGCTGATTTTAAAATGGTACTTTGTGTGTTTTTAGCTTTGGCCCCTCAATATATCACTGACCTCATTCAAATGTACAAACCAGCGCGTGCTCTGAGGTCTGAGGGCCAGCTCCAGCGTGTGGTCCCCAACACAAGGCGTAAAACTGGAGGGGACGGGGCCTTCTCAGTGTTTGGCCCTAAGCTGTGGAACGCCCTGTCCCTCCACGTCCGAACGGCCCCCACAGTGGAGTGTTTTAAGTCTCGTCTTCAAAACACTTTTACTCTTTGGCTTTTAACACTGCGTGAGTCGTGTGGCCTCTGTGTCCTTTTCATTTGATTAATTTTTTATCCTTGACTTTTATTGTTTATGGCAGGTTTTTATTTATTTAATTTGACTGTTTTTATAGTTTTTATTGTTTGCACTGTACCTTGTTTGTGCAGCACTTTGGAAACTTATTTTATATGTTGACATGTGCTCTATGAATAAAGTTGGATTGGATTGAAAATGGAGGAAGACTATTGGTCGGCCTCGAAGAAATTCTGGCAAACCATCCGGCGCCTCAGGAGGGGGAAGCAGTGCTTCACCAACACTGTTTACAGTGCGGGTGGGGAGCTGCTGACCTCGACTGGGGATGTCGTCGGTCGGTGGAAGGAGTACTTAAAGGACCTCCTCAATCCCGTCTTCCAATGAGGAAGCAGAGGCTGGGGACTCGGGGGTGGGCTCGTCCATCACCCAAGCTGAAGTCACCGAGGTGGTGAGAAAGCTCCTTGGTGGCAAGGCTCCGGGGGTGGATGAGATTCGCCCTGAGTACCTTAAGTCTCTGGATGTTGTAGGACTGTCTTGGCTGACACGTCTCTGCAACATCGCGTGGCGGTCGGGGACAGTGCCCCTGGATTGGCAGACCGGGGTGGTGGTCCCTCTCTTTAAAAAGGGGGATCGGAGGGTGTGTTCCAATTACAGAGGAATCACCCTCCTTAGCCTCCCCGGTAAGGTCTACTCCGGGGTGCTGGAGAGGAGGATCCGGCCGATAGTTGAACCTCGGATCCAGGAGGAACAATGCGGTTTTCGTCCTGGTCGTGGCACACTGGACCAGCTCTATACCCTTCGTCGGGTGCTTGAGGGTTCGTGGGAGTTCGCCCAACCAGTCCACATGTGTTTTGTGGATCTGGAGAAGGCGTTCGACCGCGTCCCTCGTGGTGCCCTGTGGGGGGTGCTCCGGGAGTATGGGGTCCGGGGCCCTCTGCTAAGGGCTGTCCGTTCCCTGTATGACCGCAGCAGGAGCTTGGTTCGCATTGCCGGCAATAAGTCAGACCTGTTCCCGGTGCGTGTTGGTCTCCGCCAGGGCTGCCCTTTTTTCACTGGTTCTGTTCATTACTTTTATGGACAGATTTTCTAGTCGCAGCCAGGGGCCGGAGGGTGTCCGGTTTGGGAGCCTCAGGATCTCATCTCTGCTGTTTGCGGATGATGTTGTTCTGATGGCTTCAACGAACCAGGACCTTCAGCACGCACTGGGGCGGTTTGCAGCCGAGTGTGTAGCGGCCGGGATGAGGATCAGCACCTCCAAATCTGAGGCCATGGTTCTCCACCGGAAAAAGGTGGCTTCCCCTCTACAGGTCGGTGGGGAGTCCTTACCTCAAGTGGAGGAGTTCAAGTATCTCGGGGTCCTGTTCACGAGTGAGGGACGGATGGAGCGTGAGATCGACAGACGGATCGGTGCGGCGTCAGCAGTGATGCGGTTGCTGTATCGGTCTGTCGTGGTGAAGAGGGAGCTGAGTCGGGGCAAAGCTCTCGATTTACCAATCGATCTACGTTCCCACCCTCACCTATGGTCATGAGATTTGGGTAATGACCGAAAGGACAAGATCGCGAATACAAGCGGCCGAAATGAGTTTCCTTCGCAGGGTGGCTGGGCGCACCCTCCGAGATCGGGTGAGGAGCTCAGTTACCCGGGAGGAGCTCGGAGTAGAGTCGCTGCTCCTCCACGTCGAAAGGAGCCAGCTGAGGTGGCTCGGGCATCTGTTTCAGATGCCTCCTGGTCGCCTCCCGCGGGAGGTGTTCCAGGCATGTCCTAGTGGGACAAGACCTCGTGGAAGGCCCAGGACACGGTGGTGGGACTATGTCTCTGAGCTGGCCTGGTGTTGCCTCGGGGTCCCCCCAGAACAGCTGGAGGAGGTGTGTGTGGATCGGGAAGTTTGGGCATCTCTGCTGAGACTGCTGCCCCCGCGACCCGGCCCCGGATAAAGCAGAAGAAAATGGATGGATGGATGGATGGATTAAAAACATGGATTTTACTGATAATGATTTTAATCTGGATTTATTTACAATTACAGGAATATTTTACATCAATAAAGTTGTTTAATCAACAGTGATACTTTTTACTTTGGTTCTTAAACTCAAACCCACTGAAAACATGAAGTGAGAAAGTCTATGAGCCGCGTGCTTTGGGTTGCCAGGTGCTGTGTGACCAGCAAAGGCAACCGGGATTATCTTTATGTTAGAAATGCCTTTTAAAACAGTCAGTGTGTTTGCTCTACGTCCTAAAAGAATAGTTCCAGGTTTAAACAACGCTGAACAACGACTCCAAGTCTACACTGCCCTCTGCTGCCCCGTGTGTTTGGATTTGGAATTGCAAACTACTTGGTTTTGCGATGTATTGCGAAATGTATTGTTCTTGCTGCATTAAAAGACTGAGTATTCAATATAAAGTCGACTTTTTGACACAAACATTCGCTCCACATGATCAGTTTTCACCTTGGATTTGTCTGTCAGTTTGCAAACGTCACACAGGAGTGGAATGATGACTTCTCATACGACAACGACCAGGAAAGAGTCCAAGGATTCATTTTCTAACCATCGGAGAATGAGCTGGTGTTTGCTTTTAGTCCTGATGGTGTTAAGGTTTAAAAGTCACTCAATCGTATAATGTTCCCACACGTCCAGAGAACAAGTGTTTTTCCCCCGTGATTGTTTCTGTCATTGCATGTAACTCCAATTATTGTCCCTGTATCTTCAGCTCTTGATCTAAAATGTGGTGTCTAACGATGGTAAGACTCTGTCGGAGCGAGAATGGAAGCAGAATGTCTCAGTGTAGTTTCAGAGCTGTTGTCCAGGTCAGTGAGAGGACACAGTAAATGTCAGGTGTGGACAGGGCTGAGTCTGGTCCATGAGCTCCCTCTGTCCAGGATCAACACTCAGGACAATGGTTTGGTTACGATCAGCTGTAAAGAGACGACACAGACAGTTATTAGACACAGAGGGAAGAGAAACAGTCATTAGTCATTTAGCAGCAACAGAAAGTGCACTTCAGTGTGTAATAGTCTGGTGTTTCGAAGGATGGTTTAAGAAAATGAAATGTAGTCCGTTTGATGACATTTTCCAACATGTTCCAGTGATTTGTGACCATCACATCAGTCCCAGGTCGACGTGCGGTTTTTCAAATCCTGTAATAATGGGAGTAAGGACTGAGGAAGCTGCAGTGACCAATCAGAGCAGACTGGCCTAAACAGAGTCCAACAGTCCTTATGTTTGGTCCAATGGAGCCTGAGACAGGAGGCTGGACTGCAGCATCAGGAGGGGCAGTTTGGGACTGTTTCATGTGGATTCAGCAGAGCCACATTCACTGAGATCAGCCAAACCAGACTCTGCCTTGATCCACTCCTGTTCACTACACTATAGTATATACTCACTGTCGCATCTGCAGTCGACAGTGAGGACTCTGTTGGAGTTCACGCAGCTCCTGGACGTCTGACTCCTTCAGGTTGTTTAAGGACAGATTCAGTTGTCTCAGATGTGAGGGGTTGGACTTCAGAGCTGAGGCCAGAGAAGAACAGCTGGACTCTGACAAACTGCAGTTGTACAATCTGAATAAAGAATAAATGATGAACAGATGATGAAACTATTTGAATGTATTGACTCTATGAAGCTCTGGTGAACTCTATGGTCGAGAGGTTTAAGACAGAGCTAGAAAATCCTGGTGGAAAAACAAAATAGTGACATTTTGTCCCAAATGTGGACATTTTCACTGAGGGGTTTCACACTTTTAGTTCCACCAGTTTCTGCATGAATGGCTGTGTGTTGAGATACTTTGATAGACATTAAAATCACACTGTTATACAAGCTGAACATGGACGACTCTATATTGTAAAGTGTTGTTTGTGATTATTGAGCTTCAAAATAACTACAATGTTTCTGATTTGCTGATTATGATTAAAATGACAGTGTTTCATCTGGACAGTTCAAACCTTTGTTCTGAATTAAAGTCATTCTTACCAGGACTGGGCGTTATGGACTATCATTTATATCATGGTATAAAACACAAATATGTGATTTATTTTGTGATACACAGTAACAAAGACAAAATACTTGAAAAGTTCAGCTTTTGACCAATTGGGTAAATTGATTTAAGGCTATTTTCTCTTTAGTGACGTGAATCAACTTGAATCTGTGGGTCGACCTGGACCTGGAAGATACTTATAAGATTAAATACAGTATTATAGCTCCAATAAGTGAGCAGGACGCAGCGCCTCAGCTCACACTAAATGTCCCCTATACGTTCATGTGGCTCTGCCTCTGTGGAGTTTACACATGTTTTTATAGCAGTCAGGAGACTATGGGGACAGGCTCATGACTAACAAGAAACACATTTGTTACAACATGATACAAACATCCTCGTATCTCTCTCCTGTCTGAGCCTGAGCTGCTGACTTTTCAGCAACACGATTGAAGTAGGTAAATGGATTGACACAGATTTACAGTTATGGTTTTACTTTGTTGATATATAAGTAACAAAAAGAGGGGATTATGGATATCTTGTTTAGGTTTTGAATGAGCTCAAATCTGTAAAAATTGTTCCTTGTGTTTTGGGTTCAAAGCTCAATAAACCTGGTGGGAATTAGATCCTCTGAAATGTTTTGTCCAAGACGTGAAAGTTCAGAGTGTGTAGGATCTACTAAAGTGGAGATGTTGTGAAGCTCATTTGGAGAAAACAGCCCCTAAAGTTCAGTAACACGTGAGTGAGAACATGTCTCAGTCTTTCACAGCCGTGTCTCGCCTTAAGCACCTGCAGGGCCTCCACAGATAGATAGACCTTTATTGTCCCACAGGAGGAAGTTTGTTTTCACAGCCTCCACCACAGCACACACACATCACAAACAACTCCATGTTACAAATCCACATGAGGACCAGCCAAAGATTACAGACTGTTTAAAGCAGCTATAGCAGAGGGGACAAAGTTTGAGCTGAAGGAGCCGCCTCTGCCTCAGAGTCCTGTAGCTGCAGCTTGAAGGCAGCAGGACAAAGCCAGTGTGGAGAGGGAGGTCAGAGTCCAGGGCAGAAGCCCGACTAGCAGTATTACAAATACACACCGGTGTACAAATATACACAGGTATATCATGGACGGTTTGATATATTATTGTTTCTGTACAATCATTTAATATGAAGTCTCTTCTGTGTTTTGTCTGATAAATACAGAGACTTTCTTTGTCTCTGGTGCAGCCTCCTCTTCATCCACAACAGCGTGTGCTTATCTGGATGGACTTGTGTTCATGACTGAGGTAAAGCTGTGGAACATGTCCAGTGTGTGACAGTAAGAGTGAACTGACCTCAGAGTCTCCAGTCGACAGTCCAGATTCTGCAGGAAATCACACAGACGTTCCACTCCAGAGTCCTTCAGGTCTGGGTTAAAGTCCAGATCCAGTTGTCTCAGATATGAGGGGTTGGACTTCAGAGCTGAGGCCAGAGAAGAACAGCTGGACTCTGACAAACTGCAGTAGGACAATCTGAATAAAGAATAAATGATGAACAGATGATGAAACTATTTGAATGTATTGATTGTAACAGAGGCTCATATGAGATTGTGCTGACGACCTGATATTTCAGTTTTCATTCAGTGTCAGATTCTGTCTGAGACAAACCTTTCTCTGTTTTCAAACACTTTGCATAAAGCCATATCTTCACTAGTTACAATGATGTGAATTCACCAGATTTCACTGGATTTGAGCCGTTTGGACAAGTTTAAAAGTATTTATTTGAATATAATCTCCTTCTCTCAGGGAGAAGATACAGGGCAGACTCAACAGATGAAAAACTCAGGTTTGAGTTATCGTTCAGATACAGTTGTCTCAGATGTGAGGGGTTGGACTTCAGAGCTGAGGCCAGAGAAGAACAGCTAGACTCTGACAAACTGCACCTCCTCAATCTGAATAAAGAATAAATGATGAACAGATGATGAAACTATTTGAATGTATTGACTCTATGAAGCTCTGGTGAACTCTATGGTCGAGAGGTTTAAGACAGAGCTAGAAAATACTGGTGGAAAAACAAAATAGTGACATTTTGTCCCAAATGTGGACATTTTCACTGAGGGGTTTCACTCACTTTTAGTTCCACCAGTTTCTGCATGAATGGCTGTGTTGAGATACTTTGATAGACATTAAAATCACACTGTTATACAAGCTGAACATGGACGACTCTATATTGTAAAGTGTTGTTTGTGATTATTGAGCTTCAAAATAACTACAATGTTTCTGATTTGCTGATTATGATTAAAATGACAGTGTTTCATCTGGACAGTTCAAACCTTTGTTCTGAATTAAAGTCATTCTTACCAGGACTGGGCGTTATGGACTATCATTTATATCATGGAATAAAACACAAATATGTGATTTATTTGGTGATTTACAGTAATGAACACAAGACAAAATACTTTTGACCAATTGGGTAACTTGATTTAAGGCTATTTTCTCTTTAGTGACGTGAATCAACTTGAATCTGTGGGTCTTTGAAATGTGTGTTTCAAAAGATAAAAACCTCATTATCTTTATAATAATGAACAGTTCAGAGCTGGACTTTGATGGATTTTAGGGCCTTGGACGTGTCAAAGATGAGACAAAAATGGATTTGAAGCATTTGTAGTTTTTCTGTAGTGACAGATTTACAACTTTCCATACGTCGCCCCCTAGTGTACAAAAATGTACACGCCTAAAAACAGCCATAAAATCGACATTTTTTTTTTGTGACTTAAATTTTATTTAACTTTCTTTCTTTTACAGTATTTTTCTTTTCAGAATGGGTTTCCAAAAAACAAAAGGAGGGGGGGCAGGGGAGAAAAGAGTAACACAAATACCATGCACACATCCACACACACACATACACACACACACACACATTCACAGGCGCACATCCATAGCAAAACATAAAATAATTCCAAAAGTAGTAACCAATCAGAACTAACAATGACAGAAAAAATAAAAAATAAAAATAATAATAATAGTAAATCCATCAAGACAAAAAAAAGTAGTCAAGGAATAAATCCATTAATATACATAATAGATAATATAGATAAAGGTTGACAAAAAAAGAGATCATATAAATGAATAAAGTAATAAAGACCAAAAAAGAATTTAAAAAACAAACAAAAAACAATATAACAATTACATATATTTGTAAAAAAAATTAAAAAAAAAATTAAAAAAAAATATTCCCAGGGGAGGAGTCCAGATACAAATAGGCATTGTTTATCCACACATCTCAACTAAAAAAAAAGATATATATATATATAAATATACATATACACACATATATATATATGTATATATATATATACACATGTAATTGAATTTTGAAAAAAACGACAAGATCGGCAAAAAGGAACTAAAAAATAAAAAAAATAAGCAAGTACTAAGAAAAAAATAAAAATAAATTCGGAGCAGGCACAGTGCAAGAAAAAAAGGGCAAACGATGCTACAAAAAAAGAGTGATAAGAACGCAAGGGGATTAAGAAAAGAAAAAAAAGAAAAGAAAAAAGAAAAAAAAGATTTTTATTTTTTTTATTTTTTTTTAATATGTTATCAATTTTGCAAATTTAAACGAGATCTTACACTGGCCTGGCTCAAGAAGCTTCCAGACCTGGGCAAAGCTGGACCGGAGAGGATGCCAAAATAGTTTATTCAAGAGACAAACTGTTAATTCCTGTAGTAGTTTAGTTCATTACTGAACGTAAAGTGCAGCCGTAATCTAGTATTTATCTATCAGTTCTTTTCATTTATTTATCTGTCATGGTTCAGTAGTATCACTAAGTCTGCTGCCAGCATCGAATATCTGACTAGCCCTAGTCAAGTGCCACATTCGGATATTAAACAGCACTCTGCTACTGCTGATGTCCAATGTACATATAATATTTTCTCCATTTGTCCTCATATTCATTCCATTTATCATTTATCCAGTAGAAAAGTTGTTCATATGTAGCCACACGTCCTAATTCGCAAAACCAAAGGGAACATTTCTGGGATTTTTCCAATCCCTTAACAAAACCTGTCTACCTATCATTAATGCCGTCTGGATGAATTGTGCGTTTTGGCAGGACTCTACAACGGCCGGATCTCCAAGCACGTAGAGCCTAGGAGAAAACTCAAAGATATCTCCTGTAATTTCCTCAATACAACTGTGAATTTTATTCCAATAATCCTGAATTTTGGAGCATTGCCACAATGCATGGATCAAGGTGCCATCTAAGCTTTGGCATTTCCAACAGTTTGGAGTATTTTTAAGGCCAAGCTTATGCAACCGCATTGGTGTCCAATAATATCGATTCATAATTTTAAATTGTATCAACCTAACCCTCATGTCTCTAGACAGTTTTTTAAAATTTTGACAGATTTTTTTCCAGTTCAACTCTGAGAATGTAATCTTTAGGTCCTTCTCCCAAATACTCTTTAAGATGAATGGGAGATTACAATTTTGTTGAATAATTTTGTAGTAGTACTTGGAGACTGAATGATTTGATTGTGCCATTTTAAGTATATCATTGAGCAGGGTAGTTTTGTCTAGTATACCAGATGAGTGGCTTAACACAGAATTCAATGAGTGTCTCAGTTGTAGGTATTGCCAAAAGCAGTTTTGAGGCAGGTGAAACTCCTGCTTTAAGTCTTCAAAAGACTTCAATATGTCGTTTTCGAATAGGTCACCAAAAGTTTTGATACCACTATTTAACCAGATTTTCCATATAAATGGAGCTTTATTAATACGGAGAGCTGGGTTTTGCCATATGCTTGCTTCTGAGTTTAGGAAAGCATCAATTTTGAACATTTTGGCTATGCTTTTCCATATATCTTGTAAGTGGGCAAAGACTGGGTGGGACTTCAACTTAGGGGTCAAGCGAGTGGTCATACATGTTAAGGGTTTGAGAGGCAAACTAGCTTCACTTTCAATTTCTAACCATGGAGGTGCTCTCTCTGGTGGTAAAGACCAGTGTGCTAAATGTTTAAGATTAAATGCATAATAGTAATATAAAAGTTTTGGAAGGCCCATACCTCCTTGATCTACTGGGACTTGTAGTTTATCCATTCTTAGTCGCGGACGTTTATTTCCCCAAAAGAATTTTTTACACAATCCATCAAACATTTTAAAGTATTTCATTGGAGTGTGTAGGGGGAGAGATTGGAAGAGGTAGTAAATTTTGGTATACAGGTCATTTTTATAACGTTTACTTTTCCCCATAAAGATAAATTAAGTAGTGACCACCTGTCAGCATCCAAAGTAATTTTTTTTATGAGAGGGTCCAAGTTTTTCTCCATAATTTCCTCCAGTTTGGGTGGAAACAGGATTCCCAAGTATTGAATACCTTCCCTAGGCCATTGAAACTGTCCCATTTGGAATAATGTTTTAGGGCAGTATGAAGTGAGGGGCAAAGCCTCAGATTTATTCCAGTTGACTTTATACCCTGATATTTTGGAGAAGGCGTTGATAATATTCAGGAGAATAGGAATAGATGTTATTGGATCAGTGACAAAACATAAAATGTCATCGGCATATAAAATCAATTTATGCGATGTACTACCAATTTTTATTCCTGGGAATTGTGAGTTTTTACGAATAGCCTGTGCCAGGGGCTCCAATGCCAGATTGAACAAGGCTGGGGATAGACTTGATCCTTGTCGCATTCCTCTGCCTAAACTAAAGAAGGATGATATAATTCCATTTGTCTGTACTGCTGCTACAGGATTTGTATATAAAATTTTTATCCACCTCATGAAGACTTGTCCAAACCCAAACCTATTCAGGACCCGAAACATGTACTGCCACTCGACGCGGTCAAAGGCTTTTTCCGCGTCGAGTGAGATAGCAGCTGTTGGAGAGTTTGATTCTCGTACAGCCCAAATAATATTTATTAGCCTTCTAATATTCTCTGATGAATTGCGTTTACAAATAAACCCGACTTGGTCCTTATGTATAAGACTGCTAATCACTTTATCTAGTCTGACTGCCAGTATTTTAGAGAGAATCTTACAATCAGTTTGGATAAGGCTGATTGGACGGTAATTTTTGCATTCTGTGGGGGTTTTCCCTGGTTTGAGTATCAATGTAACAATAGCTTGATCCAAAGAGGGTGCTAGCTTCTCCTCATTAAACTGTAAAAATGTATAGTTCAAGTAAGAATGGCGATAATTCAGCGGAGTAACATTTAAAGAATTCAGCTGTAAAGCCGTCCGGGCCTGGACTTTTCCCTAGTGGGAGTTCCTGAATTGCTTTTTGTATTTCCTTAAGGGTAATAGGGGAATCCAGAGCCTGTTTTTGTTTTTCATCCAGCTTGGGCAGATCCACATCTAGAAAGGCCTCAATTTCTTCATCAGTTGTGGTACATTCAGAGCTGTATAATTCCTTATAGTATTCTTTAAATCTCTGATTGATTTTTGCGGGCTCTGTTACTAAGCTCATTTCGTTAGTTTGTATTGCTGGAATAAGTGAATTGAATTGTTTTTGTTTGATGTAGTTACTTAATAACTTCCCTGCTTTTTCTCCAGATTCAAAGTAACTTTGTCTTGCCCTGTGTAGCATAAACTCAGTCTTATTTGTTAATATTTCATTATATTCCATTTTAAGTTGGGTTAATTTCTTTAGTCTACCAAGCGACATTGTTTTCTTTAACATGCCTTCTTCTTTTTGGATTGCTTTCTCCAGGTTTGCCATGTGAATGTTATTTTGTTTCTTTTTATGGGAGGCATACTGAATTATAAATCCTCTAAGATAGGCCTTCATGGCATCCCAGGCCATTCTTAGAGAGGGCGCTGTTGGGATGTTGGTTTCTTTATAAAATTGTATTTCCTCCCTTAGTTTATCCTCAAAATCTTTATCTTGGAGAAGGGAGTTATTAAGTCTCCATCTGTTTGTCCTAGGGTTATTGTACTGTAAGAGCATTTCTAATGATACATTTGCATGGTCAGAAATAATAATATTACCAATGTCACATGAAGATATGGATGGTATCAGTGATTTTGAGATCAAAAATAGATCAATTCTTGAATAAACATTATGCACACTAGAGAAAAAGGTGTAGTTCCGCTCTCTTGGGTATAAAAGTCTCCATATATCGGTGAGTGCTAGTGTAGAGCATACCTCGTTAACCACTTGGCTAGATTTAGTAATTCGACAATAAGTAGTTCCGCTTCGATCTGCTACATTATCTAAAGTAATATTAAAATCACCCCCAATGATAAGAGGAAAGTCTCCTACATCATTTATCATGTTTTCAAGTTTAATGAAGAAATCTGGATGGTCACCATTAGGTGCATATATATTTATTAACATTAATTCCTGCCCCTGAATTTCTGCTAGTGTAATCAGAATTCTGCCTTCTTCGTCTGTAATTTTCTTAATGAGTCTAAATTGGAGGCGTTTACTTACTAATGTAACTACCCCTCGACTGTTACTTGACCCTTCGCTAGAAAACGAGTGCCCCACCCAGTCTTTACATAGCTTGATGGCCTCCTCATTTTTTATATGGGTCTCTTGCAAGAACGCTATATCGAAGTATTTAGATTTCAGAAAGCTAAGAACTTTCTTTCTTTTGACAACATTTCCAAGTCCTTTGACGTTCCAGGTAGTCAGGTTTAGTTTATTTTGTTTAGGTATTGTCATCTAACCAATCAAAAATCTTAAAGGGAGTGTCATGCCTATTTGTATCATTGTCCAAAGGTATATTATTATTATATTGCAGAGGAAAAAATAAGAAAAAAACAACATAGACGGAGCACCAAAACAAAGAATCACATGCAGACACACACGCAAACCCACACATACACACATCCACACACATCCACACACAGACATACAAAATAGGGGGAATTTTTAGGAGTACCCAATCTATATTTACATCATGTGTCGCACTCCCAGATGCAGCACACATGACTTAATGTTCCCAAAGTCAATGTCCGTAACTCTAACGCCAAGTGGCTTGCCCAGTCTGTTTAAACACCACTTATGTGGACATAAACAGTCTACCAATAACTTTATGTAGCGTGTTTGCGGTCTCAGTACATTTAAACACACCGAGCTTCTACATTTTAGACCTGTGCATCACCGTAGATTTACCTGCTCGTTCCGTGGGCACAGGGCAACATGAGTCTCGACATCATAATAATCCATTTGACTACTTGTAGTTGTTGTAGGCAGGTTTACAGCCTCTCGATGAAGTCCATAGCTTTTAGCGGTTCAGAGAAGGTTTGCGGCGGATTACTTCCCTCGTAGATCGCCAGTAGGGCTGGGTACAACACGCTAAACCTTATTCCTCTCTCATGCAGAGCTTTCTTGCAGGGTCGAAAGGCGTCGCGTTTTTCCTGGGTCTCTCGGGAGTAGTCAGGAAAGATCATTATGTGTTTCCCTTCCCAAATGATCCGTTTCTTCTCTCGAGCGGTCCGCAGGATAGTTTGGCAATCCTGGTGTCGCAGGAAGGCGGCTATGATGGTCCTTGGTTTCTCGCTGGTGCCAGCTTTCCGCGCTCGGATCCTGTGCGCCCTTTCTATTTCGACGCCATGGGATGCCGCGGCGGTGATGCCCAGCGCCGTAGTGATGAACCGGTTCAGGAATCCAGCTGTATCATTTTGTTCAGATCCTTCGTTGAAGCCAACGAATCTCAAGTTATTGCGCCTGGATCGGTCTTCCATCAGGGTGTCTTCAATCCCGCTTACCCTCTCCTCAACTTCAGTGATTCTGTTCACGAGGCCGGAAAGTTTCTCTTCCACTGAGGACGTAGTTTTCTTAATTGTTTTTAAATCTTCCATGTCCACAGCCATTTTCTGCAGCATATCAAAGAGGTTTTTATTTGTGACGCTCTCCATTTCTTTTGGTGTTAGATCCGAGTCAGAGTAATCACTCTCCTGATGAGACATACCGGCCAGGTGTTTAGCTGTAGCTCGTGTGGTCCTCGTACTTCGTTGTTCTTTATCCTTTGATGTTTTCTTCGGTTTTTTGGGCATTTCTCAGTTCAAATCTTATTTAATAGTTGCTTCATCGAAGAAATCCCGGTAAACAATCGCGTTTTAAGGATAAATGAAGGAGTGGCGTTTTTAGCCAGAGGTCTAAGCAGCCATCTTGGTCGTGGCGTCACGTGACCTTCAAAAATCGACATTTTTACATATTTTTTCCACTTGTTTTTGCATAAATCACATGAACTACTTGAAACTTTCCAAAACCAAACATGTCATAATTTTCTGGATTTTAACCCTGAAAATCCCAGTTTCAAAACTGAAAAAAAAGTTACACAAAAACACTTGCTTGTGATTATATTTGTAATAATAAAATGTGGAGCTGAGGCTTTGTCTGTTTCCAGAGCCGTGTTTGTGTCACAGATGAAGTGAAATGGATTTGATGCATTTATAGTTTTTCTGTCGTGGACGATTCTTTATGTGAAAATGGCAGCGGCTGAAACAGCCCCATTCACTTCCATTATACATGTTTTTCTTTGCTCTTCCAGAGCCGTTTAGAACTTCACTTTTTACAGTGTCAGCATTTCATTTGGAAGAAAAGGAGTGAATTTGAACATTTTTACTGAGTTTCATCAGATTGGAGCTCATTCCCATTGTCGGCACATGAATAAAATCACTGTATTTTCTCCTATTGAATATAATGGAAATAAGGCATTTCCAATGGACTTTACCCTGAAAACTTACACTTTTAAATCTCACTGAAACACGGCATAAAATCACTTCATCTGTGACATCAGGGTTTCATTTGGAGGAAAATTAGTGAAATTTGACATTTTTACTGTATTTCATAAATTTCTACTTTTCTTTCTACAGTTTTTTCTACAAGATACAGCATCTGTTACAATGTTAGAAAAGTGGAAAATTCTGAAATGCTGTGAAAATGTCAAATCCAACTCCTTTTCTTCAAAATGAAATGCTGACATCACAGATCTGTGACTTGTTTCCTGTATTACAGTGAGATTTAAAATGTGAAGTTTCATGTCAGAAAAGTCCCAGGTTCTGCCATGGCTCCATTATATTCTAATGTGGTCATACCGCCTTTGCGATGCCCAATCCCGTCAGACCTTGGAAGCTAAGCAGGGAAGGGCCTGGTCGGTACTTGGATGGGAGACCGTTTGGGAACACCAGGAAGCCTAGCAAATGTAGTGAGTGAGTGAGTGGTTGGTGGTGGTCGGAGGGGCCGATGGCGCAGACTGGTTGCCTCGCTTCCGTCAGTCTACCCCAGGGCAGCTGTGGCTACAATAGTAGCTTACCACCACCGGGTATGGAGTGAATGAATAGTGCAATGTAAAGCGTCTTTGAGTGTCCAGAAAAGCGCTATATAAAACCGATGCATTATTATTATTATTATTAATGGGAAAATAGCATGATTTCATTCATCTGCCGACAACAAGAACAAGGTCCAAACTGAAAACATACAGGAGAAATGTCAAATCTGACTCTTGTTCTTCAAAATAAAAGGCTGACATTATATAATATATGACTTTATATGGTGACAGGAGAGCAAAGAGAATTGGAAGTCCTGAAAGTCTTTATAATGGAAGTCAATAGAAGAACTTCATTAGATTCTTCAAAACCCCAGCCCAGACCAAACATCTCACCAAATCATCTCAATGTTGGAGGAAATGTGGAGGAAATGAAGGAAATCACTACCATATATTTTGGTTATGCCCTCAAATCATTCCTTTCTCGGTAGATGTATATCAAATATTGGAAAATGTATTTCAAATGGACATAACATTTCAAATAAAAACCTTGTGTCTTCATTGGTGAAAATGTTTCATATCAAACTAAATACTTGTTTCAGATATTGAGTGCAGCTGCCAGGAAAGCCATTACTAGAAAACGGCTTAACCCACAGAGGCCAACAGTAAATGAGTGGATAGATATAATTTATGACATTTATAAAATGTAGAGAATTACCTTTACAATTAGATTACAACAGGATCAGTTTGAAAATAAATGAGTTTGTTTCATCTGTGAGACCAGACTCTGTAGAACTTCTGTTTAGATTATTTAATGTGAAAGGATTGTAAATGTAAAGGCCCCAAGGTTCATTTGTTTATTGTTTCTGGAAAATCTATCAAATACTGGAAAAATAAAGAATATACAAAATATATATAATGGAAGTCAATGGAACCAAGAACATTTTGAAGAATACATAAAGAAGAATAAAGAAGAAGAATAAAGAATCGTCCACTACAGAAAAACGACTAATGCAGTCAAATCAATATTGGTCCAAACTTTGACTCATCCAAGGCTCTAAACACCACCAAAGCCCAGCTCTCTAATGTTTATTATTCACAAAATATTCAACTTTTATGTTTTTTAGTTCGACATTTTGTAAAGTTTACAAAATAAAGATGTCATTTAAAGGGTTAATATTTATGAAATGTTTGAATGTGTGCAACCCCGTGAACTGCTACCTTAACGTGGTGGGGTTGTTTGAGTGCCCGAATGATCCGAGGAGCTATGTTGTCTGGGGCTTTATGCCCCTGGTAGGGTCTCCCATGGCAAACAGGTCCGAGGTGACGGGTCAGACGAAGAGCAGTTCAGAAGACCCTCATGGACGTACGACATTCAAGGACCGTGACGTCGCCCGGGGCCCCACCCTGGAGCCAGACCTGGGGTTGGGGCCCGAACGCGAGCGTCTGGTGGCCGGGTCTCTGCCCACGGGGCCCGGCCTGGCCCAGCCCGAAGGGACGACGTGGGCCCGCCCTCCTGTGGACCCACCACCCGCAGAGGGATCCGTAGTGGTCGGGTGCTAAGAGGACTGGGTGGCAGTCAGAGGCAGGTGCCTCGACGACCTGGTCCGCATGCGCAGCTTCTGGCGTTCAGGACATGGAACGTCACCTCGCTGGGGGGGAAGGAGCCTGAGCTTGTGCGGGAGGTTGAGAGATACCGACTAGATATAGTCGGGCTCACCTCCACGCACAGCTTGGGTTCCGGATCCCAACTCCTGGAGAGAGGCTGGACTCTCCATTTTTCTGGAGTTGCCCGCGGGGAGAGGCGGCGGGCTGGGGTGGGTCTGCTCATATCCCCCCAGCTCAGCCGCCACGTGTTGGAGTTCACCCCGGTGGACGAGAGGGTCGCTTCCCTACGCCTTCAGGTCGGGGACAGGTCTCTCACCGTTGTTTCGGCCTACGGGCCCAACATCGGTGCAGAGTACCCGGCCTTCTTGGAGTCCCTGGGAGGGGTACTAGATAGTGCTCCGACTGGGGACTCCATTGTTCTGCTGGAGGACTTCAACGCCCACGTGGGTAACGACAGTGAGACCTGGGAGGGGGTGATTGGGAAGAACGGCCTCCCCGATCTGAACCCGAGTGGTGTTCTGTTGTTGGACTTCTGTGCTAGTCGCAGTTTGTCCATAACGAACACCATGTTCGAGCACAAGGGTGTCCATAAGTTCACGTGGCACCAGGACACCCTAGGCAGGAGGTCGATGATCGACTTTGTAGTTGTGTCGTCTGACCTCCGGCCGTGTGTCTCGGACACTCGGGTGAAGAGAGGGGCGGAGCTGTCAACTGATCACCACCTGGTGGTGAGCTGGATCCGCTGGCAGGGGAGGAAGCCGGTCAGACCTGGCAGGCCAAAGCGTGTTGTGAGGGTCTGCTGGGAACGTCTGGCGGATCCCTCTGTCAGTGGGGTCTTCAACTCCCACCTCCGGAAGAGCTTCACCCAGATTCCGGGGGAGGCTGGGGACATGGAGTCCGAGTGGACCCTATTCTCCTCCTCCATTGTCGATGCGGCTGCTCGTAGTTGTGGCCGCAAGGTCTCTGGTGCCTGTCGCGGCGGCAATCCCCGAACCCGGTGGTGGCGCCCGGAAGTAAGGGATGCCGTCACGCTGAAGAAGGAGTCCTACCTGGCCTTGTTGGCTTGTGGGACTCCGGAGGCAGCTGAGAGGTACCGGCAGGCCAAGCGTGCTGCAGCTCGTGCGGTCGCGGAGGCTAAAACTCGGGTCTGGGAGGAGTTCGGGGAGGCCATGGAGGAAGACTATCGGTCGGCCTCGAAGAGATTCTGGCAAACCATCCGGCGCCTCAGGAGGGGGAAGCAGTGCTCCACCAACACTGTTTACAGTGCGGGTGGGGAGCTGCTGACCTCGACTGGGGATGTCGTTGGGCGGTGGAAGGAGTACTTCGAGGACCTCCTCAATCCCGTCGTCACGTCTTCCAATGAGGAAGCAGAGGCTGGGGACTCGGAGGTGGGCTCATCCATCACCCAAGCTGAAGTCACCGAGGTGGTGAGAAAGCTCCTTGGTGGCAAGGCTCCGGGGGTGGATGAGATTCGCCCTGAGTACCTTAAGTCTCTGGATGTTGTAGGACTGTCTTGGCTGACACGTCTCTGCAACATCGCGTGGCGGTCGGGGACAGTGCCCCTGGATTGGCAGACCGGGGTGGTGGTCCCTCTCTTTAAAAAGGGGGATCGGAGGGTGTGTTCCAATTACAGAGGAATCACCCTCCTTAGCCTCCCCGGTAAGGTCTACTCCGGGGTGCTGGAGAGGAGGATCCGGCCGATAGTCGAACCTCGGATCCAGGAGGAACAATGCGGTTTTCGTCCTGGTCGCGTCACACTGGACCAACTCTATACCCTTCATCGGGTGCTCGAGGGTTCGTGGGAGTTCGCCCAACCAGTCCACATGTGTTTTGTGGATCTGGAGAAAGCGTTCGACCGCGTCCCTCGTGGTGCCCTGTGGGGGGTGCTCCGGGAGTATTATGGCCGCTGGCTTCTCTGCTTTGTGACGACAACGCTAGAGGCCCCCATTGCTGTCGAATCTCTATATCGCCGCTCGGTTCCCCATTGGAATGCATTGGACTTTAGACAATTGAAAAACAACTTTAGAGCCTGGTCCCTAATTTTCATAAACTTTCTACAGCCAGATATTCCTCCTGTGATAACGCAGGGTTAATTACAATTAAAGAAACCAGGCTGTTTTTTGAAAGAAAATGTTTCAAAATCTCGTACTAATGAGGGTCGGACTGTTAGCATTGGAGCAGCGCGAGCTACACGTCACACAAGGGCCGAGTCTACAGTGAAGATCCCGCCCTTATGCCCTTTTTAGGAACAGACTTCGTCAGAGCTGGGGAGGAGGAGTCTGTAAATCTACCATGATTTCCCCCTTGAACTATTTATACAGTCTATGTATGGTCTCAGATGTGAGGGGTTGGACTTCAGAGCTGAGGCCAGTTGTCGTTGCCTCTGTATCTATTCTCATCACCCTCCCCCCTCTACGTCTGTTTTATTTTTCAGCACTGATTCTTCTGCTTCGAGGGGGGGTCCTGTATAACTGGGTTCATTTGAGACAGAGCCCCCACCCACAGTCTCGCCCAGTTACAATCTACACCTTTAAACCTGAATCAATTCTTTAACTGCACTTTGTTGTGGCCTGGTCCTTGCTAGTGAATGGTGTTCATGGCTGAGGCTGAGTTGTGAAACAGTAGTGAGGGATTCTTAGGCACTGAAATGATGATGATGAGCCTGGTATTGAGTGGACGATGTAGAAGGATGGAACGGTCAGTGATGGTGCAGAGTGTTAGCATAAAGAGAGGGACTTACTCTAGAGTCTCCAGTCGACAGTTTGGACTCTGGAGTCCGTCACACAACACCTTCATTTCAGAGTTCACCACTGAGTTATAACTCAGGTCTAAATGTCTCAGGTGAGAAGGACTGAACTTCAGAGCCGACGCCACCACTTCAAGATGAACCTTTGAGAGTTTACAACCTTTCAATCTGTCAAATAAGAGGGAAAAAAAACAATGTGAAGGAAAGCACTCCTGCAGCCTATGAGGCCATTGGAACTTTTATAATCAGAACAATATGGTCCATGTTACAGCTTTAATGTTCCATCTGGACTTACACAGCCGTTCTGCAGTTCCTCACGGCTGGGACCAGTCTCAGTCGTCCTTCCTCTGATGTATTGTACTTCTGTAGGTCCAGCTCCTCCAGGACGTCCTCTGACATCTGCAGCATGTAGGCCAGAGCTGAGCACTGGGACTCAGACAGTTTCTTTGATCTGTTTGACTTCAGGAAGTCCTGGATCTGCTGATGGAGCGAGTGGTCGTTTAACTCAGTCAGACAGTGGAAGATGTTGATGCTTCTGTCTGGAGATATGTCCTTTGTGTTCATCTTCTTCAGGTTGTTGATGACTCTTTGTCTTGTTTCTGAGTCGATCTGTGATGGATCCAGCAGAGCTCCCAGAAGCCTCTGGTTGGACTCCAGAGTGAGGCCGTGGAGGAAGCGCACAAACAGGTCCAGGCGGCCGTTTGGACTGAGGAAAGATTCTTGTAGTTTTTTCATGAGGAACTCCTCCAATGTTTTGTTGCCTGTGAATAATTTATTGAGTATGTTTTTTTTTTTCTTGTTAAATGTATGAATGTGGTAAACAGCTGCCAGAAACTCCTGGACGCTCAGGTGGATGAAGCTGTAGACTGATTTGTTGAAGACGACACTCTCTCGTTTGAAGATCTCTGTACAGAGTCCTGAGTAGACTGAGGCCTCGCTCAGGTCCAGACCCACCTGCTGCAGGTCTTCTTGGTAGAACATGATGTTTCCTCTCTGCAGTTGTTCAAAGGCCAGTCTCCCCAGCTTCAGGAGGAGCTCACAGTCGGCCGGAGTCAGCTCTGGGCCGCTGCTCTCCTGGCTGTACTTCCTCTTCCTCTGCGTCTGCACTAACAGGAAGTGTGCGTACATATCGCTGAGGGTCTGGGGCAGGGGTCCGCTCTGCTCACTTCTCAACATGTGGTCCAGGACGGTGGCTGTGATCCAGCAGAAGACTGGGAGCTGACTCATGTTGTGGAGGCTGCGGGACGTCCTTATGTGGGAGAGCACTCTGTCACACTGCTCTGAGTCTGTGAACCTCTTCCTGAAGTACTGCTCCTTCTGTTGGTCAGTGATGAAGCCCCTGACCTCTGTGAACCTGTGCACACAGCGTGCAGGGATCTGATTGGCTGCTGCAGGTCGGGAGGTGATCCATATAAGGGCAGAAGGAAGCAGAGAGCCTCTGATGAGGTTGACCAGCAGCTGGCTGACCTCTGACTCCTGTGTGACCTCAGAGATGAGCTCACGGCTGAAGTCCAGAGACAGCCTGCTCTCATCGAGGCCGTCACAGATGAACAGGACTTTACTGTGGGCCAGAGTCTGAGCTGAGAGCTCCTTTAGTGATGGGTGGAACACATGTATCAGCGTCAGCAGACTGTAGCGCTGCTCTCTGACCAGGTTCAGCTCTCTGAAGGACAGTGGCACCACCAGCTCCAGCTCCTGGTTCTCTGAGCCCTGGGCCCAGTCCAGAGAGAACTTCACAACTGAGAAGGTCTTCCCCACTCCAGCCACGCCGCAGGTCAGCACCACTCTGATGGCTTTGTGCTCAGAGGGTAAGGCTTTAAAGATGTCCTGGCACCTGATTGGAGCGTCATGGACAGTCTTCTTGGAGAGACTCTCCATCTGCCCCTCCTCATGTTGGGTACTGACCTCTTCACTGAGGCCCTCTGTGATGTACAGCTCAGTGTAGATCCTGTTCAGAGAAGTTGTAGCTCCTGTTTCAGCTCCTTCAGACACACTCTCACACCTCTGCTCCAGAACGCTCTTATAGGAACCTGCACACACCATTACACAGTTAGAATGAAGCTCAAAGTCCAGGACCTGAAGATGGTTCAACATATACAGAGAGAAACAAATAAGTGTTCCATGTCCAGTGTTGGTGTGAACAGGTCTCACTCTGTAAAGTGCTGTGGAGGCTCAGTCCTGGTCCACACTGAGGACAGGACTGTGTTGAACTGCTCTGGTCCCAGGTGGAAGACAAACAGTGTCTGCAGAGCCAGTGTCCACAGCTGGAGGAGACTGGATCCCTCAGGACGCTCCCACAGAGACAACAGGACAATGGGGCCGGACCAGGACTCTCTCTGTGGAGACTCACACTCAGTCACACACATTCACTCACTGGATCTACTTTTCCAAGTCTTTAAAATGTTTTTTGTTTGCTCTCTGTTGAAAATGAAAAAGCTTAGTCGGAGAGCAATCACATTTTGATCAACTTTCAATGATGTTATTTTATCTGTTTTCTGTAAATCAAAATATTAGTGTCTCACTCACAGCAGAGTCTGAGCAGATCCAGCTTCACCACTGAAGTTTATAATAAAGCCCTTTGACCTGTCGCTCTTCAGAGACTCACAGCTGAACTCTGCTCTCCGTCTCTGACTCTCAGCTCTGAAACACAGTTTATGTCAATAATATTTCCTTGTGTGAATGAATAAAATACTTTATAAATGAAGTGTGTTCTCAGTCTGGTCAGGTGATCAGGATTCATTATGGGCTTTTTCAATAAACAAAATGCGTCAGAGGATAATTTATGAATATTGATGGAGTCTCTTGTTTATATAAATTCAAAAATCAAGAATAAATATATATATATTAAGCTCGAGGTTAACAATTTGTCATAATTTAAAATGTTTTTTTGGAGAAGAAGAAAGTTTTTAATATCCTGTGGTTTGGCTTAGAGATGGACAATATATAAATCATCACAAGATAATATTGAGTCTGTCTCCAAAGTGAAGAAACCAAAAAAACTTACTCAAACTACTGCAAAAAATGAAAAAAAAAAAACTACACCTGATGTGTATTAACAGTTTTGCTCAAGACGACTGTAAATGTAGATGTTTAATAGCACATTTTGACATATTTCTGACGCTTTACAATAATATAGTTTTTGTCATTATCTCCCAGTCCTAGTGTGGCCCCACCAACACTTTTTAATTTCCTAAACCTGAGCAGGAGACAAACAGATCAGCCACAGCCCAGTCAGCTTTTCTCAGTCAGAGCAGTCTAGTCCTTCTCATAAACACAATGTTGAAAATAATGTAAAATCATTGGATATTCTTCTGCTGCTGCCACAGTTGTTCTGTATCTGATTATTCCTGATGTTGTGATGGACAGTATGTTTGTGCTGAGTGTTCCTGTGGTCGTGTGTGAGCTCAAACTGATGATTGTGATATTATTGTCATGTTCAAACCAATGAGTAAAAGAAAGTCTGACCAGTTCAACATTAGTGAGTTCAGATAATGTACTGGACTTATATGTTAATGATCATGTGTAATGTGCTGCAGTGGCTCTTATTCTGTGGAGGATGAGCTTCATGTTGAAGGTGATGATGAAGATGTTTGTATGAGAAGAGTCTCACTCACAGCAGACTCTGAACAGACACAGCTTCACCACTGAAGACTAGAGGAGGTCTCATGGACCTGTTGCTCTTCAGAGACTCACAGCTGAACTCTGCTCTCTGTCTCGGACTCTCAGCTCTGACAGATTGATTCAGAAAGACAAAATGAGACAATAACCAGATAAAGTGCAGGTGTAGCTCCTCTGATGTACTCACTGTGTTTGAGTGGGCTCTGCTTTGTTTTTAGACTGAGCCTCCTCCTCATCCTCACGCACTCTCTCCATGTTTCTGTTTGAAAGCTCAAGGACAGAGAAACTAAGAGTCACTATAGGTTTAAATAGTTTAGTTGATCTGGGCTTTTTATACTTCCACTGACTGTTAAACAATATTAAACAATAAAAATGTTTAATATTTTGTATCAGTTTTTCATTCAGACAGATCTTAAACGCACTTTGAACTTTCTACTGCTTTATATAAAGTTGTTCTTCATCCAAATACCTCCTCAGTCGTGTTTCACTGTTTCATGTTGAAGTGACGCTTCAGTCTCTGCTGCTTCTGTTTGAGCTGAAACTTCAGCTGTTTCCTCCTGCTCCAGGAACAACTGACCCGTCCAGACGCCTCCACATTCTGTTCTCATTTACCTGAATTATACAGGAGATTTTAGAATGACATCATTATTGCAACTGAGCTGTTAAAATCATATCTGTCTTCTGCTGCCCTCTGCTGGCCATTTCAACTGTGTTCTAAAAAAACGTGACTGTCCTCCAACAGAAAACGGCACAAGTGGTCGTTTGTCTTATCCCTTAATTACGACCATATAAGACGTCTACTAAAACAGCGCCCCCAAGCTCCCATTGAGGGTATGTACATTACATTTAACCCAATTCAGAAACGACTTTATTTTACGTAGTGTTTTGCGATGACGATTCCAAAACACAAACGCAAAGAAATAAATCACAAACTGGCAAAATGAGCCCCACATGCAATAAGTAAAGCCGTCCCAGGTCTTCAGCCCCGCCACACCTGTGGAGGAACTGAACGTCCAGCGGTGCCAAAGGCTCTCCAAGCGCGCTCTGCGCTATTACGCATCACACCTCCCCAACCGCAGCAGCGGCGACTATTCACCACCCTCATCATTTATTATATTATATGTGTGGGCTATAGGTTATCGCCATTTTACTCACAACAACAGCGACACCAAAGCACAACTCACCATTGACGCCTTCGTTTCTTCTCCTCCATATGCGTCACTGCCAACTCCATAAACTCTCCTGTCACTTCCATCTCTGTCGTCAAACGTCCTCGTGTCTCAGACTCCGTATCTCCCGTACGTCCGGTTGTCCGGTGACCGCGGCGAGCCTCGGATCCGCCCCGGGTTCCAGTGCGCATGATGCAGGGAAACACCGCTGTCACCCCGACAAAGTCTGGCCTCGGCTCCGCTGCTGTTCTCCACAAAGTCCCGCATCTCTGTCAGAGTTCCTCTTGAAAACGTGCTGCCAAATATCCTGACTGATGAATCAAACTGATGTGGTTCATTTCTCCGCAGTTTCGTCATTTAAGGATAAAAATATAAAACATCACAGCTGTGTTTAGCCCGCGGGTTTTTCCAACTAGATTTGACGGACACTCGCTCTGTCCAATGAAAACACGTGAATCAGCTCGAGGGCGTTTGGGCAGGTGAGCCTGCGCTCTGATTGGCTGAAGAGTCAGCTACGTCATATCCAGTAATATTTGTTAATAATTATCATCATTATATTATAAACAATCTGAAATAAACTGCTGTAGAGCATTTCCTCTGATGTCTGTGATTTATATGGACTAAAGCAGGATTTAACCCTATAGCAAAAGGTGCACAGGAGGGAAGAAAAAAGAAGGGGGTTTATGTATTTGATTTAATTTATTTATTTATTTGTACATTTCTTATTATCTACTACTTATGCATTTATATATTTACCGCAGCAATAACTATTCTTTCTGGGATCCATTTATTTATATTTCTAATTGTTATTTGAGTTTTTTACTTTTACTCAAGTAATATTATTTTGAAGTAGTATCTGTACTCGAGTGTAGTTCTCTTTTTACTGAGTTAATCTGCAAGCGGCAAACTGAAGAAAAAAATGAAAATGAATCAAAGCACAATGAATCTAAACCTGTATTAATTTTCTTGTGTCTTATCAAAATAATTGTGATTTATTTTTTTCTGGGGTATTTTTTACACATATCAGAATTTTCAACATTGTTTTATGTTTTTTCTCTGCTTTATCAACACTAAACCTTAATTAGACAAACATTTACTCAGGGGTTATGATAAAATTAAGAAACAAAAACATAATTCTTATAGTTTTCATCATGTCACGTTTCATCTGGACCGTGAGGGTTCGCACATACATGTGGGTGCATGTGTGTGTTGGTTGATCATATGTGATGTCGGTGGAGCTCACAGGAGAAGCCTCAGGAGAAGCTACAGGAGGAGGAGCCACAGGAGGAGCCACAGGAGGAGGAGCCACAGGAGCAGCCACAGCCACATGTGGATCATCAGTGTTAAGTCATGTAACATAAAAGTGAGCGTGTACATTTGACCATCTCAGTGTCGTACACTGGCTCACAAAGGAACCTAAAGAACTGGACGCAATTGGACTGTCCAGAACTCCATGAAGCACATCTGTCCCTGCAGCTGTTAATTAGATGTTTACATCATAGGGAATGATGATGATGTTCCTCTGCACAAAACAGATCAGAAATAATGCAACCCCCTCATTACTATTTGATAAAGTCATGTTTACATTTCTATATTTTATTAAAACACACTTGACAGTCGTCTGTATGATTTACATGATGGGCGGCACATGTGGCTGAGTGGTTAGTGCTCTGGCCTCACAGCAAGAGGGTCCTGGGTTAAATTCCCTTTCAGTGTGGAATTCATCTGCACCCCAACAAAAGATAAGATAAGATAAGATAAGATAAGATAAACGTCTTTAGCCCCAGAGGGGGATTTGTCTTTTTTCTTGGCGACAGTGCCGCTCATCTGCGCACACACAATCAGACATGACAAAACATTCACACTGAACACAAAGTGCCACATCTGCAGTGTCTCTATTACATTTGCTTTAAACATAAAACATGTGCATTAGGTGAATCCTCCAGCAGGTGATTCTGACCATCAGCCTGGCTCCACATCTGGAGATGGTCCCCAGATGCTACACGCTCCTGCCCACTGCTCCTGACGGCTCGCCTCAGTCGAAGGAGGGGCCAAATGCAGAGACACATTTTGTAATGACACATAAATGATCTTAACCTTTATCTGCACTCATGTGTTTAGCCCATTATGTCATGCATAGAAACACATATGGGCAGAATGATTATTATGACCAAGACATTTATTTTGAATAGAAAAATAATAAAATGTGTAACATTGTTCATATAAATCACAGACATCAGAGGAAATGCTCTACAGCAGTTTATTTCAGATTGTTTATAATATAATGATGATAATTATTAACAAATATTACTGGATATGACGTAGCTGACCCTTCAGCCAATCAGAGCGCAGGCTCACCTGCCCAAACGCCCTCGAGCTGATTCACGTGTTTTCATTGGACAGAGCGAGTGTCCGTCAAATCTAGTTGGAAAAACCCGCGAGCTAAACACAGCTGCGATGTTTTATATTTTTATCCTTAAATGACGAAACTGCGGAGAATTGAACCACATCAGTTTCATCAGGACATTTGGCAGCACGTTTTCAAGAGGAACTCTGGAAGAGACACTGCGGGACTTTGTGGAGAACAGCAGCGGAGCCGAGGCCCGACTTTGTCGGGGTGACAGCGGTGTTTCCCTGCATCATGAACCCGGGGCGGATCCGAGGCTCGCCGCGGTCACCGGACAACCGGACGTACGGGAGATACGGAGTCTGAGACACGAGGACGTTTGACGACAGAGATGGAAGTGACAGGAGAGTTTATGGAGTTGGCAGTGACGCATATGGAGGAGAAGAAACGAAGGCGTCAATGGTGAGTTGTGCTTTGGTGTCGCTGTTGTTGTGAGTAAAATGGCGATAACCTATAGCCCACACATATAATATAATAAATGATGACAGTGGTGAATAGTCGCCGCTGCTGCGGTTGGGGAGGTGTGATGCGTAATAGCGCAGAGCGCGCTTGGAGAGCCTTTGGCACCGCTGGACGTTCAGCTCCTCCACAGGTGTGGCGGGGCTGAAGACCTGGGACGGCTTTACTTATTGCATGTGGGGCTCATTTTGCCAGTTTGTGATTTATTTCTTTGCGTTTGTGTTTTGGAATCGTCATCGCAAAACACTACGTAAAATAAAGTCGTTTCTGAATTGGGTTAAATGTAATGTAAATGTACATACCCTCAATGGGAGCTTGGGGGCGCTGTTTTAGTAAACGTCTTATATGGTCGTAATTAAGGGATAAGACAAACGACCACTTGTGTCGTATGGATTTGGAGGACTTGTTGAAAAAAACAATGATTACTGATGATTTAAAGGGGGGGTATTATGCAAAATGGACTTTTTCAAGCTTTACATCATGTTATTAAGTCATTCCCTCATTAAAACCATGCCTGAAGTGTTGCCTTAGCACATTCACGTATTTTCGAGTAATCTGTAGAAACTCTGATGGCGGCCATTTTAGGGATAAAACGCCTGATTCCTTCAGGAAACGCCCTCGACCTCCAGGATACGCCTCCGACCTTTCGTCACCAGCCGAGTAACCAACCACTGCTCCTCAGCAGAACCCCCTCCCCGCAGTGTCTAGCCCTAAGATGTAAACAGAGTCATCATGGAGGATTAGCTTCATGTGTTGTGAACCGGAGCCACAGCAGACTTTTACAAAGACACACATCAGTGTTTCTGTTCCCAAAACACCCAGGATTAAAACCGGTGACAAGAACGCTTATTTCAGTGTCTGGTTCTGCGCTGGGCCTTGATGATGCACAGAGCCTCCGGAGAAAGCTAATGCTAAGCTAAACCTCGAGTCATCACGTGAAAACGAGAAATATGCACACATAAAGTCAATAAAACCACCACACACATAAAGAACCGCTTAACAATGATCACACACGGAGCCAGGCTTGTTGATTTGGAAGTTTATTGCTCACATTTCATCTACAATGGGTCATAGCCGAGTGGTTTTCTCCCGGAGCTAACAAGCTAGCCGCGACAAGCTAACGGGAAAATTCACTGAATACAAGCAGCATATTATGCATTGAAAACGTCACTAAAACAGGCAACTGCTTGAAGCAGCCTTTATGATGATCACACACTGAGCCGGGCTTGTTGATTTCGTAGTTTATTGCTCACATTTCATCTACAGTGAGTCATAGCCGAGTGGTTTTCTCCCGGAGCTAACAAGCTAGCCGCGATAAGCTAACGGGAAAATTCACTGAATACAAGCAGCATATTATGCATTGAAAACGTCACTAAAACAGGCAACTGCTTGAAGCAGCCTTTATGATGATGACACACGGAGCCTGGCTTGTTGATTGTGTAGTTTATAGCTCACATTTCATCTACAGTGAGTCGTAGCCGAGTGGTTTTCTCCCGGAGCTAAGGCACTATTAGCCGCGACAAGCTAACAACCTTCACCTTCACAACATTCATTGAAAACAGGCAGCATATTATGCACAAATAACGTCAATAAAGCAGGCAACTACTCGAAGCAGCCTTTACGATGATCACACAATGAGCCTGGCTTTACACATTTGTGGTTTATTGCAGACTTTTCATCAACAATGAGCTGTAGTCGATTATAACAAGCTAACGGGTAACCTCGAAAAACCATTGTCCACCTGCACAGATAATGTCCGTCTTTTGAATCGTATGGGCTCCTGCAGATCCTGGTGTCGTCCATGGGGGTATAGTTAGAGATCCATAGGGCATGGCAGATGCAAAGAGATAGCCTCCAAACAGCAGTTATTTTTCAGGCAAGAGCCCCTTCCAAGCGTCCGGTGTGGAAGGTTCGTCTCCAAATAATATCCCGTGTGGCCATTGTTCACAAAGTGATAAACAGTAGCTCCTTTCCAACAATAAAAATTAAAATGAACCGATCGTAGTTTCAATACTGTTGAGACAAGCGCAGTGTTGTTGTGATGCCACAGACAGCGTGTGGAGGGGGCGTGTCGGAAAGGGTCAGAGGTTCTTAAAGAGACAGGGGCCTATTTCAAGTCATTTGCTACGCCATTTTGAAAGAGCAATTTTATACAAGGCAGTTATTCTTATTTACGGCATTGACAGACCAACAGAAGGTTTCGTCATCATTGTAGTGTGCTATAGACTGGTGCTATGTGGCTGAAAAAAGCATAATACCCCCTCTTTAATTTTATTCATGTGACATTTTAACGGTTGTTATTGCCCGACTGTATATTCAGTGCTGTTTCTTATATTAAGTTTGGTTTAAAAAGTGTAGAAAAGTGTAACTCCTCAGTTGAAGAACAGGAAATCCAGTCTGACCTCAGTCTGAAGTTACAAATATTCAGCTGAAATGTTGCACCAAACTGTAAATCTTCACAACTTTACCCCGAGGGCTGAAGCTCGTGTTGGCCCTTTGGTACCAACCTCCCTCAATTGTTTGTAACATTTTTAAGAACTCCAGGGACACATGTCCCGTTCGCAGGGGGACAACAAGCAACTGAATTCTTTTTAGACCAGAGAACTAACTGTACCCCAGCACACAATGCCTTTTTTATCTCTTGGATATTGTACTCACAACTAACTTCTTTTTATTTGAATCCAACTTTTACCTGCAGATCTCAGGTACGAGTCTGGGCTCCAAAATGGCCCCGAGCTTTGCATCCCTCTACTTCGGACATCTCGAACAAGAGTTCATCTTCAACCAAGCCTACAATCCATTCCTACCATATCAAACTGGAGGAGGTACATTGATGACATTTTCTTTGTTTGGAGAGGCACTGCGGAACAGCTGAAAGACTTTCACAAGTTTATGAACACCAATGACTATAACCTTAAGTTCACAATGGAATATGACAAATGTAAAATGAACTTTTTAGACATTCTCATCTAAAAAGACTCAAACAAACTGGCTTCAAACCTGTACAGGAAAAGCACCGACAGAAACTCTATCTTACATGGTGACTCTTTCCATCCTGTACCTCTAAAAAGAAGCCGACCTTTGTCCCAGTTCAACAGAATTCTCCGCATCTGCAGCTCCGATGAGCACTATCAGACACAAACTGAGGACCTAAGTAAGCGCCTTCAGCAAAGACACTATAAGAGTGAATGGATCTCAGCAGCTTACAGTCGTTTCAACACAGTCTCTCAGAAGGAATGCCTTGAACGGACAACACTAAAAACACAGAATCCAGACTGAATTGTGTCCTGCAATATTCCCCTCTTGCTAAAGACCTTACAAACGTTATCAACAAACACTTAGGTATGTGGGCATAGAACAGGTCAAACTACCTAACAGAGGCGGCGACTTAAACAAGCAACTATTAAAAAGGGAGGCCTATTGGATATACACATTGGACACCATGAGTCCCAAAGGCATGAATGAAGAATTTAATCTCAGACCTTTTCTCTGACTCCAGTGTCTGTTTTCCTTGTTTTTTTTTGTTCCAACAAGGTATCACAACAGTGTTCATGTTCAGCTTCTATCTACCCCGGGGTAACTCTGATCCCATGTAAATATGCAAAAAAATATATGTACATTCTGTACATTGGTGTGTATATATACGTTTTTACAATTTTCTTAAAGTTTGTAAAGTCAAATCAAACAAAGTGACACTTACCTCTGCATGTGAACTCAGTCTCTCTGAACTTCACTTTGGGACCTGCGTCAGGTGAGAGAAGCCCCGCCCCTCTGTGTTTCCTGTAAGTCACGTGATCAGTCTGTGATCTGGTCTGACTCGTTTTAAATATGTTTATGTGGAGCTTCAGTTTTCATACTTTTGGAGATTTGTACAAAGCCACACCCACAGGCGAGACTGGGGCTGGTTTTCCCTTTATTATTCACCACTTTATTGTTTTAACATCATTCAGGGATGAAGGGGCAATTGTGTGAGTTTATTTTTTTGACAAAATATTCTTTAAATCACCACAGCCTGATTCAACTGAGCTTTTAAAATCATATCTGTCTTCTGCTGCCCTCTGCTGGCCGTTTGAACTTTGTTCTAAAAAAACAATGATTGTTGTTGATTTGATTTTATTAACGGTTGTTATAGGCCGACTGTATGTTCAGTGCTGTTTCTTATGTTAAAGGGATATTTCAGGATTTTTGACATGACATTTTTTTTGGCCTCATTTCCTTGTTATCCAGAGTGTTGCTGATTTCTGGAGATATATTTTTTTTTAATTCATGCAGTTCTTATATTTGAAGAGTTTCGTGGCGCTAGGCTAGTGCAAGGCTAGTGCATGTCTATGGTATCAGCTAACCTGCATTAAAAACAGTCTGACCCGCTCCACAGAGCACCTGAGGCAAATCACTGATAACACCAGACAAACCATATAAATGTCTGTGTCGATAGAATAATTTTTGGAATATTACTGACCTTGCATCACATGAATGATCACATTTTCAGGGACTATTTTCTAGCAGATCACTCCGCCGCTGCGTAGCTTATACAGCCACGAAGCTGATGCTGCTCAAATATAAGGTATTTTAAATGCAAAATGGTTAAAATGATTCTATAGACACAGACATTTATATGGTTTGTCTGGTGTTATAAGTGATTTGCCTCAGGTGCTCTGTGGAGCGGGTCAGACTGTTTTTAATGCAGGCTAGCTGATACCATAGACATGCGCTAGCCTTGCATTAGCCTAGCGCCACGAAACTCTTCAAATATAAGAACAGCATGAATTACTAAAAAAAAAAATATCTCCAGAAATCAGCAACACTCTGGATAACTAGGAAATGAGGCCTTATGTCAAAAATCCTGAAATATCCCTTTAAATAACGAGCTGTAAAACATAGAAAATCACCCAATACCTCAACAAAAGTAAATGTTAAAATGATACGATCACAAAAACATATGGACACAAAAACTACATCTCCCACCATTTCTACCAATGAGTCAACCACCCCCCGAGTCCATGAGACAACCACCCCCACTTAAAGCTGCTCAGGGCTTTATATTAGATTGCATAAATAGGGTTTGTATTAGTTTTAGGAAAAGCCTGATGACAAACAGGACAAAGGAGGAGCCAGAGCTGATGATCAGGTCAGAAAATGTCCCTCATATAAAGGTTTGATCAGGGATTTATCAGCTCTGAACCTAAACTCTTTTTCTAGTAAAAGCAGGAATTTGAGAAGTCGTTGGTGTTTTCTTGACTGTGAACTTGACGTTGTTGTAAAACGTTCATGAATTCGAGCGAGTAGAAGATGGAGACGTGTGGGAGGGTTTGTGAGAGCTAGAAATGAGTCTAAAACAGTTGAAATTGTACTTCCTCACTGTGTCGCTGTTTGAGAACGGGAGAAATCAGGTACAGGGGCTTTAAAAGCTGGAGCAATATGGTAATATCAAAGTTTAACGATATAAAAACAGGGAAGCACAGACTGTGATCCCTGTTTCAGTCAAAACATTCATTATATTGTAGAGTTAAAAGTCTCACAATCTGACAGCTTTGTTGGTCTTAGCTTTCAAATGAGGCGTTACTCTGGCCTATAGGCTGTAAACTCCAGTGAGAAGCTTTTAGATTTGGGTAAAGCAGAACTGGAGAAAATGTGCTCGGTTCAAAAACACATCAGACCAAACTTGATGAGTTTCTAAAATGTTGTCATTGAATTGAGTTTCTTCCTTACAAAGAGCAGAAAACCTCAGCTGATAAAGAGACTCCACCACATCCTACAGTGTGAAACAAGTTTACAGCTGTGCAATAAACTACAGTGGAGAATTAGGAAACAGGAAAAATCGGAGAGAGTTTTTCCGCACAGGATACAAACGGATTAATGGATCAGTTTGAATCCACGTGTTGTAAAGGACTTGATTTTTTACGGTTGCTAAGATCAGAACTAATATTGTGACCCCCTTGTCAAATTCTGCACCTGACAGGGTCTGCTCTTATTTGTTAAGCAGCTGTGAGCCAGTATCACTTGAGTTTCTTTAAGGTGGTCAGTAAACTCAAGCTTTCATCCTCTCCAACTGACCCTGTGCCTCCCGCCTCTATAAGGAGGCATGGACGACCATTGGCCCTATACTTAAAATGATCAACAGTAGCCTTGACTTTAGTGTGGTGCCCCTTTTATGTAAAGAGGCTGCTGTTGTAGCTCTATTGAAAAAACCTGGCACAGACTCCTCAGAACCATCCAACGACAGGCCAATCTCTAAACTGGCCCTGATGCTAAAACTCTGGAGAAATGTGTCCTTGAGCAGCGACAGTCTTTTCTGGAAGCACACGCCATTTCTGATATTTTCCAGTCCGGAAATTCTGCCATTTTCGTGCTTTTAGATTTGACAGCAGCTTTTGACCCGGTGGACCACACAGTTCTTTTAAAGCGCTTGGAAAACTGTGTGGGAGTCAGGGGGACTGCCCTGGAGTGGTGCAGGTCATATCTTCAGGGGAGGTCGTGTTCTGTCAGGCTGGGGGGGCTCCACCTCGCCTTCTGCCCCTCTTCCCTGTGGAGTCCCCCAGGGTTCTATACTCGCACCTGTTCTTTTTGCACTCTACCTCCTCCCACTAAGCTGTATCTTTAAGCAACACGACATTCAAAATCATCTTTACCGGGACCAAGAAACACGAGCACATCACCCTGATTTCAGCCTCCCTGCACTGGCCCCCGGTCCGTTTTAGAGCTGATTTTAAAATGGTACTTTGTGTGTTTTTAGCTTTGGCCCCTCAATATATCACTGACCTCATTCAAATGTACAAACCAGCGTGTGCTCTGAGGTCTGAGGGCCAGCTCCAGCGTGTGGTCCCCAACACAAGGCGTAAAACTGGAGGGGACGGGGCCTTCTCAGTGTTTGGCCCTAAGCTGTGGAACGCCCTGTCCCTCCACGTCCGAACGGCCCCCACAGTGGAGTGTTTTAAGTCTTGTCTTCAAAACACTTTTACTCCTTGGCTTTTAACACTGCGTGAGTCGTGTGGCCTCTGTGTCCTTTTCATTTGATTAATGTTTTATCCTTGACGTTTATTGTTTATGGCAGGTTTTTATTTATTTAATTTGACATTTGCATTGGACCTTGTTTGTGCAGCACTTTGGAAACTTATTTTATATGTTGACATGTGCTATGAATAAAGTTGGATTGGATTGAAAACATGGATTTCACGATAATGATTTTAATCAGGATTTATTTACAATGACAGGAATATTTTACAAAAAGTAAAAGTTGCTTAATCAACAGTGACACTTTTTACTTTGGTTCTAAAACTCAAACCCACTAAAAACATGAAGTGAGAAAGTCTATGAGCCGCGTGCTTTGGGTTGCCAGATCCTTTGGCTTAAACCAGTGTGCAATAAACTTAAATATGAGCAGTAAAGGCAACCGGGATTATCTTTATGTTAGAAATGTCTTTTTAAAACAGTCAGAGAGTTTGCTCTACGTCTTAAAAGAACAGTTCCAGGTTTAAACACCGCTGAACAACGACTCCAGGTCTACACTGCCTCTGCTGCCCCGTGTGTTTGGACTTGGAATTGCAAACTACTTGGTTTTGCGATATGAAATGTATTGTTCTTGCTGCATAAAAAGACTGAGTGTTCAATATAAAGTCGACTTTTTGACACAAACGTTCGCTCCACATGAGTCAAATGTGAGATCTTTGCATCTGAACATTAAAGTGACAGTAAAAGTGTCTGCAGGGAACTTCTAACGACAAACAAATTAACTAAAAACACAGTTTTCACCTTGGATTTGTCTGTCAGTTTGCAAACGTCACACAGGAGTGGAATGATGACTTCTCATACGACACAACGACCAGGAAAGAGTCCAAGGATTCATTTTCTAACCATCGGAGAATGAGCTGGTGTTTGCTTTTAGTCCTGATGGTGTTAAGGTTTAAAAGTCACTCAATCGTATAATGTTCCCACACGTCCAGAGAACAAATGTTTTTCCCCCATCATTGTTTCTGTCATTGCATGTAACTCCAATTATTGTCCCTGTATCTTCAGCTCTTGATCTAAAATGTGGCGTCTAACGATGGTAAGACTCTGTCGGAGCGAGAATGGAAGCAGAATGTCTCAGTGTAGTTTCAGAGCTGTTGTCCAGATCAGTGAGAGGACACAGTAACTGTCAGGTGTGGACAGGGCTGAGTCTGGTCCATGAGCTCCCTCTGTCCAGGATCAACACTCAGGACAATGGTTGGTTAGTCCAGCTGTAAGAGACGACACAGACAGTTATTAGACACAGAGGAAAGAGAAACAGTCATTAGTCATTTAGCAGCAACAGAAAGTGCACTTCAGTGTGTAATAGTCTGGTGTTTCGAAGGATGGTTTAAGAAAATGAAATGTAGCCCGTTTGATGACATTTTCCAACATGTTCCAGTGATTTGTGACCATCACATCAGTCCCAGGTCGACGTGCTGTTTTACAAATCCTGTAATAATGGGAGTAAGGACTGAGGAAGCTGCAGTGACCAATCAGAGCAGACTGGCCTAAACAGAGTCCAACAGTCCTTATGTTTTGTCCAATGGAGCCTGAGACAGGAGGCTGGACTGCAGCATCAGGAGGGGCAGTTTGGGACTGTTTCATGTGGATTCAGCAGAGCCACATTCACTGAGATCAGCCAAACCAGACTCTGCTCTGATCCACTCCTGTTCACTGCACTATAGTATATACTCACTGTAGAAACTCCAGTCGACAGTGAGGACTCTGTTGGAGTTCACGCAGCTCCTGGACGTCTGAGTCCTCCAGGTTGTTTCCAAACAGATACAGTTCTCTCAGATGTGAGGGGTTGGACTTCAGAGCTGAGGCCAGAGAAGAACAGCTGGACTTTGACAAACTGCAGTTCCTCAATCTGAATAAAGAATAAATGATGAACAGATGATGAAACTATTTGAATGTATTGACTCTATGAAGTTCTGGTGAACTCTATGGTCGAGAGGTTTAAGACAGAGCTAGAAAATCCTGGTGGAAAAACAAAATAGTGACATTTTCACTGAGGGGTTTCACTCACTTTTAGTTCCACCAGTTTCTGCATGAATGGCTGTGTGTTGAGATACTTTGATAGACATTAAAATCACACTGTTATACAAGCTGAACATGGACGACTCTATATTGTAAAGTGTTGTTTGTGATTATTGAGCTTCAATATAACTACAATGTTTCTGATTTGCTGATTCTGATTAAAATGACAGTGTTTCATCTGGACAGTTCAAACCTTTGTTCTGAATTAAAGTCCTTCTTACCAGGACTGGGCGTTATGGACTATCATTTATATCATGGTATAAAACACAAATATGTGATTTATTTGGTGATTTACAGTAATGAACACAAGACAAAATACTTGAAAAGTTGAGCTTTTGACCAATTGGGTAAATTGATTTAAGGCTATTTTCTCTTTAGTGACGTGAATCAACTTGAATCTGTGGGTCGACCTGGACCTGGAAGATACTTATAAGATTAAATACAGTATTATGGCTCCAATAAGTGAGCAGGACGCAGCGCCTCAGCTCACACTAAATGTCCCCTATACGTTCATGTGGCTCTGCCTCTGTGGAGTTTACACATGTTTTATAGCAGTCAGGAGACTATGGGACAGGCGGTGTAGCATGTGCTCTCGGTCAGTGGCAGCGAGATCATTATTATTCGTAACTATCAGTTGTGCGCTGAGTTAACACTAGCACTGTTTGTAGCTTCTCAGCTGTGCGAGGTCGGCGTCGCGGCTGTAGCCCTCGCGTGTGTGTGTGTCTGGATGTGTCACAGCCGGTATGTGCACGTTTAGTGTCCCTGTTGTGATGTAAGTACATTTATACTGTTAGACTAATTATACTGTAACCTCCTCGGCTGCTGGTCGGCGGGAGAGCCTCCCTTTCTCTGTCTCGTGTTTCAATTCCACCTGGTCCTTCCTCCACCACACGGCGTCTCGTGGTGATCCAGACTCGTGTTGGACGGGTAACATGGACATTGTGCACTGGACAATTGACTGAAAACTACACGAAATGATACCTGTCTGTAAATCAATGAACTGTGAACCCGTCTATATGGACTGTGAGAACGATGTGTCTGAACCAAAAGACAAACTGTCTTTTAAAGTTAAAGAAACGAAAACTTGTTAATAAATCAACCAATGTATTACTGTCTCTGTCCTTAGTTAATACGAACCTGTGGTGCCTTAAGCGTGGGGATACTTTTATTTGCTCAGTGTAACGCTGGGCTGGTGTTGTTGACGACAATTTAGGATCATTTGAGTTCAGCCAAAGTGAGATTTGGGGCTTAAATGGTAACATCTTGGTAAGATAATGCACCCCTGCGCCCCCGTAAGGTCACATAGACACAGATTCACAGTTATGCTTTTATTTTGTTGATATATAAATAAATTAGAGGGGCTAAAGGATATCTTGTGTAGTTTTTGAAAAAGCTCAAATCTGTCAAAATTCAAATTGTTACATGTTTTTTTGGTTCAAAGCTCAATAAATCTGGTGGAAATTAGATCCTTCTGAAAGAATCTGAAAAATGTCACGTCCAAAATGCGAAAATTCTCTTCTGTGTTTTGTCTGATAAATACAGAGACTTTCTTTGTCTCTGGTGCAGCCTCCTCTTCATCCACAACAGCGTGTGCTTATCTGGATGGACTTGTGTTCATGACTGAGGTAAAGCTGTGGAACATGTCCAGTGTGTGACAGTAAGAGTGAACTGACCCCAGAGTCTCCAGTCGACAGTTCAGATTCTGCAGGAAATCACACAGACGTTCCACTCCAGAGTCCTTCAGGTTTGGGTTATTGCTCAGACTCAGTTGTCTCAGATGTGAGGGGTTGGACTTCAGAGCTGAGGCCAGAGAAGAACAGCTGGACTCTGACAAACTGCAGTAGGACAATCTGAATAAAGAATAAATGATGAACAGATGATGAAACTATTTGAATGTATTGATTGTAACAGAGGCTCAAATGAGATTGTGCTGACGACCTGATATTTCAGTTTTCATTCAGTGTCAGATTCTGTCTGAGACAAACCTTTGTCTGTTTTCAGACACTTTGCATAAAGCCATATCTTCACTAGTTACAATGATGTGAATTCACCAGTTTTGTAAATCAAAGGCCACGACAGCAACACATGTGAGTGACTTGGAGACAGAAAGTTGCCAATGAAAGGGTTCAAATCTTTAAAAAGTAACATTATTTTATATAAATGACAAGAGGAGAGGTCAACCCATAGACTGTAAAAAATAATGGACGTCTTCTGCTCACTCCTCCCCGTTTACCATAATGACCACACTCGAGGGGGAATTCATGGAGGATTTACAGACTTCCCCTCCCCAGCTCTGACGAAGCATGTTCCTAAAAAGGACATAAGGGCGGGATCTTCACCGTAGACTCGGCCCTTGCGTGACGTGTAGCTCGCGCTGCTCCAATGCTAACAGTCTGACCCTCATTAAGTTCGAGATTTCAAAAATTCATATTACGTAAACCAGCCTGGTTTCATATATTGTGACTAACCCAGCGTTATCACAGGAGGAATATCTAGCCTAGTCTAGAGTTGGAAACATTGAAACCAGGCGTTAAAATTGTTTTTAAGGTGTCTAAACTCCAATGCTTTTCAATGGGGGCCTAGTGGCGATACGGAGGTACTACAGCAATGGCGGAGCAATGGCGGCCCCAGTGTCGTGGTCATAAAGCAGAGCAGCCAGCGCCCATTGGGTCAACCTCCAAATTAATAAAAGGTTTGAATAAATATTCTTCCTTCATTGAGTTATGGCTCTAAAGTTTCATTCACATTTTTGTGTTGAAGCTCCTTAACGTGAGTTTGTTTTCATGAGTTTTTACATTGGGCTAAAAATCCAAATAAAATGATTTTATTTCACCAAAAAATACAGCCTTTGGGAAAATGTCACTCAATTGGCTTAAAAAATGTCGGAGTTTTGCAAACAATAAAAATCCAAAAGCAGTAAAATGTGCTCGGGTGTGATTAAGGGTTATTGATTCAATGTTTGATTATTTTTGTACAAATGTAACTTGTGTGTGAAGTTGTTCCTCTGCATCTTGGCCTGGACACTCTGGAAAAAGAGATTTTTAATCTCAGTGAGTTTAATCCTGGATAAATAAAGGTCAAATCAAATCAAAGTTAAAGCCATCTGTTTCTTCTAATCATGAGTGGATTCACAGAGCACTTTGGAAACAGGTCGAGGAGCTTTAACGTTTGAGAGAAGACTGAATATGAACTGTGAAGTAGATGCATTTCAGAACATGTTTGTAGAGCTCGAAACTACAGTGTGAGCAGGTTCAAACCACGGGGAGGAGGTTTATTTGTTGTTTTCAAAGAATGTTTTATGAACCAAATAACGACAACATTTGTGATTTGCTGATTGTGAAAATTAAAATAGTGATTTTGATTTGATTGTGATGAATCTCTAAATTCAAGTCGTTCTTCTCTGATGTAAAGGTTTATTTTGAGTCTTTTGTGTTTTGTTTGATAAATACAGCTGTGGTTGTGAAGGTAATTGAAGCACTGAAGTGGTCAGACTAAGCCAGGTGAAAGTGAGTGGACAATAGTATTAGAGCAAACAGAGGGACTTACTTCAGAGTCTCCAGTCGACAGTTTGGACTCTGGAGTCCGTCACACAACACCTTCAGTTCAGAGTTCACCACTGAGTTATAACTCAGGTATAAATATCTCAGGTGAGAAGGACTGGACTTCAGAGCCGACGCCACCACTTCAAGATGAACCTTTGAGAGTTTACAATCTATAAATCTGTAAAATAATGATTTAAAAGGCATTAAACAAATCAGAGTTGCTGCCTGTGAGGCCAGTGACACTTTTATAATCAGAACAATATGGTCCATGTTACAGCTTTAATGTTCCATCTGGACTTACAGAGCCTTTCTGCAGTTCCTCACGGCTGGGACCAGTCTCAGTCGTCCTTCCTCTGATGTTTTGTACTTCTGTAGGTGCAGCTCCTCCAGGACGTCCTCTGACATCTGCAGCATGTAGGCCAGAGCTGAGCACTGGGACTCAGACAGTTTCTCTGATCTGTCTGACTTCAGGAAGTCCTGGATCTGCTGATGGAGCGAGTGGTCGTTTAACTCAGTCAGACAGTGGAAGATGTTGATGCTTCTGTCTGGAGATATGTTCTTTGTGTTCAGCTTCTTCAGGTTGTTGATGACTCTTTGTCTTGTTTTTGAGTCGATCTGTGATGGACCCAGCAGAGCTCCCAGAAGCCTCTGGTTGGACTCCAGAGTGAGGCCGTGGAGGAAGCGCACAAACAGGTCCAGGCGGCCGTTTGGACTGAGGAAAGATTCTTGGAGGTTTTTTATGAGGAAATCCTGCAATGCTGTGTTACCTTTGGTCAAGTCCTTAACCCTCTGCAGAATATTCTTGTTCTTCTTTGTTATATTCTCACATTTAAACGTATGAATGTGGTAAACAGCTGCCAGAAACTCCTGGACGCTCAGGTGGATGAAGCTGTAGACTGATTTGTTGAAAACGACACTCTCTCGTTTGAAGATCTCTGTACAGAGTCCTGAGTAGACCGAGGCCTCGCTCAGGTCCAGACCCACCTGCTGCAGGTCTTCTTGGTAGAACATGATGTTTCCTCTCTGCAGTTGTTCGAAAGGCCAGTCTCCCCAGCTTCAGGAGGAGCTCACAGTCGGCCGGAGTCAGCTCTGGGCCGCTGCTCTCCTGGCTGTACTTCCTCTTCCTTTGCGTCTGCACTAACAGGAAGTGTGCGTACATGTCGCTGAGGGTCTGGGGCAGGGGTCCGCTCTGCTCGCTTCTCAACATGTGGTCCAGGACGGTGGCTGTGATCCAGCAGAAGACTGGGAGCTGACTCATGTTGTGGAGGCTGCGGGACGTCCTGATGTGGGAGAGCACTCTGTCACACTGCTCTGAGTGTGTGAACCTCTTCCTGAAGTACTGCTCCTTCTGTTGGTCAGTGATGAAGCCCCTGACCTCTGTGAACCTGTGCACACAGCGCACAGGGATCTGATTGGCTGCTGCAGGTCGGGAGGTGATCCATATAAGGGCAGAAGGAAGCAGAGAGCCTCTGATGAGGTTGACCAGCAGCTGGCTGACCTCTGACTCCTGTATGACCTCAGAGATGAGCTCACGACTGAAGTCCAGAGACAGCCTGCTCTCATCGAGGCCGTCACAGATGAACAGGACTTTACTGTGGGCCAGAGTCTGAGCTGAGAGCTCCTTTAGTGATGGGTGGAACACATGTATCAGCGTCAGCAGACTGTAGCGCTGCTCTCTGACCAGGTTCAGCTCTCTGAAGGATAGTGGCACCACCAGCTCCAGCTCCTGGTTCTCTGAGCCCTGGGCCCAGTCCAGAGAGAACTTCACAACTGAGAAGGTCTTCCCCACTCCAGCCACGCCGCAGGTCAGCACCACTCTGATGGCTTTGTGCTCGGAGGGTAAGGCTTTAAAGATGTCCTGGCACCTGATTGGAGCGTCATGGACAGTCTTCTTGGAGAGAGTCTCCATCTGCCTCTCCTCATGTTGGGTACTGACCTCTTCACTGAGGCCCTCTGTGATGTACAGCTCAGTGTAGATCCTGTTCAGAGAAGTTCTAGCTCCTGTTTCAGCTCCTTCAGACACACTCTCACACCTCTGCTCCAGAACGCTCTTATAGGAACCTGCACACACCATTACAAAGTTAGAATGAAGCTCCAGGGCCTGAAGATGGTTCAACATATACAGAGAGAAACAAATAAGTGTTCCATGTTGGTGTGAACATGTCTCACTCTGTAAAGTGCTGTGGAGGCTCAGTCCTGGTCCACACTGAGGACAGGACTGTGTTGAACTGCTCTGGTCCCAGGTGGAAGACAAACAGTGTCTGCAGAGCCAGTGTCCACAGCTGGAGGAGACTGGATCCCTCAGGACGCTCCCACAGAGACAACAGGACAATGGGGCCGGACCAGGACTCTCTCTGTGGAGACTCACACTCAGTCACACACATTCACTCACTGGATCTTCATGTGTAAGTCTTTAAATCTCTGTCATCAATAAGAATAATGTTTATAATGTGTGAAAATGATCGGTCATCAGTTTCTGTCTAATTTCACATTATAGTTCATCCCTAATGAAAACAACAGCATCATTTAAAGTCAAAGAAAACCTAAACTAAAACAAATTAAATATGGTTAAATGGGAACTGTTGTCCTCCTGATTGTCAACCCACGTATCTGTGTACTTATGTTACTGGTAAAAGCTAAGGGTAACACTGCAATAACATTACAGGCCACTATTGCTCTTAATATTCAGAGTTTGAAATAACCGAGGCACCAGAGCAAATTCCTTATGTCCTAAAGGTAAAGTGAATGATATTAGAGTCACTCACAGCAGAGTCTGATCAGATCCAGCTTCAGAAGTGAACTTTATAATAAAGTCCTTTGACCTGTCGCTCTTCAGAGACTCACAGCTGAACTCTGCTCTCCGTCTCGGACTCTCAGCTCTGAAAAACAGGTTTGTGTCAATACATTTCTGAGTGAAACAAATGAATAAAATGACTTTAGGACTGGAGTGTGTTTGCAGTCGGCCGTTCAGGATTTTTGTAAAACAAAATGCAAACAGTTCAGTGTTATTTCAGTGTTTTTCTGCATTGTGAGATTAATAGAGCCCTGTCTTATCTTATCTTAAAAACAGAACCATCTGAGAACATGAAGAATTACATTTAAAGCTTAAACATGAAATGACCTGTTACAAAAATGTTCTAGTTCATTTATCTCTTTGTAAAATGACAGTTCATCAGGACTATGGAGACACATATAAAATGTAATGTGCAATGCCATCAATCTCCTCCATACATTTTCAATGAAATCAATTAACTGAGTAAAAACAAATTAAACATGTTCTTCACTAGTTTCAGTTTAAAGGAAGTGATTCAGATCAGACCAATGTTTTATCTGAAAGGATCCAAAAAATTCATGAGACAGTTTTTAGTGAGTTCAGTTAACTGTCTAGTCTTGTGTGTAAATGTACTGGACTTATATGTTCATGATCATGTGTAATGTGCTGCAGTGGCTCTTATTCTGTGGAGGATGAGCTTCATGTTGAAGGTGATGATGAAGATGTTTGTATGAGAAGAGTCTCACTCACAGAAGACTCTGAACAGATACAGCTTCACCACTGAAGTCTAGAGGAGGAGTCATGGACCTGTCGCTCTTCAGAGACTCACAGCTGAACTCTGCTCTCTGTCTCGGACTCTCAGCTCTGACAGATTGATTCAGAAAGACAAAATGAGACAATAACCAGATAAAGTGCAGGTGTAGCTCCTCTGATGTACTCACTGTGTTTGAGTGGGCTCTGCTTTGTTTTTAGACTGAGCCTCCTCCTCATCCTCACACACTCTCTCCATGTTTCTGTCTGAAAGGTCAAGGACAGGGAAACTAAGAGTCACTATAGGTTTAAAAAGTTGTGTTTCTTCCACTGATTAGTAAAGAACACATAGCCCTATATTAAACAACACAAAGGTCACATGTACATAACATGTTGAAGCAGATTTCCGTTCATTCAGACACGTCTTTGTTATTTTTTTGTTATATTTTTGGGCTTTATTAGACTGGACATGTCATGGAGAAAAGAGGTGAACAGCAGGGAGAGACTTTCAGCAAACTGTCGGAGCTGGGACTCGGTCTCGTTGCTGTTGTTTGATGTTGAAGTGATTGTTCAGTCTGTGCTCTTAAGGAAGCAAGAACTTCACTCTGCTGTTCTCTGCTAATGATTAACAAATGCTTTTCTTCACTCACATTACGTTTTATTGGCTGTTACACATTCAGTACTTTGTTACATGTGGCGCAGGTTTAGAAAGACGGGGAAAAACCAGGACTGAAGTTGAACTAAAGTAAATCTAACCTCAGTCTGAAACAAAAGCTGGTTGTGAATGTTTTGACTTTGTCCCGACGACTAAAGCCAGAGCCCGTGTGCTGTCGGTGTTTTATTATTAGGAAGGAAATGTTGAGAGGAAGAGTAAATATGGACCTGCTCCGACAGAAAGTAGAGCAGGTGAATAAACTCCCCGTGTGGTCTTCTGCTCCGCTCAGTAAGACAAATGAAGTGAAGTCGGTGAAGTGGGATAAAACCAAAGGTCCACTCACCTCTGCAAACGGAGCTCACGTCCAAATGGAGTCACTCTGAAGAAAACGCGAACCTTTGTACCAGCGTCAGGTGAGAGAAGCCGCGCCCTGTTTGTTTCCAGGAGGTCATTAATCTGCAGTCTTATCTGAGTGAGAGGTGATAAACTCTGTCTTCATTGTTTGTTTTGAGAAAGAACTAAGTAAACGACACAAAACGAGCAAACACACAGAAAGGTGACTCATATTGGAAAGTGTTATTTACAACGTAGCCCCCATAGTGACGACGTCCGCCATATTGAGACAATAGAAGCAACACACACCAGAAGTTCTCTCAGAGGTGCAGATGTTGAGGAAAATCTTCATGAATCTGAAAAACAGCATCGCACACTCAAGTAGCCGATGTCCAATTTTTAATCAAGGATGACAAGATCTTCGGCATAGCCTTCATCAGATCATTCTTTTCTCATCTTTGAACCACAGTGTGTGTGGAGTGGACCAGCCCAGGAGGCTTAGATCTTCTCCAAAGAGTGGGTGGTGCCACTTGTCCGCCATATTAACATCAGTGAAATAGTTGGAGCGATTCTGATGGTGCCATGCAGGTGTTGTGTGGCAGGTTAAATAAAAAAAAATAAAAAAAAAGTTTCTGTTCTGTTCCTACAAATGTGTAAACGGCGTCACAGAACCTGTAAATACATGGTCTGGAACGGTGAAGTCAGAGCCCACTATGGCCAGGCAACAATCCACTTTACTCAAAGAGCGCTTTAGATGCTTTTTTTGTCCTGTTTTATATCATTTAATTGCTTTTTGGTCCCTATTGTTGTTCATATTATTTTCTCTTTTTTCGTGTGCTCTCATTGGGTTTTTGTTGCATTTCGTCTCTTTTCATTCGCAGCCTATGGGCCAGGGCCTCATTTAAAGCCAAGACCTCGTCGGCTCTGAAACAACCAAACTTACAGGTGGTGGACGGCAGGGAACTGGTTAAACAACAACGTTTCCAAAATGCTGCACAAAAGAAAACAATATAATGACTGAGCTCCACCACTGTAAGTATGTAAAACATTAAATAGCAAAAACAATAAACCATAAAACTATGAATACAAATAAATCAGATTCAAAACAATCAAACAGAGTAAAGACACAGAGGAGCACACGACTCCCGCAGTGTTACAAAGATTTCAAACCCTCCGCTGTGTGGGCTGTTGGGACGTGGGGGGGCAGAGCATTCCACAGCTGAGAAGGCCCTGTCCCCTCTGGTTTTACGCTTCGTCTGAGGAACCACGAGCTGGAGCTGAACCTCAGACCTCAGAGCGCTGGAGAGTCAATGTGGATGAGGTTTGGGATGTACTGAGGGGACAGCCCATTTAAAGCTTTCAAAACAAACCATAACATCTTCAGAATCTGAAATGAACAGGGAGCCAGTGCTGAGACGCGTTCATGTTTTATTGTCCCTGTTTAAAGTCTTTCTTCAGCGTTCTGGACTAACTGCAAACGAGAGAGAGCTTCATGATGCCCGAGTAAAGTGTGATACAGTAAAGTCCAGGCGACTTGAAATAAAGAATCAGGAACTTTATCAATCCTGTGAAGGGAAAGTCTTTGCAGCGACTCGGTCAAACTTACACAACAGAACAGACATTTACAGTATGAGCCACAACAGTTCACAGGTACCTCAAATAGGTTCAAAGATAAAAATCTGATGATAAAAGACTTTAAACGCCTTTAACCTGTTTGACAAGTTTAAAATCACTGTCTATGGTGACGCCTCTGGTTATTTCACATGAACATTTAGCCCCGCCCCCATCAAATCAAGGGACCTCCCACATTCTACTGTCCCCTGTGCAATAAGCTCCAGGGAAAATGAGGAAACAGGATTATTTTAGAACGAGTAGGGGTAGGGCTGTCCCCGACCAAAAACATGTCCTGAGCTGTGATTAGTCGACTAAAAGGGGGCGTGGCATGAACAAAACTACAACATTTCTGACCCAAACTGCACTCTTGAGACATAAAATTACAGGAGCTCTTGCTGTAACTGCAGTTTATACATAAAGGCACATTTATGTGTAAAAGTCGAATTAATCTCACCTTTAATCTCAGACTCCAGCTCCCTCAATCCTGCTGCTGGACATGTACGTCCATATAATCCGAATAAAGCGGTAGTTTCTTCTTCCATCACCGTCCCTGTTCTCAAATGTCCTCCGGGTCAGACGTGTCCGTGTCCGTTCCTAGGATAGTTGGTAGATCAACCAGTTACAAGTCATGAGAGTCAAACGTCATACACACATCAACCAATCACCTTAACCTGACCCTGCCCTAGCCACGAGCCTTAAGGAGAGTGGGCTGGTGCCTCATCTTAATACGTCTCTGATTGGATGATGAATGTCCACCGTTTACCAACTATCCTAGGAAAAATATTTTTGCCTCCCGTCCTCATTTCCCTCCTTGAAGTTTGTTTGTTTGTTTTTGCAAATGCATTTCACACAAACAATTCAAAAGTCACTCTTGTAATGTACTTATTTGTTGCAAGTACGGGGAGACATGGATGAGACGGCTGTAACTTTTAGCTGCGTTTATTCAACTCTGCAAAGACAGAAGTACGGGTAGTGACAAGGGGCATAATGCAGGTGTGACTTTCACACAAAAAACACACATGACATCCCTCTTTCTCAGGAATAATCTGAGAAGGATAGTGCAATATTGTGTATTTTTTATGGGGTTCCATTTGTGCCAAAAATAAGTTGCTGAAATATGTGTCGATATAGTTGGTCTATGTCATTGCTATGTGTCTTTGGTCTATGTTTACGGTGTACATGTTGTTTGACATGTGTATGTAGCTTATGTGTATATTGCGTATGTGTATGTTGCATATGTGTTTGTTGTATATGTAGTTGTTGTATATGTGGTTGTCGCGTATGTAGTTGTTGCATGTGTTTGTCGCAGATGTGTGTGTTGCATATGTAGATGTTGTATATGTGTTTGTTGTATATGTAGTGGTTGTATATGTAGTTGTCGCATATGTAGTTGTCGCATATGTGATTGTTATATATGATGTAGTCTGCACATTACTTCACAGCCTGGGAGTGTTCACTGCCGTTGCTCTTTGTTGTTGGTTCATGTTGTTGACATGTATGTTGCTGCCCCCTGTGGTTAATTCATGTACTTGTCTGCACATGCCCTGACTGTCATTGGTCACTGCCATGTTTCTCTGCTGTTGGTTCATATCGTTGGTCACTATTAAAGTATATCTGTATATAACTACATATACAACAAACACATATGCAACAACTACATATACAACAAACACATATGCAACAACTACATATACAACAAACACATATGCAACAACTACATATACAACAAACACATATGCAACAACTACATATACAACAAACACATATGCAACAACTACATATACAACAAACACATATGCAACAACTACATATACAACAAACACATATGCAACAACTACATATACAACAAACACATATGCCACAATTACATATACAACAAACACATAAGCAACAACTACATATACAACAAACACATATGCAACAACTACATATACAACAAACACATATGCAACAACTACATATACAACAAACACATATGCCACAACTGCATATACAACAAACACATATGCAACAACTACATATACAACAAACACAAATGCAACAACTACATATACAACAAACACATATGCAACAACTACATATACAACAAACACATATACAACAAACACATATACAACAAACACATATGCAACAACTACATATGCAACAAACACACATGCACTTATGCAACAAACGCATAAGCAACATCCACATGTGAAACAACACTTGGCAACAACATGTACACCGTAAACATAGACCAAAGACACATAACAATGACATAGACCAACTATATCGACACATTTTGCAGCAACTTTTTTTGGGCACAAATGGAACCCCATACAAATGGAACCCCATATTTTTTCCTTTTTTTTTGACGAGTCTAGGAAGGAGAGGTTACTAGCACATCACTTCCATATGCCGTATGGTTCATGCCAGGAAACGGTGCCATCCTGACTTCATCTCTGGACCGTAGCTCTCGTGCAGCTCTCTTGTCGTAGTAGAGTTTCTGTGTGCACTTGGTCTTGTCCAGAAGGTGTTTAGCTTGAAGAGGGTCATAGCTCATAGGTTCCTGTAGTGCACGAGCAGTAGGCAGTTTATTACGTGGCCTCCTGCCCATAAGCAGCTGTGCGAGTGACAGTCCAACTGTGGCATTAGCGGCAGTTTAGGAAGTCTGTTTTGGAGATCAGCACACTTGTCTTCTTTGGCTCCGTGAGTCCCAGTATGGCTGAACTGGTATGGGCACTTCCCTCATGCGGTCTGGCCAGCCTTGGTGAACGACCTGTAGAATGCTTAGTTCATCTTAAGTGCGTTCCTGAAGCTCAGCGTATTTTTCATCACTTACAGAAAGGAAGCTTAGCATCGAGACACACTCTAATGAACCTGCCTCAGGCGTTTGTAAGACAATTGTGCTCTGGACAGTGTGTGTGGAAGCTCCCAGTGGTGTAGTCTACGTGATACGCAGGTATACGCCGTATAACCACTAGAAGGCCTGCAGAATTTCCGTATAACCACTACAAAGTGGGAAAAGATACGTATCACTCATTGGCACAGTGTTATTTTTGCGTTTTCTGTCCGTTTGGAGACCAGCACAAACTCCACCACAAACTATTTCCTCCCCTGAAAACGAGAGATCACAGGCTCATCCCTCTCTCTGTCCCTACCGACAGATCGACTGTTCCCTCTCAGCTGTGCTCGTGCGCAATTGCGCACAGCTCCGGTGCACATGAGCACAAAATAAAACCCGGCCTGAGAATAGCTCATAATGACAGAGGCTTATTAACCGTCCTCACGGCGCTGGAGGAGTCGCGTACGTCTCATAGACACTTTCCCTGTTCATCCCCGCTCTGGGAGTCCACAACGCCGAACGCTTCTCTCCCTCCCCTGCAGCCGCGCGTGAGAGCGGCTTTGGGCAAAGGCAGTGACAGGTGCAGGCGGGAAACAATCTGTATTACAAAGCGCTGAAGTCCACGGGAAAAAACGCGTAGACTGTTCGAAGTGTGCGTTTTACTCTCAGACACTGAAACTGTCCCTTGACAGAGACTGAAAAGTGGATGTGCCCCGCCCACAGCGCTGACCGAGCCACGCGCGCTCCTGTTCATAAAAAAAATGTCCTAAAAGAGTCGTTCTCCAGACGCAGCGCACATGGTTTTGTGTGTGGGGGAGTTTGCAGGCCCAGAGCCCGGTGGTTGACTGGTGGAGGGGTTGGTGAAAGCTGACTAGGCTTTATTCATTGAAGTTTTCATTTTGGCTTCAGTCCCACAGCCTTATAGTCGAGCTACAGCCTTTGAATTTCTAGAACATTCCTATAGGTCTATTGCTTGTTATTTCAATAACATTTATATTCACAGTTTGGTTTATAATCTATTTAAATCTCTGATATATTTAATATTAGTAATAGTATGTGACGGGCTATTCTTTTCAGCGCATATAATTGGCTACCCCCCACGCCTGCTAAAAAATACAGTATACCCACAAGAAAATTGAAGACTACACCACTGGAAGCTCCATGTCTTTTCCTCTTCTGTACTTGACAGAGATGTCATAATGCTGAAGTTGGGAACATAATGACCTCAATTCAGGCCCTGCCCCTCTGTGTGAGAATCACTAACCACTAAACCACTGAGACTGGGATTTAGGACGACTACTAGTCTATTTCCCATCTTTTCAAAATGGCAAATGTTCACATTCTCTCACCTCTGGTTCCTGACCCACAGTTTGGGAACCGCTGATTTAAAACTGACACCTGCACCTGACGGTTATTTCTGTCTGACCACTGAGAATTAGCCTGAGTGTGAGTAGCCCAACTCATTTTAGACTGTGCACATTGGGAGAACCAGAGTTACTGTGAGTAACTGCACGCAGGAGAACCGTGTCGATTCAACTCTTCTTTGAGACAAAAAGGCCACGGACAGTGTAACAACACCGTAGTATGACTGAGATGTGGGGGCCTTGCAGCTGCTGGGGCCCTACGCAACATGCATAGTTTGCCTATAGGAAAAAACGGCTCTGACTTTTGGTAAGCTGTCTGAGTGGGGCGTCGATCTCACTTAGGTTAGGAATAAACTTTGATAAATTAGTCACGAATCCCAAGAAGCGACGCACACCCTATTTGTTTGTCGGTGGCGGCATGCACCTTACAGCCTGAGTTTTAGCAGAGTCTGGCTTTAGTCCCTCAGCTGTGATCAAATGTCACACATAAAGCATTGCTGTTCGGCGGATGTGGCATTTGTTGCAAGTTTTCAACCTTTTTGAGGATTTCATCGTGCTCCTTCATGAGGATATCATCCATGATGCCAGTAGCTCCGCTGACGCCTTCGAGCATTTGGTCCATGATGCGTTGAAAAATCTCAGGTGCACATTTTACACCAAAGGGTAGTCTCAGCCTTCTGTATCTCCCTATTGGGGTGTTGAATGTCATCAGGAAAGATGACCAAGTGACTGGTAGCAGTTCAGTGTGAGTGTGTTACACTTTGCACCTGTATCTGTATCAGAAACTGCCCTTTTTGAGACACAATGTCAGTGTTTACTAACCACTTATCATCTGCCATGATTGCAACTTGTACTGCATCTGTTGTCAAGTTTATGTCCAAGATTTCTTCATCACTTGTGTTATGTTACTCCACATTCACTGCACTCACAGAGCGGCTGTGACAAACTGATGCCCAGTGATTTAGTTTGTGGGATCACGAGTATGTTAAGCCTTTTGCCGGACACTTTCCCTGGTTCCATTTATTTTTTGGGTCTTTTCCACATTTTGAACAGTTTTTAGTTTGGTTTTGAACACTTTGTCTTTGTTGGGCGGGCTTTTCCTGGGCGAGACTGTATGCCTTTTTATTTCGTGCAAAGGCTTGGTTGACACTGTTGACATCTGTGCATCCTCCTCTCGAACAATTTTCATTTTGTGTTTGCGACATTTGAAACTGTTGGGGGATTTCTATTGTTTTTGCCAATGTCAAGTCTTCACCTCCTTCACCTTCACCAGTAGCCTCTCTTGGACACGCTTTTCTTTTACGCCCACAATTATTGCGTCAATCAACATGTCGTCGCCATCAACATGGTCACAGTCCAGTAGTAGTAGCCTCAAATCTTTCAAAAAGAGCTTATTTTTTCCCGGTCTCACGTAGCCAGCAAACTTATCCAAAGCTTTGACAGGGTCGTCTTTCTCATGGTGTACCCAGTCAAGCGGCTCTCCTTTGTTCGCCAATCCACGTAACAATCCAGCCCGCCTTCTGTTCGGGTTCCAGTGCAGACAGAGGATGCGCGAACACGACACTAACGTGGCTACGAAACCTCTGAAACTCCTGATGTAAGTCCACTGCATCCCAGTCCATCTTTGGGTGGTCGAACTGATTCATCATGGTTGCGTGGGTACTGTTCTTGACAGTTTTCTGACACCAATCTAATGTAACCTCTTAAACGTGCTGTGGACAAGGGCGGGGAAACGAGCCCCCTGGTCTGCACTATGCTCGTATGTTAAGTTAGCAGAGGGTTTCCCTTTGAAAATAGGCAGGTAGGTCTGGCTACAAAAATGAGCAAAGTCAGAAGTAGTACAACAATGTATATCTTTTTATTTTACAGTTATTAAAAATAGGTTATTTCTTTCAAATGTACAGTATTTTCAAGCACCCACACTCCAGAAAGTAAACATGGACTAGTTTAACAAAAATAAGAATAGAATAACAAACAAAACTGCAAACAAATTAGTAACCCAAACCAAAGTCAAAAGAACAAAATGATAAACTAAATCCACATTCACAGCCTAAAGTGCTTGGTTTCTAAGTGCTAATGTTTACGTGGAAAAGTGCATTTCTATGTTAAGAGGCAGGGCTATGGTTCATCTCTAAGGCAGCTTTGTTTCTGCGACTCGTCAGTAACCCACCCAGTAACTGACAAAATTCACTCACACTAAAAAAAAAGGGAGAGCACAATTTAGAGCCATAAATTGGGCAACAAAGGCCAACTTATATACACCCGACTATGGCCAAACCGGGGCTTCTGGCGCCTTTACAGGAGAGGCCAGTACCAGCCAATTCTTAAAACACCATGCGCCACTCGAACCCACGGCCCCGAGACTGAATGCTGCACGGCGTTCACAGCTTTAGTGCTTTAGTGCATTACTAATCAGGGCAAGCGGAAGTGAACACGCAGGGGAGACGCACCTTGGATGGTGCGTTCACTGCAGCACCCCAGTTGGACAAATGACTACCCTATACATTTACCCACAGTGACCCGGTCACACTAATAAAGGGACCTCCCACATTCTACTGTCCCCTGTGCAATAAGCTCCAGGGAAAATGAGGAAACAGGATTATTTTAGAACAAGACGCAACGCTTTAACTGTAGATTAAAGATGAGTCCATATTTAAAGCAGTACTAAGTAACTCTTGTTCCTAGAGGCCATAAGCGCAACTGCGGGTGTCGTAGCAAGTTGCGAGTAATCGTCCGTAATTGTCCGTGAGAGTAAATACTACGCTGACAGAAAAGACAAAGGGAGAGAGGGATATTGTACATCCAATTACACAATGGAAATATTTTTTTTCACTCAATCTTGGCTGTAAATACTGTTTAAAGTGGAGCCAGCCCACAGTTAGCTTTGCCCGTAAGCCTGTTAGCTTCTACTTTGTGATTCTATTATTGTGGCAGTCAAGTTGCAAGTGTGGTTTTCTGGCCAGAGACACCAGGGGGAGATGAAAAAACCCCAATCATCCCATCAACACTTGTATTACCCCCAGAGGGACTACGGAAAGGATTTATTAAGGTAAACAAGTTACTTAGTGTAATGTACTTATTTGTTGTAAGTACGGGGAGACATGGATGAGACGATTGTAGCTTTTAGCTGAGTTTATTCAACTCCGAAAAAAGACGGACGAACCGTTAGTGAATCCGTGTACCTTTCGATCATTAGTTATTCCGTTTCAAAATAAAATCAGAAAAACAACATTTCCATTTGTTTTTTGTTTTTTTCCCTTTCTAAACTTGAATTAGAAAAAGAAATCTTGTATACGTCAATGTCAATGTGCTTGTTTTGGTTCTAGTTGTTTTAAATTCCCCCCAAAATTATGACGTTACTATTATTTCGTTTTATTATTGTTTGCGACACCGGAAGTGAGGATAGACCTCAGCTCAGAGCCGCTCCTACACTTGTTTGGAAAGTTTTATGCAGATACTTTTTAAAAATTGGGCAACACATGCAGAGATCAGAGATGCTTTATATTACCACGGACGGAATGGTTGCTCAGAAATAATCGTGAGGAGATTCTGCTTGGAAAACGACCTTAAAAAGCTGGGCAGACACTGTGAGTCTCTGTCATGCAGTGTACAGGGGGCTACGAGCCACGAGTAGCTGCTAACGACGAACGTACGAGTGAAAACCGCACGGTCACAAGGTTTTCAAACATGTTTATTTTCATATTTTTTGCGAGTCGTGCGGTCCTGGCCCTGTGGCAGCGACACTGAAGCCGGCGGAAAGCAGCGCGAACACGGGGAAATGCAGCTGCAGGCGCCAGGAGGAGAGGACACATGCGTTATCAGTCCCGTCGCCAGACGTCAGTCTTAAGGGGGGCATATGAAATCCACGGGGGGCACATTTACTATTAAATACATATTTTCATATGGTATTCACGCAGCCCTGGCGCACACTGATCATTACTTTAAACATAATCAACAGCAAATATGACCAGACCAACTACAGCTGCAACATGAGTCCTCGTGGCGGAAACGTCAGTACAGTTGCAGGTGACGTTTCTCCGAGTTGAACCTCCTCATCAACACATCCTTCTACTCAAACTTGAATTTATGAGAGTGAGGTCCTTTTCAAAAGCAGCTGAATGAGCTGGGCCTTGTCTGTGCAGAATACTGCGCCGATGCAACGAAAACACGTTTCTGAGTGTGGAAAACGACCGGACTCTGGGGCTGTAGAACGAGCGCCTGCACCCCCACACTCCCACCCCCCTCACCACCGTTTTTGGACCATGAATGTGGCTCGGTCAGTGCTTTGGCCGCGTCCACTTTTCAGTCTCTCTCAGCTTCACTAAAGCTCCAGTGTCTGAGTGTAAAACGCACACTTGGAACGCGGGGTCTTTTCGGCGGACTTCAGCGCTTTGTAGTAAAACACACACGAGCACCTGTCACTGCCTTTGCCAAAAGCCTCTCACGAGCCGGGACGGGGACATGAGCATAAAGAGGCCGACATCGTGGACTCTCAGAGCGGAGGATGATCGTTAATACTCCTCTATCATATCAGCTATATTTTATTTTGTGCCCAGACAACACGAGAGCCGTGCGCAATTGCGCACGAGCGCAACTTAGAGGGAACCGTGCCAGAGAGAGAGAGAGAGGGATGAAATGCCGCCGGTCCCCTCTCTCGGGAGGAAATAGTTACTTGTTGTGGAGTTTGGGCTTGTCTCTACTCGGGCAGTAAGCGCAAAAGTAACACGGCGCAAATGAGTGATACGTAGCCTATCTTTGCCCAGTTTGTAGTGGCTTCTCGTGGTTATACGGCGTATACCTGCGTATCACGTAGACGACACCACATCTGTGTCTGGGGGCACAAGCATCTTGGGGGACGGGCACGGCCCCCTATGGCCCCGCCCATAGCGACGGGTATGCGCGTTATTATATATTTTTTTATTCCTCTTTGTCACTTTAGTTGTGCATGATTACTTTGCAAAACAAAAGTCACTGCTGAAGTGGGGTGGACGGAGAGAGGAGTGGCAGAGGGACAGTTTGGGAATGCACGACGGGAAAGGGTTTTAGAGCGCGGCTCTGGGGAAACAGAGAGAGAGAGAGAGAGAGAGCTCCCGAACGCTCCCAGCACCAGCTCTCCCGGGCCATGGGAGAGAAAAAGGCGCGTGGAGTCCGTGAGTGACGAGGCGGCTACAGGAGCCCCGACACTCACATCTTCCACCTGTTCGCTCAGCTCCGCTCTTGGCCGCCTCCGAAGCGTCATCACCGCGCACTGCCTCCTCCTCCTCCGCCCCGGTCACCTCGGCTGCTGCAGCTCCACGAGGAGCTCAAAGTGAGCAGCAACGAGTTTGAGAAATAAAAGTCCTAATGACATAATAAACAACGGTTACAGAGGAGATCGCGTTGAAGCTCGACCTCTTTTGTTTGTTTTTGTTTCCCTCTTGCGCGAGGGAGAGAGAGGCAGAGAAAAAGTTACTCATCATTTCCAGTAGCAAATCAAACCGAAGCAGAAGTGAACAAAATAACGGAAGTTGTTTTAGCAGTGTTTGTTTCCACTGCAGAGCAAAGAAATTGGTCAATATTTTATTTAGAATTTTTTGCCTTTTCAATTTAATTTAGAAAATGGAAATACAATAAAACAACCACATAATTAGTTTTTCTGATTTTATTTTGAAACGGAATAACTAATGATCGAAAGGTACACGGATTGTAGTGGCAAGGGGCATAATGCAGGTGTGACTTTCACAATAAAACACACATTACACTTAGTACTGCTTTAATTGCAAGGCAAGGCAAGTTTATTTGTAGAGCACAATTCATACACAAGGCAATTCAAAGTGCTTACAATACAACACACTATATTACAGTAATATTCATGAAGCTTATTAAAGATAGTGCACACGGGATTAGTTTTTAATATTTCATGAGTTACAGATATAGAGTAAACATGAACAAATCAAACATGGATTTGAAGATTTTAATGATGATTTATTCACAATAATAAAAGATAATAGAAAATCTTACAAAAGTAAAAATTGTTTATATCAACGGAGACACTGTTGAAAATTGTGGTTAAGCTCACAGCCCAATAATGTGCTGCTGCCTGGGTCGCCTATGCCCAGGGCCCTGTAAAAGAATAGTTCGATTCCCACCTGGACGGGGCCTTTCTGTGTGGAGTTTCGTCTGCGTAGGTTGGAATGGAAATTAGCCCAAGGCTAAATGTTCATTAACATGCACTATCCCGAGCAAATAAACCACTAAACTTAACCAACTGCATGCCTACGATCTGTGCCCCTCTGCTGCCCCCATGTGGGTGGGTGAGGATTTGCATGTACACTTGGTTTAAAAAGTTGAAGCTGCTTGATTCGGCTCCGCACCAATCACAAACGGAGCTGTGTGGGGATGACAAGGTCGGGGATACACGAGGTATCTGATGCTAACACTAAACCAGGACTAAACTAGAACTGGAGTCGACTCAAAAGAACTTGTAAAGCTCTTTGTTGAACTAGGAGTGTTTTTGAAATGTGCTCAATACAGTAAACAGGACTTGTCTTCAGCTCTTGATCTAAAATGTGGCGTCTAACGATGGTAAGACTCTGTCGGAGCGAGAATGGAAGCAGAATGTCTCAGTGTAGTTTCAGAGCTGTTGTCCAGGTCAGTGAGAGGACACAGTAAATGTCAGGTGTGGACAGGGCTGAGTCTGGTCCATGAGCTCCCTCTGTCCAGGATCAACACTCAGGACAAGGTCTGGTTAGTCCTCCAGCTGTAAAGAGACGACACACACAGTTATTAGACACAGAGGGAAGAGAAACAGTCATTTAGCAGTCATTTACACACTATTCAGTGTGTAATAGTCTGGTGTTTCGAAGGATGGTTTAAGAAAATGAAATGTATCCCGTTTGATGACTTTTTCCAACATGTTCCAGTGATTTGTGACCATCACATCAGTCCCAGGTCGACGTGCTGTTTTACAAACCTTGTAATAATGGGAGTAAGGACTGAGGAAGCTGCAGTGACCAATCAGAGCAGACTGGCCTAAACAGAGTCCAACAGTCCTTATGTTTTGTCCAATGGAGCCTGAGACAGGAGGCTGGACTGCAGCATCAGGAGGGGCAGTTTGGGACTGTTTCATGTGGATTCAGCAGAGCCACATTCACTGAGATCAGCCAAACCAGACTCTGCTCTGATCCACTCCTGTTCACTACACTATAGTATATACTCACTGTAGAAACTCCAGTCGACAGTGAGGACTCTGTTGGAGTTCACGCAGCTCGTGGACGTCTGAGTCCTTCAGGTCGTTAAACCACAGATCCAGTTCTGTCAGATGTGAGGGGTTGGACTTCAGAGCTGAGGCCAGAGAAGAACAGCTGGACTCTGACAAACTGCAGCCCCACAATCTGAATAAAGAATAAATGATGTACAGATGATGAAACTATTAGAATGTATTGATTGTAACATCCAGAAGGTCCATGATGTTGTCACAGATGAGGAAGAGGAGTGCAGTGAAGCTCTAGTGAACTCTATGAAGCCCTGGTGAACTATATGGCTGAGGGGTTTAAGACAGAGCTAGAAAATACTGGTGGCAAAACAAAAGTCACATTCTGGCCCAAAACTAACAATAAACACGTTTGTTACACCATCCGAATTACCCTTAGTCATTAAATGACTTTTACATGGTGGTTTTCTTTGTCATGTTGTTAGTGCAATGCAAAAGAAAGAGATTATGCAGCAACTTGTCAGATTTCATCCAAAACACAGAGCCAGAGCCCTTTCTTAACAAAGCTGTTGTTGTTTAAGGCGAGACACTGCAGGTGAACAAGGAAACAATTTAAATGTAGAGATTTGCCTTGATATATACTATGCCTCTCAAAAGTACTAATACACCTTAAACTTGTGCACATTGTCATGTTTACAACTGTTTACAACTTGTCATGTTTTTACTGAAAGTTCACACACAAGGAACAGACAACTGTGAAGTGAAAGCAAAATGATACATGATTCTATTTCATGATTTTATTTTTCAAAAAATAGAAAAGTGAAAAGTGGGGCGTGGACAAGTATTCATACAGAATTTTTCCGAGAGCATTAAATTGCCTTTATAACATTCCTGATGACGGCAGATTGTTCACACCTTGCCCTACCCATTAAATAGAGGCCACCTGTGTGTAATCTACTCTCAGTATAATTTCAGCTGTTCTGTGAGGGCCTCAGAGCTGTGGTCGGAGTGTATTGGTCACTAAACAACATCATGAAGGCCAAGGAGCTCACCATGTAAACGTGACAAAATGTGCAAAGGTTCAAGGTGTATTAGTACTTTCGAGAGGCACTGTAAGCAACAAAAAAATAATCAGAGGGAATAATGGATAACTTGTTTAGATTTTAAATCTGTCAAAATTAAAAGTTGGCTTGTTTTTTTGGGGGGTTCAAAGCTCAATAAAGCTGGTGGGAATTAGATCCCTCTGAAAAAAACGTATAAATGTCATGTCCAAGATGTGAAAGTTCAGAGTGTGTAGGATCTACTAAAGTGGAGAGAAAACAGCCCCTAAAGTTCAGTAACACGTGTGTGAGAACATGTCTCAGTCTTTCATAGCCGTGTCTCGCCTTAAGCACCTGCAGAGCCTCCACAGATAGATAGACCTTTATTGTCCCACAGGAGGAAGTTCGTTTTCACAGCCTCCACCACACCACACACACATCACAAACAACTCCATTAGGGCTGCAACGATTAATCGATAAAATCGATTAACTTGATTAGTAAAATGCTTCGAACATTATTTTCCCGCTTCGATTACTCGCTTTATTAATATTTCTCATTAAAACCGTTTGAAACGGGGCCGCATAAGTGCCCGGAATTGAAGTGGCGCTTGTTTCCGCACATCCGCTTCTCAAGAGCGCAGCTCTATGGTTGTTGTAAACAACAGAGCGGAGCTCGCTGTGCTAAACCTCATAGCTGGGCAGAGCCAGGTAGCGGAGCAGAGAACCAGGCTGTTGTAATCATCAAAACACGGCTCAAACAACAAGAAACTCCGTAACGACAGGCGAAGACAGGACGGAGGCGAACGAGGCGAAAGGACACCGCTCCCCCCGCTACCGCCACAGCAATACTGACAACTGCATCAGTGATGATTTACTATCAGGACCATCTACACTTTCATCACTTTCATCCACTGTTACTTCAAAGTGTGACATAAGGTAAGGTAACGTCTCTCCTTTCCCCCTTACCAAACACAGACTTTTACATCCTACTGTATCTACTTCTCCGTTGCTGCAAAGTTTTTGCGCTAAATATCTTTACGCTGTATCTACGATTTAAATTAAGATAAATAAATCCACAGATCTAAATAGAGTGACCACCTGTCCCTCCTTTGACTGTCCTGCAGAGCCATGTCGTTCTCTGTTCCTCCATGCTTAACAGGTTCCACTTTTTTTATTGAAGCCGACCTCATGATTTTTTTATCATTATTTTTTACATCCAAATGCTTTGTAATATATCTGTTGCTCAGTGTCATTTACGTTGCAATAATAAAAAGGTGTGTGTGTCTTTTTGTGGGATTAAAATGCCTGATCTATAAAAAAAATAATAATAATAATTTCTCTGTCCTTCAAAGTTCTGCCAAATTGTCCCACTGGTCTGTTTAAACTATTTAAGGCGGTCACACTATTTCAAAAGCAGAATAAAACTCCAGCACAGTCACACTGTCTCATCTGTACTTTAAAGTTTCTCATATCCATCCTTTCATTGCTCACAACAAATACATTTATGAACCATGCAAACTGACACATTAATCCCTGCTATAGCAATACTATGACAAAAATAATTAAAATGTTTCTCCTCTTTTAGGAAACCCTTCTGGTTGCGATCCCAGCAAAGAAATCAATTTCAAACATCAAAACATTTCAAGATGCTGTCTCCAATCAGGACCTACTTCACTTGAATTAGAATAAAAGTACTCATTTAAAAGACACTATGAAGCTGCTCTCTCTCCTCATCATGGACATAAGGACCGGTGTCTCTTAATGAGAGTGAAATGTTGCTGCTTTTGGGACAAAGTGACAAGAAAAGAATAAATAAATGCTATTTCTAGCAGAAAAATCCTTTGTTTAAAACTGTTTTTTATTATCCGATTAATCGATGCAAATAATCGATAGATTAATCGATTACTAAAATAATTGATAGTTGCAACTAAACTCCATGTTACAAATCCACATGAGGACCAGCCAAAGATTACAGACTGTTTAAAGCAGCTATAGCAGAGGGGACAAAGTTTGAGCTGAAGGAGCCGCCTCTGCCTCAGAGTCCTGTAGCTGCAGCTTGAAGGCAGCAGGACAAAGCCAGTGTGGAGAGGGAGGTCAGAGTCCAGGGCAGAAGCCTGACTAGCAGTATTAGAAATACACACCGGTGTACAAATATACACAGGTATATCATGGATGGTTTGATATATTATTGTTTCTGTACAATCATTTAATATGAAGTCTCTTCTGTGTTTTGTCTGATAAATACAGAGACTTTCTTTGTCTCTGGTGCAGCCTCCTCTTCATCCACAACAGCGTGTGCTTTTCTGGATGGACTTGTGTTCATGACTGAGGTAAAGCTGTGGAACATGTCCAGTGTGTGACAGTAAGAGTGAACTGACCCCAGAGTCTCCAGTCGACAGTCCAGATTCTGCAGGAAATCACACAGACGTTCCACTCCAGAGTCCTTCAGGTCTGGGTTATAGTTCAGATACAGGTGTCTCAGATGTGAGGGGTTGGACTTCAGAGCTGAGGCCAGAGAAGAACAGCTGGACTCTGACAAACTGCAGTTTTCCAATCTGAATAAAGAATTAATGATGAACAGGTGATTAAACTATTTGAATATATTGATTGTAACAAGGGCTGGGCAGTTAATCGAAATTTAATCGAAATCGCAATCTCTCCTTTGTCAATCTCAATAATGGTCATGGGACTTTACAATGACAGGTATAAAGCCATTTCTTTGGCACAAACAGTACCTAGTTTGGGGGTTTGGTCGAGACAATGGAAGAGTTTTCTGCGTTAAATGAGACTTGATGAAAGCATTTGTTTTTGTTTGAGCTTAGGTTTTGAATAAACGATATATAAAAGATAAGAAAGAAGAATATATATATATATATATATATATATATATATATATATATATATATATTAGTGGTGGGCCGTTATCGGCGTTAACGCAGCGAGACTCTTATCGGGCGATAAAAAAAAAATATCGCCGTTAATCTATTCTCAAAGCTGGGTTGGGAGCTGGGCCTATACTCTGCGAGCTATGATGACTTTCACCGTGATATTTTATGCAGGGCTTAAAGTATTCCGGCCTGAGGCCTCTGGCGCAAGCAAAGTGTATCAGACTGCAAATTATTTGTCCGGTTTTTCCGCGCATTTGTGAAAAACTCGCCTTTCCCGCACTTCTTACGGTCCATGAACACATCTCACGCGCAGCCTCGCTGTTACGTGATTCCTCTGAAACCAAAACAACTGCCACGCGGATGCTGGAGCTACTTTTGTTATGGATTAAGTTTTGCCAAATGGACGCTATGACCAGACGAGTGAGAATCGGATAAAGACGCGAAGAGCAGCAGGTTCTACGACTGATCCACAGTGAGTTTATTTACTTATTCTGTGAGTACAGTCGGGCTAACGGGGTCGCATCACCCACGCTAAAATAAGCACTTGACAGTGGCGTGAACGCGCACACGTGTCAGTGCGGCCGGTGTTGACCCACTGGACACAAGCTGAAAGTGGCTCCAGGGCATTGTTTTACAGCAGTTTTCCTTTAGGCTCAGTCCCAATAGCTCCAGCCAAATCTAACCAACAGCCTGATTAACAAACATGTATGACACTTAATCCTTTACTTACTAGATTATTTTCAAAAATATTACACTTTACATTTTGGTCTATACTTGTATTTTACCTCCCATATATTAAGTGTTTGCACTAATTGGAAATACATTAGGTCCAAATGCAGAGTAAATGTGTAATAAAAAAGTTAAATAAAAAATATTGGCCTAGGCTACATTGCCTATATACAGTAGCCTCTATCTAACGTTTTTCTTTTTTCTTTTAAAGTACCAATAAGAGTTCCATTAAAGTACCGGATCGATAAGGAGTATCGATAAAAGTCCTGGTCTAACGCACCACCAACTCGTTCTCAAAGACTTACTTTTAGTCATTTTTTGGGTAGCACACATATTCTGAATGGTTTCGGCAGAATTCAAGCGAGCCATTTTAATCTAGATTAATCAATATTAATTTTAAAAAATGAATCTATGCCCACCTCTAATATATATATATATATATATATATATACTTGCACACAGTTAACCCCGGTTCTTACCTCCCGTTGGGGAAATGGGCTGCCAGTGTGGGTCCTTAGGCAAGACCCTTCACGCTACTGCCTACCTCAATGATGAGAGACAATGAAATGAATGACATGCCGGCTCAGACATCGCCCGGCCAAACAAGGTCTGCGTCAGGTGCTGGGGAACCAGAGCACCTCGATGTAAAATGGGCTACTGGAACAAGGCGGAAATGGGCGAGATGCGAGAACAGGGCTCTGATGGAATGCTACTACTCCAGTCACCCTAGTCAGAGAGGCTACATGCAGAGGATGTGGGAGAAATGGTTACTTCCAAACTCACGGCGAAACAACTAGTAGCTCAGTGTTCCAAGCCTTGGCCAGCCGCCTAAAGAGATACACGAGAGACAACGAAGCCAGATGAGTAAATCGTCTGTTCGCAACTCAACCAGCGAAAGTGTACGCACAGTGGCAGGGTAACAATAACAGAGCAGACCCACCCAGGCTGGAAACTGAACAGTACTGGAAAGGCATATGGGAGAAGGAGGCAGCACACAACAGTGATGCACAGTGGCTGGTGGCTCTGAGAGAGGACCACAGCAACCTCCCTGAACAGAATCCAGTTACCATCACAGTGGCAGACGTCCAAGAAAGAGCTTCAGGTATGAAAAACTGGACAGCACCAGGCCCTGACATGATACACGCCTACTGGCTGAAGAAACTCACGGCACTCCATGAGCGCTTGGCAGCACAAATGAACCAGCTGCTGAGGGATGGGAATCACCCTGAATGGTTAACCGAAGGGCGCACAATCCTGATCCTGAAGGATCCCTCAAGGGTACAGTCCCATCCAACTATCGGCCAAAAACCTGCCTCTCCACAACGTGGAAGCTCATGTCCGGCACCATAGCGGCTAAGATAAGTAAGCACATGGATCAATACATGAGCACAGCTCAGAAGGGAATCGGTAAAGATACCAGAGGTGCCAAACACCAGCTCCTGGTAGACAGAACAGTCGCTCGAGAATGCAGAACCCGACACACTAACCTGAGCACTGCCTGGATTGATTACAAGAAGGACTCAATGCCACATACTTGGATCATTGAATGCCTGGAGCTATACAACATCAACAGGACCCTAAGAGCCTTCATTGCAAACTCGATGAGGTTGTGGAAAACCACCCTTGAAGCCAATGGCAAGCCACTTGCACAAGTCTCCATCAAATGTGGCATATTCCAAGGAGACGCCCTGTCCCCACTGCTGTTCTGCATAGGTCTGAACCCCCTCAGCCAAATAATCAACAAGACTGGCTTTGGATACCGACTCAGGAATGGGGCCACCATCAGTCACCTCCTCTAAATGGATGACATCAAGCTGTACGCAGTGTTAATTTCTTCGACAAAAATATATTAAGTCTTAATTTTAGTCAAAGTGATATTTTTGACGACTAAAATTGGACTAAAACTAAATTAAAAGTTTTTCATGAGACTAAAACTATGACTAAAATGTCCAGACATTTTAGACGACTAAAATAAGACTAAATAAAAATGAAAAGGAGAGACTAAAATCATCCAAACTTCTAATGACAGTCTGAAAGAGCCTCAGATCATGTAAATTCTCTGCCAAAGGATCAGCTCTGAGCTTTGTTCATGAGGAGCAGCTCCATGAAGCAGAGGACCTGGATTAAATATGATTATAATGAATATTATCAATGTAAAGTCGACTAAATTAGTCTTAAATTTAGTCGACAAAATTGACATGCAATTTTAGTTGACTAAAACTAGACTAAAATTGAAAAGATTTTTTCGACTAAATCTCGACTAAAATTAAATTACATTTTAGTCAAAAGGCTAAGACTAAGACTAAATTAAAATATGTTGTCAAAATTAACACTGGCTGTACGCTAAGAATGAGCAAGACATCGACTCACTGATCGATACCACCCGGATATACAGTGCAGACATTGGGATGTCATTCGGACTAGAGAAGTGTGGGCGGATGGTGACTAAGAGAGGGAAGGTTGTCCACTCAGAAGGGGTCTCACTCCCAGAAGGAACAATAGCAGACATTGAGGACAGTTACAAGTACCTCGGAATCCCACAAGCAAATGGCAACCTCGAAGTGGTGACAAGGAAAGCGGCTACGGCCAAATACCTCCAACGAGTAAGGCAGGTCCTAAGAAGCCAGCTCAATGACAAGAACAAGTCCCGGGCAATAAACAGCTACGCCCTGCCAGAAATCAGATACCCTGCAGGAATAATAAGCTGGCCATAGGATGAGATACAGACCACAGATGTTAAGACGCGAAAGCTCCTAACCATGCACGGAGGGTTCCACCCCAAATCCAGTACCCTGAGACTGTAGGAGGCCGAGGACTAGTGAGCGTGAGAGCCACTATCCAGGATGAAACATCCAAGATCCATAAGTACATCAAGGACAAGGCTCCGACAGATGACGTACTCAGTGAACGTCTCAGACAATGGGGAACAGAAGATGAGGTGCTGGAGGTCCCATCATGGGAGGACAAGCCCCTGCACGGCATGTACCACCGAAACATGACTGAAGTGGCTGATATACAGCAATCCTACCAATGGCTAGACAGAGACAGACTAAAGGACAGCACAGAGGCTCATCATGACTGCACAGGAGCAGGCCTTGAGCACCAGTGCAATAGAGGCCCAGATTTATCACACCAGACAAGACCCCAGGTGTAGACTGTGCAAAGAGGCCAATGAGACAATCCAGCACATAACTGCAGGGTGTAAGATGTTGGCAGGGAAAGCTTACATGGAGCGCCATAACCAAGTGGCTGGTATAGTGTACAGGAACATCTGTGCAGAGTATGGGCTGGAAACCCCAACGTCAAAGTGGGAAAAACCTCCAAAGGTGGTCGAGAATGACCGAGCCAAGATCCTGTGGGACTTCCAGACACAGACGGACAGAATGGTAATGGCGAACCAACCGGACATTGTGGTGGTGGACAAAGAGCAGAGGAAAGCCGCTGTGGTCGACATAGCAATGCCAAGCGACTTCAACATCAGGAAAAAGGAACACAAGAAACTAGAGAAATACCAGGGGCTCAGAGAAGAGCTGGAGAAAGGGGGGCACTCGGGGCAGTGACCCCCAAACTGGAGGAGTGGCTCCAGCAGATCCCAGGAAATACATCAGACATTCTCGGTCCAGAAAAGTGCATCAGTATGGGGGAAATAATCGTGATTTTTATTAAAAAAACGCCCCCTAATTGTAACAGAGGCTCATATGAGATTGTGCTGACGACCTGATATTTCAGTTTTCATTCAGTGTCAGATTCTGTCTGAGACAAACCTTTCTCTGTTTTCAGACACTTTGCATAAAGCCATATCTTCACTAGTTACAATGATGTGAATTCACCAGATTTCACTGGATTTGAGCCGTTTGGACAAGTTTAAAAGTATTTATTTGAATATAATCTCCTTCTCTCAGGGAGAAGATACAGGGCCGACTCAACATATGAAAAACTCCACTCTTTTCCATCTTTTAGATCAAATGCTGAAACTGGAATGTGAATGTGAGCATTAATGATGTGGGAATGTTTCTTATTTGATGCTCTCTGTTAGACACATTTCAAAAGAGTCAATAAAGTTCATGGTGTTTGGCCTCGTTCATCAGACTGGACAGGGACTTACTTCAGAGTCTCCAGTCGACAGTTTGGACTCTGGAGTCCGTCACACAACACCTTCATTTCAGAGTTCACCACTGAGTTATTATTCAGGGCTAAATGTTTCAGGTGAGAAGGACTGGACTTCAGAGCCGACGCCACCACTTCAAGATGAACCTTTGAGAGTTTAAAGCCTGAAAATCTGTAAAATAACAATTTAAAAGTAATTAAACAAAGCAGAGCTGCTGCCTGTGAGAACAGTGACACTTTTATAATCAGAACAATATGGTCCATGTTACAGCTTTAATGTTCCATCTGGACTTACAGAGCCTTTCTGCAGTTCCTCACGGCTGGGACCAGTCTCAGTCGTCCTTCCTCTGATGTATTGTACTTCTGTAGGTCCAGCTCCTCCAGGACGTCCTCTGACATCTGCAGCATGTAGGCCAGAGCTGAGCACTGGGACACAGACAGTTTCTCTGATCTGTCTGACTTCAGGAAGTCCTGGATCTGCTGATGGAGCGAGTGGTCGTTTAACTCAGTCAGACAGTGGAAGATGTTGATGCTTCTGTCTGGAGATATGTCCTTTGTGTTCATCTTCTTCAGGTTGTTGATGACTCTTTGTCTTGTTTCTGAGTCGATCTGTGATGGACCCAGAAGAGCTCCCAGAAGCCTCTGGTTGGACTCCAGAGTGAGGCCGTGGAGGAAGCGCACAAACAGGTCCAGGCGGCCGTTTGGACTGAGGAACGATTCTTGGAGGTTTTTTGTAAGAAACCCCTGGATTGTGGTGAATAATTTCTTGAGTATGTTTTTGTTGTTAAATGTATGAATGTGGTAAACAGCTGCCAGAAACTCCTGGACGCTCAGGTGGATGAAGCAGTAGACTGATTTGTTGAAGACGACACTCTCTCGTTTGAAGATCTCTGTACAGAGTCCTGAGTAGACTGAGGCCTCGCTCAGGTCCAGACCCACCTGCTGCAGGTCTTCTTGGTAGAACATGATGTTTCCTCTCTGCAGTTGTTCAAAGGCCAGTCTCCCCAGCTTCAGGAGGAGCTCACAGTCGGCCGGAGTCAGCTCTGGGCCGCTGCTCTCCTGGCTGTACTTCCTCTTCCTCTGCGTCTGCACTAACAGGAAGTGTGCGTACATGTCGCTGAGGGTCTGGGGCAGGGGTCCGCTCTGCTTGCTTCTCAACATGTGGTCTAGGACGGTGGCTGTGATCCAGCAGAAGACTGGGAGCTGACTCATGTTGTGGAGGCTGCGGGACGTCCTGATGTGGGAGAGCACTCTGTCACACTGCTCTGAGTCTGTGAACCTCTTCCTGAAATACTGCTCCTTCTGTTGGTCAGTGATGAAGCCCCTGACCTCTGTGAACCTGTGCACACAGCGCGCAGGGATCTGATTGGCTGCTGCAGGTCGGGAGGTGATCCATATAAGGGCAGAAGGAAGCAGAGAGCCTCTGATGAGGTTAACCAGCAGCTGGCTGACCTCTGACTCCTCTGTGACCTCAGAGATGAGCTCACGACTGAAGTCCAGAGACAGCCTGCTCTCATCGAGGCCGTCACAGATGAACAGGACTTTACTGTGGGCCAGAGTCTGAGCTGAGAGCTCCTTTAGTGATGGGTGGAACACATGTATCAGCGTCAGCAGACTGTAGCGCTGCTCTCTGACCAGGTTCAGCTCTCTGAAGGACAGTGGCACCACCAGCTCCAGCTCCTGGTTCTCTGAGCCCTGGGCCCAGTCCAGAGAGAACTTCACAACTGAGAAGGTCTTCCCCACTCCAGCCACGCCGCAGGTCAGCACCACTCTGATGGCTTTGTGCTTGGAGGGTAAGGCTTTAAAGATGTCCTGGCACCTGATTGGAGCGTCATGGACAGTCTTCTTGGAGAGAGTCTCCATCTGCCTCTCCTCATGTTGGGTACTGACCTCTTCACTGAGGCCCTCTGTGATGTACAGCTCAGTGTAGATCCTGTTCAGAGAAGTTGTAGCTCCTGTTTCATCTCCTTCAGACACACTCTCACACCTCTGCTCCAGAACGCTCTTATAGGAACCTGCACACACCATTACACAGTTAGAATGAAGCTCAAAGTCCAGGGCCTGAAGATGGTTCAACATATACAGAGAGAAACAAATAAGTGTTCCATGTCCAGTTTTGGTGTGAACAGGTCTCACTCTGTAAAGTGCTGTGGAGGCTCAGTCCTGGTCCACACTGAGGACAGGACTGTGTTGAACTGCTCTGGTCCCAGGTGGAAGACAAACAGTGTCTGCAGAGCCAGTATCCACAGCTGGAGGAGACTGGATCCCTCAGGACGCTCCCACAGAGACAACAGGACAATGGGGCCGGACCAGGACTCTCTCTGTGGAGACACACATTCACTCACTGGATCTTCATGTGTAAGTCTTTAAATCTCTGTTCATCAATAAGAATAATGTTCATATTGTGTGAAAATGATCGGTCATCAGCATCTGTCTAATTTCACATTATAGTTCAAAACTATATAACTATATAACTTGTAGTTCAACAAAAACAACAGGAGAATTTAATCTCAAAGAAAACCTAAACTAAAACAAATGAAATATGGTTAAATGGGAACTGTTGTCCTCCTGATTGTCAACCAACGTACCTGTGTCCTTATTTTATGTTTCTGGTAAGCTAAGGGTAGCACTTGGACCACTACAGTGACATTACAGGCCACTATTGCTCTTCATAATGAGAGTTTGAAATAACCGAGGCACCGGAGATTTCCGGTTTGGCGTGTGCGCATGCGTCGGTGGTTTCGTTGCCAGCTCAGGCAAGCTCTTAAACAAATGCAGTTTTAGCTGACTTTAAAAAAGTTTCTCTTAAACCTCAGGGTTCACTTTCGTTTTTCACGTCGTGTTTACCTGGATCTAAACCTTCACAACTTTTAAACGCTTCCTAACCTCAGCATGGACTTGTGCTAACCAGCGGCTGGGTAATGGCTACACTCAGTCCACGCCCAGTTGTGGGGACTGTGCTGGTCTGAGCTAAAGATTCGCTGATCTGGAGCAAAGGATTTCCATGTTGTTTAAAATCTCGGACTCCGGAGATAATCGTGGGCAAAACTGAAACCAGTTCCACCAGTGCTCAGCTCGCTGACACGATGCAGTCTTCCGGGAATGTCTTCAAAGATGCTACCTGTCCACGTCAGCAGGCCGCTTCCGACCATGTCCCCGGCAGTGTAAACTACTGGCTCCAAATCGATGCTAAGCCCAAACGTCCGACTCGTTTGACCCACGGAAGTCAGTCCCAGTCAGCAAAGCTCTTCGTAAGTCTGCCCCCCAGCACGCGGATGGCGTAGCGCTGGAAAACAGATTCGACATCCTGGACAACGAGAGTTTTCCCCCTCTGCCCCTTGTCACTAGCGCAGCTGGGACTCACTCAGTCCGGGACCCCCCCTCCACGACTTTCGCCTGGCATCGGACCGCCAGCTTAATTCGGTCAGACACCACGGTAGTCTGCTCTACGCCCCAGCTCCTGGTTACACGGACAGATCACCACCTCCTGCAGGCTTACACCATGAGAGCCAGTTACCGGACTTGGGCTGCCCACAAACATCATGTGAGTGTGGTGCGAAGACACTGCCCGTAGACTGAGGCGACTTCACGCGCACCTCGAGTCCGAGCACCGGTGATGGGCCAGGGGGTTCCACCGCCTCCTCTTCTCGCACGCCGGGGCCGAGTGCCCGGGATGAGCGGGGTGCGCTCTTACTTGGCGCCCCGTCGCGCTGGCTTGGTGGACTATATAAGCGCTCCCATTCTCGTTCGCTCCTCTTTGCCCCACACACTCTTGCGGGTTCTCTGTGTTGGCCGCCTTGTCCTCCAGCTCCAAGTAGATTCCAATCTATGTCCAAATTCCTAAAATAATGCTTTAACGCAATATCCGTTCACTAAGCAGACGCTTTGTATTACTTTTTAGTGCCGCTGTTTGCCGTGAGCTCCGCAACAGTGCGGACCGCACCGTTGCGCTCTATCGCTTGGCACCTTTTCTGTGCGCGCAGTGTGACGCCTTCATAAAGGTAGCTATCACCTCAGCCCATTCACTTGTCTATGCGGACTTCCAACAGTCTTAAAAGTCACTACTAACCAGCGCTTTGGTTATAGCCACGCTGCAGGCCTGGCCGACGGCTTGGCACTCTGCTCCTCCATGTCAATCAGCCTTGGTCTGTGCGCATCAACGCATCTTAAGCGGTATGTTTTTCCTTAGATTGGCACCACACTCCAGACCGCTAACGTGCGTCCATTGTTTATGCCTTGGGTTTTATTTTAATCACTAGAGCTCCTTTTAACCAAAAGGTATTTTATTAATGAACAATTGTAAATACACTGAATACAACTGAAATGAAATGTTTTCTACTAATGCAACATAAAAGTTTGTAAACTAAATGGAACCGGTGCCTTGAATTCAATATACTTACTTGCAAGCCTCTAAACTGTAATACTCTATTTCCCCAGGAAGTCTGGGGTGGCATTGTTGGAAAGTCTATACCTGTTTTAAGATTATGATTATAATTTATTGTCTGTTAACCCCTCAGCTGCCACACTTGGTGCGTCTATGATCCGCAACGTGAGGGTGATTAACGGCCACACCTCCTGCCACCCAGGTGATCTCGTGCTGAACATCAATAACTCTGCCCCAAACATCCTCCAAAATCACCCTTCGTTTCACTCATCAACACCATCAAAAACAACAACAAAACTTGCATAGTTTCCGGACCATTCTCTGCGCCCCGTTTTGGGAATGGAAAATTTAGTAGAGTGTGGCTGCTTCATCTGTTTTTAAAGACCTACTGCGCGAAGAACAACATCCCATCAGGAAACGTTATCTTACCCTGAAGTGGCTGCAAATTTTATTGATGTTTTAGAGAAATGTCCTCCTCTTGTTTTCCCTGCTCCCCCTGATTTTATTGTTTAACAGCAAATTACGGTTCGCCCTGGACACAGTTGCTCCAAGCATTAACATAAAACACATTCCTCCATGGAGAAATGAAGAACTTAAAAAACTTAACAAAAATGCAGGGTGGTCGGAGAGGAGATGGAGGAAGGACAAAATATACTATAAATTATCAAATGTTCTCTCTGCATCAAAAAATATTCAACAATGCAATAAGAAATGCACGCAACTACTTTTCTACTACTACTTTTCAAATCTAATCAGTATCCATAAAAATAACCCCAAAATGTTGTTTTCCACAATCAACCATTTATTGAACCCGAAATTTAACAAAACCCATTTTAAAGTGTCTGACTCCCTTTGCGACACGTTTGCAGACCACTTCATGAGGAAGGTGGACACTATCAGATGTAATATTTTATCCTCCCAACATAATATGGTTTTAAATGCATCTGGGTGTCTGCCTTCAGAGCGAACACTGGACAGTTTTGTCCTGGTTAATGCTGACATGCTTGATAAAGTTTTCTCCTCAGTGAGGCCCACCACATGTCTTTTGGACCCGGTCCCAACGCCGTTTTTTAAAACATTTTATGGATCTTTTAGAGACGAGCTTTTAACCATCATGAATTGCTCTCTTCAGACGGGGGTCTTCCCTGCTGCCTTTAAAGGGGCGGTGGTGAGGCCCCTGCTGAAGAAGAGCAATTTGGATTTCAATGACCTGAACAATTTCAGGCCGGTATCCAACTTACCATTTTTAAGCAAAATTTTAGAAAAACTTGTTTTTACCCAACATAGCAATTTTATTACTGCACATAATGTCCATGAGAAATTTCAGTTTGTCTTTGGGGTAAACCCCAGCATCGAGACTTTAAATGATTTTAAATGATTTTAGATTAAATTATGATTCTAAAATCATTAATTTTAGAATCATAAGCGCTGCCTTCGATACAGTCGACCACACTATTCTTTTAACTCGTTTAAAACCAATCGGCCTCTCCGGTGCTGTACACAAATGGTTTCTATCTCACAGATATGATGTTCATGGTAAGTGTGGATACCTGCTCCTCTAAGGTCCATAAAATTACATGTGGTGTGCCCCAGGGTTCGATTTTAGGCCCAGTGCTTTTTAACCTGTATATACTCCCTCTTGGTGATGTCATCAGGAGACATGGAATCAACTTTCACAGTTATGCTGATGATACACAGTTATACATCTCCATGTCTCCTGATGACACCAGGCCAATAGATGCACTTTTTAACTGCATTTTAGAATCAAATCCTGGATGGCAGAAAACTTTCTCCAGCTGAACCAGGACAAAACTGAAATGTTAATCATCGGTCCTGAGGCCCAGAGAGAGAGACTTTTGCCCAAACTACAGTCACTGTATATTAATCCTTCGTCACAGGTGAAGAACCTGGGCGTGATCTTTGACTCTGAGCTGGCGTTTATTCCACACATTAGCCAACATAGTCCGCCCCATTCTCTCTCGGGCCAACACATATTGTTTTAAATGTTGCAATCTGTAAAGCACTTTGTGAAAACCTTCGGTATGAAAAGCACTTTATAAATAAAGTTTGATTGATTGACTGACCAAGCAAATTCTTTATGTCCTAAAGGTAAAATAAATGATATTAGAGCCACTCACAGCAGAGTCTGATCAGATCCAGCTTCAGGAGTAAACGTTATGATAAAGTCCTTTGACCTGTCGCTCTTCAGAGACTCACAGCTGAACTCTGCTCTCCGTCTCTGACTCTTAGCTCTGAAAAACAGGTTTGTGTCAATATATTTTTGTCTTAAGCAAATTAATAAAATGATTTTAGAACTGGAGTGTGTTTGCAGTCGGCCGTTCATGATTTTTGATAAACAAAATGCAAACAATTCAGTGTTTCAGTGTATTTTTGCATTGAGATCAGCAAAGTCCTACTTAAATACAGAACCATCTGAGAACATGAAGAATTACATTTAAATTCAAATCATGAAATGAACTGTTGCAAAAATGTTCAAGTTTATCATTTGCCTTTTGTAAAATCTTCTTTTCTTTGAAGTTAATTCATCATGGCAACATACAGTGCCTCTCGAAAGTATACATACACCTTGAACTTTTGCACATTTTGTCATGTTTACAACCCTAAACATAAAGATTTGATTTTGATTTTTTTACTGAACGTTCACACGCAAGTAACCGACAACTGTGAAGTGAAAGCAAAATGATACATGATTCTGTTATTTTTCAAAAAATAGAAAACCGAAAAGTGGGGCGTGCATAAGTATTCATACAGCATGAATGAATACTTTGTGGAACCCCCTTTTGCTGCAATAACAGCAGCAAGTCTTTTGGGGTTTGACTCTACAAGATTTGCACATGTAGAGACTGACATTTTAGCCCATTCCTCTTTACAAAACAACTCAAGCTCTGTCAGAGCGTTTGTGAACAGCAGTTTTCCCATTATTCCACAGACTTTAACTGGGCCATTCTAACACATTAATATGTTTTTATTGAACCATTCCATTGTAGATTGATCTTTGTGTTTAGGGTCATTGTCCTGCTGGAAGGTGAATCTCAGCCCCAGCCTCAGTTCTCTTGCTGACTCCAGCAGGTTTTCCTCCAAAATGTCCCATGTCCCCAAAAAGTTAAATTCTTGACTCATCTGACCAAAGCTCCTTCTTCCACATGGAGCTGTGTCTTCCATATGACTTCTAGCAAACTTCAAACAGGATTTCTTATGGCCTCCTTTCAATAATGTCTTTCTTCTTCCACTCGACCATGAAGGCCAGATTTGTGTAGATACGACTTATAGTTGTCCCATGTACAGATTCCCCCAGCTCAGCGGCAGGACTTCACAGCTCCTCCAGAGTTATCTTGGGGAACTTGGTTGTATTTCTGACCTGTCCTCTCCTTGTTTGGTTTGTTAGTTTAGGTGAATGACCGTGTCTTGGTAAGTTGGCAGTGGTGCTATACTCTTTCCATTTCTGAATGATGGATTGAACAGTTGCTCCGGGAGATGTTCAAATCTTGGGAAATCTTTGTATAACTTAAGGCTGCTTTAAACTTTATCCCTGACCTCTCTGGTGCTCCTTGACCTTCATGATGTTGTTTAGTGACCAATACACTCCGACCATAGCTCTGAGGGCCTAAAAGAACAGCTGAAATTATACTGAGAGTAGATTACACACAGGTGACCTCTATTTAACCGTTAGGCCAAGGAGTGAACATTCTGGAGTCATGAGGAATGTTACAAAGGCAATTTAATGCACTCAGAAAATGCTGTATGAATACTTATGCACGCCCCACTTTTCACTTTTCTATTTTTTGAAAAATAACAGAATCATGTGTCATTTTGTTTTCACTTCACAGTTGTCTGTTACTTGTGTGTGAACGTTCAGTAAAAAAAAATCAAAATCAAATCTTTATGTTTAGGGCTGTAAACATGACAAAATGTGCAAAAGTTCAAGGTGTATGAATACTTTCAAGAGGCACTGTACATATAAAATGTTATATGCTGTTACGAGACTGTCCTCCAACAGAAAACGACACAAGTGGTCGTTTGTTTTATCCCTGAATTACAACCATATAAGACGTCTACTAAAACAGCGCCACCAAACTTGCAAAATTAGCCCCACATGTAATATGTGAGGGTAAAAAGCAGCCCCAGATCTTCAGCCCTGCCACACCTGTGGAGGAACTGAACGTCCAGCTGTGCAAAGGCTCTCCAAGCGCCATATGCATCACACCTCACCAACCGCAGCAGCACCACAGTTCAATCACAAACTTGCAAATCCACTGTTCGAAACATTTCAGTTAAACTGATATGAAGTAGAGCAAGTGGACTCATTCATATATTTAGGAACAATTTTGGACAATTCTTTCACATTTAACAAACATGTTGACTGTGTTTACAAGAAAGCACAGCAAAGGCTTTTCCTGCTGCGTCAGCTGAGGGGTTTGGACGTCAGTGACCACATCTTAACAAGGGTTTATCACTGTTTAATTGAGAGCGTACTGATATTTAACATAGTCTCTTGGTTTGGTCATTGAACTGTCAAAAACAAAGCTAAACTTAACAGAGTTGTTGAACAGGGCAGTAAAATAACAAGCCAACAACAAACCAATATGTCTCAGCATTACAATAAAGCAGTGCCTCGTGTCTGCAGTAAGATCACAGATGACGATAGCCATCCATTGTCCCACCACTTTGAGCTCCTTCCATCAGGGCAGAGATACAGACTTCCTTGTGCCAAGAAAAATGTGTACAGGAATTATTTTGTTCCCTTTGCCATTAAGGAGCTGAATAAGTTGTAACTACTAATGTCGTTCAGTCAGTCTGTTCCTTTTCTTTGATGAAGTGAATCTGCAGCTGCTGTGTCTGCAATGAACTGATTTTATAATGAACTGATTTTACTTTGTACTTTGGGCAAATGTATGGAATGTGTGAGCGAGCCAAAGGCAAATTTCTGCCATCATTGTGCATGATAGACAATGAAGTTTTTCTATTCTATTCTATTCTATTCTATTCTATTCTATTCTATTCTATTCTATTCTATTCTTTTCTATTCTATTCTATTCTATTCTATTCTAAAATTAGCCCCTCATGCAATATGTGAGGGTAAACAGTAGCCTAGATCAGCCCTACCACACCTGTGGAGGAACTGAACGTCCAGCTGTGCCAAAGGCTCTCCAACCGCGCTCTGCGCTATTACGCACCACAGCGTGACCGCAGCAGCGTCACAATTCACCACTCTCATATTGTATTATATGTGTAATACAATTACTCACAACAACAGCGACACCAAAGCATTACTCACCTTTGATGTCTTTGTGAGTCCTTCTTCTCCTCCATATGTGTCATTACCAAATCCATAGCTCTCCCAGAGGCGTAGCTTGCCATTAGGTTAGGCAGGCAGCTGCCTGGGGCCCCCAAGCCAGCAGGGGCCCCCAGATGGCCAACAGATATAACAGAAGTCACTGCAGCAGCAGTGACAAGGTGTAACAACAATTGGCCGTCATATACTCCCCGAGAGGGCCCCATGAGGCAAACTCGCCCCTCCCTCATGCGCTTCTCAGAGAGAGAGAGAGAGAGAGAGAGAGAGAGAGAGAGAGAGAGAGAGAGAACGTGCAGCATCTTCAAAGTAAACAGACACAGGTCCAACAGAATGTGAAGTTCTGCTTCTGGCAGCAAAAACAAAAGAAAAGGAGGATAAAGAGGAGGAAGGAGAGCAAGACAGCAGCGAGTGTAAGAAGTTACTGTAGTTGTATGTCTCTGAAGTGCTTTGTTTTAGCAGCCTTCATTGTTTGGCTCGCAAACCCCCTAACTTGTAGGGAAGAATAGTTATTGCTGCTGTAAATAAATCAATAAATGCATAAATTAATAAATAGTAGATAATAAAGAAATAAAGAAATAGAATCAAATACATAAACCCCATTCTTTTTTCCTTGTTTTTCCGTTCAATCATTAAAAACTCTACCTGTACATCTTCCTCTATAATTTGTTATTATTTTTTTCTACAAAAGTTGTGCTTTAGTCCATATCGAAGAAAGTACAGCAGTTTATTTCAGATTGTTTATAATATAATGATGATAATTCTTAAGAAATATTATTGGATATGACTTAAGACGTAACTGACCCTTCAGCCAATCAGAGCGCAGGCTCACCTGCCCAAACGTCTGATACACGTGTTTTCATTGGACAGAGCGAGTGTTCGTCAAATCTAATTCAAAACACCATGAGCCAAACACAGCTGTAATGTTTATATTTTTTATCCTTAAATGACGAAACTGCGGAGAAAATAACCTCATTAGTTTCATCACGGACATTTGGCACCATGTTCTCCAGAGGAACTCAGAAAGAGACGCAGGACTTTGTGGAAAACAGTAGCGGAGCCGAGGTCCGACTTTGCCAGGATGACGAGAAGAGTTTACCCGCATCATACGCACTGGAACCCGGGGCGGATCCGAGTCACCGCGGTCACCGAACAACCGGACGTACGGGTGACACGGAGTCTGAGACACGAGGATGTTTGATGTTTGAGGACAGCGATGGAAGTGGACAGGAGACATCAACGGTGAGTAATGCTTTGGTGTCGCTGTTGCTGTGAGTAAAATGGTGACAACCTATACCCACATAATACAATATGAGAATGGTGAACTGTGGTGCTGCTGCGGTTGGTGAGGTGTGATGCATATGGCGCTTGGAGAGCCTTTGCACAGCTGGACGTTCAGTTCCTCCACAGGTGTGGCAGGGCTGAAGATCTGGGGCTGCTTTTTACCCTCACATATTACATCTGGGGCTAATTTTGCAAGTTTGTGATTCATTTCTTTGCGTTCGATTTTTGGAATCGTCGTCGCAGTTGGTCAGACACACTACGTAAAATAAAGTCATTTCTAAATCGTGTTAAATGTAATGTACATATCCTCAATGGGAGCTTGGGGGCGCTGTTTTAGTAGACGTCTTATATGGTTGTAATTCAGGGATAAGACAAACGACCACTTATGGATTTGAAGGACTTGTTGGCTATTACACCAATCTCCTTCATAAATGTTCAAGAAAATCAATGAATTGAGAAAACAAATTAAATACATGCTTCAGTTTCAGGTTAAAAGTTATTCAGATGAGACCAATGTTTTATCTAAAATGATCCATGAAACTCATATGAGGATGTGGAGGATGAGCTTCATGTTGAAGGTGATGATGAAGATGTTTGTATGAGAAGACTCTCACTAACAGCAGACTCTGAACAGACACAGCTTCACCACTGAAGATTAGAGGAGGTCTCATGGACCTGTCGCTCTTCAGAGACTCACAGCTGAACTCTGCTCTCTGTCTCGGACTCTCAGCTCTGACAGATTGATTCAGAAAGACAAAATGAGACAATAACCAGATAAAGTGCAGGTGTAGCTCCTCTGATGTACTCACTGTGTTTGAGTGGGCTCTGCTTTGTTTTTAGACTGAGCCTCCTCCTCATCCTCACACACTCTCTCCATGTTTCTGTCTGAAAGCTCAAGGACAGGGACACTAAGAGTCACTATAGGTTTAAATAGTTTAGTTAATCTGGGCTTTTTATACTTCCACTGATTGGTAAACAATGTTAAACAATAAAAATGTTTAATATTTTTGATCAGTTTTTCATTCAGACAGATCTGAAACGTACTTTGAACTTTCTTCTGCTTTATATAAAGTTGTTCTTCATCCAAATACCTCCTCAGTCGTGTTTCACTGTTTCATGTTGAAGTGACGCTTCAGTCTCTGCTGCTTCTGTTTGAGCTGAAACTTCAGCTGTTTCCTCCTGCTCCCGGAACAACTGACCCGTCCAGACGCCTCCACATTCTGCTCTCATTTACCTGAATTATACAGGAGATTTTAGAATGACATCATTATTGCAACTGAGCTTTTAAAATCATATCTGTCTTCTGCTGCCCTCTGCTGGCCATTTCAACTGTGTTCTAAAAAACAATGATTACTGATGATTTAATTTTATTCATGTGACATTTTAACGGTTGTTATTGCCTGACTGTATATTCAGTGCTGTTTCTTATATTAAGTTTGGTTTAAAAAGTGTAGAAAAGTGTAACTCCTCAGTTTAAGAACAGGAAATCCAGTCTGACCTCAGTCTAAAGTTACAAATATTCAGCTGAAATGTTTCACCAAACTGTAAATCTTCACAACTTTACCCCGAGGGCTGAAGCTCGTGTTGGCCCTTTGGTACCAACCTCCCTCAATTGTTTGTAACATTTTTAAGAACTCCAGGGACACATGTCCCGTTCGCAGGGGGACTACAAGCAACTTAATTCTTTTTAGACCAGAGAACTAACTGTACCCCCAGCACACAATGCCTTTTTGATCTCTTGGATATTGTACTCACAACTAACTTCTTTTTATTTGAATCCGACTTTTACCTGCAGATCTCAGGTACGAGTCTGGGCTCCAAAATGGCCCCGAGCTTTGCATCCCTCTACGTCGGACATCTCGAACAAGAGTTCATCTTCAACCAAGCCTACAATCCATTCCTACCGTACATATCAAACTGGAGGAGGTACATTGATGACATTTTCTTTGTTTGGAGAGGCACTGCGGAACAACTGACAGACTTTCACAAGTTCACGAACACCAATGACGATAACCTTAAGTTCACAATGGAATATGACGAATGTAAAATGAACTTTTTAGACATTCTCATCTACAAAGACTCAAACAAACTGGCTTCAAACCTGTACAGGAAAAGCACCGACAGAAACTCTATCTTACATGGTGACTCTTTCCATCCTGTACCTCTAAAAAGAAGCCGACCTTTGTCCCAGTTCAACAGAATTCGCCGCATCTGCAGCTCCGATGAGCACTATCAGACACAAGCTGAGGACCTAAGTAAGCGCCTTCAGCAAAGACACTATAAGAGTGAATGGATCTCAGCAGCTTACAATCGTTTCAACACAGTCTCCCAGAAGGAATGCCTTGAACGGACCAACACTAAAAACACAGAATCCAGACTGAATTGTGTCCTGCAATATTCCCCTCTTGCTAAAGACCTTACAAACGTTATCAACAAACACTGGCACATTATTAAATCGGATCCAAACCTACAAGACTTTGCCCTCCTGCCTCGAGTTGTTTTTAAAAGACCGCCCAACCTCAACAATATTGTGAGGGCAGATTTGCCTCCCCTCACTCAGACTCACTTTCTACAACACATCCCTCATGGAAACTACAGGTGCGGACATTGCACCCAATGCAATTTTACACAAAAGACTAAGACCTTTAATCATCCAAGAACCGGCAGAACATACAAAATAAAAGGAGTTATCACCTGCAACACCTACAATGCCATCTATATGCTCAAGTGTCCGTGCACGACCCCTCAAAACTGGAATCACTGAACACCGATCGAACATTCGTAACAATGATTCTAGGAGCCCTGTAGCAACACACTTTGCCGAAGCACAACACAATATCAGCACACTCAGGTATGTGGGCATAGAACAGGTCAAACTACCTAACAGATGCGGCGACTTAAACAAGCAACTATTAAACAGGGAGGCCTATTGGATATACACATTGGACACCATGAGTCCCAAAGGCATGAATGAAGAATTTAATCTCAGACCTTTTCTCTGACTCCAGTGTCTGTTTTCCCTTTTTTTTTGTTCCAACAAGGTATCACAACAGTGTTCATGTTCAGCTTCTATCTACCCCGGGGTAACTCTGATCCTATGTAAATATGCAAATAAATATATGTACATTCTCTACATTGTTGTGTATATATACGTTTTTACAATTTTCTTAAAGATTGTAAAGTCAAATCAGACAAAGTGACACTTACCTCTGCATGTGAACTCAGTCTCTCTGAACTTCACTTTGGGACCTGCGTCAGGTGAGAGAAGCCCCGCCCCTCTGTGTTTCCTGTAAGTCACGTGATCAGTCTGTGATCTGGTCTGACTCGTTTTAAATATGTTTATGTGGAGCTTCAGTTTTCATACTTTTGGAGATTTGTACAAAGCCACACCCACAGGAGAGACTGGGGCTGGTTTTCCCTTTAGTATTCACCACTTTATTGTTTTAACATCATTCAGGGATAAAGGGGCAATTGTGTGAGTTTTTTTTTTTTGACAAAATATTCTTTAAATCACCACAGCCTGATTCAACTGAGCTTTTAAAATCATATCTGTCTTCTGCTGCCCTCCGCTGGCCGTTTGAACTTTGTTCTAAAAAAACAATGATTGTTGTTGATTTGATTTTATTAACGGTTGTTATAGGCCGACTGTATGTTCAGTGCCGTTTCTTATGTTAAAGGGATATTTCAGGATTTTTGACATGACATTGTTTTTGGCCTCATTTCCTTGTTATCGAGAGTGTTGCTGATTTCTGGAGATATTTTTTTTTGTAATTCATGCAGTTCTTATGTTTGAAGAGTTTCGTGGCGCTAGGCTAATGCAAGGCTAGCGCATGTCTATGGTATCAGCTCTCCTGCATTAAAAACAGTCTGACCCGCTCCACAGTGCACCTGAGGCAAATCACTTATAACACCAGACTAACCATATAAATGTTTGTGTCGATAGAATAATGTTTGGAATATAACTGACCTGCATCACATGAATGATCGCATTTTGAGGGACTATTTTCCAGCAGATCACTCCGCCGCTGTGTAGCTTATACAGCCACGAAGCTGATGCTGCTCAAATATAAGGTATTTTAAATGCAAAATGGTTAAAATTATTCTATAGACACAGACATTTATATGGTTTGTCTGGCGTTATAAGTGATTTGCCTCAGGTGCTCTGTGGAGCGGGTCAGACTGTTTTTAATGCAGGCTAGCTGATACCATAGACATGCACTAGCCTTGCATTAGCCTAGTGCCACGAAATGAGGCCCTATGTCAAAAATCCTGAAATATCCCTTTAAATAACGAGCTCTAAAACATAGAAAAATCACCCAATACCTCAACTAAAGTAAATGTTAAAATGATACGATCACAAAAACATATGGACACAAAAACTACATCTCCCACCATTTCTACCAATGAGTCAACCACCCCCCGAGTCCATGAGACAACCACCCCCACTTAAAGCTGCTCAGGGCTTTATATAAGATTGTATAAATAGGGTTTGTATTAGTTTTAGGAAAAGCCTGATGACAAACAGGACAAAGGAGGAGCCAGAGCTGATGATCAGGTCAGAAAATGTCCCTCATATAAAGGTTTGATCAGGGATTCATCAGCTCTGGACCTAAACTCTTTTTCTAGTAAAAGCAGGAATTTGAGAAGTCGTTGGTGTTTTCTCGACTGTGAACTTGACGTTGTTGTAAAACGTTCATGAATTGGAGCGAGTAGAAGATGGAGACGTGTGGGAGGGTTTGTGAGAGCTAGAAATGAGTCTAAAACAGTTGAAATTGTACTTCCTCACTGTGTCGCTGTTTGAGAACGGGAGAAATCAGGTACAGGGGCTTTAAAAGCTGGAGCAATATGGTAATATCAAAGTTTAACGATATAAAAACAGGGAAGTGCAGACTGTGATCCCTGTTTCAGTCAAAACATTCATTATATTGTAGAGTTAAAAGTGTTGGTCTTAGCTTTCAAATGAGTCTTCACACTGGCCTATAGGCTGTAAACTCCAGTGAGAAGCTTTTAGATTTGGGTAAAGCAGAACTGGAGAAAATGTGCTCGGTTCAAAAACACATCAGACCAAACATGATGAGTTTCTAAAATGTTGTCATTGAATTGAGTTTCTTCCTTACAAAGAGCAGAAAACCTCAGCTAATAAAGAGACTCCACCACATCCTACAGTGTGAAACAAGTTTACAGCTGTGCAATAAACTACAGTGGAGAATTAGGAAACAGGAAAAATCGGAGAGAGTTTTTCCGCACAGGATACAAACGGATTCATGGATCAGTTTGAATCCACATGTTGTAAAGGTTTGATTTTTTACGGTTGCTAAGATCAGAACTAATATTGTGACCCCCTTGTCAAATCCTGCACCTGTCAGGGGGACTGCCCTGGAGTGGTGCAGGTCATATCTTCAGGGGAGGTCGTGTTCTGTCAGGCTGGGGGGGCTCCACCTCGCCTTCTGCCCCTCTTCACTATGGAGTCCCCCAGGGTTCTATACTTGCACCTGTTCTTTTTGCACTCTACCTCCTCCCACTAAGCTGTATCTTTAAGCAACACGGCATTCAAAATCATCTTTACCAGGACCAAGAAACACGAGCACATCACCCTGATTTCAGCCTCCCTGCACTGGCCCCCGGTCCGTTTTAGAGCTGATTTTAAAATGGTACTTTGTGTGTTTTTAGCTCTGGCCCCTCAATATATCACTGACCTCAATCAAATGTACAAACCAGCGCGTGCTCTGAGGTCTGAGGGCCAGCTCCAGCGTGTGGTCCCCAACACAAGGCGTAAAACTGGAGGGGACGGGGGCCTTCTCAGTGTTTGGCCCTAAGCTGTGGAACGCCCTGTCCCTCCACGTCCGAACGGCCCCACAGTGGAGTGTTTTAAGTCTCGTCTTCAAAACACTTTTACTCTTTGGCTTTTAACACTGCGTGAGTCGTGAGGCCTCTGTGTCCTTTTTATTTGATTTATTTTTTATCCTTGACTTTTATTGTTTATGGCAGGTTTTTATTTATTTAATTTGACTGTTTTTATAGTTTTTATTGTTTACATTGGACCTTGTTTGTGCAGCACTTTGGAAACTTATTTTATATGTTGAAATGTGCTCTATAAATAAAGTTGGATTGAAAACATGGATTTCATGATAATGATTTTAATCTGGATTTATTTGCAATTACAGGAATATTTTACAAAAAGTAAAAGTTGTTTAATCAACAGTGACACTTTTTATTTTGGTTCTTAAGCTCAAACCCACTGAAAACATGAAGTGAGAAAGTCTATGAGCCGCGTGCTTTGGGTTGCCAGATCCTATGGCTTAAAACAGTGTGCAATAAACTTAAATATGAGCAATAAAGGCAACCGGGATTATTTTTATGTTAGAAATGCCTTTTTAAAACAGTCAGTGTGTTTGCTCTATGTCTTAAAAGAATAGTTCCAGGTTTAAACACCGCTGAACAACGACTCCAAGTCTACACTGCCTCTGTTTAATGTAGAGTCCACTTTTTGACTCAAACATTGGCTCCACATGAGAGAAATGTGAGATCTTTGCATCTGAACATTAAAATGACAGTAAAAGTGTCTGCAGGGAAATTCTAACGACAAACAAATTAACTAAAAACACCGTTTTCACCTTGGATTTGTCTAAGTTTGCAAACGTCACACAGGAGTGGAATGATGACTTCTCATACGACACAACGACCAGGAAAGAGTCCAAGGATTCATTTTCTAACCATCGGAGAATGAGCTGGTGTTTGCTTTTAGTCCTGATGGTGTTAAGGTTTAAAAGTCACTCAATCGTATAATGTTCCCACATGTCCAGAGAACAAGTGTTTTTCCCCCATCATTGTTTCTGTCATTGCATGTAACTCCAATTATTGTCCCTGTATCTTCAGCTCTTGATCTAAAATGTGGTGTCTAACGATGGTAAGACTCTGTCGGAGCGAGAATGGAAGCAGAATGTCTCAGTGTAGTTTCAGAGCTGTTGTCCAGGTCAGTGAGAGGACACAGTAAATGTCAGGTGTGGACAGGGCTGAGTCTGGTCCATGAGCTCCCTCTGTCCAGGATCAACACTCAGGACAATGGTTGGTTAGTCCGTCCAGCTGTAAAGAGACGACACAGACAGTTATTAGACACAGAGGGAAGAGAAACAGTCATTAGTCATTTAGCAGCAACAGAAAGTGCACTTCAGTGTGTAATAGTCTGGTGTTTCGAAGGATGGTTTAAGAAAATGAAATGTAGCCCGTTTGATGACATTTTCCAACATGTTCCAGTGATTTGTGACCATCACATCAGTCCCAGGTCGACGTGCTGTTTTACAAATCCTGTAATAATGGGAGTAAGGACTGAGGAAGCTGCAGTGACCAATCAGAGCAGACTGGCCTAAACACAGTCCAACAGTTCTTATGTTTTGTCCAATGGAGCCTGAGACAGGAGGCTGGACTGCAGCATCAGGAGGGGCAGTTTGGGACTGTTTCATGTGGATTCAGCAGAGCCACATTCACTGAGATCAGCCAAACCAGACTCTGCTCTGATCCACTCCTGTTCACTACACTATAGTATATACTCACTTTAGAAACTCCAGTCGACAGTGAGGACTCCACAGCTCCTGGACGTCTGACTTCTTCAGGTTGTTTCCAAACAGATACAGTTGTCTCAGTTGTGAGGGGTTGGACTTCAGAGCTGAGGCCAGAGAAGAACAGCTGGACTTTGACAAACCGCAGTTCCTCAATCTGAATAAAGAATAAATGATGAACAGATGATGAAACCATTTGAATGTATTGACTCTATGAAGCTCTGGTGAACTCTTATCTATGGTCGAGAGGTTTAAGACAGAGCTAGAAAATCCTGGTGGAAAAACAAAATAGTGACATTTTGTCCCAAATGTGGACATTTTCACTGAGGGGTTTCTCTCACTTTTAGTTCCACCAGTTTCTGCATGAATGGCTGTGTTGAGATACTTTGATAGACATTAAAATCACACTGTTATACAAGTTGAACATGGACGACTCTATATTGTAAAGTGTTGTTTGTGATTATTGAGCTTCAAAATAACTACAATGTTTCTGATTTGCTGATTCTGATTAAAATGAAAGTGTTTCATCTGGACAGTTCAAACCTTTGTTCTGAATTAAAGTCATTCTTACCAGGACTGGGCGTTATGGACTATCATTTATATCACGGTATAAAACACAAATATGTGATTTATTTGGTGATTTACAGTAATGAACACAAGACAAAATACTTGAAAATTCAGCTTTTGACCAATTGGTTAAATTGATTTAAGACTATTTTCTCTTTAGTGACGTGAATCAACTTGAATCTGTGGGTCGACCTGGACCTGGAAGATACTTATAAGATTAAATACAGTATTATGGCTCCAATAAGTGAGCAGGACGCAGCGCCTCAGCTCACACTAAATGTCCCCTATACGTTCATGTGGCTCTGCCTCTGTGGAGTTTACACATGTTTTTATAGCAGTCAGGAGACTATGGGGACAGGCTCATGACTAACAAGAAACACATTTGTTACAACATGATACAAACATCCTCGTATCTCTCTCCTGTCTGACACAGCGCACAGACACACACTAACACAATGTGATTTCATTCTATTGTTTAAGGCGAGACACTGCAGGTAAAGAGGGAAATATATAGAGACATATATTTTCATGAGTTACAATGAAGTGAACTCACAGTTTAAAAATTAGACATTTTTTGCATTTAAATGACCAACATTTGCCGACTTCAATTGTGTTGCTGAAAAGACACAGATTCACAGTTATGGTTTTATTTTGTTGATATATAGGAAACAGAATAATTCAGAGGGGATTAAGGATATCTGTTAATGTAATTGTAACTAATGATTTGTTTTCTTGATTTTTATTGTGTTTTTAATGCTTTTTATTCTATTTTTGCTCTGTTTGGTGTTACTGTGAGGCACATTGAGTTGTCAAGTACATGAAATGTGCCATATAAATAAACTTGCCTTGCCTTGCCATCTCAAATCTGTCAAAATTCAAATAGTTCCTTGTTTTTTGGGTTCAAAGCTCAATAACCCTGGTGGGAATTAGATCCTCTGAAATGTTTTGTCCAAGACGTGAAAGTTGAGAGTGTGTAGGATCTACTAAAGTGGAGATGTTGTGAAGCTCATTTGGAGAAAACAGCCCCTAAAGTTCAGTAACACGTGAGTGAGAACATGTCTCAGTCTTTCACAGCCGTGTCTCGCCTTAACCCTTGTGTCGTCCTGTGCACATGTTTGTACATTTTTTCATTTGACCATTTTGTCTGTGTTACAGTTTGAGACGTGGATTTCTGCAGAAAATGTTCTTTTGAGTCAAATTTTCTGAATCCAGTGTTTGTTTTTCTCTCGTGTCTTTTATTTTGGAAATCTGCATTTTCTATACGTTCACCGTCCTAGTACAAAAATGTACACACTTTTCAAACTGCTGTAAAAACCACATACTTTCATCTTTTTCAATGTTTGTTCATAAATCTCAAGAATCACTTCTCACCTTCTCAAAACTACCAAACATGTTTTTTATTTGGGGATTTTAACCCTTTGTTTGCCAGTTTGAAAACAAAAACTTTGAAGTTTGTTCCAAAACAACATAAAAACCTCATTATCTTTATAATAATGAACAGTTCAGAGCTGGACTTTGGTGGATTTTAGGGCCTTGGACGTGTCAAAGATGAGACAAAAATGGATTTGAAGCATTTGTAGTTTTTCTGTAGTGACAGATTTACAACTTTCCATACGTCGCCCCCTAGTGTACAAAAATGTACACGCCTAAAAACAGCCATAAAATCGACATTTTTACAGATTTTTTCCACTTGTTTTTGCATAAATCACATGAACTACTTGAAACTTTCCAAACCAAACATGTCATAATTTTCTGGATTTTAACCCTGAAAATCCCAGTTTCAAAACTGAAAAAAAAAGTTACACAAAAACACTTGAGTGTGATTATATTTGTAATAATAAAATGTGGAGCTGAGGCTTTGTCTGTTTCCAGAGCCGTGTTTGTGTCGCAGATGAAGTGAAATGGATTTGATGCATTTATAGTTTTTCTGTCGTGGACGATTCTTTATGTGAAAATGGCAGCGGCTGAAACAGCCCCATTGACTTCCATTATACATGTTTTTCTTTGCTCTTCCGGAGCCGTTTGAAACTTCACTTTTTACAGTGTCAGCATTTCATTTGGAAGAAAAGGAGTGAATTTGAACATTTTTACTGAGTTTCATCAGATTGGAGCTCATTCCCATTGTCGGCACATGAATAAAATCACTGTATTTTCTCCTATTGAATATAATGGAAATAAGGCCTTTCCAATGGACTTTACGCTGAAAACTTACACTTTTAAATCTCACTGAAACACGCCATAAAATCACTTAATCTGTGACATCAGGGTTTCATTTGGAGGAAAATGAGTGAAATTTGACATTTTTACTGTATTTCATAAATTTCAACATTTTTTGACAGTTGGCAAAGCCAGTGTTGTTTCATGTTCTGCAGTTTGTAAACTCTGTTTATGTGAGAACCAGAGCAGGAGGTGGGCGGAGCCTAAACCCTCAACACCTCAACACACATAAATAACCTGGACAAAGAGCTGCAGTCTGGATTTATTCTCGTGTTTCCCTCAGGTTTACAAACCTGGGCCTCGTTTTCAAAACAGAGACTTTTCTGCTTCAAAACCAACGACTGATTGTGACGCTCCCACTGAGCTGTTTTGGTGTCTAATTGTGACAGGGTAGCCCTTTGCGCTCCTGCACGTAGTGGCTGAGGTGAGAGGGCGCACTGTAAAAAGGAGGGTTCGTTACGCAGCCCGACCTCTCACCTCTGACGTCACCCGCTGCATGGCTGAACACAGGAAGCAAGGGCTTCCTCTGTTTAGGCCGGCTACTTTGGGCCAAACATGCGCTTCAGTGGCCGAATTTGTGTGCGGAAAGCCAGCAATTCAATAGCGCTTTCGCGCGGGGTCCAGTGCGCGTCCTGCTCTCCGGGTGCTGTCACCATGGGGGAGGGTTGCAGCCCTGTGTCACGCAGGTGTGCGTAATGTGAGCGCTTCGCTTTTATCCCACGGGTCCTTCCTTCCTTCCTTCCTTCTGAGCAAATGCAAGTCTGTTCGTCGCTATGTTGAGTCCCCATCGCAACCCTGCACAGCCCAAATTCAGAGACCTCTTTGATAGCAGTGGTCTGTTAGGGCAGAGGGCTTCGGACTCACACCGCCCCTCGTCAGTCCCCTCATCCATTGCTGGACCGTCACTCCAGGTAAAAGGTGTGATGGACACGTGGGGCTGCTGAATCTGGGCCGCCAGCCGTTCCGCAAGGACTTGACTAGCAATGGGTTTTCTCTGCTGTTTTGTTTTCTTTAATTTCAATCTGCAAGTTTTGTATTTGCACCGCTCATGTAACCTGCTCTTAACTCAAATGAACTGAAAATATATTTAAATCCAAAGTAATAAAAACAATATATTTTCTTATTAACCTGTCTCTGTTCTACCTAGTCCAACGAACCTGTGTGACCTTAGCGTGGGGTAAAGTCAATACTGGGTTCTCTGACCCACAATTCAGAGTGGCGTTGTGATCACTGTAAAGCAATGCAGTTAACAAGTGGGCTACTGCCTCGGTCTGCTACATAATATTTTGAAATTGTAAAAATCTTCACACTGAAAATTATTGTCGATAAATCACTTTAAAAATATTCATATATTTTATAGAAAACACAAAGGCAAACAAATCCTGTTGTTTCGGCCACAGCTTCAGTATAAGCTGACTGAAGATACAGCATCTGTTACAATGTTAGAAAAGTGGAAAATTCTGAAATGCAGTGAAAATGTCAAATTCAACTCGTTTTCTTCAAAATGAAATGCTGACATCACAGATCTGTGACTTTTTCCTGTATTACAGTGAGATTTAAAATGTGAAGTTTCATGTCAGAAAAGTCCCAGGTTCTGCCATGGCTCCATTATATTCTAATGGGAAAATAGCATGATTTCATTCATCTGCCGACAACAGGAACAAGGTCCAAACTGAAAACATACAGGAGAAATGTCAAATCTGACTCTTGTTCTTCAAAATAAAAGGCTGACATTATAAAATATATGACTTTATATGGTGACAGGAGAGCAAAGAGAATTGGAAGTCCTGAATGTCTTTATAATGGAAGTCAATAGAAGAACTTCATTAGATTCTTCAAAACCCCAGCCCAGACCAAACATCTCACCAAATCATCTCAATGTTGGAGGAAATGTGGAGGAAATGAAGGAAATCACTGCCATATACAGTGGGGCAAAAAAGTATTTAGTCAGCCACCAATTGTGCAAGTTCTCCCACTTAAAAAAATGACAGAGGTCTGTAATTTTCATCATAGGTACACTTCAACTGTGAGAGACAGAATGTGAAAAAAAATCCAGGAATTCACATTGTAGGATTTTTAAAGAATTTATTTGTAAATTATGGTGGAAAATAAGTATTTGGTCAATAACACAAATTCAACTCAATACTTTGTAATATAATCTTTGTTGGCAATAACAGAGGTCAAACGATTACTATAGGTCTGTACCAGGTTTGCACACACAGTAGCTGTTATTTTGGCCCATTCCTCCATGCAGATCTTCTCGAGAGCAGTGATGTTTTGGGGCTGTCGCCGAGCAACACGGACTTTCAACTCCCTCCACAGATTTTCTATGGGGTTGAGGTCTGGAGACTGGCTAGGCCACTCCAGGACCTTCAAATGCTTCTTACGGAGCCACTCCTTCGTTGCCCGGGCGGTGTGTTTGAGATCATTGTCATGTTGGAAGACCCAGCCACGTTTCATCTTCAAAGCTCTCACTGATGGATGGAAGGAGGTTTTGGCTCAAAATCTCACGATACATGGCCCCATTCATTCTTTCCTTAACACGGATCAGTCGTCCTGTCCCCTTAGCAGAAAAACCAAAGCATGATGTTTCCACCCCCATGCTTCACAGTAGGTATGGTGTTCTTGGGATGCAACTCGGTATTCTTCTTCCTCCAAACACGACGAGTTGAGTTTATACCAAAAAGTTCTACTTTGGTTTCATCTGACCACATGACATTCTCCCAATCCTCTGCTGTATCATCCATGTGCTCTCTGGCAAACTTCAGACGGGCCTGGACATGCACTGGCTTAAGCAGGGGGACACGTCTGGCACTGCGGGATTTGATTCCCTGTCGTTGTAGTGTGTTACTGATGGTAACCTTTGTTACTTTGGTCCCAGGTCATTCAGCAGGTCCCCCCGTGTGGTTCTGGAATTGTTGCTCACTGTTCTCATGATCATTGTGACCCCACGGGATGAGATCTTGCGTGGAGCCCCAGATCGAGGGAGATTATCAGTGGTCTTGTATGTCTTCCATTTTCTGATCATTTCTCCCACAGTTGATTTTTTCACACCAAGCTGCTTGCCTATTGTAGATTCACTCTTCCCAGTCTGGTGCAGGTCTACAATTCTTTTCCTGGTGTCCTTCGACAGCTTTTTGGTCTTGGCCATAGTGGAGTTTGGAGTCTGACTGTTTGAGGCTGTGGACAGGTGTCTTTTATACAGATAACCAGTTCAAACAGGCGCCATTAATACAGGTAACAAGTGGAGGACAGAAGAGCTTCTTAAAGAAGAAGTTACATGTCTGTGAGAGCCAGAGATCTTCTTTGTTTGAAGTGATCAAATACTTATTTTCACCATAATTTACAAATAAATTCTTTAAAAATCCTACAATGTGAATTCCTGGATTTTTTTTCTCACATTCTGTCTCTCACAGTTGAAGTGTACCTATGATGAAAAATTACAGACCTCTGCCATTATTTTAAGTGAGAGAACTTGCACAATTGGTGGCTGACTAAATACTTTTTTGCCCCACTGTATTTTGGTTATGCTCTCGAATCATTCCTTTCTGGGTAGATGTACATCAAATATTGGAAAATGTATTTCAAATGGACATAACATTTCAAATAAAAACCTTGTGTCTTCATTGGTGAAAATGTTTCATATCGAACTAAATACTTGTTTCAGATATTGAGTGCAGCTGCCAGGAAAGCCATTACTAGAAAACGGCTTAACCCACAGAGGCCAACAGTAAATGAGTGGATAGATATAATTTATGACATTTATAAAATGTGGAGAATTACCTTTACAATTAGATTACAACAGGATCAGTTTGAAAATAAATGAGCCTGTTTCATCTGTGAGACCAGACTCTGTAGAACTTCTGCTTAGAAGATTTAATGTGAAATGATTGTAGATGTAAAGGCCCCAAGGTTCATTTGTTTATTGTTTCTGGAACATCTTTCAAATACTGGAAAAATAAAGAATATAAAATATATATAATGGAAGTCAATGGAACCAAGAACATTTTGACATAAAGAATCGTCCACTACAGAAAAACGACTAATGCAGTCAAATCAATATTGGTCCAAACTTTGACTCATCCAAGGCTCTAAACACCACCAAAGCCCAGCTCTCTAATGTTTATTATTCAGAAAATATTCAACTTTTTATATTTTTTAGTTCGACATTTTGTAAAGTTTACAAAATAAAGATGTCATTTAAAGGGTTAATATTCATATAATTATTGAATGTGTGGTCGTTTTTGGAAAGTCATCAAGTAGTTCAAGAGATTGATGCAAAAAAAAGCAGAAAACAATCTGACTGTGTGGTGATTTTATGGCTGTTTTTAGGCTTGTACATTTTTGTGCACGAGGGTGAAGCACCTGCAGGGCCTCCACAGATAGATTGACCTTTATTGTCCCACAGGAGGAAGTTTGTTTTCACAGCCTCCACCACAGCACACACACATCACAAACAACTCCATGTTACAAATCCACATGAGGACCAGCCAAAGATTACAGACTGTTTAAAGCAGCTATAGCAGAGGGGACAAAGTTTGAGCTGAAGGAGCCGCCTCTGCCTCAGAGTCCTGTAGCTGCAGCTTGAAGGCAGCAGGACAAAGCCAGTGTGGAGAGGGAGGTCAGAGTCCAGGGCAGAAGCCTGACTAGCAGTATTACAAATACACACCGGTGTACAAATATACACAGGTATATCATGGACGGTTTGATATAATATTGTTTCTGTACAATCATTTAATATGAAGTCTCTTCTGTGTTTTGTCTGATAAATACAGAGACTTTCTTTGTCTCTGGTGCAGCCTCCTCTTCATCCACAACAGCGTGTGCTTATCTGGATGGACTTGTGTTCATGACTGAGGTAAAGCTGTGGAACATGTCCAGTGTGTGACAGTAAGAGTGAACTGACCTCAGAATCTCCAGTCGACAGTCCAGATTCTGCAGGAAATCACACAGACGTTCCACTCCAGAGTCCTTCAGGTTTGGGTTATTGCTCAGACTCAGTTGTCTCAGATGTGAGGGGTTGGACTTCAGAGCTGAGGCCAGAGAAGAACAGCTGGACTCTGACAAACTGCAGTCGATCAATCTGAATAAAGAATAAATGATGAACAGATGATGAAACTATTTGAATGTATTGATTGTAACAGAGGCTCATATGAGATTGTGCTGACGACCTGATATTTCAGTTTTCATTCAGTGTCAGATTCTGTCTGAGACAAACCTTTCTCTGTTTTCAGACACTTTGCATTTCAACCTGAAAAGACTCACAGAAACGGAATGACGGTATGAGTGTTTTATTAACGAACATGAATTATTATTGGGGCTCAGACCCTGGCGGAAGACTGAACGAACGATATGGAATGCATGGCTTTGACGAATGATAGCCATGATCTTCCCCGGAGCCTGGACCCTGGTGGTGGTGGAAGAGACCTGGGTCGGCCACTTGATGAGCGGAGCCGAGGAGGAGCCAGGCGGAGAAAGGGGTGGAGGAGGGTCGGAGCACGGCTGGCAAATGGCTGAGTGATTGACCAGGAAGGTTAAAAAGGGGATCCTGAGCGATGAGTGGCTGGTGAGGGGAGGAGCAGCTGCGGTGATTGGCTGTCATGAAGGTGCGGCTTGATTGGAGTCCGTGATTGGATGATTGGAGTGCGCTGCCGGTGATGAGGTGATGAATGAATGCAGCTGGTAGGTCTTCCAGGTTGAATTTGCGCATAAGCTTCATAAAGCCATATCTTCACTAGTTACAATTATGTGAATTCACCAGATTTCACTGGATTTGAGCCGTTTGGACAAGTTTAAAAGTATTTATTTGAATATAATCTCCTTCTCTCAGGGAGAAGATACAGGGCAGACTCAACAGATGAAAAACTCCACTCTTTTCCATCTTTTAGATCAAATGCTGAAAGTGGAATGTGAATGTGAGCATTAATGATGTGGGAATGTTTCTTATTTGATGCTCTCTGTTAGACACATTTCACAAGAGTCAATAAAGTACATGGTGTTAGGCCTCGTTCATCAGACTGGACAGGGAGTCTTTATTATTTATGTCACATTTTCTGTCAATGGGGCGACGTGAAGAGAATTGTTCCTAAAATGACTTCACTTGAACAGTTTAGCCTGAAATAAAAGGATATAAACTAAAACACTCAGATAATGTCGACCTCATCAGTAATTCCATCTAAACTAGAGCTGCACAGTTTTGTACAAATATCTCATTGTGAGAATGATTTATTTATTATTTTCATAAATGATTTAGATCAAGTCAAAAATGCACATTTGCATTTTCTACACAGATGATACGGTTTTATAAACATCAGCGCCTTTGGCAGAATAACTACAATTGTCTGACGTGACGACAGCTGTGTCCAATTAAAAACATATGAAGTGAATATAAACTCACACGGAGAACACGAGGCAAAATCCTCGACTACTTCATCCATGATTAGTTTTGGATAATGTTAACGTTAATTGAACTAAAAACATAGAGGTGCAGCGAGTGACGTAACCTTCTCATTTCTCTGTGACGGTCGTGATTGGTTCGACAAGGCCTTAACCGCCAATCAACAACTTGTTTACCGTGCGTGGCCAGACTTTCTTTCGTGCAGAAATAAGGTGGGTGTGTTTTATCAGGATACTGCAGCTGCTGTCACTCAAACAGGAGCGCGTCACGTGACGGCCAGTTTACAGGAGAATTAGCACTTTGCTTTGTTTTGCTGCTGAGGAACCTTTGAAATCACTCATGGACTTATCAGGACACGAGGAGCAGAAACTCTCATGAGCTTTTACTTCAACCACGTCATGGACGAGTCTTTCTGTCAAACTAAACGGAGTTTGGACTAAAGTGGAGCAGCTTTACCTGGCGCTGTCCTCAGGTCAGTCAGAGGCTGTGTTTGACCTTTCTTCTTGTTGATGCATTACTTTCATCACATGTGCGTGTCATTATGTGCTTGGACACGACTACTGTGACGCCTTTGTAGCCGTGATCAAAGTCATACAGAGGCGATCGTCCAGGTGACATCTAAACATAACATGCTAACGACACGTTTACCCCTGAAACTAAACATTCAACTCAACACAGTCGACTGTGGCATTTATGGATAAGAAAGCACTGTATGTTCTAAGACAACAATATGAGGACAAAAAGAAGTGCGCTTTGTGACCCGGCCCACCCACACCAGAAGTTTGCTGTCATTTTGAGGAACCCGACCCGACCGAATCCACGGAACCCGTGGGTTTCGAATCGACCTGCACATCTCTAGCATGTGCTTATCTGGATGGACTTGTGTTCATGACTGAGGTAAAGCTGTGGAACATGTCCAGTGTGTGACAGTAAGAGTGAACTGACCTCAGAGTCTCCAGTCGACAGTCCAGATTCTGCAGGAAATCACACAGACGTTCCACTCGAGAGTCATCCAGGTTGTTTCCAAACAGATCCAGTTGTCTCAGATGTGAGGGGTTGGACTTCAGAGCTGAGGCCAGAGAAGAACAGCTGGACTCTGACAAACTGCAGTTCAACAATCTGAATAAAGAATAAATGATGAACAGATGATGAAACTATTTGAATGTATTGACTCTATGAAGCTCTGGTGAACTCTATGGTCGAGAGGTTTAAGACAGAGCTAGAAAATCCTGGTGGAAAAACAAAATAGTGACATTTTGGCCCAAATGTGGGGCTTCACTCTCAGAGGCCGAGGAGAGAGGAGGAGCATGAGTGTTTTTTCTGCTTTGCACTTTTCTGCATATTCTGCAACACACTGATAATTATAATTTTGACTTTAAGCTGAGTATGTTTTATTTGTGTCTAAATGTTTACTAAATATTTACTAATAGTCTAAATGTTGACTAAATATTTACTAATATTGTAAATCGTACAGTTTAGGCCATTGGTGCTTTCTCACCAGCCTGAGCTAAAGTAGCCAAAAAATGAGCCAAAGAGAAAAGAATCTGACCCTTGACCTGTATTAAGCTGCTACAGTTTATATGGATTATTAAATAAGGACTTTTTTCAAAGGTTTTTGTGCATCTTATCAATGTTTCTGAATTAGTGTCAAAACAGCTCTTTTCATGTGAGACACATTATCACATAAGACATTAGGGCTATAACAAAACAATATGTCGTGGTCCCAGAGATGAAAAAGTTGAGAACCAAATCTCTAAGGAATTTTTCAGATTTATCATATTCAAACTGACAAAGCACCCGTTTACCGTGAGTGAGTGCTCCCCTCACACACACCCACCTATTGTGGAATAAACTTCAATATAATTTCGATTAATTATTGGGCTAGTTTTGAACTTTTTGGGCGATTTTTGAGAGGTCATTGGGCTGGAAATTTGTTGTAGATCTGGCAACCCTGACCCAGTCTCCCGTTTGTGTGGTTGTTGCTCCGCGTGGCTCCCCATCTCAGTGTGTGGTGGCCCCGCCCTGGGCCCACGCTCTCCTTGTATACGGCCAGGCTAGTCGCTGAGTGGATTGGCTGCAGTGACTCGGACCTCGCGGTCAAAGCCCGAGCCATGAAAATGTCCCCGTTCAGCCTTTGGTCCAGGAGGGTCGTCACGACCGCCTCTCCTTTGGCTCTGCCTTTTGATTCCTATGTTTTTATGTCCCTGTTCCTGGATGTGTCGTATTGGACCCTTGTGGTGTGCGAGCAACACCGCTACAATCCCAGGACTGTGGTGACTCTACCAGAAACATGGACTAAGAAACATGACCCGACTGAAGAAAGTCAAATACATGTCACACTTTTCTACCAGTTGTTGTTGCCTCTGTATCTATTCTCATCACCCTCCCCCCTCTAAGTCTGTTTTATTTTTCAGCACTGATTCTTCTGCTTCGAGGGGGGGTCCTGAATAACTGGGTTCATTTGAGACAGAGCCCCCACCCACAGTCTCGCCCAGTTACAATCTACACCTTTAAGCCTGAATCAATTCTTTAACTGCACTTTGTTGTGGCCTCGTCCTTGCTAGTGAATGGTGTTCATGGCTGAGGCTGAGTTGTGAAACATGTCCTGTGTGTAACAGTAGTGAGGGATTCTTAGGCACTGAAATGATGATGATGAGCCTGGTATTGAGTGGACGATATAGAACGGTCAGTGATGGTGCAGAGTGTTAGCATAAAGAGAGGGACTTACTTCAGAGTCTCCAGTCGACAGTTTGGACTCTGGAGTCCGTCACACAACACCTTCATTTCAGAGTTCACCACTGAGTTATTATAAAGGTATAAATGTCTCAGGTGAGAAGGACTGGACTTCAGAGCCGACGCCACCACTTCAAGATGAACCTTTGAGAGTTTACAACTTTTCAATCTGTCAAATAAGAGGGAAACAAACAATGTGAAGGAAAGCACTCCTGGAACTTTTAGAATCAGAACAATATGGTCCATGTTACAGCTTTAATGTTCCATCTGGACTTACACAGCCTTTCTGCAGTTCCTCACGGCTGGGACCAGTCTCAGTCGTCCTTCCACTGATGTATTGTACTTCTGTAGGTCCAGCTTCTCCAGGACGCACTCTGACATCTGCAGCATGTAGGCCAGAGCTGAGCACTGGGACTCAGACAGTTTCTCTGATCTGTTTGACTTCAGGAAGTCCTGGATCTGCTGATGGAGCGAGTGGTCGTTTAACTCAGTCAGACAGTGGAAGATGTTGATGCTTCTGTCTGGAGATATGTCCTTTGTGTTCATCTCCTTCAGGTTGTTGATGAGTCCTTGTCTAGTTTCTGAGTCGATCTGTGATGGACCCAGCAGAGCTCCCAGAAGCCTCTGGTTGGACTCCAGAGTGAGGCCGTGGAGGAAGCGCACAAACAGGTCCAGGCGGCCATTTGGACTGAGGAAAGATTCTTGGAGGTTTTTTATGAGGAACGATGACAGTGGTGTTGTGCCTTGGAATAATTTATTAATTCTCTGCTGTATAGAGTTGTTGTTGATCATTTTATTCTCATCGTTAAACATATGAATGTGGTAAACAGCTGCCAGAAACTCCTGGACGCTCAGGTGGATGAAGCTGTAGACTGATTTGTTGAAGACGACACTCTCTCGTTTGAAGATCTCTGTACAGAGTCCTGAGTAGACCGAGGCCTCGCTCAGGTCCAGACCCACCTGCTGCAGGTCTTCTTGGTAGAACATGATGTTTCCTCTCTGCAGTTGTTCAAAGGCCAGTCTCCCCAGCTTCAGGAGGAGCTCACAGTCGGCCGGAGTCAGCTCTGGGCCGCTGCTCTTCTGGCTGTACTTCCTCTTCCTCTGTGTCTGCACTAACAGGAAGTGTGCGTACATGTCGCTGAGGGTCTGGGGCAGGGGTCCGCTCTGCTCGCTTCTCAACATGTGGTCCAGGACGGTGGCTGTGATCCAGCAGAAGACTGGGATCTGACTCATGTTGTGGAGGCTGCGGGACGTCCTGATGTGGGAGAGCACTCTGTCACACTGCTCTGAGTCTGTGAACCTCTTCCTGAAGTACTGCTCCTTCTGTTGGTCAGTGATGAAGCCCCTGACCTCTGTGAACCTGTGCACACAGCGCGCAGGGATCTGATTGGCTGCTGCAGGTCGGGAGGTGATCCATATAAGGGCAGAAGGAAGCAGAGAGCCTCTGATGAGGTTGACCAGCAGCTGGCTGACCTCTGACTCCTGTGTGACCTCAGAGATGAGCTCACGGCTGAAGTCCAGAGACAGCCTGCTCTCATCGAGGCCGTCACAGATGAACAGGACTTTACTGTGGGCCAGAGTCTGAGCTGAGAGCTCCTTTAGTGATGGGTGGAACACATGTATCAGCGTCAGCAGACTGCAGCGCTGCTCTCTGACCAGGTTCAGCTCTCTGAAGGACAGTGGCACCACCAGCTCCAGCTCCTGGTTCTCTGAGCCCTGGGCCCAGTCCAGAGAGAACTTCACAACTGAGAAGGTCTTCCCCACTCCAGCCACGCCGCAGGTCAGCACCACTCTGATGGCTTTGTGCTCGGAGGGTAAGGCTTTAAAGATGTCCTGGCACCTGATTGGAGCGTCATGGACAGTCTTCTTGGAGAGAGTCTCCATCTGCCTCTCCTCATGTTGGGTACTGACCTCTTCACTGAGGCCCTCTGTGATGTACAGCTCAGTGTAGATCCTGTTCAGAGAAGTTGTAGCTCCTGTTTCAGCTCCTTCAGACACACTCTCACACCTCTGCTCCAGAACGCTCTTATAGGAACCTGCACACACCATTACACAGTTAGAATGAAGCTCAAAGTCCAGGGCCTGAAGATGGTTCAACATATACAGAGAGAAACAAATAAGTGTTCCATGTGCAGTGTTGGTGTGAACAGGTCTCACTCTGTAAAGTGCTGTGGAGGCTCAGTCCTGGTCCACACTGAGGACAGGACTGTGTTGAACTGCTCTGGTCCCAGGTGGAAGACAAACAGTGTCTGCAGAGCCAGTGTCCACAGCTGGAGGAGACTGGATCCCTCAGGACGCTCCCACAGAGACAACAGGACAATGGGGCCGGACCAGGACTCTCTCTGTGGAGACTCACACTCAGTCACACACATTCACTCACTGGACCTTCATGTGTAAGTCTTTAAATCTCTGTCATCAATAAGAATAATGTTTATATTGTGTGAAAATCATTGGTCATCAGTTTCTGTCTAATTTCACATTATAGTTCATCCCTAATGAAAACAACAGCATCATTTAAAGTCAAAGAAAACCTAAATTAAGACAAATGAAATATGGTTAAATGGGAACTGTTGTCCTCCTGATTGTCAACCAACGCACCTGTGTCCTTATTTTATGTTACTGGTAAAAGCTAAGGGTAACACTACAATAACATTACAGCCACTATTGCTCTTAATATTCAGAGTTTGAAATAACCGAGGCACCAGAGCAAATTCTTTATGTCCTAAAGGTAAAGTGAATGATATTAGAGTCACTCACAGCAGAGTCTGATCAGATCCAGCTTCAGGAGTGAACTTTATAATCAAGTCCTTTGACCTGTCGCTCTTCAGAGACTCACAGCTGAACTCTGCTCTCCGTCTCTGACTCTGAACTCTGAAACACAGGTTTGTATTAATACATTTCTGAGAGAAACAAATGAATAAAATGACTTTAGGACTGGAGTGTGTTTGCAGTCGCCCGTTCAGGATTTTTGTAAAACAAAATGCAAACAGTTCAGTGTTATTTCAGTGTATTTCTGCATTGTGAGATTAATAGAGCCCTGTCTTATCTTATCTTGAACACAGAACCATCTGAGAACATGAAGAATTACATTTAAATTTTAAAAATGAAATGATCAGTTACAAAAATGTTCTAGTTCATTTGCCTCTTTGTAAAACATACATACATTTTCAATGAAATCAATTAACTGAGTAAAAACAAATTAAACATGTTCTTGACTAGTTTCAGTTTAAAGGAATTGATTCAGATCAGACCAATGTTTTATCTAAAAGGATCCAAAAAAACTCATGAGACAGTTTTTAGTGAGTTCAGTTAACTGTCTAGTCTTGTGTGTAAATGTACTGGACTTATATGTTAATGATCATGTGTAATGTGCTGCAGTGGCTCTTATTCTGTGGAGGATGAGCTTCATGTTGAAGGTGATGATGAAGATGTTTGTATGAGAAGAGTCTCACTCACAGAAGACTCTGAACAGATCCAGCTTCACCACTGAAGGCTGGAGGAGAAAACATGGACCTGTCGCTCTTCAGAGACTCACAGCTGAACTCTGCTCTCTGTCTCGGACTCTCAGCTCTGACAGATTGATTCAGAAAGACAAAATGAGACAATAACCAGATAAAGTGCAGGTGTAGCTCCTCTGATGTACTCACTGTGTTTGAGTGGGCTCTGCTTTGTTTTTAGACTGAGCCTCCTCCTCATCCTCACACACTCTCTCCATGTTTCTGTCTGAAAGCTCAAGGACAGAGAAACTAAGAGTCACTATAGGTTTAAATAGTTGTGTTTCTTCCACTGATTAGTAAAGAACACATAGCCCTATATTAAACAACACAAATGTCACATGTACATAACATGTTGAAGCAGATTTCCGTTCATTCAGACACATGTTTGTTATTTTTTTGTTATATTTTTGGGCTTTATTAGACTGGACATTAGAGGGAGAAAAGGGGTGAACAGCAGGGAGAGACTTTCAGCAAACTGTCGGAGCTGGGACTCGGTCTCGTTGCTGTTGTTTGATGTTGAAGTGATTGTTCAGTCTGTGCTTTTAAGGAAGTAAGAACTGCACTCTGCTGTTCTCTGCTAATGATTAACAAATGCTTTTCTTCGCTCACATTACGTTTTATTGGCTGTTACACATTCAGTACTTTGTTACATGTGACGCAGGTTTAGAAAGACGGGGAAAAACCAGGACTGAAGTTGAACTAAAGGAAATCTAATCTGACCTCAGTCTGAAACAAAAGCTGGTTGTGAATGTTTCGACTTTGTCACGACGACTAAAGCCAGAGCCCGTGTGCTGTCGGTGTTTTATTATTAGGAAGGAAATGTTGAAAGGAAGAGTAAATATGGACCTGCTCCGACAGAAAGTAGAGCAGGTGAATAAACTCCCCGTGTGGTCGTCTGCTCCGCTCAGTAAGACAAATGAAGTGAAGTTGGTGAAGTGGGATAAAACCAAAGGTCCACTCACCTCTGCAAACGGAGCTCACGTCCAAATGGAGTCACTCTGAAGAAAACGTGAACCTTTGTACCAGCGGCAGGTGAGAGAAGCCGCGCCCTGTTTGTTTCCAGGAGGTCATTAATCTGCAGTCTTATCTGAGTGAGAGGTGATAAACTCTGTCTTCATTGTTTGTTTTGAGAAAAAACTAAGTAAACGACACAAAACAAGCAAACACACAGAAAGGTGACTCATATTGGAAAGTGTTATTTACAACGTAGCCCCTATAGTGATGACGTCCGCCATATTGAGACAATAGAAGCAACACACACCAGAAGTTCTCTCAGAGGTGCAGATGTTGAGGAAAATCTTCATGAATCTAAAAAACAGCATCGCACACTCAAGTAGCCGATGTCCAATTTTTAATCAAGGATGACAAGGTCTCGGCATAGCCTTCATCAGATCATTCTTTTTTCATCTTTGAACCACAGTGTTTGTGGAGTGGACCAGCCCAGGAGGCTTAGATCTTCTCCAAAGAGTGGGTGGTGCCACTTGTCCGCCATATTAACATCAGTGAAATAGTTGGAGCGATTCTGATGGTGCCATGCAGGTGTTGTGTGGCAGGTTAAATAAAAAAATAAAAAAACGTTTCTGTTCTGTTCCTACAAATGTGTAAACGGCGTCACAGAACCTGTAAATACATGGTCTGGAACGGTGAAGCCAGAGCCCACTATGGCCAGGCAACAATCCACTTTACCCATAGAGCGCTTTAGATGCTTTTTTTGTCTTGTTTTATATCATTTAATTGCTTTTTGGTCCCTATTGTTGTCCATATTATTGTCTCTTTTTTCGTGTGCTCTCATTGGGTTTTTGTTGCATTTCGTCTCTTTTCATTCGCAGCCTATGGGCCAGGGCCTCATTTAAAGCCAAGACCTCGTCGGCTCTGAAACAACCAAACTTACAGGTGGTGGACGGCAGGGAACTGGTTAAACAACAACAACGTTTCCAAAGTGCTGCACAAAAGAAAACAATATAATGACTGAGCTCCACCACTGTAAGTATGTACAACATTAAATTGCAAAAACAATAAACCATAAAACTATGAATACAAATAAATCAGATTCAAAACAATCAAACAGAGTAAAGACACAGAGGAGCACACGACTCCCGCGGTGTTACAAAGATTTCAAACCCTCCGCTGTGTGGGCTGTTGGGACGTGGGGGGGCAGAGCGTTCCACAGCTGAGAAGGCCCTGTCCCCTCTGGTTTTACGCTTCGTCTGAGGAACCACGAGCTGGAGCTGAACCTCAGACCTCAGAGCGCTGGAGAGTCAATGTGGATGAGGTTTGGGATGCACTGAGGGGACAGCCCATTTAAAGCTTTCAAAACAAACCATAACATCTTCAGGATCTGAAATGAACAGGGAGCCAGTGCAGAGACGCGAGGATTGGGGCGACACGTTCATGTTTTATTGTCCCTGTTTAAAGTCTTTCTTCAGCGTTCTGGACTAACTGCAAACGAGAGAGAGCTTCATGATGCCCGAGTGAAGTGTGCTACAGTAAAGTCCAGGCGACTTGAAATAAAGAATGAGGAACTTTATTAATCCTGTGAAGGGAAAGTCTTTGCAGCGACTCGGCCAAACACAACAGAACAGACATTTACAGTATGAGCCACAACAGTTCACAGGTTCCTCAAATAGGTTCAAAGATAAAAAATGTGATGATAAAAGACTTTAAACGCCTTTGACCTGTTTGACAAGTTTAAAATCACTGTCTATGGTGACGCCTCTGGTTATTTCACATGAACAGACCATTTAGCCCCGCCCCCATCAAATAAAGGGACCTCCCACATTCTACTGTCCCCTGTGCAATAAGCTCCAGGGAAAATAAGGAAACAGGATTATTTTAGAACAAGACGCTTTGAGAAAGGGAGAAATCAGGTACAGGGGCTTTAAAAGTTGGAGCAATACGGTAATATCAAAGTTTAATGATATAAAAACAGGGAAGTACAGACTGTGATCCCTGTTTCAGTCAAAACATTCAATATATTGTAGAGTTAAAAGTCTCACAATATTATGAGGATCTTTGACTGAATCAAACGGTCAGAGCGACCGCAGGACAACATTCAGACTGAACTACATAGACCATGATCCTTTGTGCTTGAAGTTAGAACTAAAGGAAATCACTTTTTATAGTGGGGGGTCCCAGGCTGTTCAAGCGGTGGTCTCTACCTGAAAAGTTTGGGGAACCTCAGCTCCAGGTCAGAATGGGAATGATGACATTTTTAAAAGTATAATACTCATAGACACAGGCGAAATTCACCTCTTAACCCCGACCTGACCCGAGCACATGTTCTGCAGTTTGGCTTTACCCAAATCTAAAAGCAAAAAATGTGTCAAAAGAGCAGAAAAATAAATAAACAGCAAAAATACCCTTAAAATACACTTTTGGATCTTGTTTTCTCCAGGCAAGACTGGGCTGTTGGTTGGAGAGATCACCAAGAGGTCCCCGTTTGTGGGATATGTCGCCAATAAAACCCAGACTGACCAGAAGAGGCTCCATAACGTCCTGAAGAAGCGAGACCTGTACTTCAACACCGGAGACTGACTGCGGATCCACACGGAGAACTTGGTCTCCTTCGTGGACAGAGTTGGGGACACTTTCGTATACTGCCCGTGAGGCTCATTTTGGAGCTTGTCGTTGCCTATTTACTAGTTTTTTTTCACTTCATTCAGATGGGAAGGTGAAAATGTTGCTACATCTGAGGTCGGACACATCCTCACGACGACAAACGGCATCTTGGAGGCAAATGTTTAAATGTTAAAGTTGAAGGTATGTCACTGCATTCTGAGACCTGGTTATTATCTACTGATCTTTCTTGGCTACACAGTATATATATATTCTGTATAAAGTGAATAAATATAATGCCACGTTCTCATTGGCTACACAAGAACAATGAATACATGCAGACACTTGCATAGAAGGTGTGGTTTTCAGCACTAGCTTTGTAGATGAAAATAATAATTCTCAGCTAATCAACAGAAACACTTTTTTATTTTGGTTCTTAAGTTCAAACCCACTGATAACATGAAGTGAGAAAGTCTATGAGCCGCGTGCTTTGGGTTGCCAGATCCTATGGCTTAAACCAGTGTCCAATAAACTTAAATATGACCAGTAAAGGCAACCGGGATAATCTTCATGTTAGAAATGTCTTTTTAAAACAGTCAGTGAGTTTCCTCTACGTCTTAAAAGAATAGTTCCAGGTTTAAACACCGCTGAACGACTCCAAGTCTACACTGCCCTCTGCTGCCCCGTGTGTTTGGATTTGGCATTGCAAGCTCACTTGGCTTTGCGATATGAAATGTATTGTTCTTGCTGCATAAAAAGACTGAGTGTTCAATAAAAAGTCAACTTTTTGACTCAAACATTCGCTCCACATGAGTCAAATGTGAGATCTTTGCATCCGAACATTAAAGTGACAGTAAAAGAAATTAACTTCAAGATGGAAAAAATACAGTTTTCACCTTGGATTTGTCTAAGTTTGCAAACGTCACACAGGAGTGGAATGATGACTTCTCACACGACACAACGACCAGGAAAGAGTCCAAGGATTCATTTTCTACCCATCGGAGAATGAGCTGGTGTTTGCTTTTAGTCCTGATGGTGTTAAGGTTTAAAAGTCACTCAATCGTATAATGTTCCCACACGTCCAGAGAACAAGAGTTTTTCCCCCATGATTGTTTCTGTCATTGCATGTAACTCCAATTATTGTCACTGTATCTTCAGCTCTTGATCTAAAATGTGGTGTCTAACGATGGTAAGACTCTGTCGGAGCGAGAATGGAAGCAGAATGTCTCAGTGTAGTTTCAGAGCTGTTGTCCAGGTCAGTGAGAGGACACAGTAAATGTCAGGTGTGGACAGGGCTGAGTCTGGTCCATGAGCTCCCTCTGTCCAGGATCAACCCTCAGGACAATGGTTGGTTAGAACGTCCAGCTGTAAAGAGACGACACAGACAGTTATTAGACACAGAGGGAAGAGAAACAGTCATTAGTCATTTAGCAGCAACAGAAAGTGCACTTCAGTGTGTAATAGTCTGGCGTTTCGAAGGATGGTTTAAGAAAATGAAATGTAGCCCGTTTGATGACATTTTCCAACATGTTCCAGTGATTTGTGACCATCACATCAGTCCCAGGTCGACGTGCTGTTTTACAAATCCTGTAATAATGGGAGTAAGGACTGAGGAAGCTGCAGTGACCAATCAGAGCAGACTGGCCTAAACAGAGTCCAACAGTCCTTGGGCCAGATCTTGTGACTGGCGCAGTCCGTGCGCAACTCTAAACGCAACATAGTACACGCGCGATCTTGCATGTGGCGCAGGTTTTGCTGCGCCACTAGGGAGAGGGCGTTTTTTAAGAAAAAGAGGCCGACTGAGGCGTGGGTCATTACAAGCAGCACTCGCGCTACTCTTCTATGGCAACCTTCACATTATTTTCCTCTTTACATCGCTCTGCCTTGTCTTCCTTAGAATCGACGTCAAATTGAAAACAAAAGCGAAATTGCCTTGAAAAGTCTGTTTGAGCGCAGGTTGCGCACGGGTTTACGTTGATACAGTAGATCAACGCACACACCCCTCACACCACCAACAGTTTTCCATAAATAAACCACACATGGCTTCAAGTGCCACAACACCACGTCTAATCTGTGTCAGTCTTTACCTCCTGATGATGCTCCTTGTGTAGCCACAGCTCAGTCCAAAAGAAAGACGCGCATAGCAACTTTTTTTAATTTATTTTTTTCAAATTCAGACGCTCCAAGAATCCTGCAGCTGGAGCGCAAATGTTCCAATACGCTACAGTTTTCTTGCAACTGCTGCATAACTCTGCAACTCCTCCGCAGCCAATATGACAGTTCCTGATCAATTAAATCTTGTACATTTCGTAACTTTGCGCATTCGAACGGTGTCCAGTGCGAGGCTGCTGCCTCTATTTCTCCGCCCGCTCATCTTGGATCTGCAGCAGCAGAGGGACAGTTTTATTTCTTTAATCTTTATTAAACATTGCACGCTGCATAATGCATGTTACGCGTGCATGTTTTCTACAGTCTATGGTTACGCGTATACAGGAGAACCCTTGCTCGCAAACCACCGCCTTCCGCAGGTCTGGGGAAAGCATGGGGAGGGGGCGGCACCACAACATCGCAATGCGAGTCTGCCCCCCCCTCCTGTCCTGCCCAATTTTTGCGCCAGGTATGACACTGAAGATTTCAAGGAGCACCACCCGTCTGCGCACTCGTCTTCTCTACAGCCTGCGCCATTAACCACAAGATCTGGCCCCTTATGTTTTGTCCAATGGAGCCTGAGACAGGAGGCTGGACTGCAGCATCAGGAGGGGTAGTTTGGGACTGTTTCATGTGGATTCAGCAGAGCCACATTCACTGAGATCAGCCAAACCAGACTCTGCTCTGATCCACTCCTGTTCACTACACTATAGTATATACTCACTGTAGAAACTCCAGTCGACAGTGAGGACTCTGTTGGAGTTCACGCAGCTCCTGGACATCTGATTTCTTCAGGTTGTTTCCAAACAGATTCAGGTGTCTCAGATGTGAGGGGTTGGACTTCAGAGCTGAGGCCAGAGAAGAACAGCTGGACTCTGACAAACTGCAGCTGTACAATCTGAATAAAGAATAAATGATGAACAGATGATGAAACTATTTGAATGTATTGACTCTATGAAGCTCTGGTGAACTATAACAGAAACACTGATGTGTGTCTTTGTAAAAGTCTCAGAGCTGCTGTGGCTCCGGTTCACAACACATGAAGCTAATCCTCCATGATGACTCTGTTTTAGGGCTAGACACTGCGGGGAGGGGGTTCTGCTGAGGAGCAGTGGTTGGTTACTCGGCTGGTGACGAAAGGATCGGGGCGTCTCCAGGCGGTTGAGGCGTTCCCAGAAGGAATCAGGCGTTTTAACCCTAAAATGGCTGCCACCAGAGTTTTTATAGATTACTCGAAAATACGTGAATGTGCCAAGACAACACTTCAGGCATGTTTTTAATGAGGGAATGACTTAATAACATTATGTAAAGCTTGAAAAAGTCGATTTTGCATAATACCCCCCCTTTAAAGTCATTCTTACCAGGACTGGGCGTTATGGACTATCATTTATATCATGGTATAAAACACAAATATGTGATTTATTTGGTGATATACAGTAATTAACACAAGACAAAATACTTGAAAAGTTGAGCTTTTGACCAATTGGTTAAATTGATTTAAGGCTATTTTCTCTTTAGTGACGTGAATCAACTTGAATCTGTGGGTCGACCTAGCCTGGCTAACACCAGACTAAAATCACAAGTGATATTTAGTCTGGGGACCACCAATTCATTTTCTCGTAGGAGAGGTGTGGTTTACGATCGTCCATACTCGTTTATTGGGCGATACGAAAAAAAAAAAAAAAAAGTCTCATGCGTCTGCACGTAGCCATGGCCAATCGTATCATCGTATGAGATGACGTATGACGTACCCGCTGTAAACTTTTGAGCTAAATTATTTAAAACAAGGTCTAAAGCTTGATCAAAAAATACCATCGTGTCTGCTGCTGTCACGTTGGATCCGTAAATAAACTTTTTTTTTTTTATTATCCGTAAATAAACTACAAGCTTCCATATATCGAATAGCGCGTCATCGTCTTGCCGTCCCTCCTCGCTCTGTGATTGGTTCCCAAATCCACCGGAGATTTCGGCCATGGTCCCCAGGCTGTTGTGCAGTTCGAAATAATTCGAGCGCACACAGCAGCCTGGTGTTAGCCAGGTTAGGGTCGACCTGGACCTGGAAGATACTTATAAGATTAAATACAGTATTATGGCTCCAATAAGTGAGCAGGACGCAGCGCCTCAGCTCACACTAAATGTCCCCTATACGTTCATGTGGCTCTGCCTCTGTGGAGTTTACACATGTTTTTATAGCAGTCAGGAGACTATGGGGACAGGCTCATGACTAACAAGAAACACATTTGTTACAACATGATACAAACATCCTCGTATCTCTCTCCTGTCAGAGCCTGAGCTGCTGACTTTTCAGCAACAAAACTGAAGTAGGTAAATGGATAGACACAGATTAACAGTTATGGTTTTACTTTGTTGATATATAAGTAACAAAAAGAGGTGATTATGGATATCTTGTATAGGTTTTGAATGAGCTCAAATCTGTAAAAATAGTTCCCTGTTTTTTGGGTTCAAAGCTCAATAAACCTGGTGGGAATTAGATCTTTCTGAAATGCTTTCTCCAAGATGTGAAAGTTCAGAGTGTGTAGGATCTACTAAAGTGGAGATGTTGTTTAGCTCATTTGGAGAAAACAGCCCCTAAAGTTCAGTAACACGTGTGTGAGAACATGTCTCAATCTTTCACAGCCGTGTCTCGCCTTAAGCACCTGCAGAGCCTCCACAGATAGATAGACCTTTATTGTCCCACAGGAGGAAGTTTGTTTTCACAGCCTCCACCACAGCACACACACATCACAAACAACTCCATGTTACAAATCCACATGAGGACCAGCCAAAGATTACAGACTGTTTAAAGCAGCTATAGCAGAGGGGACAAAGTTTGAGCTGAAGGAGCCGCCTCTGCCTCAGAGTCCTGTAGCTGCAGCTTGAAGGCAGCAAGACAAAGCCAGTGTGGAGAGGGAGGTCAGAGTCCAGGGCAGAAGCCTGACTAGCAGTATTACAAATACACACCGGTGTACAAATATACACAGGTATATCATGGACGGTTTAATATATTATTGTTTCTGTACAATCATTTAATATGAAGTCTCTTCTGTGTTTTGTCTGATAAATACAGAGACTTTCTTTGTCTCTGGTGCAGCCTCCTCTTCATCCACAACAGCGTGTGCTTATCTGGATGGACTTGTGTTCATGACTGAGGTAAAGCTGTGGAACATGTCCAGTGTGTGACAGTAAGAGTGAACTGACCCCAGAGTCTCCAGTCGACAGTCCAGATTCTGCAGGAAATCACACAGACGTTCCACTCCAGAGTCCTTCAGGTCTGGGTTAAAGTCCAGACTCAGTTCTCTCAGATATGAGGGGTTGGACTTCAGAGCTGAGGCCAGAGAAGAACAGCTGGACTCTGACAAACTGCAGTACCTCAGTCTGAATAAAGAATAAATGATGAACAGATGATGAAACTATTTGAATGTATTGATTGTAACAGAGGCTCATATGAGATTGTGCTGACGACCTGATATTTCAGTTTTCATTCAGTGTCAGATTCTGTCTGAGACAAACCTTTCTCTGTTTTCAGACACTTTGCATAATGCCATATCTTCACTAGTTTCAATGATGTGAATTCACCAGATTTCACTGGATTTGAGCCGTTTGGACAAGTTTAAAAGTATTTATTTGAATATAATCTCCTTCTTTCAGGGAGAAGATACAAGGCCGACTCAACAGATGAAAAACTCCACTCTTTTCCATCTTTTAGATCAAATGCTGAAAGTGGAATGTGAATGTGAGCATTAATGATGTGGGAATGTTTCTTATTTGATGCTCTCTGTTAGACACATTTCACAAGAGTCAATAAAGTACATGGTGTTAGGCCTCGTTCATCAGACTGGACAGGGAGTCTTTATTATTTATGTCACATTTTCTGTCAATGGGGCGACGTGAAGAGAATTGTTCCTAAAATGACTTCACTTGAACAGTTTAGCCTGAAATAAAAGGATATAAACTAAAACACTCAGATAATGTCGACCTCATCAGTAATTCCATCTAAACTAGAGCTGCACAGTTTTGTACAAATATCTCATTGTGAGAATGATTTATTTATTATTTACATAAATGATTTAGATCAAGTCAAAAATGCACATTTGCAAACATTATTTTATATATATGACAAGAGGAGAGGTCAACCTCCAAATAAAAAAAAAGTTTGAATAAACATTCTTCCTTCATTGAGTTATGGCGCTAAAGTTTCATTCACATTTTTGTGTTGAAGCTCCTTAACGTGAGTTTGTTTTCATGAGTTTTTACATTGGGCTAAAAATCCAAATAAAATTATTTTATCCCTCCATCCATCCATTTTCTTCCGCTTTATCCGGGGCCGGGTCGCGGGGGCAGCAGTCTCAGCAGAGATGCCCAAACTTCCCGGTCCACACACACCTCCTCCAGCTGTTCTGGGGGGACCCCGAGGCGACACAAGGCCAGCTCGGAGACATAGTCCCACCACCGTGTCCTGGGTCTTCCACGAGGCCTTGTCCCACTAGGACATGCCTGGAACACCTCCCGCGGGAGGCGACCAGGAGGCATCCGGAACAGATGCCCTAGCCACCTCAGCTGGCTCCTTTCGACGTGAAGGAGCAGTGACTCTACTCCGAGCTCCTCCCGGGGAACTGAGCTCCTCACCCGATCTCGAAGGGTGCGCCCAGCCACCCTGCGAAGGAAACTCATTTCAGCCACTTGTATTCGCGATCTTGTCCTTTCGGTCATGACCCAAATCTCATGACCATAGGTGAGGGTGGGAACGTAGATCGATCGGTAAATAGAGAGCTTTGCCCCCGACTCAGCTCCCTCTTCACCACGACAGACCGATACAGCGACCGCATCACTGCTGACGCCGCACCGATCCGTTTGTCGATCTCACGCTCCATCCGTCCCTCACTCGTGAACAACACCCCGAGATACTTGAACTCCTCCACTTGAGGTAAGGACTCCCCACCGACCTGTAGAGGGGAAGCCACCTTTTTCCGGTGGAGAACCATGGCCTCAGATTTGGAGGTGCTGATCCCCATCCCGGCGACTACACACTCGGCTGCAAACAGCCCCAGAGCGTGCTGAAGGTCCTGGTTCGTTGAAGCCATCAGAACAACATCATCCGCAAACAGCAGAGATGAGATCCTGAGGCTCCCAAACCGGACACCCTCCGGCCCCTGGCTGCGCCTAGAAAATCTGTCCATAAAAGTAATGAACAGAACCGGTGACAAAGGGCAGCCCTGGCGGAGACCAACACGCACCGGGAACAGGTCTGACTTATTGCCGGCAATGCGAACCAAGCTCCTGCTGCGTCATACAGGGAACGGACAGCCCTTAGCAGAGGGCCCCGGACCCCATGCTCCCGGTGGTTGGGCGAACTCCCACGAACCCTCGAGCACTCGATGAAGGGTATTGAGCTGGTCCAGTGTGCCGCGACCAGGACGAAAACCGCATTGTTCCTCCTGGATCCAAGGTTCAACCATCGGCCGGATCCTCCTCTCCAGCACCCTGGAGTAGACCTTACCGGGGAGGCTGAGGAGGGTGATCCCTCTGTAATTGGAGCACACCCTCCGGTCCCCCTTCTTAAAGAGAGGGACCACCACCCCGGTCTGCCAATCCAGGGGCACTGTCCCCGACCACCACGCGATGTTGCAGAGACGTGTCAGCCAAGACAGTCCTACAACATCCAGAGACTTAAGGTACTCAGGGCGAATCTCATCCACCCCCGGAGCCTTGCCACCGAGGAGCTTTCTCACCATCTCGGTGACTGCAGCCCCGGTGATGGGCGAGCCCACCTCCGAGTCCCCAGCCTCTCCTTCCCCATCGGAAGACGTGACGGCGGGATTGAGGAGGTCCTCGAAGTACTCCTTCCACCGCCCGACGACATCCCCAGTCGAGGTCAGCAGCTCCCCACCCGCACTGTAAACAGTGCTGGTGAAGCACTGCTTCCCCCTCCCGAGGCGCCGGATGGTTTGCCAGAATCTCCTCGAGGCCGACCGATAGTCCTCCTCCACGGCTTCTCCGAACTCCTTCCAGACCCGAGTTTTTGCCTCTGCGACCGCACGAGCTGCAGCACGTTTGGCCTGCCGGTACCTCTCAGCTGCCTCCGGAGTCCCACAAGCCAACAAGGCCAGGTAGGACTCCTTCTTCAGCTTGACGGCATCCCTTACTTCCGGGCGTCACCACCGGGTTCGGGGATTGCCCCGCGACAAGCACCAGAGACCTTACGGCCACAACTACGAGCAGCCGCATCGACAATGGAGGAGGAGAACAGGGTCCACTCGGACTCCATGTCCCCAGCCTCCCTCGGAATCTGGGTGAAGTTCTTCCGGAGGTGGGAGTTGAAGACCCCACTGACAGAGGGATCCGCCAGACGTTCCCAGCAGACCCTCACAACACGCTTGGGCCTGCCAGGTCTGACCGGCTTCCTCCCCTGCAAGCGGATCCAGCTCACCACCAGGTGGTGATCGGTTGACAGCTCAGCCCCTCTCTTCACCCGAGTGTCCGAGACCCGAGGCCGGAGATCAGACGACACAACTACAAAGTCGATCATCGACTTCCTGCCTAGGGTGTCCTGGTGCCATGTGCACTTATGGACACCCTTGTGCTCGAACATGGTGTTCGTTATGGACAAACCGTGGCTAGCACAGAAGTCCAATAACAGAACACCACTCGGGTTCAGATCGGAGAGGCCGTTCTTCCCAATCACCCCCTCCCAGGTCTCACTGTCGTTACCCACGTGGGCGTTGAAGTCCCCCAGCAGAACAATGGAGTCCCCAGTCGGAGCACCATCTAGCGCCCCTCCCAGGGACTCCAAGAAGGCCAGGTACTCTGCACCGATGTTGGGCCCGTAGGCTGAAAAAACGGTGAGAGACCTGTCCCCGACCCGAAGGCGTAGGTACGCGACCCTCTCGTCCACCGGGGTGAACTCCAACACGTGACGACTGAGCTGGGGGGATATGAGCAAACCCACCCCAGCCCGCCGCCTCTCCCCGCGGGCAACTCCAGAAAAATGTAGAGTCCAGCCTCTCTCCAGGAGTTGGGATCCGGAACCCAAGCTGTGCGTGAAGGTGAGCCCGACTATATCTAGCCGGTATCTCTCAACCTCCCGCACAAGCTCAGGCTCCTTCCCCCCCAGCGAAGTGACATTCCATGTCCCGAACGCCAGAAGCTGCGCATGCGGACCAGGTCGTCGAGGCACCTGCCTCTGACTGCCACCCAGTCCTCTTCGCACCCAACCCCTACGGATCCCTCTGCGGGTGGTGGGTCCACAGGAGGGCGGGCCCACATCGTCCCTTCGGGCTGTGCCCGGCCTGGCCCCGTGGGCAGAGGCCCGGCCACCAGACGCTTGCATTCGGGCCACAACCCCAGGTCTGGCTCCAGGGTGGGGGCCCGGCTGCGCCATGCCGGGCGACGTCACGGTCCTTGTTGTAGTACTGTCCATAGAGGTCTTTTGAACTGCTCTTCGTCTGACCCGTCACCTCGGACCTGTTTGCCATGGGAGACCCTACCAGGGGCATAAAGCCCCCGGACAACATAGCTCCTCGGATTATTCGGGCACTCAAACAACCCCACCACGTTAAGGTAGCAGTTCACGGGGTCACGGGGTAACTATGTTATATCACCAAAAAATACAGCCTCTGGGAAAATGTCACTCAATTGGCTTAAAAAAATGTAGGAGTTTTGCAAACAACAAAAGTCCAAAAGCAGAAAAATGTGCTTGGGTGTGATCAAGGGTTAATGATTCAATGTTTGATTATTTTTGTGGAAATGTAACTTGTGTGTGAAGTTGTTCCTCTGCATCTTGGCCTGGACACTCTGGAAAAAGAGATTTTTTAATCTCAGTGAGTTTAATCATGGATAAATAAAGGTCAAATCAAATCAAAGTTAAAGCCATCTGTTTCTTCTATTCATGAGTGGATTCACAGAGCACTTTGGAAGCAGGTCGAGGAGCTTTAATGTTTGAGAGAAGACTGAATATGAACTGTGAAGTAGATGCATTTCAGAAAATGTTTGTAGAGCTCGAAACTACAGGGTGAGCAGGTTGAAACCACGGGGAGGAGGTTTATTTGTTGTTTTCAAAGAATGTTTTATGAACCAAATAACGACAACATTTGTCATTTGCTGATTGTGAAAATTAAAATAGTGATTTTGATTTGATTGTGAAGAATCTCTAAATTCAAGTCGTTCTTCTCTGATGTAAAGGTTTATTTTCAGAGTCTTTTGTGTTTTGTTTGATAAACAAAGCTGCTTTGTAATGAAGGCAATTGAAGCACTGAAATAGTTAGACTGAGCCAGGTGAAAGTGAGTGGACAATACTATTAGAACAAAGAGAGGGACTTACTTCAGAGTCTCCAGTCGACAGTTTGGACTCTGGAGTCCGTCACACAACACCTTCATTTCAGAGTTCACCACTGAGTTATAACTCAGGTATAAATGTCTCAGGTGAGAAGGACTGGACTTCAGAGCCGACGCCACCACTTCAAGATGAACCTTTGAGAGTTTACAAAGAAAAAATCTGTAAAATAATAATTTAAAAGGCATTAAACAAAGCAGAGCTGCTGCCTGTGAGGCCAGTGACACTTTTATAATCAGAACAATATGGTCCATGTTACAGCTTTAATGTTCCATCTGGACTTACCGAGCCTTTCTGCAGTTTCTCACGGCTGGGACCAGTCTCAGTCGTCCTTCCTCTGATGTATTGTACTTCTTTAGGTCCAGCTTCTCCAGGACGTCCTCTGACATCAGAAGCATGTAGGCCAGAGCTGAGCACTGGGACTCAGACAGTTCCTCTGATCTGTCTGACTTCAGGAAGTCCTGGATCTGCTGATGGAGCGAGTGGTCTTTTAACTCAGTCAGACAGTGGAAGATGTTGATGCTTCTGTCTGGAGATATGTTCTTTGTTTTCATCTTCTTCAGGTTGTTGATGACTCTTTGTCTTGTGTTTGAGTCGATCTGTGATGGACCCAGCAGAGCTCCCAGAAGCCTCTGGTTGGACTCCAGAGTGAGGCCGTGGAGGAAGCGCACAAACAGGTCCAGGCGGCCGTTTGGACTGAGGAAAGATTCTTGTAGTTTTTTCATGAGGAATCCCTCCAATGTTTTGTTGCCTGTGAACAATTTCTTGAGTATGTTTTTCTTGTTAAACATATGAATGTGGTAAACAGCTGCCAGAAACTCCTGGACGCTCAGGTGGATGAAGCTGTAGACTGATTTGTTGAAGACGACACTCTCTCGTTTGAAGATCTCTGTACAGAGTCCTGAGTAGACTGAGGCCTCGCTCAGGTCCAGACCCACCTGCTGCAGGTCTTCTTGGTAGAACATGATGTTTCCTCTCTGCAGTTGTTCAAAGGCCAGTCTCCCCAGCTTCAGGAGGAGCTCACAGTCGGCCGGAGTCAGCTCTGGGCCGCTGCTCTCCTGGCTGTACTTCCTCTTCCTCTGCGTCTGCACTAACAGGAAGTGTGCGTACATGTCGCTGAGGGTCTGGGGCAGGGGTCCGCTCTGCTCGCTTCTCAACATGTGGCCCAGGACGGTGGCTGTGATCCAGCAGAAGACAGGGATCTGACTCATGTTATGGAGGCTGCGGGACGTCCTGATGTGGGAGAGCACTCTGTCACACTGCTCTGAGTCTGTGAACCTCTTCCTGAAGTACTGCTCCTTCTGTTGGTCAGTGATGAAGCCCCTGACCTCTGTGAACCTGTGCACACAGCGCGCAGGGATCTGATTGGCTGCTGCAGGTCGGGAGGTGATCCATATAAGGGCAGAAGGAAGCAGAGAGCCTCTGATGAGGTTGACCAGCAGCTGGCTGACCTCTGACTCCTGTGTGACCTCAGAGATGAGCTCACGGCTGAAGTCCAGAGACAGCCTGCTCTCATCGAGGCCGTCACAGATGAACAGGACTTTACTGTGGGCCAGAGTCTGAGCTGAGAGCTCCTTTAGTGATGGGTGGAACACATGTATCAGCGTCAGCAGACTGTAGCGCTGCTCTCTGACCAGGTTCAGCTCTCTGAAGGACAGTGGCACCACCAGCTCCAGCTCCTGGTTCTCTGAGCCCTGGGCCCAGTCCAGAGAGAACTTCACAACTGAGAAGGTCTTCCCCACTCCAGCCACGCCGCAGGTCAGCACCACTCTGATGGCTTTGTGCTCGGAGGGTAAGGCTTTAAAGATGTCCTGGCACCTGATTGGAGCGTCATGGACAGTCTTCTTGGAGAGAGTCTCCATCTGCCTCTCCTCATGTTGGGTACTGACCTCTTCACTGAGGCCCTCTGTGATGTACAGCTCAGTGTAGATCCTGTTCAGAGAAGTTGTAGCTCCTGTTTCAGCTCCTTCAGACACACTCTCACACCTCTGCTCCAGAACGCTCTTATAGGAATCTGCACACACCATTACACAGTTAGAATGAAGCTCAAAGTCCAGGGCCTGAAGATGGTTCAACATATACAGAGAGAAACAAATAAGTGTTCCATGTCCAGTGTTGGTGTGAACAGGTCTCACTCTGTAAAGTGCTGTGGAGGCTCAGTCCTGGTCCACACTGAGGACAGGACTGTGTAGAACTGCTCTGGTCCCAGGTGGAAGACAAACAGTGACTGCAGAGCCAGTGTCCACAGCTGGAGGAGACTGGATCCCTCAGGACGCTCCCACAGAGACAACAGGACAATGGGGCCGGATCAGGACTCTCTCTGTGGAAACACACACATCAAGTTTTGAACTAATAGAAATCAATGATTGAATGGGCTGACACAATTGAGTGCCATCTGCATAGAAATAATACAAAATGCCATATGATTCGATTAGCTGGCCAAGTGGCAGCATATATGTGCTGTCCTCACTCTGGAGTTCACTATTTCACCAGCTAGACAGCCAGATAACGGTGCCACAAATTAATCAGACTTAAGGTTCTTTTTGCTGTTTATTTGTGGAATGGCCTCTGACCATTGCTCTTTTTAAGCCGACCGTAAAACTAGAAGAAACATAAACATAGAATTAGCTATGCTAGTAACAAGGTAGCTATGCTAATATAAAGTCATAAACATTCAATACAGACGTCCAAACTAACGTGAAATTAAACAATATTAATGAATCAACATAAAACAAACTTACGGACAAATCCTGTCCAAGCGACAACATTAAAAAAGGTCACCATCGGCACAAGCATGGCCTACCCTCCGTAGCGTGCAGCCATCTTGGTTTTTCTCCCAAAGTAAACAAAAACTTTTCAAAAAAGACCACAAGAGGGTGCTGTTGCGTAGCATATAAATGTTGCTGCTAACTTGCACAGGGCAGAATACTCCCCGTCTGGTACAATAAAAGTGTGCCACTACAAATAAAATTTTCTTTTTAACATTTTCAACAAAATACACAACAGTCTACAAGCAAAACTATATCAGCAATAGGTCTCAAAAACACTTTTACATTTCCATCTTTTACAGTTTTCACTTCTGCTTTTCGATTATTGTCCTTACTGTCAAGTGTTTTCACAACTCTTTCCATCGAACAGTCATTTCTGTGTGCGAGAGCATCTTTCAATAGCACAATGTCTCCAACATTTATGTTTGGTTTATCGTCAGCCCATTTTCTCCTTTGCTGTAGAGTTGAAAGGTATTCACTTCTCCACTGTTTCCAAAAAGAGTCCGCCAGACACTGTACTTGCTTCCATTGCTTTGAATAGAGGTCCGGAGGTGCAAAGCTTCCTGTTGGCGCAGATACCACATTGGTCTTTTGGGTAAGGAGCATTGCTGGAGTGAGAAGGTTCGGTTTGTCTGAATCGGTAGACATTGGTACAAGTGGTCTTGCGTTCATTATTGCCATTACTTCTGACATGAATGTACTTAACACTTCATGTGTGAGTTGGATAATTATGTGCAGCTTTCAAAAGTATACCGTCCAGGATACGTCTTGCAACTCCAATGAGTCTCTCCCACGACCCACCCATGTGTGAGGAGTGTGGGGAGTTGAACAGCCACGTACATCCTTTCTCCTGCAGGTAAGCGTTCAGTTCAGTGTCTTTGTGGTCAATTTTCAGTTCATTGCATGCTCCAATAAAATTGGTGCCTCTATCCGAACAAAGTATTTGAGCAGGTCTACGGATGCTGTAAAATCTTCTCAATGCATTGATAAAGCTGGATGTTGACATTGATTCAATGAGCTCGATGTGCACAGCTCTTGTTGACATGCAGGTGAAAAGTACAGCCCAGCGTTTACTGTCTGCACTTCCTCCTCTGGTGCGACGTGTGGTGACTGTCCAGGGACCAAAGACGTCCAGTCCTACACTTGTAAACGGTGGCATTGGTGACAACCTGTCAATGGATAAATCTGCCATCTTTTGTGTCTGCAGTTGTCCTCTGAGCTTACGACAGAGAACACATTTGTGAATGACCCCTTGATGTGCTACCTTCTCATGATAGTACCTGATAAGGACAGCTATGTGGTGCACGTTTGGGATAATGAGTGGATGTTTCTCATCTTTTGTCAGATTAGCAGGTGCCAAGCGTCCTCCTATTCTGAGGAGCGCATCTTCATCAATGATGGGCTTTAACTTTTTCAGACAGCTTTGTTTTGGAAGTGGCCGATTTGCTTTTATGCACCTGTACTCTTCTTTGAACACTTTGTATTGTGCTGTTGATAAACTTTGTTGCTTTAGATAGTTCATGCAGTGTTGCTCTTTCTAAAACACTTCCAGCCTTTACTTTCTGTGTCTGTTTTCTTGAATGATGCCGCTACACGTTTCAGTGACGCAATAGTGCGACACAATCTCATCCAATGAGAAGATCTTTCAAAGCGGCATGACTCGAACTGTGTTATTGAGGTCTTCGTAACAAAAGTCTTTACCTCAGATCTGATCCCTGTATCTGTGTCAGGGTCAATCAGAGTAAAAGTATCACAGTGAGGTGACTCTGTTGGGTTGTGTCAAAAAGAAAGGACCACTAAACCAGTTTGTGTGAGCTAGTGTGGAAGCTGCAATTGGTCTGTTGGCGTTGTCAGCTGGATTCTCACTCGTGGCAATGTAAAACCACTGTGCAGGGTGTGTGGTCTTCCTGATCCTCATCACACGATTAGCTATGTAAGTGTCTTTGTGTTGTTGTGTATCTAGCCAAGGATGATTTTACTATCTGTAAAAAATCTGACAGTGTCCACTTCAATGTCCAACTCATACTAATGAGTTCATACATCTCTACAGCTAAAACTGCTGCACATAACTCCAATCTAGGGACAGTGTGTGCGGGTCGGGGGGCTACCTTGGACTTGCCCATGATGAAACCTGTGTGCCACTGACCTTCACTGTTGAGGGCTCTCAAATACGCTACTGCTCCTATGGCCATTGTGGAGGCATCTGAGAATATGCACAGTACGTTTCTCACAGCAGTGGCCTGGGAAAACGGGAGGTAGCACCTTGGTATCTGTAGCTGCTCAAGATCTTTCAATGAATTTCTCCATTTGTTCCATTCCTCTTGAAGTGGTTCATCTCAGTCCTTCTGCTCTGCAGACAGTTCACGAAGAAGGGCTTTTCCCTTCATGGTGATGGGTGAAACAAAACCTAGTGGATCGTATAAACTGTTAACCGTGGCCAAGACACCTCTCCTGGTGTATGGCTTTTGTTCGGTTCATTTTCAAGATTTGACAGTACCCCTAAGCTCCTCTACAGGGGTATGTTGTCCAGTTCTAAATCCAAGTCCTTTAGATCCTTTGCTCTCTCAGCTGCAGGAAACGCTTCCACTACTCTGTGGTTGTTGAGGCTATTTTGTGTAGCTTTAAGTTAGACTGTGCCAACATGTTATGTGTGTTTGTGAGTATCTCGACAGCTTCTTCTGAGGTTGCTGTGGATGCAAGTCCGTCATCCACATAAAAATGTCTCATTACAAACTGCTTTGCATCAACTGCAGCGCGCCTCATACAGTGAATAGCCACAGCCGGGGAGGGACTATTTCCAAAGACACCTGAACCTGAACCACCTGCAGCTGAACACCTCCAAGACAAAGAAGATGGTCCTGGACTTTCGAAGGTGTCGCCCATCTCCTCAGCCTGTGACCATCAATGGCGAGGAGATCGAGGTGGTGACCTCCTATAAATATCTTGGGCTACAGGTGGATGAGAAGCTGGACTGGTCAGTGAACACTGACCAGCTCTACAAGAAAATGCAGTGCAGACTCTACTTCCTGAGGAGGCTTGCTTCTTTTAAGATCTGTAAGAAAGTGCTCCAACTGTTCTACCAGGCAGTAGTGTCTAGTGCTCTCTTCTATGGTGTTGTGTGTTGGGGGGGGAAACATCAGAGAGAGGGACACTCAGAGACTGGACAAACTAATTAGAAAAAGGCCTCCTCTGTGATTGGGGCCGATCAGGACTCTGTTGCGGCAATCTCGGAGAAGAGAACTCTGGAGAAGCTGCTCTCTGTAATGGACAACAGAGACCACCCACTGCATGAGCTTGTGATGAAGCAGAGGAGCTCCTTCAGTGAGAGGCCGCTCTCGCTCTCCTGCTCAAAGGACAGACTCAGGAGATCCTTCTTGCCCAGAGCGATCAGGCTGTATAACAAATCCTTGGGAGGGGAGGGGTTAAATGGGAGTGAAATGTTTTTTATAGTACCTCTACATTTTTATACTTTTAAATTATTATTATATTTATTCTCTGCACTGTTATTTTAAATTTGATTTGATTTGATGTTTGTATGTGTGACTTGATTGTGCAGCTGATAAACTGAATTTCCTTCGGGATTAATAAAGTATATCATATCGTATCGTATCGTAAGACATGGACCTTCATTCTGTAGTCGCAAATGCCTTTGCTGAGATCATTTTCCTCATACCACAGGAATCTCAGATGATCCCTAAGGACGCCAAGTAGCGTGTTGTTTAGGTCGGGTCCACTTAATAAAACTTTGTGAAAGGGACTGTCCTTGAAACTCCGCACTTGAGTCAAAAAACACTCTCAGCTGGTCAGGTTTTTGAGGGTGGTACACACCACTCGGCCACTGGTGGAAAGAAAGTTGTTCTTCGAAGTTCCGTTCTGTTCCGGGCACAGGCTCGCCATCTCCATCCGGAGAGAATCAAGGAAATCCATCCAGGGTTTTCTTAACCATGAAAAACTAGCCTGCACAACAATAATGGTATTATTGTTTACAGCTATATAAAAATCTGTTATCCTATTGCTTTTCAATTTGCTATAGCTTTGTTTTTCTTTTAAATCTTTTTTCATATTACTGTGCTACAAAATACACAGTAATACTCCACATGCATGTTCTAAACTCAAATATCCTTTCTAATACATGAAATTGTTTTTAATCCATGTAAAACAAATGAATGAATTTCTCTTATCGTTTTTTTTAATTATTTAACCATTTTGTAACTCATGAAATGAATTACTAATGAACTCAGATATTTTCCTTCAAAATCAACATTTGGATCAGTAAAAACTTCTGTGCTAGTAGGTTTAGCATTACAGGGTACACTTTCATATTACAAACCATGAAAATTGTACAATCAACTTAAAAATAGTCATTACATTGGGCCAAAATTAATTCAAAAATAAGCAAAAGTGCTGCTCTGTATTGCTATGAACTAAAATAGAATTTGGCAGAAACCAGAAATAGATTTACATTGCTTTCAAACACAAAAACGGCACTCGCGATAAGCGTTACCATCGCGCTAGCATGTTTTTCTCATTCTCACATGGCATGGATTTACCAAGATAAGGTATCGTGAGGAACACAGCAAGGGCCACAACAACACAGCCACTCCAGCTCATGCTCCTTCCACTTAAGACAACAAATATTCCAAATCAACCAAAATACAATGTACTTATTTGTTTACATCATTTAAAAAAATAAAACTCACCAGACGACGCAAAATGTTTCGCTCGGACCGTCTACAGCAGGGGTGTCCAAAGTGCGGCCCGGGGGCCAAATGCGGCAATTTTTGGTGGCCCTCTGCCTTCTTGCTGAGTCGGGACACATCATCAGAGATAGTCCTTTTTATTTGAAATGTAATAATTCTACACAATTCTAACCAAACAACTAACCTTTTACTGTGAGACAGAGCTGGCATGAAGGTTTTGAGCATAAATAAAGGTGTGGGGCGCAATTTAAACCTCTGCAAATCAAAGGTTTTGCGGCACTAACCACCGATCTACGGCCCTTCACCCTGTGTACGCTTCAGTATGCGGCCCCCCATGAAAAAAGTTTGGACACCCCTGGTCTACAGCCTGTCTTGCTCATTCCCAGAGCGCGAAAGGCAGAAAACTAGTGAGTGATTTGGTCCGCAGCTTGGGAGGCGGGACTAATACCATTTTTAACAAATCAAAAGGTGATGTTCACCCAACGTGACCGTGAAAACAGTAAAATAAAGTTGGTTAGTGCTAGATCGTATGCTCCGGAGGGACGGTCTGCTGTGAGTTTGTATAGATCTATGAGTTGGTTTGTCTAAAAATACAAATAATCCTAATCCTAACCCTAATCCTTAAAATTAACCCCTTAACTCCCACCTGAACCGAGCACATTTTCTCCAGTTTGGCTTTACCCCAGTCCAAAAGCTTCCAGAAAAAAGCTGTGAAAATAGCAATAAAACAATGATGGAAATGTGACTAAAAAGTGAGAAAACATAGACAAAAAAGTGACGAAAAATTTATGAAAAAGTGGCAAAAATGTCACAAGAAATTGCCAAAAAAATGACCAAAAAATGTCAAAAATGTGACAAAAAAGTGCAAAAAATGTGACAAAAAATTGATTAAAAATTGACGGAAAAATTGACGGAAAAAATGACAAAAATGTGATAAAAAAAATTACAAAAGTTACAAAAATTAGTTGAACACCCAACAAAAAAATGTTGGGAAAAAAAATCTGATGACGTGAGGAAAAAGATCCTCTCGGTTCAGGCGGGAGTTAAGAGGTTAACCATTTCCCTGGCCCTAACCTTAATTTGTGTCATGATATCTCACGTTTTCACAGCAGACTGTCCCTCCGGAGCATACGATCTAGCACTAACCAATAAAGTTTTAGTGAGGGAATGACACTTCCTCTTTTCAAAATAAATGTTTTTCAAAATAAAAGTGCATAAATGGAAACAACAAAAAGGAGAGAAAAGGACCCGTTTTCTCTACTCGGTTACACATAGAACTTTGATAATTCTCTGTTTAGCTCAGGGCAGTATAAGCCTAATGCCACAGTGCCAAAGCCAATCAAACAGCCACAAATTAATGACACAATAACAACTAGAACTTGATATTAGTATTGTATCGGCTACTGCTTCTGCTTTACCTCCACGCCTGAAGCCACTGCCAGCAACAACACTCTGTTCTCCTGCCCTGGGCTTTGGCTTTAGGTCATTAAGAGTGTTTTATTCTGTTTCTGACCGGGCAGAAAACAGACTCAGCTTGTGCAGCAACAACTAACTTTGCCAAACACTTACTTTAGAAGATGGGCAGAAATATCCACGTCCCTGATCGTTTCTCCTGCTCCAGCCCGGTCCATCCTCACTCTCACTGCGCACAATTATGTCTCACAGCTGTTTTAGATTTCTGTTGTTCATGTCTCCTGTTGTTGACATCCAATATGTGAACTTCCCTTCGCAGCGCACAGTCCCGCCCACACAGCCAAGCACGTGAAAGAGTCGTAAGTAACCAATCAGAGGGCCGTATAAAGTCTACGGAGCAAACAGAGACAAAAGTCTCTCTTCGTTGCTCAGTTTTTGTGTTTTTTGTTTTGTTTTACGATTTACAAACAGATTGGCAATTTTCAAAAGATTCAAGGCACCAGACATTAAAGCAATATAACATAAAATAAAACAAAACATAAAACAAAACATAAAACAAAACATAAAACAAAACATAAAACAAAATAAACCGGTGGGTATTTGGATTTTCTTCATTGGAATGAAAATAAAAAATGGAACAAGTGAATGACCCGCACACACTCACACTAAGCAGTTTCCATTAGAGGTTTTCTACAAAAACATTCGTCTTCTCAAGTACATTAAGAAGAGATAGTGCAGATTTCATACATTTTAAAGACATCAGATAGTTTCCTTCAAGCTGTAAAAATAGGCTTGACTTTTTTCCATTTAAGAGTGAATAAAATATTCTGAAAGGCTTAATAAATTGTTCAAAGCATAGTCAATCTGTGTGTCCAATGTAAGAGTGTCCTGTTGTAACTGGATTTTTTTGAAGAGATCCAGTCCATAAAGTCCTCCCAGAATGCATTCGTGTAGGCTACATCCATTGATAAAACAGATGTTTTGATTAGATAAAAGTGATCATTCAGACACAAGTTTTGTTTGGTATCTCTTTACCCATAAAACCTTGCTCATTGATAGTGTTGCCAATTTAGGAGGAGGTTTAATTCAGTTATTTTGCATGTTATATTGTAAGATGAAGTTCTCATATGATAACCTGTTACCCTGTCTGTCCATTAGGTGGCGTAAGGACCACACTCCTTTATCCATCCAGTGTTGCAAAAACAAAGATTTTCTATTGCGCAGCACTTATCTGTTATTCCATATTGGTGTTTGATGCGGAGTAAAATGTTGGTTGTACATACAGTGCCTCTCGAAAGTATTCATACACCTTGAACTTTTGCACATTTTGTCATGTTTACAACCCTAAACATAAAGATTTTATTTTGATTTTTTTTACTGAACGTTCACACACAAGTAACAGACAACTGTGAAGTGAAAGTAAAATGATACATGATTCTGTTATTTTTCAAAAAATAGAAAAGTGAAAAGTGGGACTTGCATAAGTATTCATACAGCATGAATTAATACTTTGTGGAACCCCCTTTTGCTGCGATAACAGCACAAGTCTCTTGGGGTATGACTGTACAAGATTTGCACATCTAGAAACTGAAATTTTAGCCCATTCCTCTTTACAAAACAACTCCAGCTCTGTCAGATTTGAAGGAGAGCGTTTGTGAACAGCAGTTTTCAATTCTTTCCACAGATTTTCAATAGGATTTAGGTCAGGACTTTGACTGGGCCATTCTAACACATTAATATGTTTGTCTTTAAACCATTCCATTGTAGATTTATCTTTGTGTTTAGGGTCATTGTCCTGCTGAAGGTGAATCTCCGCCCCAGCCTCAGTTCTCTTACTGACTCCAGCAGGTTTTCCTCCAAAATGTCTCTATATTTGGCTCCATCCATCTTCCCAACTATTCTTACAATCTCCCCAGTCCCCGCTGAGGAAAAGCAGCCCCACAGCATGATGCTCCCCCCCGTATATTTCACACTGGGGATGGTGCACTCAGGACGATGAGCAGTGTCAGGTTTGCTCCATACATAACGTTTTGCATTTGGGCCAAAAAGTTCAATTTTTGTCTCATCTGACCAAAGCTCCTTCTTCCACATGGAGCTGTGTCCTCCATATGACTTCTAGCGAACTTCAAACGGGATTTTTTATGGCCTCCTTTCAATAATGGCTTTCTTCTTCCACTCGTCCATGAAGGCCAGATTTGTGAAGAATACAATTTATAGTTGTCCCATGTACAGTTTCCCCCAGCTCAGCAGCAGGACTTCACAGTTCCTCCAGAGTTATCATGGGGGTGGAGGACCACGCCTTGGTAAGTCTGCAGTGGTGCTTTACTCTTTCCATTTCTGAATGATGGATTGAACAGTTGCTCCGGGAGATGTTCAAATCTTGGGAAATCTTTGTATAACTTAATGCTGCTTTAAACTTCTCCACAGCTTTATTCCTGACCTCTCTGGTGCTCCTTGACCTTCATGATGGTGTTCAGTGACCAACACACTCCGACCACAGCTCTGAGGGCCTGAAAGAACAGCTGTAATTATACTGAGAGTAAATTACACAGAGGTGGCCTCTGTTTAACCGTTAGGCCAAGGAGTGAACATTCTGGAGTCACTAGAAATGTTTTAAAGGCAATTTAATGCACTTAGAAAATACTGTATGAATACTTATGCAAGCCCCACTTTTCACTTTTCTATTTTTTTAAAAATAACAGAATCATGTATCATTTTGCTTTCACTTCACAGTTGTCTGTTACTTGTGTGTGAACGTTCAGTAAAAAAATCCAAATAAAATCTTTATGTTTAGGGCTGTAAACATGACAAAATGTGCAAAAGTTCAAGGTGTATGAATACTAACGAGAGGCACTGTAAGTTTCCAGCTTAACAGAACTTGCGTGTGAAAAGATGACGGCTTAATCGGAAGTTTCTCAATATTAAAGTCTCATGCAAATGTGGCAAGACGAGCGGTAATGGCGAGTTAAAAACAATATCTCAGCCAAAATAAACTACTGTTAACATAAATATTGACAACGCCACCGGAGAGAAGGCTCGGGACCGTAAGGCACGCAGGTTCGTTTATGATTGACACAGGCAGAGTCCATGCTTAGCAAAAATAGAACTTTTATTTACTATATATTTTGTTTCAATAAGTTACTTTGTTTCTCTTTCGTTGATAAAAACGTTCGGTTGATCCACAGGTTTACATTTGCACAGACATTTCATACACTACCACAACCTGGCAGCAAACTGCAAAGTCCCTTCATTTTGGCAGTATTAAAAAACAACAAAAGTAAAGTCCGTGAGAGGCGCAGATTAAAAAAAGACAAGGCAACATACAGGTCAGCGCCGTCATCGCACCAGCGCGGGCCAGATCACCTGTAAATAATTAAAACTGTTAACACCTAGCCTTACTGGTAGAATAGTGAAACTCTGCCCCAAACGTACCATCGAACGCAGGGCACAGCACACGGGTGTGGGGCCATGACAGCAGACGCACACCATCCCTGCCTGGAGCATCTGGGGCTACATCGTGGAACCGTTACCACGCGGAGCTAGACCACAAAACCTCCAGTTAGGGCCAGTATCCGTTACATTAAATACGAAAACCTAGAGCAAACGCTACCTGTCCTTCGGAAGAGCGAGGAACGCGCCGACACCGGCAGGACCAGGAAGTGAGTGACGTCAGAGAACGAAGGAGTGAGTGCATTGCGCTTATATACCCGCGGCGCCACCAGCTGGCGGGAGGAGGTGCAACAGGCGCCATGCCACACAAGCAGGGACGTGCACAGGTAGAGTCCAGGTGGTGCTCAAGCACCTGCCCCTCTGCCCTGTGCCCTGTAAGTGCCCTTCTCCAGAACTGTTTTTTTTCTCCCCAATATTAATTATTATTTATTTTATTGTTGTTAGATATTTGCCCTACTGAGCCAACATGTGCTGAAAATACAGTTTTAATGTTCAACAACTTCAAATCGCGCTTCATTCCTCCTCTGCCTCTCGAGCCGCGGCGGCGCTGACGCTTCTGCTCAATACAGGGCAGCTGTTTAAGAAGATGGTACAGCCCATCTACGACGCAGGAGTAAAGTAAACTGTAAATTTGATAACTTTATGAACGAGCCAGCGCGACATGACTGGATTATTAAGGGGAAAGGAAACGAGAGGGCCGTCAGCGCTGCGCGTGTCGAGACCAGGACAAAGTCAGCGGTAAGAAGTCAGTCACTTTCTGACAAACGGTTCTGTTTGTCGCGCTATAAAATGTTCTGAAAATGAGCTGTAGGGCCTGGGCTGAGCGTAGACCAGGGCCAGAGCAGTGGAAGCTGAGCTAAGGAGACAGAAGGGTAAGGAGGAAAAAGAACTGTGAGGAGGTGCCCTGGTTCTGGGCACTGTGCATCTGTGTGAGGAGCACAGGATTATTGTTATTTAAGGTATTTTTGACATGGACAAAGCAATGATATTGACAAGCCAGATGTTTTAAGTGTAGGCTATAGTACCTTTACATCATTTATTTGTATTTGTGCTAGACTTAAGTACAGAGCCTTGTGATAGTCCTACATTGTCCTTTAAAGAACATCTAGTTTATTATTAGGTCCTCATAATTGGACATTTTATATTGCTGTCTAAATCAATGGTCTGTTAGTGTCACTAGATACAGAAAAATCCCTTTTTTTTCCGGCAGTTGTGCCCTTTTGTCTTGGTTGAGCACCTGCCCCTCAAAACGTCTGTGCTCGCCTCTGCACACAAGGACAAACTCAATACCTCCTATTTTCTCAAATACCCTGTGGAAAGACAAAGCCATACAGTATTCTTCTCTGTTATGAAGGACTTCAGCCATTTCATTTTTAGGACAACATTTAGACATTCAAAATCAATTGCTGGTTGAAAGGATCAGACTCGGGGAAACTTTGTTTTAGCGGAGAAAACTCACTGGCGCTGCAGAGATCGTTAGAAAGTCACTGGGTTCTCCACTGGTGTCATTTTCAAAAGTGGCTATGGAGCGTCTGACATGCTGCTAAAGCATAAACTGGCAGCACAGCGCAAGTGAGGGGGACATGGAGGGCGGACAGTAGGGCCAGACCGTGAAAAGGCTTGAAATGGCTTGCCACACAACAATGATCTGTGAGGGGGGCTGGTATTATTATTTCACAATTTGAGATCTGATTGACGATCATTTCTGTGACTAACCAATACCAAGTCGGGATTTAGCTGAACCCTCTGTTTTGAACCAAGAGTATTGTTTTGAATCAGGACATTTGTCAGCTATGTGCTAACTACCGACACATGCGCAGGTATTTTACAAGAAAGAAAAAAACAATACTTGAAAATACTACGAACTGACTTTTATAATTTTGCAATTTATAACGTTTTAGACAAATCTTCAATTTCACTTTGTATGTTTCATGTCCGTGTGTTAGCACATAGCTGATTAGCCGGCGCCATGATGTTTAACTCTTAAAGAGGGGGTATTATGCTTTTTTTTTATCACATGGCACCAGTCTATAGCACACTACAATGATGACCAAACCTTCTGTTGGTCTGTAAATGCAGTAAATTAAAATAACTGCCTTGTATAAAATTGCTCTCTCAAAATGGCTGTAGTGAATGTCTTGAAATAGGCCTCTGTCTCTTTAAGAGCCTCTGAGTCTTTCCGACACGCCCCCTCCACACGCTGTCTGTGGCATCAGTGGGGAGGGGGTTCTGCTGAGGAGCAGTGGTTGGTTACTCGGCTGGTGATGAAAGCTCGGAGGCGTCTCCAGGAGGTGGGGGCGTTCCTAGGAGGACTCAGGCAAACCTGTCCCTAAAATGGCCGCCATCAGAGTTTTTACAGATTACTCGTGAATGTGCCAAGGCAACACTTCAGGCATGTTTTTAATGAGGGAATGACACAATAACATGATGTAAAGCTTGAAAAAGTCCATTTTGCATAAGACCCCCCCTTTAAAGATAGTGCACACAGGATTAGTTTTTAATATTTCATGAGAGTTACAGATAGAGTTTAATTAAACATGAACAAATCAAACATGGATTTGAAGATTTTAATGTTGATTTATTCACAATAATAAATGTGTCTTACAAAAGTAAAAGTTGTTTATATCAAAGGAGACACTTTTGAAAATTGTTCTTAAGCTCACACCCCATTAATGTGCTGCTGCCTGGGTCGCCTATGCCCAGGGCCCTGTAAAAGAATAGTTCGATTCCCACCTGGACGGGGCCTTTCTGTGTGGAGTTTCGTCTGCGTAGGTTGGAATGGAAATGAGCCCAAGGCTAAATGTTCATTAACATGCACTATCCCGAGCAAATAAACCACTAAACTTAACCAACTGCATGACTACGATCTGTGCCCCTCTGCTGCCCCCATGTGGGTGGGTGAGGATTTGCATGTACACTTGGTTTAAAAAGTTGAAGCTGCTTGATTCGGCTCCGCACCAATCACAAATGGCGCTGTGTGGGGATGACAAGGTCGGAGATACACGAGGTATCTGATGCTAACACTAAACCAGGACTAAACTAGAACTGGAGTCGCCTCAAAAGAACTTGTAAAGCTCTTTGGTGAACTAGGAGTGTTTTTGAAATGTGCTCAATACAGTAAACAGGACTTGTCTTCAGCTCTTGATCTAAAATGTGGTGTCTAACGATGGTAAGACTCTGTCGGAGCGAGAATGGAAGCAGAATGTCTCAGTGTAGTTTCAGAGCTGTTGTCCAGGTCAGTGAGAGGACACAGTAAATGTCAGGTGTGGACAGGGCTGAGTCTGGTCCATGAGCTCCCTCTGTCCAGGATCAACACTCAGGACAATGGTTGGTTAGTCCTTCCATCTGTAAAGAGAAGAGAAACAGTCATTAGTCATTTAGCAGCAACAGAAAGTGCACTTCAGTGTGTAATAGTCTGGGGTTTCGAAGGATGGTTTAAGAAAATGAAATGTAGTCCGTTTGATGACATTTTCCAACATGTTCCAGTGATTTGTGACCATCACATCAGTCCCAGGTCGACGTGCTGTTTTACAAATCCTGTAATAATGGGAGTAAGGACTGAGGAAGCTGCAGTGACCAATCAGAGCAGACTGGCCTAAACAGAGTCCAACAGTCCTTATGTTTTGTCCAATGGAACCTGAGACAGGAGGCTGGACTGCAGCATCAGGAGGGGCAGTTTGGGACTGTTTCATGTGGATTCAGCAGAGCCACATTCACTGAGATCAGCCAAACCAGACTCTGCTCTGATCCACTCCTGTTCACTATGTAGCGGACACTCGGGTGCCCCCTGCCGTAATCATTGGGAGAGGCCGCTTCCTGCCTAATGGCGGAAGTTGCCTCTTTAAATCTCCCCCGCGCCTGGCACTCGCTCTCGACTGCTGCTGGCTGGTGACAGGTGTGTTTTTAACTTCTCGCTCGGTTTTAGTATTTTAATGTTCATTTATCCTTCTGGTTTTAGAGCTTTTAACGAACTCCGGTGGCGGCTTTTTTCCCCTTTTTAGAGCAGTTTTCAGGTGGGACAAGCGTTTTATTATTTTGTTTACATTGATTGTATTTCGGTTTTAACGTTTGTTTCCATTTTAATTGCAGATTTTAGCCTGCTACTGTTTTGTTTAGAGTTCTTTTTGGGGTTTCTTTTTGGTTTAATTTAAGCTTATTTTTGTATTTCGTAGCTTTTTAAACCCTTTTAGCTCTGCACCAGTTATGTTTAGCAGTCCCTGGGTCTTTTAGTCTTTAGATTTCAGTTTCCTTGGATGTGCTTGGGTGGGGGATTTGGCACGTTATTCTATTTTGCACTTTGGATTTTTGTTATTTAGTGAGTGTGTGTTTGTGTGTAGCCCTTTCCGTTTTGTTTGGGGTGGGGCTACCCCCTCTCAAGCCATTCATGTTTGGTTGTTTTCGAATGTTTATCTGTGTTTTCCAGATATCCTTTGGTTCTGGCCCAGGGGCTGCAAGGTTTTATTTGTGATCGTGCTTTTTAATATTGGCCATTTTAATCTAATTATTAATCTTATGAATAGATACTTTTCAACATTTCATTCCTTGTCGTTTTAAATAAACATTTAATTACATATTTCAAAAGCACTGTCTCTGTCCATTTTTACAAATCCTTATCTGCGTTTTCTTTGGTTATTTATTTTTAGTTAAGTACCTCAGGTCTTAACTACACTATAGTATATACTCACTGTAGATCCTCCAGTCGACAGTGAGGACTCTGTTGGAGTTCACGCAGCTCCTGGACGTCTGACTCCTTCAGGTTGTTTCCAGACAGACTCAGTTCTCTCAGATGTGAGGGGTTGGACTTCAGAGCTGAGGCCAGAGAAGAACAGCTGGACTTTGACAAACTGCAGTAGGTCAATCTGAATAAAGAATAAATGATGAACAGACGATGAAACTAATAATAAAATAATAATAATACATTTTATTTGTATAGCGCTTTTCAAGACACTCAAAGACGCCTTACAGAAAACAAGAATAAAATCACAAATTAGCACATTAAAATAGATGGCAGTTATTCAATATTAAAATCCTTTTTTAAAGAGGTGAGTTTTGAGTTCTTTCTTGAAGGTGAGGAGGTCAGAACAGGCAGGGAGCGGTGGGGGCAGTGAGTTCCAGAGTGTGGGGGCGGCGATGGAGAAGGCTCTGTCTCCCCGGGTTCGGTGCTTGGTCTCACAGGGGAGGGACAGGAGGTTGGCATTGGAGGAGCGGAGGGAGCGAGATGGAGTGTGATGGTGGAGGAGGTCGGTGAGGTATAGAGGGGCCAAATTATGGAGGGCTTTGAAAGTGATGAGGAGGACCTTGAACTGGATGCGTTGAGGGACGGGGAGCCAGTGGAGGTTCTGAAGGACAGGGGTGATGTGTTCACGGGAGCGAGTGTGCGTGAGGAGGCGGGCAGCGGAGTTTCGGATGTACTGGAGTTTATTGAGGGTTTTGGATGGTGAGCCGTAGAGGATGCTGTTGCAGTAGTCGATTCTAGATGTGATGAAGGCATGAATCAGTGTTTCAGCGGCAGAGAAAGTGAGGGATGGGCGGAGTCGTGATATGTTTTTGAGATGGAAGAAAGCAGTCCGGGTTATTTGCTTGATGTGGGGTTCGAAGGAAAGAGTGGGGTCGAGGAGAACACCGAGGTTGCGGATGAGTGGGGACGGAGTGACGGCGGTGCTGTCGAAATTGAGGCAGAAGTCTTGAGCAGATTTGGTGATGTTTTTTTGGACCGATGATGATGATGTCTGTTTTGTCACTGTCTAGTTTAAGAAGGTTGTGTTTCATCCAGGTTTTGATGTCGCTCAGGCAGTGGGTGAGGGTGGAGAGGATATTGGAGTCTATGGATGTGGTGGAGACGTAGACCTGTATGTCATCAGCGTAGCAGTGAAAGTCAAGGCCGTGACGTCGGATGATGTTGCCAAGAGGGAGGATGTAGCGGATGAAGAGGAGAGGACCAAGCACCGAACCTTGGGGAACACCCTGAGATAGGGGGGCGATGGAGGAGGAGCAGCGGTTGATGTGGATGAACTGTTGCCGGTTTGAGAGGTAGGACTGAAGCCGGGACAGAGCAGAGCCAGTGATGTTGAGGTTGGATTTGAGGCGGGACAGGAGGGTGGAGTGACTGATGGTGTCGAATGCTGCGGTGAGGTCCAGGAGGATGAGGATGCTGAGGTGGCCATAGTCTGAGGAGAGCAGGAGATCATTTGTGACTTTTAGCAGGGCTGTTTCGGTGCTGTGTTTCGGGCGAAAACCGGACTGAAATGGTTCGAACAGACTATTGGAGTTGAGATGGGTTTGAAGTTGAGCAGCAATGACACGCTCTAGAATTTTGGACAGAAATGGAAGATTGGATATGGGCCGGAAATTTGCAGGGTTGTCGTGATCGAGACTAGGTTTTTTTAGTATTGGGGTGATGGCAGCCAGATTGAGACACTGTGGAACAGATCCTGAGGTAAGCGAGGCATTTATGATATTTTTGATCAGAGGAGAAATTGTGGGGAGGCAGGTTTTGATGAGAGGAGAGGGGATGGGATCCAGGGAGCAAGTGGGAATTTTCATGCCTGATAGAAGTTTTGTCAGTTGAACAGAGGAGATGGGCGTAAAATCTGAGAGCTGCTGATTGCCGATGGGAGGTGAATCGGGGGGAGCTGAGTGAGCAGAGGAGAGATCGAGGGAACCGTAAATGGTGTCTATTTTGGACTGGAAGAAAGATTGAAAACTATTGCATTTGGCTGTGGTAAAGGATGAGGAGATGTTGTCGTGCGGCTTCAGAAGTGAATTGATTGTTGAGAAAAGAGATTTGGGGTTATTGGAGCCAGAGTGGATGAGGTTTGAGTAGTAATTGGAACGGGCAGAATTTAGGGCATCTTTGTATTGCTGTATGTAGTCTGTGTAGGTTTGGAGATGGACAGATAAACCAGACTTCTTGTACAGTCTCTCAAGCTGGCGTTTATGGGATTTCATTTTATGGAGCTCAGGGGTGTACCAGGGGGCAGTGTGAGTAAAGGAGACCGTTTTTGTTTTTGTAGGAGCCAGTACATCAAGACACGAGGAAAGAGTGTCGTTGTAGTGGGTGACCAGTTCAGATGGGTTGTCAGACGGTGGGGGAGGGGAGTTTTCCAGTTTAGTAGTGAGTAGAACAGAGAGAGCCGAAGGGTCGATGGATTTGAGGTTCCGGAAAGCTATTTCACGTTTTGATTTGGGGACAGGAAGTGTTCATGTCAAATGTGATGGCCAGGTGATCTGATATGTGTAGGTTATGGCTGGACAGGTCGTTGATTGTGAAGCCAGTGGAGAAAACCAGATCTAGGATATGGCCTCGGGTGTGAGTTGGGAAGTTGACTTGTTGAGTGAAGTTGAAACAGTTCAGAAGGTCCAGGAATTCAGCAGCAGGCTTGGAGTTACTATTGTCGATGTGAAAATTAAAGTCGCCAAGCAGAAGGATGGAAACTATTTGAACGTATTGATTGTAACAGAGGCTCATATGAGATTGTGCTGACGACCTGATATTTCAGTTTTCATTCAGTGTCAGATTCTGTCTGAGACAAACCTTTCTCTGTTTTCAGACACTTTGCATAAAGCCATATCTTCACTAGTTACAATGATGTGAATTCACCAGATTTCACTTGATTTGAGCCGTTTGGATAAGTTTAAAAGTATTTATTTGAATATAATCTCCTTCTCTCAGGGAGAAGATACAGGGCAGACTCAACAGATGAAAAACTCCACTCTTTTCCATCTTTTAGATCAAATGCTGAAAGTGGAATGTGAATGTGAGCATTAATGATGTGGGAATGTTTCTTATTTGATGCTCTCTGTTAGACACATTTCACAAGAGTCAATAAAGTACATGGTGTTAGGCCTCGTTCATCAGACTGGACAGGGAGTCTTTATTATTTATGTCACATTTTCTGTCAATGGGGCAACGTGAAGAGAATTGTTCCTAAAATGACTTCACTTGAACAGTTTAGCCTGAAATAAAAGGATATAAACTAAAACACTCCATCTAAACTTCCATCTAAACTAGAGCTGCACAGTTTTGTAGCCTAACAAACCACAGCCACTTCTTTTCTGCACGAAAGAAGGTGGGTCTGGCCATACAGGGTAAAACAAGTTGCTGATTGGCGGCTACGGCCGAGCAATCACGACCGCCATGAGAAATGACAAGGTTACGTCACTCGCACCACTATGTTGTTGGTTTAATTAACATTAACATTAGCCAAAACTAATCATGGATGAAGTAGTCGAGGATTTTGCCTCCGCATTCTCCGTGTGAGTTTATATTCTGTTCATATTTTGTTAATTGGACTTGATGAATACAGCTGCTTTGTAGTGAAGGCAATTGAAGCACTGAAATGGTCAGACTGAGCCAGGTGAAAGTGAGTGGACAATACTATTAGAGCAAAGAGAGGGACTTACAGCAGAGTCTCCAGTCGACAGTTTGGACTCTGGAGTCCGTCACACAACACCTTGATTTCAGAGTTCACCACTGAGTCCTTATAAAGGTATAAATATCTCAGGTGAGAAGGACTGGACTTCCGAGCCGACGCCACCACTTCAAGATGAACCTTTGAGAGTTTACAACCAAAAAATCTGTAAAATAATAAGTTAAAAGGCATTAAACAAAGCAGAGCTGCTGCCTGTGAGGCCAGTGACACTTTTATAATCAGAACAATATGGTCCATGTTACAGCTTTAATGTTCCATCTGGACTTACAGAGCCGTTCTGCAGTTCCTCACGGCTGGGACCAGTCTCAGTCGTCCTTCCTCTGATGCATTGTACATGTTTATGTTCAGCTCCTCCAGGACGTCCTCTGACATCTGCAGCATGTAGGCCAGAGCTGAGCACTGGGACTCAGACAGTTTCTTTAATCTGTCTGACTTCAGGAAGTCCTGGATCTGCTGATGGAGCGAGTGGTCGTTTAACTCAGTCAGACAGTGGAAGATGTTGATGCTTCTGTCTGGAGATATGTCCTTTGTGTTCATCTTCTTCAGGTTGTTGATGACTCTTTGTCTTGTTTTTGAGTCGATCTGTGATGGACCCAGCAGAGCTCCCAGAAGCCTCTGGTTGGACTCCAGAGTGAGGCCGTGGAGGAAGCGCACAAACAGGTCCAGGCGGCCGTTTGGACTGAGGAACGATTCTTGGAGGTTTTTTATGAGGAACTCCTGCAATGTTTTGTTGCCTGTGAATAATTTCTTGAGTATGTTTGTGTTGTTAAACGTATGAATGTGGTAAACAGCTGCCAGAAACTCCTGGACGCTCAGGTGGATGAAGCTGTAGACTGATTTGTTGAAGACGACACTCTCTCGTTTGAAGATCTCTGTACAGAGTCCTGAGTAGACTGAGGCCTCGCTCAGGTCCAGACCCACCTGCTGCAGGTCTTCTTGGTAGAACATGATGTTTCCTCTCTGCAGTTGTTCAAAGGCCAGTCTCCCCAGCTTCAGGAGGAGCTCACAGTCAGCCGGAGTCAGCTCTGGGCCGCTGCTCTCCTGGCTGTACTTCCTCTTCCTCTGCGTCTGCACTAACAGGAAGTGTGCGTACATGTCGCTGAGGGTCTGGGGCAGGGGTCCGCTCTGCTCGCTTCTCAACATGTGGTCCAGGACGGTGGCTGTGATCCAGCAGAAGACTGGGAGCTGACTCATGTTGTGGAGGCTGCGGGACGTCCTGATGTGGGAGAGCACTCTGTCACACTGCTCTGAGTCTGTGAACCTCTTCCTGAAGTACTGCTCCTTCTGTTGGTCAGTGATGAAGCCCCTGACCTCTGTGAACCTGTGCACACAGCGCGCAGGGATCTGATTGGCTGCTGCAGGTCGGGAGGTGATCCATATAAGGGCAGAAGGAAGCAGAGAGCCTCTGATGAGGTTGACCAGGAGCTGGCTGACCTCTGACTCCTCTGTGACCTCAGAGATGAGCTCACGGCTGAAGTCCAGAGACAGCCTGCTCTCATCGAGGCCGTCACAGATGAACAGGACTTTACTGTGGGCCAGAGTCTGAGCTGAGAGCTCCTTTAGTGATGGGTGGAACACATGTATCAGCGTCAGCAGACTGTAGCGCTGCTCTCTGACCAGGTTCAGCTCTCTGAAGGACAGTGGCACCACCAGCTCCAGCTCCTGGTTCTCTGAGCCCTGGGCCCAGTCCAGAGAGAACTTCACAACTGAGAAGGTCTTCCCCACTCCAGCCACGCCGCAGGTCAGCACCACTCTGATGGCTTTGTGCTCGGAGGGTAAGGCTTTAAAGATGTCCTGGCACCTGATTGGAGCGTCATGGACAGTCTTCTTGGAGAGAGTCTCCATCTGCCTCTCCTCATGTTGGGTACTGACCTCTTCACTGAGGCCCTCTGTGATGTACAGCTCAGTGTGGATCCTGTTCAGAGAAGTTGTAGCTCCTGTTTCAGCTCCTTCAGACACACTCTCACACCTCTGCCCCAGAACGCTCTTATAGGAACCTGCACACACCATTACACAGTTAGAATGAAGCTCAAAGTCCAGGACCTGAAGATGGTTCAACATATACAGAGAGAAACAAATAAGTGTTCCATGTCCAGTGTTGGTGTGAACAGGTCTCACTCTGTAAAGTGCTGTGGAGGCTCAGTCCTGGTCCACACTGAGGACAGGACTGTGTTGAACTGCTCTGGTCCCAGGTGGAAGACAAACAGTGTCTGCAGAGCCAGTGTCCACAGCTGGAGGAGACTGGATCCCTCAGGACGCTCCCACAGAGACAACAGGACAATGGGGCCGGACCAGGACTCTCTCTGTGGAGACACACACATCACGTTTTGAACTAGAAGAAATTAATGACTGAATGGGCTGACACAATTGAATGCCATCTGCATAGAAATAATACAAAATGTCACAGGATTCAATTAGTTGGCCAAGTGGCAGCATATATATTAAAAAAAAAAAAAGGGGTCGAGGACTGAGCCCTGTGCGACACCATATCTTAATTCTGTTGAAAATTAGGTATATTTGCCAATGGCCACAGAGAAAGTTCGATTTAAAATGTAAGACTTCAATAGCTGCAGAGCTGTGCCTGTGAGGTCTGCCCTGCAAGGGAGACGCAGTAGCAAGTTGCAACAAAGCCTGCGCAGCAGCGGAAACCAAGTCCTCCCCAGCAAGAATAGAGCCACCAGGAGGAGCTGGGGCCAGCGCGTTCTGGCCCATCGGGCTGGAGGCATCTGCCAGAGAGAACCGGAGAGGGCAATGGTTCGCATCTCTCGAGGTGAAGAGATCCACCTCCGCCCCGCCGAAGGACCTCCAAATTAGGTTCACCACCTCCGGATGGAGCATCCACCCCCAGGCCGGCATCGAATGATGGGACAGGAAATCGGCCACCTGATTTTGCGGTCCTGGTATCTGAGTCGCATGCAATCCCGCCAATCAAGGCCATGCCCACGTGAGTAGCTGACCCGTCACCTGCGTCAACCTGACTGATCTGGTTCCCCCCATGTGGTTCATGTGGCAGACCACAGACATGTTGTCTGACCTTATTAAAACATGTTGGCCCCGCAGATACGGCAGGAAATGACGAAGTGCTAAATGCACCACAAGCATCTCCAAGACATTTATGTGTTCCTGCATCGACAGAGAGGACCACGCACCCTGCTCCATCCGGCACTGCCACATCGCACCCCAGCCTGTGGACGACGCAGCTGTAAACACAACTTCTCGCCGAGACGGACAAGCCCCCAGTTGGACGCCGTGCTCGAGCCAAAGCCTGTCCCTCCATGGAGCCAGAGCCGCCACTGACGCAACACTAGCAACGGCACACGCCGGTGTGAAAGTTGCAATGGATCCGGATCTAGATGCCGGTCGTTCCGCCATATTTGCAGGGGAACCACACTGGAAACCGATAAGAGCCGCAGGAATTTGATAAAAGACAACCTGCTGGCCCCTCGAAACGCAGAGAGGGCCTCCATGATACCCTCGACCCGCCAAGGGGAGGGTCGAGCGGTCATTGAGACCGTGTCGAGAGCAATCCCCAGAAAAAAAACGTGACCTGGGTCAGAACCAAGTTGCTCTTGGGGAGAGTCACCCTGAGCCCCAGCCGGTGTATGTGCGCAAGGACAGTCTCCATGTCCCGAATAGCCTGTGCGCGGGACGGTGCACAAACCAGCCAATCGTCTATGTAGGGAAGTATCTTCAAACCCCGTGCCTGTAACGGTGCCAACGCTGCTGCTACAAATTGCATGAACAAATGGGGGACAATGAGAGAACGAACGGGGGAACCCTGAATTGAAAATGGCGGCCTTGAAACACGAAGCGCAGAAACCTCCAATGAGGAGGAGCGATCGGGTCGTGAAAATACGCATCCTTCAGATCGATGCTGGTGAACCATTCGCCCCTCGCTATAGCTCAAAGCACTTCCGTGGTGCGCAACATGTGGAATGGCAAGACTTTTAAAAACATGTTGAGACCTCTCAGGTTCAACACGGGACACAGATCCCGGTAGTTTTCGGGACCAGAAAGTAACGTGAATAAAAAACCTTGGATCCTGCAGGGGATCCACAGGCCCAATTGCGCCCTTGTCCTAGCCTGGCTGACGCCAGACTAAAATCACAAGTGATATTTAGTCTGGGGACCACCAATTCATTTTCTCGTAGGAGAGGTGTGGTTTACGGGGCGCTACGAATGTCAATCATGCGTCTGCACGTAGCACAGCCAATCGTATCATCGTATCCGATGACATATGACGTACCCGCTGTAAACATTCGAGCTAAACTATTTAGAACACGGCCTAAAGCTCGATCGAAAAATAGCGTCGCGTCTGCTGCTGTCATGTTTGATCCGTAAAAACATGCACAATAGGCCAGGATGAATGATGTGTGTGAGTGAATGTATGGTGGTGGTCAGAGGGTCCGTTGGCGCAGATGTGTGTAGTTGCGAAAGCGCCTCTGACAGTCTCCCCCAGGGGAAACTGAAGCTACAAAAAAAAGTAGCTTTCCACCACCGAGTATGGAGTGAATGTACAACTGTCTCATGTAAAGCACTTTGTGACTATATGTCTGTGAAAAGGCGCTATATAAATAAAAATCTTCTTCTTCTTCTTCTTCTTCTTCTTCTTAAATAATAGGGCTGGGACAAAATATCTGATCAGACCTGGATCGCAATACTTTGTGCTGCAATACCAAGAATCGATACTTTATCAAGTATCGCAATATTTTCTAACAATAATAGCAGTTACGCAGCACTTTGTTACATTTTGTGTTAATGCCCTTTTCAGTCAGTAGATGTCAAATGGCATTTGGTTTATAAAGTTTGGACACATGACACATTTTAACACTTTAATGTTAAAATTCTACAAAACTCAACAAAATTATTATTTTTTAAACCGGTACAAACCTGATTTAAATAGTCTAAAACTGGTCTAAACCAGTCTAAACCAATCTATACCTGGTCTAAACCAGTCTAAAAGTTGTCAAAAGAAGCATAAATCAGTCTTAACTTGATCTAAACCAGTCCAAACCAGCATAAACTAGTCTAGACTTGATCTAAACTGAATATTTTAAGTATTACACACTTGGTAGAGAATGGTAGAGATAGGCAGAATTAGAAACAACACATGATTTAATAAAGCGTGCTCTACCAAACGGATGAGCAAACTATTAAAGGGTTAAGGTAAACATATCACTTATTATAATTACTGTATCGCAATACGTATCGGCCCCTGGGTATCGTGATATGTATTGGATCGTGACAAAAGTGGATCGTCCCAGCCCTGTTAAATAAGGTGTTGTTCTCCTGCCCTGGGCTTTGGCTTTAGCTCACTAAGAGTGTTTTATTCTGTTTCTAACCTGGCAGAAAACAGACTCAGCTAGTGCAGCAACAACTAACTTTGCCAAACACTTACTTTAGAAGATGGGCAGAAATATCCACGTCCCTGATCGTTTCTCCTGCTCCAGCCCGGTCCATCTTCACTCTCGCTGCTCACAATTATGTCTCACAGCTGTTTTAGGGCCGTGTTGTTTTAGATTTCTGTCGTTCATGTATGTTGACATCCAATATGTGAACTTCCCTTGGCAGCGTATAGTCCCGCCTACACAGCATCATCATCATCATCCTGTGCATCATGTGCATTGTGAAAGAGTCGCAAGTAGAGACAAACTCGTACGTAATAGATCAATGACTCACACACACAGGCAGGAGGGCCCGAGGGAGAGAGGATCATTCACTTAAACCACTGGTTCTCAACCTTTTAGAGTCGCAACCCCCATTATAACAGTTAATTAGGATCGTGACCCCACCCGGGTCAGACCATGGGAAAAACAGGGACATTAACCCCTTAACTCCCACCTGAGCCGAGCGCATTTTCTCCAATTTGGCTTTACCCCAATCCAAAAGCTTCTGGAAAAAAGCTGTGAAAATAGCAACAAAACTGAGACGAAAACAATGATGGAAATGTGACAAAAAAGTGATGAAAAATTCATGAAAAAGTGGCAAAAATGTCACAAGAAATTGACCAAAAATGGACGAAAAAATGACAAAAAATTGACCAAAAAAAAATGACAAAAATTGACAAAAAATGACTAAAATTTGATAAAAATGTGACAACAAAATGACCAAAGTGTAACAAAAAAATTACAAAAATTTGATAAAAAATTTACGAAAAAATGAAAAAAATGTGACACAAAAATTACAAAAATGTGATAAAAATTTGACAAAAAATGGATAAAAAATTGACAAAAATGTGACCAAAAATGATAAAAAAGTTACAAAAATGAGTTGAATACCCAACAAAAAAATGATGGAAAAAAAATCTGATGACGTGAGGAAAAAGATCCTCTCTGTTCAGATGGGAGTTAAGAGGTTAACCTTATATAACTCTTAAAAAAAAAAGAAAAAACAATGGCTATAACAAAAATGAATTAAATTTAGATCAAATAATGGCACCCTGGTAAAATAGCATGTATGCTACGACACCATGATAATAATAATATTAAAATATATATTTTATCTATATGCTCTGGCGACCCCCCAAATTTGTCTTGCGACCCCCTAGTGGGTCCCGACCCCCAGGTTGAGAATCCCTGACTTAAACACATAGATGTTTTCATTTCTTCAATATGTGAGGAATTCCATTAAGGCGTGAGAAAACATGATTTACACAGTCTATGGAGATAACAGATGAAAGTGTGAGAGTTGACAGCTCTATGTTCAGTGCTCTTTCTATGTGACCAAGTTGGGTTGAGAAAGACAAATTGAGGCGTGAACCTCAGTTTAACAACAGGAAATCCGGTCTAACCTCAGTCTGAAGTTACAAATAATCAGCTTACTAAATGGGATTCCAAACCGGAACTTTGTCTAACAAGAGCTGGCTTAACACAGTACGTTTATGTGCTCTACACTGTACTCACACTTGAAACACAGAGTTTGTATTTGTTGTTAAAGTCTAGAAGTCACTGATAAAGCATAGCAATAAAAAGAGAACACCCTCCCCAATTTCCTTGAAGTCACGTGATCAGACTGTGTGGTTTAAAAGTGCGTATCTCTTCTTCTTCTTACGTAAAACCAGACTACCAGATATTTCCCTATTTTCACAACTCCGAACTTACAAAACCCTTGTGAAGAGGGCAAGAAAATGGACAAAGTTTTCTAACTGTTTATTGTTTTATTAGGGACGCCATATTTAGCTTGTAAAGATTACAGCACAAGTGCGCAATGAAATAATAACACGATTAAAACAGACAACAGAGTAAGAACTGACATTATAAAGTACAAATCATGCAGTAATTCTCTTTTTATGATCCCCTCGATACAATTTACTGTGTGTAGTTGGTGTCTCTGTCCGTCAGATGGGGCCATTTACTTTCCATCTGTAAAGATCTGTAGCTTGGATTTATTTCGCTTAAAGCAGTACTAAGTGACGTGTTTACCTTAATAAATCCTTTCCGTAGTCCCTGTGGGGGTAATACAAGTGTTTATGGGATGATTGGCGGGTCTTTCATCTCCCCCTGGTGTCTCTGGCCAGAAAACCTTGTTTGCAATTTGACTGCCACCGGACCGGAGCCACCAATACACACTAATGGAATCACGAAGAAGAAGCTAACAGGCTAACGGGCCAAGCTAACTGCGGGCTAGCATCACTTTAAACAGTATTTACAGCCATGTTTGAGTGAAAAAAATATTTCCATTGTATAATTGGATGCACAATATCCCTCTCTCCCTTCGCCTTTCCTGTCAGCGTAGTATTTACTCTCCAAGACAATTAATAAGTTAAAAAAAATCGTAACTTGCTACAACACCTGCAGTTGCGCTTATGGCCTCTAGGGGCAAGAGTTACTTAGTACCGCTTTAACTGGGACTGGAGTCGACACAATAGAACTTGTCTTGCAGCGTGTACGGAGGACAGACATGACTGTAGATTAACTCTTTATATACAATGTTGTGTCTAACAATGGTCAGACAGTGTCCAGGGGAGAATGGAGTGTAGTTTCAGTCTGTTGTCCAGGTCAGTGAGAGTGTGAGGTGTGGACAGGGCTGAGTCTGGTCCATGTGCTCCAGTCAGTGGATATATAACAGTGGTGTTCGGCTCTGCCAACAGGCACTCGACTCTCTGTTTATTAACAAAAGGCACAGCATAAAAAGCCCAAGTCCCTGCTCCTCGTGGTGATAGCTCTCCTCCTCAGATGGATGCTGCCGTCTGGTCAGACCTCCTGAGCTCTTCTGCCCGGTGCTGGGAAATCCCCTCCGAACACCACGTGTGTCCGGCCACAGCGACTCCTGGCGGCCCAGCACCAGCACCACACACCCAGTTTACAGGGATTTACCAACAGATACATGGACTGCAGCTGAGGACAGAAGAAGACACAGACGGGAAATGAGCGTCTTCAAGTGATGGGGGGTGAGTGGGTGAAACAAGGGGGGAAGATTTGATTTTTTAAAAGGGACTAGATGGAAGTTGGCATTTTTATACTCGCTACTGCCACCTCAGGTCTTATGCGTAACTGCAGTTTCTATGTTAAGCTTGTGCGTGACGGCACTTTGGACTTTTTGAGTGACAGTGCAGGATTTTAGCGACAGTTGTGGTGAACAGGTCTGGGCTCATTCTACACATTTGGACATTGCTGGAGCAAGTAGGGGGCAGAAAACACATACGTTTAACATTTTGAAACTCTGCATAGTCCCTTTAACCAGACCTTTATTTAGTCCGTCAGATAAAACCTTTCCATTTTCACATTTACACCTCGTGCTATTTACAAAAGATACCAAAAAATCTTAATTTATGTAGAAAGAGAAGGAGGGAGAGAAGGAGACATGGTGAGGTTAAAAGGAGACAAGGCGAGAGAGGATAGAAGTGGCTTCCACACTGAGGTCACTGTGATTGAATAGTATTGACCAGTGTTTTAGGAATGCAGCTGACAAACAAAAACCTATCCAATGAGAACAATGAGGAAGAGGAGTAAAAGAAACACGGGCCAGGCATCGAGCATGAAGTCTCTCAGTTCATTCATCAGGAAAAACATAAGAAATCATCAGCAAATAAAGAGGTATAGTAAAGCTGAAACGACTAATCGATTATTGAAATAGTCGACAAGGCAAGGCAAGGCAAGGCAACTTTATTTATACCGCGCATTTCGTACACAAGGCAACTCAATGCGCCAACAACTATTTTAGTAATCGATTAATCGCTTTCTGGTTCACACAGACTAAAATGGAGCAAAAATGACACAAAAATGTAGTATTTTTGATGAAATCCTACTTGGTTTATATAGTTAAGGTCTGTGTACATATTGTTCATTGTAAATTTCAGGAATAGAGCCTCCAACAAACATTTCCCTTTAGTTTACTCCATCAAAACATCTTCAAGCAGCGCCAATTAAGCTATATGTGATTAAAAAAAATAGAAAAAATACAATTTTCCTACACCATTCACAGCCAAGAGATTACTCGATTAATCGCAAAAATAACTGATAGATTAATCGATTATAAAATAATCGTTAGTTGCAGCCCTAGAGTATAGAAGAGGGGAAAGACGCATCTCCTCACACAAAGTCTGAACATCCATCCCTACATCTGTGTCTTTGGGATGATACGTTTCCACCGATATTGACCAATGCACCGGTCACAAATGGCGCTGTGTGGGGATGACAAGGCGCGGGTCGGGATATACGAGGAACTGACACATGCATGTAATATAGACATATGCACATCATACTCACTATAGTTCCTCCAGTCGAAAGTCAACGCTCTGTTGGAGTTCACGTAAGCCCTGGATTAACGAGTCCTGCAGGAGGTTATGTCCCATATCCAGCACTCTGAGGTGGGAGGGGTTGGACTTCAGAGCTGAGATCAGGGACCAACAGCAGGACAGCTTGCAGCCGTTCAGTCTGAATAAAGAGTCCATTATGAGAGCAGCTTAAAACAATTCAAAAGGACAGCATTTCCACTTTCTCCATACATTTATATCCAAATCTGCTAATGGCGTGAATAGTTCATCAGATATTCGAAACTACAAACCCAACATACATACAAGTCCAACTGTAGATGTCCATAAATTTGCAATATTGTGGAATGAATAGTTTTAGCAGACTGTATATTTTTTATGACCGATTTAGGCAGAAATGTGAGAAATTTCAGAGCGTTCACATACATTTTCCTCCAACTGTATATGTTTCCCTTGGCATGATGTAGCCTTACAGAAGCTACGCACTAATCAATGTGCCTTGGTATGTGCAGGGGCTTGAAAATTCTCGAACACTAATTATTGACAGAATCAAAATCATTCAGTCATTCTATTTCAAGGCTATTTACATTGTAGATTCTCACTGAAGGCATTAATTTATGAATGAACACATGGAACAATGTTTTAAACAAAAAAAGGTGAAATAAATTCTTCAAAATAGCCCCCTTTTGCTTGGATTACTGCTTTAAACTTTTGACATTTTCTCAATGGGCTTCACGATGTATAGTCCCAGAAACAGTTTTCACTTTACAGCACTGTTTCAGGCCAACCATGTCAGATCAGGACCTTATGAAGCTCACTGAGAAAATTCCAGGACTAAAGGGTGCTGATTTGGAAGAATTTAAAGCTGCCCAAAGCCATTTTGCCAGACCAGAATGATTGCATTCCCACATTGCATCGCTAGATGCTCCACCTTCAAAACAGCGAGCTAACTTTGTCCCGCTGAAGCAGACGAGCGCCGCACCTCCCTCACCTCTCACGATGCAACACACAAATATAAGATTGTCCAATCTTTCCATTAAAGGACTTTTTTTTTCATACAACAGAGTGCCCCCTCCTAGAACCGCCAACCTTAACGTGGTGGAGGGTTTGAGCACCTGTATGATCCTGGGAGCTCTGTGCCCCTGGTAGGGTCTCCCATGGCAAACAGGTCCTAGGTGACGGGTCAGACAAAGAGCGGTTCAGAAGCCCCTTATGAGAGACCAACAGGCCCGGTTAGAACCATAAGGCCGTCCTTCTGTGGACCCACCACCTGCAGGAGGAGCCATAGGGGCTGGTGCAATGTGATTTGGGCAGCTCCAACAGCTGCCCCCATGACCCGGAAACGGGCCACAGAGTGCCTCAAACTTTTTTTTTTAACTTTTTGATTACTCCACCTCCTGCACTTGCTCTATGCAGCCTGAATCAAGTCAAATTATTCCTGATCATTGCAACATTGGCTCAGTCTTGGAAGAGCCCCTGTTTGTTAGGGCCCTCAGAAGCACTCACGTTTCCTGTTTTGAACACACACATAAGCATCAAAATGTTTACTTGCTACATATTTTATTTATTCTGCTGATACTGTGTGTTGCACACAAGATTATAGATACTTCCCTTCTGTCTTTGAACGTATCACAAGGGCAGTGTGATGAGAGGAGTGAGGGGCGTGGGTGAGGGGAGGGGGTGGGTGGAGCAGGGTTCACTACTGACAAAAATAAATTCCAGGAGTACAGGTGAGGGTACTGTGGTGTTTCCTGTATAATTTGATGGGCCGGATCTTGCGGTTCATAGCGCAGGCTGTAGAGCAGACGATTGCGCAGACGGGTGGCGCTCCTTGCAATCTTAGTGCCATACCAGCCGCAGAAAGTGGGCAGGACAGGGGGTGGACAGACTCGCATGGAGATGTTGTTGCGCCTCCTCCCCATGCTTTCCCCAGACCGCCACTGCGGAAGGCAGTGGGTTGCGGGTGGTGCGAGGGGGATGTTTAATAAAGCTGAAAGAAATAAAGCTGTCCCTTCGCTCAGCTGCATGCAGACACTCGCTCTGAGATGAGCGTAAATCAGCAGTGGCACTGACACATGTTGTAAATACAGCCTTTACACGAAACATTATATCAGCTGCTTTTATCCATGCGTGTTCGCATTGTGCCACACGCTTGGATGGATATGAAAGTGTAAGTCAAGGTAAGTGAAGTCAGCGTTGCTTGTAGTACACACCTCCACCGGCCAACTTGTTTCCATAAGCCATGCCCCCAAGTTACCGGCAAAGGCACAAAAGCATGTATTTGTGCTCAACCAAAAACCCACTATGACTAAGACCATCTCTGCGTCAGGCACAAGATCTCGCCCCATGTGTTCATTCATAGTTTAATGTCTTCAATGAGAATCACACGATGTAAATAGTGTTGAAAATAAAGAAAAGCTGATACATAAAAGTGTTTCCAAACTTTTGAGCAGCATTGTACATCTGGCCTTTGCCAAATCTGATATAAGACCTTGAACTGACCCCAGAGAATCCAGGTGACAGTCTGAGCTCTGCAGGAAAACACAGAGACGCTCCACTCCCGAGTCCTTCAAGTTTTTGTTAAAGTTCAGATACAGTTCTCTCAGATGTGAGGGGTTGGACTTCAGAGCTGAGGCCAGAGAAGAACAGCTGGACTCTGACAAACTGCAATTGGCCAATCTGAATAATGAACACATTATGTAAAACATTAGATTAAAAAACTACTCCACATTATTTATTGTATCAGAAAATCGTACTAGACTTGGAACATGCCAAGTGTGTAACAGCAACAGAGAACTGACCCCAGTTTCTCCAGTCGACAGTCTTTACTCTGCAAGAAACTACACAGATGCTCCACTCCTGAGTCCTTCACGTCTGGGTTATTGCGCAGCTCCAGTTCTCTTAGATGTGAGGGGTTGGACTTCAGAGCTGAGGTCAGAGATGAACAGCTGGATTCTGACAAACTGCACTTGTATAATCTGAACAAAGAAAAGTATGGAGATTTGAAACAAATGAAAGATGGATAAACTGTTCCACTGCCGAAAACTCACCTATTTGTGTGACAATTTGAGATCAAATTCAATTGGTATCTTGGTAGATCTTTATGTAAGTATTTAAGTATTTAATAAACCATATGTGTCCCATGTGTGCTTAAATCAGGTATTGGTTTTACTGAATTGTAATGTTGATTTATTCAGAATTACAAACCCATTTGACATGATGTAAATGGAAGAAATGTCCCCATACTCAATGTTGTAAATCCAGTCCTAATGAGAGCTAGCGCAGGCTGTGGCGGCACCAGACATTTGAGGTCTTTCATGAAGGTGCTTACAAAACATGCAATATTCGGGATATTACATAACACACATAATAAATGTGTGCGCACACGTCCTGGCCTAATTTGGTGTTCACAACTACCTCCCAGTGCATAGAAGAGCACTGAGTGGGTCACAAAGGCATCAGCGCCAGCCTTTTTCCCAGCGTGCTCCGAGGGTTTTTTTAAGAGCAACGTGTGCACCAGAAGAGCAGGTCCTTGTGAATGTGTGGCCCTGCATATTCACGCCACCCTATCACACTGTTAATGCTAAAGTTGAGCTTGATCATCACGCTGATCCCCACAACTCAAAACCTTGAACAAAGGCAACACGTTCATGAGTTAAATTAACTTTATACCACTGTTGTGTGCTGTTGTATCATAAGTGCAAGATAACAATGGATAATGGAACAGTGTCTCACTTTATAATATCAGCCAAACTCATTGATCAAATGTAGTGAACGACTGTAATGACCCTGGAGTCAGGCTCAGCTCCTGCTGCTGTGGATGTATTAACATACCGCGACAGCAGTAGTGTCCTACAGCGCCGTAGCACTGAAATCAGGCCGTGAGAGCCTCCGGCCTTTTGAGACTACAGCACACATACAGAAGAACTTACGTCAGACTCTCCAGTCGACAGTTTGGACTCTGGAGCCCGTCACACACCATCTTCATTTCAGAGTTCACCACTGAGCCATACAGGCATAACTCTCTCAGGTGAGAGGGACTGGACTTCAGGGCCGACACCACGATTTCAAGGTGAATCTTTGAGAGTTTACAATGTGAAAATCTATGATATATACATGTATTAAAAAAAGACATTAAACAAAAGGCGTAATGAATAATAATTTTAAGCCATGTGGACTTACGCAGCCTTCCGGCAGTTCCTCACAACTGGGACCAGTCTCAGTTGTCCTTCCTTTGATGCATTGTACATTTGTAGGAACAGCTCCTCCAGGACGTCCTCTGACATCTGCAGCATGTAGGCCAGAGCTGAGCACTGGGACACAGACAGTTTCTTTAAACTGTCTGACTTCAGGAAGTCCTGGATCTGCTGATGGAGCGAGTGGTCGTTTAACTCAGTCAGACAGTGGAAGATGTTGATGCTTCTGTCTGGAGATATGTCCTTTGTGTTCATCTTCTTCAGGTTGTTGATGAGTCTTTGTCTTGTTTTAGAGTCGATCTGTGATGGACCCAGCAGAGCTCCCAGAAGCCTCTGGTTGGACTCCAGAGTGAGGCCGTGGAGGAAGCGCACAAACAGGTCCAGGCGGCCGTTTGGACAGAGGAAAGATTCTTGTAGTTTTTTCATGAGGAACCCCTCCAATGTAATGTTGCCTTTGAATAATTTCTTGAGTATGTTTGTGTTGTTAAATGTATGAATGTGGTAAACAGCTGCCAGAAACTCCTGGACGCTCAGGTGGATGAAGCTGTAGACTGATTTGTTGAAGACGACACTCTCTCGTTTGAAGATCTCTGTACAGAGTCCTGAGTAGACTGAGGCCTCGCTCAGGTCCAGACCCACCTGCTGCAGGTCTTCTTGGTAGAACATGATGTTTCCTCTCTGCAGTTGTTCAAAGGCCAGTCTCCCCAGCTTCAGGAGGAGCTCACAGTCGGCCGGAGTCAGCTCTGGGCCGCTGCTCTCCTGGCTGTACTTCCTCTTCCTCTGCGTCTGCACTAACAGGAAGTGTGCGTACATGTCGCTGAGGGTCTGGGGCAGGGGTCCGCTCTGCTCGCTTCTCAACATGTGGTCCAGGACGGTGGCTGTGATCCAGCAGAAGACTGGGAGCTGACTCATGTTGTGGAGGCTGCGGGACGTCCTGATGTGGGAGAGCACTCTGTCACACTGCTCTGAGTCTGTGAACCTCTTCCTGAAGTACTGCTCCTTCTGTTGGTCAGTGATGAAACCCCTGACCTCTGTGAACCTGTGCACACAGCGCGCAGGGATCTGATTGGCTGCTGCAGGTCGGGAGGTGATCCATATAAGGGCAGAAGGAAGCAGAGAGCCTCTGATGAGGTTGACCAGCAGCTGGCTGACCTCTGACTCCTGTATGACCTCAGAGATGAGCTCACGGCTGAAGTCCAGAGACAGCCTGCTCTCATCGAGGCCGTCACAGATGAACAGGACTTTACTGTGGGCCAGAGTCTGAGCTGAGAGCTCCTTTAGTGATGGGTGGAACACATGTATCAGCGTCAGCAGACTGTAGCGCTGCTCTCTGACCAGGTTCAGCTCTCTGAAGGACAGTGGCACCACCAGCTCCAGCTCCTGGTTCTCTGAGCCCTGGGCCCAGTCCAGAGAGAACTTCACAACTGAGAAGGTCTTCCCCACTCCAGCCACGCCGCAGGTCAGCACCACTCTGATGGCTTTGTGCTCGGAGGGTAAGGCTTTAAAGATGTCCTGGCACCTGATTGGAGCGTCATGGACAGTCTTCTTGGAGAGAGTCTCCATCTGCCTCTCCTCATGTTGGGTACTGACCTCTTCACTGAGGCCCTCTGTGATGTACAGCTCAGTGTAGATCCTGTTCAGAGAAGTTGTAGCTCCTGTTTCAGCTCCTTCAGACACACTCTCACACCTCTGCTCCAGAACGCTCTTATAGGAACCTGCACACACCATTACACAGTTATTATAGGAAACAATATAACCTGCATATTTAGAGTAGAACAAAATATGCTGCCACCAGTTGTGAATAATAGTAGATCAACACTTCAGGCCTGATTTACTAAATGTACCCATGTCCAAAACATTAGAAATGCTAAAGAGACATAGTGGCAGCAGTCTTAATCATCACTACAACGATCAGTAAAACGACCCCAAAATGTACAAACGTTTTCATGAGCAGGTGTTTGCGCATCAGAGTGCCGTTGAATATTTTGTCAAATGCTTGAATATGTCACATTTACAAAGAAAAAAAAATGTGTTCAGGTAAAAAAAAATACACTTTACAAACACAATCAGCACAGTGGTTTGCAGTTACTTTTAGTAACCAGGTCTTTGAATGTACTTGGTGTAAAACGAATTACTGTCAGGCTTATTCTCAGTGGTAAGACAGAAATAACCGTCAGGAGCAGGTGAAAGAATGTGACCATTTACCATTTTAAAAAGTGAAAAAAAAAATAGCGTAGTGTCGTCCTAAATCCCAGTCTGACAGTGGCAAATGGTTAGTGGCGCTTACACAGTGGGGCAGGGCCCAAACTGAAGAGCCAGCACCGGCTCTGCTGCCTCTTTAGTGTTTCAGTAGAAGAAATGTGTAGGTCTCCAGTGTTTTTAGCTCATAGGCTAAATATACGCATACACATTTGAAGTAGAATGTTTTGTCTGTATTGATAATTACCTGGTCCGCACTGAGGACAGGACTGTGTTGAGCAGCTCCCACACAGACAACAGGACGATGGGGCCGGACCAGGACCCTCTCTGTGGAGGACAAACACATTCACTAGCTGGACTGTTATTCCCACAAGTGCTTCAAATGATTTTGCTTCCCCGTACACTTTTATGTGACAATTCTGCATTCTCAAAGTTTAGTAGTTAGTAACAGATGAGATTTAACTTCTACAGTGAGCACTTTTTACAGGGGTTTCCGAGTAGTGGTCTGTTCTTCTTTTCTACATACATGCCTTTCAGTCAAATGACTTCTGTAGGAGTGGCCACCATTTTGGAGACCGTTGGCTAGTGTGTACGTAACAGTTAGAAATGCCCTTTTCTATTTGTTTTTTCTGTTAATTTCATCATTTTGTGTTTTATTTTGAAAACCCGGATGTTATCGGGTAACTTGCCTCTTTTACACATGCACAAATTGAGGCCTGATAGTGAACTGGTGCTGGGCTTATGGAAGTGAGAGAGAGTTCTTTTATGGTATTTTCCAAACAGGTTTTAGCTGCATCTAAAAAGTGGCAAGAAAGCTCCTTTTTTCCTCTCTTTTTTCTCTTTTCCTTAACCTTTTGAGGGCGACGTCATGAGGTCGACCTTGAGGAACCATTTGCAGTGAGGAACAGGAGCTTCAGCTGCTCCGAACCAGGCGGAGGGAACAACCAGGAAGTTACAATATCCTGCAGCAAGTTTAACAATTACCAAACCGGACAAATATATCTGCACAACTGCACAAAATGATCCTGTCCTTTGGTTCACTTTAGTGTCTGTTCTTTCACAGCGGATCTTATGCAAATAATCCAGATGTGGCTTAAGTTTTGTTCTTGTAAAGTGTGAACAAAAGTGCATAATGTTGCCATAAGTTCATAGATGTTCCATAATAAAACGTCTGCATGACCTGCTTTATGTCGGAAAGTCTAAGGATACTTCATTTGCCTGAACTTTACATTGTCTTCCTTGAGGCGACCTTGAGTGCTTAGAAAGTCGCCACAAATCAAATGTATTTTGAGTTTGGAAACCTTCAGGAGGCAGCAGTGGCTTGTGGGATTGTTCTTTGCTCCTTATGGGCTGATGAGGAACATCCCGAGGTTCTTCTGCTAAAGGAGGTATTAAAGGAAACAAAGGGCTTCTTTCCTCACTATAACTGCACTCATACGTTTGGATGCTCCTTGTCACGGCTGACGATGACATACACGTCCGGGTCAACGATAAGAAGAAGGAGGTTCCTGTAGAACTTTACATCGCGTCAAATCCTTTAAATCAACATTACAAATGTTATTGTAAAATTTATATGGGATTGGTAATGTTTATGAAATATTTACAAAAAAAAATAGGGTTTTCATCAAAATATACTACATTATCTTTGTGATGTGATAATCGCAGAAAATGATCATTCATACTAAAACAGTCGGTGATTAATCGATTCGTTTTTTCAGCCCAAGTTATGACAATATAATCCCGATCTCAATGGAAGTTTCTCTCAAAATAAAGTCCTCCTTCACCCTTCGCTTTGTTACTGTTTGGAAGCAAAACGAGACACTTCCCATGTAGCTCCTCTGAAGCTGCCGATGAACTCACTGTGTTTGAGTGACCTCTGCTTGGTTTATAGAATGGCCCAGTGAAGACGGAGCCTCCTCCTCATCTTCACACGCTCTCTCCATGTTTCGGTCTGAAAGGTCAAGGAGAGGAAAAGAGTTCATCAAGAGAAAAGCAGCGACTCTGTCCAAAAACACACTCCACATATACTGTATGCAGTCGGAAGCAATTTTGTGGTAAATGACGTCCATTACTCTTTTGATTCAACAAATATGTGTTAATCAGCTTTTTACAACTATATTTGAACATGTTAACGGACAGGGTGGTGTTTGCTAGTCCCCACAAACATGGCAGATCTCTATGGTAACAGTGAATTTATGACTTTCCATCCAGAGCTCCAGACCGTAAAATAGCAAGTTATTGCATGGATAATGAAGAGCCATATTGTCATTATGTTGTAATGGGACAAAACAGGAAGTGATTGTAATTGAGGGTATAGGAAATCATTATCATTTATAATGTTTCTTTTTTTGGTTTTATCTGTAGAGCAATAACAGTTTTACAGTGCCATGAGGAAGTATATGCCCCTTCCTGATTTCTTACATTTGTTTGCACAAGGCCAGTTCATTACCGTCTAACACAATGTACCATGAGAACACTGGAGCGATGCACCTCTGCACACCTATGTAGGTATTCCATTAAAGGTCCTATATCATGCTAAATCAACTTTTTGGAGCTTTTAGCCATGTTGTTATGCTATTTCCTTATCAAAAACACCCCCAGAGTGGTTTGTGGCTTCCTTCACGCAGTTCTCAGCAATCCTCCTGAATCCTGCTCTCTGAGCAGCTGCGCTTCCCTCTGCTTGAAAACCACCACCGTTTTCCGGTGGAGAACCATGGCCTCAGATTTGGAGGTGCTGATCCTCATCCCGGCCGCTACACACTCGGCTGCAAACCGCCCCAGAGCAGCTGAAGGTCCTGGTTCGTTGAAGCCATCAGAACAACATCATCCGCAAACAGCAGAGATGAGATCCTGAGGCTCCCAAACCGGACACCCTCCGGCCCCTGGCTGCGCCTAGAAATGCTGTCCATAGCATGATACAGATCCTTTAAAAACCCGTTCCCTGCTAGAATAGGCATTCACATTAACAATGTCAGACTGTTGGATTAATTTAATCCTCATTGGAAAAAAACTGAGCTTTTCTTTCAAAGAGAAGGAGATTTTAAGTGACCCCAAACTGTTGAGCGGTAGTGTATATTTACCACACGTTTCCGATCATCGAGCCAATCTTTTATATCACACAAAGACATTCCCAGTGAATACAAAATGCCGTTTCCAAATGATTATCCCATTTATTAAAGGAAAGAATAATCTAAAAGTAAATGCCCCTCTGGGATTAGCCCAGAATAACCAGATTTTCTGAAAAGGTGAGTTTAGTTTCTTTGGCCACTCTCAAGCCTGAATACCACCAAGTTTGTTGAATCAGGAAAATATCCCATTTAGACCAGTCAGACAAATAAAGTAGGCTACAAAATCTCCAATGGTGGGAGCCATGCATTACAAAAGTAACGAGTTACAAAAATACATCACTTTTTTCAGTAACTAAGGAATATAACATATTACTGAAACAAAATATGGGAATACATTAGTCATTACAATTCAAGTATCTCAAGTTACAAGTGCAAACACAATCCAGGACACTGGTGTATAAGATCTGCAGTTGTGTCAAAACAAAACACGAGAGAATGAGGATGAAGAAGGAAAAGGAAATTATTGACTGCACTTTTGCTTAGTGGCATTATTACTATTTTCAGTTTATATTATGACAAAACTAACTCAGAAGTAACTCAAACTAGCGTAAGTCAGCTACATTTTTGAAACAGTAATATGTAATATAAACACATTGCATTTTCAAAGCTGTGACTACTAATACAGAATATGTTTCAATTGTAAAGTAACTCGCCCAACACTGAAGATCTCATAAGAAAACCTATAATGCCTTGAAATGACTCCAAGAGCAGCGACGACTCATCCAGGAGGTCACCAAAGAACCCAGAACCCAGAGCGACGTCTGAAGATCTGAAGCAACAGCTCGTCTCTCATTTGCCAAAAAACTTGACTTTTCAAGAAATGTTCTGTGGACTAACAAGTACATCTCTAAACCACAAGATAACATTCTGACAATCTAGGATTAGGATTACCAATAAAAGTTAAAGATAGGAAACACAGAGCAGCCGTGACCTCTGCTCTACTCGGTAACAATCCTCATCAGACAGTTTTACAGTAAAAGTTAAACTCACCTCTGCGAATGAGCTCGGATGGAAATGAAGTCAGAGTACGGGTCAGGCGTCCCGTTTGTACAGGACAGCGTGCCCTTATAAGGCACTTCCTCCAGCAGCAGCAGAAGGGAAAAATATATCACTGTAGTTTAGGATCCGGGAGACAAACATTACCATTTTAAGACTTTTTAAGATCCCAGTACAACTATTTTTGAACACCAGATTAAGCAGATGGAGGCGTTCAGTGTCCTCTCAGAAAGTAGCTTATTACAATACTTGTTCATTAGGCTCAGTATGTACAGGCTCTGTCAAACATTAAGCCAATCCTTTTTCCATTTCCCTATAATCGCGTCTGATCCGGTGCTATAATAATCATGTGTATGTAGGCGGTGCAAACAAGTGATGCCTCGGTGACACTTTACGACTCATAAATACGATCTGAGAGGCCGCCGCCATGTTGAGTCCACTCTTAAAAAGGGACTAGATGTTTGTTTGTTTTTTTGCTCGTCACTGCCACCTCAGGTCTAACACGTAACTGCAGTCTCAATGTTAAACTCGTGCGTGATAATGGGGATAGTTAGTATTTCGTCTGGGGTTCATTTAACACATTATTTATCTGTGATGAGGAAAAAAGGGGCAGGTCTGGATCAATTTCACAGGCTTTGGACCGGAAGTGAATGCATCGTTTCTATTTTCAATTCTTTTTAGGTCAATACAAAAGTTGATATTTGTGTGATCTGTCTCCTTTAGAGAAAGCCAGTCGTTTTTGTCCCACCCCATGGTCACAGACATCAGCACTGTGTTTACATCTGGTCCCTGAAGGTGCCATTAATCATTTATACTGCAACGGGGAACATCGTCACTTTAGGGAAGTCCCACCCCCCTTTTCCTGGACGTCATGTGATCAGTCTGGATTGTCTCATCTCTGAACATTTGCCCCCTCCATGTTTGGATTGGAAAAAAACAGTAACAGAGTCTGTCTCATGTCGGAGTTCTTTCATTAGAAATACAGTGTTTTTAAATCCAGGTGCATTGTTCCATAACATGGCACAATATTCATTCATATATTAAAAATCTATGAACGAGCCACATCGTTGTATAAGCCACAGGGTTCGAAGTGTGGGAAAAAGTAGCGGCTCATAGTCCGGAAATGACAGTACATGAAAAGAAAAGAGTGCAGCTAATATGCTCGAGTACGAAGAACTGTTTTCAGCCTGGACCCGAACACTGTCTGAGGCCTGGACTTTGGTGCTAAACCATGAAGAGACTTGGAACAAACAGGGCAGTTTTAAATTCTATTCTCGGAGCGACAGGAAAACAGCGCAGAGACCGGAGCACTGGACTAATATGCTCGTATTTCTGTCTGGTTTAGACTGTACACCTCTGTACTCCTGCCATGTTTTTCAGATGGTAAAAAGCTGCTGCTGTTGTTGCGTTGATGAGGTATTGTGTTGTTTTGACATTTAAGTTCAGGTCTGAGTCCATGATTACTCTTCGATTTCTAACCTGATTTTTTTTATTTTAGAGAGAGAGACTCAGAGTGACGGCAGTGGGAGTGTAAAAGGTTTTATTACCTCATCTGTGGCTCCCGACCTTTGCTCTCTTCCTCTGGCACAAATGGATTTACAGCTGGAATCAAAAAGAGGAGGTGATCGTGAGCAGACTCGACAAACGCCAGCGGAGATAATCCTGTGTAAAATAAATATTTGAGCCATCAAAACAGTGTAGTCCGAAGCCCTGGCTGGACATTATCTCTGGAGAATGAGGCCAGTGTTTGCGTTTCATTGAGAATCCACTTTTATATCTTCTGTTTACACATGACACATATTCTTATTTTCTTTTTTTTTCTTTTTTTTTTACAAAATGATGACAACACAGACATAAAATAATCATCTGCAACACGTCATCTCACGTTTAAAAGACACATAAAGAACTGTAGCAGATTGTATAGAAAGTTGTTTGTGCGTCAGACTAGAAGTTCATATTAAGGAGTGTCGTTCATGACCGAGCGGCTCTTTTGAACGGCTCTTTCAGGTGAACGGTTCGATCGCAATTGTAAAGAGCTTTTGGCCACTGCTTTACCCCTACTTGCCTTTTTTTTTTGCGTCGCTCATGATGACTTTATTACTACAAAATACACGTGTAAAGTTGAACATCAGAATTGCGCTCTGCTGCCCTCTGCTGGACATTTCAAACGCAAACAAAACAACCACCATGTTATTATAGGCCTAATGTATTCAGTGCTGTTACTATGTGACCAAGTTTGGTTTAGACCAGGGGTTCTCAAACTTGAAATCAAAAGGTCTGAAAAATAAAATTCACAGAAGTCAAAGGTCCAGAGAAATGTTTTCTGTGCTCATTACACTAAATGTGTCAACATCTAAATAGTAAAAATGGATTTGTGAATATAATAATGTCAGTAACAGAGTGCATTAACATGAGAAAAAAATGCATCATATTGACTTTTTTTTTTCATATATATTTCAAGAGTAAAACACAGCCCTATAATGGACACGTGGTACAAAGGATGTTGCCAATTTCCTGTTAACATGTAACCAGTAACATCACTATGTTGCAAAAGAGCTATTTATTTTCCAATAAGAGGAGCTTCATGTCTTCAACACCAGGAGCAACTGAATATTAACAGTTACCGTTCTATAATCAGTGTTGAAAGAATATTTATTATACCATGATTTTTCAATGATTTTGACAAAACCCAATGGTCTTGACGGGACCTCAAGAGTTTATTGTTAGCATTTGTGTTTAACCTCTGAACCGAGAGGATCTTTTTCCTCACGTCAACAGATTTTTTATTTTTTTTTGTTGGGTGTTCAACTTATTTTTGTAACTTTATTGTCATTTTTTGGTCATTTTTTAATCACATTTTTGTAATTTTTTTGGCACATTTTTGTAATTTTTTTTGTCAATTTTTTATCAAGGTTTTGTCATATTTTTGTAATTTTTTGTCACATTTTGTCACATTTTGGTCATTTTTTCGGAATTTCTTTTTGTCAATTTCTTGTGACATTTTTGCCACTTTTTCCTAAATTTTTCGTCACTTTTTTGTCACATTTCCATCATTGTTTTCAGTTTTGTTGCTATTTTCCAGAAGCTTTTGGACTGGGGTAAAGCCAAACTGGAGAAAATGTGCTCGGTTCAGGTGGGAGTTAAGGGGTTAAAAGGAGTGGTAGCTACTTGTGCCTGGTTCCAGCAGACTGTGTGCCTCTTCATACGCTGCCCCTACACAACAAACTCCAATAATAGTTCGCTGCAGACCCGGAGCAGATCCACGACAGTGAGGCGGATAGTGCGCCATCTGCTGGTAGGAGCAGATCTACGACGGTGTTATTTGTTAATAGTTTATGTTATACAATTATTGTTAGGTTTAGTTTAAAATCGTTAGGATTAGGGTTAGGTTAAGATTAGGGTTAGGGTTGTTAGGTTTATGATTAGGTGAGGGTTGTTGCGGTTAGGTTAAGATTAGGGTCAGGTTAAGATTAGGGTTGTTAGGTTTAGGATTAAGTTAAGATTAGGATCGTTTAGGAACAAAAACAACCCATTTGTATGCTGTTTGAAGTGATGTTATCTTTATTAATCAACAGCAGCATCTAGTTACACTTTCCAAATCTGCTCATAAGAATTTTGTTTTGTTTTCATGAAAACATTAAAACAACTAGCCTACAAACTCCCACGTGCGTGAAGTAGATCAACATCAATCAACATCAGCCTTACTGAAAGCTAATCGGTCTAGATCCGCCTTATCCAGCAGAGGGCGCACCATCACAGAGGGTTATAGTATTTATTTATTTAAACAAATAAGAGAAGCCCCGCTTGCGCAGGGCATCAAAAAATTGGGTAAAACTCTTATTGTTCCTCTCCACGGAAATCTTTAGTAAAAGGCGAAAGATTTATACGATCTGAAGAGAAACAAGAGTGTACTGATGATTACAAGTCTGAGTGTCCGGTCCCTTTGCCAGCCACGCGAGACTCACTCACGGTGCCACGACCCGCCCTCAATAAGTTCTTCGACAACACCGGGAAACACTTAAAACAAAAAGACTAAACTACAACACATGCGTAGTGTTAAGTATCTGTCATAAATACATCGCAATTCTAAACATAAAATTAGAGAAAAGAAAAGTCAACAAATGAAGAAAAATTGACGCAATGCATTGTGGGAATATATTGCGCCGTTGGCCACGCCTTCCGGGTCTTTCTCACGAGTGAAGTTACAAAAACACTGTCTTCAATCTCAAATAAACTGAGCAACATGAGAACGAGTCTTGCCTGTATGTTACCCGTTGTTGTTTCCTTTAAGACGTTTTAATCAGGAAGAGCGCGAGGGGAACGCAGGAGCAGCAGTGTCGCACAACAAATGCGTCATCCTGTCTTCCTGAATTGCGCATGCGTATTGCTTAAATGTGGTGGGGAAAAACCATGGGAAAAACTTTAAACGACCATTCAAAGCTGTCTCACTGGCCTTTTTTAAATTATTTTTCGTTACTTCCAACCATAGACATATACTATTTGATATATAAATACTCAGTTATAGATTTGTTGCAGTTCTAGTGTGTATAATAGCCCTACTGAACTTACTAACTGAATTTCACTTATTATTTTTTCTTTTTTTTCCCCCTTCATTTTTTTTTCATTTAACAGATATGTAATTACAAAGTAAAAGTGCAGCTGCAAAAATATATAGATGTAAACAAATGACAACAACACAAGGGAAAATATCTGTTTAGATGACTTTTATAGGCTTTCGATTTCGATTTGCTTTTTGATTGTCTTTCGTGTTTCGAGGTACTGTTTGAGTTTGTTTATGAAGTGAAGTCCATTTTGCTTTGTTTGTGCCCCCGTAGTTTTATGAATGTGATATTTTGCCAAGTGGATGATAGTCTGCACCAGAAGGGAATGGTCTTTAGGGATAGCAAGATTAGCCACATAAAACATTACGTCACTCTCCTGGAGGATGATCACGCAGACAGTTTGATATGGATAAGTTGTTTTGTATATGGGAAGTGATAAAACAGGTGGATAATAGTTTCTTTTTCAGTTTATGAATTTTACTTCTGCTTCTTTCCTTTAAATCCTGTGGGAAGGCTGCCCTCTGGTGGCCATATCAGTAGGCTACAACAATTTCCCAGTATACGTCATAAATTGCAAGAAAAAAGCTACATCGGTTGTCAGTATTGTGACTTATACCGATTTCCTCACTATACACAGAGTAAATGTTTTACTCAAGTAAGAGTACTGTTACTTCAAAAGAATATTACCAAAGTAGAAGTTGAAAAAGCACTGTAATAAAAGTACTCCAAGAAGTAGTTACTCAAGTACATGCATTTGAGCAAATGTAACTATCATTCCTTCATGGAAAATACTGTTTAACCTCTTAACCCCCACCTCAACAGAGCACATTTTCTCCAGCTTGACTTTACCCAAATCTAAAAGCTTCTTGAAAAAAGCTTCAAAATAGCAACAAAAGCGAGGTTGAAAATGAAACAAAAGAGCGACGTGACAAACATATGTGACGAAGACGCAACAAAAACACCACAAAAGAGCATCAAAAACAACACAAAAATGCAACAAAAACACCACAAAAGAGCATCAAAAACAACACAAAAATGCAATAAAAACACCACAAAAGAGCATCAAAAACAACACAAAAATGCAATAATAACACCACAAAAGAGTACTATAAAAGTGACATAAAAAGCTACAAAAAAGCCACAAAAGAGTAAAGAAAAAGTGACAAAAAGCCTTCTCAGCTTCTCGCCTGGAGCTTACAGCCTATGGGCCAAGGTAACGCCTCATTTGAAAGCTAAGACCTACAAAACCCATCTACGCGTTTTTTTGCCACATTTTTTGGCACATTTTAATTGCTTTTTTTTGTCGCATTTGTTGCCACATTTTTATCATGTTTAAAAAAAAAAAAAAATGAAGTAACTTTTTTTGACGCTTTTTGGTCACAGCTTTTTTGTAGCGGTTTGGCCGGATTTAATTTTGTGTGTATGTGTGTGTGATGCAACCGCGATCAATGTCAAAAAAAGCAACAAAAACGTGCTGAAAACACAACCAAAACCGTGACAATCGCAACGAGGAAGAAGCTTAGATTTGTTTCGTAGGTCTTAAGACTTCACTGCCTCGAGTACAAGTTGAGTCAAAATGATTCCCCGTAAGTACTCACCCACGAAGATCAGCATGAGTCGTCTCTTTGCAGGATCAATCCCTCAGACCGGCCAAGCCCAACCTGCTCGGGGCCAGGAGAGCTCCGACTGAGCCACCAGACCAGGAGCAGACCAACCTGGGATTTCAGGATTTTATAGAAGAGAAAAACACAGCAGTTCAACCCACTAGCGAGCTCGTAGAGGCAGCATCTTTAACAGTGTGTCCTCGTGCACGGCCCATAATGTGATCACAAAGCACATTACCGGTCAGCGGGTCATTAGCCTCACTGACATGATGAAGCCACACAGGAACAAGGCACATATACAAAACAAAACATTTAGTCTTTGGGATCTTCCAAACAAAAGGCATTTTTACACATTGGTTTTACAGTTACCGTCTTTACAACATCTCTATGTCAATGTGACGCAGGCAAACACCACTAACATTTCTATGAGTAAATATGAAGGATAACGTTTAATCCAATATGGCAGCCATTCCCAAAGTCCAGAGCATCACAGGCCCCACAATCCATCCCTAGATCCCAAGGAGGCCCCCCATGAAAATACGTCACTCTATTCAAAATAATGATGTCTTATAACTTATAATTGCATAATGTAGTAGTAAGTGCATGTGGGCGTTTAACACGTGTGGAATCGCTTTGTCGGCCGACCCAAGAGAGCTCTAGTTTGAGCTGTATTTACCTGTCATACTCCCGCTCCAAAATCAGCCACTGTTCACCAGACTTATCGCCATGGCAACAGACATCAAGCAATCAGAGCCCAGTCAATGCGGCGACGCACACGCACACGCGCACTTCCCTGAAGCTACATCCTGGTCATTGCTCTTTCTCCTGGTTAAATACGCCCAGTGCCCATCTCGGCTGCGCATGTGTGGGTCAATCAGGCTCCTAATTTTGGCCCAAACAGACCACTCGGCCATTGAAATGAGTGAGTTCAGGTCAGCGGAGCGTGAACACTGAAGTGTAGTCAGCCATAACCGTGACCCATAAGGCTCACAGGCATTTGTTTAAAGACTATATGTCTCAAGTGACATTTCTTGCAAATATTTATGTTGTCAATATCTTGAAAGCGAGGGAAAAGTCAGGACGCGGCTCCGTAGGCAGGAGTGGACCATAGTGGACCATAGTGGACCATAGTGGACCATAGCGGACCATAGTGGACCATAGTGGACCATAATGGACCATGGCGGACCATAGTGGACCATAGTGGACCATAGTGGACCATAGCGGACCATAGTGGACCATAGTGGACCATAGTGGACCATAATGGACCATGGCGGACCATAGTGGACCATAATGGACCATAGTGGACCATGGCGGACCATAGCGGACCATAGTGGACCATAGTGGACCATAATGGACCATAGCGGACCATAGTGGACCATAGTGGACCATAATGGACCATAGCGGACCATAGTGGACCATGGCGGACCATAGCGGACCATAGCGGACCATAGTGGACCATAGTGGACCATAGCGGACCATAGTGGACCATGGCGGACCATAATGGACCATAGCGGACCATAGTGGACCATGGCGGACCATAATGGACCATAGCGGACCATAGTGGACCATAGCGGACCATAATGGACCATAGCGGACCATAGCGGACCATAGCGGACCATAGTGGACCATGGCGGACCATAATGGACCATAGCGGACCATAGTGGACCATAGTGGACCATAATGGACCATAGCGGACCATAATGGACCATAATGGACCATAGCGGACCATAATGGACCATAGCGGACCATAGCGGACCATAATGGACCATAATGGACCATAGTGGACCATAATGGACCATAATGGACCATAGCGGACCATAGTGGACCATAGCGGACCATAATGGACCATAGCGGACCATAGCGGACCATAATGGACCATAATGGACCATAGTGGACCATAATGGACCATAATGGACCATAGCGGACCATAGTGGACCATAGCGGACCATAGTGGACCATAGCGGACCATAATGGACCATAATGGACCATAGTGGACCATAATGGACCAAAATGGACCATAGCGGACCATAGTGGACCATAGTGGACCATAGCGGACCATAGTGGACCATAGCGGACCATAATGGACCATAGCGGACCATAGTGGACCATAGTGGACCATAGCGGACCATAGCGGACCATAATGGACCATAGCGGACCATAATGGACCATAGCGGACCATAGCGGACCATAATGGACCATAGCGGACCATAATGGACCATAGCGGACCATAGTGGACCATAGTGGACCATAGTGGACCATAGCGGACCATAATGGACCATAGCGGACCATAATGGACCATAGCGGACCATAGCGGACCATAATGGACCATAATGGACCATAGCGGACCATAGCGGACCATAGTGGACCATAGCGGACCATAATGGACCATAGCGGACCATAGCGGACCATAATGGACCATAATGGACCATAGTGGACCATAATGGACCATAATGGACCATAGCGGACCATAGTGGACCATAGCGGACCATAGTGGACCATAGCGGACCATAATGGACCATAATGGACCATAGTGGACCATAATGGACCATAATGGACCATAGCGGACCATAGTGGACCATAGTGGACCATAGCGGACCATAGTGGACCATAGCGGACCATAATGGACCATAGTGGACCATAATGGACCATAATGGACCATAGCGGACCATAGTGGACCATAGTGGACCATAGCGGACCATAGTGGACCATAGTGGACCATAGCGGACCATAGTGGACCATAGCGGACCATAATGGACCATAGTGGACCATAATGGACCATAATGGACCATAGCGGACCATAGTGGACCATAGCGGACCATAATGGACCATAATGGACCATAGCGGACCATAATGGACCATAATGGACCATAGTGGACCATAATGGACCATAATGGACCATAGCGGACCATAGTGGACCATAGCGGACCATAATGGACCATAGCGGACCATAGCGGACCATAATGGACCATAGCGGACCATAGTGGACCATGGCGGACCATAGTGGACCATAATGGACCATAGCGGACCATAATGGACCATAGTGGACCATAGTGGACCATAGCGGACCATAGTGGACCATGGCGGACCATAGTGGACCATAATGGACCATAATGGACCATAGCGGACCATAGCGGACCATAGTGGACCATGGCGGACCATAGTGGACCATAATGGACCATAGTGGACCATAGCGGACCATAATGGACCATAGCGGACCATAGTGGACCATGGCGGACCATAGTGGACCATAATGGACCATAGTGGACCATAGCGGACCATAATGGACCATAGCGGACCATAGCGGACCATAATGGACCATAGCGGACCATAGCGGACCATAATGGACCATAGTGGACCATAGTGGACCATAGCGGACCATAGCGGACCATAGTGGACCATAATGGACCATAGCGGACCATAGTGGACCATAATGGACCATAATGGACCATAGTGGACCATAATGGACCATAGTGGACCATAGTGGACCATAATGGACCATAATGGACCATAGTGGACCATAGCGGACCAAAGTGGACCATAATGGACCATAATGGACCATAGTGGACCATAGTGGACCATAGCGGACCATAGCGGACCATAGTGGACCATAATGGACCATAGCGGACCATAGCGGACCATAGCGGACCATAATGGACCATAGTGGACCATAGTGGACCATAGCGGACCATAGCGGACCATAGTGGACCATAATGGACCATAGCGGACCATAGTGGACCATAATGGACCATAGCGGACCATAGTGGACCATAATGGACCATAGTGGACCATAGTGGACCATAATGGACCATAATGGACCATAGTGGACCATAGCGGACCAAAGTGGACCATAATGGACCATAATGGACCATAGTGGACCATAATGGACCATAGTGGACCATAGCGGACCATAATGGACCATAATGGACCATAATGGACCATAGTGGACCATAATGGACCATAATGGACCATAATGGACCATAGTGGACCATAGCGGACCATAGTGGACCATAATGGACCATAGTGGACCATAGTGGACCATAATGGACCATAATGGACCATAATGGACCATAGTGGACCATAGCGGACCATAGTGGACCATAATGGACCATAGTGGACCATAGTGGACCATAATGGACCATAATGGACCATAATGGACCATAGTGGACCATAGCGGACCATAATGGACCATAATGGACCATAGTGGACCATAATGGACCATAGTGGACCATAGTGGACCATAATGGACCATAATGGACCATAATGGACCATAGTGGACCATAGTGGACCATAATGGACCATAATGGACCATAGTGGACCATAGCGGACCATAATGGACCATAGTGGACCATAGTGGACCATAGTGGACCATAGTGGACCATAGCGGACCATAGAGGACCATAATGGACCATAATGGACCATAGTGGACCATAGCGGACCATAATGGACCATAGCGGACCATAGTGGACCATAATGGACCATAATGGACCATAGTGGACCATAGCGGACCATAGTGGACCATAGTGGACCATAATGGACCATAGCGGACCATAGTGGACCATGGCGGACCATAGCGGACCATAGCGGACCATAGTGGACCATAGTGGACCATAGCGGACCATAGTGGACCATGGCGGACCATAATGGACCATAGCGGACCATAGTGGACCATAGCGGACCATAATGGACCATAGCGGACCATAGCGGACCATAGCGGACCATAGTGGACCATGGCGGACCATAATGGACCATAGCGGACCATAGTGGACCATAGTGGACCATAATGGACCATAGCGGACCATAATGGACCATAATGGACCATAGCGGACCATAATGGACCATAGCGGACCATAGCGGACCATAATGGACCATAATGGACCATAGTGGACCATAATGGACCATAATGGACCATAGCGGACCATAGTGGACCATAGTGGACCATAGCGGACCATAGTGGACCATAGCGGACCATAGTGGACCATAGCGGACCATAATGGACCATAATGGACCATAGTGGACCATAATGGACCATAATGGACCATAGCGGACCATAGTGGACCATAGCGGACCATAATGGACCATAGCGGACCATAGCGGACCATAATGGACCATAGCGGACCATAGTGGACCATGGCGGACCATAGTGGACCATAATGGACCATAGCGGACCATAGTGGACCATAGTGGACCATAGCGGACCATAGTGGACCATGGCGGACCATAATGGACCATAGTGGACCATAGAGGACCATAGCGGACCATAGTGGACCATGGCGGACCATAGTGGACCATAATGGACCATAATGGACCATAGCGGACCATAGCGGACCATAGTGGACCATGGCGGACCATAGTGGACCATAATGGACCATAGTGGACCATAGCGGACCATAATGGACCATAGCGGACCATAGTGGACCATAATGGACCATAGTGGACCATAGCGGACCATAATGGACCATAGCGGACCATAGTGGACCATAATGGACCATAGCGGACCATAGCGGACCATAATGGACCATAGTGGACCATAGTGGACCATAGCGGACCATAGCGGACCATAGTGGACCATAGTGGACCATAGTGGACCATAATGGACCATAGCGGACCATAGTGGACCATAATGGACCATAATGGACCATAGTGGACCATAATGGACCATAGTGGACCATAGTGGACCATAATGGACCATAATGGACCATAGTGGACCATAGTGGACCATAATGGACCATAGTGGACCATAGTGGACCATAGTGGACCATAGTGGACCATAGCGGACCATAGTGGACCATAATGGACCATAATGGACCATAGTGGACCATAGCGGACCATAGTGGACCATAATGGACCATAATGGACCATAGTGGACCATAATGGACCATAGTGGACCATGGCGGACCATAGTGGACCATAATGGACCATAATGGACCATAGTGGACCATAGCGGACCATAGTGGACCATAATGGACCATAATGGACCATAGTGGACCATAATGGACCATAGTGGACCATAGCGGACCATAGTGGACCATAATGGACCATAATGGACCATAGCGGACCATAGTGGACCATAATGGACCATGGCGGACCATAGTGGACCATAATGGACCATAGTGGACCATAGCGGACCATAATGGACCATAGCGGACCATAGTGGACCATAATGGACCATAGTGGACCATAGCGGACCATAATGGACCATAGCGGACCATAGTGGACCATAATGGACCATAGCGGACCATAGCGGACCATAATGGACCATAGTGGACCATAGTGGACCATTGCGGACCATAGCGGACCATAGTGGACCATAATGGACCATAGCGGACCATAGTGGACCATAATGGACCATAATGGACCATAGTGGACCATAATGGACCATAGTGGACCATAGTGGACCATAATGGACCATAATGGACCATAGTGGACCATAGTGGACCATAATGGACCATAGTGGACCATAGTGGACCATAGTGGACCATAGTGGACCATAGCGGACCATAGTGGACCATAATGGACCATAATGGACCATAGTGGACCATAGTGGACCATAATGGACCATAGTGGACCATAGTGGACCATAGTGGACCATAGCGGACCATAGTGGACCATAATGGACCATAATGGACCATAGCGGACCATAGTGGACCATAATGGACCATAATGGACCATAGTGGACCATAATGGACCATAGTGGACCATAATGGACCATAGTGGACCATAGTGGACCATAGTGGACCATAGTGGACCATAGTGGACCATAGCGGACCATAGTGGACCATAATGGACCATAATGGACCATAGTGGACCATAGCGGACCATAGTGGACCATAATGGACCATAATGGACCATAGTGGACCATAATGGACCATAGTGGACCATAGCGGACCATAGTGGACCATAATGGACCATAATGGACCATAGCGGACCATAGTGGACCATAATGGACCATAGCGGACCATAGTGGACCATAATGGACCATAATGGACCATAGTGGACCATAGCGGACCATAGTGGACCATAATGGACCATAATGGACCATAGTGGACCATAATGGACCATAGTGGACCATAGCGGACCATAGTGGACCATAATGGACCATAATGGACCATAGTGGACCATAATGGACCATAGTGGACCATAATGGACCATAATGGACCATAGTGGACCATAGCGGACCATAGTGGACCATAATGGACCATAATGGACCATAATGGACCATAGTGGACCATGGTGGACCATGGTGGACCATAGTGGACCATAGTGGACAGGGGGACGACTGGACCTGGGATCTGCCCGACACAGACACCGCCACTTTTTAAATCATTTAAATTAGTCTTGAAATCCCAGGGAAAATGTTTCAAAACGGTGTTGATGTTAGTGGGTACATTTCCGTCAAATTAGCGATCGATTAGCCATGTTCTACACCAGGGGTCCTCAAACTACGGCCCGCGGGCCAAATCCGGGCCGCGAGATGATTTAATCCGGCCCCCGACTTGTAGAGCACAAATCCCTGAGTATGTCAAAAAAAAAAAAGTAAATCTCTAGCCCATTCCTGTGTGGAGTTAGGATGTTTTAACTAAATAACCAGTTTACTCATTCCAGCCGCTAGGGGGCAATTTGTAAAATAAAAAATAATTCCACAGGTGTCCAGCAGAGGGCACTTACATAAGAGATCAGAATATAAACACATTATAGCCCCGTGGTAAATGAAGCTTAACCACAGAATAACACATGAATAATGACTGCAGTACTTTGAGAAACTTGTGACACAGGCTTGTAAAGCACAAAACAAGTGTAAGACGTTATTACTTTGGTCACATTACATAATGATGTTTTATTTGAAAATATAAATAAATGGAAATTAAAACAAAGTGTGAAGACTTGATTACTATTTTTGCAAACCACTACAGTGAAACAAATATGTGCCTGAATCAAGTGTTGATCTTGTGGATATAGTCGTGGGGACGACTGTGCAGGCGAGTCATCTCTACTTCACGATGAGGCATTTTGGTCTGAATCATACAATTCTATATAATAGCCAAACCGGTCCGGCCCCCCAATCACAGTCAGGAACAACAATGTGGCCCCAAGAGAAAAAAGTCTGAGGACCCCTGTTCTACACCATCAGATCACTCGTAAAAAAAAATACAAAGTCAATTTAGATGGCCTAGCCTATATGTGTATGTGGATCTCTCTGGTCACAATTAAAAAAAAAAGATTTTGTTTTTCTGTCCACCTCCTTATTGAAAGAAAAAGGGAGAGGGGGCAGAGGAGAGATGATATAGTTGATCCATTTTCTCTCTTGATAGGAGTAATCTGAACGTCTGTGATGCGGCGTGTATTCATTAAAAACATTTTTTTTTTTGCTAAAAAAAAAACAACAAAGAGGAGTGAAAGCTCGACTAGTGTGGCTGTGTTCCAGAGTTTAGTTTAGTTTAGTCTGGCCCAAAGTGCTGCTGTTGGATTCACACTGAAGCTAAACCGCTGCGTTCAGGTCGAGAGTCCTTTTAGGTCCAGTGTGAAAACCCCCTTATACTCAAGTACCTGCACCTGACACTAAAAGAACCATGTTGAAAAAGCTTCTCACGATTACTCCACACCTTTATTACCACAAATGAAACCTCATTACTCCCCTGAACTCCACACTACTTGTCTGGCTTCACGCACTGCTCCTTGTGATTTGCTGCCGTCAAAAAGACTCCGCATTTGGAGGGAAGACGGCGCATAAAAAATCCTCACTAGACTTGTCAGTGATTTTTTTTTTTTCCCCTCTACATTTCCCGCGGAGAGCTAGTTGTCATTTTGTCAGCCTCCCGTGGCTAAAGTAAAGCGGGGACACTGGGGACGCCTGTCAAGAGTGTGCCCGCCTGAGAGCTCTGTTCCCTGGGTTGATGGCTCGTAATAAGGCCCTGACCAGGTGGTGCAAATGAGACAGCGGATAAAGTCCAAAAGGGCTGGGGAGGGACCGCCTGACCGCCTGACCGCCTGACTGACCGACAGGCGCCGTGTCGTACATGTGTGATCAAACTATAGGAAGTGGTTTTAAGTGTATAAGCAATCCTGGCAGAGGGAAACCATCAGGGGTGAGGATGTGAGGATGAAAGATAGATGTCCGGACAAATAACATCAGTAACAGAGCTTGTGAGTGTTCTTTTTAACCTCTTGACACCCACCTGAACAGAGCACATTTTCTCCAGTTTGGCTTTACCCAAATCTAAAAGGTTCTGGAGAGCAACAGCGCTGAGTAATGCCTCATTTGAAAGCTAAGACAAAAGTGATTGTAACTTTGAAGTCGCGTTGTCGCTAGTGAGGGGCAAAAATGAAGCCTCATGAACCAATCAGGTGTCAGCAACTGAAGCCTCGAACTATACTGCCCTCTGCTGATGATTTCAATGTATTACAATTAATAAAATTTGTTTATTTTCCTTTTTACAGGTGCCAACTTGAAATATAATATGTGTGTATAATGTGTGCACATTTATAGTATAGTACAGTGATAAGAGGAAAGTTTTAGGCTTGCATAAACCCATTGATTCATTATTTCCATAAACCGAGGCTTCAGTCACGTGATCTACTGGTTCATGAAACACCGGTTTGTTTGGCACGCCCACTTTAGCTCGACACACACTTCAAAGCCTCACTTCATTTTGCCCATCACTAGTTGTCACCATATTTTTGTCATGTTTTTGTCTTGTTTTCGATGTTTTTTCTGTCGTGTTTTTGTTGCTTTTTCACGTCTTTTATGTCTTGGTTTTTGTCACATGCTGTTGTATTATTGTTGCTTTTGCGGCATGTTTTTGTCACTCTTTTGTCTGCCTCGACACAAAAAGACTAACTGCTGACCCCTTGTGGCTCACCTGTATATGAACAAAATGAAAAAACCCGAAGCTTTGGACACAGCAGGCCTCCACCAGAGCACTGTTGAAACAAACGTGAGGAAATCTTGTTTCTGTTACTGACCTCTTGTGGCTGGAGGCGGTATTGAAACAGGCTGAAGCGTGGATCCACTCCCTCTGGTCGGATTCTATGTTAAATCTCACCGCACTCATCAAACCTCAGGCACTTCAACTCCATGCAGTACTTTTTTTTAAACTGCAGGGGGCGCTTTACATGAAAAAAACAAACAAACACAGAAACACTCGGGAATTTAGCAAACAAACAAAGTCAAAAAATCCGGGGCCATCTATTTCCATGTATTCTTTTGAGCAGAATAGTCTTTTTTTTTTTGGGTCGGGACAGTGTTGTTAAAGTGATAGTCTGTAATATTGCAAAGCGAGGAGAAAGAGAGAGGGAAATTTAAGAAGTCCCTCCCCTCTCCTCCTGATTGGACATGACCTAAGGCTCACAGGAAAGCTCGTCTCATTGGTCAAAGTGACGGCACTGGGGGATTCTGATTTGTTGCCGAGATCAGCAAAGGGAGGAGCTTTAGAAACAGTACAACTATTGAAAATTACTATAACATCACAAGTGCTCAATAATACGCATTTAAACATTTAAAGGTCCTGTATCATGCAAAATCGACTTTTTAGAGCTTTTAGCCATGTTGTTATGCTATTTCCTCTTCAAAAACACCCCCAGAGTGGTTTGTGGCTTCATTCACGCAGCTCTCAGTAATCCTCCTGAATCCTGCTCTCTGAGCAGCTGCTCCTCCCTCTCCTGGTGAACGACTGACCTGCTCAGTTGGGACGTCACAGCGGAACGGAGATGCTCGGCGTCTGTAAAGCAATATCTTACAGCCTGATTTTAATTTGTAAAACAGCTTTTTCATTATTTCTGTCGTAAGAGAGATGAAAGAGGAAAAAAAAAAAAAAAATAAAAAAATAAGGATGTGCCCGAGGTGCTTCCAGGTCAGCTGTGGCCAAAACAAACACCCCTGAGCGTCTGAACAGATCAGTCATGTTTGCGCTGCAGCTGTGAAGATGGAGCTCATTGTCATCTATTCTGGACACACCTGTTCTTTATTCTTACCTAATAATAATGTCACGGACGGAGAAAAAGAAGCGCATTTGGCTATGAGGACTTTATTCAACCTTTTTCAAGAACTCGTCATCAGAAGTTGTTTTTTTCTCCGGGATTCAGCGACTATCACCAAAATGGTGTTTTTCTGTGACTGTCTCTGATGGATGTTTGGTGAACCTTCGCCTGAACCAAAGTGGATTAACTTTTATAACCAACGCGAATCCCATAATGTAAACAGCGACGGACCAGAGCGGTGAGTCAATCCAAGCGCGTATTAGTGTGTGTGTTAGCCATTTATGAAGCTGTGTTGCAGATGTCAACTCCGTATAACTGCATCGTGAAGTAACTTCACTTATTGTTGTTTATTTATATTACGGTAAAGTTGTATGTGCGGAGAGAGGGGGCGGAGTTAACTGAATCGAAGCGTTTTGTCTTCAGGGTTTGAAAAATACCTCCAGAAAACACTTATATTTATCACAAAAATGAGTGCTCCATAATGGTAGAGGTACAATATATCATATACATGCCTATACTTAACTTTGGAATGGCTAAAATAGCATGATATAGATCCTTTAAAGCAGAACTAAGTAACTCATGCCCCTAGAGGCCATAAGTGCAACTGCAGGTGTCATAGCATGTTGTGTTTTTTCTACTTATTAATTGTCAGTAATAGTAAATACTACGCTGACAGAAAAGGCGAAGGGAGAGAGGGATATTGTTCATCCAATTACACAATGGAATTTTTTTTTTTTTCACTCAAACTTGGCTGTAAATACTGTATAAAGTGGCGCTAGCTTGCAGAAAGCTTTGCACATTAGTGTGTCAGCTTCTTCTTCGTGATTCCATTATTGTGTATTGGTTGCTCTGGTCCGGTGGCAGTCAAGTTGCAAGTGTGGTTTTCTGGCCAGAGACACCAGGGGGAGATGAAAGACCCTCCAATCATCCCATTAACACTTGTGGGACTACGAAAATGATTTATTAAAGTGACTATACAGAGTTTAAAAATGTTAAAACAAAGTATTATCCTCCCCCTACATGTTCCAGCCATGTCCTAATGTGTAGAATGAGCCCAGACCTGTTCACCACAACTGCCTCTAAAATCCTGCACTGTCACTTAAAAAGGTGTCGGGCCCAAAGTGCCGCCACGCACGAGCTCAATATAGAACCTGCAGTTACGCATATGACCAGAGGTGGCAGTAGTGAGTATAAAATGGCCAACTTGCATCTAGCCCCATTAAGGTAAACAAATTACTTAGTATAGCTTTATAGCTTTTCATACATGTAAACACGGCACGTTAGATGGTGTTGGTTCAGGGACAGCAGGAAGAGACTCAGATCAAATAAATGATTTTGTTTTTCCCTGCTACTTTTTTTTTCTTCTGAATGATCAAGCCATTATCCTTAACACATTTTTTCCTTATTTTTGCTCCAATTTTTTTCCTAATTAAATTTTTATCACTAATATTTCTAAATTTTTGCCCCATTTTCTGTTTTTGTTTTACCACACATTTTTTTTCTTTTTTGGTAAATTTGTAGTTCTTGCCTCAGGATTTTAGAGGCAGTTGTGGTGAACAGGTCAGGGCTCATTCTACACATTAGGTTATTGCTGGAACATGTAGGGGAGGAAATTACATATTTTTAAAAATGTTTAAACTGTATAGTCCCTTTAAAGTACCGGTATCGGCTACTGAACAACTGACTTGTGTCGCACTGTCGGTTGATTGTCGATTTCCAGCACTGAATACTATTGTTGTGTCCTTGTGCACGACACTTCAGCCAGCTTGCCTATAGGAACGTGTCGGTATAAAGTGAGTTCAGCACATTCTTAAGTTCCTTCTTTTTCACTAGATTTTTTTAAACTTTTTTATGAAATATCTGGAGGCTTTGGTCATCGTTTAAGCCTCATTAATGACTCATTATTTAGTTCCAGTCTAATTTTAGTTCACAAACGACTTTGACAAAAATGAGGAGGAAATAAATGTATGAGCGGCCAAGTGCGTTGGGGGAAATTGCGAATAATTCTAGTTTAAACGTAGTGATTATCTCCTACACCTGGCTGCTTTGTTACCGCGACATATTCTGAAATAGCGCGTACTTTCCTGCGCGAGGGAGACATGGAGGAGAGAGAGGACGGAGGAGGAGAGGAGAAGGAAAGGAGAGGGAGTAGTAGGAGGATAGTGCCGTTCCAACCAGAAGCCACCTTTCGACTTCCCAGTGGAGTGGAGACAGTTGTCAGCCTCTCTTCTGCTTTTGCTGCTGCTGCTTCTGCGAAAAGAAAAATGAGGATCCCGTGCCTGTGCGTCCTGTGCCTGTGTCTGCTGCCGTTAGCGGTGAGTCCCACTGTTTTTGCTTCTTTACGTGCTTATGCCGAACATGGTTATCCATTCCGTTGCATTTTTTCGTGGACTTGTGCGTGTGGTCGAGGGGCGTCAAAAAATACAGTTAGTTAGTGAAGACTTTATGGATTTGCAAGTTGATGCAGCAGCTCTTGAGAAGCGGGGTTGTGGATAGTCGGAAAATGTGCAATCAAAGAGGTTTTTTTTTATGTTTAAATCATCAGCTATTATCACTGTGACCCCATTTTCTAGCCTATACAAAAATCCATGTGCAATAAAACGGTTGTGCTGCTGCGGCTGAATCTGAACGTAAGATGAGCGGCCAGAAGAATCCTCACCAAAACTAAAAGAAAAGTCGCCCCGCACAAGCCTGGCGACTGATCGATACGAATCCCAGACATGATTTTGCGATCCCGGGTCCCCACTATACCTCAAGGATCCTGCCAATGTCTTCAGGGATGCTATAATTAACATGTGGACAGAACAGTTAAGGGGTGACTCATGAGACAAAGATTCCTTTATTTATTTATTTATTTTCCTTTTTTTAATTTTGGGGCCATTTTGTTTTGTCTGGGACAACAGATATCGCCTCATCCACTGTACCGAAGATGGGAGTTTTATTATTGCACTGATTTAATGCTTCACCTAAACCCAGAGCATGTTCTCAATTTAAAAGCTTCTTGACTGGAGCGCTTACAGCCTATGGACCAGTGCAACGCCTCATTTGAAAGCTAAGACCTACAAAACCTATCTAACGCATCTTTTACCCTGCATTGCTGTTGTCACTTTGAAAAAAAATGAATAATAATCAGAATTTTTGTCACTTTTTGGTTACTCTTCCAATGCTCTTTTGTCATCTTCATTACACTTTCATTGCCCTTTTCTCACTTTTTTGTCACTCTTTAATCAGTTTTTGGTCACTCTTTTGTCACTTTTTGGTCACTCTTTCATTTGTCTTTTCTCACTTTTTGGTCACTCTTTTCTCTCTTTTGGGTAACTCTTGTCACTTTTTTCTCAGTTTTGGTCACTCTTTTGTCACTTTTTCGTCACTCTTTCATTGCTCTTTTCTCACTTTTGGTCATTCTTTACCCCTTTCTCACTTTTTTCACTCTTCTGTCACTTTTTGGTCATTCTTTCATTTCACTTTTATCACTTTTTGGTCACTATTTTGTCACTTTTGGGTAACTTGTCTTTTTCTCTCACTTTCGGTAACTCTTTTGTCACTTTTTGGTCACTCTTTTGTCACTCTTTCATTGCTTTATGTCATTTTTGTCACTCTTTTATTGCTCTTTTCTAACTTTTGGTCACTCTGTCCTTTTCTCCCTTTTATCTCACTCTTTTGTCACTTTTTTGTCACTCTTTTGTGACTTATTGGTCACTCTTTTATTTCACTTTGATCCTTTTTTGGTCACTCTTTTCTCACTTTTGGTCACTCTTTTGTCACTTTTTGGTCACTCTTTCATCGCTCTTTTCATTGCTCTTTTCTCACTCTTTTGACACTTTTTGGTCACTCTTTCATTTAGTCTTTTTTCATTTTCATCACTTTTTCCATTGCCCTTTTCTCACTTTTGGTCACTCTTTTGTCACTCCATCTTTGCTCTTTTGTCAAGTTTTTGTTGCGTTTCCATCCTTGATTTCAGCTCGTTTTTATGTCTCTTTTGTTGCGTTTTTTTGTCACGCTGTCGTCCTCGTTTTCACCCTCGTTTCTGTCACATTTTCCTTTTTTTTTTTTATTGCTTTTTTGTCTCATCCCAGTCACGTTTTTGTCGCTCTTTTATCACGCTTCCGTCCACATTTTCGCCTCATTTTTCTCACTATTTAGACGCTTTTCTCAAGAAGCTTTTAGATTTGGGAGAAAATGTGCCTGATTCAGGTGGTTCAAGTTAAGAGTCATTTTTCTCATGTTGTGATTATACAAAATACTCACTAAGAGCTGCACCTTTTATCCTGTACTTACCAGCATTTTAAAGTCTGTTTATTTCACTGATAGATTTGTTGATGAGTTTTGAACTACAAAAAGCAAGGCCACATTTGAATTCTCACTTTTTTCCCCTGCAGTGACTAGTTTATTTAAACCTGGCCATGTCTGCCGGTGCCTCATCAGTAACGTTTGGTGATTATTGCAGTAATTACTCCTAAACGTCCAGAATAATGACTCTCCCCGCCCGTGCCTCTGCCGCTGCCCCTCGTCCCTGCCTGTTGTGAGCGTTTCCCAGGTGTTTGCCTCGTCCCTCCCGCCCCGTTTTTTTCCCGGGTTGGCAAGCGCTGGCATCCTGACACCAGCCCGACGACGCGGCTGTCACACGGCGGGCCCCAATTAGAGCGGGCGAGAGCGCTTTTACACGGCTGCACATTCGGGGGCTGGGGAACTATAGGCGCAGCTGCAGACTGGCACAGGGAGGATGCTTACCTGTTAGCCCGGAAAATAATGACATCCCGCGAGCTGTTTACCGGCGAGCGTGCGGCAGGATACGTCTAAACTGCCACCTGCCTCCCCGCTCAGGATGACGAAATGAGAAATCACCTCCTCGCAAAACAACAACTGTGCTCAACTCGGGCAATTTCTGTCTCGCGGTGGGAGGCGGAGGGAATGTTTAACCTTTCCTCCCCGCCTATAGAGATTTGGTTTTGCTTATTAGGAACCGCACAGCTTGAAGGTGATTTAGGCTTTTACGGCTTCTTTAGGAAGAGGACATACTGCATCGTTCAAAGTGTCAGAAACATACTTGCGGCAGTATGCTTGCTTCCTTGGCGTAGTTTTGAGTATATGCATTTCCTGGATTTTGTTGGATAATGCAAAGAATTCCTGGGCCTGGTTCGAGCAGTTCTGCACAATTGATTTGTTAGCATCACTTTATAGGTTCGTTTTGCCAGACACTAAGGTTAGAGATGTTAAAGATCTTTTACCTTTACATGTTTCAGCCGCCATCTGCAGGCCGTCATCAGAAGCCTGCAGATAGCGGCTGAAACATTTCAAGGAAAAAGATCTTTAACATCTCTAACCTTAGTGTCTGGCAAAACAAACCTAAAAAGTGATACTAGAACACAAGTAGACACAATGAACGTTACGAAGTTTGATTGGTTAGCATGCCATTAGCGGCTTGCATTTTTTTATCCCCACTGCTGCCAGACAAGGAGACAAACAAACTCAGTCCTTGATGGTGATGTATCTTTGACAGACGCCAAAACTATTTGAGTTCATATAACGTTCAGGGAGCTGGTGCATTCAAAGTGCATTACGCAACTTTTAAAGCTGAAAGCAAAGTTGATATCAATGCGGATTTGACCTTTCAGTTTGACCCAGTGGCTGTATGGCTGGTTAGCTTGGAGTCTTTGTTTTCAATCACAGGATGCTCCAGGACCAATTTGATTTCAGGCTATTTAGGGTTCCTGGTTGGTTTTCTGGATAGAAAGTATACGTAACCATGGGCACAGATCCATCAGCAGTGAAAACCTACCAGAAACCCTACAAACAGTTGATCCTGGGGCATCCTACAGGCCACAGGGATGGAAAGTAAAGGCGCCGTGCTGACTCTGGGTCACTGAAAGCTCAAATACTAATAATAATATAAAAAAGTTCCATAATGCACCTTTAAACAGACAAAGGCCTTGATGCTGAAATGTTGCACATGTAAATAAATCTCAGTTTTTGCAAAATAGACAGTATATAAAACGTAAATTCGGATGCCTGAGGTTTCCAAAATTAGTTGTGTGCAGCATGATAAACTTTAAAATGGAATTATGCTGTATTTCACATAATATTGCTATTCAGAATGAAAATAAACCAACTGATTGACTGTAGAATTTGTATGTGATTGAAATCATTGCTCAAGAAGAAAGTACGGCCCCTGAGAGCACATAAGTAAACAAACGGGCACAGGTATGTTCAGGCACAGTCCATCTGTTCCCACTCCTCAGATTAAAAGGAAACAGAAAATCTTTCTTTGCTGTTTACACCCTGTGCAGTGTTTAAAGTGCACATTATACACAATTTTTTGCTGAAAGTCAACACAATTACAAATATTAAGGATTTAGCTAAAAAAAAAAAAAGTCCCATCATTCCTTAGTTTGTGATGTTAATAGTTTCACTTCCTGACACTGACAGGAAGTGACATAGATAGAGGCAAACAATTTGCCGACCATGTTATACAGACGGGTCATAGAAGGGGTTGTGGCCTCACTGAGGGGGGAAACTGAATCTTTTGGGAAACACAGTCATTCACTCTTTTAGCCATTTTCTGATGAAATATAAACTTATTTAATATCACATACAAATAAAGTCAAGTCTAAATTGGGTCCATATGGGCATTTTTTCACAGCAGATTGTTCGGTAGAAGCGAAAAAACGGCAAATCAGCATTAGCACGATTTTCCGTTATTTATGTATTTATGGGCTGTTGAACCACTTTGCTCCTCCCCATGTCTTTGTATCTTTATTTAGTAGAAAACTATATAAAAAATTCAGCATTCCTTAAAGTAGTTTTTGAATAATTACAGAAAGTTTATTGTTTTCCCCCTTGACTGTTTTCAAACATGACCAAATATGGGCGGTATCAGAGATGCCTCGGTATCTATGTCAATAAAAAATGAGTCAAGTAAGTAGGTAAGTAAGTAAGTGCTTTATTTGTCATTGTACAAGTGTACAACGAAATGTTCAGGTGTTAGTCCTGAGCCGCCACCACTGAGCCCCGCGCCGCCACTGTGTGTCAACCTGACCCGCATGACCTTGGAGGTCGGGGAAACTGTAGCATCCGGAAGAAACCTGACTGCCCTCTGACTCCTCTGAAACGGTGCACTGCCTCCTGGGTTTGTCCCTGTTTCAGAGCGTGATGTCCTGCATAGGTCACCTCCTCCTTCCTCCTCCTCCTGCGCAGCTCCCTCCGATCCATAACAGTCTTTGCTATGGAACTTTACCGTTATCTATGTCACTTCCTGTCAGTAGCTCAGGAGTGCATTCAAATAAAAAATACCTTTTCTGCCCAACATTTCTTCATTAATTTGCTGCTTCACTTCTTCACTTACAACAGATGTGATCCTTCTAAATGGTAAGTCATATTTTCAAAAGGACTCAAACCTGTCACATGCAGCCCTAACCACTCGACCACGGATCTGAGTGAAGAACAATAACGGATGCCTAATGTCTCCCCTGGCTGCATTACGTAATGTTGGTAATTTAGTATCACAAAAACTGCAAACTTAAGTCTGTGTTGGAGAAATCTCTTTTCCTCATAACCAGTGCAGCCGGTTAACCTCACATGCCTCGCTAATGACTAGACTCAAGTGGATTTATATGAATGTTTAGCGACAGAACAGCAGGCCACTCCAGAGATTAGAATAAGCTTCTCCACTTCCTCAGCTCCACATAAGCATATGACGCCACCATTTTGTGCATTAGATAAGCATTTATTATACCAAACATGAATCATAAACAGCCGACTTTAAGTGAAGAGAGTATACGCTGATAATGGACTGTCCTGTGATAAAGTGGACATATACCCTCCTGGCTCTCCCTTACAGAGAGTCACAAATCTCTGACCTGAAAGTTCAAGTCTAGTTCGAAGTCCCATGGTTCCTATTTGTTTTATACTAAAATCACAGTACAATAAATTGAAAAAAGAATTTCAATGGAGAGGCCTCCCACGCAACCAGTAATCAATGCCACAAAACAGCACAATGTCTCTGTTAAGCCAAAAGTCATTCAGAGTCAGATGATCTCAATGCAAAGGAAAGTTAGGAAAACACAGCTCTGATATGAACTATGTACCACTGTCTACTGCTGTGGCCAGAGGCAGACCCTGTGTCGTTCATTCAACCTTCCCACCTCTACATTTCTCAGATTAGTTTTGTAACAGGAACATATCACAGCTGTACTCTGTCACAAACGTTTCTGCAGTGTTATCCTCAGCATGATGCTGAAGTCATACAGTAAGAACTGAACCTGTTACACCATCCACTGTGGTGATATAAAACACTCTCAAAGGAGAGACACAATGGCTAGACAAACCTCACCTTGAAGGTTGACAGACTGATATGAAGCTGAGCATCTTCAGACTGTAGCTACACGACAGGGCCAGCTTGTGGCCTTTGCCTGACAAAATGTTCCATAAAAAACACGTTTGGATGGCTATTCACTTATTATTTTTGACAGAAACATTGTAATTCAACATTGTCCAAAACAAGTTTGTATCATCCTCCGCCCATGAGCCTTTGCTTGAAGGATGGGAGGGATTTCTGTTCAGACCGTTCACTCTAGTCTACTTTTTATGAACTTTAGCGATGTAAGCTATGTGGGAACACGAGCTGTCACGGCTGAGACAAAACTGCGAGCTGCGATTAGCTGCTCAAAATAAACGTATGACTGAAAATGGCACCGCAAAGAGTTTTCTGACCCAAGTCGTCTCCACTTAACCTCTGTGGATATCGTCTAGTCCTGCGATCTTTCACTAATACTTAGAGAATGGATTGTGGGTATAACAACACTTTTTGTTTCATGTTGATTGATCTTTAGATTAAAAGCTGAAGTCTGTTTATGAACCTCATTCCATACGCCGCATTTAGGCAAAAACACGCCATGTCTGTAGTTTCATTAGGTCAGAGATTTTACTCAAAAACCATGAGAAAATTGTTTTAATGCTCTCTTCATAACTAAGACATGTAAAATGGACTGTATTCAGACCAAGCTCAGCTTGTGTCGCCTCACGGGGCGATTATAAAGGGCACTATATTGTGAGGCGCAATAACACCTTAGGAGCACTTCGACGTCCGCACAGTAAAATTATATATTACTGCGCGGACGTCGAAGTGCTCCTAAGGTGTTATTGCGCCTCACAACATAGTTCCCCTTTTTATCCGCTTAGAAATCGACATGTTTAAATTTGTGGATCTCGACTTGGATCGTGTAACGTTTCCCGTAACTGTTTTTAGACATGGAAAACGTGGGAGAGCTTGGTAGCTGCTAACTTCACCCCAGTTTGGAGCTATAGGACTATGCTGGGAGAGGCTAAATGCTAACAACATTTGCGTGACTGAGCACAGGCACAAAGACCAGACACATCAACTCGTCTCGAACATATCTCAGTATGTACAAACGGTGGCCTGTGCCTTTAACAACAACCAATACGACTCACCCTCTCTTCCATGCTGCTTTAAACGCTCGAGTCCATCCTGACGTCACATTGACACCCTTGGTTCAAAAACAATTTGAAAACTCTCCATTTGTCTTTCAGTTTCCAATTACATGAGTTGGAAAATCAGCGCAGAGGGAGTTCACCCGAGGGAACGATCTGTGAACAGAAAGCGCCATTGGAGGTGACATACGTGCTGATATATTTAAGGTGCAACATGACAGTAAAACGTGGCTTAATTAAAAGTACTTCTGAAAGTTATTCATTAGAAACTGCAGCATTAAAAAAGAAAATGCTTGTTATCGCCCACTCCTCGACGAACACCTGACGAAGGGAGAGAATAACGGATTAGTAACATGTTTTTGTCACATTTTTGTTGTGTTTTCATCTTTTTTGTCTTGTTTTTGTCTTTTCTTCATCATTTCCCTTGCTTTATCATGCTTTTTTGTTGTGTTTCATTTGTGATTTTTTTAGTCGTGTTTTAGTGTGTTTTCTTTTTCTTTTGTTGTTGTTGCTTTTCCGGCACATTTTTGTTGCTCTTTTGTTGCTGTCTTTGTTGTATCGTGAACAATACGAGATGATCCTCGTTGTCGTTGCTATTTTCACACTTTTTTAAACGAACCATTTAGATTTGGGTAAAGCCGAACTGGAAAAAAAATGTAGAAAACAGTAGAAAAGCTCTCCTTCTCTTATCCAGCTGATTTGCTGACCAGCCGGTAACTCTAATCAGTATATAAGATATTTCTATAAAAGTGTCACTTTTTTTTTTACAGTTCCTTGATACATTGTACCTAACTACATTTAGTACAATGTAATGTGCTCTGTAACAATCTGTGACAACTTGTACCTATGGGTTAGATAAACAATGGAATAACTTGTATTAATACTTTGTAGATACATAATGTAATAGTACATAAGACCCTGAGGGTTAGGGCTTAAGGTTAGGGTTCTGTCCTATTACATTATGCACCTACAAACTACTAATACATATGATTCCATATTGTATCTAACCCATAGGTACAAGTTGTTACACATTGTTACAAAGCACATTACATTGTACTAAATTTAGTTACATACAATGTATCAAGGGTACTGTCAAATAAAGTGATACCCAAGTGAATTTCTCCATTGTGAGATCAATAAAGGCTTATCTTATTTTATCTTAGACCAGTGGTTCTTAAAGTGAAGCACTGAGGCACTGCAAGGGGCCTCCATATCTACATTGACAATAATTATTTTGAAATGAAATGTACATATTTGTAACATTTTAACCAGTATTTAACACACAGTCATAGATGTTTTATGTAATTCCTTTGAATAGAGTAAATATATTTTTGTTTAGGAGCCACTGAGGGATTATCAGATAATCAGGGGGCCCTGATGTCCCAGACCTTGGGGAAGGCTGCACTGGACCAATCACAGCGCGAGTGAGTGAGTGAGTGAGTGAGTGAGTGAGTGAGTGAGTGAGTGAGTGAGTGAGTGAGTGAGTGAGTGAGTGAGTGAGTGAGTGAGTGAGTGAGTGGTTGGTGGTTGTCGGAGGGGCCGATGGCGCAGACTGGTTGCCTCGCTTCCGTCAGTCTACCCCAGGGCAGCTGTGGCTACAATAGTAGCTTACCACCACCGAGTATGGAGTGAACGAATAGTGCAATGTAAAGCATCTTTGAGTGTCCAGAAAAGCACCATATAAAACCAATGCATTATTAAGAGTGGGCATTTCTGCTTAAGGCGCCAAAAGGATTACCCTGATCAATGGGCCTCTTCTTCCCTGATGGCGTGAGCATATTCCAAGATGACAATGCCAGGAATCATCAGGCTCACAGTGTGAAAGAGTGGTTCAGGGAGCATGAGATGGATTGACCTCCACAGAGTCCAGATCTTAACCCCATTGAGAGTCTTTAGGATGTGCTGGAGAAGGCTTTGCACAGTGGCTCCACTCTCCCATCATCAATACAAGATATTGGTGAAAAAAAACAAATGCAACTCTAGACCTATGGACACTGCAGGAGCTTGTTTTTGTTTGGTCAGGCAGCGTACAGAAGTTGTTAGCATTGCCATTGGATCACTCATCGTTGAGCTCATTAGGTGAGCACATTCCAGCCTGTTTTTGCATATTATAGACCCTCCAAACTTTTGTTTCTCTTTCTGACATTTGATTCTCTCCCTGTGCCTCGGGCTGTCACTGTACAACTTGTCCCAAAAAAAAAAGGCTCCTAAATTTAACATTGAACGGCAGCCTGCGCCGTACAAAACTTACATCTGTTTATTTGCGCGATTAGTTGGGCAAAAACATGTTCCTCTTAACGACATTACTCGCACCACGGGCTCCGATCAAATGCCTTTAAAAAGGTGCGTTCCGTTTTGTGGGCAAAGACAGAGCCCCGGTGATGAGCGGCGCAGATGATGGACACCGAGTGTGGCTGAGCTGGGAGGCAGTGACGGTCGTGAATTATTCCTCCTCAGAAATAATAACCTGACATGGTGACAGGGCCGGGAACCAGAGCTCTCATTAATTTATACCGAGTAATCCTAAAGCCGCGCCGAAAAAGATGTGGACGGTAAGTGGATTAAGAACAGGGGAAAGGTTCGGTTATTAAAGAAATATGGTAATGGAGCTTAATCGCTTTTTAAAGCTGGTTTAGAAAGAGGGAAAACATCATGACTAATTCGGGCACACAAAACTACTTTTGGACATTTGAGTATTATTTCCTGCTTTGTAGTTTAGATTAATGGGTTTGACTTTCCAGACATTTTCTATGTACTGCGACCAGGTCTGAATTACCCAAACCTTTATCCTCAAACAAATGAATTATTATGCAAATGGTTTTTTAGTGCCATGAAGGTAGAAACTCATGAAACTCATGGATGGTTTTGTGTTTCAGGGCTCTTTGAATCACTGACATCAATCTCAGACGCCTGTGATGATTAGTTTTCAGGTTAAGCCCAGTTAAGGGAAAAACTACTGATAAAGGACGTTCCACATTATTAAGCAGATCATCATTTTCAAGCAATATGGGAATGAAAATCTTTAATTAAGAGTAATCATCATACTGTTAAGAGATTTGTGGATGATTCAGACACACACGGGTTTGTGCAGATAAAGGCACAATGAGGACGGTTTCTGCCAGTCAAACACATCAGATTAAGAGAACAGATGCTACAAAGCAGCATACAGGTATTTGAAGCTGCTGGTGCCTCTGGAGTCTCCTGAACATCAAGGTGTAGGACCCTCCAGATGCTGCAGTTGTGCATAAACCTTCTATCCGGCCTCCCCTAAACTGTTAATTGAAGCTCATGAGCAGAAACTTTTTTTTTTTTTTATCAGTGAAAAACACGAGCGGCATATCTCTCCTCAGACCTGACTGTAACTTCACTTACTGTTGTTCAGGGTCTTAAAGGAATAGTTCACATACTGAGATATGTTCTTACCTGAGCTGACACGAGTTGATACGTACCTGTCTGGTCTTTGTGCCCGTGGAAGAGCGTGGTCGCTTCCAACTTCACCCCGTTTGGAGCTATAGGAATACATTGGGAGAGGCCAAATACTAACAACATCTTTGATTGTTTTGCATGACTGAGGGCACGCACAAAGACCAGAAAGGTATGCATCAACTCGTATGGAAAAAATGGTGGCCTGTTCCTTTAAGTTGATCATTAAGAAAGCAGAGTGTCGCACACTTATGGTTACCAGGTCTAATAGCTAAACCTAAAAGGACTCTGATTTAGTGGTCCTGCGCTCATATGACATGACAAGACAAAACAATTTGAGTTGTTATTGTACTTTCTTTGCAACACTAGAAAAAGCGCACCTCCATGTCCAGCCTTGGACTCAAAACCTCTATTTTAACTAGAACTCAGCTGTTTCCCCTCACTTGTCTCTGTGAAGGGTCAGGTAGCCCACCTGACCCTCCACAGAGGGTCAGGTGGGCTTGTTCTTGCAGCTGGTGCATGGGGTCAATAAATTTATAGGTCAATAAAATTTAAAAAAAAAGACTTCTACCAATGGGGATGAGTACTGGTCCAGAAACCCCACCCTAAACCTTCTTGTTATGAGGCGACCGGGCTTAATAGCCTTGGGGTGCTTGAAAATGTGGTTACCAGGTAGAGTATTAAAGGAAGTTACTTGGTTGTTTCACCTCTTATAAATGATACCGAATTAAGAAGAAATAGTCTGGAATAAATTATTAGCAATAAACATTATTGCTGTTTTCTGGTTCAAGATGACAAATATTTTAACATAGGTATTAAAAAAGTATTGTTCAGGTATTGGTATCTTAAACCAAGTATCATCAAGTAAGTAGTTCTTAATGTATTATTATTCGTGTCATTGTACCATTGTATATTGAAATTGTGTTCAGGTGTCGGTTTAGTCCTGAGCCATCGTGGGCCAACCTGACTCGCATGTTTTTAGAGGTAAACCGGAGTACTGCCTTCAGTGCTCCTCTGTCCCTGTGTAAGAGCATGTGTCCAGGTCCTCCTTCCGCTTTCTTCTGCGCAGCTCCCTCCGCTCCACAATAGTCTTTCACTATCTTCTGGGAAGAGCATAGTGGGCGAATTTAATCCGTCTTTTTCTCCCCATTTGCCCCTTTAGTGTTTCCTGTAGCACCTGTTGTGACACCTCCACTGTGCTGCAGGTGTGGGGGCTCTTGGTGGCGCCTCTTCAGAGTTTCAGAAAAAGAAATATGTATGTCTCAAATGTCTTAAGCTCGAGCTAGCTGATTGTTTACTTTAAAAAAGCTGGGTCAAAATTGCGAGAACTTAAAGAAACATGGTATAACATGATTTAAAGTTTTTTTTTGCATATGTCCCCACTATTACAACCATCAGGAAGTAAAGTTTGTGTCCTCTCGAAGACAGAAAGCCCTTTGTTGTGACTGAAAGACCGTCCCACTGTAGCTTCTCTTACAAGGTTAGACTTAATCGATTCAAATAATTATAATCTGGTGTGTCTGGTTCTGAGGATGAATCAATAAACAGGTCAGCGCTTCAGGCAAGGACTGTGCCGACACACGCACAGAGACCTCACCATTCATATTTCCATCAGCGCCTTTTAATTTGCCTCTGCAGTAATCTGTGTCTCGACCTTGATTGAAGACATCACTGATCAATACAGTTTGAGGAGAGGCAAAAGTTAAATGCAGCGTGTGTGTTGACTCTTATCAACCTTTAACTGTGTTGTTTGTTCTTGTAGATCATTTTTTTCTAATTGCTTGGATTCAACTCACAAAGAAAACTAGGAAGTCCTCTTTCACTGGGCATATGATTTTGGTGAGAAAAGTTAAAATGTTAAAGGAATAGGCCACCGTTTTTACATACTGAGATATGTTCTTACCTTAGCTTTGACGAGTTCTTTAGGACCTGTCTGGTCTTCACCCATGCCTTCAGTCACGTAAACACAGCGCAGACGGCGTTAGCATTTAGCCATGTAGCCTCTCCCCCTCTCCTCTATAGCTCCAAAACTGGTCAAGATAGAAGCTACCAAGCTCTTCCACGTTTTCCCTATTTAAATATGATTACGTGAAGTGTTACACTACAAAGTATAGTTACACAAAATTAAACAATGTGGACGGGTGGCGCTCCTTGCAATCTTCAGTGTCATACCTGGCGCAAAAAGTGGGCAGGACAGGAGGGCGGGACAGACTCGCATTGCGATGTTGTGGTGCCGCCCCCTCCTCATGCTTTCCCCAGACCTGCGGAAGGCGGTGGGTTGCGAGGGGGGTTCTCCTGTAAATGCGTAACATGCATGATGCAGCGCGCAATGTTTAATAAATATTAAAGAAATAAAACTGTCCCTCCGTTGCTGCAGGCACTCGCTGCAGATCTAAGATGAGCGGGCGGGGGAAGAGAGGCAGCAGCCTCAGCGTTGGACACCGTTCAAATGCGCAAAGTTACGAAATGTACAGGATTTAATTGATCAGAAACTGTCATATCTGCTGCGGAGGTGTTGCAGAGTTATTCAGTAGTTGCAAGAAAACTGTAGCGTAATGGAACATTTGCTCTACAGCTGCAGGATTCTTGGTGCGGCTGAATTAGAAAAAAAAAAAAAAAGTTGCTATGCTCCCTGTAAAATGCGCTTCTTTCATTTGGACTGAGCTGTGGCTACACAAGGAGCATCATCAGGAGTTAAAGACTGACACACGATAGAAATGTCTCCTTAAAACGCAGATTAGACCTGGTGTTGTGGCAACTGAAGGCATGTGTGGTTTTTTTATGGAAAACTGTTGTTGTTTTGGTGTTAGGGGTGTGTGCGTTAATCTATCAAAGTAAGCCCGTGCGCAACCGACGCTCAAACAGACTTTTCAAGGCAATTTCGCTTTTGTTTTCAATTGTGCTGCTTGTAATGAACCACGCCTTAGTCGGCCTCTTTTTCTTAAATAACGCCCTCTCCCTGATGGCGCAGCCTTTAGCGCAAAACCTGCGCCACATGCAAGATCGCGTGTGCACCACGTTGCGTTTAGAGTTGCGCACGGACTGCGCCAGTCACAAGATCTGGCCCTAAGTCTTAAGTCTAAGTCTAAAGCTCAAAGTCTAAAGTCTAAGTCTTAAGTCTAAGTCTAAAGCTCAAAGTCTAAAGTCTAAGTCTAAAGTCTAAGTCTAAAGTTCAAAGTCCAAGGTCTAAGTCTAAAGTCTAAGTCTAAAGTCTAAAGTCTTAGTCTGAAGTTCAAAGTCTAAAGTCTAAGTCTAAGTCTAAAGTTCAAAGTCTAAGTCTAAAGTCTAAGTCTAAAGTCTAAAGTCTTAGTCTAAAGTTCAAAGTCTAAAGTCTAAGTCTAAAGTTCAAAGTCTAAGTCTAAAGTCTAAAGTCTAAGTCTAAGTCTAAAGTCTAAGTCTAAAGTTCAAAGTCTAAGTCTAAAGTCTAAGTCTAAGTCTAAAGTCTAAGTCTAAAGTTCAAAGTCTAAGTCTAAAGTCTAAAGTCTAAGTCTAAAGTTCAAAGTCTAAGTCTAAAGTCTAAAGTCTAAGTCTAAGTCTAAAGTCTAAGTCTAAAGTTCAAAGTCTAAGTCTAAAGTCTAAGTCTAAAGTTCAAAGTCTAAGTCTAAAGTCTAAGTCTAAAGTTCAAAGTCTAAGTCTAAAGTTCAAAGTCTAAGTCTAAAGTTCAAAGTCTAAAGTCTGAGTCTAAAGTCTAAAGTCTAAAGTCTAAGTCTAAAGTTCAAAGTCTAAAGTCTAAGTCTAAAGTCTAAAGTCATATTAACCACTTAACACCCGCCTGAACTGAGCACATTTTCTTCAGTTTGGCTTAACCCAAACCTAAAAGCTTCTTGAAAAAAGTGTCAAAATAGCAACAAAAAACAAGACAAAAACAAGGCTGAAAATGCTGCAAAAGGGCAACAAAAATGTGAATAAAAATAGTGATTAAAAGTGACAAAAACGCGAAACACAACAAAAAAGTCAAAAAAGTGACAACACACCAACAACGCAAGGAAAAAGATCCATTTAGATGTGTTTTGTTGGTCTTATGTTTCAAAGGAGGTGTTACACTGGCCGGTAGGCTGCAAATTTTTAGATTTGGGTAATACTGATACGAAGATCACAGAGAAAATGCACTTGGTAAAGGATGGGATGTTAATAGTTCATATGAAAGTCAAGGCAGGTGTCCGAACACTTTTGGCAATATAGTATTTCCAGACGATTTTCATATTCATTCAAATCTTTTCCATGTTTCTCACAGGTCCCAGAAGCGTCCAAACCCATGAGTGTCCAGAGTCCGCCTAGGAGGGACGAGGACGGCGCCTCCCTCAAAGTCAAGCACCTCTCCAAAGACCTCCAGATCATCTCCTCCAAGCACAAGACCCCCGCGTATAGCTCGCTCGGCCCTTACGGCTGGCCACAGAACTTCTCCCAAGCTCAAGACCAGTACCTGTACCGCGCACAGCCTCCCAAAGCCAAACCCCCCGCCAAGACCTCCCAGAAAGCCAAGAAGATTCTGGGATGGGGCGACTTTTACTTCAACGTCAAGACGCTCAAGTTCAGCCTCTTGGTGACCGGGAAGATCGTGGACCACATCAACGGCACGTTCAGCGTTTACTTCCGTCACAATTCCTCGCGACTGGGCAACATCTCGGTGAGCATTGTCCCGCCGTCCAAAGCCGTGGGGTGGGCGGTGCTGAACGAGCCTCCGACCAAGAATTCCGTCTTGCCTCCGGACGTGATTTCGCCGGCTTCGAGCGCGCCGCAGTCGACGAGCATGCCGCCGTTGGAACAGAAAGATTTGATGATGGTCACCGAGCTGAACTGCCGAATAGAGTACCAGAGGACGAACAGGTCCAAGAAAACCAAACCGTGTCTCTACGATCCGGGGCAGACGTGCTACTCAGAGAACACCCAGTCGCAGGCGGCGTGGATCTGCGCCAAACCCTTCAAAGTCATATGTATCTTCATCGCCTTCACCGGCACGGACTACAGGCTGGTGCAGAAGGTGTGTCCGGATCACAACCACCAGACCGAGCAAAGTCAGCAGCACTTTGGATAGAGAGTGGGAGACCAAACCCAAGTCGCTTTTCCCAGAACTTGATGGATTTTTAATTGTGTGATTGCAACGTTTGTAACTTATTTAGTGTTGAGTAGGAGAGAATGAACAAGTAAGCAAATGTGAAATGGTCAAATGACTGGATCAAGACAGTACAATATGCAAATTATCTTTAAAAATAAGTGCAGACACCAAGAAATATATGCCAATAATTCAGCAGTTGTACACAACGCAACATTGTTCATGAAAAGAACATTTCAAGACTTTTTTTTGCCTTTTTCCGACTCTTCTTTGAAAACATTCTAAATCCTCCATCTTCTTTTCTTCTTGCTAAATGCAATCATTAGAACTCGCGAGTTCTATGTGAATATAGCGAGCCAAATGAGCACTTTGGATTTATGAAACCGAGAACAAGTCGTGGTATGAATATCTTTTTCCAGACTTAGACGGAAGAGTTCCTGTAGAGCTATACAAAGTGAGACTTTGCTGACTAAGGATCCTCTCGCGGACATAAGGACTTACACACGTTTTCAAACTATTGGACTGAGTGAGTCTCTCACTGGATCTCTGCCGCAATGCCAAAACTACTTGGATTTTCTGACTAAAGCCTGAAGAAGATGTCACTTGCAGTTCTCATGTTCAAACTTTAATACTCTATGCTAAATTATAAACTAACTTCTAAACAAAGCATCTTTGACCGTCGAGTAACACTTGGATACCGTAGACGGGAGAATGACTGGGTGGAGAACTGGCAACATCATCATGTATTAAACTCTTAACCCCCGCCATAACCAAGCACATTTTCTCCAGTTTTACCCAAATTTAAGCTTCTCGACTGGAGCTTACAGCCTTTAGACCAGTGCGTTATTTGACTCTTTTTCGAGAAGCTTTTAGATTTGGGCAAAGCCAAACTGGAGAAAATGCATTCGGTTAAGAGGTTAATGAATTATGAATGCTACTTTTGTTCATATTGAGATTATATCACACACAGTATGGGCCTTAAGAGCGTACTAGAGACGGGACAGGCTGTTCATATGTTTTGTGGTGTAGTTGATTCAATGTAGTGGGATACTGGATATTCACACCAATAAAAGTGATGGGGTCAGTGTTTGTAGATTTGTTTTTTTGTTTTTTTTCTTTTTGCTGCTGTGAGCAGGTGGGCATTTACTTCGTCTGCGCACGAGGCTTTACAGGTGAATTCGGCTCTATTGTTTGCGAACAGTAAATTGTACGTACGTCCCCTTTTTCTTTATAAATGGCCTGAAAGTCACAACAGCCAAACTGGGTCATGCTTTGAGGGGAAATATATTGGAAAAAGTGCTACATTGAACTGTTGCATAGAGACTGTTTTACACCTCATTGTTTCGTGACCTACTCTTACAAAACGCTGAACAAAATATTCATGCATGGTCTGTCTCCATCTCTGCACGTCATTCATTTAAATCAATCTAACTTTTCAGATATTTTTTTTCCACAATTTTGAACACACAAATCGTAGCACGATATTGACAATATATATAAAGACAAATATATTAATTAGCATATCTAAATAAAGTGGCTCTTGTAGCGCATAATTTGACAAAGTAATACACATTAAGCTTGTCTCAGAATGCCAGCCCACACTCTGCTGTTCCTCATAGGAGATCTTAAACAACCATCTGATGTTCTTAAGGCCTTTTCGTGACACACACATTACTGTGACTTGGTAAACAAATAGACGTCTAGAAGTTGTTAAAAAATATATATATATCGAATATGGGACTTTTCAATTCCGCTGCAGTCTTCACTTCTGTAACCGGTGTTAGTCAGCTGAGGAGTCACTAAAGGGGAAGGTTACTTTTTCTTGGAACACTTCGTACCACTTTGACAAAGGAAACTCCATCTGGACGAATAAACATTCGAGATGACTCCCTGTAGTCTCTGCTGGTGACTCATGGACATGTTGTGAGCGGGCTGTGGCGTGGAGGAATTTATGATCCCATTGTTTTATATATTATTCACCTCATAACAAAAGCAAGATAAAGACCGCTATTGATCTCCATTTTTACCCCACATAGCAGAGTACCCCATTGCACAGAATCAGAAAGGCTGTTTTAATCACATTTTGCATGTTTTTCATTAATAAACCACTTAAATAGTGGAAAGTATAGCTTCTTACTCAGCATATATGAAACATTGCTTCCCCTCTGAGGCAAAGACTAGTTAATGCAACATAAATAAATCTAAAAATCCATGTTGACTTTGGTCATTTTTATTGTAGAACTGGAATTACAGCAATGAAGACAGACCAAAGTCAAGTGACAGTTTAATATTAATGACTAAATACTAGTCAGATCAGTTTTGTTTAACATGGATTTAACATGAATGAAGAAAACGGCTTGGATTATTGACTTTTTGCCTAAGAGAGGAAGCTATTGTCATTTACCAACAACAACGGAGATAAAGCCACTGTAAATCGTAATGGATTATTTTTAAGTGGTTAATTCATGAAGAATATGCAACGTGTGAGTAAAACAGTGTCTGTGACCATTTTCTTTCCTTCATTCATTCATTTCACACTTTTAAAGATGCATTGTTGGAAATTTTAAGTGCCCCTAGTAGGGTGTCCCTGAGCAAACAGACCCGGGTGACAAAGAGCGGTTCAGAAGCCCCTGATGAGAGCAACAGGCCCGGTTAACCGTGAGGCCATCCTGCCGTGGACCCACCACCTGCAGGAGGAGCCATAAGGGGCTGGTGCAATGTGACGACCCGGAAACAGACAAGTGGAAGAAAATGGATGGATGAAATGTACCATTGCCAATGTGACTTCAGGTCATGTGATGCTGATCTTAGCCACACATCAACACACACGACGGACACAGCGTGGCGTAGTTGAGTTACAAAAATGTAACAGATTCAACTAGTAACCTGAGGGCCACCAAAATTGGTCTGACACAGTGTTAAAGTGCATATGACACATTAGACACATTTTTTTGCTTGTTAGCACAACTATATTGAAGATTTTGCTAAAAATGTTATTCAGTTTTCTTTAGTTTGTGATGTTTATAGTTTCAATTCCTAATCGGACACTGACAGGAAGTGACATAGAGGCAAACAATTTTAAACTTGCCGTGCCAACCATGTTATGTCAGTGCTCTGGAACCTTAGCTCTATCTATGTCACTTCCTGTTAGCAGCTTCAAAATTACTTTTTGAGTGACAGTGCAGGATTTTAGAGGCAGTTGTGGTGAACAGGTCTGGGCTCATTCTACACAGTAGGACATTGCTGGAACATATAGGGGGAGGAAAATACATATTTTTAACATTTTTAAACTCTGTATCCCTTTAAGTCTATGCAAATACTCAGTGGTAAGTCAGTACTCATGTGCTATAGGTTTTCAGAGTTGTCAAAAGGACTGGGTTATTTCTTATTTTGCAGCCAAGACAATGAAAATTATCTGATTGTCTATTTATTTTTTTTTTGCTGACATCTCATTTAAATCAGATAAACTGTAGTTTATGCTGCCTTCATGTGCTTTGATAAAGATGATCCTTTCCAGTTTTGAAGTGGGAAGAGTTCCAGTTGTGAAATTTCAAGTCCACTGTGTTCAAATGCTTTTGTGTCGTAGTAAAGTGAAACATTAAAAAAAAACACCAATATACTATAAACAAATACATCTGCATGAGGTCGTCTACAAACCAATTAACTACTGCGACTTTGTATCTGCTTTGATCGAGGAAAAAAAAAGTTTTCTTTTCTTACGATAAGTGGCAAAAGACATTGAATAAGCTAATTAGCTAAATGCATTGTATTGGTTTAATAATCAGCTAAAAGACATAAAAATGTGTTTTTACCGCTGCTCTCTGTTGTGTTAAAGGTCAAAGGTTTTCTCATCTCGGGATCTCAGGCATCAAAATGATCTCCCAGTTTCCCAGTGGAAAATATAAGATGAGGCGGCGTTCATGTGCAATTTCCCACTTGGCCAGTGGTATATACCATAACTACGAGAGCACATGAAAGCAGGATCAGTTTCCTTATTATTACAATAACATTGCACTCCAAAACTTAAAAACAGAAATTTCCTTTACAAATGCCCATCTAAATCAAACCAACATTTGTCGAGTGACCACTTCCGTGTAAATGCATCTTTTTTGAGTCTTAGTTGTGCTGTGAATTCTTCCATAATCAGTGTTGGGGGCAACGTATTACAAAAGTAACCAGTTACAAAAATATATAACTTTTTTCAGTAATTAATAATGAATATAACATATTACTTACACAAAATAGAGAATATATTAGTCAGTACAATTCAAGTAACTCGAGTTAAAAGAGCATTTAAATGTATGAACGAAAACATGCCAAATTCCCCTCAGATAAAATGCAGCACCAAGTCAAGTTGGTGTATCTGCAGTTGCAAACGTCGACTAAACAAAACACAAGAGAATGAGGAAAGCAAAGGAAAAGGAAATCTTTGTCTGCACTTTTGCTCGGTTGCAAAATAGAAATAAAAATACTTGAGAAATAGTACAGATACTACTGATCAAGTAAATGTTTCCCCGTCATATTTTTGCTTAGGTGTAGAAAAACATTGAACTATTCAAATTAAAAACATAAGTGCCAGGAAACTACATTCCCAGCTCAAAAACACATTAATATCCCGCCCGAATCCCCCCTGTGTACGGCAACACGACGGGGACAAACCTTCTTCCTTGTGGCGTGTCTGTGGAATTGACAGAACACCTGCATAGCGCCACCCGCTGTTCTGGAGTGTGCATTGTAAGGCTTTTAAAAACATGGCCATGTTCATTTATTACTTTGGAGTCTTTATTTAAATGTACTGGAAATAAAGTTTTGTATTTCCTACTGGCCACCCCTGCCAATACCGCATACACATCCCTTTTTTTACATTTCGCTCAGCACAGCGTTTAATCCACTTAGCCGTATAAGTTTGACAGACAGTTTTGATTACCCTATTACAGCACATTTTAGCTTGTCCCCGAAAACAACAACAACAACCCAAAGTCGACTTACCTCCAATTTACTGGCGGCCTATTGAAACCTTTTTGAATAAGATGAAAGCGCTGTTTACTCTAGACACATAATGCTTTTGTATTAGGCCAACAAAACCTCCCCTTATGCAACCGCACGCACTGCAGCCTTGATAACCAGTTTGCACGGCCAAGGCTTTTCCCCAAACCTTTTATTTAAAGCGACTTCAAAAAGCGCATTATTCAAACAGCCCACCGTCCCCCCCCTCTTTTATGTGATGATGAAAGAAAAACATTTGCCGCTAAAAAAGACGCCACGGGTGCCATCGCGGACACTAAAGACATAACGGCGTGATATGAAGAGGATTTGCGCGCCCGTCCTTGATGGTTTATGGGGCAAGAGTGAGTCGTGGAACGTGGAAAGGGGGTCGTCTTTGTGACTTTACGAGGATTTTTATTGGACCAAGGCGATCGTGGCAGAGGATATGTGAGGAGTTATTGATATTTTTATATGATTATTATTGGGCTTTGACAGGATGAACTGGAAAGGCAAGTCGCAGACAGAGAATTAAACGCCAGAAACAAGCTCTAAAAGCGCAAAAACAAAAGTCAAAGCGGAAAAATAAAGGCGCATGTGCAAACATTGCAAATCTTTCAGCCCGTTTTCTCAAAATGAGGCTTTCATTCCACTCTTGCAACAAACATCTCCACTTTAGGAGCTCCTACAGACTCCAAAGTTTCCATCGTTGTACTTAAAGCAGTAACTTGTTTACCTTAATAAATCATTTTCGTAGTCCCTCTGGGGGGTGATACAAGTGTTAATGGGATCATTGGAGGGTCGTTCATCTCCCCCTATTGTCTCTGGCCAGAAACTTCCTGTTTCGATCCAGCCCGCCAAAATAAAAGCACACAGCTCGTCTCATTGATTAGTTCAGCAGGTACTTGCAACTTTACAAGAATATAATTAAACACACACATTTTAAGTGTTTTGTCTGTTAATAGGCAGAAAGAAAGTTGAACAAATGAACTGCTTTGATTTTGGTGTGCCGGATCAAAGCAGGAAGTCACTTCTTGGGCAGCGTTGTTATGATTTGAGGTTATGCACAGAGTCAATTGCAACTTGACTGCCACCAGACCGGAGCAACCAATGCACACTAATATGTCACGACTTCCACTTCCGGGTCCTAGCAGACAGGCAAATATGCAAGAAAAAAAACATTGAAAAAAAACAACAATCAATATTTCTGAAACTCAGCAGAGAGTTACTGAACCTACTTATTTATCAGACTCATTCGCCAAAAATGCCACACCTACTGCTAAAAAAGTAATATTTACTAAAGCTGTTACTTCCAGGTTTAGCTTAGAACAATGCTAACGTCAGAGTCGGCGCAGTAGCGACGCTAAACCCGGAAGTAACGACTTTAGTAAATAATACTTTTTTAGCAGTAGGTGCGGCATTTTGGGCGAATGAGTCTGAGAAATAAGTATGTTCAGTAACTCTCTGCTGAGTTTCAGAAATATTGATTGTCTCTACTGCCGGTCTATGCGGACCCGGCAGTAGAGCTGTGACGTCGCCACTGAACAAATGTATAGAATCACGAAGAAGTAGCTAACAGGCCAACGGGCAAAGCTAACTGCGGGCTAGCGCCACTTTAAACAGTATTTACAGCCGAGTTTGAGTGAAAAAAAATATTTCCATTGTGTAGTTGGATGTAGAATATCCCTCTCTCTCTTCGCCTTTTCTGTCTGCGTAGTATTTACTCTCATGGACAATTAATGAGTTAACAATCGCAACTTGCTATGACACCTGCAGTGGCATTTATGGCCTCAAGGGGCAAGCGTTTGTACTGCTTTAAAGGGATATTTCAGGATTTTTGACATAGGGCCTAATTTCCTAGTTATCCAGAATGTTGTTGATTTCTGGAGATTATTGTTGTTATCGTTGTTGTTGCTTAATTCATGCAGTCCTTATATGTGAAGAGTTTAGTTGTGCTAGGCTAATGCTAGGCTAGCACATGTCTAGAGTAACTAGTAGTCTGCATTAAAAACAGTCTGACCCAAGCACAGTACACCTGAGGCACATCACTTATAACACCTGACTACCCATATAAATTTCTGTGTTGACTGAATATTTTTTGTAAATATTACCATTTTGCATTTAAAAGAACTTATATTTGAGCAGCATCAGCTTCCTGGTTGTAAGCTACGCAGCGGCGGAGTGATCTGCTAGGTTACCAGATCTAGTTTGTTGACATTACTACACTTGGAATTCACAAAGAAGCTTTCTACAAATCAAATATGGCAACGTTTGGAGGACGACCCTATGATTTTGAAGAGGTTTTTAATGCAGGCTACTAGTTACCATTGACATGCGCTAGCCTAGCACCACTAAACTCTTCAAATATAAGGTCTGCATGAATAAAAAAAATATGTATATCTCTAGAAATCAATAACACTCTGGATAACTAGGAAGTGAGGACCTATGTCATAAAGGGATATTTCAGATCCCTTTAAGAGTAACTAAAGACCAAACTCCGGCCACATTTGCAGTTTGTGATTGTCACTGAAGTGGGTCGGCGATCTAAGGAGGGAATCGAGAGGGGCGCCGAGGGGGTGCAGTCAGTGGCACGAAAAACTTCTGCGAACAGTGTCAAATATACACAGAAAACACTCACACCGCGCGGCCCAGTACCTGATATCTCTACGGTGCTAACGCTAAGTGCTAATGACACATGTGCCTGATGCTTTAAGAATGTAGGACAGAAAACGTACACTCCCGATTCCTCTTTCGCTGAGCGTGATCGGAGAAGAAGAAGCCGAGTGCTTTTTTTGTAAAAGTAGAGGTTCATGAAATCCAAATTCCATATGTTTTTAGCCATGAGGGGGCAGTACTACACACACTGCTTTAGCCTGCAAAATATATACTAGTTTACACCAAAAGGACGTAAAATGAAGAGGGAACAGCATGTAGTACTTTAAAATCATCATATATGCTTTATCAGCAGAAAAAGGAATGAAGAAGTTTTTTTTCAGAGGATTTTGTTTAATATACATTACTGAAAATATCAATGTTTGTAGCCACAATATGTTTACTAAAAGCATTCGACACTAGAGTCACTTATAAAATAAGAATGATAGGGATTAAAACGGTGTAGAACGACTCACTGTTTAAGAGAGAAATGTCCAGAGATTCGTGCTGTACATTGTTTATGTGAATGTATTTGTGATGACAGGACTTCTGCTCACGGTGCCCCCGACGCAACAACAAATGTGAGGTCTGCCAGGACACAGGTAGACACACAGCCTCATGAATAATGCACACATGCAGAGTCATACAGTATACAGTGCTACAAGGAACATCAAAACGGAAAACAAATGCTGAGGCCTTCCTGGGCAGACACTATGACTGACAGTAGTTTTTTGAGATTGTTTTACTTTTACTCCTCTACATGTCTATAAACACTTTAAAGTAAAAAGTAAATTGGGGTTTTATTCATTTTAAAACCCTTGAAAATGCACACTCCTGAGCAATAGGTGGTAATGTGATGATGCATTGACTCAGAACCATAGACTGTATGTCAGTATAATAACAGTCCAATGACATACAAGGACATAGGGACAGGCTCCAGACGTTCCTTGCTCTGATGGACTTTCCCTTGAAACATTTTTGATTCTTTAAGACAGGGGTGCCCAAACCTTTTGTGTTGGTTTTTTAATGTTGGCCCTCTCCGAGGGCCAACATTAAAAAGTTCCTGTGGGTCGTCGGCCAAACACGGCAATATGAAGTGTGATGCACATATAACTGCAAATAATAGTTACTTTATTTTATGATGTCAACAACCATTGCTTTTAAAATTTGAAAACTGGGAAAGTTGATGCTACAGCGCTCTGTGATTGATAAACGCCAAGACACTACAACAGTGTTTCCGTAACTTTGCGAAAGGAGTGAAACAGCGCCCCCAATTTGACGCTGGTGGCCAAACAGTGTACTGCATCCATATTTACCATTGAGAATGAATGGAAAGAGAGTTGGCATAAATCTAGCCTGGTTTTACCACCAGAGATCAAGCCCAGACGTACATGTAGGGAAATTATAATTGACCGGAGTTTACGGATGGCTAAGGCCAGGCTAGCATTAACCAGATGCGGCGCAAAAGTAGGTCATTCTCTGGCCAATGGAATTGTTCCCACTTTGGGCATCCCTGCTTTAAGGCGAGACACGGCAGGTACAAACACGAGGAGATCAATGTTGATCAATGAATTTTTTTTTTTTTTTAATCCTTTAACATTTTTTTTGTCATAAAATAATAAAAGTAATAAAAAGACAAAACCAACCCTTCATGATGCTTATTTTATGACGTTTTGTGGCAAGTGATTTCCCGGAAATAGCTACTATACCAGACTTATTCTTTCACAAATATTGACATATTTGTATCCACGTGTATGTGAAAGGTGACCAAGATGATGCTGCAATCCAAATATGGTCATTTCCTTTCTGGGAGAAATATACAAGTACGCGCATACGCAATCTTAAAGAAACTTTGGGCCTGTTTTTTCCAAATTAAGTTTTCTTTACAGTTTTTCTAAAACAACTCCACTTCAGCAGCTCATAGAGACTCCAAACTTTCAGCGTTGGGCTTAACAATATTTCTTTATTCCGGAGGGATTTAAAAATCAAATTCTCCGCTTCTCATCCATCTCTGTGCTTAGTGGTAGGGTAAACCGGAGTATCCGGAGGAAACTTACGCAGAGACTTACGGGGAGAACATGCAAACTCCACACAGAAAGGTAATCGAACCCATGACCTTCTAGCTGTGAAGCACTGACCGCTGCACCACTCTGCTGCACAGGTGGTGAATTCGGGCTCATATTCTTTGTATATTTAAATATACTTTCCCTATTTGTTATGTTATCATTCATCTTATTCCTTTCTCTGGGCAAGACTTTGGAAACTGTAGCCGTGCAATATAAATGTGTACCTTATCCCACACCTCAGAAGTGACTGGTTCTACATGTCCTGGTTTTAGTTCACCGCTCCTCTACCCCGATCATGAAGCTTTACTGAAACAAACGTGCTCCTGTCATTTTGATACATGGTACAAAAATGTAAACTGAACGTAAACAAATCTTCAATTTCCCTGCTTCCTTAATTGCCTTTCCCATTCCCATCTCCTGTGTGATGTATTGTCCTGGTGCTGGTCTCCGTTCTGCTGCAGTTTGCTCTTTGGCTTTGAGGCCGCTCTGGGCCACGCACGGTCACACCAGGAGGAAACTGCAGAGAGGCCATTATAGAGTTTAGGAACTGAAATCACTCACACTCAAGAAAGAGAATACAGTTATGTCATTTCTTCTTCAAGCTGTTTTTGCATTTGTTTCATTTGAGCCCATGTTTTGGCGCAGTTAGTTTGTGTAGCCCTTTTTTTTTTTGGTGTGAGGAGCCTTGACTAATCTGCTCCAAAAATAAATGTTTTGAGTTGTTTGCTTTTGACTACTTTTTTTTTAAGACTCACCAAGGTGATTTTTTCATTTCTTAAAGTTGATTTATGTGCTTAAAAAGAAGTAATGAGCCATGTTTTGAAATGTAATATTTATTATGGGGGAATCATACAAACAGTAAAACACTGGTTGTGTATAAAAGTTTGGCTCTTCATTTTGGGAAAATAACTTAAATGCAGGACCTCGGAATGGGTAGTAGCGAGTTACATTTACTACTGCGTATAAAGGTCAATCACAACGATGTACACTTAACAATCTTTAATCTTTTGTTGCCTTGTTCTTGTTCTGTGCTGCCACATACAGCAACTCGGAAGTTTTGCTCCCGTCTGTCAACTCTGTAATAGAACCTGAACTAAAATGTGACTGAACATAACCTTTCAACATGTACATGAACTACAAAGGATGATGGGAAATGAAGTGCGGTCATCACGAGTTGTGTTTTGATCAGAAACATGTCGCCCTGACGCTCTACAGCCTCCTCTTTTCTCGTCGCGAGGCCTACTTTAATTTGCAGAAATGCTTCATATTTGACAGAAAGTGCCAAGGATGAGTCCATCATACAACCTACATTTAGACACGCTTATTTTTCTAATCCTAAAGAGGAGAGTCTTTGCTCTAGTGCTGAGGTCTGTCCGTTGTGTGAGAAAAGTAGAAATGCGTTCTCAAACTTTTGAAATAGTTTTGTTCACAAACTCTTTCCAACAAATGCGAGACGCTGCGTGATCTGAGGCTCCTCTGTGTTCTCGGGGCCCTCGCCTGGTCCAATTCATCTTAAACACACCTAATGTTTCAAACATTTACCTAAAACAGAAGTAAAAAATCAACAGAAAAAATAAATATAGAATAAAGACTACCTTAAAGTCCAAGATTGAAAAGTTTGTGATCTGTAGGAGCTTGTAGTGTAGATGTTGTAAAAAAAAAAACTAATTTGACTTTTTCCCGTCTTTCGCCACTGCCGTCTCCCAGAGAGGAAATGACTGTATTTGGATTACAGCGTCATCTCGGTCACCTGCTACACGTGGATACCAAACATGTTAACGAAAACACATGGGGACTACAAGGCAGAGCCGACTTGTTGTGATTTCCTGACAAACTACGACTCCTTAGCGTAGAAACCGTAAAAAAGAAGCATCACAAAGGGAGAGTTTGGTCCATTTTTTCTCTAATAAGGTTGGATGACAGCGCGGGGAGCAGTGGAACGAAAACAATAACTGTATATTTAGTTTTAATTATCGCAGCGACAGTGAGGGGAGGTGATGCAATCTGACTTTTCCCACTGTCAGCTGTTGGGAAACTCATCTGCATATCTCCATTCAACTTAAAAATTTTCCTTTACTTGACAGCCGGAGGGAAGAGGAGCTATAGTGAACTTATCTTCAACTATGACTCAAGCGCTCAGGTAAAGGCTTGAAACAAACCTTAAGGGCTGTATGTGCCCACTCCCCAGACAAAGACTAAATATTTTTTTTATGTTGCGGTGACATGTCTTGTCAGCTGATCCAAACAGATTTTGCTGCTGTTTTGTGTAGGACAACTCCACAGCGCCATCTCCAGTCCGACTTCTTCCGTGCAGCATCCCAGGTGAATGAAAGCAAACATTTGTTGGGTCAATGTTGAGTCGAGCTGCGCATGTGCCAGAACTGTAGAAATATTGTCAGGACAGGGGGAATCACAGTCTAAAAGCATTGTATAACTGAATCGGAAAAGCCTGGTGGAAGCAGCGGAAAAGAGAAACGTTGAGCACGAGCCTGATGGACGCTCCCGCCAAGTGAAGAAGAAAAAGCAAAGGCCTGTTTTTGTTGTTTAAGGTAAGTCATTGTGTCTGAGAGTATCACTCAGTCACCTGACAATAATTAAATTGGTATTTATCATATTGGGTCATGCAGTACGGCCATGCTGTCTCTGCAGTGTAGTCATAGCCGTGGTTCCATAATTAATATTCAGGCTAATGCTAATGAGGCTTGTGCTAACGTCCACAGCAGTTTATGCACCCACTGAGGAGGCTAAAAACATAATTATACCAAGGAAAGAATGACCTTTGCTGTGCTTCCATGTCACCTCTAGAGCAGAGTTAGAACAGCTGTTCTAAAATGTGTTTGTTTAGGCATATTAAGTAGTCATGTGCGACTCGGCCCTCCAAAGATTAGAACTGGAAAGGCCTTTATAGAACTTACATGTGCCTGTCAATATGAGGGTTACAGTACTGCATCTGCTGCCGCTGCTGTGGTGTTTGAAATGCTGGGAAATACTTAAAGCTTGTGTCCAAGCTAGAGTCTTTCTCTCTTGTTTGCGCAACTCGACTCAACATTAACCAAACTCGTATTTTGGAATCAACTTGAATCATAAAAACACAAAGGACAGAGAGGAGAGGGAGGTGTGGCACATGAAGGCACGAGGAGTCGGACTGAGCACGTCCTGTTGGACGAGCTGAATTTTGCCCTTTGTCCACGGCGTTTCTTAAACATGAAGTAAAATGCAAATAATAAGCTCCTATTTGCATTTCTAAATTTAATGATCCCTATAGCAAAACCTCTGGCTGCGACCTGTCTTGTCAACTGATTTAAGCAGGTTTCACTGCTGTCTGAATGACAGCTCCATGAAGTCCCGATTCCTCATAGCAACTTAGTTGTACAAAAGCAAAAAAATCCCCCTCATCCCAATTACCCGCTCACTGTCCGTGGGGAGCAGGTTTCTGAATGCAGTTTCCTCCTTGATCCAGCAAAAGTGTGTTTTTAATAATGATTTCAGCTCCATCTCAGACCGTAATGTAGTTTCTATTGACGAAATTGACCTTATTGAACGATGACACCTTGATCATTTCACAGACTGACTGACAGGGCAATTTATTGGATGACCATTGTGTAGATCAGCAGAACAATTCATACCATCTAGAGCAAATCAAATCGCCCAAAGAGTAAAGACTGTTTGCTTTAGTCGAGAATATCACATGAAGTGCATATTTCGAGGTCACAGCGTGCAGTTCAGATCAGTTCACATTCCCGGACGGCCTGCTCTGTCAGAGTCTGTCCTACACCTCTGCAAACACAACCCTCTGATCTCTGAGCCGAGTCCTGTGTTTATGTTTTCTTTTTGACTCTCGGTTTGTTTTCCTCCCTGTCCGTCAGCTGCCACCAGTCTATGGCTGCCACTCACTCATCCGTCCAGCCTGCCTGTCGCCGTCTTCTGACCTTATTATCAACTCTTCTCCTGCAGGCTCTGCGGTTGGCATGGGAATACACATGCTCTTACTTTCCGACTTGATTTGCATTCCTCCACTATGTCACTGTTTGGACAACATGCAGATTTCTATAGATTTTTTTGTTGTTGTTTGGTGTGTCCAGTTCCAGAGCAGCCCAGAGTTCCACAGCTCTGCCAGAGGGTGGAGCTGTCCCTTCCCCTGCTTCCCTGACCCCTGACCGACCGCATGCAAGAGCCTCATTTAACATTACACAGTATTTCAGTGAAGTCCAGTGTGTAGCTTTCTGTTGGGAAATACTAGTCCAATGGAACAACAGAAAGGTTTTTCTTAGAGTAACAAAGTGAGACCGCTCCAAATGTCTTTGACAAACTATATTCATTGACAAGAAAAAAATTGTTACAGGACATCACGTCCTTACAAAAAAAACTTCCACCAAATTGATGGGAGCCAACGACCGGACGCGAGTACCGCAGCCCCATGTGCAGAGGAACTCCCACCCAATAGGAACTGGACAACAAGAACAAAAGCTCCAACAAGGACTGGACATTGGTTCATCTTCAGCCCTGTCTGCAGAAGGACTCCCATTAAACCGGGACTGGACAACAAGAGCTAAAGCCCCAACAAGGACTGGAAGATGGTTTCACAGTCTTCAGCTCTATCTGTAGAGGAACTCCCATCAGCCCTGTTTCTATCTATACATAATTGATCTCAATTTCTGGAATGTGTTCATTTGAAATGTAAAAAATCTTGCAAATTTTTGGTAGATTTTCTTCTTTCAACAGAAGGGAAGTGGACCGGTTGGTGCCCTATAGTTGCTGCTGTAACAACCATTGGAGCTAATCATCTAGAAGACAGTGTAGTTGATCGTGGACTTAGTAAGAAAGTAAATAAGTGCTTTATTTGTCACTGTACAACCGTACAACAAAATAGTGTGCAGGTGTTAGTCCTGAGCCACTGCGACTGAGCGTAACACCACTCTGGGCCAACCTGACAAGCATGTTTTTGGAGGTCGGGAAAACAGTAGCAGGAAACCTGGCTGGCTGCCTTCAGTCAGTGCTCCTCTCGGTGCAGCGCCTCCTGGGTTTGCCCCCGTTTCAGAGCATGGTGTCCTGCACTGGTCAGCACCTCCACCTCCTCCTTCCTCTTCCTCCTGAGTCGCTCTTTCAGTCCTTCCCCATCTTCTCCTCATTTGTCCCTTCCTTGTTTCCTGTAGCTCCTCTTGTGACATCTCCAATGTGCCGCAGGTGGGGGCTCTTGGTGCCTCTTCAGTGTTTCAGAAAAACAACAAACCCATTATGGACTCTTTACAATCAAAAAAATCTGCTGATGTACAAAAGCATCCAGTAAAACAATGCGGAACACAAAAAATACAAATGGTGTTTGCAGAAAAAGGCAAATTAAAGCAGCTGTACCAAGAGATTGAGAGGTTGCTGCTTGTTATGCGTCGCTATGACTTAAGGAGAAACAAAGACAGTTTTGGTCATTAAAATTTTCAAATGTGTCCCAGCCAGGCCTTCACCACTGGTTTAAAAAGTGTCAAACATTGGAGAAGCAGATAGTAGTGACCTGCACTGCTCTATACTGTCGTTCCACTCAAGGAGAGCGGTACACGTAGATTTTAGGCCCAACAGAACAGAAGGAATTGCTCTGTTTGTTTTAAATGTCATTTATTGCTTTGAATCTAGAGCAGCTTTAAGTACCTGGAAGTATGTGCCCTTTTTTGTTATTGGCTAATCCGTGTGTAGAGCCCTTGTGCTCCGGCTGAGGCCGGACTGCAGCTGCCCAACAACAGCCTGCTCCACAATCAGTCACATTCACAGCTCAGAGAAGATTTACAAACTAACCATGGCAAATATAAAATGAGTGCTTGAACAAGGGCCCAAGCGTTATACATCTGAACATGACCTGTACTCACTTTACACAGGTTTTAATATACAGGGTCAGCTGCTAAAATATCAAACTGCATTAACATGTTTCACTTAAAATGATCTGGGGCATTTGAAGAAACTTTCAGATTTAAGTGAGAGGTAGAGTTAAGACCCTGTGTACGACCAGCGGAAAAAATGTATATTTTTTAGAAATATCGATTTGAAGCATTTGCTGTAGATTACTGATATAAATATGAGGAATATATTGTCATTTTATGTTCTCATACGGACAAAAGACCAAGTGGCCAAAAATTCCTATATATTTTAATATTAAAATTGTAATAATGGATAGAGCCATATGTTTTATTTCATTAAATTAGTTACAAATATGTTTTTCTGATTTTTTTGAATCTCATTTTTTAATCTTGTTTAGGATTTGAATAACCTTTAAGCAATAAGATAAAAAATAATAATAATAATAATCAGGAATTAAAGAATAAAAATTTGAAAATGTTCAAAATGTTCCAAGACTGGAAAGTTTGGAGTCCGTAGGATAAAAAGGAGATTTTGTTGCAAGAGTGGAATGAACTAGTCTTGTAACGTCTGCACATGCGCACATATTTGAGTGTGCCTTAAAAATCAAATCTTGACTTTTTTTTATTTTGCTGCACCATTTGTTTGGTGCCGCACAGCATGCTAAATTCACACAAAGCAAAATGCATCGGACTTACTGACCTAATTTCATTTGATATACAAGCATTTCACTACAGTGTCATTGGGATGGTTTCAAACGGTTCTACATGAAATTCGCAATTTTTCTCATTTCAACCAGTTGTAGCAGGTATTGTCACGGTTCTTCCTGTTGACTAAGGCCAGGGTTGAAATCCTAAATCAACTCTATAACACTCTCTGCAAAATCATGGAGTACTTTGAGATTCTGAACAATGTTTTTTGCAGCTCCAAACATCCCTGCAATGAATAAGCCACACCGGTTTGCAGCCGGATTGTAAAGAATTTTAACATTGACCACTGAATCCCAAGTCTCACCTTAAAAAGTCTGAATAAAGCGTCATTATATAGCCCTTTAGAAGCTCGGGCTGCCCTCAGAGTGCTCCCCTGTGAGAACTGTGAGAACACGCCCCTGTTCCTCTCCAGCTGATCCTGCCCCATGAGACCAAACATGTCCCTTGCATGTGCCCCTCCTGACAACATCACAACAAACATGCAGCCGTTATCTGATCACACTTACATAACTTTAATGACGAGGCGTTCGCTGTCCTCTCCATAGCGGGTTGTTTTTGTTTACTTCAACACTTCCTTTCTCAGTGCTACGAAAACCGAGCTGAAAATCCATAGGGGACGTTCGCAATGACCCATTTCTCTTTCATTCCACCAATTTGATGATTATTTGGAGAGGCTGAGCGCAGCTTTATTCCTCGGAGACGCGGGACGGGGTCAGAGATCGCAGCAGTTCTCCCTCCAGTCGTCAGATCGGACACAGGACTCATCGGATTCTGCTCTCTCTCACGACCGCGCCGCCATCTTTGAATCCTGCAGGGAATAATCGGCCCCTTCAGTCCCATCTCGCACGGTCAGCGATCGTCTAGAAGAGGCCGGGGCTGGATGTCACACTTTTTTTTTATCCACGGTCCACACCAACACTAAATGAAAGCTTAAACCCTTGGCTTGAAGTCGGCATCTCTTTCTTTTTTTATATACTAATTTTATTAAGTAGGAGGGGGGGAGGGTGGGGTTAATGGTATTCAGGATTAAGTAACAATTCTGTACTTAACAACAGACATTATGGGTTACTTGCCATGCAGGACCCAGCTATACAGACTATACAGAGTTTAAGAATGTCAAAATTATGAATTTTCCTCCCCCTACATGTTCCAGCCATGTCCTAATGTGTAGAATGAGCTCAGACCTGTTCACCACAACTGCCTCTAAAATCCTGAACTGTCACTCAGAACGGTGTTAATTCGGGTCCAAAGTGCCGTCATGCACAAGCTTTATGTTGATGGTGCAGTTACACGTATGACCTGAGGGGGCAGTAGTGAGTATAAAATGGCTAACTTGAATCTAGCCCCTTTAAAATCGACTTTTTCAAGCTTTACATCATGTTATCATGTCATTCCCTCATTAAAAACATGCCTGAAGTGTTGCCTTGGCACATTCACGTATTTTTGAGTAATCTGTAAAAACTCTGATGGCAGCCATTTTAGGGATAGGTTTGCCTCAGTCCTCCTAGGAACGCCCCCACCTCCTGGAGACGCCTCCAAGCTTTCGTCACCAGCCGAGTAACCAACCACTGCTCCTCAGCAGAACCCCCTCCCCACTGATGCCACAGACAGCGTGTGGAGGGGGCGTGTCGGAAAGGGGCAGAGGTTCTTAAAGAGACAGAGGCCAATTTCAAGACATTCACTACAGCCATTTTGAGAGAGCAATTTTATACAAGGCAGTTATTCTAATTTACAGCATTTACAGACCAACAGAAGGTTTGGTCATCATTGTAGTGTGATATAGACTGGTGTTATGTGGTGGAAAAAAGCATGATACCCCCTCTTTAAGTAAACTATTAGTTAGCTTCTGAGCTTAAGACATTTGAGAGCTACAAACTTCTCTGTCTGAAACACTGAAGAGGCACCCAGAGCCCCTACAGCTGCAGCACAGTGGAGGCGTCACAAGAGGCGCGACAGGAAACAAGGAAGAGACAAGGAGAAGGTATCCGGGCAAGACTCGCACCTAAGCCACACAAGTCTTCTATCCCTACAATTGTTCTGACTAATGTTCGTTCACTGGACAATTAGATCAATTATATTCGTCTGCTACGCTCTTCCCACAAAATGGTGAAAGACTTGTGTCAAGGGCAATAGGTAGAACAAATTTAAGGACAACAACAACGCCACCCAGGGAGTATGGCCCTGGGACCAGGATTACTCTTAATTCACTCACAGAATAACACCTCGCTAGGTTGGACAATAAAGTTGTAAACACAAAACAGGTCAAAAGCAACCAATTAGCAACATATGGACATACAGTAGCAGGGAAATAAATTGCACACAAACAAATCAAAATCATGCAAAACAAACAAAGTCAAAACACTAGTTAATAATAAGCACAGCAAACCAGAATACATAAAGGAACAGGCGAAAACAACATGCAAGGTGGCAAAACTCACCACTAACTGCAGCCTGTAAAGTGCCAGTTGTGCTTTAGTGCGTTTCATACAGCCTGCCTGAAATTGCACCCTTATAATTGTGGAAATTAGGTATATAAAATAAATGAGGGAAGGACAAAACAACGGCCCTCCTTACAGGGGGCGGCCTGAAAGACAGCCGTATGCGTTACATAATATTCCCATAAATCTATAAACTAGTGTTTATTGACATCTTACCGAGGCCGCGTGAACGCACGAGGAGCGAGAGGTGGGGAAAGTCGGGGGGGGGGGGGGGGGGTTGGGGGGGAGTGCGCACGTTCCCACGCAGCTCAAGATCTAAAGCAAATTTGGTGTCAGCATGGTCCGAGACCCAAAAGAAGTCAGAGGGCACTTACCTGCGGAAGACCCCAAACCCGCGCCGAGCCCTAATGTACACGGACTGTTGTGGAGCGGAGGGAGCTGCTCATGAGTAAGAGGAAGGAGCTGAAGGCTGTGCTCCAGCTTCCCCAACCTCCAAAAACATGCTGGTCAGGTTGACCCACAATGGTGGCGTGCTCAGTCGCAGAAGCTCAGGACTAACCTAACATTTATTTGCCTGAGAGTGAGATTATAGATCATGCAACACAAAGATCTTTAATACAACACTTTCATTTTCTTTTTATTGTTTTAATTTTCTTTTATTGTTTTAACAAATTTGATTACATTTCTTTTATTATTGCATCTTATTTATGTTTTAAACTATTTTATCGTTTTAGCTGAATGTATAGTTTGGTTTCACTTGATTTTATTAGATTTATTTATTTTTTATTCCTATATTGCCGATTTTATGTGCAGCACTTTGGAAACACTTGTTTATAAAATGTGCTCTATAAATAAAGTGGATTGGATTGGATAAAGATCTTTGATGTAACAGCTCCAGCTAAGGGTAGGCAGCTAACATTGGGCGGCACGGTAGCGCAGCAGTTAGCGCTCTCGCGTCACAGCTAGAAGGTCCCGAGTTCGATTCCCAACTGGACGGGGCCTTTCTCTGTAGAGTTTGCATGTTCTCCCCGTGTCTGCGTTTGTTTTTTGTTTTGCATTTTCCTCACACATTTTCTCACTTTTCTCTTATTCTTCGGTTACTTTTTTTGTCCCTTTTTCATCGCTTTGTCGTCATGTTTTTTGTTGCTGTTTTGTTGCATTTTCATCCTTGTTCTCGGTTCTCTTTGACGCTTTTTTCAAGAAGCATTTCGATTTGGGCAAAACCAAACTGGAGTTCGGTTCAGGTGGGGATGAAGAGGTTAACAGTGCAATGTAAACAATGCTTCTGATGTTTTCACGGTCACCATCGATACTACTACTACTACTACTACTACTACTACTTTATGAGGTCCATTGTGGTAAATGTTGAGAGCACAGCCATCGCCTCGTCCCACAGATGTTGTTATAGTTAAAGTAGTGTAACAATAACATAACTCTCCCTCTCCTTCCTCTCTCTCTCTTGTTTGGTGGACGTACCGTGACAGCTGCCGTGTGGACAGATGGAGCCGTTCCAAAACACTGGCAGCTGTCTGTCAGTCTGGCACACACACGCCGGAGATGCTCATCTGACTTGACGGAAACGACTGACCGTGTGAGCGACGTCTCAGAATACGGAAATAACGAACCGAGTCACAAGAGTTACGCTTTATTGTGGATTAGTATTCAGTATTCGGCCACACATGTTACAAGATATGCAAATAATCATCAGTACAATGCAATCAATATCTATGACAGCAATACATTGTCAACGTACATCCAGCAAAAGAGGGTATGACATCGCAGCAGAACAACAGAAGCTAAATGATAAGCATTACACACATAAAATGAAACAGCTTTTAGTTTATAATTGCTACGGATTTGGGGATTAATCAAATGAATCTGAGTCTGAAAAAAAAAAAAAGAATAGTTGTCTCCGTGCCCATATGACTGAGTTGTTTTAGGCTGTGCTTCGTCTCTCCCTACTGTTAGCCAACAAGCTAGCTCTTCATGTTGGAATGAGCATTAAAAAACTTTGGCAAAATAGAAATTGAAAGTAAATCCAACGCGGTAATATTCTCTATGCCTGCGACTGACACGAGACTCCCGAGTGAAGTCTCCAGAGGCTTCTGTTCTTCCACTTTGGCTATTTCCCCTTTAGGCATTGGCGCTATTAGCGTAAATCGATGAATAGTCGATGAAAACTTGACAAACATTGAGCTACAGATGGACAGCCACTGGGTTGAGTTAAAACATTACGCTGGATGGAAATAGGCAACTTGACGCGAGAAGACGTCATAAAGGTGGTGTTTTTGTCCAAGAGCTTACAGCTAGCATAAAAAACATAACAATGAATCAACTAAAAAGTATTCATACTAAAGACGTTGTTGTTTTTTTAGGGCGGTTCATTCAGAATCTCGGTGCTATTTTCATTTCTCTTTAGTGCTAGCTGGCTTCAAGATAAAAACACCTACCGTGATGAGCACAGAAGTTTCCTCAGGTGCATCTGAAACCATCAAATTATAGTCTCTATGTCGTAACCCTAGCTCCTGATTGTTAACCTTTCCAACTGTTAGATCTCTATGCATTTGGTGAACCTTTGCTTCAGCAGCATTTTCCCAATTCGACCGCCCTTGACCAGGTGAAGGGGAAGTGACATCACCAACAGCTGCTGTTCTTCTTCTTTAAGGTTATTGGTGGACTGCAGGCCAAACAAAAACATATGCAACAACATAGTGTCCAAATAACGGCATTTAAGGAGAAAAAAAATCCCTTTAGCCTTATTTTATCTGAACAGCTGTTTCATAAATCTACAGTATGCAAATTAGCCATGTGGCTTAAGTTTCTACTAAATGAAAGCAAAAGCACAAACTTCATTTTTAGATCATTTACTGACTCTTTAACACTGACTGAGCTGTGGTGACGACAACATGTATTTTGTCACTTTTATAAAGTTTGGTTTGTGCAGAATCTTAATCCATATTTTTTTATTGAATGTGCGCCTGTCAATCAACAGTGGTTGCGCATGAATCACTGGAGGGTGGGGGTGAGGGGGGTGGGGGGATTGGCGGTGCGGTGGTTTATGGCACATAGCTCCTAATCACTGGTTAGTTAGCACCAGCGGTCCCTATGCTAAAGTGGCAATGGCTAAGTGGCTAAGTTAGCATTGAGGCTCCTTTCCCTAACTCCTTCCTAACTGACAGCCCAATTCGGAGGCTTCTTATCATGGCGGACGCTGAGGCACGGCTGGTTTGGTGTCAGACCTCTTACCAATCTGCTCGTTTCGGAAGGGGCCTTTGCTCCTGACCCAATGTTTTTCATCAGTAACTCACTGGTTGCCATGGAATCTTGTGCTATATATTTACTTGGACAAAACCCTTCCACTAACTCACAGGGAAATAAGGAGACAGGAAGAGCACCGCCTAAATTCAGTCAGAGTCACGTGTCGCTCGCATGAATAGCCTATCCACATGACTTTGTTTACAATGAATCTGCTCAGAGAAGAGGAAACCCTAGCTTATGTTGATCCATTCAATGAAGAACATTCAGGTTCTTATAAGAATAATAAGGAATTTAAAGAATTTTATTAGCTGATAGCAGGTTTGTGTAGAACAATACAAAAACAACAAAAACAACACAGTGTAGTCCTTCTCTAGTTCTCTTATTTACAGATAACCTGGCCAGCCGTATGCCTTTCCCAATCCATTCTGCACTGAGAAAATCAGTCTGTGTACGCTCCTGTAGGCTTCATATCCTCCGGCACATTAAGGCCAGACCAATCACAACGCAGCCAGAGTGGGATTTTGGAATATATTCAAGATGGTGGTAGCACCAGACCAATAATTTGCTTCTATTTGACCAATGGTAAGTAAATAATATCAGTATGACTGGGCAATTAATCACATTTTAATCTAATCTCGATTTTAATAAAGGTTGATCTCAATAATGACATGGCGCGTTTTAATAGACATGATAATAAGCCAATCCGGTCATTCTGGAAAAAAATTCCGGATGTCGCAATGCTGCAGCGCCTGCAAGTCAAGCCCAGGGAAGACTGGGCAAACAGACATTAAGGCATGCGTCATGGGAAGAGGATCTGCCAATCTGGTGTAAAACAGCTGTAAACTCGTGCTAACTCGTCTAATGGATAAAACAGAATCACACAAGGAGCCATCAGAGGACCAGGATACTACATGCAGACAAAAAGTTTACTTACAAAGTTTGAAGAAGAAAAATATTGCTGTAATGTATTTTTGTTTTGTTTTTTTGAGCATTTTTTTTTTCCAAAAAATCGCCCAGCCCTAACCAGTTGTTTCCTCGATTCAGGGTTTTTTCTAAAAGGGTTTTATTGACGCCTCATATTTTTTGTGTAACAGCAGATTGAGAAAGGATTTGACTGCAGTGTCTTCCTGGAGACTATTTCTGTGTAAACAGCCCCTCATTTTAATTAAAGTTTAGTTTGGCTACCGGTACTGTAAGCCAAGTACTACTAAAGTACCGGAGCCAAAAAAAAGAAGGGCATCCATCCCTTGACTGCTTCTCCAAACAAACTGGCTGGTCAGGCTAATCTCTGCTTCAGTTCCGTCACCATCAGGACGTCCCAGAGACAGGACAGATTTACATGTGGACAGTGGACACGTTTAGAAGTCTGGTCCGTCTTTCTTCAGGTTCTTGTAGTCTGTGGTGATGGCGAAAAACTGCACACAATACAGGGGACACCACAAACGTTTAATAGCACATTTCGGAAAGAGATAAATCCAGTTGATAAGTCCCAGTTCACGGTTTGGGCATTTAAATATATTGTATTTCGGTGGGTCTTTTTAATCTTTTCTTACCTTGTACTGATATGTGGGGTCCAACTTATTCCACGGCTCAGGATTCTGAGTTTTGTTCCACCTAAACACAAAACACTTTTGATCTTTCAAGGAGATACATGTAGTAGCTGCAAGTTCACTCTCAGTAAATAATAAGAATAATAAAAAAGGCTTTATAATGAAGAATATATACAGCACAGGTATTTAATACTTTGGACACAATGCTTGAGTATCTGGAAACATTTGGACGTGAATTGATTTAAAATGGGTATATCTCTAAGGGGATGGGTAATTGTGGCTTATAATCCCACTTTTGGGCAGCTCCACTTTATATCTACGTTACAACTTATAACTCTTTCTGTATATTGAAAAGGCAGATGGACTCCTACATATTATCATTACAAATATCAACTTTTTTCACATGAAAAGTTGCATAATGCCCCTTTACAGATGTATTATGCAACTTTTTATGCCAGAAATAAAAAATGTTAAAGTTTGTGTTTGACAATTCAGTGACCCAGTGGATGTATGAGTGGTCAGCATGGCGCCTTTACTTTCCATCCTAGTGGCCTCTAGGACTTAGTTACTGGTAGGTTTAACATACTTGTAATAACACCAGAAACCCTAAAAGCGATTCGTCCTGGAGTGTCCTTGACTAAAATAAAGGTGCCATGCTGACCACTCATAGAGCCATTTGGTCACTAGGCCAAATACGTGTCACAGTTTAAATAGTGCAATCACTGAAACAGATAAAAATTAAAGGGAATTAAACAATTTATTAAAGGCCTATAAGATAAGAAAAAAAATGGGGAATTGAATTAATTCTCTTATGGTGTTCTCTTGCTTCGTTCTCTTGCGCCGCTATCTTGCATCGTTCTCTTGATTCGTTCTCTTGCTGCATTCTCTTACGCTGTTCTCTTGCACTGTTCTCTTGCTGCGTTCTCTTACGCTGTTCTCTTGCTGCGTTCTCTGACGCTGTTCTCTTGCACTGTTCTCTTGCGCTGTTCTCTTGCGTCGTTCTCTTGCGTCGTTCCCTTGCTTCGTTTTCTTGCTTCGTTCTCTTGCTTTGTTCTCTTGCTGCGTTCTCTTGCATTGTTCTCTTGCGTCGTTCCCCTGCTTCGTTCTCTTGCGTCTTTCCCTTGCTTCGTTCTCTTGCGTCGTTCTCTTCCTTCGTTCCCTTGCGTCGTTCTCTTGCTTCGTTCTCTTGCTTTGTTCTCTTGCTTCGTTCCCTTGCGTCGTTTTCTTGCTTTGTTCTTTTACGTCGTTCTCTTGCTTCGTTCTCTTGCGTCGTTCTCTTCTTTCGTTCCCTTGCTTCGTTCTCTTGCTTCGTTCTCTTGCGTCGTTCTCTTCCTTTGTTCCCTTGCGTCGTTCTCTTGCTTCGTTCCCTTGCGTCGTTTTCTTGCTTTGTTCTTTTACGTCGTTTTCTTGCTTTGTTCCCTTGCATCGTTCCATTTCGTTGTTCCCTTGCTTCGTTCTCTTGCTTCGTTCTCTTGCGTCGTTCTCTTCCTTCGTTCCCTTGCGTCGTTCTCTTGCTTCGTTCTCTTGCTTTGTTCTCTTGCTTCGTTCCCTTGCGTCGTTCTCTTGCTTCGTTCTCTTCGTTCTCTAAAACCATGCATAATAGATCCTACTAAAAACAAACTTCAAACCATATGTTTTACATAATTATGTCTCCTTTCATCAAAATAAATGTCCCGTTTTTCCCTTGAAACGTCATGAAGGATAGCGTCTCTTTTTGCGCATCATTTCAAAAGTCTTCCACCAATTACTGATAACTTGTTGTGCTTTTTCATCTTTTTATCTCATTAAAACTCATGTTGTCGCAAAGAGGATGGAAGTGTTTGAATTAATCTGAAGTGAACCAGCTCATGAGGCGTTTCAGTGGGAGGTCCATCCTGTGCTCTGTGAACAACACCATCATTTAAATAAAGTGGACAAACGTCAAGCAGATGTCCTGACCGCCCGGGAGCTCGTCTACCTGTGTATTTAGCCCTGATCTGGGCATGAAATGAGTGTTTCTTTGATAATTCATTGTTTTATTGTATTTGAATATAAATGAATAAATAAATACATGAAATTGTAAGAAGTAACGGCGGAGTCCTTACGTCACGTACGGTGCTTTGGCCAATCGGAGCAGGTAGACAAAGGCCCCGCCCATCCCCAGACAGATGAAAAAGACCTGCGGCATCAGCTGCAAACAAGAGGAGCAGAAGATTAACTGTGGGACAATGAAAAGATTTAATTGATTTCCTGTCAGGAAAACAGCAGTGGGAGGGAGGACCAGCATATTTACCTAGGTATTAGATTAAAAGTATAAAGCATAATTGTGCCAAAATAAAGGCCTTAGTTCTGCTTAATTCTATATTCTGTCCACAGCTTTTCATTTGTTGATGAACATTTTGCAAAACCTTATTTGGTTTATCATGACGAAGAAGCGAACTGGGTTGTGGCACAATGTACAAGATCCAAAATATCCAGGATACTGTAGTTGCTCATGTAAACAGGGAAATGAGTGTCCTGCGTCTGGATGCTTGTAAATATTATATCCAAAATATTGTCATAACCAGAATATGTCTAATAACTTGGTTGCTCTTGTGCATGTAAACACACTCAATGCTTTGGAACTTTTTTTCGCAGTAATTGTTTAGCACTGCACTTACGGTTTCACACCGAACACTTTGATCATGTGTATGGCGCCCTCTGGCTTTTGTCCGACACATGAAGCCAATAGAGAGGGAAAGCAATTTGAGCGTTGAGACAATAATCAGATGTAACTTTTGAAAACGCATTTGTCTTGTTTTAGTTCATGAACCCAATGTTGAGAACCTCTTGGCTGCAGACCTCACCTGCACTTTCTTAACAGTTCTCAAAGTTTTTCCCGTGTTGCATCATTTGAAGTGAAGATCTTAAATTTCATCATGCCACCTCACGTATATATGCAGATGAGGAAGTGAGAGGGAGACAGCGGCGCCTGACAAACGGATAATTGGGCATTTCGTCATAAATACTCAGGATGCCAGGTCAAACATGTCACAACAATGCTACTTTTAAGTGATTTGAAATAATAATAGGCGAAGAATTTCAAACCTTTGGCAATGAGGAGTCTATTCGGGTAAGTTCAAGTTTGGTTTGGTTCTTGGTTAAGGCCCCTCATCTGGGACTCCTGCACTATAGCTATTGGTATGGCCTTAGTTCATTCCTCGTCTTGGTTGAGTCATACCCCACAACTGTAGTATATCCAGAACTGTATGTACAATATAGGTTCAGCGGCTTTGGTACTTCGCCTTGGAGGTGACAATCGGTTTATTGAAACTGACGTATCACTATCACAACTGATCCCCATGGTAACGCAGGACAGGCAGCGACATATTGGAGGATAACAGATGGACACAGACAGCAGTGTCTCTTTCCCCACACCCCCTCGTATGCAAGGGGGCGTGGCCTAGCTGAGGAAGTATGTTTTTGGAATTCACCATTTTTATTGATTTTCTGGCAGACTAAACAAAATAAGCCGAATGCCCATCTCGACAGCGCATGCGTGGGTCAATCAGGCTCCTAATTTCGGCTACGAAACAAACCACTCCGCCATTGAAATGTGTGAGCGAGTCCAGCGGAGCGTGAACACTGAAGTATTTTGATCCATAACCATGAATTATAAGGCTTACGGGCATTTGTTTAAAGACTATATGTCTCAAGTGACATTTCTTGCAAATATTTATGTTGTCAATATCTTGAAAGCGAGGGAAAAGTCAGGACGGCGGCTCCGTAGGCAGGAGCGGACCATAGCGGACAGGGGGACGACCTGGGATATGACCGATACAGACACCGCCACTTTTTTAATATAGTGGGTACATTTCCGTCTGTCAAATTAGCGATCGATTATCCATGCTGTTCACCATCAGATCACTCGTAAAAAATACAAATAAAGTGAATTCAGATGGCCTAGCCTGTATGTGTACATGGATCTCTCTGGTCACAATAATAATAAAAAAAAGATTTCCTTTACCGTCCACCTCCTTATTGACAAAAAAAAAAAAAGAACTCTACGTGTTTATTTCTCATTACATTTTAAATGTCCTGAATATCGGCGACATGAGGCCGCAGTTTCAGACCCTGCACTTTGTCCAACAGTTGCTTTCGAGGGTCAGAAATGTTTTACTCACATAGTTATTCCAACTATGTGAACAAGGACTGGTCGTCACTTTGACAGCAGTTCTACATATGAACGGCCGTTCAGTTCTTTCAGTTTCTGTCTATCTCCGTACGCAGCCGAGGTTGTAAAAATAGACTTCATGCTAATATCGTAACAAGCTCCACGGTGACGACAAAAGCACTTTACATCATCAACTTTCCAGCGGTTAAAACGCTCCAAATCAGAGCTTTCTTCGTTGCTTTACGCCAACTACTGTTTGGTAGCCGAAATAAATTCCATTACCCATAATGTAACGGGCGACCCGAGATGGGCATTCGGCTTATTGTGGATGTTTCTTCATGGCAGATTGTCCAACTGAAGCAAAAAACGGCATCGTAGCTAATGTTGGCATGTAGCGTGAAGCTAGCGATAGAGGGATGGCTTTTGTTACCTATTTTGAGGATCCTCTCTTTCCTCCCATCATTCACTGCAAATAACACGCACATAGCACGCAACTTCATAATCATATCACTGGTTTTAAGAACAACCAACCCCTGTACTAGAGCTTTACTCCACCCACATTCAATATTTGAAAAGTGCACCTATGTCATAGATATATTATGAATAGACCGTCATTCCTGACTCCTCCCCATTTACCACAATGACCACGTTCGAGGGGGAAATCATGGCTGATTTACTAGCCGGCTGCATATATGGTTTGACCCCAAAAAAATTGCTACAAAAGGTTTTTTAATGGTTTTCTGTAGTATCAGGTGTGCTTATTAACATACTAAAAGTCTACCAAAATCTGACCACTGGAAAGGTCTAATTTTCAAGATGGCGTCCAAGAGGGTGGCGAGATCCTTAAAATGCCCATTACTCCTTTATTATTCATCCTAGACAAGTCATTTTGGTGTCTAACCCCATGTTTTGGGTGTCTAGCAATCCAATGGGCTTGTTCAAATTGTAGTCACATGATCACATAATTATGATATACAAATCGTGGACAAAGACTCTATATATTAACATTAGCGAGTTGTCATGGCAACGGCACACATTTTCAATGCAACTTTTGCTTCCCAGAGGCTTAGAGGGGCATGGATGGGCTCGTTTTAAAGCCCCAACCCTCCTCTTCCCAACGCAATAAAAGGTACGTCATTTACTCGCGGAGATATTCACTAAAGTCTGCGAGGAAAGCGACCACGTCGGCCCTGCATGGTAGATCTGGAAGGTCAAAACCCTTCCAGGTCCACCATGTCAGGGCCGACGTGGCCTCTCTGTTATCTTAGCATTTTATCAGTTAGCATATTTAAATTATAGTGAAAGGATTACAATTACAAAGTGATTACAAATCTTAATTATTTTTGAAGAAATACCTTTGATGTGCACCAGATTTACAAATAGTCCTTGTCACACTGTTCCTCCCATAAAGGTGGATTATGTGGATTGGCACAATTTTCCACTTGACATGGTCCACAAGCAGGTGTGCATGGTAGTCCATATCCTCTGCAACCACACCGTGGTGTTCGGCAGGTAGTTGTGCATAAATATCCCTGACATGGTGGACCTGGAAGGGTTTTAACCTTCCAGATCTACCATGTCAGGGCCGACGTGGTCGCTCACCTCGCAGACTTTAGTGAATATCTCTGCGAGTAAATGACGTACCTTTTATTGCGTTGGGAAGAGGAGGGTTGGGGCTTTAAAACGAGCCCATCCATGCCCCTCTAAGCCTCTGGGAAGCAAAAGTTGCATTGAAAATGTGTGCCGTTGCCATGACAACTCGCTAATGTTAATATATAGAGTCTTTGTCCACGATTTGTATATCATAATTATGTGATCATGTGACTACAATTTGAACAAGCCCATTGGATTCCTAGACACCCAAAACATGGGGTTAGACACCAAAATGACTTGTCTAGCATGAATAATAAAGGAGTAATGGGCATTTTAAGGATCTCGCCACCCTCTTGGACGCCATCTTGAAAATTAGACCTTTCCAGTGGTCAGATTTTGGTAGACTTTTAGTATGTTAATAAGCACACTTGATACTACAGAAAACCATTGAAAAACCTTTTGTAGCAATTTTTTTGGGGTTAGGTGTTTTTTTTTCATATATGCAGCCGCCTATACAGACTCCACCCGAGGTCTGACGAAGCATGTTCCTAAAAAGGGCATAAGGGCGGGATCTTCACTGTAGACTCCGCCCTTGTGTGACGTGTAGCTCGCGCAGCTCCAATGCTGACAGTCCGAACCTCATTAAGTACGAGATTTCTAAAAAAAAATCTTCCTCTATCGCATTATCACGGGAGGAATATCTAGCTGTAGAAAGTTTAAGAAAATTAGAAACCAGGCTTTAAAGTTGTTTTTAACGTGTCTAAAGTGCAATGCTTTCCAATGGGAGACTAGTGGCTTTATGGTCAAAATAATGACCATGACATTTATGCAGTTTATCAGCTCAAGGAGAGAATCACTCCTGCACCGCCAAGTCAAGAGCTGATCAGATCAATATCTCACAGTTCTTCATCCTACAAGAATCTCCAGAGCCAAATAGAACTAAAAATTAAACTAAAATCACTCATCGATTAATTGTCTACTGTCTGTGTATGATCATGATTCTACAACAGATTTGATTTTTGTAAGAGAGAAACATGAATCCACATTATCCAATATGTCGGCAGGTGGCGTTTTTGCCACTTGACTCGCAAAAAAAAAAAAAAAAAAAAAGTTTTCCATTCAGATTCTCACAGGACTAGACTGTTTGTTATTTTATGTCTGTTCCCAGTCCTCATCCTTGATTATGTTAATTTCCAGTTCCCCTTTTCCCCTGGTGTATTCTCTACCTTCCTCGTGTAGCTTGTTTTGTTATCACTTAACTGTTCTTTTGATGACTAAAATGACAAATGGTGGAGCCTGTAAATAGATCAACTAATGATGTTTATTCAAGTACTGACGCAATAGTAGATGAGGGTATTTATAGTAAATCATATTTTAGTTGGAGCTGCTGAAAGGATACAGACTCCACATTAACGTTGATGTGACCCTGTTTGTGCTTTGGGTGACACGTAGGGATTTAGCTTTGCCCTGAATCAGACGTACAGTACTTTAGCCCTGCTTTCTTGCCTCATTTAATGACTAAACTTTTATCATTGTGTTCTTTGCCAATTAACTGCACAATATGTTTCGTGAAGACTGAATATGCATCGCTCATCCATCTGCGTGTGTCCATCTGCTTCGTTAAAAGTTTGGTTTGCCTGATAACTTTACACTTACGTTTTTTCAGACTTACTTTTATTTAAAGTACATATGACACGTTGGGCACGATTTTCACTAAAACATCGTTAACATGATAATATTCATTAAGATTAAGATTTATCTTACTTATTGGACACTGACAGGAAGTGACATAGATAGAGGCAAACAATTTTAAACTGTTGCCGTGCCGACTATGTTATGTCAATGGAAAATGAGACAAACTGCTCTGTCACACCCTGTCATTAGCTTAAAAATTCAAATAAAAACATTTCTTCATTAAAATTGCTACTTCACAGAAACAAAATTATAATTATTACTGCGTAATGTTGTTCATCTAAATAAGTCATATTTTCAAAAGCTTTAAACCCTGTCAAAGGCACTTCAACCAGAATGAAAGTCCCTCCTTCACGGATCTCAGCAACTAATCAGAGTCTAGTAATCCTCCAGCATTGACCAATGAGACGAGCTTTTCCTGTGAACCAGCCTGTCAGGTCCAATCAGGAGGAGGGGGCGGGGCTTGATTTTATACTTTTGAAAATTCTGTTCCTGCTCTCCTCATTTTGCAAACTGAGAAGGGGGTTTCTGTTTTAAGAGGGGAGGGATTTTTGTTTACTTTCACTCTACTTCACTCTTGCAAACTTACAGACTATCACTTTAAAGCTACTATACAGAGTTTAAAAATGTTAAAATTATGCATTTTCCTCCCCCTACATGTTCCAGCCATGTCTTAATCTGTAGAATAAGCTCAGACCTGTTCACCACAACTGCCCCTAAATTCCAGCACTGTTGTTCAAAAAGGTGTTACTTTGGGTCCGAAGTGCCGTCATGCACGAGCTTAATAAAGAAACTGCAGTTACGTGTAAGACCTGAGGTGGCAGTAGTGAGTATAAAATGACCAACTTGCATCTAGCCCCTTTAAGTATTCAAAGTCGTTTGAATAAGTGTGTTAAGTGTTGACTAACTGAAGCTTCAAAAACACCATAAGCTCCTCCCACACCGCTGTTCTTGCTCCCCTTCACTGCGCAGCTGTTTCAATAAAGAGAATGGAAACAATCTGTGTTTTTTCTTTCTGAAAGGATTAAAGGAACAGGCCACAGTTTTTCCATACTGAGGTATGTTCTTGCCTGAGCTTAGATGAGTTGTGCGCTCAGTTACACATAAAGACCAAAGATGTTGTTAGCATTTAGCCTCTCCCAATGTATTCCTATAGCTCCAAACGGGGTGAAGTTAGAAGTGACCAAGCTCTTCCACAGGCACAAAGACCAGACAGGTACGTATCCACTCGTCTAAGCTCAGGTAAGAACATATCTCAGTATGGAAGAACGTCCTGCTCCTTTAAGTTTAGCAACAAGAAATAGAGGTGTTTACAAAGTGAAGATACTTTTCAAATTGTCCAAATCATATATTTTGCATTGTGTTGTGAAAAAACGTACCTATACTATTTATATATATCACAAAAAAAATCATGATTATTATTCTAGGCACTCATAAGCTCACTCCTATAGAGCAGAATGTATATAGCTCAAATCAATAAATAAACAACATTCTCTTCTATAATCCAGCGGCCCTATTGTAACATGGCATTATGCAAAAAGATGATTTAGCACAATACCCTTTGCACCCTATTTTTATTCAGTTTTGGAACAAAGTTTGTCTTTTCTCCCTCGAGTATATATTGCAAACTCAGACTCTAATTTGTGTGGTAAATTCATGAACTTGCAGGCTAGTTATTGTCAGTATATCTGTGACCGTGACCCTGAAAGCTGTGAAACGTGCGTCACTTTCTCACTCCCTCTTAAATTATTCGTAAACAAACAAACAAACAAACAAACAAAAAAAACAGGTCATGGGTCTTTAAAAGAGGAGTTTTGTGAGCTAAGTTCTAATAAAGAGATCAGTGTGCAATGTTAAAGCAAACTCGTCCTATCAAATGGGAAAAGCTATAGTAGATCTTGGTGATATGAAATGTGGTTTACTCACACCCGGGTGCTTCTTGGCTTTCTCCACGGCGCTCCTGAAAAGCATGGTTCCTCTGTGTGCGTGGTCTTTGTTGTGGGTCTGTCCGATATTTGCCGAGCTCTGGTTGTTGTGATGAGGGTGACACTAGAGCCTTTGGATGTGCAGACCACTGAGCAGACCTGTTGAACACTGGGGATAGAGCGGAGGGGAGGGGCTACAAAACAAATCCACCACAGTCCAAGTCTGGAAGGGGGGGGCAGAATCTATGTCGAGAAAAAACATAAATATACCGACGTTCTGATCTGATTTTGATCTGAACAGCTTTTAAGAACCAAACAGAATCAAAACATGAACATTTAATGAGGAAGAAAAATCATCATTGAGGTCCCAGGGAGAGGTCCAGGGCTGCTGCATGTTTAGTTTAACTCCGTCGAGACCAAACAGGGAAGTGGAAACACAAACACTCTGTCCACAACGAACAGCACTGCAAATGATTGTCACAGCATCGTCAAGAGCGTTGCCTGAGGTACTTCAAAAAAGATATACCATGATGTGTGGAAGATCTGGGGATTCATGTTTGATACGTCAGGGGTAGGTTTTACATAAGTTCTGTGAACTTCAACCTACTCCTTTTGAGTGCGCAAATGCTCTCCTTTATCCAAACATCTGTTGTACAATAATCATATCATGCAATACAAGGACAATCTCTCCTCTGCCAAATCCGCCTACTACTCTGGTTTAATTTACTCCAATCAACATAACTCTAAAACTCTCTTCTCTCTCCTCACCAATATCACAAAACCCCCTGACTCTCTCCCCCACTACATGCAATCCACTGACTTCTGTAACTCACTCATGTCCTTCTTTGTCTCCAAGATCTCCAATATCCATCAACGCCTGATCTCATGTGGAGCTGCAGTCTCTGGAGTGGACTCCTCAGCCCCCTACTCTTCTCTTACATCTACATTTTCCAGCTTCATCCTCCCCTCCGTTCAAGCCATTTCCGATCCTCAAATCCAAACCCTCAACCTGCCCGCTTGACCCCCTCCCAACAGCTCTTGTTAAATCTTGCCTCCCTTCACTTGCCCCCTTTATCACCAATATCATCCATTTCAAACCTTCCCTTCATCTCTAAAATACTTGAAAAATCTGTTGCCGCTCAACTCCATAACCATCTCATCACTAACAATATCTACGAGAAGTTTCAATCCGGTTTCCGTCCCCGACACAGCACTGAAACAGCGCTTCTCCAAATCACTAACGACCTCCTCATAGCTTCTGACTCCGGTTTCCTCTCCATCCTTATCCTCCTTGACCTCACTGCAGCTTTTGACACCATTTCTCATTCCACCCTCCTTGACAGACTCTCTTCCATTGGCATAACCCACACTCCCCTTGCTTGGTTCACTTCCTATCTCTCTGGCCGCACACAGTTCATTCAACTCAAGTCCCACAGGTCCTACACTTTCCCTGTCTCTGCTGGTGTGCCCCAGGGCTCTGTCCTGGGGCCCCTCCTCTTCATTATCTACATTCTCCCACTTGATCACATCTTTCGTAAACACAACATCCATTTCCACTGCTATGCGTAGGACACCCAGCTCTACCTCTCTACCAAACCATCTTCATCTCTTCCTCCATCCTCCCTTGCCCTCTGTCTACAAGAAATGCATTCGTGGTTCTCCTCCAACTTCCTCAAACTGAACAGCTCCAAAACAGAAGTCCTTCTCGTAGGCACCTCCTCCACTCTCTCCAAATCTAACAGTTTTCCTATTCCCTTCAACAACTCATCTGTCCTACCCTCCGCTCAGGTTAAGAGTCTGGGTGTCATCCTCGACAGTACACTCTCCTTCCAGTCTCACATCAATAACATCACTCGGTCTGCATATTTCCACCTACGCAACATCTCTCGTCTCTGCCCCTCTCTCACCCCCCACACCACCGTCATCCTCGTCCACAGCCTCATCAACTCCCACATTGATTACTGCAACTCTCTTCTGTTCGGTCTTCCCATCAAATCCCTCCAGTCCCACCGGCCAAACTCATCACCATGGGGCACAGAGCATTCAGACACTCTGCTCCCCAGCTCTTGAACTCTCTCCCCTCTGACCTCCGTACCATAGACTCTCTGCCACTCTTCAAATCCAAACTCAAAACTCACCTGTTCAGACAGTCCTACACCACCTAGCTACGCGCTCACCTTCTCAATCATCTGTATTCTGTTTTATTTTGTTGCTCTTGTGCGTGTCCATTGTACAGTGTCCTTGGGTGTTCTGAAAGGCGCTTTTAAATAAAATGTATTATTATGTTGGCTTTACCTTGTTTGCTGCTCAAATAAACTAATGAACAAACTAACTAACTACAGGCATGAACTGTGTACGGATCATAGATATAATATAATAAAGATGAGCGGGTCCCATTCAGCTCCATTCATTGAAAAAGGTTCCCGAGTCCTGTGTGAATCTTAATGGCCGCTCTATCTCCTCCTACGCAGTATGTTCCTTTAAAGGGCAAAAAGGTGGGAAGCCCTGCACTCACGGGGTGGGCGGAGCCTCCACAGAGCTCCAGAGCTTGATTGACAGGTTCTGGAGCCAGTCAATGCACTGAAAATGCTTCCAAATTTCTGGCTGATGAACAAAAACTAGCGTGATTAAAATTATTTCACCTACCCCAGTGTGGTCACATGGGTCAAAGCAATTTTTAGAAAAAGAACAACTCTTTGTCTTTGTCATTTGTACGGAGAAAAGCTCAGCTTCATTTGCTATGTAAACAGTCTGTCAGAAACTGCACCCGGTTTTCAACAAAAAGAACGTCTGTAAAGGAGATCTGTGCATTGAATTGGTAATAATAAACATACAACATACTGAACTTGATCTAGATTAATTGTGTAGCTTTCCTCAACCACAGCGGCGAGTTTGTTGATTAACATTGGAAGGACCGATGCTGCCAAAAGCTAGACGTGTTGTTTGGGAGGCGAGGTCTTCATCGTGGTTTTCCTCTTTGGCTTCACCACCAGTGCTGTGTTGTCCTTTTCACCGATGAAGCGAACCACCACTGGATGTATTATGCAAAATCATCTTTACATTGTTCCTTTGTCAACTGACCATGACATTTATCTTGACCTTGACCTTTTTTTTTTACTTTTCATGGTTGGAAAAGATTTGTCCACAGGTTTTGGCTATTTTCTTTGTAAATTATAGGCTAGCTATTTTACATGTGTCTGATATGGGGGAAACCTGTTTTTAGGTTTTTCACTGCTGATTGAACCGTCTCCATAGTTACACATTCATTCCATCCAGAAAACATATCAGTATTTTTTTTATCATGAGACATCATAGGGGCATGTGTCAGCATAGGGGGCCAAAAAAGTGAATTTCTGTTCACACACATAAATTTTAAGTTTGAAAATGTGAAATATCAACGCTGTGGTGCCCAAAATGCAGTATTAGAAGCCCACAATTCTGTTCACTTCAAGTACGTTGTCAGGTGGTCCACTACAAACACTTCAAATGACTTTTTCTTCCCCCCAAACCTTAAATAAACCACTAATCCCTCTGCACAAATACCTCTCTGGGATCGAAAACGTCCCTGTAATCATGAGTTTGAGGGCAGCGCTCCAAAAGCACAATAATTGTCCCTGTTTTCCGTCAGTTAATCACTGACCGCTGGCTGCTGTCCACGAAGCAGACTTTATCTCCGCACAATCGCCGCCTGTGTGCAGGGACTGGGCCGCTCACAGGATCAACAAAGGGACAGGAATTGGTAATAAGTGTGGCCTGTATTACTGTTATTCTCGATTGACAGGACACTAAATCACTGACTGAACTTCTCGAAAATAGGATTCTTTTGTCAAAACCTTGAACACAAACTCTGCCCTCTCTTTGTCAGAGCACGGCATGGCGAGCAAGGCATTGATTTTTGTCGTCCTTCGAAACGTTTTCAGATCGAAGAGCACTGGACAAGGTTGCCAGGTATCAGCGACCAAACCCGCTCAAAAGGATCCGAAAATAGATTTTTTTTAAAACAGCAAAAAAGAAAATTTTTTATACTTATTTTACCAGTTTACCATGTCATTGCACCGGATTTGAGGTTCCGTCATTCAAAAAAGTCCCTTCTACTGACGAATAAGCCAAATAGCAAGCAAGGCCACCCTGGTGTACGGGGCTGCGTCAAAAGGGCCTATCTCACCGGAACATCTCCGTAACTCGGACTAATTGCGCACTTACAAAGGGCCATCTCACTGGCCTGGAGACTATTTAGAGACTCGTTGGGGACCCTGGAAATAAGGCGAGCCTCCAGGTACTATAGTCTCGGTGAAAACAAACAGGTTCGATTTCAGCGGAGTCTCCACATGGTCTCCAAGAGGTCTCAAACAGGTGTGGCAACATTGCAAACATTATTAGTTGTGAGACGTTTCTCTGACGTCCCTGCAATGTCTCCAAAGCCTGTCAGAGACTTGAAAACGTCTCAGCTGAAATCAAACCTCTTGGTTTACCCCAATGTAGTGGAGTGGACTGCAGGTTCTACTGGGCAGAGCCCACACTTAAATATTTTACCATTTTTACTTCTCATTACCAACCACATAGTTATGTAAACTTAAATTTAACCTGCAGAAAAAGGCAACACAGATTCGTAAAATTGGCAGGACAGAGGCATTCATTTACAAAAGTAGGATCTTTATTAGTTACATGTTTTGTTAAAATTGTCCATTGTTTCCTTTGTCCAAGGGTTGTCCAATAAGTTAAGGTTATAGTTCATGACGGGCTCTCACGTGAATGAGCACGTTCCTTTCAGTGTCCATATTAAAACAGCACATCACAGTCTACAACATAAAAAAGCGGACGACCCTGGCGATACAGGCGTAGAAGAAGAGGAGGTGTGTAACGCTGACAGGACCCTAAGAATGGGAAATCTACATTTGATCAGATACAGATGTGTGGGCAGATGTAGCTATGAGGCCATTGACCTACCAGGGCGACGATGCATGGCACTCCCCAAACGACCCGTACTGAGACCCGAACATGTTTCTTGTCCAGCTATGCAGTAGCCCTTGGCCGGAGCGCCAGCATGCTAAAAACACAATAGCATCGTGGCATAAGGGCTAGTGAGCCTATAGTCTGCATGAATATAAACTGGTCAACACGCTTACCAGCGAGACAGTTGTGTGTACATCTAGTTGCTGGTTTGACGCCTAAAATCGCCTCCTGAACGACTATAAACAACTCGCAACTTCACCAACTTTCATGCTGTGCCCCACAACAGCAGCAGCGTGTGACGTCAGAGGGAGGAGAGGTCATGCCAGGTGCATAACCCCCCGTATTTATAGTGCGCGCCGCACACGCGATCTTATTGGCTTAACATAAGGGCAATATAGGCTACCCCACCACACCAAGACTATGGAGACTCGCCTTATCTCCAGGGTACGTTTTGGGGACATCTCTGTGACCAGCGGCACTTCAAGTCTGTCACTAGTCTCCAACTAGTCTCCAGGCTGGTGAACCAGCCTGGGAACCAGACTCATCACTGCACCAGCAAGTGAGTCTATTCCATATAAATTCCGTCAATTCCATTTCCCACAGTGGTGGGAAATGGAAACAGGAAGCGGGGTCAACCAATCAGGGAAGGGCGTCTGCCGTCGATGTGGTGTTATTCACACAGGATTATGAATCACAAAACTCAACTACTGTCGATGTGTTTTTGGTCGTTTACCGCCGATTGGAGACTCGCTCTTTCTCTCTCTCATGCCCCGTTCGTAGATTGGTATTGAGGAGACTTCCACGTCCTGTGAGTGACGCTGCTCGCGAACAATACGTGAGGCAAATAAACAAATCTGATTGCACGGGATCGTTTTGACTCCAACGGAGGCGGGGTGTCCAGACTGATCCCCCTCTATATTTTTTCATAGCCTATAGAGAGGAATCATTCTGGAATCATTCTGAAATAGGCCCTAAAGCACCCGTTTCAGCTCCTGCTCTGGGATAAGTACTTTCCGGACACACCAGGAACATGACAGATGAAAGGCAGTACAGGCATCACTACATTTGGCTATTCATAACCAACAATCCATTCCACTCACTCATTTTAAAGCCATTTAGTCTCACCTTTGTAATGTGCTTTATCATGATGGTAAAACAACAATATAACTGGTCATTCAAAAGAAGAAAAGGGCTGAAGAAATTGTACTTCTACATGTAGTCTGAAGACACAATACCTTTGACTTTTAGTTGAGTGATACTGTGCTATTGATGAAGATATAATATATTTCTTCTGAATAAAACTAAATGTCATGTTTCATGAAGTCAGTATCGACATTTCCTGTACCCACAGCGGCCCTGTGACCGGGCCGGCCCTCCGTGTTTGCCTAAAACTAAGAAAAGGCCTGTTGGCTTCATTTCCAAACAAATGGAGTTGTTTTAGGGCTTAAATAAGACGTGCCCTGGAAGACATCTGACATCAGCCCTGAGTTCCCATCGCCGCTGGTCATGTTCCAAAGGCTGTTTGTGGATTTTGGAAAAAGACGCGGATCCCAAAACAGTCGCGAGTCATTTGGTCGTAAAGCAAATGAAGTTAAGAAGCGTTATTCTTGTGCTGGTGAGCTTCGTCTGTCATCACAGCTGACCGGCATTCACGTAGGCAAGGGTCGAACGGATACAATAATAGAGCAGACGGAATTACAAATGTCCACTTCTTTGGTTAAAGCGAACACTAATAATTGCAGCTAAAAATAAATGAGAACATTTTTGTAACTAATATGTTAAAAGAACAAAATCCTACATTTAAAACTGTCTTGATCCATAGTGCGAATTCTCTCTCATCAAATCACTGTGCAGCGTCTCTATTCCCCAAGCCCCCCTTAACCGTCCCATGGAAAACTTGATTTACCTGTAAATGGTCTGTGGTGCATCATCATCACATGACACTTCTGAGGAAGGCGGCAGAAGCAGCCGAAACAAGGTATGTCAAGGTATGAAATAGATCGGTCTGGCTACAAGAGCATATCGTAAAGATCATTGCCCCATGTCCTTTAGCGCACATTTACTACAAATAATAATAGTCACAAGATGATTGTAGGATATTGAAAATGGAAAAGTGTTTAACATAATGATGAATTGGACATAGCAGAGGCTTGTGAATTTTGGTCAAAGTAATGACACTAAACAATCAAATAAAACTATTTCAAATGTTGTTTTTGCTTGATATTCTTTTTGTTATTCGTTTGTTTTTACAATGGAGGTCCGGGTTGTTCGCATGGTCATTTTGGGGGTCCCGACCTGAAAAGTTTGGGAACCATTATCTGTTTTCGTTCTTTAAGATGTTAAATAGTTGCAACGCTCACAAAGGACTAATGTCTGTCTACTGATAGAAAGTCAAAACCTTTTTCATATCTCTACTACAAAGAAATATAATGAGTATAGCACTTTCAAACTTTCGCCTTTCAGTGCACCGCTGTCTTATAACAACAAAGAAATAATAATAATTGTGTGTCCAGCATTGGCCAGTATTTAAATGTTCAGTGAACTGTTTCCCAAAGGCAGAAGGCTTTTGTTAGCGGGACAATAGACTGATTACACAAACAGTCCATTCGCAGGAGTGTGGAAAGAAGCTCGACCAGGTTCAAAGCACAGGTTTAAAAATACCCTCCACTGGCACGGTATAGGACCACTTCACCTGCTCAGTTACTAAAGCAGACATCTCTGTCTCAACGTCCCCTCAGACCATTGCGAGACTGGTCATTTCCTCTGATAGTGTTCAGGGGCGGACTGGCCATTTGTTCATTCTGGAAGATCACAGAAGGGCCACTGGCTCTTGGGCCACCAGTCTAAATTTTCTCCTTAACCTCTTCAACCCCCACCTTAACCGAGCTTTACCCAAGTCTAAGAGTTTAAAAGCAAAGCATCAAAATAGCAACGAGTGAGCCAGAAAAGCAACAAAAATGTGACAAAAAAGTGACAAAGACGTGACGAAAACATGACAACAAAGCAATGAAATAAGCAACGAAAAAACTGACAAAAAACTGACGAAAACACAACAAAAACATGATGCAAAAATGTAACAAAAGGGTACAATCACTTTTGGTGGTCTTAGCTTTCAAATGAGGTGTTATGCTGTTGCTTTCCAGTGGAGAAGCTTACAGATTTGGGTAAAACCGAACTGGAGGAAATGCACTCGGTTCAGACAGGAGGTAAGAGGTTCACATATGTCTTTGTGGAAGTGCTGCATTTACGCTAATTTGGGCCAGGCTGGTCCGAGTCCAGGGCCCTTTTTCAGTCCCAGTCCGTCCCTGATAGTGTTACTAAATAGATCTATAGATTTCAAACATTCACCTAGAGTTTGGCAATATGAGAACTATATATATTTTTATAGGTCAATTAGAATTAAATAAAAATAAAAATCTATTTGCTAAATGCCAGAAGAATGAGAGATAGAATATTCTACATGTTTTTGCTATACTTTTTTACAAAACCAAAAGTTTATAAAAGTTTAAAGTGCTCTCAGGCTTGCAAGATTGACCCTTTTTTCCTCTAAATGTGACCATGCATTATGGCAAAAAAAAATAATACTTTTAACTCCCAAAGTGAAATTTGTTTTTTAATTTGCAAATTCCAAACTGGCTTTTTGATGTTTCTTTTGGAGTAAGGGCTTCTTCCTGGCAGAGTTCCCTCTCAGCCCATGGACTTGTTTCACTCTGGATAATTAGAAACTCTTACCAGGTTCAGCATCTTCACCAGGTCTTTTGCATTTGTTCTTGGGTTGATCTTCACGTTTCAGACACAGCACGTTCATCTCTGGGACACAGAACCCGCCTTCTTTCTGATCTGTATGATGACTGGTCATTTCCATCATTGTTTTAACCAATGAACCTGGACCTTCAAGTGTCTTGAAATTGCACTCAAGGATGAACCAAACTTGAGCGTCCAAGGACATCACATCGTCATCTGGGCTTTAACAAATTGTGCAAAGGTATAGTAATCTTAGCTTATGTAAACATTGTGGAAAAAGTAATAACAAATTGTGTAGATGATTCTATCTCTCAGTCTTCTGGACTTGACAAATAGAAATATTTTTTTTAAATTCTAAATGACCCAAGAAAAATATACGTCAATTCTGGTTTCATGTCGGATAGTGAGAAAAAAACGCAAAGGTGTCATTTTATGTAGGGTATGTAAACATATACACTTACTGTAGATAAATATAATAATTTACAAGATAATATCCAAATTACAGTTTGGAAGATAATTTACAATATTCTCGAATGTCAAGAAATGTGGAAGATATGGGCTAGAAATTAGGAAAAGGGGGGAATAGGGTAATTGGAACAAAAAGGAAATACTGTAAGTGGGCAAAGCACTGGGAAAAAATAGTGATAAAAATGTGGAAAATGGGCAAAAAGTTGAAATAATAGAGAAAAAATTGGGAAAACTGTAAAATTGGGGAAAAGGGGAAATTTGAAAATATGAATCATCAGAGAAGATATAGAAGGGAAAGAATTATGAAAATAAGGCAAAAAAAATTAGAAACATTTGAAAAAATGGCCAAAAACAATGGCTTTTTGGTAGTCTGTTCAGGACGATTATCTTATCCAATTAAGCCAAAAATATGACAACCATGGTAAAAAGTTATTTCCGATTGTCATAACAAGCAGAAAACAATTCAATCTTGGGACCTCCAGCCCAGTGCCTCGACCCCTCCCTTTGATGTGGTGCACATGTGTTTTAAATGGACCCACTCGGTGCCTTGAGTGTGTCTAATTGGACAGTAGCCAGTCACTCTCAGTAATGACCTGGTCTGCTCCTACAGTGTGTCTGCAGAGGCCCCAGCAGCACTGTGGGTTTACTAAATAATGGTGAGCCTCATTGTTCCGAGCAGCAGCCTGACATCTGCGAAGAGGAGGGAATGACGAAGATTGTTTACTCAAAGCCAAAAAGTGTAGGATTCCAGGGTAAAGTAGCGAGGTTAACTATCGATATACAGCATGGAATTAATACTTGTACCACAACAATATTAATTCACTTTTTAAAGAGAAGATCACGTTTTTCTTCATGAATGTGAAGTGAATATACATAGAAATGGACAAATTACAGTGGCTAAAGGATAAATGTTCATTAGAATTAAGCAATTGCACAAAAATGTCATTTTAAACTCAACCTTTGGAGGCCCCCCAGGTGTCCCCCAGACCCCACTTTGGAACCACTGATTTAGGGTAATGTTTGTGGACCATGAAGGGCTCACTCATCATGCACTCATTCCAACACTGTTCACAAAGGATGTGGTTTCAGTGAGTGATAAGCATTTAAAATGTTAGCTGATGGGAATAAAACTCAAACAACTTATCTACAGTCTGAGTGCAGTTTTAAAGTCTAGTTCTCCATGTAAACCCACAGAAAAGCCCTAATCCTGTTACCTCAGGCAACTCCATGGAGAGTGATTATGGTGTGTTGGAGTCATCTAGTGGTGTAACACTGGACTGCAACAGAGCAGTGAAAAAAACTGCTGTTTTACCCCTGTACATGAATGATATCAGAATGTGATCCTGCTGGTTTAAAAGCAGCACTGCACCAAGAAGTCTTAACTGTAAACAGGCGCTTGGAAACAATTAATAATGCTATCACTTATAAGATACTTTTTAAAAACCAAAAGAATATAGGCTTCACTCTCCCATTCCTCCTTACTCAGTGGTGGTATATGAGGCCATGGGAAAGACTGCACTCTCCTCCCCCAGTCTGGCCCAAGTCTGGGACCGGTCTGTAGGAGGTCCCAGATATATCTAAACACCTCACGGCTAACTACATTTTCAATACGCTCTTCAGAGTGTACAACGATTTTCCATGTTCACTTCTTATACTTTCAACATAACAATTTACAGTACAAATACTCTATGTACTTAATCAAATACATAAGGAGTTTATTTCGAACTGGACTTATTTTTATATAAATGATGTGTGGTAAACCATTGGAGGGCCCGCAGGAGTCCACGGACCTCACTTTGGGAACCATTGCTTTAAACAACTGAGCCAGTCGCACCAACATGGTAACAATTGATATTACAATTTATGAAATTGAACGTGTATGCGCATATACCACAACATAACTATTCCACACTGCAACTTTTTAAAGCTACACTGTGGAACATTTCATCCAATAATAAATATAATCTGAAAAAATGTTTCACAGTCAAGCTTAAAGCAGCTACTTTCACCTGTACTTTCATTTGAGTAGAAAGTTGTTTAGTGATTTCCCGCCACCTCTTGTAAATGAACCAATATATTGAAAAGAATAATACAAAAAAAAACAAGCTTTTGTTTCTTCTGTATTTTTATATCAAAACATACAAAAAACATATTTACAGTTCCAAATAGAGCAAGACTTTTAACAGACCATAAAAACATTCAATATGAACGATAGCTCCAGCTCTCAGGGTTCAGGAGGTCACCATGGGGACGTCAGACGGAGGGGTCACCGTGGCGACAGATGTTGGTTGCTGTGGTGCTGTTGGGGCGGAGGGCTCAGAGCTGCGGACAGAGGGGGCGGGTTTGACTATCTTCAGTGGGACAAAGAGGTTGGAGGCGCAGTGCTCGCTCAGGTACTCTCCCCCCTTCTCCTCGTAGTCCTGTCTGCTGACCCACCCCTCCCCTCCCGGGGCGGCAGGGTGCTGCAGCGCCCAGTCCCTCGCCCCGTACCAGGCATCCAGAGAGGGCCGCGCCGCCATGCTCACCTGTGAGAGGACAGGGAAGACATACATGGTGGTTTTATAACGAGAAGACCCTGATTTCACTACATCAGGGTTCCCACTATTCACTTGAAACTATTTCCCTGTTTTTTCCAGGACATTTTAAAGGCAAAAAGCCACTCTGAAGCTTTCGCAAGGGAAACTGGGAAGAGAAAAGTCAAGTGAACGAGTGCAATAAATGCTTAATTGTGTTGCTAGGGGTCCCCCAAGGCAGCATTTTAGGTCCCATTTTATATAATAAGTATTACCAGGGTTTGTGCAAATGCCAATATCCAGCTGTATGTATTTTAAAACTACCCAAGAGCTTTTTTCCTCTTGCACGAGAGGAAAACTTGGCAGAGAAAAGCTACATGAATGAGTGCAATAGATGCTTAATGCTTAATAATAAACACCAACACAGTGTAAGGTAATTGATGACAGATTAAATCTGGATGTTGTTGGTGTTCTTTGTTTTCAATGGGGAAATCATAATTATGTTCTATTTTAAAGGAGGGTATTAAGCAAAAATTGATTTTTTTGAGCTTTTATTACAATGTTGTCATCACAAAAATGCCTGGAGTTGTGTTTCGACCCACTCACGCATCTTTGAGTGATGTTTGACTCTTCTTGAGTTTTCCTCATCTATCCATCTCTTGCAAAGCTTAATATTTATTGTTAAGTATAAACACTTCACTACGTCCACCTTTAATGATACATCTGCGCAGCAAAGGCGGGTATGAGGAGGGCGTGTGCGGGGCTTAGGTGTTTCCGCTGTTATATATGAATGTAGCACTTTCTAACCAACAAAGTGGAGGACGGTGATAAAGAAGAGCACCTTGAAGTGTGACTGGAAGGGTCTGATGGCCAGCAGCTCTCTCTCCACTCGCTGCTTCATTCCAGGGTACAGCATGTTCCCTCCAGTCAGGAACACGTTACTCACCAGCGCCTCCTGCTGCTCAGCACTGTACCTGGAAGATATGGGATTTACTGTTTTGTCTCCAATGATAAAAAAAAGACACATTGCCGTTACATAAAGAAAAAAAAACCTTGACTTGACATTGGTTTCTGCAACAAAGTTCACATTCTGCCAACATTGTGAAGCCGAACAGACCTGTCCAGGACGTACTGCAGCGTCTCCATCAGCCCCATCTGGTCCTCTCCGGTGAGGGAGGGCTGGAACACCACCTCGGGGCAGCGCAGGCGCTCCGTGCCCACAAACAACTGGTGGTACTCGGCCAGGTTAAACACAGGCTGCAAAGCAACACCACATTAGACGGAAACAGGACTCTTCAGATAAAGAGATGCTTTCCCTTTTTAAATAAAGGCTAGATTCATATTAATATAATTTACATTGCTTTTGACTGCAGCAGGTAAAAACTTGAAGCTCACACAACACTCTACACTTTAAAGCTGAGGTAATCAAGTTATTTTCTTGATGCAGAGTAAACTTCTTTTGGCACCATAGATCTACATTGTAAACGCGATAATTGCACCAGAAAAACAGACCCTGTGCGCTGCTGTGTGTCTAAATATAGCACATTTTCCTCCAGCACGAACCAGGAAGTGAGAGGCTAAATCAGCACATTAGCATTAGCGGCCCGCCCTGTTCACGCCTCAACTCTCTCTCACTATGAACAAACTCGTATAATTCAAGGGGTCTGTGAGAGCTAGAAACGAGTTTAGGCAATAGCTTTCACAGCTTGGGACGGTTACAGGAATAGTGCAGCTTTAAAGTGCATGTGATAGACTGGACACATTATTCACCAAGATTTTAAATATTACATGTATATTTTTGTTTTATACTTTGTACAGATATTTCTCTGGTTTGACCTTTTTCTGTTTCTGTTCATGTACATGTATAAGACTTTTCCATGTACGCCTAAACGTTTTAGCTTTGGCCTTTCCGCAGTGCACCAGCCGTTCCGCAGTGGTGGGTGTCCTTATGCTAATACCTGGGCCGCATTAGCAGGTTTCTCTGGCAGCGTCTCCTCAGGGAAGTCAGGATCCATCAGCCCCACGCCGTCTCCCTCGTCTATGGGCTGCTCCAGCTCCAGAACCTGGGGAGAGAGCCAGGAGGATGCCCCCGGGCGCACTGTCAGCTGGTCCTCAGCAGACCCGCGCGCTGCGGTGACATGTGCGCATCATTAACAGCCGGAATTTGAATATGTGTTCGGCTCTGGTGGGATCAGGTTGGGCTTTTGCTGCCGTGACTTTTGTGAGAAATCTCGTTAGTGTCGGAAGTCTGAGGAACTTGATGTAACAGACCTCAGGTAACCTTCAGTGCGTGTAGTGATAGTTTGAGCACCACGGTGTTGTGCAACAAAAATAATGAGAATAGCAACAAGCTCCTTTATGTAGATACTTTTCAAATATTCCAGACAGTAAGGAGGTTGTTAAACTTTTCGACCTGGTGATACTTCTTCAGAACAAAGCAACAGTGGGTTTATTCCCATGCAATGAACAAAATCTAATTCCAGCCTTCGAGGCGGAGCTCACGCCCTGTCCTGGGCCCTGGTACTATGATTAACAGTTATCCACCTGAGCATTTATTGTAAGCTTTATTTTCAGCCGTTTGGGAGCCAGATCTTTTGGAACACGCAACAAAAGAGCATCAGAAGAGTGACAAAAAATGTGACGAAAACATGACAAAAAAAGCCACAAAGGAGCAACAAAAGAGGAAAAAAGTGACCAAAACACAAAATGCGACAAAAACCCATCAAAAAAGCTGTGGGAGAAATGTCCAAAAAGTGACGACAACTATGACTAACCTTGAAATGGAAATGAAAAAGGACTGATTTTCACTTTTTTTTCATTGCCGTAACTTCGCTTATAAAGCAGAGGCAGGAAGTACTACTACTTACATTTACTCAAGCAAATTAGCTTCTGCTATAAACACTATGATACATACATCAGACTTATGTTACACTTAGCCTATGTTTTTGTATCTGTCCCTATCAAATAAATCAAATAACTAAGTACATGTACTCAAGTAACTTTTGGAAGAAATTGTAGATGATAGTTACTTTTTCCATTGTGAGTAAATATTTAAGCGGCAAATGCTTCATTTTGATAGACAAAATAGAAGAGGATCGTCTTTTTCTACCATTTTCTTGGAATTTCTTGGGAAATATAACAATTCCCACATGACTTTATGTTTTGTTTCACACAAAATAAATCTGACTTTCTTGCTCACACACAACATTTTCTTGTGCTCTTAAACTTTTACTTGAGTAATAGTTTAAGCCATTATTTTTTATTTATTTCAAAGCAACGTTACAGTTATTTAAGTAAATATTTTGGTTACTGTTCCCACCTCTGTTTAAAAGCTGGTATTACTTTTTATCCATCGACTCGCCGTTTACTTTTGACTCCACAAACCCAGGGTAAGTCTATCCAACCATAAAACCGAGGCCAATTGTTGCCAAATAAAAAGTGACTAATAGTTTATTTAAAACGATGAGAGCTTTGTGCCGACTTGTTTGTGACCGACCTATGACTAATACACAAACACCATCATCATCAGGCTTATTTTTCCAAAGCCTGTGAACCACAACATTTCTGTAAGTATCAAAATAGATCAGTGCAGTGTTTTTGGTGCCTTGCACTCTATGTCTCAACCAGTGGTGAAAGCAGCAACAGGATCGACAGGATCACAATGCTTTTGGAGAATCTGTACAATAAAATGAACTTGGAAAGTGAACTTTTAAGTACACTGCTCACAAAAACTTAGGGCACACTCAAAAAACACAATGTAACTCCAAGTCAGTCAAATTTCTGGGATATCAGACTGTCCAGTTAGGAAGCCACGCTTATTGTGAATCAATTTCACTTGGTGTTGTGGAAATGAAACAGACAACAGGTGGAAATGAGAGGCAATTAGCAAGATCACTCCAAAAGAGGAATGGTTTTGCAGGTGGTGACCACAGACCATTTCCCTGTCTTCATCCTTTGTACCGTATTTTTGGAACACTTTTGCATTTGTCCAGTGTTCTCACCACTAGAGGTATCATGAGGAGCATCTACAACCCACAGAAGCCGCTCAGGGAGTGATGCTCATCCAAAATGGCACGTCCATTCGTGCTGTGGCAAGAAGGTTTGCTGTGTCTCCCAGCGCAGTGTCCAGAGCATGGAGGAGATACCAGGAGACAGGCCAGTACACCAGGAGACCTGGGGGGGGGGGGCGACCGAGGTCAACAACCCAGCAGCAGGACCGCTATCTGCTCACTTGTGCACGGAGAAACAGAAGAAGCACTGCCCGAGCCCTACAAAATGACCTCCAGAGGGCCACAAATGTGCATGTTGGTCCTCAAACGGTCAGAAACCGACTCCATGAGGGTGGTATGAGGGGGTATGAGGGGGGTATGAGGGGGGTATGAGGGCCCGACATCCACAAGTTGGGCCGGTGCTTACTGCCCAACACCGTGCAGCCCGATTGGCATTTGCCCGAGAACACAGCGATTGGCAGATTGGCCAATGGTGCCCTGTGCTCTTCACGGATGAGAGCAGGTTCACCCTGAGCACATGTGACAGACGTGACAGAGTCTGGAGACGCCCTGGAGAACGTTCTGCTGCTGCAACATCATCCAGCATGACCGGTTTGGTGGTGGGTCAGTGATGGTCTGGGGAGGCATTTCATTGGAGGGCCGCACAGCCCTCCATGTGCGAGCCAGAGGTTCCCTGACTGGCAGTGGGCACCGGGATGAGATCCTCAGACCTATTGTAAGACCATATGCTGGTGCTGTGGGCCCTGGGTTCCTTCTGATGCCTGATAATGCCAGGCCACATGTGGCAAGAGTGTGTCAGCAGGTCCTGCATGATGAAGGTATTGATGTTCTGGACTGGCCTGCCCGTTCCCCAGACTTAAATCCAAGAGAGCACATCTGGGACATCATGTCTCGGTCCATCCATCAACGCCACGTCGCACCACAGACTGTCCAGGAGCTGACTGATGCTCTAATCCAGGTCTGGGAGGAGATCCCTCAGGAGGACATCCGTGGTCTCATCAGGAGCATGCCCAGGCGTCGTAGGGAGTGCTTTCAGGCACGTGGAGGCCACACACACGACTGAGGATGATACAGACTCGTTTGGAGGAATTTCTACAGAATTTGGATCAACCAGTGACCTGATTTGTCACTTTGATTTTGACTATAATTTTGGATCCAGACCTCCAGGGGCTGAGAATTTGATTTCCATGTATCATTCTTATGTTATTTTGTTCCCAACACATTGCCCTACACTATGAATAAATTGACGAATTGATTGACATCTAGGATGTGTTTTTTGAGTGTGCCCTAAGTTTTTGTGAGCAGTGTATATGACAGTTTTGCAAAGTCCTTCTGCATGTATGCGGAAAGTTCAGGGGAAAGATCATATTAGAACCCAAAATACTTTACAATTGCAGCTGTATTAAATGAAATGGTTTGATTTTGACATGTTTAAGCCAAGAGTCTGTTATTTCCGTGTGTCGTACAAGTCAAACTTTAATCCTTGCATATTAACCTGAACATTGTGTATCCATGACTGACCTGCAGCCGCTGCCGGCCCTGCTCCACGCACAGCTGCAGCTTGTGGATGTAGGACTGCAGCTCTTGGGCTGAGTCCATGTTGAGCTCCACCAGACTCTTATGGAACTGCTCCAGCAGCCCGTCCTCCAGCAGCTCCTGAGGACAATACGAGGCAGCGTCAGCATTTTCCATGAAACACTAACAAAAGTGTAAAAGGAAAAATATGCTACAAGATCTCATGAGATTAAAACACCACATGATTTTTTGGTCCAGAGAAGGTTAATATTGTGGATATTTTCTTTATTTTACTGTGCAGCATCCATTATACTCATTGTAAACAGCGTATCGTATTTGTATTACACTATGACACTACCAAAATGGAGATCTGTCAGTCCTTACATGTCAGGTTCTTACCAACGCTACTTTAAAAGTGATCCACTCTTAAGACTGAATATATTTCAGGCATGCAAAATTCTGGAAATATTCAATGTGGGAAATATTCCATGAGAATTAAAAGGAATTTATGGGAATTAACGGGAATTAACAGGAAATTAACGCAACTGAAGGCAGACAGATCTCAATAAAAATAAAGCATAAACATTTCATTTGATGGTTTTACAGTGAAATATTGAGTTACCGAAGTATCAACCATAAATATATTTAATTGAAATTTTATGTGAAAGACACAAACTAAGTGACAGACAATCGTGAAGTGAAATTAAATTTATACATTATTTAGATTTTTTTTTTATGAATAAAATCTGAAAAGTGTGATGTGCATAAATACCAGCCCCCCTTTCCTTTTAGTGCAAACAATTGCCTTCAGAAGTTGCCTGATGATTTCTGAATGATCACATGTTGACTAATGACTAAAGAGTCTACCTGTGTTTAATCTAATGTCAGTTCAAATACAGCTGCTCTGTGATGGTCTCAGAGGTCTGTGAACTATGACTGTGACTATTGTGGAGCAGAAGCATCATGAAGTCCAAGAACACACCAGACAGGTCCGGAATAAAGTTGTGGAGAGGTTTAAAGCTGGATTAGGTTCTAAAAAGATTTCCAAAGCTTTGAACATCTCGAAAAGTACAGTTAAATACACCATTCAGGAATGGAAAGAGTCTGGCATCACTGCAAACCTACCAAGACCCGGCCGTCCTCCTAAACTTACTGACCGAACAAGGACAGCACTGACCACAGCTGTTACCAAGAAGCCTATGATGACCCTGGATGAACTGCAGAGAGCTACAGCTCAGGTGAGGGAAACCACCATGTACCTTCTGGCAAACACCAAACGGGACTTTGTATGGTTTTCTTTAAAAAATGCCGTCATCATTTTTGTAATGTCTGACACCAGGGATAGAAGAGCTTTTGGAAATGGACAAACAGACTCATTCCATATAGTAATATATAGTACATATATTCATCATAGTAATTCAGCTGTGCAATATTAGATGATATTGTTTCAGAAGTCTTTAATTTAGGTCTGTTCTAGTGAAAGCAGCTCAGTGTCAGACAGAGTCCACGCCCACCTTTGTATTTGTCACGATCCGAATTAGCTAGTTATCACAGTATGATAAAACAAAATCATTCTATACATCAGAACTCGCAGAATGTAGGTTCAGGAAAGTTACGTTACGTTTTGACCTGACGATATGGTCCTCACAAGTGGACATCACTCAAATGCATGTTTTATGGATCAAAAACATAACTAATAGAACAGTATATGATAGTAGAGAGACATGAAGGCCACACCTGCACGGCCAGCAGCCGGTCCAGCCTCTCCTGGTCCTGCTGGAGTTTCTCCTCTCTGCGGCGGGCGTTGATCTCCTGCAGTCGTCTGAGCTGCTGGGCCTTCCTCTCCTGCCTCTCCTCCACACTCACCACGCCTCCCGGGACTTTACCAGAGAACGGCAGCTGGATCCGGTGGACCTCGCGCTCGTAGAACTCCGGACTGCGCCACTTCTCCAGCTCTGACAGGACAGATAGAGTCAAAAAACAACTGCATATATTCTGTGTAAAAAGAATCTCTGAGTGGCAGATGGGCCTACATTCTGGGCCAACATTTTGAAGTAACGCGACTAATCATAGCCCTACAGCACGAGGCTTCCTGGACTAAAAAACAGATAAACCTATTCCTCTGCTAAGCTCGTGCCCACCTTCGTGATAGTCCACTGCGGTGTAGCTGTGCTCGTGCAGCAGCTCCTCCATGCGGCTCAGGGTGATGGCCGCCACGTGTCCGGGGTATTTGAGCTGGAGCAGACGCTGGAGGTACGTCGCCGCCTGACTCCCCGCCACGTTCACGCGCTTACAGTTCACCGCATCCAGCCTGACACATGGAGAGAACCAGTCATACAAATACAAAACTTAATAGTGTTATAACAGGAGTAGTGCCTGACTTAAAGGGAAGGCTATGACAACGATAATAATAATGAAAGACTTGCTCCCGACCTGCCGTTGATGACTGGCAGTACGTGAGAGCAGTTGTTTCCAGATGACAGCACGATGCCGGTGTGAGGAGCGGCCGTGTTCCTCTGGAGGTTGTGGTGGTTGAAGCTATACAGGCTGTCGATGCCGTAGGAGACAAAGGGGACCCGGTAGCACTCGAACAGCAGCTCGGACATCATCTGCCGGCAGTGCAGAGGGTTACCGGGCGCCTCGGTCAGCACCATTGGGTGGTCCACGCTGCCCTGAGAGAGAAACGCAACCAGGTTATGGCACATGACTAAGGCTGTGTATGTACCATTAAACAATACCAGTTTGATATCAGAAAGAAAGGTTTAGATGTTGCATTAAAGGGACTAGATGCAAGTTAGCCATTTTATGCTCACTACTGCCACCTCAGGTCATACATGTAACTGCAGCTTCTATATCAAGCTCGTGCATGACAGCAATTCGGACCCTAATTAACAAATTTTTGAGTGACAGTGCAGGATTTTAGAGGCAGTTGTGGTGAACAGGTCTGGGCTCATTCTACACCATTGACATTGTTGAAACATGTAGGGGGAGGAAAACACTTAATTTTAACATTTAACTCCGTATAGTCCCTTTAAAGGAAGTGAATGTTTAAAAAGAATTTCCCATTTCCCCCCATGTTTTCCCTATTTTTGCCCCATTGTTTTTTTACACAAATTGTCCCCCATTTTTCCCCCATTTTCCCCAATTTGCAGATCTTCAACACATTGTTGTTTTATTTTCTGGTTCTAGATGACAAATATTTTAGTATAGGTAAAGGTATCGAAAACCACATATCATTAAAGTACCGAATAAATGTAACTGTACCCAGCTCTACATATGACACACTACTGTAGAGGGTTCACTTTCCTAATTTAGCTAAATGCAATGTTGATTGAATATTGACTGTTCTGAAGATTTAAAAGTTACACTTCAAAAATGTGCTTCTGATGAGGGAAGGTTGTAACATGGTGAAAAGCTCAAATGTTCATTATTTCCTCCTTTAAATAAGGGGGGAAATATGAAATAATAATAACCAAATATAGCTCTAATGTGTGTGCCGAGCTGAAAACATGGCATTGCCGGAACAAACTGGTCTTGTGCGCTTTAGTAGGACTGCACAAAATGAGGAGAAAATGCAGAGATTCAAAAACAGTCTTGAATATTCCTCCCACTCCTTTTCGAGTGTATGTACAGTATCATGTGAAAGTATGTTAAAATGTCATAAAAGTTGCACATGTTAACCTCGTATCCCACGCCTTAACCAAATGCTCAGCTTTACCCAAATCTAAAAGCTAACAGCCTAGACATGCCTATCAGTCATGTGACTTTTGGCGTTATGCCGGTCATTTTGAACACCGATCTAGAATTATGCAGTTGCTAACCAGTAGCATGCTAACGTCTTGAGCAGCTTAAACACTCAGACTGAGACTGTTGACATGACAAACTATACAAATCACAGAGAAAGGTTTTCTGTTTCCTCTTTAATGTGATTATTTAGTCTGAGGACTGGAGTGAAGCAGATCTTTAGTAAATCCTACTGTAGCTCGACATAATCGCGCGTCTCTGGGGCCGTGTTTTAACTGTTAAGTTCTTGAGCAATGATTATGAGAACATAAAAATGCCACAGTCAATCAGTTGTCTTTCAATTTCATCCTGAGTAGAGATATTGTTACATGTTGCAGTGCTGCATAATGCTACTTCGGTATTCAAAATGGCCACCGGAACTATGTGTGATGTCACTGGAAACGCATGTATAGGCCAGTGTAACGCTTCTTTTGAAAGCCAAGACATACAAAACTATTTTAAGGGATCTTTTCCTTGTTTTTTCGTCACATTTTATTATCGCTTTTTTGTCACTTTACTGTTATTATTTGGTTGCTTTTTTCCTCACATTTATGTCACTTTTTTGTTGCGTTTTCATCCTTGTTTTATCTCATTTTTGTCGCTATTATGTTGCTAGTTTCTTCAAGAAGCTTTTCGATTTGGGTAAAGCCAAACTGAGGAAAATGTGCTCAGTTTCAGGTGAGGGTTAAGAGGTTGAGTGGTTAATGCGAATAAAGTCATGTGTATATGTAAAGTACTTGAACTCGGAATAAACCAATCAATATTGCAAAACAATATCACTTAACTATTTCTACACAGAACATGCCGTTCATTTAGATTGAATCAGGTTAAAATGTAACCAAACTAGATAAACTAAAACTCTACTCTACAATTTAGTAATCTCAGTCCAGAAGGAACGCCTCTGTGATTTTTTGCGATATGTGAGGGCTTATTGCAATGGCGATATTGTGCATCCTTGCTGACCTCCGAGGCGATGCCCAGGTGGCTGAACACATAGTCGAAGATGAGCTCCTGGATCTCGAAATTGACCACCACGTTGCGGTCGAACTGGCTCTTGAGCAGCCATCGCAGCGGCTCCAGGCTCGGGATGTCGTTGCCGATCTGGGTCTCGCTGCGGGCGGCCCCTCTGCTCCGAGCCGCCACGGACCTGAAGCACAGGCGAGGAGAGTCCAGCCCTGCGCCCGGCGGAGAGGACGCGGTACCGGAGGGCACTGCCCAGCCGGCCCGGGTCTGGAAAGAGCCGTTATCTATGACGATGGGTACCGGGGACTGGCTCAAGCACGGGCCCGGGAGCTCATAGAAGGGGTCTGGAGAGGTTTTAGGGTCGTTGAACGTGAATATCTGGCACACCGGCGGTTTGGCGTGAGCAGGCGCCGCCATTTTGATAGAGTGTCACAACAAAATAGAGCCGACGGGAGTTTAAACAGGCTCGCTTATGGTTCCGCGTTGAAAATCAAGCACATTTTCTCCTGTGTGTACCTAAAACTAAAAGCTTCTTGGAGAAAAAAAAGCGTCAAAATAGGAACAAGGACGAGAATGAAAACAAAGAAAACGTAAAAAAAATATATTACAAAAGAAAAAGCGACAAAACAGCAACAAAGGCGGGACAAAAAATGCTGAAAAAGTGGCATTAACACGGCAGTGTCACAAGGTAAAATATCAACTTAGGCTATATCGGTTTTGTAGGTCTTGGCTTTCAAATGAGGCGTTACTCTGGCCTCAGGCTGTAAGCTCCAGTCAAGAAGCTTTTTAGATTTAGGTAAAGCCGGACGGGAGAGAATATCCACAGTTAGGCTAAGTCAAGACCTTAAAAAATAAAATGGTCGTAGCCTATCTTTTTTTTTTTTTTTAGTAAATTAAGTATACGTGTAATTTTAGTTGAATAATACCATATTTTGTGATACATTTAATATTGTAGTTTAAGAGGAGACTGATGCACTTTGCTCTATGACGTCTTTTGCAGGAGGTTATCTATTATTACTGACCTTCAATGAGTAGCTACCCTTCATACAGATCTTTATTGGCCTTGGCATTTTGTCTGATTGGAGACAGGCGAAGACTTTTGTGTAAAATGCGTTAGAAGCCACAAGATGGCGCTCTGACTTTTCCGTTCTGATCACTTCTGCTATAGCCCATGTAAACTACAGTACACAATGAGAAACGGGAATGGCTACACTGACAAAATGGTCTAATTTTTTCCCCCAGTATTTGACAATGTATGTAGACTATGCAAAATATGTTTCACAAATAAGCCTATGTGTTGTTCTATCCATACATGGATGTTATACAGATTATAGTAAGTAGCCTATGGTTAAAGGAACAGGCCACCGTTTTTACATATTGCGATATGTCTGTGTAAGCTCTCAGTCGTACCGGAGTTGTCCATCTTCAATGAAGGTGTTTGAGTCGTCTTCTGTACTCAGTGGTTGGAGTCGTGAACGTTTCGCCTCTCATCCAAAAGGCTTTGTCAGCGAACTGAGGTTCCGTTCAGCCGGCAGCCTCGATAAAGACATATTGCGATATGTTCTTACCTTAGCTTAGACGAGTTGATGCGTAACTGTCTGGTATATGTAGGGCGTAAAAACATAGGAGCACAGTAACTTTACTTTACCGTGCGGACGTTGAAGTTTTCCTATGTTATTACGTCTCACAATATAGTTCCTCTTTTTATCCGCTTAGAAAATCAATATGTTTCATTTTGTGTAACTAGACTTGGATCGTGTAAAGGCTAACTTAACTGTATTTAAATTTAAACGTGGAAGAGCTTGGTAGCTTCTAACTTCACCCAGGTTTCGGGCTATACCTTTGCTGGGAGAGGCTAAAGGCTAACAACATTTGGGTGACTGAGCGCACGCATAAAGACCAGACAGGTACACATCAACTCGTCTAAGCTAAGGTAAGAACATATCTCAGTATGGAAAAACGGTGGCCTGTTCCTTTAAGGAATGTATGGGTTCAGGTTTAGTTCATTTAACATATCTAAAGGGGGAAATTCTATCCTGAAGTCTACTTACTTTTTTTTAATAGGCCTTCCTATATATTTTTTTTTTCAAATCCACCCAGGTTTCTGGACTGCATTACCTAAAACTGGGAGTTGCGCATTGTTTGAGCATTGTTTTTAAATCAGATGGTTCAGAGAAGTGAATATGTGATTTACTTTCAAAGGCCAAGTTTACGAAACAACGGACTATTGTACCATACAGACACAATACTAGTTCCGTGACAGTGTGACCACTTAGCAGGCCTTTATGGTGGAGTGCTGCAGAGCTCTGTCAGAGTGACCATCGGGTTCTTGGTCTCCTCCCTAACCAAGGCCCTGTTTGGGCGTGCGGCCAGCTCTAGGAAGAGTCCTGGTGGTTCTGAACTTCTTCCAATTACAAATGATGAAGGTCACTGTGCTCTTCGGGACATTCAATGCTGCAACCATTTTTACTGTACCTTTTCCCAGATCTGCGCCTCGATACAGACCTGTCCGTGAGGTCTACAGACAGTTCCTTTGACTTCAGGGCTTGGTTTCTGCTCTGACATGCATCAGTCAGATGAACTAATAGGTCCTGGGGTTCAATTCCCACCTGGATGGGGCCTTTCGGTGTGGAGTTTGCACTTCCTCCCCGTGTCTTATAGGTTTCCTCCGGGTACTCCAGTTTCCCCTACCACAAAAAAACAGAATGGACAGAATGAATGTGTGAGTGGTTGGTGGTTGAAGGGACTGGTCACCAGTCAGTTTATGTTAATCTCATACATGGCCATGAGCTCCAGGTCATGACCGCAAGGGCAAGATCCCGGATGTACGCAGTCAACACGACTTTCCTGTGGAGTGGAGACCAGATGTGTTTCTCCACTTTGAGAGGTGTCAGCTTGTGTGGCATTTGTTTCAGAGGCTCTTCTGCACTTCACTGAAAGAAGTGTTCACTTTTTTAATTGAAGTCACTGAGGACAAGTCTGAATTTAAGAGATTTTAAGCATTAAGAAGTATTTTTGTTGGGGTTGTATTACTTTTACTCCACTACATTTGAATGATAAATATAATACTTTCTACTCCAATATTCTAAAAAAAAAAAAAGGCTTTGAAATAAAAAGTTTAGTCGGCTGTATGTTTTTCCCAATTATGCACTCTCCAGAACAATAGGGGGCAGTGTGCAGATGTACTGCTAACGTAACTGACTCTCATGACAGAAGGAAGCTTTGTCCCCGTCGTGTTGCTGTACAGGGGCTGAAGCATGATCATAAGGGTCTCTCATCTCTAGTTGGAAACTAGTTGGAGACTCAAGTTGCCGCTGGTCACAAGACGTCTCGTTGAAAACGAACATGTTCGATTTCAGTGGCGATGGTTTCCATGAGAATACTATTTGTTGTCCTCAACCTGTAAGACGTCCCTACAATGTCTCCAAGACCTGTCAGATACTAAGGAGATCTCTGAGAGATTCCATACAACTCTTAGATCCCCTTGGTATCTGACAACTCTCTGAGACATTGCAGGGACGTCATAGAAACGTCTTACAGGTTGAGGACAACATTGCCACAACTGCTTGAGACTGTATAGACCTTTCAGAGACCACGTGGAGACTGAAATTGAATCTGTTTGTTTTCACCGAGACCTCCCCTTATCTCTAGTGGACGTCTTGTGACCAGCGGCAGCTTGAGTCTCCAACGAGTTTCCACTAGGCCGATAAGAGACTCATTGTATGCACGCATTCCAAGTCACGGAGATGCTGTGGAGAGGTTGCAGAGACCTTATAGAGACTGCCAGTAGCAGCAGTCTCCGCAACGTCTCTGCAACTCTATTTCTATTTTCTAAAGCCAACACTTTCAACAGTACTTTCACTCAAGCGAAACATTTTACGGAGACCTATATGAGAGTTTTATTTGAGCAATACTTTTTGACTGTCACTGCTCATCATGTGTACATTGTTCCCTGTAGTGACCTCTCGTGTGTGTGTGTGGGTGGGCACGGGCGCAGAGGGAGGGGTCAGTGAGTGAGTGCTGATGGTGTGTCATGGCCGTCACAGTTCACTGCTCCGGCACAAAGACCGGAGTGACTTCCTCCTCCTCTTGCTCCTGCTGATGATGGTAATAAACAGATCTGGGTCAGCGCTGCCCCTCCGCAAACTCCCTCTCTCTCTCTCTCTCACACACACACACACACACACACACACACTCGCGCACGTTCTTGATGCTTATTGTTGTTTGCTCCCGGGGGTAAGACGTGACACTGTGCCGTTTCCAAGCACAGTGCTTCTCTCTCCTCTCCTCTCCTCCCTCTCCCTTGTGCTTGTGGTGCTTGTCAAACAGTCAGAGATGATGATAGCTAATAGGCTACAAGCGCTTTGGGACTGCCCCCCCCCCCCCCCCCCCCCCCCCCCCCCCCACCACCACCACAACCACCACCACGAAGCAACGCTCAGTCAGACTCCATTTTGTGAACAGACTGCGAGACCTAGAAAGAGGAGAGGAGAATGTACAAGGGCTGCACAATGTAGCGGCAAACTGTGGAGACCAGAGCAAAGGCGTCTTCCATCTGACTGACACTTTGTCCCTCCCGCAGACTATACTATAACAAAAACATATAACTTTGGAATTTGGACGGTCAATAATGAATCCTGCAAAGACAGGAGAGAGTGGCTCTGTTAATGCTGCCAAACACAATTGAAATATTTCTATAATGCAGATCACGTTTGATGCATCACCCGAACTCAGATGCAGACAAAAGCAAGCGAACTACTCAAAGGCTGGTGGATGGTGTTTATCAGCATTGGTGGTGATTTGTGTCACAAAGCAATGTTTTTAATGTTTTTAAGTCTATCAGATTGAGTAACATTTTGGTTTAATTTGGTTGTCTGTGAAAGGCGCTTATAACTTTTGGGAATCCACTTGAGCTTTTCCCCCTGTTCTGTCTGGGCAGAGTGTGACTTTACAAGGTTTATTGTTTATTAATGGATCCCCGTTAGTCTTTACCTGAGTGGACTCTTCTTCCTGGGATCCATGAAAATGCTACATTTAAAATATGACAACAGTTCATCATTACAAACTCAAGTAGATCAAATTTGAATTCCATTCCTGAGCACCATAAGGACATGTTAATACAATGCTTCAATACACCTGAACTGAATTATTTCTACATTTTATCCCATGATTTAGGGGGAACAGCTTCTGAACACCACTGCTGTTAAAGAATAAGGGAGCTTATTCCACACCTCTGTACAGAACAGTTCTCTTCAGAACATTTGTCCTTGGCAGTGGAGGTGTAAAATGACACCGTGAGGCCTGTCGAGTGTTTAAACTAAGTGCAAACATTTTTTGCAGAACAATATAAGACTGCAGGCCGCTCTTTCCTCTGCTTTAAACCAGGACAGCCTATCATGCATGGCCCTGATACTGGACCATGGGCATCGCAGTGCTACACGAACTACTCTGTTCTGGATTTTACAAGGTCCTTTTTAGAAGCACTTGACCAGATAACGGAGCAATAATCAAGATGTGAAAGTGCAAGTGACTGAAGAACCAACTTGGTAACTGGAATAGATCAAAAATATGCACATCTTCTTATATTAGAGATGGCTCTACTCATTTTGCAACAGTGTTTTTAATATGTGGAGACCAAGATAAGGTTGAATCAACAGTGACTCCCAATAATGTGGCTTCAGTGACCTGCTGAATATCAGTGCCATGTATGGTGAGACTTAAGGTGTGCACTTGTTTGATCGATCTTATTGAGCCTATCACACATTTAGTTTTAAAGCATTGATTTTAAGCTTATTTTCAGTAGCCCAGTTAGAAATTAAGGAGGTGGAGAATGTTGTTCAACAAAGTAAAGAAAACACTTCAAAAACATGTGAACTGGAATCAGTCCTATTGCTATTCATAATTCTGAGGTGCAGATTGTTTAGAAATGTAAATTCTTGGGTGTGACTCTTTCTCATGACTTGAATTGGAGCTCTAATACCATTCGTATATTGCTGAGAGAGTGAGACAGCGCCTCTTCTTTTCACACAAGCTTCGAGAATTTGCTCAAAAATACTAATATTCATTTAAACTTTTACTGTTGCGTAATTGAGCGTCTCCAGACCAGTTGTATTACTGTGGTTTGGTAATCTCACTCTGAAAGAGAAGAAGACTTTGAACAAAGTGGTTTGCTCAGTCAGCAGGACCATTGGCTGCACTTTGCCGCTCCGGGAGCCACACATAAAGCTTGACTCTTAAAACTTGCCAATGAAGCCTTTCTGAAATGCTTCCATCTGGGAAAGGGTCTCGCTCTCTCAAATGTTCTACTGATCACCAGTTTAACAGTTTCTTTTTGCCGTGATCACTTTAAAACAAGGCACTTTCATTTTTGTATTGATTTTTTATTGTATGTTTACCCTTAAGGTTTTATTATGTGGCATGTGTTTGTTTTTATGTTGTGTAATGTCATTTTATGTGCTGACAGTGCACTTTGAGCTCCTTGCACTTTTTTTTTCCAATGTGTTTTTTATATGGCAAATGAAGCTTATGCGCAAATTCAACATGGAAGATTTACCAGCTGCATTCATTCATCACCTCATCACCGGCAGCTCTCTCCAATCATCCAATAACGGACCTCGCTCAAGCCGCACCTTCATGACAGCCAATCACCGCAGCTGCTCATCCCCTCACCAGCCACTTATCGCTCAGGATCCCCTTTTTAAGCTCCCTGGTCAATCACTCAGCCGTTTCCCAGCCGTGCTACGACCCTCCTCCACCCTTTTCTCCGCCTGGCTTCTCCTCGGCTCTGCTCGTTGTCAAGTGGCCAACACAGGTCTCTTCACCACCACCAGGCTCCAAGCTCCGGGGAAGATCCTGGCCATCGTTCATCAATGCCATGCATTCCATATGGTTCGTTCAGTCTTCCACCGGGGTCTGAGCCCCAATAATGATTCATGTTCAGTATTAAAACACTCATACCACCATTCTACTTCTGTGAGTCTTTTCAGGTTGAAATGGCTTATGAACTGAATCTGAAACTGAATCTGACAAGTTTTGCTTTTGGGATTAGATTCATATTAAAGGATCTGTATCATGCTATTTTAGCCAACCCAAAGCAAACTATAGGCATTTATATTATATATTGTACCCCTACCACTACGGAGTACTATTTTTTGTGAGAAATATAAGTACTTTCTGGGGGTATTTTGCAAACCCGGAAGACACAACCCTTCGATTAAGTTAACTCCGCCCCTTCTCTCCGAACTAATCAGCACATACATTATTAACAATAAAAGAAATATAAACATCACATCAATAAGTGAAGTTACTTCACAATGCAGTTATAAGGAGTTGACATCTGCATTGACAGGATTTAGGAGGATTGCTTAGAACTGTGAGAATGAAGCCAAAAACACTCTGGGGGTGTTTTTGATAAGGAATTAACAAAACAACATCCAAAAAGCTCCAAAATGTTGATTTTGCATGATAAAGGACCTTTAAGCCTACCCAACATGACAGTAATAAGATCTGAGAATAGACTATGAAGTTCTAAACTGGTACAAGAATCACATACATTTCAGAACTTACACAGTTAGCCTGTTTCAGACATGATAATACTTCATGGAGACAACATACTGTTTTTTTGAAAGCATGTGTCCTATAAATGAAGCCTTTGTGCTTCTTGGTAAATTGTAGCCATTTTGTGTTTAGGAATGTGGGCTGTGTGCTGGTTGTTTTGGTGTCTCTTCCTCCCCTCACTGCTCCATCCCGCGGCAGTATGGGGGTGCAGTATAGGGTGTATAGGGGGTCGGGCATTGTGGGCTGCGGTCAGAGCCTTGGGGGGCGTCTGGGTTGGTTACAGTGTCTTGACTTGACACTGGAAGATTGCCGTGTCCTACATTTTGGAGCACGGCTCCGTGAGCAAATATCAGGACAATTGAAACACATATTGTTGATCTCATTTGAATGTGTGCCTTACTGCATGCACACATATTATTATTATTATTATGAAAAAAAAAACAATTTACAGTTGTTGATATTTCACAAACATGGCATATCTGTTCTCCCAGGGTTGGAATCATTTCATTATTGGTTTTACTGAACACAATTGTAACATTTATTTATTCATAACAAACCTTAAAGGAACAGGCCACCGTTTTCCATACTGAGATACGTTCTTACCTGAGCTTAGACGAGTTGATACGTACCTGTCTGGTCTGTGTGCGTGCCCTCAGTCACACAAAACGACCAAAGATGTTGTTAGCATTTGGCCTCTCCCAGCATGTTCCTATGGCTCCAAACGGGGGTGAAGTTGGAAGCGACCACGCTCTTCCACGGGCCCGCATATCACAAAACATATCACGGTATGAAAAAATGGTGGCCTGTTCCTTCAAAGAACATTTTAGATTTGGGTAAAGACAAAATTTGCTCAGTTCAGGTAGGAGTTAAAAATATGCAAAGTAGGAGTCATTCATGTTAAGATTATTTATTCCATGTTGGCTCTTGAGACAATTATCTAAGTAGAAAGCACGAGTCCCGCACTGGGTTGCCAGTTCACACGGCTAAAACCAGTTTGGAAGTGAACATAAAAGGACTCCCTTCCACTTCTACATGCCCGCACAAGCAAGTGTATAAATAATCTACTTGTTGAGCGAGATTCACAGCTCATAAAAGACCGTGTATCTTTCACGCAAATAAAATGTTTCATCACGCTCAATTTAAACCATATGTGAGATTTATGCTCTTTTGCCTCGCGCTCAATTTTTGTGCCTCTTGATCCTGATCTGGATCGCGGTCTGAACAGCTGTTGGGCACAGGCTGCGGGTCTGTCAAGTGGAAAAGGCGCAGCTCGTGGCGCAGTGGAACGGCTGGTGTAGACATGCGGCAGGTCCAGCACCAGCACCAGCACCACGGACAGCTCCTTCCTTTGATTTTGACGTCAATGATCACAAAATAAACTATTGTTAACCAAAATAATTGTGTGTAGCGAACATTGTTTGTCAATCTGTTTAGTAAATTGTACAGGTCTTTTTTTTGTTTTTTTTTAGAATAGCTATAGCACGGAAATCCAACACCTTAGTTAGCAGACCGGGGCTCAGGCTGCTCCTTTCGCCGCCTCCTTAACGCATCTCACTGTGGAGCACCTCGCGCTAATCCAGCTCTGCCTCCGCGCGCAGTAATCTGCAGTGACACGCGCGCGGACACGTCATGGTTTTGTGCAGCGCGCGGCAGGAAAGGGAAAACGCGACAGCGCGAGACGTGTCTCATTTATGAGCTTACATTTTAGCTGAACGTTGCAGTTTAGCCTATTTCATTTTATAACTAGCTTGTTTTGTTTAGCCCATTTATTTTTATATTTACATTATTGGTATTAGCATTTGGTTTGGAACAAAAAAATGTGTGGAGATTTTAAGATTAGCCACATACAGTATGTTTCACTGTTAGTTTCACCTTTCCCCGGTTCAGGTGGGGGTTAAGGGGTCAAGAAATAGCGAGTGCATTTTTTCGTTATATAAAAAAAAAAAGGTTAAAAATACAATCACAAAATTGTGCTGCATGTGTATTTATGACAAATGCATGTCGTGATGTGATGAGCAACAGAAAAAAGGATCGCGCTGCAGTGGTTTAAAATTAGCCCCAGCTCGAGGACATAAAAAAAAAAGGAAAAAAAAGTTGCGCATATTTTCACGCTCGGCCTGCGCTCTCTCCAGCTGCTGTGTGCGCGCGTGCTGCCGGGTTTGTTGTGTGCGTGTGCGTGTGCGCGTGGTGGTGGTGGAGGACGACTACAGGGAGGTGGTGGTGATGGCACGCGCCCGGACGGAGGCTCCTCGAGGCTGCTGGATACACACACACCCCTCCTTCCTCCCCCCCCACCCGGGCTCGTGCAAATGTCACCCGCACGCGCACATCCGATGAGTGGCACGCGATGCCCACGCACAGTCCGGTCAGAGGAGCGGATGCAATGGTGTGTTGGGAGCATGGAGCTAGCATTTTAACATTAGCAACGAAGCAAAATAAACACAGTCTTGCATTTTAGGCCGAGCCACTTAACGTTCATGTGATTTCGATTTCGATTTTTAAAAAAAATAATAAAAAACTACTAGGTCGCCTATTTTGTTTAGCAAGTAGGCTACATCATATCAACCTCTTAACCCCCACCTGAACCGAGCACATTTTCTGTAGTTCATCAAAAAGCTTCTTGAAAAAAAAAAGTCAAAATAGCAACAAAAAACGTAAATGTGGATGAAAACGCAAAAAAAAAGTGTCACAAACGCTCAATAAAACAGGTGTCAAAAACGCAAAAAAACAGGCAACAAAAACACAAGAAACCGGTGACAAAAATGCAAAAAAAACAGGCCACAAAAACGCAAGAGGCGACAAAAACACAAGAAACCGGTGACAAAAATACAAAAAAACAGGCAACAAAAACAGGACAAAACAATTAACAAAAACAAAACAGACAACAAAAACAGGCAACAAACACAACAACAAAAAGTGATAGCAAGGCAAAAAAACAACAACCTTAGACCAGTTGTGTTGGCCTTAGCTTTCAAATGAGGCAATGCTTTGGTCTACGGGCTGTAAACGTCAGTGGAGAAGCTTGAAGATTCATTTGGGTAAAGCCGAACTGGAAACAAAGTGCTCGGTTGGGGCGGGGGTTAAGAGATTAATTTAGCCTATACGGCCTGCTAGCTAGTCTATTACTAAAATAGGGTCACCTAGTTTATATCAGAAATCCCAGACACGGTACATCTTTGTCAATCCCATAGTGCACATTTTTCCACGGATCCGTCAGCTCGGTTGCCGTGGAGACCGTTTTGGGTGTAAAGAACTACAAAGGAAAGGATTAATTCAGCGTTTAACGTGTGCGCGAGCCGAGCACAGAGCGTCACGTGCAGCGGTGAGTATGTGTGTGTGTGACAGAGAGAGCGCGTGCAGGAGAGAGATAGGCACGAGCTCATTCCCTTCACAACGGACCCTGAACGGAGCGCGCGTGACGGGGGGTAATCTCTGATAGTCGCCATGGAGACCGTAATTGGACGGGGTTTGGAGGAAAGGAAAAGGGTTTATCCCACACCAAGGGGCGGGGACGGGAAATGGGGGGACGTGTTTTTAGTTTTGACAAATTACTTACTGTGAATGTAGGCTTTTCTTTATTTATGTTCTGCTTCACTCGCCGTAGAGGCTAACAGAATTGCTTAATATTGTTATAAAGCAGTACTAAGTAACTTGTTTACCTTGATAAATCCGTTTCGTAGTCCCTCTGGGGGTAATACAAGTGTTACTGGGATGATTGGGGGGGTCTTTCATCTCCCCCTGGTGTCTCTGGCCAGAAAACCACATTTTCAACTTGACTGCCACCGGACCGGAGCCACCAATACACACTAATGGAATGACAAAGAAGAAGCTAACTGGCTAACGGGCAAAGCTAACTGTGAGCTAGCGCCACTTAAACAGTATTTACAGCCAAGTTTGAGTGGAAAAAAATGATCTCCATTGTGTAAATGGATGTACAATATCCCTCTCTCCCTGTGTCTTTTCTGTCAGCGTAGTATTTACTCTCATGGACAATTAATGAGTAAAAACTTGCTACGACACCTGCAGTTGCGCTTATGGCCTCTAGGGGTGCGAGTTACTTAGTTTAACAACCTTTTTTTTAGGGAGGGGGCTAGCAACTAATTTCTCAGGCCACTTATAGCTGTAGGCTAACTGATAGCATTGGCATCGACATGTGAAGCAGAAGAAAACGAATAAACTTAAACACAATAAACATGTAGCCTTGGCTATGTAGGAAGGCTCGAACACAATAGGATACAAAAAAAATAAAATAAATGAATCTTTGTTTGGCTAATAATATTTTAAAGCAAGCAATGTAAATAAAAAAGGTAGGCCTATTTGTAGGACACACGTACACTACAAGTACATTTATATTTATATTTTACATTTATGTTTTTATGTTGTGCTGTCTCTGAAGTAAACAGTGCTCGAGTCCTGACCAGAACCAGGAAATACGACCACATTAGTCCAGTGCTCCGGTCTCTACACTGGCTTCCAGAGAATCGTTACTCAGAGAATGGAATTTAAAACATTTAGCCTATAATTTTTTATGAGTTGAATCGATTTAGTTGTTGTATTGTTGTTGTTTTTTATTGTTGTTTTTTTTATTTAATGTGTTCATATGTTCTTGGTGTTACTGTGAGGCACATTGAGTTGCCTTGTGCATTAAGTGCGCAATATAAATAAATGTTCTTTGCCTTGCCATAGCATGCTAATGCTTGCATCAACGTATTATTTTTGCTAATAAAGCAACCTTTGACCTTCGGGCACATGCTAGCCAATAATATAGCGTTAAAGCGCACGCCTTAATGTTTATAGCCCATTGAAACATCAAACCAAATAACCTCCTAGGCTGCATGTTTTTTTGTTTTTGTTTTTTAAAGAAATGATAAAACGTGAAGGCCTTCTTCCATTTGCTTTTTAAAGGCCGATAGTCCTGTCTGCTCCAACAACCTCGCAGAGCCGTGATTTCTGAAGCGTCACTTTGACCACAGGAGACAACAGTTGACAGCGTTGACATATCCGAGGCGTTTGCGCAGGTGAGGCCTTTGCTCTCTCTGTCTGCGACACGTGCCCTCCCCTTCTTCCACTCGTCGGGAGCGCGCGGACCCCTCTCCTCCGGGCGCGTGCACGTGCCTCCTCCCGCGCTCCTGTCGCTGATGCAGAAATTCCATCGCTCGCGCTGTCATCGACGGGAAAATAACGATCGGTGGATAAATATGGACTATTCTCATTTTTAGCGACGAATGAATGGATTGTGGATATTTCTTCTAACTTGATTCCCTGCGATTCAGGCTGCTGGAGCGATTTGGGGGTTAACATGGAAGAGGCCAGCAATAGAAGCGGATGAGACTTGGATTTTTCTTTTTTCCTGGAGAGGCCTTGCGAGGCGTTTCAACGACGATAACGAGCAAGGGGGCAGCGATGACTTCTGTTTAGGGATCTTTCAACCCAAAAAAAACCCGACACATTTCTACGCTTTTATCACTACTTCCATTCGCTGTAGCTCTCATCGGAGGAGGGGAAAAATGGCTCACTTAATCCGCCACAAAATCTCCAACAAAATCACCAACACGGTCCACACGGTGTCCAACAAGTCGCAGGCCAAGGTCAGCGGAGTGTTCGCCCGCTTGGGGTTCCAGGCGGCCACGGACGAGGAGGGACTGGGCTTCGCCGAGTGCGACGACCTGGACTATGACTACCGGCAGGGCATGCAGATGGACGTGATGCAGCGGGAGGACTCGGGGCAGGGGGGGCACATGGAGGACGGCGGAGAGGACGGGGACGGGGACAGCCACTACCAGCGCGACGGCACCGGGCCCAGGGGCACGCTCAAGACCAGCCTGTCCCTGGAGGAGGCCAAGCCCAAAATCACGTCGTGGGACGCGGGCTGGAACGTCACCAATGCCATCCAGGTGCCAAAGGGCGATCACGGGGGAGGGTTGCATTATAGAAAATAAAGACAGGGGCGTCAGCGGTGTTGAATCGTGCGTTAAATCCGTGCGTAATTGGCGTGTGTATAGGTCTAAAACACCAGCGAAAAGCGATTTAAGGAAGAGGAATTTGCAAGGCATACAAGGAAATAAGCATTGACATCGTGACATTACGTTTACATCGTGCGTAAATGTGCGTAATATAGTTCCATTTACGCGCGTTTATTATTCCACCCACTGAATTCCTTTTCCCCCCCTGTTATATGTTACTATGCAACGTTCTTATGGTCTCGGATTACTTTCCATTTCCCATTGCCAATCATATAGGCCTTTTCATCCTGCAAAGTCCTATCCGAACACGTTGACTTTCAAGAACCGCGGCCTGTATGCGGTCCTGAACCTCGCTGTCCGCGCTGTCTCGGCCTGTGTCTCGGCCTTGACGCTAATACCCTCCGCTGTGGAGTCAGCGGGTCACGTGGCACCAACAGCTCACCTGTCACAGCGCGCACGAGCCTTCGCTGTGCGGGCCCGAGGCTTTGACAAGAGTCACCTTCACTTTTACGCAGCACGAGGATCTTCACGTCACCCTATGGTGCTTGAAGTATTTTTATTCCAAGGCGCAAGATATCGTCCATTTGGGAGCATTTTCCCGAGAAATGTTAGTTATAAATGCATGAGGCCTAAGAGGAAAGGCTTAAGTGTGCGTAAACCATGGCACATTTGCACATATCCGTTCTTGCCAGTATTTAGACAGTATGTAGTTTATCATTTATCATTATCGAAAACCAGGGATATTATGTTGGTAAATTGCAAATCTGAAAGTCCAAAGTGTGCATAAAAAACATGCGTCAATCCAGCTGGAAATATACTATAATATATACTAATATAATAATATATTACTAATATATATACTATATTAGTATATATATATATATATATACTAATATATTACTGTCTGTAAATAATAAGTTCCATTTTTCTGAACGAACTCTATCCTTCAAACGCAGAGCCATTGGCAGCAGCACTTCAATGGAATTGGCCTGTTAAACTCTTAACACCCGCCTGAACCGAGAGCATTTTCTCCAGTTCAGCTTTACCCACATCCTATAGGCCAATGCAACGTCTCATTTGAAAGCTAAGACCTACAAAACGCATCGAAATTGATATTTTCCCTCGAGTTGTCGTCGCATTTTTGTTGGGTTTTCATCACATTTTTGCCACATTTTCCTCGCTTTTTGTCACTTTTTTTGGTTGCTCTTTTGTGGCTTTTTAGTCACTTTTTCATCAATTTTTTTTTTTTTTACGTTTTTGTCGCTCTTTTGTGGCATTTTCATACTCGTTTTCGTCTCATTTTTGTTGCTATTTTGACACATGGGTTAATGTGCTCGGGTCAGGTGGGGGTTAAGAGGTTTAAATGGGCTCTCATTAACGAGTAAATGTTGGGACATTCATTGAGAACAGCTCATATAATACTGCTCTTTTTCATAAAACCCGCTATTGCTTCTACTATCTAGGCTATAAGTACTAACTACACGGTCTTTGAATGTGCGGCCAATCTCACAACAATTTCAATTACTGGTCCTTTTCACGCTTTAATTGGAAATCTTAAGCCGACGCATTAAAAATGTATGTATTCAAATCTTTTTATCGCGGCGCCACAGAGCCAGGCCGCAGCGCCGATAGCCCCGGGCCCAAACGTGCGCACACAATCCCCTCCAATCGATATTTGTATTTAATCTGGTCAAACGCCTGCTACATTTTCGCTAAGATCTTCTTGGATGCGGCCGGGTGCGTAGTTCAGTGTCGGGAGCACGCACGCACGCACGCGAGGCCTCGCTGCGTCAATAAAATGGCGAGAGAAGAGAAGGAGACAGGCCTCACAGAGCGGAGCGGGGAGAGATAGGACAGAGCGAGGGGATGCACAGCGTTTGTCACCATTTTGCGGGGAAATAGAAGTGGATCTGACGTCGTTGCGTAATAAGGGTGCGAGCCAAGGAGGGAAGGAAGATAAGGTGATAAGGAAACAATCTAGGTATTAACGGGAAATGGAGGATGGGCACGTGGAGGAGAGAGCCCACATCCCTGTCAGACAAAAGGCAAAAAATAGAATGAGACGTTGCAGTGGGAGATAGCTGTAAACGGCCCCCCCTACCATAACCGAACACATTTTACGCCTCATTTGAAAGCTAAGACCTACGAAAGTGATCTAAGCTCTTTCCTCGTTATTGTTGATTTTTTTTTTAACATGTTTTGGTCACATTTTGTGGCTTCATCACAGTTACATTACACTAAAAAATGAAATGCGGCCAAAACGTATGGAGGAAAAAAAGCAATGAATAGCCTACGTGACAAAAATGCAACGAATACGCATCAAAACAACAAAAGTGTGACAAAAATTTGGCAAAACATGACAAAACGCAACAAAAACGACTAAAGCAAAAAATAGGGAAAAGCTTAGATGGTAAATGGTGCTCAAGTCAAGAACCTTTTAGATTCGGGTAAAGCTGAACTGGCGAAAAAGTGCTCAGTTAAAGTGAGGGTTAAGCGGTTAATATAAGGATCTACCACAATTCTCAAGATATCCCAGAAACGACTTGAAGCCATAATCCTGGAAATCATTGTTTTAAATGTGATTTTTTTTTCTTTCTTCCACTCGATTATTATTTTTTCTTTCATCATGTGTAAATAGAAATCGTCCATTAGAGAACACACAATCATGAGGTCCTGATCTGAACCTCGGAAGAAAATGCTGCACTGGCGCAAACATTTGGCTTCCTGGATTGTCTAATGCAGTGGTTCCCAAACTGGGAGGCGCCTGGGATTAAAGGGGGGTCCTCGGAGCCTAGTCAAGTCAGAGGGTCCGATGAGAAAAATGTATTATTTGAGCAAATCAAATGGTAGCAGATCATTATATATGACTGAGGAACAAGTGCAGAAAACACTATGTTTGTGTATTAAGTGCAGGTTTTAATGCTTTTGTAAATATGACTTATTTAGATAACATTTGTTGTAAGTAAATATCATTTTATTTCATTGAAGCAGCAATTTGAATGTAGAAATGTGACTTAACAGGGTCGGCACAGCAACAGTTTAAAATTGTTGTCCTCTATCTATGTCACTTCCTGTCAGTGTCATAAAAAATGGTCAAACTGAAGAAAACTGGGTAAGATGTTTAGCAAAATCTTAAAACAAACTGCATTTGTGTTTTTTATGTTCCACATTGTTTTACTGGATACTTTTGTACGTCTTTGCCGGTGTGTTTTGTGGGATTTCTTTTTACTTCAGAGAGTCCATAATGGTCCTGAAGAAAGCAGCTTTTCAAAAGTAAACAAACAGCTAGCTTATTGGTTAAACCCATTGAAACCCTACACATTTCTTCTTCTGAGACACTGAAGAGGCACTCAGAGCCCCCACATCTGCAGCACAGAGGAGGCATCACAAGAGGAGCTACAGGAAACAAAAAAGGGACAAATGCGGAGGTATCTGGGCGAGACTCACAGCTAAGCCACACATGCCTTCTGTTGTTCTGGCTAATGGATGAACAACTGAAGAATAAAATAGATTAACTGCTAAGCTCTTCACAGAAGATGGAGAAAGATTTTTGTTGAGCAGAGGGAGCTGCTCAGGAGGCAGAGGAATAAGGTGGTGGAGCGGACCAGTGCAGGACACCACGCTCTGAAACAGGGACAAACCAAGGAGGCGGTGCACCGTTTCAGAGGATCAGAGGAGACTGAAAGCAGCCAGGTTTCCTCCGGGTGCTACGGTTTCCCCGACCTCCTAAAACATGCTGGTCAGGTTGGCCCACTGTGGCGGCGCGGCTCAGTCGCAGCGGCCCAGCACAAACACCTGAACACTATTTCATTGTACGCTTGTACAATGATAAATAAAGTACTTACTTACTTACGTAAATATAATCGTGTTAACTATATGCGTTAGCAAAAAAATTGTCTATTGTGTAATATGCACTGTAAATACTTATTGGGCATTATTCCTATGTTATGTATTTGTGGGAGCCTCGTTTTTGGATGGGGAGGGACATGGCTTGACTCCAACAGGCACAAGGGAGGCTTCAAGGGGATAAAGGTGGGTAACGGTTTTGGTCTGGTTCCTGAAGGATTCAGGATTTTGTTGGAGGCCAGAGATTGGACCAACGGGGGAGGAACGTGCTTCTCTATGGTCCTTAGGGCAGGGAGCTGACATTGCTTTAATACTGGGACCAGGACTCCCCTTTAAAGAGATTCTTTATCTCAGTGGGACTTTTCTGGCTAAATAGAGGTCAAAGAAAATAAAAAAAGGTCACGTAAAGCACTTTCGAAGGGACAATTTATTATACACTCCATTGTTGGTGGTGGTAAGCTGTATATACCAGCATCACACACCACTCACCCAGGCAAAACCAGGCCTAACCCTGCTTAGCTTCTGGGATCTGGCAAGACCAGATGTTCCCAAGGTGGTTTGAGTTAAACCCACTTGTTGGGGTTCCACACCCCAGAGTCAGCAGGGCACAATGTAACTCTTTTCTCCTCTGTCTCCAGGGCATGTTCGTGCTGGGCTTGCCTTACGCCATCCTCCACGGTGGCTATCTGGGCCTTTTCCTCATCATCTTCGCAGCCGTCGTCTGCTGCTACACGGGCAAGATCCTGATCGCCTGCCTGTACGAGGACAACGAGGACGGCATCAAGGTGCGCGTGCGGGACTCTTACGTTGACATCGCCAACGCCTGCTGCGCTCCCCGCTTCCCTGCGCTGGGCGGACACGTCGTCAACGTGGCCCAGATCATCGAGCTGGTCATGACCTGCATCCTCTACGTGGTGGTCAGCGGTAACCTCATGTACAACAGCTTCCCGGGGTTCCCCATCTCCCAGAAGGCCTGGTCGGTCGTGGCCACTGCTGCTCTCCTCCCGTGCGCCTTCCTCAAGAACCTCAAAGCCGTCTCCAAGTTGAGCTTCCTCTGCACCCTGGCCCACTTCGTTATCAACATCCTGGTCATCGCCTACTGCCTGTCCCGCGCCAGAGAATGGGCCTGGGAGAAGGTCAAGTTCTACATTGACGTCAAGAAGTTCCCCATCTCCATTGGTATCATCGTCTTCAGCTACACCTCGCAAATCTTCCTGCCGTCGCTGGAGGGGAACATGCAGAAACCGAGCGAGTTCCACTGCATGATGGACTGGACGCACATCGCCGCCTGCGTCTTGAAGGGCCTGTTCGCACTGGTGGCATACCTCACCTGGGCCGACACCACCAAGGAGGTCATCACGGACAATCTACCATACTCCATCCGTGCCGTGGTCAATCTCTTCCTGGTGGCCAAGGCGCTGCTGTCGTACCCGCTGCCGTTCTTCGCTGCCGTGGAGGTTATGGAGAAATCGCTCTTCCAGGAAGGCGGCCGGTCCGTGTTCCCGGACTGCTACGGCCCCAACGGGCAGCTCAAGACCTGGGGACTCGGGCTGCGGGTGACCCTGGTGGTCTTCACGCTGCTCATGGCCGTGTTTGTCCCACACTTTGCCCTCTTGATGGGGCTGACGGGGAGTTTGACCGGCGCGGGCCTGGCCTTCCTCCTCCCCAGCCTCTTCCACCTCAAGCTGCAGTGGCGGAACCTGCAGTGGCACCACGTGTTCTTCGACGTGGCCATCTTTTTCGTGGGCGGCATCTGCGCCATCTCCGGACTCATCCACTCCATCGAGGGGCTGATCGAGGCGTTCACGTACGATCTTCCGGACTGAGGGACGAAGATGCAAGACTGTATACGTGCGCCAATCGGATCAAATCATCAAGAGATAATATTTGTGTGAGCTGTACATCTTTTTATTTTGCCTTCGTGATCATGTGCAATAACGGACTCTTTGAAAAAAAAAAAAAAATCATAGTCAAGTAACGTAGTACAAAGTATTTCATTCGGGGGAAAAACATAATGCATGAGGCGGTGGCTTTGTGCGCGGAGTGTACAGTGTGTGTAGTGTTTTATCTGGAGAATGGAGTCTGTGAAAAACTGAATATCAAAACTGTGGATGTCAAAGCGGATCTCACTGGTTAAACAGCTGCCCGAGTTACAGGTGATCTGTGGCGCAGGGGTTAGGCTGCTGCACGGGACGGCATGGCAGCGTGATGGAGAAAAATGAGCAAAGTAACCAAACTGTAGGAAAATTTATCTATGCACTAAGATTACATGACAAGTATGCTGGCGGGTGTTGATCCTCCTACCTTCTTCCTAGGGGCCAGTGTGACCCATCATCTCAAGCTCTGCGTTATACTAGCCAGAGATGGGGGAGAAACTTGGAATATGCTATAGTTTGAAAAGCTGGAGGTAGGACTTGGCGATATGACGATAATGACCCAATCATGATCTGGTCCCTGTGACGATCTGCCAGTTCTTGAGAGATCATCATATTGAGGTTCAAGGGAGTAATTTATTTTAAACAGCGCTATTCACCTTATTCCGCCCCGCCCACTTTCCACTTTTGCCACTTTTTGCTTTGTCTCGACACTTCCGGTCGAACGTGAAGCCCGTTCATTCAAACGGAGAACGAGGGAAAATATTCTTGTTTAGTCAATTGATTTGTGTAAAATGGCCAATGTTCATTTGCAAGTCAACTCTGCACCGTTTCTCAGAGCGGTCGAAAAATGGCTTTGTTTTCGTGTAGTAACTGATTTTACTACTGTTGACAGATTGGAGAAAAGGGGCGGGCACAATTAATGGCGGCGCCCACGCGAACCTCCGGAATAAGGTGAATACAGACGGCATCTCGTCATAGAAGGGGGTGTGGCCTCACAGTTTTTCACTCTTTTTAGCCATTTTCTGGCGGAATATAAACTGATTTATCACATACAAATAAAGTCAAGCCTAAATCAGGTCCATATGGATATTTATTCATAGCAGATTGTTCAGTAGAAGCAAAAAAACGGCAGTCATAGCAAGTGCTAGCTTAGGATTAGCACGGTGCTAACATGTAGCATCATGTTAGCATTCTCCGTTTTTTTTTTTATGTATTTATGGGCTGTTGAACCACTTTGCTCCTCCCCATGTCTTTTTATCTTTATTCAGTAGAAAACTATATTCATAATTCAGCATTTGTTAAAGTAGTTTTTTAATAATAAGAGAAAGTTTAGATTTTTCTCAAAATTGTTTAACTGTTTATAAAAATGACCATATATGGGCAGTTCCAGAGATGCCGTCTGTATCTATGCTCAAATATACGTTCCCCTCGTCACTTCTGCTATTGGTCAGTCAAGCTGGGTAGCAGGCCGCTTTAACCAATCGTAAAAAAGTGTAGTGACCTCTTAAAAACAATATGACGAGACGCGATCATAACAAAATCATAACAACGGCTCAAGGGAAACTGCAATATTATTTTATGGCATATCGCCCAATCCTAAATGAAAAGTAGGAAGGAAGCTACGCAGGAAAATACCAATCGGTATGTGGCCAAAGATTAAGTAATGCATTGTGCGTGGGAAAATAGTGTGTTTCTTTCGCTCAAGCTTCATTATCTCACAGTTAGTGGATGGTTGTTTCTAAGGCAGTATGAGCGCCATATTAAAGTGAGGGCTTGTGTAAGAGGAAGTTAGATGGACGTGCCGCCCCGTGTCTGCAGCGTGAGCCCTGTGCACCTGTCTAAATTGTTTCTTTTTGTGTTACATCTTGGTCCTGTTTGGTTTCTGTGTTTCAAGTGTTGCAAACTTCGGATGAACTTTTGCAGTGATGAAAGTGGGTCCTTCTTGTGTTTTACGATGAAAAAAAAAAAGCTTGTCTGATAATATACTCCTCCTCTTCAAGTTGTTCAATGTGATTTCAATGGATCTTATCATGGTGTGTGAGAAAAAAAACGACTGTTTGTTGAATTAAGAGATAAATAAATCAAATATTTTATGGCCGGTCAGTTAACTGTTTTCTTGAAGCTTCAACAACTTTTTCAGACAAGTTAGGCTAAATCTACTTTTTGAGCTTTAAATCAAGTTAGCCAAACTGTATTTATTTTACTGAAAAGTTTTGCCTGGTTTTCCTTGACCCGTGTGACCTTTTTTGTGATGGTTCTTATTGATCTGACGTGACAACTACTATTGATTATAGAAGGAGCTACCTCAGGGTCTTGTTCTCGGTGATGGAGTGTGAGATTGACAGACGGATCCGTGCGGCGTTGGCAGTGATGCGGTCGCTCTTCACCGACTGTTGTGGTGAAGAGGGAGCTGAGTTGAAAGACAAAGCTCTTGACTTGCAGGTCAATCTTCGTTTCTACCCTCACCTATGGTCATGGGATCTGGGTAATGAATGAGAGGACAGGATGGCGGACACAGGCGGCCAAAATGAGTTTCCTTTGCAGGGCGGCTGGACGGATTCTCAGATCAGGTGAGGAGCTCAGTCACATGGGAGGAGCTCGGAGTAGAGTCGCTGCTCCTTCACGTTATAAGCAGCCAGCTGAGGTGGCCAGCTGTTCCGGATGCCTCCTGGTCGCCTCGTGAAGACCCAGGACACGCTGGAGGGACCATCTCTCTGGGTTGGGAACACCCCTGAACAGCTGAAGGAAGTGTGCATGAAGAGGGAACAAAGAACTTTCCTAATTCCTCAGATTAAAATTTGTAAACATACAATTTTCAGCGATCAAGTACTTTCAACAACAAAAGTTCACGAGTCAATAAAAAACTTTAAAATTAGAAAGTTTTTTTTTTTTTTATCACAAAAGTCTGTTTTGACACTAAACTGAAGGGCATAGCCAAATGTATCCCCCAACTTGCATACAAAATAGCTTAAGTAGGGACGTACCTTTAGCATAGGAGATGCTAATACAGATGCTAGTATGATGGCTGGCCCATAAAAAAGTTCAAGCAAGACCCAGCAGGTGGCAGCCCTCATCTTTGCTTGCCAACAACACTACAGAAGAAGTTCATTAGCTCCTCAGTGAAGGTCATTTGGGCACTGAAATGATCAAGGTCAGTGTGAAACACCGCAAACTCCGTACAACGATTTCAATAAAGGTTGCATTCGAAGAAGGTAGGTAGAAAATATGCACTTTTCAGAATCAGGAACCATTGTGTTTAAACTTCAGTCAATCAGTAGAAATAAGTGTAATCGTAGTTTGAGTACTTGTAGCTTAATTACAGTAATGTTACAATAATTTATCTTATTCAATTAAATGAAAAGTCAGACCAATATTGATTTACAATTGAGTGGTGACATAACAGGACACACAAAACATAAAATGATATGAAACTTGGAATATTTATTAAGAATTGATTAAAAAAAAAAAAAAAAGATCAAACAAATAATTGTTGAAATAAATTAAAGGGGGGGTATTATGCAAAATCGACTTTTTCAAGCTTTACATCATGTTATTATGTCATTCCCTCATTAAAAACATGCCTGAAGTGTTGCCTTGGCACATTCACGTATTTTTTATATAGAATAGGTCCTCAACCAAACCCATTCTTTGATTACCAACTGAAAAAATAAAATTTTCTGTGTCGAGGTGGTCGCTAGGAGCTTATTTTCATAGAGTTCCTCATATTTAGGGCGATAATGCATATCAAAAGTGATATCTATGTATTTTAAAATTGTACTGATTCTCCTGAGCACTTTCTTCCTCCATCGTTTCAAGACTTATCAGATTGGAGGATTCTACTTGTTAGTGTCCCGCTGTGCTCATCCGCTGCCAGATATTAGACGTTCTCAGTGAAAATAACACTTGCCTTGTTTTATTTCAGTGCGTCACTTTGCAGCAGGAGTGATTCAGGACAAACTGGATGAGGTCACGATTCCGGCAGTGGAGGGGGAGATTGCGGGAATTCACTACACTCTGTCTGGGTAAGAGAGCGTAAACACCGCACACAGAAAATACAGCCATTATAAAACATTACTCAAGCAGAAGTAACATCAGCTGCATGCCCCGGCTTCACCGAGTGTGGCGAGGGGGTGCAGGGGCGCGTCATGGGAGGAAGTATGCAAGATTGGAGCGAGATCGTTGAAATTGCTCTAAACCCGTTGCACTTATAAATCACTTTGGGTCGAAAAAGAAGAAATGGTAGCACTTTGCTACCATTTCCACTTTGCAGTAATAGGGTGGGACTAGCATGGCACCTAAAACTGTAATGGCACGTAAATGTGTTAAGTGCATGAGAAAAGGACTAAACCTATAGCCCTGACCCGGGATAAAGACGTTATTTCTTGGTACCAACGTTGTCATTATCCCCTGTTATTCCTGTAGTTACATTACAGGTGAAACTTGGAAAATTAGAATAATTAAGTTAAAAAGTGCATTCATTCTGTAATTCAACTTAAACTGTGAAACTATAGACTCATTACATGCAAAGTGAATATGTATAGCCATTATTTGTTATCATTTTGTTTATTATGTCTCAATGTGTCCCAAAACTAAACATCTCAGAGAGTTAGAATATTTTTGTTTTGTTATGTATTTGTAAGAGGCATCCAATCACTGAGCCATCTTTTTTATTTATTTTACAGTGCCGCCTGGTGGTCAGTACATGTAACAACATGAACAACATCATAATAAATCATGATTTAATTTAACCTTACTTATTTTCTTTTTTTTCTGTTTTAGAGAACTGTCTAACACATAGGTGGCACAATGTGCTTCTCCTCAACTAGCCGACAGTGGTGCAGATGGGGGTCGTGTCATGATTGGAAGGGCGGAGGTTCAAATCCCAGCTCCTGCAGGTACAGACTGTCGACCAGTGTCCTTGGGCAAGACACAGGACCTGTCTGTGTGCGGACTCAGTGACTCAGTGTGGGACTGGGCCTCTCATCTGGGATTCTTGTGAGTTGAATCCCAGATGGTGCTTTTCCCGATTTACATTACTGTGCTTTGAGTATTCCCTGCAGTGTCTGGCCTTAAAACATAAATCTCTATTCTAAAAGCGTTGTTCAAGAACCAAAATACAGAAGTACTTTAGGCTAGTCTAAATAAGAGGTCAGATGATGCTTCAAGATATGGAAAAGAAGAAGTCTATTTGTGTTAGTCATTGATTTCACTTCATTATTTTGTTGTACAAGCTTGCATTGAGAATCTCAAAGGTCAATTGTGGGTTTAAGTTTGGGTTTATTATAATATTGTTCTGCGTATAAAAGGATTGTATTGTTAAATTGTGTGTTAGTATTTTCATCTTGTGAAATGTTTTTAACATGTAAATAATAATCCAATAGCTGCTTGTTTTCTGCCTGTTATTGAACTTAGTGAACCTGGTGTGTACAGTCATGACGGAGGGACATTTAACATGGCCGTGTTCGACCTGTTCCTGCGCTCGGTGCTGACGGTGAACAGAGACTCCGGTGGACGTCTCTCCCTCTTCTCTGTCTCCTGTGAGGCCGACATCGGAAGTGTGGACATGCAGTTCTACGGAGGAGCCAGGTACTGAGCCATCACAAGTGAGACTGTTCATATTGCAAACTAGGTTCAGTCTTAGGATCTGGCAATTCTAAACGTGAGGCCCACCCTGCTTTCTGACTGGATAATCATGTCAAGAACCAAAAACAAGAAATGGAAACATAAACAGCTTTTACATTGTGTAAATCCTTTTGTAATTGTGAATAAATCAACAAAACAAACCAGTTGTTGATTTGTTTACCTCATATCTTGGGAAATGGGTCATGTCCATGAAGTCTAGTCAAGGACAGCTACTAGTGCCCAAAGTACAGTACACAGGTAATAAAAGTGAAAATCGCAAATCATAGAAACAAAGATGAAATTTAAAAGAACAAGGTTCTGCTCAGCTTGTGCTGAACACTCTTCATACAAATGAGTTTTAATTAAGACTCGAAGGTGTTCAAAGACTGGGCTGACCTAGTTTAAGGAAAGAGCATTCTTGAGTGTAGGAGCCTCTACAGCAAAAGCCCGGTGTCCTTTGGTCTTCAGCTGAGACAGTAAAGATGGTTTGCAGACCTCATTGTTGTGCCTGGGACATGGACAGCTCTGAGAGGTAGTGTTAGCCCTAAGGTGCAGATCATCTGTGCAACAGTGAAGAGGCATGTGTCTTTGACTCAACAAGCAGCATATATAAGAGAACAATTAGGGGCGCATTACAGATCCCTGAGGCACTCCCCAGCTGAGAAGGGCCACTCCAGAATGATGGAATTAACAGGCGTGCACAGTAACTGTAAATGTACTTCTTGGTGTCACACAGTATCTTTTACTTGAGTGATATTATTTTGAAGCAGCAGTTCTCTAGCTACAGTAAATGATTTGGCTGCTCTTCTCACTGTGAGATAATGTGGTAGTAACAAAAGCTTCATGGGACATGAAAAAGGTAGGCAAAATAAGCATTAACTTCAGCCTATACCTTTTCGGTCATTTTGTATGTTGTGAAGAAGTGAATGTAAATCTTTTGTCCATAATTTTGTCCGAGTAAACTGAAACTGAAAATAGAGTCATAATGTTTAATTCAATAAAACTTTCATTTATTTTTCCTATATCTTATGTTAAAAATGATGCATTTTAATATAATTTTTAGCATGTGTTCTTTTGAAATAGCAGAACTTTCATATTCAAAAAATGTTTTGTCCTATTGCATCAACACTGTTTTACACTCAGTTACTTAATATTCGAGCAGTTTGCAGCTTGAGCAGTTATTTGGGTCACTACTTTTGTCTTCTAGGTGAGTAAAACATTTTCAGTGGCTGGTTCAGTATTTTACGGAGCACATTAAGGAGTGAGAACAATCCAATGCAAAACAAAATAATCAACAAAACAAAAACACATATGGAGATTTTACTGTTTCAAAAACATTTGTCTTTATGTAAATAGTGTGCAATACAAAATTCTCTCTTGACGCATGAGCCTCTGTTTTACACACAGCAGTTAGACACAGTCCTGCCATCTCAGAGATTTGTGCATAACTTGGATTTTTCTGACCCAACTTTTTAACTTCTAGGCTGGTTGATGTCATTAAAACCATGAATCGCCAGTAGGTGCTGTTAAGCTGTGGTGGCAGCCTGGCCGTAGCCATCCGTAAACTCTGGTCAATTATAATTTCCCTACATGTGCGTCTGGGCTTGATCTCAGTGGCTGCGCTACATCGGTTGATTTTCTACCTACCATTCAGCGAGCGGGGGAGGCGGGTGTTGTAGGTGACGTCAAGCATTTCCGCCGATTTGCGGGTTGTAGTTTGACATTGACAGCGGATATGAAAGAAATGGAAGCTCTTCAATCCATCCTGGCTCGGCTGCCTAATATCAAGAAATTAAATGTATAGACCTTTAGAGGAGCAGGTATCCACACTGACCATGAACGTCCTGTCTGTAAGGTAGGAAGTAAACCATTTGTGTACAGCACCGGAGAGGCCGATTTGTTTTAAGCGAGTTAAAAGAATAGTGTGGTCGACTGTATCGAAGGCAGCGCTCAGATCCAGGAGAACCAACACTGTCAACTTTTTAGAATTATCATTTAATCTAAAATCGTTTAAAATCTTTAAAAGGGCCGTCTCGATGCTGTGGTTTACCCTAAAGCCGGACTGGAATTTTTCAAAAAAAAAAAAAAAATCTAAAATTTGGTAAGTTGGATATCGGTCTAAAATTGTTAAAATCATTAAAATCTAAATTGCTCTTCTTCAACAGGGGCCTCACCACCGCCCCTTTAAAGGCAGCAGGGAAGACCCCCGTCTGAAGAGAGCAATTCATGATGGTTAAAAGCTCGTCTCTAAAAGATCCATAAAATGTTTTTAAAAAACGGGGTTGGGACCGGGTCTAAAAGACATATGGTGGGCCTCACTGAGGAGAAAACTTCATCAAGCATCTCAGCATTAACCAGGACAAAACTGTCCAGTGTTTCCTCTGGAATAAATAGACAATCAGATCTATTTAGAACCGCGTTACTTTGGGTAGATAAAATGTTACATCTGACAGTGTCTATCTTTCCTCTGAAGTGGTCTGCAAATGCCTCGCAAAGGGAATCTGAGGGAGTTTCACGGAAAGCTTTCATGGTGAAGAAGGTTGTCAATGGTTGAAAAAAGAACTTTTGTTTTATTTTTATTGTCTGATATGATTTTGGTGAAGTATGAATTTCTTGAGTTTCTAGTTTTATTGTATGTTTTCAACTGTTCGGCGTAAATGTATTAATTGATTGATTCCACTGTACCATTGTGCCTAGTCAGCCAACATAATAAAACTCTTCGGCAAGACGGCCTCTGTGTTTTTGCATGCCCAGTTGCCCACATCAAAATTAACAGCGTGAAGTTTAGGGAGTTGACCCCGGGAGCAGAACTACCCGGCCCTGGAGAAGACGGATCTCCCCTGTGTCTCCCAACCAAGGTTAGGGGACAAAAGCAAGAACGGTAAACAACCTCTTAACCCACACCTACACCAATCTGGCTTCATCCACATACAAAAGCTTCAACAAAAAAGCATCAGAATAGATATGAAGGTTTTGTAGGTCTTCACTTTCAAATGAGGCATTAGGCTGTTGCTGTCCAGTCAATAACCTTTTAGATTAGGGTAAAGCTGAACTGGGAAAAATGCCTCAGATAGTGGGGGGTAAGAGGTTAAGATGGCTCTTGTCTGCAGGGAAAGACTTTGGGGCCGCTCTGACCTCAAATCGGGGATATTCCAAATGTTGGATTGTTCTCCTGGTGTGTAGTGAGCCCCGAGGACAAACCAGTAGCAGCCTGAGCCATGTTTTTTTTTTTACTCTTAAGTCACGTTTTGCGAGATTTCCTGTCAACCTGAGAATGTTGGTGAGTGAAATGGGTTCGTGTGTGATACACCTCACACCAAAATGACCAAAACTATTCGACCTGTGATTTTTATCACCAGGTTTCTCAGGTTTGGAAAATCTGCCCACAATTTAAAAAATCTTCCAATGTGTTGCATCGTGACCTTTCTCTCTCTTTTTGTTTTACGCTGAAGTAACGCACTGGGTTAAAAAAAAGACTGGAGGCCACTGAATGGTAAAGCAATCGAGCAGAAAAAGTTGATCAGCTTTTTTGTTCCAGAATCTCAGTGTCACGATTTTGTGTGTTTCTGAAGGCTAGCACTGGGACATGTTCCTGTGAGCTGAGTCTGGTGTTAAGTCTTTGTGTTTAGGAGTTTTCCTTCAAAATGCTAGATGTTTTTGATGATTATTGCATGGTTGTTCTCTTATCAGATTAAGTACAGAAAACAAAGATGATTTTATTTTGGCTTTATTGAAAAAAGTAAAACTTTACAAAAAGCTGCTCAAGTGGTCATATTTTATGAACATTTAACAGCTTCATTTAGAAGTTGACGGTTTACTCAGCAGAATCACCCTGAAGAAAGAGTGCATTCAGTTATTTTTTATTTCACCATATAGACATTTTTTTGGAAATCCTTACCTTTCCGGCATCACGGCTCTTGCTTCTGAGCTTGTTGACCTGGGACTCGGCGATATCAGCACGCTCCTGAGCTTCTTCAAGTTCATGCTGAACCTTCCTGAGCTTGGACATGTGAGTGTTGGCTTGTTCCTCCTGAAAATGTTATATGTTGATTTGTAAACATCCATAAACAACATACCATATTGAATGTAATAATGTATATTTTTTGTAACTCACAGCCTCCTCAGATTGTCTCTTGTATGCCTTGACTTTGAGCTGCAGTTTGTCCACCAGATCCTGGAGTCTGGTCATGTTCTTCTTGTCCTCCTCAGTCTATGAAAACATACGTAGGAAAGGTGGTGATATACAATTCGTATTTTACGTATTGCGTATTGTAATTTAAATAGGATGAGGATAAGCGGGAGAAAACAGCTTTACATTTTCTGTGAGAACTTACCTGGTAGGTCAGCTCCTTGACTCTACGCTCATATTTACGGACTCCTTTAACAGCATCAGCTCCACGCCTCTGCTCACCTTCAACTTCTGACTCAAGCTCACGCACCTTTTAATAAGAAGTGCTATGATTATCATGTTTGTTCATGCAATTCTTTTTTCATATTTCACACTCACCCTGGTCTCCAGTTTCTGGAGTTGCTTCTTGCCTCCCTTCATGGCCAGGTTCTCAGCCTCATCCAGACGGTGCTGCAGGTCCTTGACAGTGACCTCCAGGTTCTTCTTCATCCTCTCCAGATGAGAGCTGGTGTCTTGCTCCTTCTTCAGCTCCTCAGCCATCATGGCGGCCTGAAATATTGTCATTGTAAGTTAATTCTGTCATAAACAGTGTTCTCTGGTGTTGGACATGTGAGCTCACATCAGTGATGGCCTTTTTGGCTTTCTCTTCAGCATTTCTTGCTTCCTGAACTGAGTCATCCACTTCACCCTGAACCTGGACCAGATCAGACTCCAGCTTCTTCTTGGTGTTCATAAGACTGGTGTTCTGTTAGAAAAAAAATAAAGTAGTTGGTGTTTTTACATTTATATTGCACCATACTTTTTTATCACAGTAATTGTTCTTTCCAAACCTGAGAGTGAAGCAGTCCAACACGCTCGCTAGCATCCACCAGCTCTTGCTCAGCCACTTTGCGTGCTCTCTCTGTCTGCTCCAGAGCAGCTCTCAGCTCCTCAATCTCGGCCATCATCAGGCCATTTCTGCGCTCCACCATGGCGGCCTGCTCCTTCATGTCTTCTTGTCCTCTGACGGCATCATCAAGGTGCAGTTGGGCATCCTGGCCACAGAGAAACATTGTATGAAAATGTTCTCCAACATAATCTTTAATAGATCTTGTCTCTGTTTTCTGACCTTGAGCTGGCCCTGGACGTTCCTGAGCTGTTTCAGGGCTTCAGCGGCCTGTCTGTTGGCATGGCTCAACTGAATCTCCATCTCGTTCAGGTCTCCCTCCATCTTCTTCTTGATTCTCAGAGCATCATTCCTGCTCCTGACCTCAGAATCCAGAGAGCTCTGCATGGAGTCAATGATCCTCTGGCTGTTCCTCTTGATCTGCTCCATCTCCTCGTCCTTCTCTGACAGCTTTCTGTCAACCTCCCCCTTGACCTGGTTCAACTCCAGCTGGACACGAAGAATCTTGGCTTCTTCATGTTCCAGTGTGCCCTAGAAATGCCATTGTACTTGTATTATCATTCAGTCCTGTATGAAAATAACATTTACAATCGCTATATAACATATTTCTCTAATGATCTACCTCAGCTTCCTCAAGGGCAGTCTGGATTTCAGATTTTTCAGTTTCTACTGTCTTCTTGGACTTCTCCAGCTCATGAATGCTCTTTCCAGTCTCTCCGATCTGCTCAGTCAAGTCAGAGATCTCCTCTAAATAGGAAACAAGCATCAGCCTTGCTTACTGTGCAGCTACAATGATTGTATAGCGTTGTATATCTCAAAATGTTAGTGTACATACGCTGCAAGTTCTTGTTCTCTCTCTTCATGGTCTCCAGTTGATCCAAGGCCTCCTCATAAGAGTTCTTCATCTTAAAAAGTTCAGTGCTCAGAGACCGAGACTCTTTCTGGGCTCCCTCCAGTTCAGCTTGGCCCTCCTCAAACTTCTGCTTCCACTCAGAGAGGACCTGGAAATATTCGATTTGAGTTTACATGAATGAGAGAGAACATCCATCTTGTTTTTGAGTGTTTTAATTCATTTTTTACTTTGTCAAAGTTCCTCTGCTTCTTGTCCAGATTGGCAGCCAGAGCATTAGCTCTCTCCACATCAATCATAAGGTCTTCCACCTCACCCTGCAGCCTCTGTTTGGTCTTCTCCAAAGATGCACACTTAGAGTTCACAGCCTCAATGGATTCCTCAGCCTCCTGCAGGCGCTGGGCCAGTTTTTTCCTGTGATGAAGGAAATAGAGACACAAATAGAATTAAGACAACTATCATCTTAGAGTTCTACCAACAGAATCATTCTACTTACTTGGACTCCTCCAGCTCCTCAGTGCGCTGAATGGCGTCAGTCTCATATTTAGATCTCCACTGAGCCACCTCACTGTTGGCCTTGGACATTCCTCTCTGGAGCTCAGCCTTGGCCTCCTGCTCTTCCTCAAACTGCTCCCTGAGCAGATCACAGTCATGACGGGCAGACTGGACTCCATGAGCCAGGGCATTCTTGGCCTGTAGGCAATAATAATCAGTGTGTAGCCATCATTTGAAGACATCTTTGAGTTTACTGGCTAAGTGATAAGATTGTTCATACCTTGACTTCTTCCTCAACGTGTCTCTTCAGCTCTTCAATCTGCTGAGTGAAAGCCTGCTTGCCTCTGGTCAGCTGAGAAACAAGAGCTTCCTTCTCCTCAATTTGACGAGAGAACTCACCTGTAATTGCAGCGTCATTTAGTTCATCTGACGGGATTCAAAACTAAAGCATGTTCAGTTTAGGACCATACCATTCTCTGTCTGGAGCCTGGCCCTCTGTGCACTTGAGTCATTCAGCTGGCGGACATTCTCATCGTTTTTGGCCTTGAGCTCACTCAACTGGTCCTCAAGAGTTCTGCACATTTTCTCCAGATTGCCCTGTCAGGATACAATATTTTTAAGTTTTATTATAGTGACAGAGGAAACTTGAGAGATGATGTCATTCTGAAGAGCATATTTACCTTAGCCTTGGCCACACCCTCCATGTTGCTGGAGAGGTCATCAATTTCCATTTTGAACTCGCTCTTCTCCTTCTCCAGCTTCTGCTTGACACGCTGGAGGTTGTCGATCTGCTCTCCCAGCTCAGCAACACTGTCGGCCTGCTTCTTGCGCAGAGCTGAAGCCGTGGCCTCATGCTGCAGAGTGGATTCTTCAAGATCACGACGCAGCTTCTGGAACTCAGCCTCACGTTTCTTGTTCAACTCAATCTGAGCAGCTGTGGCTCCACCAGCTTCCTCAAGTCGTTCACTGATCTCCTCGAGTTCTCTGGAGAGGTCTGCTCTCTGCTTCTCCACCTTTGCACGAGCTGCTCTCTCAGACTCGATCTCCTCCTCCAGCTCCTCAATACGAGCCTACATTTCATCACAGACGATTGATAGGATCAACACTTTTCCTCGTTTGAACCAAAATACTGTCAATCTGAAGCGGCACCACTTATTACCTGAAGCTCTTTGATCTTCTTCTGAAGCTGGGCACCAAGAGACTGCTCATCCTCAATCTTGCTGAGCAGCTGGCTGGTCTCAAAGTCCTTCCTAAAAAAAAGTACAACTTTCTCATGTTTGTGCTATTAAACTAAAGACCAGTTGATGAAATGTGATAAATACTTTTTGATCTTCTCATCAGATTGCTGCTTGTCATTTTCCAGGTCCATGATGGATTCCTGGGCCAGTTTCAGGTCTCCCTCCAGCTTCCTTTTGGCTCTCTCAAGGTCCATGCGGAGCTTCTTCTCTTGCTCCAGAGAACCCTCAAGCTATCAAACATTGTAATATTTTAATGATTGAGATAATACCATAATAGTTTTGACTGTGCAATATATAAGGTAAACTTTGAAAGCCTTACATCATCGACTTGCTGTTCCAGCTTGGTCTTGGCCTTGGTCAGAGTGTTGACTTTGTCTTCCTCTGCTTGGAGGTCATCCAGAGTTTGCTGGTGGGACTCTTGGAGGGCTTTCTTCTCTTTGGTCAGCTTGGCAATAGCCTCATCTTGAGATGCCATCTCCTCTGTAAGATTTTTAACCTGGAGCAGCATTGACATATTGTCACTTTTTGAAACAATTTACTGTAAGAGCATTTCATAATCATGTCATAATTCCTCAATTAAACCTGCTTTGTTTACATCTACTGAATGTACATGGCAGCTGTATCATTTGTTTGTTCATTTCAGTGTTTTTTTTTTAAATATATATATAATTTAGTTCATTCAAAAGTTACATTAATATATTTACAACAAAACTGCCAAGCCAATGCCGTTTGAGATAAAAGGAGCACCTTGTTCTCAGTGGCATGTTTCTCTTTCTCCACTTTAGCCAAGGTGAGCTCCAAGTCATCGATGTCTTTCTTCAGCTCAGAGCACTCATCCTCCAGCTTCCTCTTCTTTGCAGTCAGCTCAGCATTGATTTCCTCCTCATCCTCCAGTCTCTCAGTTGTCTCTTTGAGTTTGGCTTCAAGTTGGATTTTGCTTTTAATGAGCCCCTCACACCTCTCCTCTGCATCAGAGAGGTTTTCACCCTCCTATATAAGATAGACATGCATAAAGGTGAACATGTTAGGATCTCACAGAGGTTTTCTATCAAATGACTTGTTTCATTTCTTGCTGACCGATGCCACTTGGAGCTGCAGATCATTCTTCTCCTGCAAGAGGGAAACCATTTTCTCCTCCAGCTCCTTCTTCTTAGCCAGAGCAGCTGCCAGGTCAGTCTTCATCTTTTCATAGTTCTCCTTCATTTGCTGGAGCTCCTTCTCAGTCTCAGCGCTCTGCAGGAGAGGCTTGATCTTGAAATACAGCTTCAGCCATGGCCAGTTTTTGACATTCATGAAGGAGCGAATATTGTACTGGATGGTGTAGAGAGATTCTCTGTAAGCAGAAAAGAATTGATCAATACTTCATTGACATTATGAATTCTTTAGTGGAATTTATCTGTACCTTCTCTCCATCATCTTGACAAACACCTTCCTCATAACATAGCCTCTGCAGAGAGCCTGAGTCATGGTCACCAGCGAAGCCAGTTTTTCATCTCTCATCTCCTCCAGCTGACCCAGTAGACCAGCTTTGAAGAACACCTATTACAACATTGAGCAATGAAACATTAGTAAAGAATGATAAATCACAATAACATTCTAAACTGAATATAGACCTTGGTGTGTCCAAACATGTACTGAGTGTGGTCCACATCAATGGAGCCAAGAAGCTTCTCTGCAGCTTTCTTGTTGTCAATGAACTGTCCCTCAGGGATGACACTGGCATTCAATACTTTGTATCTGAGAAAGGTGTCATTTTAGTCTCATTGTTTCTTTTTTTTTTGCTTGAAACCTTTTCAATTTGAAATGTGTAAAAAGTACCTCTGCTTGAAGTCACCGTAGAGGACTCTGCTGGGGAAACCCTTTCTGCAGATTCTGATGCCCTCCAGCACACCATTACACCTCAGCTGGTGGATGACCAGGAAGTTCTCCATAAGACCTGAAGTTGAATATATAACACTTTTATTATTAAAATGAGGTTCACACAAATCCACTATCACCCCTTTTATAAAAGGGATACTCGCCTGGGGTTTTAGTTTCATTGGGAATCAAGCAACGCACAAAGTGAGGGTGAGTGCTCCTCAGGTTGGTCATCAGCTTGCCCAAGTTCTCCTGAAGATCATAATGTAATGAATTATGACACATTTCCTTTATGTGATATCACATCAAAGATCAAAAACATACTCTGAAGAGGGCAGACACAGTCTGGAAGGAACCACCCTTCTTCTTGCCACCCTTCTTTCCACCAGCAGCAGCAGCCTCAGCTAAAACAAAAAAAATAAAGATTCTTATTTCATAATCTGTGTAACATCATGTTCCATTTAGTAAAAGATGCACTTACCCTCTCCTCCATGGGTGGCATACAGGAGAACCAAGAGCTTGTTTGCAGACTTCTGGTAGAGCTGAATGACTGATTCGTTCAGAGGGTCCTTGTTCTTGTCCAGCCAGCCAGTGACATTGTAGTCGACTGTGCCAGCGTAGTGGACCAGGGAGAAGTGAGCCTCAGCCTTGCCTTTGCCTGGTTTAGGTTTCTCAAAGGCTTTGTTCTTGCCCAGATGCTGGTCATGCAGCTTGTTCTTGAATGTTGTATCAGAGGCCTTGGGGAACATGCACTCCTCCTCAAGGATGGCGAAGATTCCCATTGGCTGTCAAGAATTATCATGTGTTAGCAAAATGCAAACTTTTATGCTACAAATGTTTCCGATTACCTTCTCAATAAGCTCAATGCAGGCGGCCAAGTCCATACCGAAGTCAATGAACTCCCACTGAATGCCCTCTTTCTTGTACTCCTCTTGCTCCAGGACAAACATGGTGTGGTTGAAAAACTGTTGCAGTTTCTCGTTGGTGAAGTTGATGCAGAGCTGCTCCAAGCTGTTGAACTACAAATCAAAGGTAAACTACTATTTAGCCTCACAGAAATAGTGAGTACACCTGTTTCATAATAGTGATAAACCTACATCAAAGATCTCAAATCCAGCAATATCCAGCACTCCAATGTAGAAGTTTCTTGGTTGCTTAGTGTCCAACATCTCATTGATACGGATAACCATCCACAAGAACATTTTCTCATAGACAGACTTGCACAGAGCACTGACAGCATTGTTGACCTTGACATAAGAAGAACATAATAAATCACAAACGTAGAGAATGTAGTGCTATTATATTTGTGTATTTCAGTAATACTTTACCTGTGGGACGGTTTGACCTTTGGTCACCATCTCATTTCCGACTTTGACTCTTGGGTAGCACAAGGCTTTGAGCATATCCGCCGAGTTCATACCAAAGAGGTAGGCGATCTTGTCAGACACTAAATAAGGTTAAATAAATGAGGTTAAATATTGGTAAAACGGGTTTAAACATATATTCTAACCTTTCAATAATAACTGTCAAATGGATCTTATTGTAATTACCCTCAGTGCCGTCAGGCTCAGCCTGCTCCTCGCGCTGCTTCTGCTTGAATTTCAAACTGCCGTGATGCATCACAGCACCAGTCAGCTTGTAGATGTTAATCTTCTCCTCAGCATTGAAGCCCAAGATATCAATGGCAGTCTGAACAAAGATTGATGAACATTTACATCTTCTTTAAAGTTGTAAACTGTATGCACAAGAAAACAAAAACTGTGGAATGTGTATGGAAAATGACTCTGATTAAAGCCTACTGCACAGCTCTCTGCACTGCCCCATGGTGGTGCTGCTACACTAAAGCTAAACTCCATAAGCTGTGACTAACATACAACAATCCTCTCAGGATTCTGTTGAATATCTCTCACTGAACAAGTGCCAGTCTGCTGTTTCTGCAGAATAATGTGACCACAAAAGAAATGTTGCATATAAAGTTATGATGAGACTCATGGACTCACAAAAGGAAATGATAACTGTTCTAATAAGCCCTGACCAGAGCAGTATCAGGCCCAGCTCGGTGCTTTGGAGACACTGGAGAAACTGCTTATACGGACTATCGTGTGGTATACTCTGTTTTACATGTTTTTACAAGTCTGAGACAAAGATTGATTAATTGATTGATTGTCATGTTGAGTTGTCTTTTCTCCTTTACATCAGTTGCAATGAACTCCTCCACATCATCGATGCTCTTGACAGTGATTTCACCCTGGCTGATCATCGGGTAGTCATAAGGGTTGGTGGTGATCAAAAGGGCCTCTGACATACAAATGTTGACAAATGCAGTTCAGGTACAGTGTTTTAGACAGTACCTGTACTAAACATGTGGCATTATGTGATATGACATACCCAGCAGATGAGGCTGGTGGCCTGTCATGAGCTGGTAGAAGATGTGGTAGCTCCTCTCAGCCGACAGCTGGAAGGTCACACGGGACTTCTCCAGCAGGTCTGTGCGGAGAAACATTACAATAAACTAACCATTTGAGTTAGAATCCCCATTAAAGGTGTCTGTTTTTGTTGTCTGTAATACAGTAAAAGTTCTATAGCAAAAACAGATGAATGTCCTTAAAAACATCTAAGGAGGCTTTTATTTCTCTTTGTACAGGAGTGTTTTTAATGATTTTAGTGCAATAAAAAAAATGCTCTTTCTTGAACACACATTTCCTCGTTTTAAACTTACATGTTTCAATATCAGCTGAAGCGAGCTTGCCAGTGGTGCCAAAATGAATCCTGATGAATTTACCCTGAATTTGAAAGAAATGTTCATGAACTCCCGTGGTTTGAAGTTTACTTGAGTCTGACATGTGTATATACTCACGAAACGAGAGGAGTTGTCATTCCTCACAGTTTTGGCATTACCGTAGGCCTCCAGCAGGGGGTTGGCAGCGACAATCTGATCCTCAAGAGATCCCTGAAAGGGAGAGGTTTGGGTGCAACATTAGCCCCTCATAACTGATGTATTCATCTGTCTGTATTTGACGGGATTTACCTGCATTTTGCTGCCAGAACCAGGTGGAGGTGCGTCCTTTTTAGCTCCAAGTGCTGCAATTGTTGCAAAGTACTGGATGACACGCTTGGTGTTGACAGTTTTTCCGGCACCGGATTCTCCGCTGGTTTAGGACAAGCATATTATAAAGCAACTGAAACCTTGGTATAAGTATTCTTGTCATCTGTGCCTTCTCTACTTACGTAATCAGAACTGACTGGTTCTCACGATCTGAAATATTCATGTGAAATATTTCATATTAAATGTTGGTATAAATGTATGTTTTGTCCTAATATTTGAAACGTGTTGTGTCTCACCAGTGTTCATGAACTGATAGGCATTGTCAGAGATGGAGAAGATGTGGGGTGGGGCCTCAATCCTCTTCTTGCCTCTGTAGCCTGACACACAAACTGCATCGTATACGGGAAGCCACTTGTAGGGGTTCACCACGACGCAGAACAGCCCAGAGTAGGTCTGAAGTAGTAAGAATACAAGACAGAAGTAATGAGTGTGTACTTCTGTTAGTCTCTGTGAATCTACTGTAGATGCTGAAAACGTACGTAGATCATCCATGAGGCATAACGCTCTTTGAGGTTATACAACACAGAGGGCTCGTTGAGGTGGGTCATCATGGCCATGTCCTCCATCTTGTCATACTTGGGAGGGTTTCTGGGGTGGATGTCGTCCTCTTTGACTACGACAGTCTAAAGACACCACATTTACATTATAATACTTATATTGATTGTATTTTTGAAATATATCAAAACGTGCCTTTGCACCGGCTCCTTCAATCTCACATGTGGCTTTACCACCCTCTCTTTTGGTGACTTTGCATTTGAGGTACATCTCAGCATCGTCGATACAAAAGAAGGCCGTTTTGGCATCGAAGGGGGTGGTTTGGGCCTCAATCCTCTCCCTCTCTGGCTTCCGGAGGTAAATAGCCGCCGGGCCATACTGCTCCATCTCCGCGTCCGTGCTCATGGTGGCACGTAAGTTGTGTCTGTACAATTATTCGTATGTCAATAAAACACATTCTGTGTTTTGTTCAATCTAATAGTACAAGTACCTTTTTCTACTACAGAAAAAAAGACCCTCTGAGCCGGGTAGATGTCAATAGGCTGTGTGACAATAAAGATGAAAAAAATATTAAGCATTCAAATAAACAAGGCAGTCCATTTGCAACAACAGAAGAGCAGCACTGAATGAAATCAGGGTGTGCTTGTAGTTTAGTCTTAGTGTAGAACAATGGCCGCCGGTGTCACAGCTTTAAAGAGCGCGACGCCGCCATTGCTGCAGAACCTCCATATGTGGGCGGCAAAACAAGCTAGTTTTGTATTAGTTAGCATTGCACTTTCCACACGTTTTCAGCAACTGTATAGCCTGGTTTAAAATTATTTTTTTTTAGATATTCCTCCTGTGATAACGCTGGGCTAGTAACAATTAAATGACTGTTTTTTGTGAGGCACATTTTTTTAAATCTGGTATACTTATGTGGGCCGGACTTTGACTGACAGGCCGTTATTAGCATGAGAGCTAATGACGCGGGCGTGGCTACAACCGAACTACGCCCCCCCCCGAGGGCCGAGTCTACAGTGAAGACCCCGCCCTTATGCCCTTTTTAGGAACATGCTCCCTTTTTAGGAACATGCTCCGTCACAGCAGGTTAGGAGGAGTCTGTAAATTTGATAAATGATTTCCCCTTCGAACTTAATTATTATGGCAAACAGGGAGGAGTGAGGAGACGGAGTCTATTAATATTAAGTCTATGGTGCAGAAGTGTCCGAGCTCATTTAGAGTAAAACAGTACTTGGAGAAAATGTTCCTTGAGTGCTGTGAGCGAAACGGTCTGATTTATTTACAATGACGCCATCAATGGGTGTAACAAACCATCAAGTCATGTGGACATTTTGGGAAGAAATGTCTCAGAAAATGGCAGAAAATACAGAAAACAGACTCATTCTCAAGAATAAAGTGCACCAGACAAGCTGCATCTATTTCATCGATCAAAATGAAGCTTTTGCCGCTGAAATGTTTACTCACAGTGGAAAAAGCAACAATTATTTAGACTCAAGTCAGAGTACAGATCCTTCATTATGAAGTTATCAGAAGGAAAATGGCGGATTTATCTGTTCTTGCAAATGAACTTTTTCAATGTGTAATGGGAACAGCCATAGAAGTACAGGCCGTCCTCAGCTTTTCAGTGGCTGGCCCTCAAACACAACACTAAACTGTTTCATTTTCCTTTTCTCTTCAAAGTACACACTATATCAGTTGATCGAAATGACACAAACAAGCAGTTATATTGAATAATAACATAAGTCACATACAGCTCCTCATGCCGAGCTCACTCACCTGCCTTGGATGCCTGTCAGTTATTAGCTCAAGTCCTTGGCAGTCATTTTATACAGCATCATCTGCCCCATCAGCAAATGAGGCCCATTTAATTTGGTCAGGAATTCTGGACGCCATGTGACTTCATAGTGATACATTACTTCAACATCAGCAATCAGGTTTTATAAATCAACACACTCTTCCTATTTCACTGACTCAATGTGTACTTTCTGTGTATCTGTGTTCACATGAAATCATTTAAAAAACAGTTCTCAATTCAATGCACAATACACACATGTACATTGTATTTGATGTAATATATAAATGTAATAGTGTGCCTTTGTATCTTTTATAAAATAATAAAGTGTGAAATATTCTGACTTTATTGTGTTTGTTTTGCTTGTAAATACCTGGATTATGGTCAGTATCTTCAGTATGTGAAGTGTAAACGACTTTGAATCACAGTGAACACAGTAAAAATAATCCATCATGATGAAACACACACTCGGCTCCCGCTCGATCTGACTTTATTGCCAGCAACGTTCAAATGTGGATGGGAATCAAAATGCCACGGTCTGTAGTTTCATGACATGTAGATATCTGAAATAGAAGTCAGACTTTCCTTTGAGAGCAATAACAGGTGGCGGATGTGTCCGGGGAATACACTCACTAAGATTAAGTTTTCTCAACCAGATTGTAACGTAAGGGATCCCTCTGCACTATTTCTGTGGTTGGCTTTTTCATTTGTCGTCACGCCAGCGTATCAAATGATATCGCTCTGGACCAAAATAAATGGGCCGAACAGAACGGGAGAGAGCGCTTTGTTTTCAGTGTTTCTTTTTCTAACTGAAGCTTGTTATATATATATATATTATACTCTCAGGACAAAGGAGCAATGTCTCGTTCTTGTGTCAGACCAGAGGGGCACATTAGAAAGCAGCTCTGTTTCCAGAATGGGATAAAACATTTGGCATAATGCATGTATATAGTCAGTATCAGGCAGTGTTGTCATTGTTTGTTTGTTTTTTCTTCTTTTTTCTTCTTTTTCTAGAATCATATTGTTTGTTTTTTTCCTTTTATAGTTTTTTTTGTATCAGATCTATTGTTTATTCTAATTTTTTTTAGTATCATGCATATTGTGATTTTCTTTTGTCATGTCATGCCTGTTGTTGTTCATTCATGGATGGCGACTACACTTTGAAACATTACAGAATGCAACTTAAATAATGTGTTTTTTGTACAAATAAATGTGATTTTCTCCAAAGATGACCTGCAATAGTCCTGTCCAATAGTTTCCTGTCCATTTCTGCACTCAAATGGCCTGTTTTGAAGTATTCTAAAACACATCGCGTCATATCGTATCCTGTTTTTGATCCTCTCCGTGCATTTATCAAGTTTTGCCTATTATACATGTTTTTTGTGCAGCCGACTACAAAGTGGCTAAGTTGTTGTGATATCACTATATCGTGTTCTGATGGACCTTCACAATGTCTCACTGTAAACCTGTAATTCATCCATTTACATTTGTTTGTGATCTTGTGAGAGTTCACAAAGGGCAAGTGTTGGCCTTGGGTTTTGGCCGTGTCCAGTTGCTTCACTGGTATGCTGCACTGCTGCAGTCACTGAAGGAGTATAGCAGCTGAGGAGGTGAGGACTGTCAGCTGAGGAATGTAAAGATTACAATGTAGCTTTTTGATAGTATTGACAAAGAGCCTTGATTATGTCTTAACTTGGGCTACAAGTCGTTATGATTAAGCTTTGTTTGGAATAAAAACTAAAGTAAGGGCTGTATCTTCCTCTGTGATTTATGACTTACAGTAGAATTCACATGATTTCAGCTCCATAGTGTTTAACATGAATGGACGTGCATGTGAAGGAGCACACACACACACACACACACACACACGCACGCACACACACACACACACACACGCACACACACACACGCGCACACACACACGCACACACACACGCACGCACACACACACACACACACACACACACACGCACGCATAAAGAGAGTTTATTCTATTGAACAACATACAGTATTCTTGGCTGTGATCAGGCTTTTAGCTCAGTCTTGGCAGACAGAAGGTGCAGATATCAAATTAAGGCACCGGCATAAATCCAAACACTCCATCCCTCTAAATAAATATAGCTCTTAATACCTTAATAGAAGAGGCAACACTACAGTGTCAGACTCTTGACCTGATTTGGTTTTGATAGTAGTACATAAAAGGATAAGGCTAATTTTATGTCTCTGTGAACTATACCTGGTGTTATACACTAGATCAGGGGTGCCCAAACTTTTTGTCTCCGAGGGCCAAAATGAAAAGGTGCCTGTGAGTCGCGGGCCAAACACGGCGATGTCAAGCACGAAAAACACATATAACTGATACATATGATTTGATTTTATCTATGCAAATAACATGCCTGAATCTACAGCACCTACAGTAACTTTACCTCATTCGTTAACTCAAAGAAAATGCCACATTAGATTAGAAAGTGTCAGTTCAGCATCAATTCTTTTATAAGTCAATTTTTAACAACCTTTACAATAAAAGTTGGAAAACTGTGAAAGTTGCTGCTACAACGCTCTGTGATTGATAAACACCAGTGTTTCCTTAACTTTGCGAAAGGAGTGAAACAGCGCCCCCAATTTGACGCTGGTGGTCAAAAAGTATACTGCATCTATATTTACCGTTGAGAATGAATGGAAGAGAGTTAGTATTGCTGGGTTGCAGGTTCTAGAATGTGATGATGTCATCGGGCCCAGCGGGGGGCAGGAGCCCGTTTTTCCTATTAACAGCATTACACTTTCACAAGTCGTAGCTCAAAAGAAAATATATGAATTAGAAAAATGATCATTAATATCAGTCACTGGCTCCATGATCTCTCTGTACAAGACCGAAAATTTCCTCAAAGACAAAATAATTTTTCCTCCATACAATAGCATTGGCCTTTAGAACGCTGTGATGTCACCTGCAACCCAGCAATTAACCACACGCAGCGCAAAAGTAGGTCACTCTCTGGCGGGCCAATAGAATTGTTTCGGCGGGCCAAATCTGGCCCGCGGGCCCCACTTTGGGCACCCCTGCACTAGATTATATAGTTCTGAATATTGTTTCTTGGTGTTTTCATTGTTGCCTGGATGTTTTAATCGGAGAGGACACAAGTCCAAGTTCGGAATACGCTAGTGTAAAGGTGCATTCACACCCAACACGGATCACACGGCAGGTGCGGGTTGATTCCTGTGTATTGTCGATGTAAATGTGGGCACATGTGTGGGTGATGAGTGTGCGTTAGAGAGGTGTGGCGGAAGGAGGCAAACACACATTCAGGGAATATTTATTGATCATCTGAATTTGGAGCAACACAACCACCTCTTCTACGTCATAAAGACACAAGTGAAACGAAAAAGCTGCGTGAAAGAGGAGGGAGAGCCACAGCAGCTGTGGTTTGAAATGCCTTTCCTGAGCCCAGGCGTTCGGATCAGAGGAATCATACTCTTTGATACATTTATCAAAACACGGACATGGGCACAATAAATAAGGCACTGTATTACAAAGATGTTTAAAGGGATTTTATCGCTGGACAGACAGGTACTACAAACTCAAACCCACACAATATTGAAATAATGTCCAGGAGAGGGAGAGAGGAAAGAGGCGAGATTTGCAGAAATGTAGGTTGGTAAAACTATTCCACTCTCACCTTAACACAGACAGAGAATCAGGAAACCCTTTTCATTCATGTCTTTCTGGTAGCAGCAACAGCGCAGAGGTTGTTTTTTTTTACAGAATCGCGCAGTGCCTGAGGTGAACACATGTGAGTGCCTGATATACAAGCCTTTCAAGCATCCAAATAGAAGCAGCAGCGCCATCTGTGCGGGTGGTTGTGTAGGCAGCTTAAGCCATTTAAAAAAGGCCCTATACCAGATTATACCAATGAAAGGGAAGCTATTAAATTAAAATATTAGTTTTGTATCCAAACTCATTCATAAATTTCCTAACATCTTTGTAGCATCCAAATTCTTTACTGGTACAAGTTTATAGGCTAATTTCACAACTTGCAGGGTCACTTTTCAGGGTCACGTTCACAAAAATGCTACAAAAATAGAAAAAAAATTGAAACAAATGGTTTATTATTTGATGCACACTGTTTTCCCTCCAAGCTTTTGAGTTTGCATTATACTAAAGGAGGATAAAATAGTTTACATTCCATTTCTAGAAGTAAAATCAGGTATAGCTCCTTTAAGGAGAGTTTTCAAACCACATTTCTGCTTGAACAAATCAAGCCTCTGCCCCTCCTAATCATGTCCCGGGGTAATGTCTGATTTATATCGATTCATATGACAAATCCAAATGGAGCTAAATGATAAAAAAAAATATGTTCTTTTAAATTGGAAATCATCTGTATCCCAATAATATACTAGTTTAAGTTGGTTTTGCTAATAAATACAAATTTAATTCAAAGATGAACTTTTCTTAATCATTTTGTTGGAGGGGGTGTGGCGGTTACGCAGGGATCAGCGGTGGGGCCGACACTTTTCTCTGGACAAAGTGGAGTGAGTTCTGGTGAAGGTTTTTTTTTTATTTGAACACAACTAAATAGCGACTGATAAAGCAAAATAAGAAAAGAAAAAAAAGAAAAATGTTTAAATCAGTTTTGTAGGTCTTGCTTTCACATGAGATTTGGGTAATGCCAAACTGGAGAATTTGCGCTTGGTAAATCTGACTTGAAAAGGAGGTCCAGACTTTGTTTTCCTGGGGTGGCTCAGGGGTAGCACGAGGACCAGGGTTTTAAAGGAATAGGCCACCGTTTTTACATACTAAGATATGTTCTTACCTCACTTTAGACGTGTTAATATATCCCCGTCTGGTCTTTGTCCGTGCGCTCTGTCACGCAAACGGAGCACATACGCAGCCTCTCCCATATGTCACATAGCTCCGAAAAAGCTCACGATAGAAGCTACCAAGCTCTTCCACGTGTTCCCTATTTAAATAAAGTTACGTGAAGTGTTTTCATGCGAAGTATATTTACACAGAAATGTAACATGTCGATTTTATAAGCAAATAAAAAGGGGGACTATATTGTGAGGCGTAATGATACGAGGAGCACAGCGTCCGCGCAGTAACTTCTAAAGACTTCCCCCGCTCACTTCCGTCAATAACCTTTAGGAGTTACTGCGCGGACGTTTTACTCCTCGTATCATTACGCCTCACAATATAGTCCCCCTTTTTATCTGCTTATAAAATCGACATGCTACATTTCTGTGTAAATATACTTCGCATGAAAACACTTCACGTAACTTTATTTAAATAGGGAACACGTGGAAGAGCTTGGTAGCTTCTATCGTGAGCTTTTTCGGAGCTATGTGACATATGGGAGAGGCTGCGTATGTGCTCCGTTTGCCTGGCAGAGCGCACGGACAAAGACCAGACGGGGATATATTAACACGTCTAAAGTGAGGTAAGAACATATCTTAGTATGTAAAAACGGTGGCCTATTCCTTTAAAGCCTTTTTTATGACTTTTTAAAGTGATGCACGATGTAAAGTAATGAATGCCAGGTTATAGTACAGCATTTTGTCGAATTTCAGGATTTTTTTGTTAGGTGCCTAAAAAAACAAACAAGCGAAAAGCATCACGACAAAGTTTGGAACAAATGCCACGTAATATTTCTGAGGTAAAATCTCCTTATTGACCAACCATTCAAAGCTGAGCAATAACTTACTAATGCTAACAGTAGAAACACATGGGTTTGATTTTTGCTTAGTGAAGTTAACTGCGTCTACTTGCACTACACTGCGTTCCAAATTATTATGCAAATTGGATTTTTGTGTCAAAAAGGTAAAAAAAAAACAATAATAATGAAACTCATGGATGGTATCATGACTTGGGGCTCTATGAATCACTGACATTAATCTCAGAGACCTGGGATGATTAGTTTTCAGGTTAAGCCCAGTTAAGGGAAAAACTACTGAAAAAGGGTGTTCCACTTTATTATGCATATCATCATTTTCAAGCAATATGGGAAAGAAAAAGGGTCTTTCTGCTGATGAAAAGCGTGAAATAGTTGAATGTCTTGGTCTAGGTATGAAAACCTTCGATATTTCATGAAAGATTAAGTGTAATCATCGTACAGATAAGAGATTTGTGGATGATTCAGAGCACACTCCGGTTTGTGCAGATAACGGCACAATATGGACGGTTTCTGTCAGACAAACACGTCAGATTAAGAGAACAGATGCTACAAAGCAGCATGCAGGTATTTGAAGCTGCTGGTGCCTCTAGAGTCTCCCGAACATCAAGGTGTAAGACCCTCCAGAGGCTGCAGTTGTGCATAAAACTTCTATCCAGGCCTCCCCTAAACGGTTAATTGAAGCTGATGAACAGAAACGGCTGCAGTGGCTCAGAAATACATGAGGACTCATTTTCAAACAGTCTTGTTCACTGATGAGGCCGTGTAACCCTGGATGGTCAAATCAATGGAGTAGTGGATGGTTGGTGAATGACCACAATGTCCCAACAAGGCTGTGACGTCAGTAAAGAGGGGGCGGAGTCATGTTTTGGGCCAGAATCATGGTGAGAGAGCTGGTTGGCCCCATTAGGCCCTTTTAGGCTCCCTGAAGGTGTGAAAATGACCTATGAAAAATATGTGGAGTTTCTGACTGACCACTGTCTTCTATGCTACAAAAAGAAGAGCCGTGTTTTCTCTAACAAGATCATCTTCATACATGACAACGCACCATGTCATACTGCAAAGAATACCTCTGCATCACTGGCTGCTATGGGCATAAAAGGAGAGAAACTCATGATGTGGACCCCCTCCTCCCCTGACCTCAACCCTATTGAGAACCTTTGGAGCCTCAACAAAAAAAACTTCTATGAGGGTGGGAGGCAGTTTTCATCCAAACAGCAGCTCTGGGAGGCTATTCTAACATCCTGCAAAGAAATCCAAGCAGAAACTGTCCAAAAACTTTGAAGCTGCTATCACACAAGGGCTCCTATGGTCAAATATAACTTGACCTGTTAATATTTTTTTGATTGAAATAGCTTTTGATTTCAGTAAATATGACCTCCTAATGCTACAAATTCAACAAATGACCATTTTCAGTTAATTACAAGCTTTAAAATGTATTGAAACGATGAGTTGCATAATAACGTGGAAAGGTGGATTTTGAGGTTTTTACTATATATATATATTTTTTAAAATACTGTTGTCACTAGGAATTTTTTTCCACCACATTTAAATGATCCTCTACCAGTTAAAGACTTGAAAATTATGCTGACCCTCATTTGAGTTGACAATTTAGAAAATCTTAGAAAAATGTCATTTGCATAATAATTTGGAACGCAGTGTATAGCAGGGGTGGCCAACTAGTCAGAGACCAAGAGCCGAAATGTTCAACCTTGATCCTGTGAAGAGCCACAAAGGCACCGACCATTAGCGAGATCCAGGGGTGGTACTTTATTGTGATTAAATAGAATGTGACCATTATATTTAATAATAATAAACTATAACTTTATGCCTGGCCTTTTTCTTTTTTTTTTTGTTCAATAATTGTGTTAGATTTAATGGTTTTACTCCTCACCAAGATTGAAATACATGTATATTAAATGACATTTTGTGCTGTTCTGCTCTGACTGAGACAGAATTTGATTACTATTTTATTTTTTTTATGCTGGGGTATGTTTTTGTGGGGGGCCCTGCCCACTGAGCCCCTCCTCTGATTCGCCCTTGGCCTGTGCGCTCAGTGCCGCAGCTTGGACCTGACTGGACTGTGCAGAGAACGCACTCTAGGCTGCACAAAGTTCATAAACTTTAAATTCTGTTTTATGTTGCATCTGTTGCAGTTACTGTCACATGTGAAACAAACGTCATGACTTTGCGTATTTCCGCGTTACGATGCAGCGCTTCGCATCATAAGCTTCATAAGAGCTCCGCTTTTTTCTATTTCCTAGTTTAGACATTTTTCTGTGAATATGAGGCCAAATTTAATCAAATAACGAGTAGGCTGATCAGGAACCTGAAAAGCACAGAAGCTGATCCCGGTGCCACGATCTGCCTGCCTGTTGTTTAACCTACATCCCGCTGTGAGTGAGGCTGCACGAGCACCTTTTACACACCGCCTCGAAAAGGAGGGAGATACGAACTCTCATTCATGTAGAGATGGAAACAGGGTCTGTAGGACTATGGTTGGATTATAGATCAAGATTCTTGAAGACTGTTGCACTTTATGGGAAACATGTACCAATTTTGCAAACAGCTGCAAAGTATTTAACATCTTCAGTCATGCAAAGAGCCGCACTCTGATTGGCCGAGAGCCGCGTGCGGCTCGAGATATAGCATTAATATTATACTTTTAATTCTATCTTGGTAAAGATGTTACTCTTGAAAATCAGTGATTAGTGCTGAGGAGGAGGAGTTTGCATTTTTCTGCATATGCTTCAACATAAGACTGATAATTACTGTGTCCTCCCCGCAGGGCTGACATAAGGAGTCATAAAGAAAAAGAGACAATATTGAAATTGAGAAGCTAAACAGCAAAATGTATAATGTCTACTATAACAATCATCTAAAAGACATAAAAAAGTATTCTCGCTGCTCTGTTGTGTTGATAGGTCAAAGGTCGTCTCATCTCGGGAACTCGTTCATCATAAAATCTTCCCATTTCCCAGTGGAAAATACCAGATGAGGCGGCGTTCATGTGCAATTTTACACTTTGCAAGTGGTATTTACCATAATTACGAGACCACATGAAGGCAGCATTAGACCCCTATGTTTTCCCTTGTTTTTGTTGGATTATTGTCGATGTTCATGTTTGTGTCTGTTCCGCCTCTGGCTCCTGTCCTGGGATTTTTGTCTTTTTGTTCCTTGGAGTTTTTCCATTAAATTTATTCTATGAAAGAGTTTAACATTTGGGTCCCATTTTCCTTCAAATGTGACAGAATGATCCAACCTAACCTGGCTTTAGCCATCCGTAAACTCCGGTCAATGATCATTTCCCTCCAAGCCTGATCTCAGTGACTGTGTTACATTGGTTGAATTTCAACCTGCCATTCAGCGATCGGGGGACGCGGGTGTTGTAGGTGACGTCAAGCATTTACGCTGCATTTGCTGGTTGTAGTTTGGCTGTGGCGGCAGATACAAGTAATGGAAGCTCTTCAAATTGTTCTGGCTCGGCTCCCAAATATCCTGAAATTGAAAATGAAGTCTTGGAATGCGCAAGGAATGCTCCCAAGAGCTATGATAGAGTTATGATAGAGTTATGATAGAGTTATTATGGAGTTATGATAGAGTTATGATAGAGTTATGATAGAGTTATGATAAAGTTATGATAGAGTTATTATGGAGATATTATGGAGTTATGATAGAGTTATGATAGAGTTATGATAGAGTTATGATAGAGTTATGATGGAGTTATGATGGAGTTATGATAGAGTTATGATAGCTGCTTCACTCACTCGGGCTCATTACATACGTTACATCACAATTAAGCGCTAACGAAACCACCTCATAACAGAGCTCAATTGTGAAGATTCAGACCCTCTGTACGAAACGAAATGAGTACAAGGGTATGGTAAAACAGGCTAGATCCAACCAGATCCAAACCCAGCAAACTGCTTTCCCAAAGCCATGCCTTCAGCAGTCCCTGTCCTGGGGCCACCGCCTGACAATGCTCTCCATCCGGGGTGGCCTCCATCTGTCATGGAGCCACTGCCGGACACTGACCTCTGTTTGAGGAGGGTCCCTTCGGTCATGGAGCCAGCGCTAGACAACATTCTCCATCAAAGGGTGGGCTTCTCCTGTCCTGGGGCCACCATCGGACTGAGACCACTGTCCGGAGTGGACTAAAAACATGTACAATTGGCCATGATGAATGATGTGTGTGTGAATGCATGGTGCTGGTCAGAGGGATAGTTGGCACCGATGAGTGTAGTCGCAACAGCGCTTCTGTCAGTCTCCCCCAGGGGAAACTGAACACCACTGAGTGTGGAGTGAATGTAAAATGGTCTCATGTAAAGTGCTCTGAGAGTATGTATATGAATGGCGCTACAGAAATAAAGTTCTTCGTCTTCTTTTCATGTTCCTGTCCCTGCTCCATGCCTGAGCTCCTCTCGGCTGACGCCTGTCCCAACTCCGTGACTAAGATCCTCCAGTGGAGCCCCTGGATCTTCCTCTGCTGCTTCCTCCGGAGCCTCTTGACCGTCATGGCCTTCTGGGCCTGCCTGTGCTGGAGATGCCGGACCCGCCTCTGCCTCCAGCGAGAGCCTCCAGTGTGCCTCTGCCATGTCCTGGACCTCCTTGGTCCCCAGACCTGCTGCATCCTTGGCCCCCAGACCCCTCTGAACTTCCTTCTCTGCGTCACCTGCCTGTTTGGCCTCTGGACCCTCCTGATCTTGTGTGCCTGCCCTGCGTCCCTCCCCTGGCATCCCTGGCACTGGCATCCGTGGCACTGGCATGCCTGGCACTAGCATCCCTGGCACTTTCTTTGTCTCCATGGCATCCCCAACCTGCCAGACTCTTCCCTCCGCCCTCCTTGGTTCATTAACTTTGGGATGTCTGGGAGCCGTCCCTTGGTGGGGGGGGGGTACTGTCACGGTTCTGTCTGCTCACGTTCTATTTTCCGTGATTGTGTTTCGTGTTCATGTTCCAGTGTCCATGTTCTCTGTGTTTTGTTTTGACATGTCTGTTCTGTCCTTGTGGTTTTGCCCTATATGGTTCACCTGTTCCCCACTGGAAGATGGGCCACACATTATGGCCCATCAGTTTCCAGTTTAGTTTAGTTCAAACTAAAATCTTGAGACTGCTGGATTCCTGCTCATGTTAGTTTAATGTCAAGAGTAAAAATAGGAAGGCATCTGCTGGGTTAGATTGTGTGTCAGTCAGAGCTGCTGCTCGGTTATACTTAAGGAGCAGTTCTGCACGCTTGGACTTGATTTTGATTTTGTTTTAACTGCTGGACCTGTCTGAGGAGAGCACTTTTTAAATGCACTTGTTGTTACTGTAAGTGTGTAGTTTGTTAAGTTTGTACTGATGCATACACTTGACTGGTTATCAAATAAATCATGCTAGAAGCTGCTAAACTGTCTTGATGTGATTGGTACAAAGAGCTTTTAGAGACAACAGAAGACAATGCTTTCTCTGTTTACTTCTGCATTTAATATTGTAGTTCTGGCTTGGTTTAATATTTGGAGGAGCTTGTCCAGGCTCAGGAGTGTGCTGATATCGCCGTGATGATAGAGGGAATGACTCCATGAACTCTGACAGTGCAGAGTAAATGACAACCACGTTTGGACATTGTTCAGGCAGTTCATAAATGATGAAATGACTTAAAGTGACAGTCTGTAAGTTTTAATGTTTTACACATTTATCAGATTGTGTATAAGTGAGCTCCTGGGTCTGAAATTTGACGTAATGTTAATATTAAATAATAATATATTTTCTAAAGTCCCTCCCTTTGCTGATCTCAGCTAATCAGAATCCCCAGTGCCATCACTCTGACCAATGAGACAAGCTTTTCCTGTGAACCGGCCTGAAAACTTTGAAAATTCTGTTCCTGCTCTCCTCATTTTGCAAACTAGGAGTGTCTTTCTGGTCCAATCAGGAGCGGGGGGAGAAATGTGATTGTTTCCTTTGTTTGATTGTTTGCAGAATAAGTTCACTCTGCAAACTTACAAACTATCACTTTAACGTCAATATCATGATAAATCTCAATATCCAATATTTTCTTTGCATTTGTACCTTTAACCTGGCTTTACTTAGCTACACACGGTGACTTCCTGTCAATTATTAAACCAAGCCAGAATTACAATATTAAATGTAGAAGTAAACAGAGAAAGCATTGTCTTCTGTTGTCTCTAACCAAAACCTCTTTGTACAAATCACATCAAGACAGTCTAGCAGCTTCTAGCATGATTTATTTGATAACCAGTCAAGTGTTTACATCAGTACAAACTTTACAAACTACACACTTACAGAAACAACAAGCGCATTTAAAAAGTGCTCTCCTAAGACAGGTCCAGCAGTTAAAACAAAATCAAAATCAAGTCTAAGTGTGGAGAACTGCTCCTTATGTACAACCGAGCAGGCGCTACCATCAGCTCTGACTGACACACAATCTAACCCAGCAGATGCCTTCCTATTTTTACTCCTGACATTAAACTAACATGAGCAGGAATCCAGCAGTCTCAAGATTTTAGTTTAGACTAAACTAAACTGGAAACTGGAAGATGGGTCAAAAATCTGGTGTCTTTTACACAGTCCCTGTATAAGTCAGTAATCAGATTTAGATGAATGTTTATCTCAAGATATCTAGGGCAGTGGCACCTTTTCAGCTTTCATATACCTCTCCCAGTCTGACAGTGCAGCTTTCATATACCTCTCCCAGTCCACAGCGCCCTATTACATCTGCACTTTAATGTCTTAGTAATGTGTCAAAAAGAGCTGTTTTATTCAGGAAGAGGATGGAGGTTATTTGGCCACCTGAACCTTAAACATAATCAATCCATGTAAGCGAGGTTGTCACGTATGAAGGAAAATGGGACCCAAATGCAAAGCTCTTTTGTATTTAAATTTCATGGAAGAACTCCAAGGAACAAAAAGGCAAAAATCCCAAACTCACAAGACAGGAACTCACATCGACAATGATCCAACAAAGATAAGGGAAAACACAGGGGTCTAAATACACAGGGAACGGGGAACAGGTGAACCACTTTAGGGCAAAACCCCAAGGACAGAACAGACATGTCAAAATAAAACACAAAGAACATGGACACTGGAACATGAACACGAAGCACAACCACGGAGAACAGAACGTGAGCAGACAGAACTGTGACAGTACCCCCCCCCCCCACCAAGGGACGGCTCCCAGACGTCCCAAAGTTAATGAACCAGGGAGGGCGGAGGGAAGAGTCTGGCAGGTTGGGGAAAGAAACTGCCAGGAATGCTAGTGCCTGGAATGCTAGCGCTAGGGATGCCCGGGCCAGGGATGCCCGGGCCAGGGATGCCCGGGCCAGGGATGCCCGAGCCAGGGATGCCTGGGACAGGGATGCCCAGGGAGGTACACAGGGCAGGCACACAAGATCAGGAGGGACTAAGGGGTCCAGAGGCCAAGGAGGCAGGTGACGCAGAGAAGACCCCAAAGGAAGTTCAGAGGGGTCTGGGGGCCATGGAGGTCCAGGACATGGCAGAGGCGAACCGGAGGCAGAAGCGGGTCCAGGATCTCCGGCGCTGGCAGAAGGCCCACTGAGGGCCATTGGTGGCGGAGGCCGGTCAAGAAGCTCTGGACGAGGAGGCGGAGGACGATCCGGGGGCTCCACTGGAGGAGGTCGGCTCAGAGATCTCAGCTGCGGAGCAGCGACAGGCATGGAGCAGGGATAGGAACAGGAGAAGCCCACTCCGGAGGTGTCTCGGTCCGATGGTGGCCCCAGGACAGGGACTGGTGAAAGAATGGCTTTGGGAAAGCAGTTTTCTGGGTCTGGATGTGGTTGGATCATTCTGTCACGTATGAAGGAAAATGGGACCCAAATGCTAAACTCTTTCGTAGCATAAAATTAATGGAGGAACAAAAAGGCAAAAATCACAGGACAGGAGGCAGGGGCGGAACCGATACAAACATGAACATTGACATGATCCAACAAAAACAAGGGAAAACATATGGGTCTAATGCTGCCTCCATGTCGTCTCGTAATTATGGTAAATACCACTAGCCAAGTGTAAAACCTCATCATGTATTTTCCACTAGGAAACTAGGAAGATTTTATGATGAACGAGTTCCTGAGATGAGACAACCTTTGACCTTTCAACACAACAGAGCAGCGAGAATACTTTTTTATGTCTTTTAAATGATTGTTATAGCAGATATTATACATTTAGCTGTTTAGCTTCTCAATTTCGATATTGTCTCTTTCTCTTTGTGACTCATTATGTCAGCCCAGGCCGGGGAGGAAGCCTAAACTGGACTGTTTTTACTTGGATTAATATAATTACTATCAAAATAAATAAAACATTAGCATTAACATAAAGGTATAGCCTTATCCTTTTATATACTACTATCAAAACCAAATCAGGTCAAGAGTCTGAAACCGTAGTGTTGCCTCTTCTATTAAGGTATTAAGAGCTATATTTATTTAGAGGGATGGAGTGTTTGGATTTATGCCGGTGCCTTAATTTGATATCTGCACCTTCTGTCTGCCAAGACTGAGCTAAAAGCCTGTACACAGCCAAGAATACTGTATGTTGTTCAATAGAATAAACTCTCTTTATGTGTGTGTGTGTGTGTGTGTGTGTGTGTGTGTGTGTGTGTGTGTGTGCGTGCGTGCGTGCGTGCGTGCGTGCGTGTGTGTGTGTGTGTGCTCCTTCACATGCACGTCCATTCATGTTAAACACTATGGAGCTGAAATCATGTGAATTCTACTGTAAGTCATAAATCACAGAGGAAGATACAGCCCTTACTTTAGTTTTTATTCCAAACAAAGCTTAATCATAACGACTTGTAGCCCAAGTTAAGACATAATCAAGGCTCTTTGTCAATACTATCAAAAAGCTACATTGTAATCTTTACATTCCTCAGCTGACAGTCCTCACCTCCTCAGCTGCTATACTCCTTCAGTGACTGCAGCAGTGCAGCATACCAGTGAAGCAACTGGACACGGCCAAAACCCAAGGCCAACACTTGCCCTTTGTGAACTCTCACAAGATCACAAACAAATGTAAATGGATGAATTACAGGTTTACAGTGAGACATTGTGAAGGTCCATCAGAACACGATATAGTGATATCACAACAACTTAGCCACTTTGTAGTCGGCTGCACAAAAAACATGTATAATAGGCAAAACATGATAAATGCACGGAGAGGATCAAAAACAGGATACGATATGACGCGATGTGTTTTAGAATACTTCAAAACAGGCCATTTGAGTGCAGAAATGGACAGGAAACTATTGGACAGGACTATTGCAGGTCATCTTTGGAGAAAATCACATTTATTTGTACAAAAAACACATTATTTATGTTGCATTCTGTAATGTTTCAAAGTGTAGTCGCCATCCATGAATGAACAACAACAGGCATGACATGACAAAAGAAAATCACAATATGCATGATACTAAAAAAGAAGAAAAAATAGAAAAAAATTAGAATAAACAATAGATCTGATACAAAAAAAAACTATAAAAGGAAAAAAAAAAACAATATGATTCTAGAAAAAGAAGAAAAAACAAGAAAAAACAAACAAACAATGACAACACTGCCTGATACTGACTATACACATGCATTATGCCAAATGTTTTATCCCATTCTGGAAACAGAGCTGCTTTCAGAAGCCAAAGGAGAATGTGCCCCTCTGGTCTGACACAAGAACGAGACATTGCTCCTGTTTCCTGTTAGGAGAGTATAATATATATATAACAAGCTTCAGTTAGAAAAAAAAAACACTTGAAACAAAGCGCTCTCTCCCGTTCTGTTCGGCCCATTTATTTTGGTCCAGAGCGATATCATTTGATACGCTGGCGTGACGACAAATGAAAAAGCCAACCACAGAAATAGTGCAGAGGGATCCCTTACGTTACAATCTGGTTGAGAAAACTTAATCTTAGTGAGTGTATTCCCCGGACACATCCGCCACCTGTTATTGCTCTCAAAGGAAGAAAGTCTGACTTCTATTTCAGATATCTACATGTCATGAAACTACAGACCGTGGCATTTTGATTCCCATCCACATTTGAACGTTGCTGGCAATAAAGTCAGATCGAGCGGGAGCCGAGTGTGTGTTTCATCATGATGGATTATTTTTACTGTGTTCACTGTGATTCAAAGTCGTTTACACTTCACATACTGAAGATACTGACCATTATCCAGGTATTTACAAGCAAAACAAACACAATAAAGTCAGAATATTTCACACTTTATTATTTTATAAAAGATACAAAGACACACTATTACATTTATATATTACATCAAATACAATGTACATGTGTGTATTGTGCATTGAATTGAGAACTGTTTTTTAAATGATTTCATGTGAACACAGATACACAGAAAGTACACATTGAGTCAGTGAAATAGGAAGAGTGTGTTGATTTATAAAACCTGATTGCTGATGTTGAAGTAATGTATCACTATGAAGTCACATGGCGTCCAGAATTCCTGACCAAATTAAATGGGCCTCATTTGCTGATGGGGCAGATGATGCTGTATAAAATGACTGCCAAGGACTTGAGCTAATAACTGACAGGCATCCAAGGCAGGTGAGTGAGCTCGGCATGAGGAGCTGTATGTGACTTATGTTATTATTCAATATAACTGCTTGTTTGTGTCATTTCGATCAACTGATATAGTGTGTACTTTGAAGAGAAAAGGAAAATGAAACAGTTTAGTGTTGTGTTTGAGGGCCAGCCACTGAAAAGCTGAGGATGGCCTGTACTTCTATGGCTGTTCCCATTACACATTGAAAAAGTTCATTTGCAAGAACAGATAAATCCGCCATTTTCCTTCTGATAACTTCATAATGAAGGATCTGTACTCTGACTTGAGTCTAAATAATTGTTGCTTTTTCCACTGTGAGTGAAATAGATGCAGCTTGTCTGGTGCACTTTATTCTTGAGAATGAGTCTGTTTTCTGTATTTTCTGCCATTTTCTGAGACATTTCTTCCCAAAATGTCCACATGACTTTTGTTACACCCATTGATGGCGTCATTGTAAATAAATCAGACCGTTTCGCTCACAGCACTCAAGGAACATTTTCTCCAAGCACTGTTTTACTCTAAATGAGCTCGGACACTTCTGCACCATAGACTTAATATTAATAGACTCCGTCTCCTCACTCCTCCCTGTTTGCCATAATAATTAAGTTCGAAGGGGAAATCATTTATCAAATTTACAGACTCCTCCTAACCTGCTGTGACGGAGCATGTTCCTAAAAAGGGAGCATGTTCCTAAAAAGGGCATAAGGGCGGGATCTTCACTGTAGACTCGGCCCTCGGGGGGGACGTAGTTCGGTTGTAGCCACGCCCGCGTCATTAGCTCTCATGCTAATAACAGCCTGTCAGTCAAAGTCCGGCCCACATAAGTATACCAGATTTCAAAAATGTGCCTCACAAAAAACAGTCATTTAATTGTTACTAGCCCAGCGTTATCACAGGAGGAATATCTAAAAAAAAAAGGCTATACAGTTGCTGAAAACGTGTGGAAAGTGCAATGCTAACTAATACAAAACTAGCTTGTTTTGCCGCCCACATATGGAGGTTCTGCAGCAATGGCGGCGTCGCGCTCTTTAAAGCTGTGACACCGGCGGCCATTGTTCTACACAAAGACTAAACTACAAGCACACCCTGATTTCATTCAGTGCTGCTCTTCTGTTGTTGCAAATGGACTGCCTTGTTTATTTGAATGCTTAATATTTTTTTCATCTTTATTGTCACACAGCCTATTGACATCTACCCGGCTCAGAGGGTCTTTTTTTCTGTAGTAGAAAAAGGTACTTGTACTATTAGATTGAACAAAACACAGAATGTGTTTTATTGACATACGAATAATTGTACAGACACAACTTACGTGCCACCATGAGCACGGACGCGGAGATGGAGCAGTATGGCCCGGCGGCTATTTACCTCCGGAAGCCAGAGAGGGAGAGGATTGAGGCCCAAACCACCCCCTTCGATGCCAAAACGGCCTTCTTTTGCATCGACGATGCTGAGATGTACCTCAAATGCAAAGTCACCAAAAGAGAGGGTGGTAAAGCCACATGTGAGATTGAAGGAGCCGGTGCAAAGGCACGTTTTGATATATTTCAAAAATACAATCAATATAAGTATTATAATGTAAATGTGGTGTCTTTAGACTGTCGTAGTCAAAGAGGACGACATCCACCCCAGAAACCCTCCCAAGTATGACAAGATGGAGGACATGGCCATGATGACCCACCTCAACGAGCCCTCTGTGTTGTATAACCTCAAAGAGCGTTATGCCTCATGGATGATCTACGTACGTTTTCAGCATCTACAGTAGATCCACAGAGACTAACAGAAGTACACACTCATTACTTCTGTCTTGTATTCTTACTACTTCAGACCTACTCTGGGCTGTTCTGCGTCGTGGTGAACCCCTACAAGTGGCTTCCCGTATACGATGCAGTTTGTGTGTCAGGCTACAGAGGCAAGAAGAGGATTGAGGCCCCACCCCACATCTTCTCCATCTCTGACAATGCCTATCAGTTCATGAACACTGGTGAGACACAACAAGTTTCAAATATTAGGACAAAACATACTTTTATACCAACATTTAATATGAAATATTTCACATTAATATTTCAGATCGTGAGAACCAGTCAGTTCTGATTACGTAAGTAGAGAAGGCACAGATGACAAGAATACTTATACCAAGGTTTCAGTTGCTTTATAATATGCTTGTTCTAAACCAGCGGAGAATCCGGTGCCGGAAAAACTGTCAACACCAAGCGTGTCATCCAGTACTTTGCAACAATTGCAGCACTTGGAGCTAAAAAGGACGCACCTCCACCTGGTTCTGGCAGCAAAATGCAGGTAAATCCCGTCAAATACAGACAGATGAATACATCAGTTACGAGGGGCTAATGTTGCACCCAAACCTCTCCCTTTCAGGGATCTCTTGAGGATCAGATTGTCGCTGCCAACCCCCTGCTGGAGGCCTACGGTAATGCCAAAACTGTGAGGAATGACAACTCTTCTCGTTTCGTGAGTATATACACATGTCAGACTCAAGTAAACTTCAAACCACGGGACTTCATTAACATTTCTTTCAAATTCAGGGTAAATTCATCAGGATTCATTTTGGCACCACTGGCAAGCTCGCTTCAGCTGATATTGAAACATGTAAGTTTAAAACGAGGAAATGTGTGTTCAAGAAAGAGCATTTTTTTATTGCACTAAAATCATTAAAAACACTCCTGTACAAAGAGAAATAAAAGCCTCCTTAGATGTTTTTAAGGACATTCATCTGTTTTTGCTATAGAACTTTTACTGTATTACAGACAACAAAAACAGACACCTTCAATGGGGATTCTAACTCAAATGGTTAGTTTATTGTAATGTTTCTCCGCACAGACCTGCTGGAGAAGTCCCGTGTGACCTTCCAGCTGTCGGCTGAGAGGAGCTACCACATCTTCTACCAGCTCATGACAGGCCACCAGCCTCATCTGCTGGGTATGTCATATCACATAATGCCACATGTTTAGTACAGGTACTGTCTAAAACACTGTACCTGAACTGCATTTGTCAACATTTGTATGTCAGAGGCCCTTTTGATCACCACCAACCCTTATGACTACCCGATGATCAGCCAGGGTGAAATCACTGTCAAGAGCATCGATGATGTGGAGGAGTTCATTGCAACTGATGTAAAGGAGAAAATACAACTCAACATGACAATCAATCAATTAATCAATCTTTGTCTCAGACTTGTAAAAACATGTAAAACAGAGTATACCACACGATAGTCCGTACAAGCAGTTTCTCCAGTGTCTCCAAAGCACCGAGCTGGGCCTGACACTGCTCTGGTCAGGGCTTATTAGAACAGTTATCATTTCCTTTTGTGAGTCCATGAGTCTCATCATAACTTTATATGCAACATTTCTTTTGTGGTCACATTATTCTGCAGAAACAGCAGACTGGCACTTGTTCAGTGAGAGACATTCAACAGAATCCTGAGAGGATTGTTGTATGGTAGTCACAGCTTATGGAGTTTAGCTTTAGTGTAGCAGCACCACCATGGGGCAGTGCAGAGAGCTGTGCAGTGGGCTTTAATCAGAGTCATTTTCCATACACATTCCACAGTTTTTGTTTTCTTGTGCATACAGTTTACAACTTTAAAGAAGATGTAAATGTTCATCAATCTTTGTTCAGACTGCCATTGATATCTTGGGCTTCAATGCTGAGGAGAAGATTAACATCTACAAGCTGACTGGTGCTGTGATGCATCACGGCAGTTTGAAATTCAAGCAGAAGCAGCGCGAGGAGCAGGCTGAGCCTGACGGCACTGAGGGTAATTACAATAGTTATTATTGAAAGGTTAGAATATCCTATGTTTAAACCCGTTTTACCAATATTTAACCTCATTTATTTAACCTTATTTAGTGTCTGACAAGATCGCCTACCTCTTTGGTATGAACTCGGCGGATATGCTCAAAGCCTTGTGCTACCCAAGAGTCAAAGTCGGAAATGAGATGGTGACCAAAGGTCAAACCGTCCCACAGGTAAAGTATTACTGAAATACACAAATATAATAGCACTACATTCTCTACGTTTGTGATTTATTATGTTCTTCTTATGTCAAGGTCAACAATGCTGTCAGTGCTCTGTGCAAGTCTGTCTATGAGAAAATGTTCTTGTGGATGGTTATCCGTATCAATGAGATGTTGGACACTAAGCAACCAAGAAACTTCTACATTGGAGTGCTGGATATTGCTGGATTTGAGATCTTTGATGTAGGTTTATCACTATTATGAAACAGGTGTACTCACTATTTCTGTGAGGCTACATAGTAATTTACCTTTGATTTGTAGTTCAACAGCTTGGAGCAGCTCTGCATCAACTTCACCAACGAGAAACTGCAACAGTTTTTCAACCACACCATGTTTGTCCTGGAGCAAGAGGAGTACAAGAAAGAGGGCATTCAGTGGGAGTTCATTGACTTCGGTATGGACTTGGCCGCCTGCATTGAGCTTATTGAGAAGGTAATCAGAAACATTTGTAGCATGAATATAAAAGTTTGCATTTTGCTAACACATGATAATTCTTGACAGCCAATGGGAATCTTCGCCATCCTTGAGGAGGAGTGCATGTTCCCCAAGGCCTCTGATACAACATTCAAGAACAAGCTGCATGACCAGCATCTGGGCAAGAACAAAGCCTTTGAGAAACCTAAACCAGGCAAAGGCAAGGCTGAGGCTCACTTCTCCCTGGTCCACTACGCTGGCACAGTCGACTACAATGTCACTGGCTGGCTGGACAAGAACAAGGACCCTCTGAACGAATCAGTCATTCAGCTCTACCAGAAGTCTGCAAACAAGCTCTTGGTTCTCCTGTATGCCACCCATGGAGGAGAGGGTAAGTGCATCTTTTACTAAATGGAACATGATGTTACACAGAATATGAAATAAGAATCTTTATTTTTTTTCCGTTTTAGCTGAGGCTGCTGCTGCTGGTGGAAAGAAGGGTGGCAAGAAGAAGGGTGGTTCCTTCCAGACTGTGTCTGCCCTCTTCAGAGTATGTTTTTGATCTTTGATGTGATATCACATAAAGGAAATGTGTCATAATTCATTACATTATGATCTTCAGGAGAACTTGGGCAAGCTGATGACCAACCTGAGGAGCACTCACCCTCACTTTGTGCGTTGCTTGATTCCCAATGAAACTAAAACCCCAGGCGAGTATTCCTTTTATAAAAGGGGTGATAGTGGATCTGTGTGAACCTCATTTTAATAATAAAAGTGTTATATATTCAACTTCAGGTCTTATGGAGAACTTCCTGGTCATCCACCAGCTGAGGTGTAATGGTGTGCTGGAGGGCATCAGAATCTGCAGAAAGGGTTTCCCCAGCAGAGTCCTCTACGGTGACTTCAAGCAGAGGTACTTTTTACACATTTCAAATTGAAAAGGTTTCAAGCAAAAAAAAAAGAAACAATGAGACTAAAATGACACCTTTCTCAGATACAAAGTATTGAATGCCAGTGTCATCCCTGAGGGACAGTTCATTGACAACAAGAAAGCTGCAGAGAAGCTTCTTGGCTCCATTGATGTGGACCACACTCAGTACATGTTTGGACACACCAAGGTCTATATTCAGTTTAGAATGTTATTGTGATTTATCATTCTTTACTAATGTTTCATTGCTCAATGTTGTAATAGGTGTTCTTCAAAGCTGGTCTACTGGGTCAGCTGGAGGAGATGAGAGATGAAAAACTGGCTTCGCTGGTGACCATGACTCAGGCTCTCTGCAGAGGCTATGTTATGAGGAAGGTGTTTGTCAAGATGATGGAGAGAAGGTACAGATAAATTCCACTAAAGAATTCATAATGTCAATGAAGTATTGATCAATTATTTTCTGCTTACAGAGAATCTCTCTACACCATCCAGTACAATATTCGCTCCTTCATGAATGTCAAAAACTGGCCATGGCTGAAGCTGTATTTCAAGATCAAGCCTCTCCTGCAGAGCGCTGAGACTGAGAAGGAGCTCCAGCAAATGAAGGAGAACTATGAAAAGATGAAGACTGACCTGGCAGCTGCTCTGGCTAAGAAGAAGGAGCTGGAGGAGAAAATGGTTTCCCTCTTGCAGGAGAAGAATGATCTGCAGCTCCAAGTGGCATCGGTCAGCAAGAAATGAAACAAGTCATTTGATAGAAAACCTCTGTGAGATCCTAACATGTTCACCTTTATGCATGTCTATCTTATATAGGAGGGTGAAAACCTCTCCGATGCAGAGGAGAGGTGTGAGGGGCTCATTAAAAGCAAAATCCAACTTGAAGCCAAACTCAAAGAGACAACTGAGAGACTGGAGGATGAGGAGGAAATCAATGCTGAGCTGACTGCAAAGAAGAGGAAGCTGGAGGATGAGTGCTCTGAGCTGAAGAAAGACATTGATGACTTGGAGCTCACCTTGGCTAAAGTGGAGAAAGAGAAACATGCCACTGAGAACAAGGTGCTCCTTTTATCTCAAACGGCATTGGCTTGGCAGTTTTGTTGTAAATATATTAATGTAACTTTTGAATGAACTAAATTATATATATATTAAAAAAAAAACACTGAAATGAACAAACAAATGATACAGCTGCCATGTACATTCAGTAGATGTAAACAAAGCAGGTTTAATTGAGGAATTATGACATGATTATGAAATGCTCTTACAGTAAATTGTTTCAAAAAGTGACAATATGTCAATGCTGCTCCAGGTTAAAAATCTTACAGAGGAGATGGCATCTCAAGATGAGGCTATTGCCAAGCTGACCAAAGAGAAGAAAGCCCTCCAAGAGTCCCACCAGCAAACTCTGGATGACCTCCAAGCAGAGGAAGACAAAGTCAACACTCTGACCAAGGCCAAGACCAAGCTGGAACAGCAAGTCGATGATGTGAGGCTTTCAAAGTTTACCTTATATATTGCACAGTCAAAACTATTATGGTATTATCTCAATCATTAAAATATTACAATGTTTGATAGCTTGAGGGTTCTCTGGAGCAAGAGAAGAAGCTCCGCATGGACCTTGAGAGAGCCAAAAGGAAGCTGGAGGGAGACCTGAAACTGGCCCAGGAATCCATCATGGACCTGGAAAATGACAAGCAGCAATCTGATGAGAAGATCAAAAAGTATTTATCACATTTCATCAACTGGTCTTTAGTTTAATAGCACAAACATGAGAAAGTTGTACTTTTTTTTAGGAAGGACTTTGAGACCAGCCAGCTGCTCAGCAAGATTGAGGATGAGCAGTCTCTTGGTGCCCAGCTTCAGAAGAAGATCAAAGAGCTTCAGGTAATAAGTGGTGCCGCTTCAGATTGACAGTATTTTGGTTCAAACGAGGAAAAGTGTTGATCCTATCAATCGTCTGTGATGAAATGTAGGCTCGTATTGAGGAGCTGGAGGAGGAGATCGAGTCTGAGAGAGCAGCTCGTGCAAAGGTGGAGAAGCAGAGAGCAGACCTCTCCAGAGAACTCGAGGAGATCAGTGAACGACTTGAGGAAGCTGGTGGAGCCACAGCTGCTCAGATTGAGTTGAACAAGAAACGTGAGGCTGAGTTCCAGAAGCTGCGTCGTGATCTTGAAGAATCCACTCTGCAGCATGAGGCCACGGCTTCAGCTCTGCGCAAGAAGCAGGCCGACAGTGTTGCTGAGCTGGGAGAGCAGATCGACAACCTCCAGCGTGTCAAGCAGAAGCTGGAGAAGGAGAAGAGCGAGTTCAAAATGGAAATTGATGACCTCTCCAGCAACATGGAGGGTGTGGCCAAGGCTAAGGTAAACTGCTCCTCTGAATGACATCATCTCTCAAGTTTCCTCTGTCACTATAATAAAACTTAAAAATATTGTATCCTGACAGGGCAATCTGGAGAAAATGTGCAGAACTCTTGAGGACCAGTTGAGTGAGCTCAAGGCCAAAAACGATGAGAATGTCCGCCAGCTGAATGACTCAAGTGCACAGAGGGCCAGGCTCCAGACAGAGAATGGTATGGTCCTAAACTGAACATGCTTTAGTTTTGAATCCCGTCAGATGAACTAAATGACGCTGCAATTACAGGTGAGTTCTCTCGTCAAATTGAGGAGAAGGAAGCTCTTGTTTCTCAGCTGACCAGAGGCAAGCAGGCTTTCACTCAGCAGATTGAAGAGCTGAAGAGACACGTTGAGGAAGAAGTCAAGGTATGAACAATCTTATCACTTAGCCAGTAAACTCAAAGATGTCTTCAAATGATGGCTACACACTGATTATTATTGCCTACAGGCCAAGAATGCCCTGGCTCATGGAGTCCAGTCTGCCCGTCATGACTGTGATCTGCTCAGGGAGCAGTTTGAGGAAGAGCAGGAGGCCAAGGCTGAGCTCCAGAGAGGAATGTCCAAGGCCAACAGTGAAGTGGCTCAGTGGAGATCTAAATATGAGACTGACGCCATTCAGCGCACTGAGGAGCTGGAGGAGTCCAAGTAAGTAGAATGATTCTGTTGGTAGAACTCTAAGATGATAGTTGTCTTAATTCTATTTGTGTCTCTATTTCCTTCATCACAGGAAAAAACTGGCCCAGCGCCTGCAGGAGGCTGAGGAATCCATTGAGGCTGTGAACTCTAAGTGTGCATCTTTGGAGAAGACCAAACAGAGGCTGCAGGGTGAGGTGGAAGACCTTATGATTGATGTGGAGAGAGCTAATGCTCTGGCTGCCAATCTGGACAAGAAGCAGAGGAACTTTGACAAAGTAAAAAATGAATTAAAACACACAAAAACAAGATGGATGTTCTCTCTCATTCATGTAAACTCAAATTGAACATTTCCAGGTTCTCTCTGAGTGGAAGCAGAAGTATGAGGAGGGTCAAGCTGAACTGGAGGGAGCCCAGAAAGAGTCTCGGTCTCTGAGCACTGAACTTTTTAAGATGAAGAACTCTTATGAGGAGGCCCTGGATCAACTGGAGACCATGAAGAGAGAGAACAAGAACTTGCAGCGTATGTACACCAACATTATGAGATATACAACGCTATACAATCATTGCAGCTGCACAGTAAGCAAGGCTGATGCTTGTTTCCTATTTAGAGGAGATCTCTGACTTGACTGAGCAGATCGGAGAGACTGCAAAGAGCATTCATGAGCTGGAGAAGTCCAAGAAGACAGTAGAAACGGAAAAATCTGAAATCCAGACTGCCCTTGAGGAAGCTGAGGTAGATCATTAGAGAAATGTGTTATATAGCGATTGTAAATGTTATTTTCATACAGGAATGAATGATAATACAAGTACAATGGCATTTCTAGGGCACACTGGAACATGAAGAAGCCAAGATTCTTCGTGTCCAGCTGGAGTTGAACCAGGTCAAGGGGGAGGTTGACAGAAAGCTGTCAGAGAAGGACGAGGAGATGGAGCAGATCAAGAGGAACAGCCAGAGGATCATTGACTCCATGCAGAGCTCTCTGGATTCTGAGGTCAGGAGCAGGAATGATGCTCTGAGAATAAAGAAGAAGATGGAGGGAGACCTGAACGAGATGGAGATTCAGTTGAGCCATGCCAACAGACAGGCCGCTGAAGCCCTGAAACAGCTCAGGAACGTCCAGGGCCAGCTCAAGGTCAGAAAACAGAGACAAGATCTAATAAAGATAATGTTGGAGAACATTTTCATACAATGTTTCTCTGTGGCCAGGATGCCCAACTGCACCTTGATGATGCCGTCAGAGGACAAGAAGACATGAAGGAGCAGGCCGCCATGGTGGAGCGCAGAAATGGCCTGATGATGGCCGAGATTGAGGAGCTGAGAGCTGCTCTGGAGCAGACAGAGAGAGCACGTAAAGTGGCTGAGCAAGAGCTGGTGGATGCTAGCGAGCGTGTTGGACTGCTTCACTCTCAGGTTTGGAAAGAATAATTACTGTGATAAAAAGTATGGTGCAATATAAATGTAAAAACACCAACTACTTTATTTTATTTTTTATTTATTTTCTAACAGAACACCAGTCTTATGAACACCAAGAAGAAGCTGGAGTCTGATCTGGTCCAGGTTCAGGGTGAAGTGGATGACTCAGTTCAGGAAGCAAGAAATGCTGAAGAGAAAGCCAAAAAGGCCATCATTGATGTGAGCTCACATGTCCAACACCAGAGAACACTGTTTATGACAGAATTCACTTACAATGACAATATTTCAGGCCGCCATGATGGCTGAGGAGCTGAAGAAGGAGCAGGACACCAGCTCTCATCTGGAGAGGATGAAGAAGAACCTGGAGGTCACTGTCAAGGACCTGCAGCACCGTCTGGATGAGGCTGAGAACCTGGCCATGAAGGGAGGCAAGAAGCAACTCCAGAAACTGGAGACCAGGGTGAGTGTCGGCTGAAATGCGACTAAAGAATTGCATGAACAAAGATGATAATCATAGCACTTCTTCTTAAAAGGTGCGTGAGCTTGAGTCAGAAGTTGAAGGTGAGCAGAGGCGTGGAGCTGATGCTGTTAAAGGAGTCCGTAAATATGAGCGTAGAGTCAAGGAGCTGACCTACCAGGTAAGTTCTCACAGAAAATGTAAAGCTGTTTTCTCCCACTCATCCTCATCCTATTCAAATTACAATACGCAATACGTAAAATAAAAATTGTACATCACCACCTTTCCTACGTATGTTTTCATAGACTGAGGAGGACAAGAAGAACATGACCAGACTCCAGGATCTGGTGGACAAACTGCAGCTCAAAGTCAAGGCATACAAGAGACAATCTGAGGAGGCTGTGAGTTGCAAAAAATATACATTATTACATTCGATATGGTATGTTGTTTATGGATGTTTACAAATCAACATATACCACTTTCAGGAGGAACAAGCCAACACTCACATGTCCAAGCTCAGGAAGGTTCAGCATGAACTTGAAGAAGCTCAGGAGCGTGCTGATATCGCCGAGTCCCAGGTCAACAAGCTCAGAGTCAAGAGCCGCGATGCCGGAAAGGTAAGGATTTACAAAAAAATGTCTATATGGTAAAATAAAAAATAACTGAATGCACTCTTTCTTCAGGGTGATTCTGCTGAGTAAACCGTCAACTTCTAAATGAAGCTGTTAAATGTTCATAAAATATGACCACTTGAGCAGCTTTTTGTAAAACTGTATTTTTCAATAAAGCCAAAATAAAATCATCTTTGTTTTCTGTACTTAATCTGATAAGAAAACAACCATGCAATAATCATCAAAAACATCTAACATTTTGAAGGAAAACTTTAGTGGTGCTAGCCTAGTGCTAGGCACATATTTTTCAAAGGTCATTTTCACACCTTCAGGGAGCCTAAAAGGGCCTAAAGGGGCCGACCCGCTCTCTCACCATGATTCTGACCCAAAACATGACTCCACCACCTCCTTACTGACGTCACAGCCTTGTTAGGACATTGTGGCCATTCACCAACTATCCACTATTCCATTGATTTGACCATCCAGGGCTACACGGCCTCATCAGTGAACAAGACTGTTTGAAAATGAGTCTTCATGTATTTCTGAGCCACTGCAGCCGTTTCTGTTCATGAGCTTCAATTAACAGTTTAGGGGAGGCCCAGATATAAGTTTTATGCAGCCTCTGGAGGGTCCTACACCTTGATGTTCGGGAGACTCCAGGGAGACCCTTTTTCTTTCCCATATTGCTTGAAAATGATGATCTGCGTAATAAAGTGGAACACCCTTTTTCAGCAGTTTTCCCCTAACAGGGCTTAACCTGACTACTAATCATCCCAGGTCTCTGAGATTAATGTCAGTGATTCATAGAGCCCAGAGACACAATACCATCTATGAGTTTCATTATTTATTTATTTATTTATTTATTTTGTTTACCTTTTTGACACAAAAATACAATTTGCATAATAATTTAGAACGCAGTGTATGTAGTTTTTTCTGAAACAGCTGTTGGTGGTGTCACTTCTCCTGTGTTTTTTTTTTTTCTGTGGGTAAGGACGGAAAACAAATTTGCCCAATTTGGGTAAGGACGGTCAAATTGGGCAAATGCTGTTGAAGCTCCAGTTCACTAACTGCATAGAGATGTAACAGTTGACCCCATGAAAGGTTAAGGATTATTTATCCTTATTATTATTAAAGCATTTCGGATGGACCCTGGGAGTTTGTTTTCAACTGAATTTATTTTTTATTTTTTCTGGTGCCATGACAACTGTTTTGATTTTCAGTCAGTCCTCAGGCTACTCGTTTGCAGTGCTCGTTTGCAATCTGCATCTGAATTAGCTTATCTCATTTTGTTGCCAATATGTATTTGATATTTGGGCATTAGGGTATTTAATCAATAGTTAGTGACATCTCTCACTGTGACCGTGACGTCTCAGTTTAGCCTGGCCTCTCTTATTATCTCTAAAACACTGAGCGACCCAACGCTCCCCAAGACCCAACCCTCCCCACTCTCACTGATGAGTGTCCTGTAACCCTGGATGGTCAGATCAATGGAGTACTGAATGGTTGGTGAATGGCCACCAGGTCCCACCAAGGCTGGCTGTGACGTCAGTAAGGAGGGGGCGGAGTCATGTTTTGGGCCAGAATCATGGGGAGAGAAAAATATGTGGAGTTTCTGACTGACCAGTTTCTTCTATGGCAGTGGTTCGCAACTTGTGGGTTGGGACCCCCAAGGGGGTCGCGAAACAAATTTTGGGGGTCGCCAGAACGTTTAGATAAAATAGCCATATTTTCAATAGCATATTCACCTTATTCCGCCCCGCCCACTTTTGCCACTTTTTGCTTTGTCTCTGTACTTCTGTTGTCCTGACACTTCCGGTCGAGCGCAAAGCCAGAGGGAAAATATTCTCCGCTCAAATCTGATTATTAGTAGATTGATTTGTGTAACATGCTCATTTGCACCAACATGTCACTGCACCGTTTCTCTGCAAGACCTGAAAACGGCTTTGTTTTCATGTAGTAACTGATTTTATCTGGACTTCTCCAGTCCCATGTTAACTGATAGGAGAAAAGGGGCGGGCACAATTCATGACGGCGCCTGGAATAAGGTGAATAATCTAATATTTTATTGCAGCAAGTGTTTGCTATTTTACCAGAGTGCCATTATTTGTTTGTAGTTTGATGAATTTCATTTAGTGTGCTGTAACCCGGGTAGGTCTGCGCGTTGCAGTGCTCGCGGTGAGTTCATATACAGTGCCTCTCGAAAGTATTCATACACCTTGAACTTTTGCACATTTTGTCATGTTTACAACCCTAAACATAAAGATTTTATTTTGATTTTTTTACTGAACCTTCACACACAAGTAACAGACAACTGTGAAGTGAAAGCGAAATGATACATGATTCTGTTATTTTTCAAAAAATAGAAAAGTGAAAAGTGGGGCGTGCATAAGTATTCATACAGCATGAATGAATACTTTGTGGAACCCCCTTTTGCTGTAATAACAGCAGCAAGTCTTTTGGGGTTTGACTCTACAAGATTTGCACATGTAGAGACTGACATTTTAGCCCATTCTGTCACTCTGTCACATTAGAAGGAGAGCGTTTGTGAACAGCAGTTTTCAGATCTTTCCACAGATTTTCAATATGATTTAGGTCAGGACTTTGACTGGGCCATTCTAACACATTAATATGTTTTTATTGAACCATTCCATTGTAGATTTGTAGAGCAAACTTCAAACAGGATTTTTTATGGCCTCCTTTCAATAATGGCTTTCTTCTTCCACTCGTTCATGAAGGCCAGATTTGTGCAGAGTAAGACTTATACTTGTCCCATGTACAGATTCCCCCAGCTCAGCGGCAGGACTTCACAGCTCCTCCAGAGTTATCTTGAGGCACTTGGTTGCATTTCTCTCTTGGTTGCAGTGCTCTCCTTGTTCAGTTTGTTCGTTTACGTGAACAGCCGTGTCTTTGTAAGTTGGCAGTGGTGCTTTACTCTTTCCATTTCTGAATGATGGATTGAACAGTTGCTCCGTGAGATGTTTATATCTTGGGAAATCTTTGTATAAGTTAACGCTGCTTTAAACTTCACCACAGCTTTATCCCTGACCTCTCTGGTGCTCCTTGACCTTCATGATGTTGTTTAGTGACCAATACACTCCGACCACAGCTCTGAGGGCCTAAAAGAACAGCTGAAATTATTCTGAGAGTAGATTACACACAGGTGCCTCTATTTAATGGTTAGGCCAAGGTGTGGACATTCTGGAGTCATGAGGAATGTTACAAAGGCAATTTAATGCACTCAGAAAATGCTGTATGAATACTTATGCAAGCTCCACTTTTCACTTTTCTATTTTTTGAAAAATAACAGAATCATGTATCATTTAGCTTTCACTTCACAGTTGTCTGTTACTTGTGTGTGAACGCTCAGTGAAAAAATCAAAATCAAATCGTTATGTTTAAGGTTGTAAACATGACAAAAAGTTCAAGGTGTATGAATACTTTCGAGAGGCACTGTATTGGTGTCTATGTGTTGCCAACCCCGTGTCTGTGTTGTAGATGCTGACACGGGTGGCCCGATGCGTGTCCGTGGCTTGGAGAGCTAATGTGGCCAAAACATGGTTCCTCGTAGACGCTGTTGGCCATTGCTGTTTTTATTTGGGTCTAATTAATGATTGAGTTACATGTGAAAACTATTGGTTAACGTGTTTTTGTTTTCGTTTTGCATCGTAATCATTTTGTATTATTGGTTCGATTTTGGTTTTGTTTCTGTCTCCTAAGTTCTGTAACTTACATTATTTTGTCCTCTGCTCCAGGATCTGGTCCGGGCGTGGTTGCCCCAGACGGTGGGGGGTTTGGTGATAGTCCCTCACTCCTGCTCCATCACTCCGCGTGTGTTGTGGTATTTTTGCACGTCCCTCACATATTTGCACGTTTAGTTTGCCCTAGTTTTGATCTGCTTTTGCTTGCATGTGTGCGCGTGTGTGTGTGGTACACGGAGCGTGGTGAGTACTGTCCCCAACTTATTGCGCCCCCACTAGGTGCATCTGCGGTCGGCCAGTCCAGGGCGTTTTTAAGCTAATTAACTAGTCATTTTCACTAGTTACCCTTTTTAACACTTTAGCTGTGTCTAAATAAATATGAAGTAGGAATTACATAAATAAATGAAATCTTTTTAAAATCCTAAATCGACTGTGTCTCTTTTTGACCATCTACTGCATCCTTTGTACCTGTGTTACCATCAGTCCTCACCCTTCGGTTACAATTACCTTTATGGACAGAATTTCTAGGCGCAGCCAGGGGCCGGAGGGTGTCCGGTTTGGGAGCCTCAGGATCTCATCTTTGCTGTTTGCAGATGATGTTGTTCTGATGGCTTCAACAAACCAGGACCTTCAGCACACTCTGGGGCGGTTTGCAGCCGAGTGTGTAGCGGCCGGGATGAGGATCAGCACCTCCAAATCTGAGGCCATGGTTCTCCACCGGAAAAAGGTGGTTTCCCCTCTTCAGGTCGGTGGGGAGTCCTTACCTCAAGTGGAGGAGTTCAAGTATCTCGGGGTCTTGTTCATGAGTGAGGGACGGATGGAGCGTGAGATCGACAGACGGATCGGCGCGGCGTCAACAGTGATGCGGTCGCTGTATCGGTCTGTCGTGGTGAAGAGGGAGCTGAGTCGGGGCAAAGCTCTCGATTTACCGATCGATCTACGTTCCCACCCTCACCTATGGTCATGAGATTTGGGTCATGACCGAAAGGACAAGATCGCGAACACAAGTGGCCGAAATGAGTTTCCTTCGCAGGGTGGCTGGGCACACCCTTCGAGATCGGGTGAGGAGCTCAGTTACCCGGGAGGAGCTCGGAGTAGAGTCGCTGCTCCTTCACGTCGAAAGGAGCAGCTGAGGTGGCCAGGGCATCTGTTCCGGATGCCTCCTGGTCGCCTCCCGCGGGAGGTGTTCCAGGCATGTCCTAGTGGGACAAGACCTCGTGGAAGGCCCAGGGCACGCTGGTGGGACTATGTCTCCGAGCTGGCCTGGTGTCGCCTCGGGGTCCCCCCAGAACAGCTGGAGGAGGTGTGTGTGGATCGGGAAGTTTAGGCATCTCTGCTGAGACTGCTGCCCCCGCGACCCGGCCCCGGATAAAGCGGAGGAAAATGGATGGATGGATGGATGGCATTTGTTTTTTTTCTTTGTTTTTTAAGAATTAAGTAGGCTAATGTTCCTTATTTTTCACGGTGTGACCAGAGCGGGGGTCACGAACCCCTTTAACTGTTATGATGGGGGTCGTAGATCCAAAAGGTTGAGAACCACTGTTCTATGGTACAAAAAGAAGAGCCGTGCTTTCTAAAAAATCATCTTCATGCATGACAATGCACCATGTCATGATGTGGACCCCATCCTCCCCTGACCTCAACCTTATTGAGAACCTGTAGCATCAACAAGCAAAACATCTATGAGGGTGGGAGGCAGTTTTCTGGGAGGCTATTCTGACATCCAAAACCTCACAAGTTTAATGGATTTAAGAATTTTGAAGCTGCTATCAAATAAGGGCTCCTATGTTAGAATATAACTTGACTTGTCAAGATGTTTTTGATTGAAATAGTGTGTTTGCTTTGGCTTTGGTGTATTTCTTGACCTTTCAAAGGCATTCGATACAATCGATATTGAAATCTTGCTTGATCAGCTCTCTCACTATGGTGTCAGAGGCGTGGATCTCCAGTGGTTCAGAGACTATGTTTGTGGAGGACAGCAATATGTGAACATAAATGGGGTAAATTCTACAATGGCAAACATTGAATTTGGGGTTCCACAGGGTTTGTGTCACATAATCGCATGGATCAGATTGAGAAACACATAAAGGAGCAATTGGTTAAGGTAAATACTTGGTTTAAATGTAACAAATTATCACTAAACATTAGAAAAACTTTTTATAGTTTTTCTTTTTAAACTTTTTATAGTTTTTCTCATTAAATAATCATATATAGAGTGATCAGGTCATCAATATCTCAATAGATGGCAAAGATATTAAAAAATTGATTCTATATAATTCTTATAATGGAATTCTATAATGGAATCCACATTGATCAGTTCCTAAATTTCAAAAAGCATATTGATGAGTTAGTTAAAACAATGTCCAAAATTGTAGGACTATTTTTCAAGTTGAGCACTCTTGTCCTTGTATAGATCTCTGTTTGAGCCTCACATGAACTATTGTAACTTTATTTGGAATAATACTTACTCTACCTACACTGCTAAACTTCTGGTATTACAAAAGAAAGCTATAAGAGCCATTTCAAGGTCCATGAGAAATTCTCCCACAGATGTGGCCTCCTAAAGCTTCCTTAAATTAATCTTTATCATAATGCATGTACTATGTATAATGTTGTAATGTATTTGTTAAATCCTAGATTGTGCAAACTCATTCCGTTTTACTCACCCATTCACCAAAATGATACTAGGAACAAATTTCTGTTAACAGTAAAAAAAAAGTACTAGTTTCAGCATATGCCACAGCAGGTATTACAATGACACAAGGTAACGCAGTTGTTTAATTGTTTGGATTTTAACTAGGACCAGACTAGTTAACAGATGCAATGTATAAAATTTCTTTCTCAGTACTGATTCAAAAAATAATAAGTTGGACCGTCAAAAAGCCCACATTGTACAGCCCCGCTGATTTAGTTTTATTTGAGCCATTCTTGCTTGTTTATATGCTCAGTACAACTGTAAACCACACCTCTTCTACGAGAAAATGAATTGATGGTCCATAGGAGGGATTGCAACACAATGAAAGGAACAGTAAAGACATCCATCCATCCACTTGTCCATTTCCGGGTCGTGGGAGCAGCTGTTGGAGCTGCCCAAATCACATTGCACCAGCCCCTAATGGCTCCTTAAGGTGGCAGTTCCAGGAGGGGACGGTGTAGACACATACAAGCAAATCCAAATGCACAAAAGCCGCGCTTTGGGCACAATCAATCATTAGAACTCTCCTAATTTCTCATATCCAAATTTGTAAGCATATTTCACAACTTTCAGACATCACTACTGTCACAGTGATGTAAACAAAAGAGGTCAATCTCTTCCTGGTGGCCAAGGCGCTGCTGTCGTACCCGCTGCCACTCTTCGCCGGCGGTGGGGCCCTGTTCCCCCGAATACATGGGCAGCTCAAAAAAAAAAGTTCACGTTTACAATAAACTGAAATTCTATTACACAACTTGTAAAAAAAGTAGCTTAAGTAGGGGCGCACCTTTAGCATAGGAGATGCTAATAGAGATGCTAGCATGTTGGCTAGCCCATAAGAAAGCAAGACCCGGCAGATGGAGGCCCTCATCTTTGCTTGCCAACAATAGTAGCTACAGAAGAAGTTCATTAGCTCCTCAGTGAAGGTCATTTGGGCACTGAAATGATCAAGGTTAGTGTGAAAGAATATGGACTTTATCTTGCAAAATGCAATGGCTAATATATCAAACAGTTTATTTAGCTCTCTAACAAGGACTTAAAATGCGAATTGTTATTCAGAATGATTATCATAGTTATTTTTGAATAAACCACATGGGCGTGAATGAGGAACAGAGAAAGATTCAAGATCCTCTTTTTGCAGACTTCATCAAAGATTTACGCACATTTCTGTGGACTGGAAATATACATTAATTTTATTGTGCACTCATCAATATTCATTTCAGTTGATACATCATTTGTCAGGATCTAAACGACACCCCTGAAGCTTTCAAATGGAAATCCCAACTGCGCAGATCAGCTCCTTTTAAGTTTCACGCACGCAGCCGTTTTGTTACTTTCAGTTTTGACGAAAGCAGAACTCACTCAGAGACAAGTACAGACACGACTGACTGAAGGAGGACGAGACCACACATGCAGCGCCTAAACAACCATTTCAACAAAGGTTGCATTCGAAGGAGGTAGGTACAAAATATGCACTTTTCAGAATCAGAAACCATTGTGTTTAAACTTCGGTCAATCAGTAGAAAAAAGTGATTTTCTTTGCAAAATGTAATTGTAGTTTGAGTACTGGTAGGTTAATTACAGTAATGTTACAATAATTTATCTTAGTAGAAGTAGAAGTGAAAAGTAGTCAGGCCGATATTGATTTACAATTGAGTGGTGATGTAATAGGAATAGTTTTGTGTGTCCTATTACGTCAAGTTTTTGATAAAAATATTTTAAATATTTAAACATGTTAATAAGTGAGTACTACCTGCTTAGGTTTAAATGCTTTTGTAATCATGACTTACATGGATGACATCTGTTGTAAGTTATAATTACAATTTTATTTCAGGGAAGCAGCTATGAAGAAAAGTTGGGAGAAAAAGTTATTTTTATAAACAATTTTAAGTTAATGACATAGATAGAAGGACATTGACATAACATGATTGGCACGGCAACAGTTTAAAATAGAGCTCAACAGTCCCACCCACTCCCGGTCACGTGTCTGGATCCAACGTAAAATATCCCATTCATTTTTAGCATTGATTTTTCAAAAAATTCAAATAGTTTGTCAGCACGACGCCTGCTGATCAGCTATGCGCTAACTCATAAAACACACAAGGTTAAATTGGAGATTTGTCTAAAATGTGATAAACTGGTCGGTAGTTAGCACAGAGCTGATTAGCCGGCGTCATGCTTTAAACTACAGTATGAGAATTTTTCCATCAATGCTAAAATGAATGGGATATTTTATGTCGGATCCTGACACGCGACCTGGAGTGGGTGGGACTGTTGAACTCTATTGTCAGTGTCCAATAAACTCAAAGTCGTAAGTATAATTGTGTCAACTATACTTTAGCAAAGGTTTTGTCTAAAGTGTAACATGCACTTGAGGTATTGGTCGTGGTTTACAGTCAGGGCCATAAGCATTGGGACATCAACTCAATTTTCATCTTTTTGGCTCTATAAACCACCACAATCGAGTCATATGAAACAAACTGTAGACTTTCAGCTTTAATTTGAGAATATTTACATCCAAATCGGATGAACGGTGTAGGAATTACAAGCTACTTTATGTGAACCTCCCACTTTTTAAGGGACCAAAAATAATAGGACAAAGCAAAAAGTTTTGGTTGCAAATCCTTTGCAGTCAATTACAGCCTGAAGTCAGACGCTGGGTTTCATCCCTGGTGATGGTCTGCCAGGCCTCTACTGCAAATGTCTTCAGTTCCTGCTTGTTTCATTTCAATCCATTGTGGTGTTTATAGAGCCAAAAAAACATAAGAAGTGAGTCAATGTCCCATTATTTATGGACCTAACTGTATGTACGTTACACTCAAGTTTATAATTTTATTTAGCGTGAAGGAAGAGCAGATTTGTTACAGATGTGGCAATAGAAAGTTGACGTTTAATAAACACAATGGCAGTAATGTTACTCTTTTACAGAATTTCGATCAAGATGCTGCACATTTTATTATCATTCGCTCTAATCACGGTCACTTCCGGAGAAAACCCCGCGATCCAACTGGCTCTGACCGACAGAGGACTGCAAATGGGTGAGGGAATGACATGCTTCTGTTTAGTGTTAGTTAGTGACCCACTGCAGAAGTAGAAATTTCAGTGTCAGCTGACAGTGTCAGGGATGGCACGAGATAAAACTGCCACGAGATTTCACGTCACGGTGTATCTCGTAAACCTTTTATGGAATATTAAGGCAAAAGTTCTCTAACAATGTGCTCTAGATATGCTGATTGGCACTTTAAAAAAAACAATAACTTTGATAAGTTTTCATGTTAAGGTGCTGGAGACCTGCAGACTGGAGACGCTGCAGATTCACGCCCGCAGATTCACACCCGCATATACACACCATAGACTGTATATACACACCATAGACTGTATATACACACCCGCATATACACACCATAGACTGTATATACACACCCGCATATACACACCATAGACTGTATATACGATTGTACACCTGCACTCGACCGCGCACGGAAGACGCAAAACAACGTGGATGTCATGCCCACGCGGACAGTATGGGAAAGGCCGAAAGAACAGCACGTGGAATATGAAGGAATGATTACAGCGGGCAATTGAGGAAGAAAGAGGTTAAGAGTCATTTTCTGTTAAAAGCTTCCTGTGCGTCAGTGTCTGACACAGACTGTTTAGATACAATGCAAGCCTGTCTCCTCCTGAAATCAAATTATGTTTAATTATTCATAATTATGCAATAGGAAAAGTGATCATACACCTTTTGTCAAAGAAGCCATATGTGTTAGCCTTGTTCTAATATTGAACTATGCACAATAGAGCCTGCATGATTTTGGTAAAATCTTTCATTCCCATCCTTATTAGTTACAAAGGAAACATAACAGCAACATGTTATTTATTATTGCAGCATCTCCAGTCTGCAGGTTTAAACACTGAGATGGCGGTCTCCAGAGCCTAAACAACTTATCAAAGTTATCGCTTTTTAAAAGTGCCAATCAGCATATTAAGAGCACATCGTTAGAGAACTATTGCCTAAATATTCTCTTAAGCCTTATAAGCAGTCTACTGGACGGAGGTCTCTCTAAACTGCAGCATATTAAAATATATATATTATAATATTACGGGATGACTTTACACCGTGACGTGAAATCTCGTGGCAATTTTATCTTGTGCCATCCCTTATTGTCAGCTGACACTGACATTTCTACTTCTGCAGTGGGTCACTACTTCTGCATTATTCATAAATTATGTTATTATCAAAGACAACTAAACCAGCTCGGACATTTGGAGTGGATTTAAACTAAAACACTATACACAGTGCTTAATTTGTAAATTTGTATTTTCAGGAACACTTTTGGTCTGATGTGATGGATAATAATAATAATAATAATAATAATAATAATAATAATAATAATAATAATACATCAAACTTGCATAGCGCTTTTTGGGACACTCAAGACGCTTTACATGGGGGATAAAACTCCGGAGAACAGGCCAAAACATTTGCCGGAACACTCTCATTAAACACCATTATATCAGATACATTTTTTGCCAGATCCTCCTAAATATTTCCCGGATCCTTTAGCCTGAAAACTGAAAATTGTGGGAATGCGTTTCCCCAAACGGGGGATCAAATTAAGCACTGACTATACATCATTATATATCATGATGGCTTATAAACCTGCACTGATATTTACGTCATCAGATACAATTGATACGAGAAAATGAATTGGTTGTCCTCAGACTAAATATAACTTTTATATATTTTTGATATTTTGTCTGGCGATAGCCAGGCTATACATTTGCAGCTCTATCCCATGATGCTCAACTCACATGAATCCCCAATGAGTGGCCCAGTCCCCGGTCACTGCCACACTGAGTCCGCTCACAGACAGGTCCAGCCCGGACACGTCAGGGCTGAAGTGGACCGAAGGCTCTGGGAGGTCGACCTTAGCTATCCGCATGCTGAAGAAAAAAAACAGGCATATAAAACTTATATAATGGCTTAAAAAGCAATGAAAAGGTGCCAAAAAGGCCACAAAAAAGTGATAAAAAAGTGACAAAAACACACACACAAAAAAGACAGATTAGTGAGGATGAAAAAAACTTTAAAAAAAGTGATGACAACACGGCAACAATGCCACAGTGGAACAATGTAGCTTTCAAATGAGGCCTAGAGGCTGTGAGCTCCAATCAAAAAGCTTTAAGATTTGGGTAAAGCCGAACTGGAGAAAATGCGCTTGTGTATGGTGGGGGAGAAGAGGTTAAAGCCAAAAGTAATTTGATTGAAGTAATCTAAGTAACAGATAGATAGAAGTGAAGGTGAAGTTAAATCAAGGCATAGCACATACACACACATTATACATATTTAATGATAAACACCGTGATGGGATTATTTGTTCGGCACAAAAGGGACACACGGGGAGGGGGCAGTGGGGTTAGAGTGAGACCATCTACCAATAGTTTGAAGATTTTACAGAAACATTTTATATATACCTAATTGCCTGATTTATGTAGCTTTGAATCCCAAAAGTCATACCCATAAATCCAAACCTGGCTCTATCCATTTCAGGGCGTGAAATGTAGGCAAACATTTGAGAAAGTGTCCAATATGTTTTTTCCTCATATTTAGGACTGTAATGCATATCAAAAGTGATATCTATGCATTTTTTAATTCTCCTGAGCACTTTCTTCCTCCATCGTGTCAAGACTTATCAGATTGGAGGATTCTACTTGTCAGTGTCCCGCTGTGCTCATCCGCTGCCAGATATTAGACGTTCTCAGTGAAAATAACACTTGCCTTGTTTTATTTCAGTGCGTCACTTTGCAGCAGGAGTGATTCAGGACAAACTGGATGAGGTCACGATTCCGGCAGTGGAGGGGAAGATCGCAGGAATTCACTACACTCTGTCTGGGTAAGAGAGCGTAAACGCCGCACACAGAAAATACAGCCATTATAAAACATTACTCAAGCAGAAGTAACATCAGCTGCATGCCCCGGCTTCACCGAGTGTGGCGAGGGGGAGCAGGGGCGCGTCATGGGAGGAAGAATGCAAGATTGGAGCGAGATCGTTGAAATTGCTCTAAACCCGTTGCACTTCTAAATCACTTTGGGTCGAAAAAGAAGAAATGGTAGCACTCTGCTTTACGACACAGTAATAGGGTGGGACTAGCATGGCACCTACAACTGTAATGACACGTAAATGTGGTAAGTGCATCTGTTGTCATTATCCCCTGTTATTCCTGTAGTTACATTACCTGTACATCTCAATTGTCAGTCAACGGCAAAAAGAAAGAAAGATAAACCGTCAGAAATGCACAAGGTCTTCTGTGACACACAGAAAAAAAATATATATATATATATATATATACTGTGTGTGTATATATATATACTGTGTGTATATATATATATATATATATTTCATGGCTTTGCTTGCGATAGTGTTGTCTTGTTTTGACACTTGGCTGTGATTGGCTAAAATGAGGCGCACTTGATCCAATATGAACAGGAGCTATTTTACGTTTATATTACTGTGCTACAGTAATATATGTGTGAGTTTTCATGCAGTGGTCAACGCTGAAATTTTTTCTAGTTTTTTAACACATTGATTCCAAAAACGGAAAAACTTTTTTTTTTATTGTGAAACTAGACACTCTAGTATGTGTGATTTTGGTAGCTCTGTGATAAACAGAAGTGAAATAAATGACGATCAAAAACTTGTGAAAAGTCACGATCTGGGCATATATTATTGTGTTTCTTTTCTTTTTTAGCATGAGGGGGCGTGGTGTTGCGTAGCTGTAGCTGTAACAGCTGTAAACCCGACACTTCTCCGTTTCTTCTTCGTTTGACAAGGACGGCTGAGAAGCATCCTATTAAAGTCTTCAATCCAAGAACCAGTCATCGATAACACGCGGTGTTTCAAAACGTGTCAACAATGTTGTCCTTGAAAATTTACTTGAAACGAATATATTTAGTGCCAGAGGAATTTCGTTAGTGCCAGAGGAGAGAGGTGGAGAGAGGAGTTAATCAGAAAGGAGATTGTTTGATAAAACATTTACTGAATGTTTGATTTTGATCCAAACTAGCCTCTGTTTAGCTTAGGATTTCTCAGTAACCGACGGAGAGCTTAGAGTCTCCCCTTTCAAACGAGCCCTAGTATGGATCCATAGCTATAACATAGAATATGCTGTGGTGCCACAAATATCATTAAAAATGGTCTGGATTGTTGGCACTGTACAGCTAAATCCCCACAGCGCGACACTCAATGTGTTAATATTGTAATATGCAATGATTTTTACAGAGTGGATACCTTTGAATACCTATACCTAAATATTATGAAGTACAAAACCACAAAGAACCTATGGCTAAAACAGGAGATTCTTACAGTTCTTACCTGCCTATCTTTGTTTCAGCATGCGGATAGCTAAGGTCGACCTTCCAGAGCCTTCGGTCCACTTCAGCCCTGACGTGACCGGGCTGGACCTGTCTGTGAGTGGACTCAGTGTGGCGGTGACCGGGGACTGGGCCACTCATTGGGGATTCATGTGAGTTGAATATCATGAGACAGGGCTGCAAATGTAAAGCCTGGCTATCACCAGACGAAATATCACAATGATTGTCCATAGTCGTTTATTGGGCGCTACAAATGTCTATCATATGCGTCAGCATGTAGCCATAGCCAATCGTATCAATTGCATTTGATGACGTATGATGTACCCGCTGTAAACTTTCGAGCTAAACTATTTAGAACACAGTCTAAAGCTCGATCAAAATATGGAGTCGCGTCTGCTGCTGTCATGTTGGATCCGTAAATAAACTAAACTGTAAACTACAAGCTTCCATATGTTGAATAGTACATCATCGTCTTGCCGTCCCTCCTCGTTCTGTGATTGGTCGCCAAATCCATGCAAAGATTTCGGTCATGGTCCCCAGACTCCTGTGCAGATCAAAATGATTGGAGCGCACACAGCAGCGTGGGTATTCCCAGGCTCGCAAACGTTTTCATCATAAAACTGAAAAAACTATTGGAATGGTCTCAATTAACAAAACATTGGCGATGTTTATCCTGTGCAAACTAATTATGTATTCTATCTCCATGGGGTCATCATGTATGAAACCTCAACATACCTGTTAAATGCGTTTGTGTTTTCCTTTGTTCAAAGTCTGTCCTCAGTTTGAATGGGCGCTATTCCAGACTCTGCAGTGTCTTGCCTTAAAACATAAATCTCTATCCTAAAAGCATTGTAATATTTTTCAGCTTTGAAGGAAACTTTTTAACTAAATTTTTCAAGAACCAAAATACAGAAGTACTTTAGGCTTGTCTAAATACGTCAGATTCAAGATATGGAAAAGAAGAAGTCTATTTGTGTTAGTCGTTGATTTCAGTTCATTATTTTATTACACAAACTTGAGTTTAGAATCTCAAAGGTCAAGTGTGGGTTTAAGTGTGTTGTCGTTTTCCTTCAGGCTCAGTGCTCTGAATGCTTTTTGGCTAACTTCCTCTTGGCCAGTATGTTACTTCCTGCATACATTAGCGTGAATTAAAAACAGAGCAAGATTTTAAAAAACAAAACAAAAGAAACAATGAAGAAACATCAAGCAGACTTGTTTTCATTTAAAAAAAAAAAACAGATTTGGTTGCGCTATTTTAACATTTGTGAGCATCAAATAAACATTAGCCTTTAGCTTCAAAGCTAAAAAACTTTTAACAACATTTATAAACACAGTAGTCTCCTCTGGTGAAGTATTTACATCTTGTGAAATGTTTTTAACATGTAAATAATAATCCAATAGCTGCTTGTTTTCTGCCACATACTGTTTACATATTTATTTATTTCAACAAGACACGGCTAACTCTCCAAGGACGCGAGGAAGTTAGCATCAGCTGCGCAGAGGCTATTCCTGTTATTGAAGTGTTTGCCTTAGAGTTTTAAAGTCTGCACATTTCTTATTGTTGTTGTCTTTGCAATGACAGTATTATCTGAATGATCATTAAAATGAGCTTCATCTGTTGTCGGGCCCTGGTGTGTTCAGTCATGACGGAGGGACGTTTAAGATGGCCGTGTTCGACCTGTTCCTGCGCTCGGTGCTGACGGTGAACTGTGACTCCGGTGGACGTCTCTCCCTCTTCTCTGTCTCCTGTGAGGCCGACATCGGAAGTGTGGACATGCAGTTCTACGGAGGAGCCAGGTACTGAGCCATCACAAGTGAGACTGTTCATATCGCAAACTAGGTTCAGTCTTAGGATCTGGCAATTCTAAACGTGAGGCCCACCCTGCTTTCTGACTGGATAATCATGTAAAGAACCAAAAACAAGAAATGGAAACATAAACAGCTTTTACATTGTGTAAATCCTTTTGTAATTGTGAATAAATCAACAAAACAAACCAATTGTTGATTTGTTTACCTCATATCTTGGGAAATGGGTCATGTTCATGAAGTCTAGTCAAGGCAAGTTTATTTATGCAGCTCATTTAAAACAGCTACTAATGCCCAAAGTACAGTACACAGGTAATAAAAGTGAAATCACAAATCATAGAAACAAATATGAAATTTAAACAAACAAGGTTATGCTCAGCTTGTGCTGAACGCCTCTGCAAACAAATGAGTTTTAATTAAGACTCGAAGGTGTTCAAAGACTGGGCTGACCTAGTTTAAGGAAAGAGCATTCTAGAGTGTAGGAGCCAATATGACAAAACTTCAGCTGAGACAGTAAAGTATATCTAAGATGGTTTGCAGACTTCATTGTTGTGCCTGGGACATGGACAGCTCTGAGAGGTCGAGAGTTAGCCCTAAGGTGCAGATCATCTGTGCAACAGTGAAGAGGCATGTGTCTTTGACTCAACAAGCAGCATATATAGGAGAACAATTAGGGGCCATTACGGATCCCTGAGGCACTCCCCAGCTGAGAAGGGCCACTCCAGAATGATGGGAGCCAATATAATTAACTGACGAGCACAGTAACTGTAAATGTACTTCTTGGTGTGACAGCAGCAGTTCTCTAGCTACAGTAAAACATTTGGCTGCTCTTCTCACTGTGAGATAATCTGGTAGTAACAAAAGCTTCATGTCAAATGTATTATTCATTTAAACATCAATCAATTTTTCTTATATCTTATTTTAAAAATGATGCATTTTTATAATTTTCTGTGTTCTTTTGAAATATCAGAACTTTCACATTCATAAATGTTTTGTCCTATTGCATCAACACTGTTTTACACTCAGTTACTCAATGTTCGAGTAGTATTTTCACTTTTGCTTGAGCAGTTATTTGGGTCACTACTTTTTTCTTCTAGGTGAGTAAAACATTTTGAACATAATCTCTTTTTGTCCGACAGTTGGACATTTCAGTGGCTGGTGCAGTATTTTACGGACCACATTAAGGAGCGAGTACAATCCAATGTGAGTCTGACATATACAAACAATAATAAAACGATAACACATCTTTATTTACAAGGTCACTGTCCTCCTCAGATCTGCCCCGCTGTGGAGGGCGCCATTCAGTCTTTAGAGCAGCACCTGCAGGCCATGGAAGGTATTACAGCCTCTATCTTCAGTATTGCACATACAGTTTGTGAAATTCTATGAAATTTTATATAGAATTTTAACAATTTTCTGGTGTGAGGCAATAATTAAAGAAGATACAGGCAGTGAGTCCGATACATTTTTAGAACCCACTTAATTCCTTCATTTCTCACAAGATTTTTTCATAAGGTGTCACCTGTACTTGATCGTTTAAGAGTAATGTCAACCACCAAGTACAGATGACGCCTTGAGAGAATTTTTTAGCATGAAACGTATGAAAAGCTAGAATTTTACAAAACCTCCCAAAAGGTTGTTTTTAATTTTCTATGATAAGATAATGAGTGTATACTTTTTTGTGCCAGCAAGATAGTGCATGTGTTTAGTTTTTATCCTTATTGTTTGGTTTCTCTGTATTTGTTTTGTGCTGATGGACCTGTTGCTGCATCTCAAGGGCTTTTCCATTTATAAATTCAAATTGAAACAGAATTTTCCGGTGCAACAAAGTGAACTTAATCCGTTTTCGTAACCAGCTGCACCATAATAAAACCTTTGGGATTAAATTAGGTTCTGTAACTTTATTGAATCAACAGTGTCTTGTGCAAGTGAATCTTGGGATAATAACGTTCATTTCTTGATATATAGTTTGTGTGGATGTATAAAATGAAATGAGTGTTTTTCTCCGTCCAGTGTCGGTGGATGTGAACTCAGTGGTGAGCCTGGAGCTGCCTCTCTCGGCGCCTCCTGCTGTAGACTCGGACTGGGTGAACTTTGGACTCAGGGTGAGGCACAGGACATTTCTCACGTCACAAACAAATATACAGTAAATCACATCAACAACTGCAAAACTGAGCGAGCATCTGCTGAGATCACAACACAGCCGGCCCAGTGAGCTCAGACACTGAACCAGCAGATATCAGGTCAGTGGCTACGTTTACATGGAGGCCAACAATCAAATCATGATCTGATTCCTGGCGTTCTCAGATTATTTTAGAGACATTTGAATAAAAAATAATGCCAAATTTGTTTACAGTGAAAACACAGTGTGCAGGTGATAGCCAAGTGGTTAAGGTTCTGCATACATATATGCAGAATATTGCTCCATCCTCAGAGTCGTGGGTTTAAAGGGGCTAGATGCAAGTTAGCCATTTTATACTCACTACTGCCACCTCAGATCTTATGCGTAACTGCACCTTCTATATTAAACTCGTGCATGACGGCACTTCAGACCCAAAGTAACACCTTTTTGAGTGACAGTGCCGGATTTTAGAGGCAGTTGTGGTGAATTAGGACATGGCTGGAACATGTAGGGGGAGGAAAATACATCATTTTAACACTTTTAAACTCTGTATAGTCCCTTTAAGTCCCAGCTTTAAGTATTTTTTACTTTTACTTTTTTTAATTATTATTATTATACTAAATTTACAGCTCTTCCCTTGTACTCTTATTAACCTCTTAACCCCCACCTGAACAGAGCACATTTTCTTCAGTTCGGCTTTACCCAAATCTAAAAACTTCGAGAGCAACAGTGTAATGCCTCATTTGAAAGTTTTTGTTGCTTTTTCATAGTTTTTTCGTCACTTTTTTGTCAGGTTTCTGATTGCTTTTTTGTTGTGTTTTCATCCACATTTTCTTTGCTATAGTAACACTTTTTGGGGGGTTAAAGGGATATTTCGGGATTTTTGACATAGGGCCTCATTTCCTAGTTATCCAGAGTGCTATTGATTTTTTTTCTATCTATATGGTTAGTCTGGCGTTATAAGTGATTTGCCTCAGGTGCTCTGTGGAGTGGAACTGTTTTTAATGCAGGCTAGCTGATACCGTAGAAATGCGCTAGCCTTGCACTAGCCTAGCGCCACGAAACTCTTCAAATATAAGGACTGCATGAATAAAAAATAAATAAAAAAATACATCATGAGCTTGCAAAAATGTTGTAACCACACGTACCTAAAGTCATGTAGAAGAACATCCCTTATCGATGTGCTTCATCATCCAAATATGTCATACCCCGACGTGTCCTGCAGGGGGAGTTCCTGAGCGTCGAGACCCAGCACGTCCCTCCGTTCGTGGCCCCGCCCTTCTCTCTGCCCGTACCCGCCGACCGCATGGTGTCCGTGGGGGTGTCCGAGTACACCGCTAACTCCGCCTCCTTCGCCTACTACGACTCGGGACACCTGCAGGCCCACATCAACGACAGCATGGTATACGGGCTCACTCGTGTTTAGGAACGTCATGTTCAGTTTATCAGCGATTTTATTATTCGTGCGCCATGTTCCCATGCAGGTCCCTCCGTTCTGCCCGGTGCGTCTCAACACCACCTCCATGGGCCGCTACATTCCTCAGGTACGATTCACAAACAGGCTTTTTTTAATCTGAAGCTTCTCATGCCAAGACTCCTCCCCTTTTACATTAATAACAGGATTCAAAAGAGAAATCATGATGGCAGCTCAGTCTCCTCCGACAGAGTATGTTCCATAAAAAGGACAGTGCTAAAGGGGCCTGTCGATCAAAGCTTTGACCTCTTGACCCCGCACCTCAACCGACCACATTTTCTCCAGTTTGGCTTTACCCAAATCTAAAAGCTTCAGCTGTCAGCTCCAGTCGAGAAGCTTTTAGACTTGGGTAAAGCCGGACTGGAGAAAATGCGCTCAGTAAGAGGTTAAACATCCGTGCCTTTGGTCCTCCCTGTGGATGTATACAGGATATTACAGTAACATATCAATAAAATGAATTTTGAATTACCGTGCGTTACATTTGGCCTTTGGTTTTTTTATGATCTTGGACAAAATCTTCATTAATCTCATTTTCATTTTTTAAATGTAATGGCATCTAGTGGACACATTTACAGGCCTAATGCTTTTTACCCGCCCAATGTTCTGGGGCCAGTAAACTGATTCCAGGGCCACGCTGAGGAATGCTCCATGCTTTGAGAACGCCGCCCTCTCCCACAGTAGAGTCTGTTTTGTTGCAGTTGCCAAAGATGTTCCCAAACCTCCTGATGGAGCTGCAGGTTTACGCTCGACAGATCCCGCTCTTCTCCTTCGAGCCCGACTTAGTGAAACTGAACCTGCCCAGCGCCGTCAAGGCTTTTGCCGTTCAGCCCAACGCCACGCTCACGCCGCTCTTCAGCCTCCGTGTGGTGAGAGCTCTATCTGCTGTTTAACACGTCTGCACATTTGACTGAATTTAGTGTTTTCTATAGTTCCACCGAGCCTACAGGTTTTTATTTTTCTAATTAACTCCTTGGCTAAATGGAATTCCAGGCTGCAATCTGCCTAAAGCCCATAGTTGAAGAGGCAAGCTCTAGTTTGAAGACAGATAATGCAAAGAAATGTGCATTATTTGAAATGATTATTGGAATTTGTTTTTTATTTCATCTCATTTAATTTTCATTGCCCCGATGGTTATGTTTTAAGGGCGGGGTTTTAAAATAGACAAAAAGATTTTGTGCACCATTGTACTGAATCCTGTTTACATTATCATTGAGTAACTGTATTCTGGTAAAGTTACTCTCTCATTTCAGGGTATTTAGAATATAGTTTCTTTCCTAGTGTCAAAGGGATACATTGCAGTTAATTCATAATTACATTTCAGTTTCATATTCATAGCTCTATGTTATTTTGGGCTGTGGGCATTTGCAAAGTGCTTTCATGCATTCAGAATTAGTAACAAATAACTTCGGAACAGGCGTGTAACAATGTGTGGCTGCATGTTTTTATGCTGCTTTTATGCATAAATATTAGGCATATCAATGTAAAAGTATTCTAATCTATTCAGAAAACAGTACACTGATTGGACAAGTAACGGATACATTACTAATACATTACTAGATACATTTTAAGGTGAGTATTCAGTATTCTGTAACTTTGAATGAATTAATGTTGTATTTTCCACCGGGAAACTGGGAGATAACTTTGATGCCTGAGATGAGATGACCTTTGACCTTTCAACACAACAGAGTAGTGATAATACATTTGTATGTCCTTTAGCTGATTGTTATGAAGCCGACATAATGCATTTGGCTCTTTAGCGGAATCTCTTTTTCCACTTTTCCACACAGCCAAACTTTATATGTTATTTTCAATCAAAGCAGATACAGTAGCATTACTTCAGGGGTTTGTAGATAAATATATCACGTGAATTTATTTGTTCATAGTGTATTGATGTGGGTGATGTGGGGCCACTTCACAACTAGAAAGGATCTTCTTTACCAGAGCACATGAAGGCAGCATTACACAAGCATACACAAAGAAAGTGCAGTCGCTCCTTAAGGTTTTCGCTACACGAAAGCAGCTCGCCAGGGAAACAGGTCGGAGACACCTCAAAGTAGAGGCCTCTCTGAACTGCGTCAGGTCTGGAGCCGAAGATTTCACAGAGCGCCCCCTGTCAGAGCCAAAGTGTAGTCTACAACCTGCACTTAGAAACACAAGATACGGCCCGTCTTTAAATCTTTGCTGAAAACGTCATTTACCTCTTAGCCACTTAACTCTGTCAGAGAGTTTTTACTGTGTATGCAAAAGTAAGTGTAGTTTGTCATTTGCACAGGTTATTTTGTGTTTTATATCATTTGTGTGTCCATTGTAAAATACATCAAACACTATCAAAAAACAAAACAATGAGCAACTTGTTAAAGCTGTTGAAATGAGCGAGTGACGAGTGACGCTTCTTTTTGTCCCGTCAGGACTCTGAGTTCAGCGGCAAAATGTGGGTCGAAACTGGGAAGGTCAAGAGCGTCTTGCAGATGGACAAGTGAGTGCATTTGAAGGTTGATCGGTTGAGGCAGAAAAATATTGCGATAAACGTTATTATTGAAGACCGTTTTATGCCACGGAAACCACAAACATAAACATTACAGTGAGGTTTTGTTGGTTGAGCCTAGAATATATTATAGGTATTTAAAGGTGGCCTCTGATGAAAAGGGAAGCTTTAGTAATAATATCTGGAATAAATATCTAAATAGAAACTTTTTTCTTATTCTAGTTTCAGCCTTTCTTTGGACAGCAGTGAAATTGGACCATTTAAGGTAAGTTACAGTCACGCACAATATCATCAAATGTTAAAAATATGTTCCTGAAGTGACTGTGATCGCAGACAGACGCGCTGGGAAACCTGGCCAAGTTGGGAACGAACGCCGCTTTGAAGAAGATAAATGGTGAGTTTAAAGTGCACATGGCAGATTAGAACAATACTTGATTTCATTACTTGAGTAAAAGTGCGGATCATATTACTGGCCAAATATTCATCGAATACAAGCTGGCTCCGTCCAGTTATTACTTCAAATATTTGCTAGAAACAGCTTAAAGCAGGACTAAGTAACTCTTCCCCCTAGAGGCCATAAGCGCAACTGCAGGTGTAGTAGCAAGTTACGATTTTTTAACTTATTAATTGTCTTGGGGAGTAAATACTACGCTGAAAGGAAAGGTGAAGGGAGAGAGGGTTACTGTGCATCCAATTATACAATGGAAATATTTTTTTTCACTCAAACTTGGCTGTAAATACTGTTAAAAGTGACGCTAGCCCGCAGTTAGCTTTGCCCGTTAGCATGTTAGCTTCTTCTTCGTGATTCCATTAGTGCGTATTGGTGGCTCCGGTCCGGTGGCAGGCAAGTTGCAAACATGGTTTTCTGGCCAGAGACACCAGGGGGAGATGAAAGACCCTCCAATCATCCCATAAACACTTGTATTACCCCCACAGGGACTACGAAAAGGATTTATTAAGGTAAACAAGTTACTTAGTACTGCTTTAAATAAGTGTTACTTTGCGCTTCAAAAATTGTGGCAACACGACGGGGACGAACCTTCTTCCTCGCTGTGAGTCAGTGGCATTTGACAGTACATCTGCACAGCGCCACCTACTGTTCTGGAGGGTACTTTATTAGGCTCATAAAGAACAAAACACATTGGACACAGGGGCTTCTGACTTTGTGTAGTGCAGTAAAAGTAAAAAGGACAATTACTACTCAAGGAAAGTACAGATCCTCAAAAACACTACTCAAGTACAAAACTTAAAGCTACTCCATTTTGCCGCCCGGATGGTTGCACTAAGTTTTTGAGAAGCTGTCCTGTATGTCACGTATTACTTTTACGCGACTACATTTCTAAAAAGGTTCCAAAGTCTGTTTGTCCATGTGTTTGGTTCATTTCTAAAGCTTCATAACACACACTCTATGAACAGTAGGTGACGCTGTGCAGATCTACCGTCAGTGCCAATGACTAAAAACCAAAGAAAGAAAGTTTGTCCCCGTCATGTTGCCGTACAGAGGGGAATTCGGATACAATCTTCATATTGCTGATGCCGCAAAGTCATTTTTCATGTCACCGATTAAAACTGGTTTGTACTTTCTACATTAAGTATTCTCCACTTAAAACACTTATATTATAATAATACAGCACTTTCACTTAAGTAGTAATTTGAGAGAACAACTGTCACTTTTATCGGAGTAATATTTGACTTGTAGTATCTGTACTTTTACTCAAGGTAACATAAACAAAAGTAACAAAAGTAATAACCGATAAAATATGAAAACCTGTCATTCTCAAGATGGACATTAGTATTCAATTACATTTGCTACTTATCAATATTTACCTTTATAGAAAAACTTCAACAGGGATTTGACCTGCCCCAAACGAAGAACGCTCAGCTGCTGAACTCGGTCCTGAGCGTGGAGAAGGTTAGTATCACAAACACATATATTTTAACATAAATGTCTAACTCAAGTGTTTTGTTTTTTTATTGATGTTAGGGGTTCATCGCCTTTTTTTCTGATGCCAACTTCCAGTCGACGTTTTAGCTCAAGTACTGCTTTGCACTTTCATTGTAACTGATGATGAAAGGCTATTTTTCTACTGCTGTCAAGACTACACTTGTTCTACGGGGGTTATTTACCGAGCATTTACTCATGTGCAAAACAAGTAGCACATGCAAATGTTTCTGTTTTACATATCAGATTTAGGGCCCTAAAACTGCAATACAGGCCTTTTCAAATGGTAAATTAGGAGCTACATGTCTACAAATAGCTACAGTATGTGCTGATTTCCAACTTGCATTCACTATTTAGCACCAGTCTTGATAGATGGCCCCCAATGTGTATCCTATGTGTTTTTGTTATGAGTTAAATGTGTTTACGGCAAAACATGAACTTCGTCATCTTGGTGCAGACAATAGCATTTAGTGTCAGGCAAGGAAAATTATCAAATCAATTCATTTTGAGAGAATAAATGACAACCTACAGAAAAAGACCTTGTACTGTCATGTTTTTGAAAAGTTTAGTAAAATGTCTTTTAAAATGCTTAAATGTACCCGCTATTTTGTTGCTGCAGTGCTACATGATGTACTGAGGAGTCACCACTAGAGGTCCTCACACTTAAGTGATAGTGGTTCATTTTTACAAGAAAAGCAACTTATTTTTGAAGAGTATTCTTAAATATAACTAAATAACATTAAAGTACTGTGTGATTAAAGTACTCTCAGAAGTATAAAGATTTGTTCTTAAAGTACATGGAAGTGGCCTCTTCTGTAAATGAAATCGACACCAACACCAGCTCATGAAACAATGAATCTCTTTAATTTGCAACTTCACTCTTTTGTTCCTTACATTCGTGGAATGTAACCGCACCAAAAATATAAATATATGAGCCTATTTACAGCCTACAACACTGTCAACAAGTTCCATAGAAAAACAACGTTTTTTTAACAAACAGGACTATGAACCCCCCTGAAGTGAAATGAGTGACACACAGATAAACGGTCAGGTAAAGTTATTGAGTCAAAAAGAAAAGTATTTTTGAGAATAGCTTCCCTATTTAAATCCCTACAGTGGATTGTTGAGAGCAAAGTTAAGGTTTGGAGAAGTTGACAGAGGTGAGGCACAATGGACTAAAAACACATTCCTAACATCCCGATTCTTGACTGGGATGGGTTTTTTAACTCAGGGAGCAGAGTCACCTGGTAAAGATACAATATTGGGCCCTCACCCCCAGGCTAATTGTTTTTAGCATCAGTCCGACTTACGGGTTTACGATCACTCATACTAAACACGCTGGAGACGGCATGTAGTGGTCCCTAAAGTGGGTCACAGAAAAATGTCAGTGGGTTGTGGACCTTTGCATACAATCACTGCTGATACTTTTGGTTTTTGATAGTTAGCATGAAGCTCAACCCTTGAATCAATAGTTAGCATGAAGCTCAACCCTTGAATCAATAGTTAGCATGAAGCTCAACCCTTGAATCAATAGTTAGCATGAAGCTCAACCCTTGAATCAATAGTTAGCATGAAGCTTAACCCTTGAATCAATAGTTAGCATGAAGCTCAACCCTCGAATCAATAGTTAGCATGAAGCTAAACCCTTGAATTAATAGTTAGCATGAAGCTAAACCCTTGAATTAATAGTTAGCATGAAGCTCAACCCTTGAATCAATAGTTAGCATGAAGCTAAACCCTTGAATTAATAGTTAGCATGAAGCTCAACCCTTGAATCAATAGTTAGCATGAAGCTAAACCCTTGAATTAATAGTTAGCATGAAGCTCAACCCTTGAATCAATAGTTAGCATGAAGCTAAAACCCTTGAATCAATAGTTAGCATGAAGCTTAACCCTTGAATCAACAGTTAGCATGAAGCTCAAACCTTAAATCAATAGTTAGCATGAAGCTCAACCCTTGAATTAATCGAACTCTGCATAAATACTGTTGCTTGATATAATACATACGGAAACTGAGCCAAACTGTATAGATTTAAATTTCAAGTTGAATTGATCTTGCGACAAACAAGTACAGTGCTAAATTATTATGAAAGCACAGGTTTTTTTTGTTTTTGTGCTCTTAGTAACACACAAAACCATTGCCCTCGTTTGCTTCTCCAAACTCAAAACGTGCTGAAGAGGCTCAGTGCACAGAATGGTACACAGGAAGTAAAATCCTTCACCGGAAACGACTTCTATAGCAGTTATTGCTTTGAAGCTAAAGGCTAACGCTTATTTGACACCATCAAATGTTAAAAAAGCACCACTATTTAAAATAATTTTGAGGAAAAACACTCCAATTAAGTTTTGTTCTGTTTTTAAAATCTGATTTTTCATTTACGGTAAAAAGTAGACAGGAAGTGGTCTTCAGACTACACTGGCCAATAGGAAGTTAGCCAAATACATTCTGTGCACAGAGCCTATAATAGAAAAGCTAAGCGTCTCAAAAACAGTCTTTTCTTTTACGTGACCAAAAGGTTTTTTAACATGGAATCACTGAAACACTGCTTACAATCTAAAAATAGTTTATAAATAGCTAACAGCCATTGCCACTTATTATAAAACCATAAATAACAGTGTTGGCTAACGTCCATAAGCATTTTGTTCATATTCCGGTCATAATCTCTTACAGTGTCCTTGCTTTGTACCACAAACGGTTCACAATGCGATTCCAAATGCACACAGCGAGTTTCTTCACAGCCTTCCTTTGCTTATCTTGACAAAAAATAAGTTAAACATTCAAGTATGCACATTTTGTAACACAAACGGACTGGCTAATGACAGGAGACAGAAGGTTGACGAAGGCAGACTGACCAGCGCCTGCACGAGGCTGACAAAGGTTTGAAAATGTAGTAACAGGAACATTTTTGTATGTGATTTTTCTCAAAAGATGTGGTCCCATGACATTGCTTGAGCGTGTAGGTCCCTGTTGTCAAATAATTTCTACGTCCAAAGTAAATGGAAATCTAATCCAATTTCTGACCAAAATAACATGATACAAGATTAAAAACTAAGCCCATCGAGTTGTTTTTTCCCCAAGTCAATTTGTTTTTCACTAAAGTGTCACTAAAAAAAGTTGCAGATTGTGAACTCTATTGTAACACTAGAAATTATCAGCACTTATTTGATATCAATTTGTAATTACCAAGAACCATAGCGAAATTAATCGAACAGAAAAATTGAGATGAAAATGCTGAAATTTGGCACATCAAAAATGTTAGTTTTGCAGAACAATTTCAACATCCATCTTTTACGTGATGACATTTTGTGAAGCTTTTCTTGTACATTGTTAAGTTTTGGGCTAAATCTGTTTCTAAAATACAAACCTAAAGTTGATCAGCTACAACTTCAATCCAGATTTTTGGCTTTTCCCTTCAGGCTAAATCTTAACTCTAAAGCCACTAACAAAAAGAAACTACTTAAAAGTACTGAAATTTAAAAGCTTGTTTTCTTTCTCCAATGGGAAAGGATTTAACTTGGAAAAAACACTCCAGTGAGTGAATAAACTAATTATAACTTGTCCGAGCAACTCAAAAATATAAATTACCTAAAGCCAAGCACATCACTGCAAAAGTAATCTAGAAATAATTATTCAATTTGGTCTTGAGTTACTCATTTCAAGAACTCTGTCAACGAGGCAAGTTATTAAAACTTAAATTAAGATTAAGATTAAAAAATCTTTTTTAAATATTTTTTTTTCAGTGGGATGAGATCTTTCTTAATTTAAGTGTAAAACAAAAGATAATAAAATAATAAAATGTAATCTTGAATCAATTCAAGAATCCAGATTACTTTTTGCAGTGTATTTAGTTTGCCAATAAATAAATAACTCTTCAGAAGTCCTCAAAAAGATCAATAATCTAAAGTCAAGTACAAATATACAGATATTTCACTCAACAAAGCACCAAAGTTCAATAAATAGATATTCATTCTTGTCGCGTTGCTGCTAGAGTTTTAGTTTATGCCTACGGGGATGTGTTTCTTAATATAAAAAATCTATTTCTACTTCAATAGTGTAGCTTTACAAAGGCTGTACACACCCATGTGGGCTGCTTGTCTACATTTTGGGGAAGAAACTAATAACATGGTCTAAAATCTCTGTAAAGGACACCACATTCGGACAGAACAGACAAACTACTGTGAGGAGAACGACGTTTCATAGGCACAGTGTGAATTCTAAGAAGAGCTTGGCGAGCGCGATCTCCGGCGAGCCTCGATTGTTATTGTTTGTACCTGTCATCGGCTCGCTGGTGGTAGCGACGATGGTGGCTGTGATATGGGACGTATTGCGGGGACATTGCTGTCAGGAACCGTAGATGAGATGAAGAGGATTCCCCCGTTGAGGAGAAAATGTCCGTTCAGAGTCCATTGGTTCATGAAAGAAGGGGCGGAGAGAGCGAGGTGTGGAGAGAGGGGTGGGGTCAGTGTTATTTGTCGGTCACCGCTGCTGCCATGGGCGCCCTCATGGAGCCTCGCGCCGTCGCTGCCAGCTCCTCGATTTCAGAGTTCAGCCTCCGGATCACCCACTCCATCGCCTCCCGACCCTGAGACACCAGGAAATATGGATGAACTATGGATGGGTCCAAGCATTTCAACTTATTCTCGGCTTGCCATCAAATCTGCTAATCTTTTATAAGTATAGTGGCTCATATTCAGTCTTCTCTTAACCTCTTAACCCCCACCTGAACAAAGCGCACTTTCTCCATTTGGGCCTTAACCAGATCTAAAAGCTTCTTGGAAAAAAGGATCAACATAGAAACAATAATGGAGGATGAAAACGCAGCAAAAAAAAGTGACAAAAAAGCAACAATAACACAATGGAAAAAAAGCTACAAAAACACGACTAGATAGAGGGATGAAAAAGGAACATAAAAGCCACAAAAGAGCGACTAAAAAGATGACGAAAACCTGGGATCAGTTATGCAGGTCTTCACTTTCAAATGAAATGCTACCCTGGCCTATAGGCATTGAGAAGTTTTTAGATTTGGGTGAAACCGAACTGGAGATAATGTGCTCAGTTAAAGTGGGGAATAAGAGGTTAAAAAGCTTTATTGCAAAACCACTCTGTAGGAGCTGTTCTTGCAAAAGAGTGAAAAAAAAAAACCTAATTTAGAGAAAAACGGAGTTCTGCAAGGTCTGCACATGTGCGTGACTTTCACAGCTGCTGTCCTCCGCAAAGGACAGGACCATATTTAGATTACAGAGTCTTGTTGGGGGGATTCTGTGTGTTGCATGGCTACCAAACATGTCAGTATTTGTGAATGGATGCACGTGGGAAACATGACAATATCAGACAAAATCCAAAGTCTACAAAATGTCATAAAATACACAACATTAAGGGTGAGTTTATTCACTTTGAGATTAAGACAACCCTTAAAGGAATATCAGCACAGCAAAGTGAAGATTACTGCGCAGTAAAGTGAAGATTACTGCGCGGATTTCGAACTACTCCTGGTATTATTACGCCTTACATTATAGTTCCCCCTTTTATCCGCTTAGAAAATCCACATTGTTTAATTTTGTGTAATTATACTTTGTAGTGGAACACTTCACGTAACCATATTTAAATAGGGAAAACGTGGAAGAGCTTGGTAGCTTCAATCTTGACCTGTTTTGGAGCTATAGTGGAGAGGGGGAGAGGCTAAATGCTAACGCCGTCTGCGCTGTGTTTACGTGATTGAAGGCACGGGGGAAGATCAGACAGGTCCTAAAGAACTCGTCAAAGCTAAGGTAAGAACATATCTCAGTATGTAAAAACGGTGGCCTATTCCTTTAACACCTGCCTTTACCGAGCACTTTTCTCTCCAGTTTACCCAAATCTAAAAGCTTCTAGACTGGAGTTTGTCTAACCTTCTTTGTTTTGATGTCACGTTTTAGTCACATTTTTGTCACATTTTCACACAAAAAAATATGTAAAAGGCAAAAAGGAACAAAAACATGATGAAAACACAATCAAAAACGACAAAAAGGTGACAATCATAACGAGGAAGAAGCTTAGATTAGTTTTGTGGGTCTTGGCTTTCAAATGGAGAAAATGTGCATGGTTAAGGCGGGTGGTAAGAGGTTAAAATGTCAAAGGCTCAGCCAAGAAGTACAAAATTGACCACTGCATAAAACATGGATGTTTTCACCTGCCGTGTCTCGCCTTTACCAGTTCTAGTTAAGAGGCCGTGTTGTGGGTTTACCTTGCCCGCGTTGACGGAGATAGTGTTGGCCATGAGCCCCTCGAGGTAGCTGCTCAGACTGACGCCTTTTACGCTGATCAGGGCCTCCTGCGTCAGCACCGTCCTGCAGGCAAACAGGAGGGTCACAGGTCAGAGTCAAACACGCAAATCCACCAAGAGACAGATGCACCACTTACTTCTGGGGGTCTTGTGGGTGAGGTTTGTAGGTCAGCTTCTCATCAACCGATACTAGATTTGTGAAGGAAATCTGAAATTTAAAAAAGGCAGCCGTTAGCACTTTATGTGAAGCTCTAGTCTATGCATTTATTGTCTTTCTACTTACATTTGTAGATTGCAGTTCAAACGTCTTTGCTTGGGGGTCCACTACCGAGTGCTCTTGGACATAAGTGCAGGATCTCGTTGCACCAATTATCTAGAACATGAAAATAGAGTTGGGTAAGTCACATTTTGTCTTGTTCAGCTAAACTGGGAACGGACATACAGATGCAGGGATTCTGTGTTTTATTGATCATTTATTACATTGACAAAAAACTACTTTCCTTATTGCCTGACTACGTGTTGGTTAACAGTAACTCATGTTGTAAAGACTCACAGACTTGGCGATGGCCGGCAGCCCCCACTCTGTGCTCAGCAGTCTGCTGCTGTGTAGCCGTCCGTCTGTGTCCACTCTCCTGTCCAGCACGTCCACTCCGAACACACCGGGGTTCATGGGGTTGGGGTATTTCTGCATGGCTGCTTTGGTCACCGTCTCCCAGGGGTGGCTACAATAGGCACGAAAGAGCAATGAGGGTAAGTTACGTTTTAACGACCGCAGAGAGGGACATTTGTCCTTTGACCCGTCCTGGTCATTGTCGCTGGAGCTAAACTTGTGAGGAGCAGCAGGTGACCCATCCCAGGACCATGAGGAGAACCAATCGTGCATGTTTTGAGTTCACAATCAAAATGAATGTTGTAAAGCTTACAACCATGGACAGAACAATAATATACATTGATTGCATAAAAGAATATTGCACTTTGAATAAAATTTGTATCATTTATTTGAGCTGAAACAACCCAGTATTTTTTTTTGTGCCGTCTCACAGTCCCTGGACCGACAGGCATCAACACTTGGCATCGAAAGAAAAAAATTATAATTTTTTGGTTCCTTTATTTGATGGCATTTTATTTTTGATCCCAGCAGTGCCTACACTGTTTTACCCCAGTGCATTTTCTCCAGTTCAGCTTTACCCAAGTCTAAAAGGTCACATCCTATGGGCCAAAGTAACAGCTCATTTGAAAGCTAAGACCTAGAAAACTTGATCTGAACTGATCCTTGCGTTGTTGCCATGTTGTCGCGACCTTTTTGACATTTCTTTTCATTGCGTCTTTGTCACTTTTTCAATCATATTTTTGTCACTTTTCTGTTACTGCTCTTTCGTGCGTTTTTAATCATCCTCTTTCTCGGCCCATTTTTATTGCTATTGGACACTTTTTTCAAAGAAGCTTTCTGGATTTGGGTAAAGCCAAACTGGAGAAAACGTGCTCGGTTCAGGTGGGGGTTAAGAGGTTAACGGTACCCAACCTATATACGTTTAGTATGATTTTTACTCATTATGACAGTTTATTGAATAGCAAAGAAGCGAAAACATGACTAAAGGCTCATTCATAAGACGCAAGAAGTTCTTGTTCTTGCACCCTGAGCTGCAGAACAAAATGAAATCCCTTTTGCTCTGTCGCCATGGAACTGTTGTCAGTTACACAAGGTTTCTATGGCCACAAGGTAAAAGTGACTTCATTTTGTTCTGCATCTCAGGGTGCAAGAACAAGAACTTCTTGCGTCTTGTGAAGTATGAATGAGCCTTAACACTAAACTCAAATTACAGTAAACTACTGGCTTTGTTTACAGTGTACACACTAAATAACGGTGCATTTCTGTTGAAACTGCATATTCCCCAACTCAAAACTACAATTGTAACTACTACTTATCTTATTTCTAAAGGTAAAGCAACAGAAATGGAAAATAGTGCTGCTTAATAATAAAAAAAACATAACGCATCGGGTTGGATTATGTTAGCCGAACGCACAGCTCCTTTGTCGGGATGACAGCGGGAGCTAACGCCCCCTCCACAGCATCATCCCGGGTGCTTCTAGAGACTTCCTGAAAGAAATCTAAATGTCTAAGTAATCCCATCTCTAATCAGCAGCATTGTGGGGCTAATCTCTTGTAAAAAACCCTCGTAAACACAGACCGAGTTGCCTTGTAATCGCATCCATCCTGCTGCCAATCTGATTGCGTTATGTAACTCGGTGCCTGTCTGAGTGAGGCAGACCAGACACACAAAGCACGCGAAAATCCTGAATAACAAAGAACAGAAGCGATCAGGGATACTATGATAATAATAATCACCGGTTTTTATGTTGATAATATCCTTGTTTTGATCGAAACCCTTGAGACCACAGTTAGCTCTCTTGGCTAACCACAGCTAACTGATAAGAAAAGTTAAACGCTTATAATGGGCTAAAACAAGCAACCGATGTCACTACAATGTTGATATTTCAGTTCGAAAATCCGAAAACATTACAATACAAAAGTGTTCTAGCGCGATGCGACCTTAAGTGACAGATAAGGGCGCTTTGGTAACTTTTATGACCGCCCAGCGCCAAGTTATGTAGCTCCGCGGCTAATGCTAAGATGCTAGCGAGAGGACACACAACGGTCTTTTATCGTACGTTTTAAGTTGTTTTATGGAAACCAGTGAAATGCACATTTATTGAGAAGATGTAGTACTTACTTGAATACGTGCTCTGACGCCCAGATCTTCATTTTGAGGCGATTTTGGGTCAGGGCTGGGAGCCGGTGCCGAATGACAGCGTGACCGAACGAAGAAGGAGGAGGACAGGCAGAGGGAGCGTAGACACCCGAACTTGCACCCGGACTCCCCCTGGTGGCCCAAAGAGGAAACTACAGCGAGGAAATTATGTAAGATTATGTAATTGTATAAAACTTTGGGTTGATATAAAACCTTTTCAAAATAATATATTGTTAACCTCGTGACCCCCACCTGAACCAAGCACCAAGTCTCCAGTTTGGCTGTACCCAAGTCTAAAACCTTCTTGGGAAAAGTATCAAAATAGCGACGAAAATTCAACGAAAACGCCACGAAAGAAAAACGACTAACAGAAAAGTGACAGAAAAGTGACAAAAAAGTGATTAAAAAAACATTGAAAATGTGGCAAAAAATGTGGCAAAAATGTGACGAAAATGTGTCAAAAAAGCGATGAAAACCTAACCAAAAAAGTCACAAAAAGCGATGAAAATGTGGCAAAAATGGACTAAAACGCAACAAAAAAGTGATTAAAAAATAAATTTAAAAAAGTGACCACAACGTGGCCACAACGCGAGGAAAAAGTGTTTGCTTCATAATTGGAAATCTATACAAGGACTTCAATCTTAAAATGAGAAAATTATTTTTATTATTTTTTTTGTTTCTTCAGAAAGCAAAGGAATGAAGACATTTTTTTCTGAATTTACTCATCCTTTTTTCAAATTTTGTTGTTCACAAATGTAAATACTCAAAGCAGAAACCCAATTTTACAAATTTTTATAGTGATACTTTCTCTTATATAACAATTCTGGAAGATTCTGATGACAAAAAGGCACTGGAAATCAGTATTTGTCCAAAGTACAAACATAAATTTACATTTGTGTACTTGTTGTTACAATAAAAAAAAAATATATTTAAACAACGATCCGTTTAGATGAGTTTTGTGGGTCTTAACTTTCAGATGAGGCTTTACGATAGCCATTTAGATTTGGATAAAGCTGAACAGGAAAAAATCGGTTAAGGCGGGGGTTAAGAGGTTAACATATCATTTGCAATCGTACTCTTGGAGCGGGACATGTCGCGGTGTAACAACCCGTCAATCAAAGCTTCTGATTCTTCTTATTGGTCAGCGTTTCCACGTACGTCTACGTCATCGCGCACGCATTCGACCGTCCTTGAAGCCACAGCACAAGCAAAATGGTCGCGTACTGGAGACAGGCTGGTCTTAGGTAAGATTTAACATGTTGCAATTGAAATGGGGTTATTATGTTGACTGCCGGACGTGTAGAAATCATAACCAAATAATTCTAACTGTTTGAGGTTCACTTTTGTGTCGAAAATGTTGAGATCGTGATGCTATGCTAAGTGAGGTTAGCTTGTAGTAGCACAGACACACACACACACACACAAGTTTGACAGGACCGTGTGGTTGTAGAAATGAATTGACTCCTCGCACTTCTCTCACTCAACATGCTAATAAACACTGAAGCTACAGGACACCCGAATGCCGCAGACTGTTCGTTAACCTTCAGCATTAATCCTGACCCTGTGTTTGTGTATGTGTATGCGTGTGTCCTTTGCAGCTACATCCGCTTCTCCCACATCTGCGCTAATGCGGTGCGGGCAGCGCTCAAGCCCCAGTTCAAAGCTGAGGCAGTGAAGGCCGCGGAAGCCGCCGTCAAAGTCCACAAAGCCAAAACCGCATGTAAGTACGAGGTCATTGCAAGATCAGTCACACTCGCGTAGCTTTAGCATTGACGTGCACCTGTGCCAGACATATGACCTCCAGCTTGTCATTAGGCACAGTGAGTACGTCGTCATCACGTCCGAGGTTCTGGTGGGCAACGCGAATGTGTTAACCTCTCAACCCCCACCTGAATTACCCAAATCTAAAGGCTTCTTGAATAAAGCGTGAAAATGCAACAAAAAAGTGACACAAAACATAATTGAAAAGCAAAACAAAAAGACACAAAGTGATTAAAACGTGCTGGAAAAGCAACGATAAAATAGTGACAAACGTGACTAGCGAGCACGACACAAAAAGCAAGAAAAAGAAAGCAATGAAGACGACAAAGCAACATAAACACACCCATAAACCCCAGAAAACGAGGCAAAAGAGAGTCAAAAACACGACAAAAATGCTTCAGAAATGCGGCCACAACACTGCGAAAAAAGTTGCGATCAGTTTTGTAGGTCTTAGCTTTTACATGAGGCGTCACACAGGTCTGTAGGCTGTAAGCTTTACAGCCAAGAAGCGTTAAGATTTGGGTATAGCGGAACTGGATAGAAGTTCGGTTTAAGATCTGCTCTTTAAAAGATCATTGATTTAAATAAATGTTTTTTCACGCCTGGGAAAAATCAGCCAAAACATCCGGTCAAAATCGTGGAAATAAACGATAACAGCGATCCTCCCTATTGCCATCTCAAAAATGAGAACCTTAAGGCTTTAACTTGTCGTTTTATCCTTCAAATCAACGGTTTCTGACCTTTTTCTCTATTTGACCCCTGCTTAACGATTCAAACAGAGACCACAACGCCCTTTCCATTGATATCAGAGGTTAAGAAGTGTGGCTCGATGAACAAAATAAGCTCAAACTGATAGAAACACCATCCCTTTAATACATTTCTGTCAACGTAGTTTCGACCTATTGTTTTGAGAAGTTCGAAAGACTCCCTGTGAAATACTGGGGATCCGAAAATGGGTCCGAACACCAAGATTTAGAATCTGTGCCTATTTAAATGAAAGTGGAAATGTGTCGTATTTACTAACCTTCCGAAGCCTGGTCTTTGTGGAATTTTTTTCTTTTTTTTCTTTTTTTTTTACTCATCAATTAAGAACTGTGGAGCAGTGCAGATGTACAAACTCTTTTCGATATGAAAGTATTTTTTAATATGATTCTATAGTTCTTGTTGGGTGTCAGATTCCACTGCGTCATATGTGTTTCTCCACACGTTTGAGGGGTCACATTTAAACACATATTCTTTTTACCCAGAACACAAGATGTAAACATTTGGGTGAATAAACACAACGTATAGAGAGAACTGTAATTATTTTCTTTAAGTTGAAATTCCCGTTCCTAATTCCTACTCGAGTTGCATTTTATCTTTTGAAGCATAAGTAGCTCTCTGCCATTTTTGTTTGGTAGCTCACAGGTTAGAAAAAATGATAGACTTTGAGTTCCGTCAAACTTGCACATGCGGGCTGCTCATAGTGGCTCAATATTTTGTCATTTAAAAGAAAGCTCCAAACTAGATTTTGACCTTGCTTTTGTTCTCTTGACAGGATGCGAGTCGGCGCTGTACATAGTTTTGCTTCTTCAAATCATTAGTTCCTGAGGCTGTCCGGCCGTGCACCAGAGTAAAGATGGACATCGACATGAAACTATGAAAGGGGGACCTGGATGAAATCTGTTTTTCCTCATTTGTTATTAATAAATATTCATGTTGGGAAAATAAAGTGTGTTTGATTTCACTTTCAATCTATGCTAGAAAAGAATAAACTCTGACAGTTACTTTTTTGCAAAGGTTTAATTCGATATAAATTGTCAACAGCGTGGGGCTGTTCAGAGGTTTGAAGCCATTGATTGATACAAGGAAATCCCAGCAGACATTTGGTGTTTTTGTAATCTATTTACACAAGAAAACTTCCAACATAATTCAAAGGCATGCTAACTTCTAAAATATTACAGGCACTTAGTTTAAAATGGATGTGTCTGATAATTACAGTACAAAATTGCATTTTTTTTCCAATACCCTGAAACACGTGAGATTGGAAATGAGGTTGGTAGTTGGACTCCCGCTCACAGGGTTACAAGAACAAGAGTATCATGGTATAACTTCTCCCACTATTGAAGCTTTGCAATCCAATGTGAACATATAACGAGGCACAACGCGAAAGAAGAATTACTCCCGACTTATGATAAAACAAAATACAGTTTGGGACAGTTTTAGTACATTTCAAACCCAAAAAAAACATATTTTCTGGCCGATGATTTGTGGATTCAAGTTTGAGGTGAAATCCCTAAAAAACATCAACAATAAATGCAGTTCCACTTCAACTTCCAACAGTTGAGAACCACTGGTCAAGGAGGTTATACAAATGGGGAGTGTGTACAAAATGCTCCAAGTAACTTAGGTGTTAAGAACACAATAGACAAATCAAAATCAATTCTTAATTTCATCCAAAATGGTAAAAAGTAGTACTCCATTATAATTACTCAAATATGTGAGGAAATTCTCTAGTACTTGCTCTACTTCTACTAAAAAACCTAATCATGCTCTATGGTACCATTAAATGACACCACTATAGTGGTGGGGAAAAAAAGTTTAGGTGCTAATGGTAGCCTAAAACAGGTACCGAAAAAATATTTTTGATACCTGTCAGGTCCGTGGACAGCATTAAAGAAAATGAATTTGTTGTTTCAGCTCAAATAAACGATAAAACGATAAACGATACCAAAAAAAAGTGAAAAGAAGACTACATCTACAAAAAAAAGGTATTGAAAAAAGCACTGCTCAGGCATCGGTATTGTAAACCAAGTATAGTTAAAGTACTGATATAGAAAAAAATAACTTTTTTTCCCCCATTTTTATGCTGTATTCTCCGGGAATAAATCTTTTGTGTTCTGTCAGACATATGTCACAACTAAAACATGAATCAAACTTCCCCAAGTGCCAACAGTTACTCAACAAACAAAATGAAATAGGCCTAATAACTTATATATATAAGTTATTAATATATTGAATTGGATGAAGTGGGTTGTACATTTCTGGTTGCCTCTGTCCATGGTGCTGATGTTTCAACGCGAGCCTGATGATGAGCCACAGGCTTATTTCATTCTTTTTTCATTCAGCCAAGACATTGCATATATTCACTTGTCACTATTACCGTCAACTCGAGCACTAAGGTATGTTTGGATTTCTTACATTAGGGCTGTTCACTCACAAACTAAATCCATACACTCAGACACAATTTCTACAGTACGGGAAGTATAAGAAGCAGCGTCGTAGGTCTAGCTGTCCTTCTTCTCCCGGGTCATCTTGATCATGGTCTCGGGCGATCTGTAGAGGAAGATGAGTTTCTCGAACAGTGTCTCCTCCAGCTCCATCTCGCCGGTCTCCCTCACCACGAAGATATCCGTGCACAGCTTGAGCACGCGGTCCACGCACGGCAGCTCCTCGAACATGATGGAGCGTGAGATCCCGTTAAAGAACTCGCGCACAAACTTCCCAATGACGAGGACCACCGACATGTACAGGCCCACGATTCTACAGAGAGGGAGGGATCCATGTTTTAATGCTCAAGATAACGTTCAGTTAGACAGTCTACCAGATTAAGATCATGCAAGAAGGACCCTTGGCATGAGAGTCCTTCATGCTAAGGGTCCTTAGCATTTATTAAGGTAAACAAGTAGCTTAGTTCTTCTTTAAAGGCACACTATGCAACCTTTTGGATGCTACTATTGCCAATAAAAACATGCTCCTAATGAGCAGCTCGACAGAAAATGCTATTTCTGCAGTTGGTAATCAAAGAATGGATTTGGATGAGGACCTAATTTGCAACCTATTCAAATCTCTTATGTGGCTGCCTTTAGTCAACATCACCATGGAGACGAGATGGAGACGCCCCCCCTCCCAGTAAAGTTATACAGGTCTGGCTTTAAGTAAAGTAGAAGTATGATTCATAAACTCCATTGACTTTTTGAAAAATTGTAATATTAGGACTTTAAACTAAAGGAAAAGAAAATACTAAATACTTGAGGCTTGGGTGAATTGCTTTTATAACCTTTTGGTTTATAAAGTTTTGGATGAATTTTGAAATTGTATGCTTTATGTCCATTTACTACAGGCTGATAAGCTGCTATTGTTCTTTTAGACCTTTGATTTGATTATCCCTTGGGTGTAATAGTGCCCTCCACTGGTCGCACTTTTTTCACCTAATGTTTGCAGATTGTATTCAACATGTTAAGGCCAAAAAGAAAAAGCTTCTAAAACGTGATTCATAAAGTGCATGATGAAATGTTATAAATCTTTGGGGAGCTACTTGGAAAAGCCTGAATAGCTACCGACTGTTTGTTCTAAAAAATATATAGCAGATGCTAAAGCAAAGGCATCTAAACTTAGTCAACAAAGACTAAAACATGATTAACGGTGAGGAGTAGTTTTACCCGTGTCCTGCCAGGAAGCCCAGGCTGGAGGGACTGACTTTGTCGCTGAAGATGATGATCTGGATGTTGTGGCAGCTGCGTTTGGGGCCGGCGGAACACTCCTCCACCACCCACCACTGGTCTCTGTCCGAGTCCTTCCCCGAGCTGCTCTCCTGCTCAAGCTTCAGGGACAGAGGCCTGAAAAAGGACAGGGCGTGGAGGTCCGGGCGCTGGGTGAGGTCTGAGGACAAGCACAAAATCACAGACTGACGAGTAAAAGACAGAGGCGGACAGAAGCAGGCGAAACCTAGCCAACAGTTAGAGTGCAGCTTGTCATGTTTTTCTGATCATTACCTTTTGTTAATGGGGAAATGCCAGTGGTAAGTCTTGATCAAAGAGGAAAGTGACACTGAAGACATCATATTTAATATCATTTTGAAGCCCAAATATTCAATTTTCAAAGCCAAAATGCAATAAAAACTCTGTTACTCGTTTTTTTTTTCTATAGTTTCAATATTTTGTTTGTTGTTTTGTTTCGGGTCACTTCCCTCAAAACCTGCTTACTGCAGAGTCAGACTTATTTCACAATCCAGTCGTGTGGTGTTGTGTTCTGTTGCAGTATTTTGCTGTGCCGTTCAGATTGCATGCTGTTGTGTTTGTGGGGTTTTGCCTTACACATGTTTACAGTACATTTGGATCATAAGTCGGTGCAGTAAAATGGCCTGTAGTCCTGACTATTTAATCCTGTAACAATAAATAATGTAAACTTCACTTCTGACTCTGCTCATTCATATTCTGGCACCAATTATTCCTTAAAGTTATGGTAATCAATTTATTTTCTTGCAGTAGAATAAACCTCATTTGGTACTTATATTGCAAACGTCACATTTGTGAAAGAAAAACAGACCGTGTGTCTATATATACAGTATATATTGTCTATATATTTTCCTGGGGGCTAAATTAGCACAGACAATGTTAGCATTAGCTAATTCCGGCTGAGATGTGTTTCTTATAAACTCAAGTGAACAATGTGTGGAGGTGTGGAAGGGTCTATGAGAGCAAGAAGGCAACAGAGAGATTTCAATCAACTATCTACAACTTTCACGGTTTGATAACAGAGTAATTGAGGTAGGGCAGCTTTAAGATTTGCAAACAATCACTAAATGAAGGGAGATTTTAGGCCAATTGTGTCCAACGGGCAACTGAGAAACAAAATTTCATCCAAACCTCCAGTGACATTTGAGGCCCTAATTCTAATGCTTTTAAATGCCCTACAAAACCCTGATCTAAAACATTAGTGGCATAGTGAAGGTTTTCAGGGATAGAAGTGGGCCTTGCTCCTGGCCCATTGGTACAGCAGGGTTGCACAGCAGCAGCTATGGAAAATTTACCTCTTCTTACTTCATATCCTGTGCCTTTTTCCTATAAGGAATCTCACAATCTAAGCTGTAATTCCCTAAACGTCCTCTAGAGGGCACGTGTAAATGCAGATTTGGCCCAATGTGGTTTGTAGAGTATGTCCAGCATTCACAGATACACATGATTGTTTCTCTTTTGCTTAATTGAACGTGTTGATGGTCGATGTAAAATAAATAACTGACCGACTTTCATCCTCGTGGCCATTTTAGACTCCGGTCCCTTTGGTCCTCGGATAAACTTCGGGAGGAGGTCGTCTATGGTCCTGTGACATCGCACGAGACACATCCTCAGTATTAGTGAGCAGCAGAACAGAGGTAGTGCAGATGGGAGAGTGGAGCTTACACGGCTTTACTGCTGTTCCCCCGCAGCATTTGGACGATGCCCTCTCTCAGAACCATGTCTTCGTATTTCACTGTGTGCTCGCCCACGGTCTCAGGGTTCATGGAGATGGACGCGTTCCTAGAAAGACATTTTTTTTTCGCTCACTTCACTTTTTTTTTAACATCCCCATTTCCACATCGTTTGTCTATTCTGCCTTAAAGACCTATACCTGATTTTTAGATATATTGCAAACAATGAAAGAGGGAGCCACAAATTTAGTCCATTTTCTTTTCCTTCCTACTATGACAGTGAACCGTGTTATTGTCTGGGCTGACCTGAGCAGCGTCCACCTGAGCGTGATGTAGATGTGGGAGGAGTTACTCAGCTCATGGATCATGGCGGCTCGGGACGCAGGGCTGATGCTCCACAAGAGGCTGGCGTCGCTTTTGATCTTGGCCACCATCACGTCCGTCGCCTCGTAGTTCATGATGAACTGCATCGCCGACTAAAAGAAGGAGAGAGCGACAACTAACCGGTCAGCTGCTCGTCAAAGTCATACATAAAGACTTAAATAACGACACATACTTTACTCTAGAAACAAATAAACTGAAGAGATGGGACACTAATCTTTTTGATGAACACATTACCATGGCATTTGATAATCAGTACATATTAGTAGTGAAAGTTACTGGGTGCGTGGCGTAGACTTGGGTGAGGCGGGTGAACGCTGACTCGGAGTAAGGGACGAGGTTCTGCTCCTGAGCGGTCATCGTGAACAGCGGCTGCACACAGACACAAGGTTTAAAATTAGGGCTGTACAATTCACTGAAAATCAATAAAGGTTAACATTATTGTATTGTTTTTTGGTGTTGGTTTTTTTGGTGGCCATACAGGAGTTTTCCAAAGAAAGGTTCTTAAGCTGTCATCTGTACTCTGTAGTTCAAGTGTTGGATGTTTCGATCAATTAGGCCTAACGCTGAGCATGTTTGATATGTCTGAATATCTACTGATTAAAGAAGCCACAAAGGGCATGATACACAGCCACCAGGTGGTGCTGTTTCCTCAATAATGAGCCGTGACAAAGAGGAGCAATTAATAAGCAGCCTCCTATTTTTTCCATCAAAAAAAAAAATAGCTCCTGATCGTCCATTGACAGTGTGCCCAGAACGAGAAATGAGCAGATTTTAAAGGTGGATTATAGAACTTTTCATGCAGAAAAATCACACAGTGGCCTCTATGATGCTCCAAAATCACTTGTTTTTAGAGGTTCTGGTAGAACCATCTCACCTGGAGCGACATAGAGGCCACAGTGATCGAAAGTAAAGGCGCCACGCTAAACACCCACACAGCCATTGGGTCACAAAAAGTTTTGAATTTCACAAATAAAAAAAAAACACTATTTTGCAGCTCAGGTGAGGTCAATGTTGGCGTGGGTTTGCCAAGACGAAGAACCAATATGGTACATTATGGAACAAGGAGACTGTCCAGAAATATTTCTTGATATAGTTCCTTTCATAAACCCAGATGTATGGTCAAAAAAGAAAAGGTTACACAAGGATGGGTTAAAACTACCCTGTCTATATGGTCCAATACTAGAAAAACACTGAATCTGCCTAGTTTGCAGATTAATACGAATTCACCATAATCCAAACAACAAAAATATGATCCAACCCAGGAGTTCTACAAAGACCTACAATTGCAGGATTTACTTGATCCCCTTACAGATCCCATCCTCCAACAGAACTTTTTTTATTTCAGTAATTAAAAGTATGCTTGTATGTGTGTTTTTTTATGTTGAATCTTTAAAATAAAAAGTAAAAACAAAACAGTTGCATGATGCACCTTTAAATACACATGCATTTTTGTTTTAGGCTGTGCACAAATGTGTCAAACTCAGCTAGATGAAGTCCTTTTGAAGTGATTTTGTAAAACATTATTAATTTTTTTTGATGTGGAGATTGCCTGAGAGAATCATGTAGTCAGATGAATATATTCCGCTTCTTGAAAATGGCTGATTTCCACTGATACTGTAGTCAAACATAAGGCTGCGTTGTGCGGGCTGACCTCATATCCTGCAATGCTGAGCTGGATAGATACGTCCACAGGCTGGTTGGTGACTCCAGCTGCAGACTGGACCAGGGACATGAAGAGCAGGGGGAACCAGATGATACTGATGAGAACGAAGATCAGCAGACCTCCCATCCCGTACTTTACCACCTTCTTCTTCTTCTGCCCCGGGGTGTGGGGGAATTTCTACAGCAGAACAATGTACATGATGTAAACACACCATCAGGATTTTACATTAAAGAGGGGCGGGAGGGGTCTGGGTCTGTGCAGTTCAGTCACCAACTTATTTTTCCCTCCACTCTCGGGGCCGGGTTGTAAACAGACAGCTCACGCTTTTTATTTTGTTCGGATTATTATTTAATGCTTGTTGATCTAGCACTAGAAAGGTTGTGTAGCTGATATTTATGATGCAGACTGACTGTTAGCCCCTTCCTGGATATGGATTTGTAAAGAAATGCCCACTGCGCTACTTTCCAGGACACTGAAGCCTCTCGTACCGGCTACATGCAGAGTGCAGGCTGCAGACGTCAGTTTTTCACGCGCCAATTGGGTGCCAAAAAAAATTCAAAAATCAATTGCAGTACAGACATTTCACCTGTAGAGGCGCCTCACTGACAGTTTTAAATTATGACCAAGAAAAATATACAAAATTAACAAAAACAAGCAGCTGTATCTGTGTCACACTGGGTGGCGTGGCCTGGTTGACGGTGAAGGAAAGGCATATTTAACAAACAGAAGTCACAATCAGGTCCTTTCGAATGTTTTGTGTCTCTAGAAAATTGTCCAGTAAAAGTGAAAAACCGGCACTCGAAGCTAGACGTTAGCATGTAGCATAAAGCTAACGTTAGAATTATGGTTAGCATTCTCCGTTATGTATGTATACGGACTGTTATATACATACATAACTACCTCTCCATGTCTCTGTATCTTTATTTGGTAGAAAATACATCCATAATTCAGCGTTTAAGTGTTTCCCTCTGGCAGCTTTGCAAGTGACCATTTGTGGGCGTACCAAGAGTGTCTATTTTGAAACAGAAACATGGCAGCAGTTTACCATAGATTCTTAATTTTTTTTTTTACGATTGACCTATTTGCTCAGATAACTGCGGCGATCGTAGAACCGGTTAACGTTGATGTCCCTCGCATGCAGCCTGGCTGGAGAGGAACATCATTTTGGTGAAAGCCTTGATTTATGTTATTCCTCCAACATACTGTGATGTTGGAAGCTCACTTTTGGTGACAGTGTGGCATTTTGAAATGACATTGACTGTTGTTGACCTGTAGATGGAGGGGAAGATGTATGGACATGCAGGAGCTCTTCTTGAAACCCACTGCTTGTGTCAACATTTGGGTGAAGTCCCCTTTAATGTGAGTTTCAAGTAAATATTATAATATCAGCACTCACTTTCTCTGACTCCCTCCAACATTTGAGGATAAAGATATTGGCATAAATGTCCTCCACGCAGATCCAGCTGGACAGAGACAGAGTGGTGTCTGTCCAAACCCAGTCCATGACCGCACGCAGCTCCGTCAGGAAGGGCACCATACGGAACCTGCAGCAGCACCATCAATTAAAAAACACTCACAGAAACAATAGGTTAACGGGGAAAGTCATGCGTATTTGACCCCCAGACACAGCGACATTACATTGGCAGTGAAACCATTTGACAAAAAGGGTCTATATAAGTGACCTGTCCCGTACCCCTGGAAGAGGAAGAGGTTGAGGTAGTTGTAGTTCTTGGTCAGGAAGTTTCCCAGGATGCGGTTGGGATATCCACATTTGATCTGATAGGCGGACAGGCCGAAGTAGATGCACTTCACAAAGTACCACAGCTGAGCTACGGGGTTTCTGTTGAACCTCCTGTGATACAAAATACAAAACCAGACACACAACACATTGGATTAGTAAGTAATGTTAGGCTCTTTTTAACTCTTGGTCCCTTGGAATAACATAAATGACCACAAACGCTTTGTTTTTGAGTCAAGTCTTTGAACGGCACAGTCTTGAATCTTGACCTATATCACCTCATATCCTACAGGCTGTATCAAAGTGGAACAAAACCCCGACTCTGTCCATATTTGCAGTCCAAGCTGAGCTGCCGGTGTTTTATTTTTGAAACAAAGCTTTGAGACCAATAAGATGCTTTGAAAGGAAAAGCACAGTATGTAAAAAGTACCAAAAATTATAAACTGAGGCGACCATTTTGAATATTGAATATAACAAAAGAGCGACAAAAACGCAACAAACAAGCAACAAAAACATGATTAAAAAGTGATCGGAAAGAAGCAACAAAAAAAACATAACAAAAGACGTTGCATTCACTTTGCTGTAAACATACAACTTTATGAGTTTTCTACTTCACATGTTTCTTAAAGAGCTAAGTACAGTACTTACTCAACAATTAAACAGAATTTACCTGTCCAGCAGAAGTTAAGCGACCAAAGCATCCGTTTTTAAGATTCTTTTGCACCTTCAGGGCACGCCAGCGCTCGAAACAATCTCCCAGGCAGACACTTACTCGGCTCCGCTCTCTCGCAGTTTCTCTCTTCCTTTCAACCACCTCAAACAGTGGCTTTCTTTTTCAGTTAGGTTTTTCAGGGTTCTTTTCTGCCATTTCTGACATAATTCTAAATACCAGGAGTACAGAACTAGGTGGTAGTGTATCCGTCGTCCTCGGCGTAATGGCGGACTGCTGGCCAAACTGCGTGAGAGTTACGCTTGGAGCCTATGTAAATAACGTACTTGGGGCATATACGCTAAATGTTTGATTGACAAACCAGTAGCCAATCGACTTTGGAAAGGTGACAAAGTCGATTGGCTAATGTTTTCCAGGCCCCACTACGGCCACAGTTTATGGATATTCATTTTTTTTTGGGGGGGGGGAACCATAATTACAAGAGTGCCATCGATCAATTAAGTCATTTTAGTTGTATCTGGGAACTTAATTCCTGGGAAAAATCCTCTCTAATGCCTTTAAAGAAGCGACAAAAACATGTTTAAAAAGCAAGGAAAAAGGTGATGAAGAAAGCAACAACAAAATGACAAAAAAAACGGCAACAAAAAATCATTATCAATTTTGAAGGCCTTAGCTTTCAAAATGAGGCGTTACTCTGGCCTTTAGGCTGTGAGCTCCAGTTGAGAAGCTTAAATAATTCAGTTGCCGGACTCGTTTGTGTATAAGCCCCCACCCACATCACAGGGATTGATTTGTCCAGGTACTGTACATCACTTCTGTATGGAGCAGCCCCAGTCTACAGAATACAGTTGTAGCCAGTTTACTCATATTCACCTATTCAAGGGCACTGGCCGCTTTTATTTACAATTATTACAATAAAAAACAGTTGCTGACCTCTCGGTGACCCCAGGCAGAATGAAGAACATCCAGAAGTGAATCCCGAACACCAGCACCACCTGGAACACGCACTTCCCCAGCAGAGACTTCTTCAAGTACAGGGCCCGGTCCACGATCATGGTCCCGAACTGCATCAGCAGCATCACCAGGAAGGCCTCGGGAACCTGGTCCTCAGACAGGGACTCCGTGATGTCCGCCGCCGCAGAGTATTTCTAAACACGCATGCAGAATTATTAGGCAAGTGACTTTTTTTTAACTGTATTGTTATTTGTCTTCACAACTGAAAGGCTGTTGGATTGTCTCAGGTGATGGCGATGTGGTCCACGCTCTGAATCAGGTGCAGAATTATAACGCAGATTCTTTCTTTCATACAATATGGTAAGACATCTGTCAAAATCTGTTGAAAGCTTGTCAGAGGAATGCAGCCATCTAGAAATTTCAGAAATATTGGGAGGAGACCACAGAACAAACAAACAATTAGTCTTTAGATTGTCCCTGAACCAGTTTAAACATTTCAGTTCATGTGTCTTTTTCAAGAGCGATCAGGTTTCCACTTTTTTCCACAGTGTCTCTCAGCACTTGTGGACACTTCAGGTTGGTTGCTGGTAAATAGGGCTGGATACCAGTAGTACCTAAAAAAAAGTTTAGGTATCGAAAGAATAAAAGTATCGAAAGCAGGTACCGAAATAAAGGAAGTCACTTGGTTGTTTCAGCTCAAATTTTTTTTTTTTTCCAAAACAATAAATAAAAGTTTTGCCCTGGTGCTCTCTCCGCTGAACAAGAAACTAAAAAAAACATCAATACAACATATATTATTATGTTCATGAGCCTCACGGCCTGAGGATAAAAACTGTCTCTGAAATGAGATTTCTGAGTTTTGAGGCTTTGCAGACGTCTCCCCGAAGGCAGGTCGGGGAAGAGGGAATGTGCGGGATGACTCGGGTCCTCCATATTACTGTGAGCCTTCCTCTGGGGCGACAGTGGCAGCGGGTCGTCTCAAGATCGGAAGGTCAGGGGTTCGAATCCTGACTCCTGCAGGTGCAGACTGTCATTGTGTCCTTGTGCAAGACACTTCACCCAATGCCTATGTGTGATCGGTTGGACCGTTGGCGCAGATGTGAGCAGCCTCGCTTCTGTCAGTCTGCCCCAGGGGAGACTGTGGCTACAAATGTAACTTACCACCATCAGCATGGAGTGAAAGACCCCCCCCTTCTAAACATAATTGTTCTGTTTTCTGGTTCTAGAAGACAAATATTTTACTGAAGGTATCCGCAAATGTATTGATATCGTAAAACATACCCAGCCAGTGATACACAATGAATTCCTGGTGGCTCTAAGCTATGATTTTTCTTCAGTCTTTGACAGTTTGTGTATTTCCCCCATAAACCTGCTTCTTGTGACCTTGTTGGCTATTAGCTACAAAACGTTAGATGGTTCAGTGGTCCCGTACCAATATTTTGACATTTCAAGGGAGCTGCTTCTTTGTGACAAGCTGCAGAACATGAAAAAAAAAAACTCAATTATGTGTTTGTAAATGTGCGTAACATAAAAAAGGATTACCCCGAAAGCCCAGTATCCATAAATGGTGACGATGAAGTTGACCACATCGATGAGGAACATGAGCGCGTACACGTCACACACCGGGCTGTAGTCCGGGTGGATGATGTCGTAGAAGAACTGCCGTATGGGTAAGTAGATATGGAGCCCGCTGCGGAGACGGGGATGCAGATTACAGATTAGGGCGTGTACACAGATTTAGTCAGGTTAATGAAAGCGTTGTAGCAGGTGGAGCGTACACTTCGATGATGGCGGCTTTGGCCTGGAGCATCCTCTCGCGGATCTGCTGTCGCATGCGCTGCTTTCGAGTCAGAGGGGTTTTGTTCCGCTGGTTTCGCCTCTTTTTACTGCTCCGCTTCTTGGGCTTCACCTCTCCAATAGACAAAAACAAATGGACAACACTTACTATAGCAATAGGCCAGCAAAGTGAGCAAAGCAAAGTGACCACCTGGATGTAACAAACTGCTCCAAAAACTCAAAAAGACCAAAAAAGTGTTAAAATGAAGTGTAAATAAAGATTTTTTAAAGGTTTTTTTTTATAGCGCAGTTGTAAAGGCTCGTAGTATTCACCATCGGAGTCAGCGTCTCCTTTCCTCCGCCGGCAGAACAGGGAGGTTGCCGAGGCGTTCAGAGGCAGGAACTTGAGACACCGCGCGCCCTCTTTACTGCTGCTCTTCTCGGAGCCCTGGGTCTTCTTCTTGTCCACTTTCTTCTTCAGCTTCTTAAAGAAATCTGGCATCTCCACCTCTTTGTTGTCCCACAGACCATGGCACTGTCATCAACACCACATTACAGCTTTACACACATTCATTACTCTGTGTCGACTTGCTAGGACTGTTCCAATTCAGACTTTTCATGTACACTGGGAGGAAAAGGTAAGTTGACCTTTTGGAATTTCTTACATTTCTGCCTAAATTGGTCATAAAATGTGGTCTGGTCTTTATTAAAATCACAAGAATGAGTAAACAGTGTCTGATTAAACTAATACCACCCAGACAATTACATGTTATCATATCTTTATTGGCCATAACGTGTAAACATTTACAGGAGAAATTCGATGCAGGAGAAAGGGTGTACTCAATTTTTCCTCCCACTGTATACTCTTGTATATTGTGTTTTTTAACCTTTTTTAACCAGAAAAGTCCCACTGAGATTAAAAATCACATTTTTAGGGGAGTCCTGACCCCAGAGAAAATCCTATTGTACATATTTTTAGTGGAAGGGGAAACAGGAACACCCAGAGGACAGTGCAAAAAGTATTGGAAAATAAGTACATTTGTCCTTGAGTTACTACTTTCAAGAAATCTGTCCATGGGGCAAGATTTTTTTATTTTACACTTTTCGAAGATATTCCTTCATTTAAGTGTAACATTTATACATATATGAAATGGTATTTATTACCTGTAAACCATGATAATGACAATCTAAAAAATAATGAAGCACATGTTCTAAATGACTGGTGTTTATAAGTTTAAATGTGTCAAGGGCAGTTATGGAGCTCAGCTATGAGAGAACGTGACCAAAAAGCATTGTAATCTGACACTTTTCTAGAAGATATGAACTATAAAAGCACAACTTACCCCACCTGTGGAGAAAGTATGCTAAAATACTAAACGTAAACTCTCCCCACCCATTTATACAACTTATCTGCAGAAAAAAAGTAGATTTGGGGGTTAGTTACTCTTATTTCATGCTTCATATTTTAATTCTTTCTTTGCAGGTTGGGTTGATGTACACACACAGCCTCCTCCTGCAGTGGTAGACTGAGTTTACCTTGAGAATGGACCTGTGGAAGAAGAGTGCCAGCAGCTGGATGAGGTCGAACAGCACGTATCCGTTCTTCTTCTCCACTCCGATGATGTTGGGCAACGCGAACGGCCTCTCCGCGTTAATCCCTCTGTACGCGGAGGTGGTCCAGGGGAAGAAGCCGAACTGGAAGAAGTACTTCACCACCACAGTCAGCTGGAAGGAGGATAGATTTTTAAGGTGTGTTCTGAGATGGTTTGAAGATGGTGGATGGTGAATATATGAGGGACACAATGTGTGAAGGGTGTTGACGACCAAAGATTATGAGTGTGGTGAAGGAGGACCGAGAAGAGGACGCCGACAGAAAGTAAGTGCTTTATTTGTCACTGTACAAGCGTACAACGAAATAGTGTTCAGGTGTTAGTCCTGAGCCGCGCCACCACTGTGGGTCAACCAGAGCAGCAGGTTCTTGGAGGTCAGGGAAATAGTACCCGGAGGAAACCTGGCTCCTCTGATCCTCTGAAATGGTGCAGCACCTCCTGGGTTTGTCCCTGTTTCAGAGCCCCTCCACCTCCTCCTTCCTCTACAGTCTTAAACCATCTTCTTGGAAGCGCTTAGCAGTAGGGCTGCAACTAACGATTATTTTGTAATCGATTAATCAATTATTTTTACAATTAATCGAGTAATTGCTTGGCTGTGAATGGTGTAGGAAAATTGTATTTTTTCTATTTTTTGCTGCTTGAAGATGTGTTGATGGACTAAACTAAAGGGAAATGTTTGCTGGAGGCTCTATTCATGAAATTTACAATGGACAAAATGTACACAGACCCTAACTATATAAACAAATGTCATTTTTGCTCCTTTTTAGTCTGTGTGAACCAGAAAACGATTAATCGATTACTAAAATAGTTGTTGACTATTTCAATAATCGATTAGTCGTCGATTAATCGATTAGTCGTTTCAGCCCTACTTAGCAGTGAATCTGTTTTACTCTCCAGCGAACATAAGGTAAAAAGAACGCAACTGTACCAAAAGACAGGGAGGTAGCTGCTTGTTTACATGTCGCCAAAGTATCAGTAAAATTGAAACTGAATGTGTTTTGAACCATAACTTTTTCATAAACTCTGGAGTAAAAAAGTCGAGCAAAAAAATGGAGGGTCTAGTTATGAAGGTGTGCAGAGGAGAGGAACTGTCCTTCTTCATTCTGGATGGTCTGCAGTGTGGCCACGTCCCGCCTCTCACTCAGAGATTGGACGTGTTTTTGCTTTCAAGCTGATCCTAAATTCTTGCAAGAAGACGTATGCTGAACACACAGCGTTAAGGGATTAAGTGACAAAAGCTTCATGTGACATATAAAATGTGTTGCTTGTCTGTTGTGTACCTTATTCTTTGGAATCCGTTTTTAATTGTCTTGGCATGTAAGAAATATTAAAACTCTTACATAATTATTGTTTTGTTTCTCATTATTTACGCACATCATTCTGCGTATGAAACAGAGAGATTAGGCTGCTCAGGATTTCAGATTAGCCTGGAGCGCTCTCTGTAGGCACTGGTAGAAATGACAGGTGATATATCTGAGAGAGCAAGCTTTCACTTTTGGCTGAGGGCGTGGTAATAAATCAAGGGAGCCGTGATGAACACACTTATTATACCCCTTTTCTCTTTTTACCCTATGTCCATTAGAAAGTCACTAAAAGATGACCAATAAGGTACCTCTGTGTAGATGATGGCGGTCATCCAGAAGCGCTTGGAGGGGCGGGGCACGGACAGCATGGCCCAGAGGAAGATGAGGATGGGCAGGATGAGGGAGAGCATCGAGGCAGAGACGATGTGGTTCAGGATGATGACAAAGTAACACAGCATCTCCGACTTGGACACCATGGTGTTGTACAGCGCGAACAGAAGCTTCAGGGGACGGGGCAACTTGTGGAAGAACTTGTCCGACTCCACGATCTCATCGTTTTCAAACATGCTGTGGAGAAATTTTTAAAAACGAATTTAGCTTGACACATAAACTGAGGTTGTATCTTGACTGTATTGTTCCACGAGGACAGAGGTAGAGCTTCAGAGTCTCTCCTGCAAGTAGTTCCTCAAAGACCTTCTACATTTCTGCATTCGTGAGTTTGAAAAGTAAATCTTTATTGCTGAATTCTTTTGTTGGATGCGTTTTCTCTTTATACACCAAATAAACATAATCTGTAATCAAAATCATAATGTATAAAGAGGAAACTAAATTGTTTATTTTTCTACGTATAACATATTATTATCGTACTAAACAGTTTATGGGGACTGTTGAGCTTTATTAGCAGACTTGGGGAGTTTAGCTTAAAGTTGTTCCAGACACTGTTTACTCATTCTTGTGATTATAATAAAGATCAGACTACATTTTATGATCAATTTAGGCAGAAATGTACTGTAAGAAATTCACATTCCTACTGTATAGATAATTGCCGCATGGAGTTATTGACACGCCTATAGTCGTTCCATATCATCCATTTCATATTTTATAAACGTAGCTCATATTACTGTGACTTTTTGTTACTGCTGCATGAAAACGAGCGCCAGTGGGTTATCAAGTTGTGCACTGACTTGTTGAGCAGTAATTCGCTGGCGGTGAGGTTTCGTGTTTCCTGACTCAGCGGCCTGGGGGATTGTGGGAGATCGAGGCTCTTCTCTCCGTCACTGTCTCTGAAGCACAGGGAGACGCTGCCATCGTCAATGTGCTCCTCCTCTGGTCTGTGGTCTTCATCCTGCCCCTCCTCGTCCTCACAGCACACAGGTTCACGTTGGTCTGCGTGCATCGATGGCTCGTCTGTTTCCTCTTCCGACCTGTATATAATTCTTTCAGGGGCTTCCACGTCTTTCTCATCTTCATCCAGAGCTTTGTGTTTCTCTTCAAGGGCGACATCTTCCAGACTGTTCCATGACAAACAAAAACAAACAACTATCACATTATGTCATGTCAGAGCAGAATCAATGCGACCCGTTTGATTGTGCACCTGGGTGAGCGGCCGTCAGAGTCAAAGGAGCCCAGGTCCATGTTGGACGTCTTGAGGAGTCTCCGTCGAAGCTGGTCTGGGCCAAGGGGGAGCGGGGGCTCGTCCAGCTCCTCCTGAGTGGGCTGTCGGGACCCCAGCAGCGTCTCGTCGGTCATGCAGCTGACAGGAACACACACAATACCCGTTTAAGAGACAACACTTTCCCCAGATAATGCTCACTAAATGATCTCTAATCTCGGTTTACAAGAGATGTTTCAAACTTCAAAACTGTCAACACATACTTTGTTGGTATTAAAGTAACAGTATTATGTGCCATCTTTGGTCATTGTGTCACAGCTGTAAATAGGGCCAGGCAGTGTGCGAAACACCCATCAATATTCGGTGGGGGGGCTCCCATCTCCGACAATACAGATATCAATTTTCTCAACATAGCAACTCTTTTATATACTATATAATCCTGCGTGCTTCTCCCATAGTTTCTCCCAAGTCCCTCTGCTGCCTGTGTCAGCTCCGCCTCCGTGAGCTGCTGGAGCCTCACACTGAGAGAGAGATACAGACTCCAGACATAACTGAAGTTATAACTTAAGCCAGGACGCCTGTACTACTTTTGTAATGCACATGAGAGGAAAAGGCCGTTATTGCGACGTACTGTCGCTCCGCATTGTTTTCGCTCCACAAACCCAGCGTAACTTCTCTAAGTTTTCTCTAACCATAAAACCAAAAATATAAAGTGGCTGAAAGCTAGGGATGCTCTGACTACTTTTCTGGATTAGTTTAAGTTTGTAGAGATCCTGTGTTAACAGCAGGTTAATTCCTCGAGGACGGGCTGTGCCTGCAGAGGTCTCCTTTCTCCCTCTCTCCCCGATACCATTCTCTTTACTCATTTAGTCTTTGCCTTTCCCTATTTTTCTCAAATGTAGCACAGAGTGGTGCATGTGGAGCTTGAAAAACATGCAACATGCAACCTTAGGGGAAAAAAACGGCTCACGGCTGAGACTCTGCTCCCATTGTTCACTTAAAAGTGAACAATGGGAGCCTACTACATTTGCCCTAAAGATCAGGCCCCAGGTGTCTGATGGGTTAATCAGGGGGGTCGGATCCCCCCGCACCCCTCTGTATTTGGCACACTGAGGTCAGGCATAAATCATTTAACACTTGCGTGTATTCTTATTGTATAATGTAGGCTACAAGATCACAGAAAACATGTGACATGTGTTCTAACAATGACCGAAGAAAAGTAAACTACTAAACTACTACAATAAATGCTGAAGGGACAGGTTGCAGGTCATAAAATGCAGCTGTTGATTGTTGTTTATAGTATTTTTTTTACTTAATACTGTGCACTAAAACCCTAAAACACCATTTATATGTCCTATGGATGAATTTCAGTCACTGTAAACTGTTATAATAGACGGCATTTTGAGGACTTTGGCCATAGATAGTCAGCCCCCTTGGATGAAAGAAATTTGAAGACAAATTTGCTTCCTTCGCCTTTTCATCAAACAAATCTGACAAATAAATAAAACTCATAAATAAGACCGACATAAATAAGAAGGAGAGCAGCATTGATCCAAAGACAGAAACACAGAAAAGACCAGACACAAACCAATATTACGGCACACACATATTGAGGCCTTACCTGGACACGCTGCTGCCCCAGGACACTTTGGAGGCCTGGCTCTTGAGTTTGGCGTAGCCCCGTCGCACAGGGGGTACAGCAGGAGGGGAGCAGGGCTGGGGCAGGGGGTCGTCTAAGTCCTCCTGAGACGACAGCGTGTTCTGACGGGACATCCAGTTCTCGTAGAACTGCTTCACACTCTCCTGGCTCACCTCCTTACCCTGAGGAAATAACCAGAAAACTGATTTTAAAGACACGGGTTTTCAGGATTTAACAACATTATAATAACATTCTTTAAACCGTTCCTTTCACAGCACTGATCTATGGTACTTTGGTTTTGTTAATAAAATTTGCAGTGAAAAGGCGAGACCTTTTTCAGCTGTTGGTTGAGGAGCGCCCTCTCAAAGCGCAGCACTTTGGAGATGTCCAGGTTTTCTTTGCAAAACGAGTTGAACCCTTCGGTCATATCGTCCAGCAGAGACTGCACAAACGCCCAGCCAAACTTCAGGGTGCTGATGACGCGCTGGAGGACGTTTTCTGGTACAAACAGAAACAAAATCACGTCACAAGTAACACAATAGTGAATCAAACTAGTGTGTGGCCTGTTTCCAGTACTGTGTGCTGTAAAGTGTCACCATGGTTATTTTGCAAATGCCTGCTTAGAGTGGAGCTTAACACCAAACCCACGTTTTTCTGCTGAAAAAGTACTGTCTATTTCACCCATACTCGCGCTTGTGGTCCTCCAAACACTTTGGGAGGTCTTTTTGGACTGTTAGGAGTCATACAGTACAAGCATAATTAGTTTTTTGACCATCTTGTTATTGATTTTCACATTTTCAAACTCCGCACTGTGCTAAATTGAAAGGCTGTTGGACTGAAGCGTCCCAGGTGATAGCCATCTGTGTAATAGAGATACTGCCTTTGCCTTTGCATCAGTCCATAAAACCTTTGATATCTGTCTTTAAATCATTCCTGGCCCAGGCTTAACATTTCAGCTCATGTGTCTTGTTCAATAGTGGTTCGGGTGTCGACTTTTCTCACATTGGCGACGTCTCTCATCACGGAAGACCTTGTACTTCTGGACACTTCAGGCCCGTTTTTTCTTCAGTCTGTGACAACGACTTTGTGTATTTGTGCATGTAGACCTGCTTCTTGCAATCTCTGTGGTCCCATCTTGAAATTTTTGAGAGCTGCATCCCTCCGATAAGCTTTCAAAAGTTTCTGACTTTTCAGTGTATGACGGATGTTTTTTTCCTTCCCTTTTTGTGTGAGAGAAAGAAGCTCCATGATAATTCTGCAACTGATTCAGAGTGCGGACCCAAAGAAAAATAACAACATGGTCAAAGCACACTGTATGTCTTTTTTTCTTTTTTTAATTCACAAAAAAAATATGACGCTACATTAGCCAGGGTAACCCATTTTCCGCACAAGGCCCACCCCACTAGGATTAGCCCCCTGAACTCACCTTTCTCCTCTGGGGCCTCTTCATCCACTGTGATTTCATCAAGTTCATCTTCACTGGAGTCTGCTCTTTCAATACCTGGAAAACACAATTCTTTATTTGTTACAGCAACTACAAATTCTGCCAAAGCGGCTCCAAAAGATTCACATGCTTTACAACAAGTCATATTTTTTTAAACGACCAAATGACATTATTCCACACAAATCAAGCTGTGTCTCGCTCACCCTGCTGTTTCTGCAGCTCCTTCTTGGCTTTCTTCTTCTCTTCTTTCTTCATCTTTTTCTTCTCTTTTTTCAGGTCCTTCAGGGCGTTTTTGGAGCTGGTCACCCAAGCTTCGTAGGCCAACTGGAAAAGTGTAAAAGACATGTGCAATGTACTCTCCAATTACCGTCTGCAAATGCGTTTAAAGGATTACAGCTGTGTCATCTACTGTATGTGATGAACTTAACCTGAAAGGCGGATTTCTTCTTCGGAGGCTGCTCTTCCTCTTTTTTCTCTGTGACCTCCTCCTCCTCTTCCTCGCTGTCGCTCTCAAACAGGTGATACCCACAGTTGTTTTCCACTGTGGGGAAATGACAAAAAAGGTGCAAGTGGAGGGAACTCGAAACGCAATGGTGGTACAGTTACAGTCTTTTTTTTAATGTTTACATCCCATTCATACCTCCAGGCTTCGACACCCACGGCTTCCACCATTTTCCCGCGTCCTGTTTGGCTTTTTCATCATCCCCTGAACAAAGACGTGAAGCAAACACAATGCTGTGTCATGAAGCTAAGCACACATACCATAGCAACCACTTTGGAACTCTACCTTCTGTGGACTCCGGCCCCGGCTCCTCCTTTGGGGCAGGGCGACCCTTCTGCTTAGACTTGATTTTCTCCATTCTATAAAGTGAATTTAATGCTCGTCTATGCTTCTATTTACAATACATTACATTAACATTTCAACTCCTTTAACTGGGCGCTTACTGTTTCTTGAGCGTGGCCACAGATTTCTTCTCCACTTCCAGACGAGCCGCGACCAACTTCTTCACCTTGGCTTCAAACAGCTCTGCACCTCTACGACAATAAGAAGCACTCATTTTCTATGGGCCTTGATGATAATTCACTGTATTCTGCATTTGTTCATTCTGTTGGAGCTGTACGCACCTGGAGGCCAGGATCTTTGAGGACTTGAGGTCGGACACCACGTAGAGGAAGTAGTAGCTGAGGAAGACCCGCCTTTGGGCCAGGAGCACCGTGAAGCAGATGGCGTCCCACACGATCCCCGCCTCTCCCTCGGGCAACTCGCACTCGTCGTCAGGGTCCGCTGAAAAACACATTCACCGCATTTGACTCCAGGGAGGATGAAGGATACACATGTTAGAGTAAGGCCAGTACTTTCAACATGTAGACACGTATTGTGTATTATTCTTACGGCGAAGCACTTCCTACAGGAGTCAGGAGAAGAACCAACTCAGGAAGCAGAGGGTTTCATAAATAATTGTACATATTTTGTGTTTTCTTTGCTGGTTTAATTTGCTTGATTTATGAGGTGGTTGTCAGTTCAAACATTGCCAGGGCACATGTTGTGTCAAAAGCACTGGTGCCTGAAAGGAACAGACCACCGTTTTTCCATGCTGAGATACAGTATGTTCTTACCTGAGCTTAGACGAGTTGATACGTACCTGCCTGGTCTTTGTACATGCCCTCAGTCACGCCCAATGACCAAAGATGTTGTTAGCATTTGGCCTCTAACCAGCATATTCCTATAGCTCCAAACAGAGGTGAAGTTGGAAGCGATCATGCTCTTCCACGGGCATAAAGACCAGACGTATCAACTCGTCTAAGCTCAGGAAAGAACATATCTCAGTATGGAAAAACGGTGGCCTGTTCCTTTAAGTGCTGCCAAACGTGGCCCTCAGACCAATTTTTGGCACAGTACTTCTAAAGCAGAACTCAAACTTGGCTGTAAATACTGTTTAAGTGGCGCTAGCCCGCAGTTAGCATTGCCCGTTAGCCTGTTAGCTTCTTCTTTGTGATTCTATTAGTGTGTATTGGGGCCTCCAACCCGGACGCAGGGAAAGCTGCAATTATGGGGAAATTATATTGAGAGAGCTGGCATTATGGTTTCAAACATAAGCAAAGGTGTGGGGCACGGTTTAAACCTCTCTTAAATGCAGCCGGTCGAATGCACTGACACCACGCTGTATATGAATGGAAAAAAATGTGGACGCCCCAGGTTTAAAGCAAGGATTACACCAGTGGTTCCCAACCTGGGGGGGTGACCTCCCTGGTCAGAGGGTCAGGTCATAAATTATATTTCTTGAACAAATTATATGGTTATAAATGATCAAATATTACTGAGAAAGGACTACAGGTGCAGTCTCAGTTTATTTTTTTGGAATAAATGCTTCTTGTACACAGTGAACAATGTACACACGACCCACGATGGAGATGCTCACACTGTATGGAGCAATAACGCACACGACTGACCTGCTCACACCATAAGAGTGACATGTCAAGGGCGGTGTGAGGTGTTACTACGGATACAAGTTTGGTCTGTCCTTCTACGGCATGACCCAGCTTACGCCTTCTTCCAAACACTTACGGACGTCGTATCCTTTGATGGTGCAGAACATACTGAATGCTTGAATCAGCCAGCAGCCGTTCTTCAGCAGACTGTCCAGGTACGCGCAGGAGCCCAGCTACGTCCACACAGAGAAAACCATTGGGTAAAGCGGACCTCATTGCGATGGACATAACTGATACGAACGCAAAGCACACTCACGGACAGCAGGTTTTTCATAGCGATGACGAAGCAGGTGTATCCGATGAGCCAGTCCCACAGTCGGAGTATGTAGCGCACGGGCTGCATCAGGACGCTGCCTCCGAACAGCATGAAGTAGAAGCAGGCCACCAGGTAGCCCAGGCAGAAGATGTTGATGCGCGTGGTGCCGGTGATGAAGATGAGGCACAGCACCAGCCAGAAGAAGTAACTGAAGACGAACACTTTCACCATGTCCAGGTAGGATCTGCAGCAAAGAGACAAAGACAAAACAGCGGAGTCAACAAAAGGTGAACCAAAAAAATGTTTGTCAAGGCAGGTTGTCACAAAAATTGTTTGGCAGGTGTGCAAAGCTATGATAATGCACTTGGGATACAATGGTTTTTAAGGTTTGGCTGAAATGTGGATAACAACAACGCACTTGTGTGGTTAGGTGTGGACACATTTGGTTTTAAAACAAGGTGGTGACCAAAGGAGAATGTTTGTTTTAAAAAAAAGTCTAGGTGCGAACATGGCCTAAGAGATGCGCTGTGAGGTAAAGTAAAAAAATAAATATCAAATGTAATGTTGCTATACTGCAACAACATTGTAAACAGCCTATTTAGTGCTATACCCGTCCTCCAATGGTGTATTATGCAACTTTATATGTAAAAAAAGGTAAGTTGATATTAGTGTGTATATGACCTTTCAGTGACTCAGCAGCTGTATGGGTGGTTTGCAAGGCTCCTTCAATTTCCATCGCAGTGGTTCCTATGATCTTCAGGATCAATTTAATTTCAGGGATTTTGGAATGTGTATGTAACCATGGAGCTGGTTCAATCAGCAGGGGAAACCGAAAAAACAATTAATCCTGGAGCGTCCTACAGGCCATCGGGATGGTGAGTAAAGGCGCTACGCTAACCACTCAAGCATGCGCTGGGTCACTGAAAGGTCAAATATGCATTAATATTAACTTACATGAGAAGTTGGATAGTAATTTAAATCCAATCCCTAATTGGGAAACATACATTTTGTGTATATTACATTACATGATTACAACTACTGGCATTGGGATATCAGCTCTTTATGCACATTTACGGAGAGTTTTTACAACCCAGACGTAATGCATTGTCAGCGCTTATCCAGCAAATCGCTTTACTCCAACAGCTCTCCCCAGTCCAAGCACATGAATTAAAGATCGAGTCCGTAATGTTCCCAAATTACAAACCACAAACTGAAGTAATGGACTCTTTCTCCACCTGCTGCTCGCCCAACAGATCATCATGTCTCTGAGGGTATTTCACTAGATCAAACCAGGACTGTACCTTTTTTTTTTTTATCGCATTCAGGTCCCAGCACAGGAGCATTTACATTTGAGAGTGCGTTACCTGCAGTGGAGGAAGTTGTTGACTGGTATGAACTGGTTGAAGGAGCAGGGGTCCAGGCTGCGGCTGATCTCCACGTTATCTCCGGCTAAAAGTCGGACCGCCGCCCGATTCTCCTCCTCAAACACCTGCCACTGCAGGGAGGCGCAGATCAGCAGGAGGTAGTCGTCTGCAAACAGAGAGACACTGTTCAGTGTTTAATATAGCAAAGATTATACGTGGTGTGGCCAGAGGTTTTGTAGTTACAGAATATGAAGAGAGGATTGGGCCTCATGGCAAAGTCCGGCATGTAAAACCACTTGATGACGTTGGAGGTCAGGGGTCGATATGCCGTTCTCCAGGGGTAATCTAAGGGAAGGCATGAGCACAAATGTATTATACTTCAGGAGAAATTACAAAGAATACTTGAACTGTCAGACCCATTCATTTTCTTAGGCGACTGTTCCTAACTTTTTTCAGGAAAATTGTCATTTAGAGAGAGGAGAACATTGAAGGATTCCGCATGACAAATACAGTACAAAAAACAAAACTTTGAACAAACTTTTATTTACTTTCAACACTATTTCCATTGTGTGATTCTCATTGAAGGCATTAAACTATGAATGAAGAAATGGAATAAAGTAGGAAACAAAAAAGGGTGAAATAACTCAAAATAGGTTTTATATTTTAAACTATTCCAAAAGGCCACCCTTTATTTTTGAAATGTTCTCAACGAGCTTCATAAGGCTGTCCCTGGTTTAAAGTCTGGGAAGTCAAAACCATTTCTGGTGATGACATCGTGAAGCTCAACTAGAGAATGTCAAAGGTTTCCAAAGCAAATGAATATAAATTATGATTACTTATGCCTTTAGTGAAAATCTACAGTGTAACAGTCTGGAAATAAAAGTAAAATGTGTTTCCAAACTTTTGACCAGTACTGTAGCTACAATCGGTGGCTGGACTCATCAACAACTATCTGATTACCGTAATAGGCCAGGGCTTTACACAGCAGAGGTGATCAGAAGTCACTAGATAGACTAAATCTTTGTCATAGATGTCCGACATACCGACACACACAGCCGGGGGTATTCCTATGCAGAGCAGGTACTGCAGCACCATGAGCCCCGCGGTGAAGCAGCAGTACTTGGGCCACACCTCCCCTATGGCCTTCCTCCTCCTCCGGGACAGCACAGCCAGCAGAGCGCAGGAGTGGAGCAGGGCATAGAAGTCCATCCGCTGTCCAATCACATTCACCGCTACGATCAGACTCACCTGGGGACAAGGGGAAACAGGTTCAAGTGGACATACCATGTTAGCATTTACATTTTTTATCATTCTTAAATGGTAGATCGGCACCTCCAGGCCAAATTTGTAGTAGAAGAAGTTGATGAAGTATTTGACGCAGGGTAAAATGCCATGGTCCAGGTGTTGCCGAGTGATTCCCTGGAAGATGATGCTGAAAGGAGGAGGCTTCAGGTTGTTATGGAGACGGAAATACAACTGGTGCCGGTGGACGGTGGCCTCGAACACCAGCAGCCCCAAAATCATCAGGTGGTTCTGTGAAACAACACAGACAAGTGATGGCAAGTGATAACATGTTAAACCTTTCAAAGGCGATTTACTTAAAAGGCCATTGGAGGATACAAGGAATAAAAAATAAAAAATCAATGAAGAGTGTCAAATAGCAATATAGAGAAAACCCTCTGGTCACAAAGGTTAACCAACTCCGCCCACTTTCAAATATGATGTGGTGGTCACTCTTACTCTGAGACAGGGGAGGATCCTGCCCTCACACTTTCGAAGCGCGCCGCACCAGTAAACCGGGTCCACGGGCTCAATGTACAGGATGGACCTCCGCAGCAGCTCTACCATGTTCCCTCTCAGCTCCTCTTCTTCAAACCCAGAGCTGTTGGACGGCAGCAGACCCTACGGGGCAAATAACCACAACAAATTGAGTTGAATTTATGTCAAATATTGTCATGATAGAGCCAAGCAGCAGAGTTCTTATTTCTAAACTACAATCCCCGGGTTTTCCAGCAGAGGGCGTCATTCACACATCTAATACAAACGTGAAAGACAGTTTGCTATGAATGTTTTTTGTTTTGTTTTGTATGTAAAATAATAATGAAGGTATCCAAAAGTTTCAAACACCATGAACAAATTAGGAAAAAAAAAAAACTCGACATACAAGGGTCATGTGAATCTCTTTTTAGACGTTTTGTGGCAGACTATGAACATATTTATCACACACCAAAGCCGAGCCAAAATTGGGTCCGCGTGGATGTTTTTTCACAACAAATTGTTCAGAAGCAGAGAAAAACGGCACTTGTTGCTAGAGTTAGCATATTTAGCATGAAGCTAATGTAGCTTCTTGGCTAGCACTGTCCGTTTTTATAAGTATTCAAGTATTTTAAGTGTTTATAAGTAAGTATTTATTGCCTGCTTAACCACTTTGCTCCTTTCCATGTCCCTGTATCTTTATTTAGTCGAAAAATATATTCATAATTCAGCATTTGTTAAAGTAATGGAGGCTCTTCTTCGTTCCCCCCTCTTGCTGCTGCTTCAAACATGACCATATATGGACAGTTCCAAAGATGCCGTGTGTATCAGCTTATTTTTCTTGTCCAAATGTGACTTGCCACTTTGTGTTTTCACTTTTGTTTGCAAAGAAAACAAAGGAAATCCCCCAGTGTTACTACTCAGAGTTCTCACAGCAGTGCAGTTGGAGGAGTAGTCGAGCGGCTTGATGACTTTGAGCTGGTAGAACATCTTGCACACCACCATGATGCAGGCGTGGACCGCCGAGATACTGGAGGCGAGGGAGCGTAACCGCGGGAACGGCAGGGCGAAGACCCACAACACCAGGAAGAGCATGTTCATCAGAGAAACCTCGGCAACAAAAGCAAACCAGGCTTAAGACATAAATCACACCCGTTTTTCATCATATAATCCCATGCATGCTTTTTCCACTCGAGTGATTTCAGTCCAGCACAAACCTGACTCACCTCCTGCAGCGAGACCCAGATGATGCCAGACGACACGATCTTGAGGCTGTGCAGTTCCATGAGCCTCCAGACGAGCTCCTGGAGCCTGCGCAGAGCCGTCAAACCCTGGTACAGCAGCAGACTGGCCCGGTCCACGATCACATCCCACTGGTCCACTCCGGCACTGCTGGAGGAAGCGTCTGGAGAAACGATCAATGGCCATTAGAGTCACTTTCCTAAACAGCTCTTTTTTTTTTTGTCTACTCTGCGGCAAAAATCTATGTATTACGATGTATTCCTGACCATCTGAACGTGCTCACGCTTCAGAGAATTAAGTTGATTTTCTAAGGATGAGATGTGGAAGATTTTTGGTAAATATTTCACAACCAATACAAAACCCCTGCACTGTTCCCAAACAAGTCCTAATAAGTGCTCGATGGTGGTTCCCAACCCTTAACCCAAGCTTTGCATAAAAACAGCTTGCAGTTTTATCACTTACAGTAAGGCGGGACACAGCAGGTGAATAGGGAAAAACATAAATTAGAGCTATCACTTTGAAACTGTAGATTACCGACATAAATATGAGAGGGAAACAGTATTGCAAGTTGTTTGTCTGGGCTTTGAGTGGCTAATGTAGTTGGAAAAGCGAAAGTGCTGTTTTACCATTCAGTCTTTTTCTTTTCAGATAAAAATAGGGCAATATACGCATAAGGGCTTAGGGTTGCCAATATTGCCTGTATTTTCAGCAACGAAATCTAAATAACAGAGCCATGTTTTAATCTACGGCTTGATTTTTGGCAGAAGGGATTTTGGACATCATTTTGAATAAGCTATTTATAAGAGAAAAATCTGTAGAAATGTTGCTTTGTTTTTGCGGTTCAAAGCTCAGTAAATCAGGCAGGAATTGGATAAAGAATCCCTTAAAAAAAATTGGAATGAAAATTGAATTAAAATCTAATTTTGTGAAAACAGGCCACAATTTTAGTAACATCTGCACATGCGCGTGTATATTTCTCAGTCGCCTTTCGTGCTACACGTGGATACCAAACATGTCACTGTTGATGTTGAGTTGTGTTTCTGGAAATCTCCGGCTCGCTGCTCGAGAAAACGTTCTAAAATCAACATTGTAAAGGGTGAGTTTGGCCTAGGTATTTTGTTCAATTCATCATCTGAGTAGTACAGGATTCCAGGATTACAAGATTCATTCAGTATTTGTCACATGTATATTAGCCTTTGTTATTCCTACTGCATTTTGAGCATGTTTTTATTACTATTCTTATCAAGTTACCTTCTCCGGCCTCATTTTGCTCCTCAGAGGGGTCTTTCTCTGAAGACGTCTGGAGGCCAAGGCTGGCCAAAGTGTCCTGGCTTTTGCCTTCTCCAATCTGCTCCTTCACTAGCCTGGAACATAATATCAGACACGTTCACTGCACAAACCACAAAGCCTAAAAAAAAGTCCCAAACTGTCGTAAACAATCAGAATCTTACTTATTCTTTAACTTCGCAATGGTTTCCTTGATGCTGAAAACAGAGACAAAATGCTTTAATAATTCTTGACGTGTGTTCTGTGCTCATTAATCTATGAAGAAAGCATCTCACATGTCTGTTATCACGCCGATGGAAGTCTTGAGCTCCTCATCACTGATGAGAAGAGAACGACGGGTTAGCCTTTCTCGCGGCGATTATTAAACTTTGATGTGAAACTGTGCGTGGTGGAGTGTGGTACCTGGACGCCTGGCGCACGGGCACATCATCCAGGTCGGTGAGAGCGAGGAAGTCTGCGTTGAAGTAATGCAGCTGGAGGATGCAGGCCAGAAGGAACGCAGCAGGAAGAAGAATGCGGGCAAACAACTCCACCGTGTCGTAGCGCTCCAGACCGAGGTCACGGAGTCTGGGGAAAATAAAGCGCACGTGGGACTCACTAGATAGAGCATGCCATATTTTCCGGACTATAAGTCGCACCATCCTTAGCAACTACCGATACAGGAGTAGCAGATACTGTTACACAAGCCGAGAGTGTCCTCTAGCGGCTCTGAGTGTGAAATTGCATATTTTGATATAGAAGTCGCACTTGAGTGTAAGTTGCACCTCCAGCTACACTATGAAAAAAGTGTAACTTGTAGTCCGGAAAATTATTCATAATGCACAAGTGGAAGCAAATTGTAGGGACATTTTTCAAGGTCTATCCATTGTGAATTCACAGAAACAATCTGTGTCCCCTTAGGTCCAATGACATCATCAATTACTGCATAAGCTTTAAAAATATAAGTAGTAAATGCACTTTTGTATGAGGGGGGTAAAAGAGACCTGTTTGTAGGTATAAACATACACATCCACAGGTCTGAGTCAGTGTGCAGGATAAAAAAAAGCAGGAATAATAAAGAAATGAAAGATCCACACAACTGTGTAACTCCCAAGCTTTTTTAATGTTCGCTCACCAAAAGAAGGTAAAGGAGACATGCCCTTAGTAATTTCCTTTATTTCGGGGGGTTTTTACATCACGTTTTAAGCACAAGTTGTATAATATGGATTTTTGATCTGTCCACATTGACTCAGGCTCGTAAAATCTCTGCTGATCCTTCTCATGTGCTCAACTATCAGTACGAGAAGCTGCCGTCTGGGAGGACGTTTAGGATCCCCGTTTGTTCACACAACCACTATAAAAACTCTTTTGTACCACACTCCAACAAATTACTTCATGAGAACAACTAATATTATGTCACTATGTTAAGCCTTTATGTAATGTGTTTATGTTCTCGTATTTGCATTTATGTTTGCAACTGACTCTCCTCCAAGGCGAATTTCTGCCTCAGGACAGGAGACAATGAAATTACTCTGATCCGATATTAATGGGAAACGATGCCATAATTAATTACAGTTGCTGTTCCATTAACTCCATTGTTTAAAATGATCTTCCTAATAAGAAGTGGCCGAACATATTATTGACATTAATTAACATAGCCTTTGTGCGATCAGAGTTTGTTTTTTGTTTTGTTTTTTGAGCCCCTTTCATCTAAGGGGCACCAACCTGAGCCCCAGTCTGCAATATGATAATTCCGCCCCTGTTCCTGGCGGCCTCCAGCAGTTAAAGCTCAATGACTGAACTCGAATGGTGTGTTCACATAAAACTTGTATGTGTTCGGAACTAGGGTTGTTCCAGTACCATTGTTTTCCATACCATTCGATACTGCATGTGTGAATAAAAACATTTGACACTCAGCTCTTGTCAAAGTTCTATTCTAAAGACCAAATTAAGATATCAAAGAGCATGTTAAACAAATAGTTTCACTGTGTCCGCAGAGCCTCCACAGCCAATATTTAAGCTGTACAGAGCACTAGCGTAACATTAGCCATGATATAGTAAAGGTAAAAACAGCATGGCCTCAGATCAGTGATTTGGACTTCGCACTTGCCGAAATCAATACAAGAAAAATCTGTAACTTTTGCATAATAACCCTAGTCCTTCCATGCAGCTTAAGGCAACCGCCATTACCTTTAACAAAACAATATTTTTTCAATCAATCAATTTTATGATTAACTAAAAATCAAGTGAAATATCTGTGGGAACCCAGGGTGCTGAGAGCACCGCAGCACCCCCTGGTGGATAGTTTCCACAGTGCAGAAAACATTATCCTCTTAACCCCCCGCTGAACCAAGCACATTGTCTCCAGTTTAGCATGACCAAAATCTGAAAGCTTCATCAACAAAGCGTCAAAACAGCAAAAAAAAAACGAGGATGGAAATACAACAAAAGCAACAATCACACACTAAAACACGACAAAACACGACAAAAAAAATGCTAAAACAAGACAGAAATGCTTCAAACATGTGATAAAAACACAGCGACAATGCAACAAAAAGTTACAGTTTTGTAGATCTTGTTCCACTAAATAATCTCTTCATAAACCTTCAACAACCTGCACAAAGAACCAGACTTTGTAAGAAGGTCTAACTTACTTCTGATGTAGTTTTGTTCAGGTTTTGTCGTACTAGTGAACTGTACAGTGCACTCACCCGTCCTCAGACATGCCCATGATCTGTCTGAACAGAGCAGACACACTCCTGAACTGATACATGTAGATGGCGATCAGCACAACCATGGAGTACCCCACCACCACGGCCCAGAACGTCTTCAGGACACGGCGCCACACATCGTAGCGCGTCTGAAGAAGAGAAAATGTACCATTATCAAATACAGACTTCAATGAATACACAGTCCTCTTTAGGGCTGGGTACTGTTAAACTGTACCAGTCTGGTAACGAGAAATAAAAGGTTTAGGTTCTACTAGTATCAAAAAAATAAAAGTATTGAAAGCAGAAACCAAGAAGAACTATAAAATCTTTGTTTTGGGGGGATTTTGAACATTTGGGGGAAAATAGGGGAAAAAATTGAAAAGAAAAACCTAAAAGTAAGTTTAAGTACTGGTATTGAAAAAAAATGTAAAGTACCTAGGTAGCTAAGCCTAATCCTCTGACTTTATGGTTAATCAATGTATATTTCTTGCAGGCAAAATTAGGAGCATAATGGTGTACATGTGTATTAAGTACCTTTTAATGTTAACTAAGTTTCTAAAAAAAATTGTGATGTGTTGATGTTTTGCTAAAACTGCAGATTTATATTGTCGCAAAAAAGCATGATAAAACAAAATGTGCAAATATTACTAATTTAGTTAAAATGGATCCTTGTTTTGATCCTGATTTAGTATTTTTATAATGTCTTGTTTTGACACAATTTGATGAAAAAACAAATATCTCGCAGCCCTACAGTGCACGGTGCTTTTATTTTGAAATACACTTCCTGTTTCACCTTTGTTTGTTTGAGTCCCTAATTGACTATTGTCATTGCCAGACAGATTATTTTCACCTGTGGCACATTTACATCAGCCAACAGAACTCGCTCAGACCTTCTCAGAGCCTGACTGTAGCTTGCAGTGAGTGTTTAGATAAGGATTTGGATGCAGGGATTTTTTTAACAGTGAATTTTAACAGTGGATTTTCTCTCTACATAGATTTGCGTGTTTCTTACCTGTGTGCTTTGTAGAGTCTGTTACTCAAAATACATATCCATAAGCACAACTGTTTAGACTTCTTCAGGACGATATTGGTGGCGACCTTGAATAAGTGAGTATTTAAAGTAAATATACTGTTTTTTGTGTGTGTTTTTTGTCATTGTAAGATATTGCCATAGCAAACAGTTGGTCTAAAGGGCTTTGAAAAACATCTCTGGTCTGTCCACCTGACGTCACTTGCACATCCATTAAGTCGATCGTCTTAAGTGCCTGCTGAAGGAGATTTTAAAAGCTCAGCAAAAACATAAGATGAGCAGAAACAAAACAAAAATGGATGCACAAGTTTACGGGGCTAGTTTTAAATTAGGTGGATGAGCCAGTTCTAAGAGGATTTATTTGTGCTTTTCTCAGTGTTCTTGGAAAACATTTTGTCTATGATGAACATGGACACATGACTTTTCCGCCACTGTTTTACGTTGTTTCTGTGTCCAAATCTCACCCCATTTGTACAGGGAAGTAGGAAGTACAGGACAGTGGCTATACAGTGGGGAAAAAAAGTATTTGGTCAGTTTCACATAGACATTCTATTGGATTTTGGCCAAATACTTTTATTTTTCCCACTGTATATGAGAAACAAAAATCAGATCTGGAGAAGAAGACGAGAGAAGAGAGCGACGCGACACACCAGAGTTTTGAGTTATCCATTTTTCGTCACGTGAATGTAAACTTCAGATCTGGCTTATCTGGTTACCAATTATTTGATTTTGCTGACATGTTGCAAAAGAAGCAAGTTTCTAAAGCCCGGTCAACACCCAGCGTGTCAAATCACGTTACTCGCTTCTATTTTGTTGCTTGAAATGGTTGCAATCAGTTGCTCGAGTCGCTTGTGTTACTGAGCACAAATTGGTCGCACAGCTCCTGACGCCCCATGCAGTAATTATTCACATGTGTGTGTGCCTTCATTGACAATACACAGAAATCCCCGCATTCGGTCAGAACACACCTTTACATTCGTGACATACTTGTCTAAATGAAAGTCCCTGATTAAAGAGGTCAATGATTCCAAAGCAAGTTCGCTCCCTTAAAGGGGGGGTTTTATGCAAAATTGACTTTTTCAAGCTTTACATCATGTTATTATGTCATTCCCTCATTAAAAACATGCCTGAAGTGTTGCCTTGGCACATTCACGTATTTTTGAGTAATCTGTAAAAACTCTGATGGCGGCCATTTTAGGGATAGGTTTGCCTGAGTCCTCCTAGGAACGCCCCCACCTCCTGGAGACTCCTCCGAGCTTTCGTTACCAGCCGAGTAACCAACCACTGCTCCTCAGCAGAACCCCCTCCCCACTGATGCCACAGACAGCGTGTGGAGGGGGCATGTCGGAAAGGGTCAGAGGTTCTTAAAGAGACAGAGGCCTATTTCAAGACATTCGCTACAGCCATTTTGAGAGAGAAATTTTATACAAGGCAGTTATTCTAAGTTACTGCATTTACAGACCAACAGAAGGTTTGGTCATCATTGTAGTGTGATATAGACTGGTGCTATGTGATTGAAAAAAGCATAATACCCCCTCTTTAAACCCACTTATTTTCAGGACACCAAATGGTAAACCTTATCTCAACTCAAATCATATATTATAATATGCATGTCAACTTCACTCGCCGTGTACTCATTATCCTGTAAATTAATTTGTACTTCTGTCTGCACTTGTAGCGATGGCCTCGATGAGCTGTGTGATGTCTGAAGACCAGTTCCTGTGCTGCATCTGTCTAGAAGTCTTCACTGATCCAGTCACTACGTCGTGTGGACACAGCTTCTGCAAAACCTGCATCAACAAACACTGGGACAACAGCGTCCAATACCGATGTCCTATTTGCAAAGAGGACTTCAGAGCGAAGCCACAGTTAAAAACAAACACTTTTATCTCTGAGATGATCTCTCAGTTTAAGAGGAAATCTCAACAGCAAAGCTTTGAGAACTTGGTGATGCAAGCAGTAGGACCAGGAGATGTTCGCTGTGATGTCTGCCCTAAAGCAAAAGCCGTGAAGTCGTGCCTGGCTTGTGTGGCTTCGTACTGTCAAAGCCACTTGGAGAATCATTTGACCATTCCACGCTTGCAAAGGCACCAGCTGATCGAGCCAGTGGAAAACCTTAAAGACCGTCTCTGTGCTCAACATGGCAAGACTCTGGAGTTGTTCTGCAGAGACGACTCAAAGTTTATTTGTCTCCGGTGCACCTTGTGCGACCACAAAAATCACGACACAATACCGCTGAAAGAAGAGGGAGAAGTGGAACAAGCCAACGTGAAGAAACTGATTAAAAAAAGACAAAGAAACATCGAGGAGTTACAGAAGTCTATCGAGACCAGCCGAAATTGCGCAGCGCATGAAATTCAAAATGGGGTTAAAATTTGTAACATACTGATGCAATGTGTGCAACGAAGTCTGAATGAGCTGAAGCAGGACATTACGGAAAAGTGCAAGTATGAAGAGGAACTGGCTACATATTGGATCCAGAAGCTTGATGCTGAAATTTTGGAGCTGACGAAAAGAAAATCCGAAATGGATGACGTTTGGCGTTCTGGAGACTCCTTCTGTTTTCATCAGACCTTCTTATCAGATAATCCTGCTCCTGTTGTTCAAGACTGGACGGAAGTGACGCCAAGTGTGCCTTCATATGAGGGAACAGTGGCCAAAGCTGTGGCAAAGCTTCGGGAAATCTTGGATCAAGAGGTAAAAGAGGTATTGAAGAATGAGCTGAGGAGAGTGCAACAGTTTGCTGTGGAGGTCACTCTCGATCCCAACACTGCACATCCAAACTTAATCCTGTCTTACGATCACAAACAGGTTTATAACGGTGACTACTACAGACACTTGCCTGATAACCCAGAGAGATTTATGACGTATACTTGTGTCGCTGGGAAACACAAACTCTCAACAGGTCGATTGTATTTCGAGGCCCAGGTTGCAGATAAGATTGGCTGGTACATAGGCGTGGCCAAAAAGTCAACGGAAAGAAAGCGGCGATTTCAGTTGACGCCGGAAAATGGACTTTGGTTGATTAGTTTTAAAAATGCTGAATGTGTGGCTCATGATCATACTAATTTAATTATTGATCTGCAGTCAGCCCCGAAGAAGATTGGCGTGTTTGTGGACTACGAGGAAGGAATTGTGTCTTTTTATAATGTGCACACTGCAGAGATGATCTACTCATTCACAAGCTGCTATTTTACTGAAGACCTTCTGCCTCTGTTCAATCCAGGAACTAATATCACAGAAAACTTTAATCCTGTTATACTTACCTCGGTTAGAGCTCAGTGATTTATAATTAAGCTTTGTAATACAATGTGTACTTTGTGATACTAAATAAATGTAAAATTTTAAACTGTTTCCATATTTTTTCCACAGTACATTCTCATTCCTACTTTGACAGCACTATGTCCAAATTACTTTAGCTTACCAACGTTAACTGAGATTCTGCAGGATCCGCTGTAGATAAACACTTATTCCCTCGGCCATTGCATTTCTTAAAAGCAAGCCTCATTGGCTGTGTTGTGTGTCTGTTTTGTATTTTTGGCAAACTAGTGCCGTCGTGTGAAAAACTTTTCCTTTGGGGGAAGGAGTCGAGTCACAATATAAATGATCTGGCTCAAGTGGAACAGAAGAACATTACTGTTCTAACTGAAATGTTACAATGTTTCCAAAGAGGTTTGTTTGATGTTTGAGAAACCTGTCACTAAACTTGCATACACCCTCAGTGATATGAGGTGCATGTAGTGTCCAGATATCTTCACAGGGCTCTTTCTGAAAAACATCAACCTCGTATAGGTTCTTTTGAATGGTGTGTGACTTAACATAAATGCAACTTAAAACACTGCATGTCTGGAACAGGGAACAATGGTGAACTGAATTGAACCAGGAAGTGAATGGGAGGCGGGGCCACACTAGCAGCAAAACAAGACGCTTCATGAGAGGAAACTTTACAAGAAGAAAGGCAGGACTGGTGTCGGGAGTATCGAGTCAAATCTCAAACTACAGTCTTAGGTGAGTAGAACTGGCTTAAACTTCTTAACTGCTCAAAGTTCAACAATATTTTTATTTTTTTATTTTTTGTTATTAGCAAAATTTATTTGAATAAATTAATAAAAATAAATAAAAAAAATAATGCAAAGCTTTGATTACTGACAATAAATGAAGACCTCACGTATGTTAGCATCTTAGTGTTTTAATAGTGTCAGTCAAACCACAGAATGTGTCATCGAGTTAGATCCAAGTTTAAAAAAGTTAAATGGTTTGTAGCTTGTAAGCAGTGACAAGAAAACATGGCTTCATGAGAAATGCAAACCACATTAGTTAAGGGTGTATCTGCTCAGACAACATTTTTTACATTCATTCAAAACAAAGGTGGTGAGTCATGACAAAGTGATGGCATCGTGTTGTGTTTGTAACTTGAATTTTTTTTATTTAGTTTTTTTTGTCATCTCACCAGGAAATTCCTTGTTTGAGGGAGTCCTGACCTCAACAAAATTCAATGATTATTTTTGAAACAAAATAAAATTTTATTTTGGCCTAGTCTTTTGACTTAAGTTTTAGTTTAGTTAGTTTTCGTGAAATAAAGTATTCAGTATTACTTATAAAGTCAAGTATATTTAGTCATTTAATCACAATCATCTTAGATGGTAACTGGTCTCAAGCGCTTTTCTACCTTCATTAGGCCCAAAGTGCTTTACATTCATACACCAATGTACGCAGACACTTCTTAGTCATTATGTAGATTCACCAGGATGAAATTAAAGAATGTGTCTTTGATAAATTAATTTGCACTTCTGTCTGCACTTGTAGCGATGGCCTCTCTGAGCTGTGTGATGTCTGAAGACCAGTTCCTGTGCTCCATCTGTCTAGAAGTCTTCACTGATCCAGTCACTACATCGTGTGGACACAGCTTCTGCAAAACCTGCATCAACCAACACTGGGACAACAGCGTCCAATACAGATGTCCTGTTTGTAAAGAGGACTTTAGTCTTAGACAGCAATTAAAAACTAACACTTGTATATCTGAGATGGTCACACAGTTTAAAAATTTGCCTCAAAATGAAAGTCTTGAGTGCTCACAGATACAAGGAGTTGAAAAAGGAGATGTTTGCTGCGATATCTGCTCAGAAACAAAGTTCAAAGCTCTGAAATCGTGCCTGGTTTGTCTGGCTTCGTACTGTCAAAGCCACTTAGAGCCTCATTTGACCATTCCACGTTTGCAAAGGCACCTGCTGATCGCGCCAGTGGAAAACCTTGAAGACCGTCTTTGTGCTGAACATAACAAGACTCTGGAGTTGTTCTGCAGAGACGACTCAAAGTTTATTTGTCTCCAGTGCCTCTCCTTAGACCACAAAGACCATGATGCTGTCCCCCTAAAGGAAGAGGGAGAGGTGGAACAAGCCAACGTGGCAGAAATGATCAAAGAAAGGTGCTTAAAAATTGAGGAGATACAGAAGTCTGTGGATATCAGTCGGAAAAATGCAGAACGGGAAATTGAAAAGGGGGTTGAGGCTTTTACTAAGTTGATAAACTGTGTGCAGGAAAGCTTAAGCTATCTCAAGCAGGACATTGAGGAAAAGCAAAAGGACAAAGAGACACAGGCTACAGAGTGGATCCAAGAGCTTGAAGCTGAAATCTTGGAGCTGGAGAAGAGAAGGTCAGAGATGGAGGAACTCTGGTGTTCTGAAGACCTTTTCCATTTTCTTCAGACATTCGTCACAGATAAACCGGCTCCTGATGTTCAAGACTGGACAGAAGTGACTGTCAAAACACCTTCGTATGAGGGAACAGTGGCCAAAGCTGTGGTTGAGCTTCGAGACATGGAGTTGGATCAAGAGATAAAGGAGGTATTGAAGGATGAGCTGAGAAGAGTTCAGCAGTTTGCTGTAGAAGTCACTCTAGATCCTGACACAGCACATCCAAACTTAGTCCTGTCTTATGATCACAAACAGGTTTATCATAGTGATAACAAAAGAAACATACCAGAAAACCCTGAAAGATTTTCTCAAAGTAGACGTGTTGTTGGAAAGCCAAAGTTTTGTTTTGGTCGAAAATATTTTGAAGTTGAAGTTGAAAACAAGACTTCCTGGTTCATAGGCATTGCAAAACAGTCAATAAAAAGAAAGGCACAAGAAAATCTGAAACCGGAAAATGGATACTGGATGATTAGTTTAAAGAATGATGAGTACAGATCTCATGGTAATTCTTTATTTAAACTCAATATAAAGACCGCCCCAAAGAAGATTGGTGTGTTTGTGGACTATGAAGAGGGCATTGTGTCTTTTTATAATGTAGATACTGCAGAGCTGATCTACTCTTTCACGCAGTGCTCTTTCACACAAGCCCTCCTACCTTTATTCGGCCCTGGATTAAACCACAGTGGAAATAACTCTGCTCCTCTTGTACTTTCTGTAAATTCTCTAATACCGGCCTGTATTCCATTACGGGACACCTTTTGGGAGCCCCAACCCGTTTGGGAGGAATGCTGCATGAATGTAGTGTGTGAGTGAGTGGTTGGTGGTGGTGAGAGGAGCCGATGGCACAGACTGGTTGTCTCACTTCCGTCAGTCTACCCCAGGGCAGCTGTGACTACAACAGTAGCTTATCACCATCAGTGATGCCAGTAACTAATTACTTAGTAATGGATTACTGTAATTGGATTAGTTTTTTAGTAACTAGCAATCTAACACGTTACTATTTCTAAACAAGTAATCAGATTTAAATTACATTTCCAAATTACTGTGAGTTACTATTTCGTCATTTTGCTTTGGAAAAAAATGCATTTCTTTTTGAATCTCAGCGAGTGATGTAACATAATGTGACAAGTCACGTTTTCAGCCTGAGAACATGAACACTGGTCAGGGAGAGAGATGGGACTTTTCTGAGTCTGCGTCAGCTTTGTTGATGTTACTGTTAAAATGCACTTGAGTGTTGGTAAAAAGGGTTTGTCATTACTGTGTTGTGACGGTGGAGATGTTGTCGCCCGCAATGTTATTTAATAAATGAACCTAATATTTTAAATTCAAATGGACACAAATCTCGTTTTTCTTCATTCTACTGGTAGTCTGTCTTGCTCAAATAGAAATAAAGGCCTGTCTCTAACTTTGGCCTGGTTCCAATGAAGGTCTGGTCCTCGATGCGCTGAAGTAAATAAAGGTGGAAAGCCACCATCGTGATGCCCTCCTGTCAGAAACACGCACTGATCTTCTGTAGACCTAGCAAACCTAAACAATTTACAGGGATTGCACTTTAAATTAAATCCCAAATTTAACTAATATGCAAGCTTGTTTCAATAGCCTGCCAGAGACATGACGTGTTGGTCTGTGAAAATACAATGTGGCTACACGGATTGAAAATCAAGCTGTAATTAAAATAAAGACACGGCACTGTTCTGTCTCTGACTGCGCAGAGAGCTTTTCGCACGGCATTTGGATAAACTAATGAAGGACTGAGAGAGGAGAGAGGGAAGAGAGAGAGAAGAGTAAAGGCGCAGTGGACCCAGGAAGGCACGTAGTGTAGCAGCTTCAAAAACGTAGGCTACGACGCAAACTGCTTAATATTGTCCCGTTCACCCACTGTTTCTTAAACATTACATTAAAATTGAGAAAATGCAAATGTAAGCTATGATTTACATTCTATTAAGTGTAACATAAGCCTTGTTATTGTGGAGCAGATGACGCTCTGAATAGGTCGTCGTTCCTCTGAGACTTTTACGCACAAGTTTATGTGCTAACGCAAATCATACTTCTCAGCACACACACCCCAAACGCAACCCCACACACACACACACACACACACACACACACACACACACACACACACACACACACACACACACACACACACACAACCCCCGATAACATCATCCATTACGATGATTCACTGATTGTCCAACTGCCGATTAAGGGGACATCACCCAACCCTACTGTTGACGTAATTATATGTAATGTTACTAAACAAATGTCAGAAATAATCAAGTCATAAATAAAGTATGTGTGAGATATTTTTATTTTGATCAGTTGACTGGGACACTGTTGATTCCAATGCTGAACGTGTGTAACTAACAGTATGAGCAGGTGACAGGGACAGTGATGAGAACAAGAGAAAAGTAAGGGCCTCATTTCAATCTGCTATTTTTCTGCAGCAATATAAAAAGGACGAGGGACAGTGGAGTGAAAGCCCGTTTGTATCAACAGCAGCGGTCAGGGCAATGGTCAGAGCAAGTGTCAGCTCTCTGTAGCCTCTCCCTGTGAACATGGGCAACATTTACATTAATCGCTTTATATCGCTCTCCCAAATATGGGCTTTAAATCAACATAAAGACATTCATACAGTGCCCGAATAAAATGACCTTTAAGACGGAATGCAATTTTAAGGCCTAATGTAAATTCATTATAGGTTACATTCACGGCAATGCAGAATTTTATGTCATAATTTCAGAAAGGCATGAGCCTGTGTAACGCGTCTGTTTTTGAGAACAGAAAATATACATAAAACACACAAGCACTGACCTTTTCAAGTTTTGTTAAAATTATAGGTCCACAAACTAGTGAAAGAATAGTCTTCTAAAGCTCTTTTTTTCTGACAGAGAAGAAGCTGACTTTTATGTGGTTAGGCCCAATATTTACCTCACAAACACAGACACTTTTAAAAGAATAGGCCACCGTTTTTACATACTGAGATATGCTCTTACCTCACTTTAGCCGAGTTAATATATCCCCGTCTGGTCTTTGTCCGTGCGCTCTGTCACGCAAACGGAGCACATACGCAGCCTCTCCCACATGTCACATAGCTCCAAAAAAGCTCACGATAGAAGCTACCAAGCTCTTCCACGTGTTCCCTATTTAAATAAAGTTACGTGAAGTGTTTTCATGCGAAGTATATTTACACAGAAATGTAACGTGTCGATTTTATAAGCAGTAACTCCTAAAGGTTATTGACGGAAGTGAGCGGGGGAAGTCTTTAGGAGTTACTGCGCGGACGTTGTGCTCCTGTATCATTACGCCTCACAATATAGTCCCCCTTTTTATTTGCTTATAAAATCGACATGTTACATTTCTGTGTAAATATACTTTGCATGAAAACACTTCACGTAACTTTATTTCAATAGGGAACACCTGGAAGAGCTTGGTAGCTTCTATCGTGAGCTTTTTTGGAGCTATGTGACATGTGGGAGAGGCTGCGTATGTGCTCCGTTTGCCTGGCAGAGCGCACGGACAAAGACCAGACGGGGATATATTAACTCGGCTAAAGTGAGGTAAGAGCATATCTCAGTATGTAAAAACGGTGGCCTATTCCTTTAACATTAGGCAGTAAAAAGGGAAATTCTGAGTCCACCATCTTAAAAGCAACTCAGTACAGTATAGGCTCTTTCGAACGTTGTGTGAATTAACATAAATGCAACTTAAAACACTGCATGTGGACCAGGGAACGGTGGTGAACTGAATTGTGAACATGGGCCTACTATCGCTTTATATCGCTCTCTCAAATATGGGCTTTAAATCAGCGTAAAGGCATTCATACAGTGGACCGAATAAATTATATTAAAGATGGAATGCAATTTTAAGGGCTACTGTAAATTCACTATAGGTTACATTCACAATCACAACATTGCAGAATTTGATGTCATAATTTCAGATGGACAGGAGCCTGTGTCACGCAACAGATTACTGTATTTGAGAACAGAAAATATATATATAAAATACACAACCACTGAACCTTTCATGTTTTGTTAAAGATTAGGTCCACAAACTAGTGAAAGAAAATTAAATCTTCTAAAGTTCTTTGTTCTTACAGAGAAGACATTGACCTTTATGTGGTTAGGCCCTGTATTTACCTCACAGACACATTCACTTTTAACATTTGTCAGTTAAAAGGAAAATTTGGAGTCCGGCGCCTTAATATCAAGCTAGTATAGACTCTTTCAAACGTTGAGTGAATGAATATAAATGCAACTGAACTATTAACATCCTATATCTGTGAATATTATTGTTAATCATACAATATAGCATTTGACTGCAGGGAACCTGATTTGACCCAGGAAGTGAAACGGAGGCGGGGCAACACGAGCAGCATTACACAATACGTAGCTTCATGAGAAATGAAACTTTACAAGAGGAAAGGCCGAGCTGGAGTATTAGGAGTGTCGAGTCAAATCTCAAACTACTAAAGCTACAGTCTGAGGTGAGTAAAACTGGCTTAAACTTCTGAACTACTCAGAGTTCAACAACAATATAGGACCATTTTGTTATAAGCAGAACTGATCTGAATAGATGTTGTTTAAATGCAAAGCTTTGAGTGAAGAAAATAGATGTAGACTCTAAGTGTAGCATGTTAGCCTCTAAGTGTTTCATTAATGACATACAACACAATGAACTATAATGTGTCAAAGAGCTAAGGGTCACGTTTCAATACAAAAAAGTGAAATGTTTTGCAGCTTGTATATGACCCAAGCAGTGAAAACACGGCTTCAGGAGAAATAGAAACTAAATCAGTAAAGGGCGTGTCTGCTCAGATTTATTCAAACAAAGGTGGTGAGCCATGACAGAAGTGAGGGCAGCAGCATGTTGTGTTTGTAATTTGAATTTTTTTATGATCATCTTACCAAGAAATACCTTGTCTGAGGGAGTCCTGACCACAGCAAACTTCAAGGTTTACTTTGAAAACTAGACTAAAACAAAATTCAATCTTTTTAAGTTTTAGTCAAGATTCAGTGAAATAGAGTATTCAGTATTACATAAAATAAGTATATTTAATCATTGCTGCTTTGTGGAAATTCTCCCCCACATTTAGAAAGGACCAGCGGTGCTTACTGCCAGTGTTGGGTAGTAACAGAATACATCCATATCTAGAATACTAATTTTGAGTATTTAGGCACAGGTACTCTTTCCTTTGAGAGTCTATGCACTTACTCTACTAAAATTAAAGGAAAACATCACAGTACTCAATCATAAAATTTTAGCATCATTATTATTATTATTCTGCCCCGCCCACTTTTGCCTCTTTTTGCTTTGGATCGGCCGTTCATTGAGTGGAGAACGAGGGAAACTAAAATCTGATGTTCAGTAGATTCATTTGTGCCAAAAAGGCAACACTGCACCATTTCTCTGTGCAGCATAAAATGGGCTTTATATTCACGTAGTAACTGATTTTATCTTGACTTCTCTCAAATAGAAGAGAAGGGGCGGGCACAATTCATGGCAGCATCAACGGGAACTTCCTGAATAAGATGAATACAAACAATGCTCATGTGCGTCGTGTGACCTGGGCGTCCTAATAACAAATAATAACAAACAAAACCTGCTGGTCCTGAGCCTTTGTTTTTGTGTTTTTGAGTTCTTAATTCGTGGTAAATAAGTTTATAACAGGCGTTCCAACAAGCGTAGCCTACATTTTTGTAATTATGTTTACACAACTATAATGTAAATCAATGTGAAAGTATTCGCAGTGTTCAGAATACGATACTCTAGTTGGACAAAGTAACTGAATAGATTACAAAATACATTTTAAGGCAAGTATTGTGTAACTAAATATAATTTCAAAGTCTTCTCCCTAAAACTGTTCACTGCTTCTTAAAATAGAAGAAAAACTTGATTCAAACTGATTCATCCAGAACCTGGATCTCATCTCCACTCGTCATAATCAGCCTAGTTATCTTTAAATTGAAGAATGTATCCTATACAGATAAATTAATTTGCACTTCTGTCTGCACTTGTAGCAATGGCCTCATTGAGCTGTGTGATGTCTGAAGACCAGTTCCTGTGCTCCATCTGTCTAGAAGTCTTCACTGATCCAGTCACTACATCGTGTGGACACAGCTTCTGCAAAACCTGCATCAACAAACACTGGGACAACAGCGTCCAATACAGATGTCCTGTTTGTAAAGAGGACTTTAGTCTTAGACCACAATTAAAAACTAACACTTTTATATCTGAGATGGTCACAAAGTTTAAAAATTTGCCTCAAAATGAAAGTCTTGAGAGCTCACAGACACAAGGAGTTGAAAAAGGAGATGTTTGCTGCGATATCTGCTCTGAAACAAAGTTCAAAGCTCTGAAATCGTGCCTGGTTTGTCTGGCTTCGTACTGTCAAAGCCACTTAGAGCCTCATTTGACTATTTCACGTTTCCAAAGGCACCTGCTGATCGAGCCAGTGGAAAACCTTGAAGACCGTCTTTGTGCTGAACATAACAAGACTCTGGAATTGTTCTGCAGAGACGACTCAAAGTTTATTTGTCTCCAGTGCACCTTCTCAGACCACAAAGACCATGATGCCATCCAGCTGAAGGAAGAAGGAGAGGTGCAACAAGCCAAAATGAAGAAATTGATCAAAGAAAGGGAAATAAAAATCGAGGAGATACAGAAGTCTGTGGATATCAGTCAAAAAAATGCAGAACGAGAAATTGAAAAGGGGGTTGAGGCTTTCACTAAGTTGATAAACTGTGTGCAGGAAAGCTTAAACTGTCTCAAGCAGGACATTGAGGAAAAGCAAAAGGACAAAGAGGAACAGGCTACAGAGTGGATCCAAGAGCTTGAAGCTGAAATCTTGGAGCTGGAGAAGAGAAGGTCAGAGATGGAGGAACTCTGGTGTTCTGAAGACCTTTTCCATTTTCTTCAGACATTCGTCACAGATAAACCGGCTCCTGCTGTTCAAGACTGGACAGAAGTGACTGTCAGAACACCTTCATATGAGGGAACAGTGGCCAAAGCTGTGGTTGAGCTTCGAGACATGGAGTTGGATCAAGAGATAAAGGAGGTATTGAAGGATGAGCTGAGAAGAGTTCAGCAGTTTGCTGTGGAGATCACTCTAGATCCTGACACGGCACATCCAAACTTAGTCCTGTCTTATGATCACAAACAGGTTCATCACAGTGATTACAAAAAAGACTTCCCTGATAGCCCAAAGAGATTCTCTTTGTGTAACTGTGTTGTAGGAAAAGAAAAATTCTCAACAGGTCAATTCTATTTTGAGGTTCAGGTCAAAGAAAAAACTGGCTGGTACATAGGCATGGTGGAAGAGTCAAGGAACAGGACTGGAACCATAACCCCAAAACCCAAAAATGGATACTGGTTAATTCATTTATCAGCTGATGGTTACAAAGCGTTTAATAACACTGTAGACAGCCTCGATCTAAAGTCCACCCCAAAGAAGATTGGTGTGTTTGTGGACTTCAAGGAGGGAATTGTGTCTTTTTACAATGTTGATACTACAGAGCTGATCTACTCATTTACACAATGCTCTTTTACTGAAGACATTCTGCCTTTGTTCAATCCAGGAGGCAATAGCAACCACCTTATTCTTACTCCTGTGAATGTGTAATTTTCTGTCATACATAATAACTGCATTTATAATTTAAAATGGGTGTCATTTTTGTTTTGATGTATTCTTCTTTCACTATCACTGCAGGAGCACCTCGAGATGAATTAATTGGCAAAAAAATAAAACTAAAAAGTACGCTAAGAAAACTAAACAAAACATATGTATATTTTTCTTTCCTTTGCAGCAAGACTAAAATGTTGTGATCCTTTCTGCAATGGAATAATAAAGATGATTTATAAAGCTAAAAACATTCTAAGACCATCATTTGAAAAATGGAGATTACTGAAATTTTAATCTGCTAAACATTGTCAAATTACCACTAGAAGCGACTTTATGGATAGAAGTGAAACTCAAACCTGGTACAGGACGACACAGAAGAGGAAGAGCACTATGTAGAGGATCTTGTAGACAACCACCTGAAATTAACAAAATAGAAAATAAATGAGTATGGTTGGTTTTAATCATAATCATTTTAGTTTTCATTTGTTCATGAAAGCTACTGTTTATATTCATCTGTCAACGTTTTACTCATTATTTCAGTACGATTTTATGCCTATTCTTTTTGTGTTTCAAAATATTAAACTGTACAATTGAGCTTGTGCGACCACATAACCCCCTTTCTGGATCAATAATGTCGTAAGTATAAACCTATGTTCAATACCTTTCCTGAGAAGCTGATCACAAAAAACATGGAGCAGCAGAAGAGGATCCAATATTTGACCAGTGTCCCCTTGACGCCTGATATTATCATCGCCACCAGCGGAGACGGCTGGCTGTCCTCCTCTGAGAAGAGACATGGAGATAATTTAGAACACATTGCATTTATGGTTATTAAGAAACAGACTGTTTACCTGACATCACTTTGACTTCATCGAGTGATTCTGCCTTCAGACTCTGCGCCTCGGCTCGCTCCTTCAACTGCTGACGAAACATCAGCCAAAAACTGAAGCTGTACAGGACCTTGGACAGGAAACAAACATTTCATTCATTTTATAAAAGCTCATGTTACTTCATTTTTCTTCTTATACGCTACCTACAAACTATACAGTAATGATAATGGTGAAATAACTATGGATGTACTGCATTAAACCAGGACGTGAACCAGCGCAAACCAAATCTTCATCAAGGAGAAGAACAAGGTGGAAAAAATCTTCTCAACGGATTGTTTTCCTCGCGTCGCCGTCACATATTTTCACTTTTCTGTTGCTCTTTTGTCACTTTTTCGTCACTTTTTTATTGATTTTTTTGGTCACGTTTTTGTCGCTCTTTTGTTGCATTTTCAGCCTCCTTTTTTTTTGTCTCATTTGTTGTTTTCTCATTGTTGCTATTTTGAGAAGAAGCTTTTAGATTCGGGTAAAGCCAAACTGAAGAAAATGCGCTCAGTTCAGGTGGGGATTAAGAGGTGTAAATGTAAAGTCGACTAAATTTGTCTTCAATTTATAGTTGCCTATATTTACTATCAATTTTAGTCGACAAAAACTAGACTACAGTTGAAGAGAATTATTTGACTAAATCTCGACTAAAATTAAAGGACATTTTCGTCAAAATACTAAAACTAAATTAAAATATGTTGTCAAAAGTAACATTGATGGGGATACATGTGGCTTTGAATGACAATATTGCCCTTGAATTAGGAAAAAGGTATTGTGGATGAGAGCAGTAAGTTTTACACATCATAAACCAACTTATTGTTATAGAGTTCAGGAAAGTCCACAGTTACCATGGAGATCCGCCATCTTTGCAGCTGTTAGCATGCATTTCCATAGACTAACATTAGCTAAAAACAGTATAAAAAGTGGAGAAAAAAGCTGTGGAACAACTCCGTTAGCTGCAGAGTTACTGCTGGTAAATACATCTAACACACTGTGGTGTCCAAGTGTTTTTAATGTGAACAATAACTCCAGTATTTTAACTTTTAAAATCTCCATTGATTTACAATTGCTGCTAATCCCATAATGCTTAGCGATATGACGTCACATTCCCGAACTCTATTGTGAAGTAATATGCTGATATGCCTTGGTCTCTGTTACACCCTGCTGTAATAAATGTACGCCATACCATACAAGTGTTTCAAAAGTTCTGACAACAATGGCTTTAAGTATTAGTAGATATCTTGCTGAAAGTAACCTTGGCCCCCAGGTGCACGCAGGGCGCGGGGTGGTAGCTGTTCAGGTCGAAGTCCACGATGACCGCGGGCGGCAGAGCGGGGTACAGCTCTGCCCGGCTGAGGCGCAGGCCGCTGAGGAAGCCCAGAGCCACCAGGGCCGTGCCGTACACCGCTAACACCGGGGCGGACATCATGGCGTACCTCCTCCTGTCCCGCATCATCCAGATGACACACGACCACACCAGCAGCGCGAAGGTCAGCCAGTTGTTGTAGGTGATGCTCCATATCTGAGGAGAGAGTTGAGGAGTAGCTGGTGCAGCGGGAGGCTAAGCTAACTAGCTAGGTTTGGCTAATTTGCTAATAGCTAATTCATGTTAGCACTTGCTCTCTGTCGTCTCACCTTGTTTGGTTCATAAAAGTATTATTTGACGTTTTATGCAACTCAATTATAGAATTAACCTTTCCACACAAAATGAATTAGTTTTTAAAAGAAAAGCGTAAATGTAGGTGGAGTGGTGTCCATTTTCTGTGAGGAAAATGAATTATGCTACCGTTCTTTATTTTAGAAACGTCTAAATTAATTTTGACCCCTGGGGCTGTCTTTATAATTTTTTATGTTTATTGCAGCTTGTGTGGTATTTTAGGATATGCTGCACTTTTAGAATTAAGGTTTACTGTCATTTATATGCCTGAAAGTTGACAGTATCTAGTATCGTTAGAGTCAACAATATTGTTTATCGAGATGCTTTCCTGCCTCAATATACCGAACTTCAAATTTGTTATGGTGACAGGCCTAATGACCCCTTTTTTATGCCGTTGTAGGTTTGAAACATAATGCAATATTTCACATTAAAGCTTAATCCATTTTGTATTGTCTTATGCCCTGCCCTGTTCATCCTGGGAGTGTTTCCTGAGAGTTTACCATCATTATGATGAGAGCGCTGACATAGCTGTGTTTCTGCACCAGTCGTCCGAAGATGACTAATCCACTGGGACCCGAGGCCGGAGCCACGCTCTCAGCCCCACTCTGCTCAGCTTCATTCTTCTCTCCAGCGTCTTCGTCTTCTTCACAATTACTTTCTAAAGCGTAAGGAAAAGGGAACTATATTAGAGTGTACTAACTTTCAATAGGTTGTTGTTAATGCTCAAAAATGTTCAAATTTATCAACCATTTGAAGCATCTCCGTCTTCGTACAGTGGTGGATGGTAGCAGTTTGTATATCCAGCACCTCCCAACAAAGAGCCCAGGTCATTCTTCTGGTCTTGCCAGGAGCAGTTACTGATTAAGATTTCCGGCTGGACAAAGATATTGACACACTGGATTAAGGCAATACATATAAGTTTGAAGTAGAAATAAGTCCACCTACCTCATCGGGAAGGTACGTTTCCTCATCGGTGCTACTTAAAAGCTACAAAACAAAGACATAACATAAATATAATTCATTAAGCTTGCGAAAGGGCAACTGACACTGTTTAATATGCTTTCACTGTTGTTGTTTTTTACAGGATATTAACACTTACTTTACTTTTCTATCTTTAATAAATACATTGCAGTGCGTAGAATCAGTCATAATAAGCACAAATTAAAATCATATGTTAAAATCTCACTAAGTGAAGCTTCTGTCACTGTGTTTTTTTATTGTATTGGTTTTCTGCACTTTATTCTTTCTACATGTTTTGAATAAAAAGCAAGCCAAGTGACCTCCTGTTTGTCGCCCGTGATATAGATGACCCTGGAGAAGCTCGGGGGAATATCTGGGCTTTCCACTGGGCTGTCACAGTCTTCATCATCATCATCAGTCTCCTACAGAAACACAGAAACGATTTATTTTGAACTTAACTAGACAATTATGGTGTGATCATCTGAATATGAAACCTTTACCTCTTCTATGATGTGGACCCACTTGTGCAGCAGAGCGACCAGTGTGTAGTACATGAGCAGCAGGACCAGGGGGTTGACGAAGTCGGGCCAGCTGACGTGTGCGTGTAAACCAAGGCTGTACGGCCTGGACGGGTGAGTTTGGATCACGCCTGTCATACCAAACAGCCTGGGAGAAGAGGTATTTAAGGTACTCTGTCAAATACAAGAAATGCACCTGGGGAAAACTAATAACATATAGAAATGTGAGAGTGGTATTCTGTTTTATCGCAGCTATTTACTAATAATCTCAAACACATCTTTATCACTGTCTTACACTTTGTTGGTTAGACCAGTGTTTTTCAACCACTGTGCCGTGGAACACTAGTGTGCCGTGAGATGTTGTCTGGTGTGCCTTGGGAAATTATGCAATTTCACCTTGTTGTTTTTTTTTTTAAAGAAATTCATTATTATTCTCAAATAATGTACAGTTTTCGAATGTCTGTGCCCTCTAGTGATCGTCAGAGTAACTATGTAATACTCTTCCATATCAGTAGGTGGCCGCAGGTAGCTCATTTGTGATGATCAATGGCATTGTGGCTAGCGAGACTATACGGTGTTCCTATTCAAGACACTTTGATGAGAACGACTGAATATAGGCTACAGAGTTACTTTTTTTTTTACATTTTCTGCTGGTGGCGTGCCTCGTGATTTTTTCAATGAAAAATATGTGCCTTGGCTCAAAAAAGGTTGAAAAACACTGGGTTAGACAGTCCCTCCAGGATTTTTCATGATTGTTTTGTGTTAAGAAAAGGCCTAAAAGGGGCGTTATTTTAAATACCCCCCCTAACCCCTTTCCTCCGTTCAGCTGTGGACAGTGGGCGGAGCAAACCAGCACCTGTCTGTCGCTCTGACTCCAGATCACTCTGATAGGAGCCCTTAATAAATGAGACTCTGAGGAGAACTCACCAAAGGACGAATGTCGGTTTATTTCGCTCATTAACATTGAGCTCCGGCTCCGGTTCAACAAAACAGTGTCTCCTAAAGTTTGCACAGCAAAGCAGAAAGCACCAGCTCCTCACACAAACGCCACTGCATCACGGGGCAAAGAAGCGTCTAAATGCCCTCGCAGCGTTTATCTGTCAGATAAAGCTTATCACCAAATAAAGGTCCGGGTTTACAATCACTAAAAATGGCTCATAATACACTACAAACATTGCACACTGGTCTATTTTTTCCACATCGGTCTACAAATACAGCATACTGCTAGGGATGGGGGAAAAAAGGTACGGCCCCTTTAAAAAGCAATGGTGGGTAATGATTTCCTTCACATTTTCTTGTTATTTATTTAATTTTTTTTTAAGATGTAGTTGACCTGGCGTAGACGTCGTCAGGCGGCACGAACTGCTGCGAAATGGGCAGTTGATACAGGTACAGAAGCAGCAGGTGTCCCCCGCTGAAAATGGCCATCATCACACACAGAGAGCTGAAGAGGAGCAGGCTGATGGAGCGACTGAAGACCCACCACCAAACCAGGCCCAAGAACGCCCCGAAATACAGACTGGAGGTGAGGGAGGGGAGGATGATACCTGCAAAGCCACACACACACACACACACACACACACACACACACACACACACACACACACACACACAGGATGTTTACAATGTGACGGCAAAGTTAGCAGTCTAACTCAAACACATGAATCAAAAGTATCGAAAGGATTATAAGTATAGATAGAATGCACACAGAAAGATCCCATCCAACCCGGGTTTAGAGTGAGGGACCTTCTTACTATGATGTGAAAGTGCTGCCACCTACAGTACATTTTGTAGTATTCGCTGATTACAGATTTTTCTATTATTTCTGTCGGTTTTTTGTCTTTGGATTTATTTCAAAGGGACAGATAGAAAATCATACCTGGTCTGGAGATATAGTACTTACTGATTTTTATTACAGGTGCAGAAGGTAGGGGTTAATAAGGGTTATTATTGACTAAAAAAACAAAACATTAATGGTAAAAAAGATAATAATTTAAAACTTATTGGTATAATGCTATCATCTATTTGAGAGGTCCTGCAAAATATCACAATATATCGGAAAATCGATATATTGTTAATGAAAAGCTTGTCTCATTGGTCAAAGTGATGGCACTGGGGATTCCGAATAGTGTCTGACATCAGCATAGGGAGAGACTTTAGAAAAAAACTATCATTCTTTAATATTACTTAAGTTATACTAAATTGCAGGCCCAAATGGTCAATTACACGCAACCTATTACATTTCTCAAACATTTAAACTTGCAGACTATCACTTTAAAATTGGTGTGTGCATTTCAAGAATGGATTCACAGTAAAATCAAAGGCACTATAATCACTGTCACTTCACTGTGATGCGTGACTTGATGTGTTTTACCTGCGAGTCCCAGAAGTAAAGTCACCACCACTTTGCCTGCCGTGTTCATGATGGCCGACAGCAGCAGCCTCAGTCCGGCTGCAAACACCAGGAACTTCTGCACGAACTGTGGAGGGCCAGTCTGAGTCGGGACTGTGGTCTCCTCCGAGCTGTCAAAGGACGAGCCCTCACTGTCACTGTCCTCCTCCGATTCTGTGTCTGAAGTCTCCCCGTCCTGGAGCAAAACGCAGAGACATTCACGATAGAAGCAACGTGACAGTGACAAGAGGGTCATTATGTTCACTAACAGCAGCCAAACCTGCCCAAAGCATCTGAAAAAAAATGGCCCAAATCTTAAAATCCAATATATTTTTCTTGACTGTGCTCCTCCAATGATCTTGAACCTCTAAGGATCTCTGATTGCCTTGGACTTAACGTTTTCTCATTTGAAATAGTGATTTTTATTTATATTATTAATGGATAAAGTAAATATTACATTCTTTATATCGAAGACAATTCCATGGACCGGGCACATACCTGGTTGCAATACTTATCAGGCAAATTTCAGCTAGATAATAATGTATACAATTATTCCTTCCCAAACCCTAGTGGACAGGCATGGGTAGTGTTAAAGTTGGGGTTTGTGTACTGTACCTCTGCTGTTGAATGGTTGATGCCGTTGTCATGGAGACTGATTTGGGGAACAGGACGTAGGAGCTTCTTACAGAGTCTCAGGATGAAGAGGGCACTGACCATCAGGCCAAAATCAGGGGCCAAGTAGCGAACCACATCTCCCGCTCCCACCAAACTGAACCTGATGGACAAAAGGTTTACAATTGAAATTGAAATGAAAAGATTGGAATTAAGAAATACATGGGTGCAGCCTCACCTTACGATGCCAAAGTGGTAAAGGATGTCCTCCCATGGTCCACTTCCTGTATAAAAAAAAAAGAAATATAGTGTATTATTATTATTATTGAAATATCTGTGTAAGGCATTACAGCGGTGTTGATTCTCACCTTTTGTAGGGATGTAGGCGAAGGGGATTTGCAAGAAGCACTGCAGCGCCAAGAAGGTCACACTCATGTAGATGATCATCCGCAGGAACTTCCCAGTGCTGCCTGAGCCGCAGACAAACAAACAAACACCAGGTGAGGTCAAGCAGGGCACAAAGATGTTTAGACCTCAATTTGATATTTGCATAATTGAGGCTTAAAAACATTATGTTCTTCCACATTAATATTTCATGTTTTAACAATTTCATGTAATGTTAAGTAAGGAAAATACATGAAGGACTGAGAGAGTGAGTTGGTCAGAGTTCAAAATAGCTGGGAGCACCCTCTGCAGACAGCATGTGGTAGAAAAGTGAATACAAGCTTTCACCATGGCGCTGTGATGACACATCGGTTAAGGTATATTTTATTGTCCCTGTAGGGGAATTTGACCCATTTTTCGATGCCACAGGGACATAAGCGCCAATCCCGCATTTGCTGTGGCGCTCGAGCACCCACCCAAACCTTTGAGCACCCAGGCAAATTTGATTCAATCGATATAAGTTAACCTGTAAATTACGAGAGCCGTCTCTTTTTTTTCTCGTGCGAGCGCAGGTCAGTCCCTCACATTAAAGATATGGCGGCTGCACATTGCTCCGCTTGTTTAGCTTTATGAGCAGAGCCCGAGTTTAAGCAAGAGTTTTTAAGACCGATCCTCGCGCTTGTCTATTTTTTAGGCAGTGTGGAACGGCTCATGGATTCACAGTTTTGTGTTTCATCTATGAAGCAACAAATAAATGGAAATAATGATCAAAGTGCTTCTGCAGTTGAAGAAACAACCATACAGAATCAATCCAACGTGAATGAAGTGAAGTATGAGGGAATGATGTTATACTGTAGTTTATGTTGGTGGGTTTTTTGAAGTGCAATTTTTATGGCTACTTAAAATATATATTTTAATATGTATGGTTTTCTGAGGGACCGGACTTTTGGATTAGATGTCTGTCTACCTTTGATGGCAACATTGTGACACGGAGTCTTATCAGCTGCAACAGAATACAGCTAACTTAGTAAAGGACTTTTTTTTTTAGATTTAACCTCTCTTTTACAAGAGAGACCTGGTCAAGATGGGCAAATGTATGGTTTCCATACATTTAAAAAAGATACACAGCATTAGTTAAAACATTCACACACAGATGGTCTGGTCTGGACTGGACTGACATTTATTTATTTCATTCAAAAGTGACATCATTACAGTCACAACAAAACAGCCAAGTCAATACAGTATGAATGAAATGGAGCAGAGGTGAAGAACAAGTCTTGATTTATCTGCCCCTTTTGTTACTTCACACTTTACATGTGGACTAACATCACAAGAGCCTTGAAACTATTTAAAGGAATAAGGTCTGTGATTTTTAAGTCCTTCTCCAGTAAGTTCCATGTAAATGGAGCTGAAAAACTGAAAGCAGCCTTTCCCAATTCAGTCCACACTTTAGGTGCAACAGTAAGGTGTCATTAGAACAAAGACTAAACGCTGACTCTGCTTCTCTTTTAAAAGAGAAGATAAATAAGAAGCATCTATAGAATACACGCCCATATGCTAGACTGGTATTTATAGACTTTAGCTCTGCGTTTAATACAACTCACATAGACATCGTTTTGTGTAAATTAGCTCAATTGTTTGTAATGGGTTTATGTTGTTGTATTTATATTTATGTTTGCAACTGACTCTCCTCCAAGTCATATTTCTCCCTGGGAGAAAATCAATCAATCAATCAATCAATCAATCAATCAATCAATCAAGAAGGCAGCCTTCCAAGAAGCGCCTTGTAAATAAAAAAAATCTACGAGTCTGAAGTCCAACCCAGTTCACTTTAGAGTATTACACACAGTGGTGAGTAAGAGGCCGACTGGTGGTTTTGAGTTTATAAGTTCAAGCACTCGCCGACTAGATCTAAACAAGATATATATATTTGATCATTTGCAGGTGACATCTTGGAGAGTTATGACAGAGTTGTACCCCCTAGTTATTTACTTTTTCATTATAATAATTCAAAATGCGATTACTGGAATGGCACCATTTCTACAGTTGATGCTATTGCTGGGTTTCAGATGATCAACCACGTTTATATCAATTAGAGCTGGGAGTCAGGTTAACATAATACAGTTGTTTAGGGAGATTTTAGTTTAAATACATTTTGACAAAATGGAACGCCCCGCCTCCATCTGAGAGTACGTCACATTACATTCTAGAAACTTAAAACAACCAAATCACCCCGAAAGCGTAATCAGCTGCATTTATGTAAAAGTTGTTACATGCAGGTATTATGTGTTACTAAAATACTACTCCCCTGTTCCGCCGTAGTAATCTCTCAGGATCTCACATTACAAGCATTAATAGGTGGCTCAACATTAGCTGACCCAGCAAATGTGCTGTTGATGCCTTGGATTTTTACTAAAAGCTTTGTTTCACTTAAACCTCTCTGCTTCCCAATAAGAGTCACATCATCATCCCACACAAAAAGTCGTGCGGCTGAAGCACACAGGATGTACACGGCTTGGGCCACTTAAGGCAGGCAGAGTGGGATCATATTAGCCCGCTGAAGATAACTACGGGGCTTTCAAAGACTGCAGCCAAAGGCTGAGAACACTTTTTAGATGGAGACAAGAACGGTAAACGGGAGAAAAATGGCATCAAAATGCTGACGGGACATCTTTTAATTCCTTGCTGTAATTACCAGGCCATGTATAATTGATTTGACCACATCCCCTTTTACTCAGCACTCCCAGGGAGGAGTTCAGATACTTTAATTCATCCAAAGGATGGAATCAATATGGACACCCATAAAAACACACATAAGCTGCCTGGTATAACGTAATGCAATATGATCTGAAGTTGGGGAAAATAAAGAGACATGTTGATAAAATTGGACTGTTTTTGGGAGGGTTCCTAAACTTTCACCTTCACAAATCAATTGTAATGAAGTAAAGGTTTTTTTCAGGACCCTGAGTTTGCAAATTTCCAGAGTTTCCTTCGCAGGGTGGCTGGGCGCACCCTTCGAGATCGGGTGAGGAGCTCAGTTACCCGAGAGGAGCTCGGATTAGAGTCGCTGCTCCTTCACGTTGAAAGGAGCAGCTGAGGTGGCTCAGGCATCTGTTCCGGATGCCTCCTGGTCGCCTCCCGCGGGAGGTGTTCCAGGCATGTCCTAGTCGGACAAGGCCTCGTGGAAGACCCAGGACACGGTGGTGGGACTATGTCTCCGAGCTGGCCTGGTGTCGCCTCGGGGTCCCCCCAGAACAGCTGGAGGAGGTGTGTGTGGACCGGGAAGTTTGGGCATCTCTGCTGAGACTGCTGCCCCCGCGACCCGGCCCCGGATAAAGTGGAAGAAAATGGATGGATGGATGGATGGATGGATGGAGTTTGAAAATCACTGATTTAAGATAAAGTTAAGATGTAGGTGGAAATCTACGATCCTTGGATCTAATACTTTTACTGTAGGTTTATTTAGTCATAGGATGATAATTGGTTTGAATGTAAACTGTGGTATTAAAATGCCATGGCATCAATATGCATCAAAAAGTGGACTTTACAACATAAGCTCATCAGTATAGTTTGGCATTAAGATATGCAATTTATAACAATAATCTATTTCCAGCAATAAAGATTGATGGATATTTTGATATATTGTATCCTTTGTAAGTATTTATTTGGTGAAGAAATTATTAATTGGTTGAATAATATATGAATTGAATAAGACCTCTGTTTTGGTTAATCCATTTAAGACACACAATTTAAGAGTAACCTGGATATTGCTGTATTTTTATCACAGTTTTCATACCGTAACCGATTTGCACCGTGATGTTTTTCAACTCTCCTGAGGCCTAGGAATTTGTGGGAGGGCTTATTTAAGGGCTCTGACTGAGCTCTTTACCAGGGCAAAAAAATACAAAAACAAATACTTTTCGTTACAGATGTACTGGCCGATAGTGAAAAATACCCATACGGCTTAAAAATAAATGTGAGTTGATTCTGTCCACAATTCAAGGATTCAGACAAACATATGTTTGCCATTTGGGTGCACCAGAACACAATTTAGACACACAGCTTTAGAAATGCTCCAAAAGCTCCTCCCGATCCCGTTATATCTCTGAAGCTAAGCAGGAAGGGCCTGGTCGGTACTTGGATGGGAAACCGTTTGGGAACACCAGGAAGCCTGGGGAATGTAGTGTGTGAGTGGTTGGTGGTGGTCAGAGGGGCCGATGGCGCAGACTGGTTGCCTCGCTTCCGTCAGTCTACCCCAGGGCAGCTGTGGCTACAATAGTAGCTTACCACCACCAAGTGTGGAGTGAATGAATAATGCAATGTAAAGCGGCTTTGATTGTCCAAAAAAGCGCTATATAAAACTGAGGCACCGCCAATAATTCACCATCTATGCTGTTTGCTGTGCACTGTGGCTGAGAATTCCCTCTTTCTATTCTCGGGTTGTTTTGTCAATGAAGCTAACCTTAAACGGCTTCACTCACTTGTGTGTTCAGAAATGTTCTCTACATGTTAAGAGTTGTAGAAACTGTAGATGATTGTTTATGTGGATGACTTCAGACGTTCTCTCACCTTTCAGGGTGCTCAGACTGGGATTCGGTAGCAAGGGCAGAATGAGCAGGAATACGAAATACACCACTGACAGGCCGTTGTATCGGAACGCAGACGCTGAAAGGAAGAGATCATTGTTTGTTTACCTTAAATACCACTCAATCGTGCACCACACTAAAATGATTTCACCAAAACAAGACTTTGCACATTAGCCTCACAACAATACTGCGCTGTGTTACATTGTATTGTATTGAACTGAACAACCCCAGAGAGTCATCCATATCCTTTCTTTATGTACTGTAGAAGACGGTAAAGCGCTGTCATTTACTACTCCCACAAAACAAGTACTTCAATTAGGGGTCTATTGATTTACACATGCTCACAGATTCAGATGTAGGTTTGCTTAATACACTATGGGGTTACTAAGCCAGGAGCTAAATAGTGAGTAGTACTTAAAATTAGCGAGTGGATGTCAGATTTAGTCAAAATGATCCAGCTTGCATCCACTATTGAGACAAAAAAGCGAGAAAAAAAAAAAAAACATGACAAAAACACGGCCACAATGCACAATTTATAAAGCATAGTTCTTAGTTCTTAGGCTTGCAATTCACGGCATCACAGTTGTAATATCCTTTGCAAAGTACAAAACATCCTGCCTCCATCGGGACGTAGACCTCTATAAAGCATATTCTAAAATGCAATGCAGTATTTAAGTTTTCACTCAAATCCATGTGCCCCTTGGACATGTTTGAAATGTACACAGCAAAGAGCTTTAAAAACCCAAAGCACCAATCTGATCACAAATCCACACTTTATCAGATATTTCCAAAATCCCCCAATGTAATGACAGTTCAAAATGTAATGCTATTTTCACTTTATATAAAAAACACATTCTGTAATCATTTTCTAATTTACATAATGCAATTAAACGTGTGGTCACATTTTATGAGAACTGCAGCCAATCAAAGCATCTGTAAACAATAATACATTTAAAAAGCTTTTCTCATCATTTGTGACTTATTAGTCACAAATGATGCATCTAAATGGAGATGACTTTCTCGTTCAGTCATGAATAAGTTTAGACTCAATTATAAACTTCTCCATATCTGACTTGTCCCCGACCTTAACCAGACTCACAGATTGTGCACATTGTTAGATGCTTTTTATTATTATTACAATAGTCAGTTAACTGTGTAAATGTCTTAGAAATTATGAATGGAGTAATTAACAATGCATTACTAACTGGTTGATATTGTGCAGTGACCAATTTCATTACAGCACAATGAGGTTTTATTACACATTGGACCGTTTTCACATAAAGCGGTGTTATTATGAAATGTGGTTTAACATGGCTCAACTGCTATAACAATATGCACAATACAATGATACAATGACATGTTATTATTAACCAAATATGCTGGTGTGTGATGGGAAAAACATAAAATATAAAGTTCTAAACTAAACACATTATTATTCATCCTCTTACTAGCGCCGTCATCTATTGATTTAATAAGAAACAAAATAGTGTATGAAGCTCACCTGTCAGAAGTAGCAGTGGCAGCAGTAAGTTATAAACCATTCCCACCGCCAGATCCCCCGCCATGTCTGCTGCGCTTTCCCCCCACAAAATTCACTCCAAAAGAAAAAAAAACAGTCTTTAAAATGTGGGCAAACACCTCTAAAGATCCCTCACAGATCTGCGGCGCTTCCACCACAGCATCCTCACGTCAGAAACGCGCCCGAATCACAAACCAAGTCCGGGAAAACATTTTTTTTTTTTTATGTAGTTATGCGTCAAAGACTGGAGCGGCTGGTTGGCCTTGTCCAAATTCGTGCGTTTGTCTTTTCTCTCCACAGTCACGCCCTCTGCTCTGTCTCTCTCTCTCTTTCACCTCTCCCTCCTTTTTTCTGAGCTTTAATGGGTTATAGCCGGGCATCTCCCAGCAAACATCAGGTCTAATCTCACTCAAGAGAATAGGCACAGTCAATAGACGGCTCAAAAATCACAACTCCCCCTAATGTATCCAAGCAGGTCTATCTCAAATGGACCGCGCTGTTTTTTTAATCTTTTTATTCCTATTTATCAAATTGTAACAAGTTGACGGCAGATATCGGCACGCGCAGCTGTTGTTGCGACCGGCTGGCTCATCAATTTTTGCACTGCGGGGTGAAGGGGAAATGTATCTAATATTCATGGCTGTGAGGAGGCCATTAAGAGCCGGTGTGACTACAAATGATCAATGCCAAATAACCCAGCGCTTGCAAAAACCTCTTAAGAATAACCAAAAACAAGATCTATTTATTCTAAGGGAAGTGCCCAAAAATGTCAAAGTATGTTGAATTATTTATCGTCCTCACCTGCGGGCCAAAACTACAGCACGTATTGATTGTGCCGTTGAAGAGTTAGTAATTGAACTCTCAAAAGGACTTGGAAATAGTAACATGTCTCTATGACTTTCCTCACGGACTAGCCTTTTCTGTCTCGATACCAAATTCCGATAACATGAAGTGATTCGAATATGCTACTGTATATGACATTTTTCATAATTTTTATTTATTTGCCAGTTGAGTGTCGCAAAATTCAACTTCTGAACTAAGGTGTCCAGAAGTGGAGACAATATTCAAAATTATGCGCTTGATGTTGGTCTGATGAAAAGACTTTCCAAGCCTTGCATGAATGTGAAACCAATCAATTGCAAATAATGATCAGGGAAAACATTTGGACATTCTCAGTTTGGAGATTTCTTTCCAAAACAGCGTCCCTCCATAGACCGTAAATTAAGAATGGACTAATCAGAGCCGCCTTCTTCCTGAAGCCACATGGAAATGGCGGCTGGTTCCTGAAGTTCCTTGCTGTAATGAACCTTCCACCGAAACGTTTTTGCCCCTCTATTATTGAACACAAGCATGTCATTCTAACCTCCACGCAACATCGTCCTTTTGTTTTTTTGGTCCTTTCACTATTGTTCATTTGAAACGAAATAATGGCACTGGCTCCAAAAACCCAAAGCCATATTGCTAGCATGAACGAGCTTCAGTTAGCTCGCGCTGAAAGCTATCAGGGAGGCCGCCCTCAGCAATTCTTAAGGGAACAGGCCACCGTTTTTACATACTGGGATGTGTTCTTACCTGAGAGTGTAGTAGCTTCCAACTTCACGCCTGTTTGGAGCTATAGGAATACATTGGGAGAGGCCAAATGCTAGCTACATCTTTGGTCGTTTTGCATGACTGAGGACATGCACAGAGACCAGACAGGTACAAATCAACTCGTCTAAGCTCAGTCAAGAACATATCTCAGTATGTAAAAATGGTGGCCTGTTCCTTTAATTTACAGTCCTGTTTATGATCTAAATATTCACCACCAAAGCCAAGCTACTGTCCACACCTGTAAACACCTTATATCATGTACGTCATACACTGGGAATAAGTAACCAAAAGTACAAACACCTATAATGGGTCGCCTATTGGTTCAGAACCAGATTTCCAGGCCTGACAGGAGCATTTCTTAATCCAGTATCAGTGCAGCGTTTGCTTTAGCATTCTGTCACCCATGCTCCCAGTCCCTCTGTTCTTTTACAAAAACAATCCGTAATGCTGCGTTTACACATAACGACGACAAGTCACGAATGCCACGAATCCACATTCGTGGCCGAGGATCACGAATGTGAGTGATTCGGGGCAGAGGTTTCACGCGCCGCCACGAACTGTTGCGACCTGTTACTGCGTGTTACGATTAATGGCACGAATTATTACGCACGGTCACGAATATGCGTCCCGCACTGCTGCGTGCTGTTGCGAGCTGCTGCGAGCTGCTGCGCGCTGTTGCGTTCTGCTGCGAGCTGCTGCGAGTTATTGGGAATTGTCGCGTTCTGTCAAAAATCTGTCAAGAATTGGGCGAATGTGGACAAGATCGCTGCCGAGCACACCGGGTTGGAGGCGGAGCAGGGACGTCTCGCTCCGCCGTGCGCCCCTGACTCGTTGGGCTCTCGCAAAATCGGGTTAAACAAAAATCAAATAGACCAGCTCAGCGGTGGGCCTGTCCATATACTGAAGAATAACAATAGTTTTTCAGTCTATGGGACAGTCACACCAGTTCAACCCCGCTCCAGTCAATGCGTAACACGGGCAAACAACAAACGCACGCGCTTCATGTCAGATAAGTCCGTGCAACAGCCGCACAATTTTGGCTGACTTTACTCCACAGAATACACATAAAAACACTACACTCACTGTGCACTCGATCTTCTGAGGATCCGTCGAACTTGCTGCTCTTAAACCTCTTTATCCAATGATTCTCACTCGTCTGGTCAGTCCTCAGCTCCAGTTGGAAAAACATTATAATCCACAAACACAGGCGTGTCTTCACCTGCCTCGCGCCCACCGCCGCTTGTTTTACGTGTCTAAGGTTGTAAATTAGCCTTAACTTATCTGTGGTGTAGCTGCTGCAACTACGCGCTGTTGTTTTGGTCAGTGGAGGCAGCGTGCGAGATGCATTCAGGGACCGCGGTAAAGGCGCACTTCTTACTGTCCCTTTTTTCCCCACAAACGCGGGGAAAATCGTGACAAATATATAACAGTGGGGTTCTCCAGCGGGGGGGCAATAGGGGTGGCAGCAGGGACTGGCTCCTAAACACCAGGAGGAACGACCGCAGGAGGAGGAAAAGCCGGCGGAACAACTTCAGCACCTGAGGAGCGGCGGCGGCAGGTGCTGTCCCGGGCCTGGAGCGCGGACTGGCCGAGTCTGTGTGACTTTTCTTTTGCTGCTGCTGGTCCGAAAATGCACTTTTCGGCGTAGCGTGTGTTTCCATCAATTTTGTGCGTGAAAACAGTGATTCTGCTCTACGAATGCTCTACGAATGCTGTACGAATGCTATCACGCTGAATTACGAAGCGCCACGACTCATCACGAAAGGACACGCTCCGCTGCGAACTCCACGAACAGAGGGTGATTCGTGACATTCGTGGAAGATTTTTTGACAGACAAAAACTTTCTCCACGAACATCACGAATGTCACGAACTGATGCGCTCTGTTAAGAATCCCATTAAGACGCGTTAAGTCATGTTACGAACGTCACGAATGACGAAAAAATGCCATTCGTAACGCATCGTGCCTATGTGTAAACGCAGAGAAGAAGAATTCAAATAAAAACTGTGGATAACACCATTTTGGCAAACGTGTGAGGTGCACCTAACTCCCATGGATGTCTGATGAACTGTGCAAGTATGTTACGGAAAACTACAACCAACGTCTAAAATACACCTTATTTTGCTCTTTTTTTCATCAATATAAAGATAGGAAATGAACTGTCTTCTAGCCAATCGGCCAATGGGTTGTTTCAGCATCTCTCATGTGGAGAATGTTCATGACTCTACAGGACTCTTTATGGCTGCTGTTAATCATCTCTGGCCTATGACACAGATGGTCTCCGTTAGACACCAGGTTTTACTTATTTATGAAGCCTGTAATGGTCTTTTACCACATCACTTTACTTACGCTCTCTATAAATGTACCTGCACGCCACGATCAAATGCATTATGTTGGAAGCTGCTGTTTGTTACTGACCTTAGGACTATACAGTACAGTAGCTCTCTCTGGTCAATCCTGATTACGTTACATCAAAATCACATTTTCAATCGATGCGACGAGCAAGTCTTTTAATTAGTTTTTTTAATTATTCAGAAAACTGGACTTTCTAAACTAAAGATTCAAATCTGGCCTAAATATTCAAAATTCAATTACCCAGGAAGTGTTTATTGTGCTCTGATGAAGGTGCACTTTGGTCTTAAGGGAGAACAACCTTCTTCAGGGAGTCAATTCCAGCTCTTACAATGAAGTGTGCAATTAATCTAAGGCAAAACTATATTTGCAAATGACAAATTACCCTGTCTCTCAGCTGGACACAAACGTGTATTGAAATGTGCATGTGACTGTGTTAGTTTTTAGCAGCTCATCCTCTCTAAAGTGAATGCTCCTGAATGTGCTTAAATGTGTGCAGTTAATTTAATCTTGATCTTTTTAATAAAGCGCAAATTATACCTAATACTCGTCAGAAAAATGACGCAACCTCTGATCAAAGCCATGATTCATAGTTTAGTTACATTGAACCTCCATCCCGCTGTTAGCAGCAGTACCTGTAAGTGAACTCTTTTATTCAAACAGGTTTTGTCTTTATATATGACATCAGACAGTACTGTTATTCCTCAGAGGGAATAAAGCATCAGACTCCCTGAAAGGAGGAAACACACTCAATTACGTACTCCTAAGCTGCAAAACTGAAGTGATTATGATCAGAGAGAGCTGATTCAGCAGCCGATGTTTCATGACAGTGCAGTTATATAGAGCTTCAAGAGGATGTAAAGCAGACCTCTTTTAGTGGGATCATTGGCCAGTATTCGGATACATTGGACTGTGAGATGTTTGATACGACTAAAATGCCCAATGTGCAGTGACATAATAAAAGAACGTGCAATGTGATGAGGAGAACATACTGTGTGGTTTGCATATAATAATTTATTTTCCCTGTCCCTGTATAATTTGTGAAACTTGTGGTAATTAAAAATAAACTTTAAGAAAGTATTTTGCTTTGCATTGCACTGTTTTAACAACAGTAACGGGAAGAAATTACCATTTCATTGTTACTGAAGAACTGCTGCCATCTAGCGTCGAACAGAGTGAACACCAACATACATGAATTAATTTGACAGAGCTCACTTTTTATTGAATTAATTGAATTATATTGTGGTTAATAACTTTTTTGAGCCTGTAACCATGTCATGAGTCCATGCTGCTCCCTCCTGATATTTATTATCTGGATTTATTAAGAAGCAATGGGCAGGGCTTTATGGATCTATGTTCACTTAAAAAAGACTGGTTCATATCATGCAATTTTAAGGCTGTCTCCTTGTCATTAGACATTAGGCAAGTTTATTCGTAGAGCACAATTCATACACAAGGCAATTCAAAGAACTTCACAGTTGCATAAAATTACAAGATAACAGATAAAATCAATAAAAACATCAACATAAAATGTATCAATTACAGTAAAAGGCAAGAGCATAGATGAAATACTTTCAGTCAGATACATGGGCAAAAAGAACAGTTTTCAGCCTGGATTTGAACATTGTCAGAGTTGAGGCCCCTGTTCACGCGGCTATAACATGTCAGACTTGTACACAAGCAGAGCTGTTTTAAATTCTATTCTCTGAGTGACAGGAAGCCAGTGCAGAGACCAGAGCACTGGACTAATGTGGTCGTATTTCCTAGTTCTTGTCAGGAAATACAACCATATTTCCTGACAAGAACTAGGAAATATGGTGGAAGAAGCGCTCAAACCACCTTTCCTACAAAGTATCTAAATGACTTTATTTAGTAAACAGCTTTAGTCCTATCCCTTCATCTCTCTTGGCAACAAGAGTTTTTATTCTACATTAATGCCATTGCTAAATGGTAAATGGTCTTTTGGCACTTTTCTAACTTCATTAGGCCCAAATCGCAAGCCAGTCACCCATTCATTTTCATTCATACACCAATGTACACACTGAAGGCAAAGTGTCTTTCCCAAGGACACAACGACAGTGTGTACCTTCAGGAACTGGGATTCGAACCTCTGACCTTCCGATCATTTGCACTTTATCATAGTCCAGAGACCAGGTGTCCAAACTATGGACCGTGGGCCAACTGCCAACTCATTTTTAATTGGCCCACTGCCATTTCTAAAAATGTAACTCATTTTTCTTTTCTTTTTATTGCTTTAATTGAATATATATAAAATAAATGAATATGCATTAATAGAAATGTGACGAAGGCTGTTTTTTTTTTTTACTTAAAGCATTCAATTAAAAAGCATAGTTAACATTTTATTGAATTTGTTAACTTTAATACAATAAAGGTGAAGTTGTATATCTGACCTCTGAGTGCGGCCCTGTTTGTATATTGTTCTGTATGTGGCCCTCAGTGAAAAGAAATTGGACACCCCTGCCATAGACCAAACTCAGATGTGTAACATTTTGAAGAGAGTGCTGTTTTTGTGTACACTGATTTCTAAGAAACTAGTGTGTTGCTGATAACCCGGTTGGAACTCAGATTATTGATCTTCAGGTATTTGCCTGGGGAGTCTCATGTCTGTCGCTGGTAAAGGAGATGGTATACGTGCGTGCACGCATGTAGCCACTGCATTTTAACATGACGAGCACATGTCTTATTGCGGCCAGGCTGCTCTTTACTGATATATGTTCATGGGGACACGTTTGCGCTCCAGTAATAACACTGTAGGGCATCACAAAAACATGTCTTTTGTTACTTTGACCAGCAACCTTTTACCACAGTTTGACCATTCTCTGATGCTAAACCTCTGCGTGTTCTAAAAGTGCGGTGTAACAGAACAATCAAGACTTCAATGATCCCTAACTGTTCTGTTCTGCACCCTTCACCTCAGTGAGGGCGCCGTTTCCTCTGCAGAACCGCGCCGCTGACGCTGCTCCGCGCCCGGGCCACGTGACGAGGCGAGCGGCCTCTCCTCCTCTGCTCAGTCCCTTCCTTCCCAGGGTTCAATGAGCGCTGTGTGGCCCCACCCCGTGTCTCTTTAGCGCTGTCTGTCTCCTCAATGTAGGCTACTATCCTCGGGGAAAGAGCGAAGCAGAGACGGGAGAAAACGCCACCTTCCAAGATTCGGCAGTTCCTTTCGTGCACCTTCCTCGACCAGCGGACGGGGAGGGGAGCGGCCTCCGCGGTGGGAATGTGCTGCTACAACCGCCCCGTGTCCTATTTTTTGTGAATGTAAATGCACATGTCGTCTCCAGCCTCGCAGCCCCGCGTCCCCACCTTGGATCCAGCGGAATATGTGTGAGACTGTTCTGTGCCTTTACTGCGCCTTCTAGCCCCCTCATAGGCTTTCAAACCGAGCCGTGACAGCGGGGGTTGCTTTTTTTCACCTGCAAAAGGAACTAACGTGGATTCGCTTCCCGGAGATTTCCACGTCTCGGTCACGTTTCGTCTTTTCGCCTTTATCGGACAGAACTCCGGTCCGGTGAGGCTTTTTTGCGGGTGGAAAGTGCGTCTTTGCGCAGTTTTGGAGGCTCTCCGGTGATGCGAGGGGCTGATAACGCGTATGAGCAACAAAAGCGAGGGGCAGCGAGAGAGAGCGAGAGCGAGAGAGAAGCAGGCCTTTTCAAGAAAACACAGCCTGCCATCTCAAACCAGGAGGAATAACCGGGGAATACCGCCTTATTTCACCGTAGGAGATCGCCCGGGTCCAATCCCGAGACGCCTCTTGTGAGTTCAGGCCAATTTGGGGCTAATTTGGTGCGGCCATAGCGCAGAGGCAGCGATGACAACGGAAGCTACGAGACGATTACACATGTAGCTCGTTTGGGTGTAAATATTCTTCTCCCGTGCGGGCCCCCCGGTCAAGACGGCAGCCAGATCCCGGTGTGAGATCGACTGAAAATGACAAGTATCTACGTGTGACCATGTTTCAAGCCGAAGCTGCGGCGGAATCGAGGCGCGCTGACCACGGAGCGAGCATTTTGGACACGCCGAGTTTGGCTCCCTGTCACGGGGCAGCAGCGAGACGCAACGCCCGGGCTTTTGGAGATGCAAATTAGGCGGTTCGCCCTGCCTCCGTTCGAGGTGAAATACCGGGTTTTGCCGTCGTAAAAGGGACACGCGAGGATCACGGCCGAGTGTTCGGGGGTGGGGGGACAGAGAGAGAGAGAGTATAGCCCCACTTGCACGTGAAGGGGGGATTGAGTGAACTGAGGCGGCCTGCAGCGGTGTCCTGCCCTTCTCTCACAACACCAAAAAACAAAAAACAAACGCGTAATGGACAGCATTTCTCCAGAGCTGCACCGCTGACCGCGTAGGAGCAGGCCCGGGAGGGGGGTAACGATACCACGGCGTGAATGTAGGTGGCATTGCTCCTAAAGCGGTGGGTCAAACTAGGGATAAGGCCCAATTATTTATTTACTTAGCCTTCTGCGTAACACACTCTCCACACAGTCTTCTTCCTCTTCCCCTGGACACCCCCCCTCCCCCTTTTTACTTTTTTTTTTTTTCCCCTCCTTGCGGGAAGATGGGTTGTTTGGGCAACAGTAAGACTGAAGACCAGAGAAATGAGGAGAAGGCCCAGCGAGAAGCCAACAAAAAGATCGAAAAGCAGCTCCAGAAGGACAAGCAGATCTACAGAGCCACGCACAGACTACTACTTTTAGGTGAGTTGGTGCCGCTTCCTCCCCGCTGCCACAGACAAGGCCCCAGTCTGCACAGGGCTTCCTCACTCGCTGCATAACCTTCTGGGATGTTGTTTTGGGAAACATTGTCAACACTGTGACTTTGCATAAACCCAACACTGGCAGCAGCCGTGAGTTTGTGCTACATTCTGCTGCTCCTCTGTTGAGGCACTGACTGCATTACACCTCAGACAAGAGTGCTAGATGAGTGCTAGTAGTCTGGTGACCAAAATGTAAGGAGTTCACTTAAATAATGTTGCTTGAGAGGGTGTTTCTGTTTTAATTATGATTGCAGCATCTAACATCGAGGTCTACTGAATAGATAGATCATTGAAAGCAGTACAACACTTTGACTGCCCTTTTAACTCGCTCTAACTGAAGAATAATGTAGAAAGATTAGTCCTCCCAAAAGTAGGTTACAGATTTTGACTGTGTACTAGTTAGCCCGGACTTATTAGACAAAACCACACCCCAAAAGAGACAACATGCAGCTAAATCTGGGAGAAACGACATATAACAAAGCAATGTAACTCTGATATAATCGAGTGTTTACAAATAGTCTGAGGTTAAAAACCCGGGCGGAGAGAGACATTTCTGAGGCTTATGCTGCCAGTTTGCTGTGTGTGCCCTCCACACAGTGCCATTATTGACTTTATCACCTCTTGAGAGTCACAGTGTACTACACAGAAAAGTAAAACATTTGATAAGAGCTGAGCGGAGGGCGTGCACTGGGTGACACGCTGGTATTTGAGCTGCGGAGGAAGTTGTGAAAAGCAGAAGGACAGGACCAGTATTAAGCTAAATACGGCTGATAGAACGGTGCACTTGTTGTAATGAACCATCCTTATCTGTTTGGCCGGCTTAGTCAGGGAAAAGGATTGAAGTTTGCAACTTAGTGGAAACTTTCAGTTTTGGAATCAGTCAGCAGATGTGTTTGTGAGTGTCGCTGGCAGCACGGCGAAACATGGAAGGAGCTTGCTTGTGTTACTGTATGGTCCAATCGTCTTGTGTAGTTTCGGACATGGTCAATAATCTTTATTTATTAGCTTCTATCACCAGTGACAGCCACGGGACTCCCCAAATGTTTGGCTAATGGGAAATGATCTTTATTAACATTGCCATGTCCAGAGGCGGATTAGCCATATGTCCTTTCTGGAAGAGCACAGAAGGGCCATGGGCTTTAGGGCTCCCGGTCTGACCGCTCGATTTTCTCCTTAACGTCTTACCCACCGCCTTAACTGAGCTTTAAACAAATATCAAAGCTTAAGAGCATCAGATTAGCGACAAAACGCAACGAAAAAGTGGCAAACGTGACAAAAAGCCACAAAAAAAGCAATGAATAACTGACACAAAAGTTCCAATCCCTTCTGTAAGTCTTACCTTTCAAAGGAGGCATTACACTGTTGATCTCCAGTCAAGACGTTTTTAGATTTGGGTAAAGCCGAACTGGAGAAAATGCACATGATTAAGCCTGGGGGGGTAAGAGGTTACGCTAATTTGGGCCAGGCTGTTCAGAGTCCAGGGCCGTTTTTCAGTCCCAGTCCGGCCCTAAAGCATGTCCCTAACCTTAACAGTCCCTAATCCTAACCTGATCCCTGTTCCAAACCCTAAGCTTAACCGGTTTGACAAAGAAATTCTCCTATCCTTAAAGTCATCATAAGTGATTCAAATACCACTGAGGTACTCCAGTGTGCTCATGGCAAATCATCCATCCATACTAGCCACATTTCCATTCGTTAGCCTCTGTCAGCTGTGGCTATAAAAGTAGCTTATCTTCATTAATCAATCAATAGTTTGGACAGATAGACCCACGGGTGATGGGAGTCCCTCTGCAGGAATGGGGGGGCCAAGACCGCGGAAGAGTGACCGGTCCTCGTTTGAGCTTCAGTTCTGAGTGTAAATCTAGGACTATTTCAGCTAGTGGAGTGTCCAAACAGTAGACGTGGACCGGCCAATATATGGGTATTTTACTTTATGATATCATGCCAATAAAAGGGAGAGTTCTATCTAATAATGAGCCCTAGGTCTTCCTAGACCTGACGTGGCGGTGAAGAGTGGTCACAAGTTTGTGCACCTCAGATCATATCTTTTATGTGTTATGTCGCGGACTTTTGCATATACCATGAGAGATAAAGACTTACCATTTTTTGTTCTGGAATCAGCTGATTTTTGTCTTTCAAACAAGCTCCATCTGAAGCACCCCTCCTAAAAATGAATGTTCCTGAATAAATCAGCCCTATGCACCCAATAAAGCGCCCCCTGTTGTCATAGTTCAACACTGACACATTGTAGAGTTTAAAAGCATCATAAACAGGATTATTGACGAGACATTGTAAGAAAAAATCAGCCAAACATGTCTGACGCGGTAATCGGCCTTAGATCCAGTGTGTTGGCTTCTGTCTTCACTGTTCAGTTCTAATGCCATGATTCCAGTAGGTGTAGTGTCGCAGGATCGACTCAGGTGAAAAGGTGTCCTCAGACTAACTTCTCACACCAAATATCACATCATATATTTCTCGACCGTCCAAGTAGCACCAGGCTTGGATCAAAATCAACTCTGACCTAAATTGTGTCTGAAACGGGTCTTAACTGGACCTAAATTGGACTAAAGCTGTTAGCAAACCAGAAAACAAACAGTTAACTTAAACGCATTGTGAAAGCATCAATGAAATGATCTCTAACTGGAATGTAGAAGGCCCAAAATCCACCAGACCTTTTAAGTTCAGTGTACTCTTTATTGCAGCGATCCTCAACTCAACGTAGATTCAGGATCCACTTTGAACATACGATTTGAAGAATCTTGTGATAAAAGAATAACTGGCAATATGGCCCCGTTTTTAGGTTCCAAAACAACATTTCATGAGTGATTTTGCAAAGTCCTGATTGACCCACTGAAATGTTTCCGCGACCCACTTTTGGGGCACCAACACATAAGTTTAGAACCACTATTTTTACCGAAAGAGTAGTTTGTCACTTCCGTGTCGCTGTGGGCGCCCGAGGGACCAAGATCTTGAGCTTGAATGCAAGACACAAAGCAGCAGGATTTCGCCCATTGTCCATGTTTTTTTCGAACCCAGTACCTTCTGGCTGCGGGGCGAGAGCACTAGTCTGTCAGCCATCCTGTAGCCAGATGTTAACACTGATGTCAGTCGAGGTATGCTCATTAGGAAAGCGGACATGGTTTTTCACTCGCGACATCATTCTACAGATAATGTCAGGCAAAACTTGGGTAATGTTCTCATATCACGCAATACCCACAGATAAAGGTGCCATCATGGTTTGCTTTTCCAGAAATAGCAGTTTCCAAATTAGAGATCATGAGCTGTGCATATTTTGAGGCTGCCATTGAGTCTAAAAATGTAATCTTGTGATTGTGACCACACAGTGTCTGGTGGAATAATCCAGTTTATTATTTCAGCCGTGACCAGCAGTGTCCTTGTGTGTGTGTGCGTGCGTTTGTGGCTTTCCAAAACAAAAAAGTCTTTTAATTTTCTCGTTACAGTTTAGTTGTGTCAGACCATTTAATATGTCAGTTGATATTTATAGATCATGAGCTCAAATTCCTAACTTTAGCCACAGTGCTTTGCATTATTTTGATGGCCTATTATAACTTATTAATGTTTCTCTCTTTTTCAGGGGCTGGAGAGTCAGGCAAGAGCACCATCGTGAAGCAGATGAGAATTCTTCATGTAAATGGATTTAATGCAGAGTAAGTAACTCATGCAAACACAAAAACCTATCCTGTGGAACCTTAAATCATATCAGTGTTCCCGTTCTCCTCTGAAGAGTCATTTATAATAAATAATAATTTTTAGGTTTATAACAACGCAAGGGTCAGAGGGCCTAGTGCGCAGGGCTTGGAAACGGCTGTTTTCAGAGCAGCTAACACTTTGAGCCACAATTAACATCACCTCCTCACTTTTTTACTTCATCAGATCCTTTGTAACTTTCAGAGGCAGCTGTCATTTAGTCAGAAGATCAGAAGGATGCACATTCAAAAGCACAAGTCAATGTGCAACGGCACAAACGCCATCGGGTTTGCTACATCCTTAGCATTCGCAGCACAGCTAGTTTAAAAAAAAAAAGAGAAAACTTAAACAAGACATTTATGTCACGTAATGTTCAACAAATGTCACAATTAACTTTGAACCAGTTTGAACCAAATCCATTGCATCACTAAATGCACCACTTTCTAAAAGTGTGCTAAGTTTTCAAAACAAACATCTGACCGACCTGTTCTGATGCCGCTAAAATCCTCACGAAATGCCCATGTCCGTTTTGTTTAATAATTCAATATCTATAGGTAAATGTCTGCACATGAGGCGTTCAAGGGGTGTGGGATTTCAAACATTTAAAAGCTAAAAACACCAACTTAAATGAAAGTAGCAGTTGAGCACATGAATATTAGTCTCAATATGTTTACATTGCTACGTGTTATTTATTCTGCTGTGCTGCACATAAGATAAATGAGTTTTCCATTCCCTTGAAAGCATCATCAGGTGAAGGGAGGGGGGGTACAGAGCAGGGTTCACTATTGACCAAAAACAAAACAGAATAGCTTTTATCTGCTTAACGTCATCCATTTATTTCTAACAGAAGTGCTGTTATATGAAATGTTTGAGGTCTGAGTCTGTGTCCTTTATCACTTTGAATGTTTTTTGGCATTGTTGCCGATTTTAGATCACGGGAGATTGTCGGTTTGGTGTGGAGATGCCTGTAGTGCGTAACTCTGCTGTTTTGATGTGCGAACAAGCGCTCCGTCTTTGGTCCGTCAATGACTTGTATGCATGTTTGTTTGTTTGATGAGGAGGAAGTGCCTTCGTAAAGTATAAAATCATCACCTAAGGCAGATGGAAGCGTATGACCGAGCGCGTGACTCCCCGTGCTGGGCCGCGAGTGTGCGTCAGTCGTTGCACGCATCTCTTTGTGTCCACGGCCGCTCGTCTGCCCTGTCCACTTCTCTCGTCTGTAGGAAGGTTAGACTTGTCACTGTACGGACTCCACTTGTGCATTGATTTGGGATTGAGAAGCTGCACATCATTCATTCGAGTGCTATATTAAAAAAGCAGTGGAATACTCCCATGTTTTGTGGGAAATATTAGCGTTTTCCTTTCATTGTGATTGATTGTACCTTGATCGCACACACAGCTTTGTAAAAATATATGACTCCTAAGGCCTCTCCGGTTGAAAAAGTAAGCAAGACACAAGGCACAAGAGTGTTGGACATATTTAATTGAACATCCAGTTTCAGACAGTATTAGTTAAAGGCACATTATGCAACTTTTTATGCGGAAAAAAAAACACGTGCAATGATATTTGAGCGTATTTGACCACAAATGTGTGAGTGGTCAGCATGGCGTCTTTACTTTCAATCACAGTGGTCTCTACAACGCTCCTGGATCAATTGTTTTGCAGGTTTTCTGATGAGGGGTTCCGTCAGCAGAAGAAATTTATCGAACAATTGCACCTGGAGCTTCATGAACACCACTGTGCTCGAAAGCAAAGGCGCCATGCTGGCATCCCACCCGGCGACTGGATCGCTCCAAGGTCAAATACTCAAAAATACAAACTTTTTTTTTTGCATAAAAAGTTGCATAAAGCACCTTTTAAGGACCACATTGTGTTGCTGCCCCCTGACGGATGGTGATGGCGTCAAAGATTCTCAAAAGTTGTTCAGCTACCATTTTCACTATATTTGTTTCTGTGTTTTACAACTTTACACCCCCAACGTTACAGCATTGTTTTATAACGGTAAACTCGACCTACTAGCATTTCCTTTTTCTTGTCCCGTTTCGGGGGAGGCAAAAATATATCTGTAGTTGCGTTTTGAGTCATTCACGCATGTTTGTTTGGCAGAGCAGCATCAGGTAAAGACATCCATTGGAGTTTGGTTGCCACACAACATTAAGCTGCAGCCTCTTGTTATAATTGTGCCAGTGTCCGACAGGGGCGCAGGGAGATGAGGGTGTTTGCCATGCATGTTAAATTTGAAGTAAAGCCAAGTGGAAATTTGCATAATCCGCTTTAGATCAATACATGGCGTTTTGTAATCAATAAAAGGCAAGGAAAGCCTTTTGCAAACTTATTGTGGCTGGTGTTGACTGCGACTCTCCTGCTCCGAGTTGTGCATAGGTGCCTAAAAAGGGTTGTGGTACTTTTTTGTGGGAGTTTCTTTTTGGGGGCTGTGGGGAGAGTGAGGTGACGACTAATTAGCGCCGCGGCTAACAACTAAAAGCTAACCGAAGTTCTTCACATTCATGGCGATATAAATGCGGATAGTAGACCCATATATGGTCAGCCAGAAGAGGAAAAAAAAAACTTTCTTCCATTTCTCCACCATTACTTTAACAAATGCTGAGTTAAAAATATGTTTCAACTAAATAAAGATACAGAGACACGGAGAGGAGTGAAGTGGTTTGACTTAAAAATAAATTCTGACATGGCTAAATACAAATACAAGGCTACTATGCTAGCTTCATGGTGCATATGCTAACATTAGCAAAGCAATGCTAACAAGTGCCGTTTTCCGTTTCTACTGAATAAGTTACACCAGAATACAGCTAAAAAGAGTCAAAAATGTGGTCCTTCCTCCTCGGCTAGGCCGCACCCCTTTGTATGACTTGTTGCCGTCTGTATCTATCTTGCCAGAGAGGCAAGGCAAGTTTATTTGTAGAGCACAATTCACACACAAGGCAATTCAAAGTGCTTCACAGTTGCATAAATATAAGAAAACAAATACAATCAATAAAAACATCAACATAGAATTAATCAATTACAGTAAGATAAATAGATAAAATACTTTCAGTTATGTGCATTTTTAAGTCTTGTTTAGATTCGCTCTGTCTTGAGCACTATTTTTAAGTCTTGTTTAGACTCGCTCTGTCTTGAGCACTATTTTTCTTGCTCGTTCACACAAAGTTACCTAACCTCTGTTTAGTCGCTCCTTCTCCTCTGGACATCAACATAAAATTAATCAATTACAGTAAAAGGCAAGAGTGTAGATAAAATACAATCAGTCACACGGTGACTGAATGTAATGTGAACGCCAAGAACTAGGGGCATGGAAATATTACCTCTAGATTGGGAAAAGTGAGCGGGCCTGCGTGTGCATCATGAGCCGCCTGGTCTCAAGATTCATGTTTTGTAAATGGCTAAAATCCGCGAAAAATGTTTTTGAAATTATCCTTAAATACCTGAAAAAGTATAACGCTCTTGCCCTTCGACTGGAAAGATATGATTCACAAACCAGGGAAGACTTTACTGTGGAAAATTCCTGGACAACAGAACTAAACTTACACAAATATTTTTATGATTTAAATAATTTCACCCAATTACGGTCTACGTATTTGCTATATTATCATGAATCATCCTCCCATGTCCTTTGTGTAAAAAAACAGTTGTCAACCCAGCGTGGTCCTGTTTGGTCCAAGGTGAAGGAGCTGGCCTGCGTTGTCCTCATTAGGAGCGTTTCTGTTGGATGTTTTGCATAAACGGCTTTACTTCACTGCGGACAGACATAATTTCTGGATCCACTCGTGCCACTGAAGGTCTGTTTACCCTTTTGAGACGAAAAACAAAGGGCAGCCGTGTCACCGTAACATGCGACAGGGCTGCGAGAGATTTGGAAAGTAATGAAAACAAGACTTGTGACAGTGAAAGAGACATTATGTCATGCAGTGTTTAATATAGAGGGGTGTAGCTGGATTAAGGTTTTTGTCGTAATGGTTTCATTGATCTCCTGCCAGTTGCGTTTGCTTGCTGCTATTGTCCATTTTTTTTGTATGTACCTTATTGTTGAAATATTATCATTTCTAGTTTTTAACAAAATAGAGTTCTTTACTTTTTAAAGCCAACCTACCTGACCCAAATAATATAGTCTTAAACTTGCATATGTCTTTCAAGACCAGGATACCTTAACTTTCTATTGTCTGTTTGAATCCTGTCACAGAAATTCAAACTCATCACATTTCTCTGCCCAGGTTCCGTGTCCAATAAGACCTGTCAAAGTGAGAGGGGTGTGTGTGATCAGTCTGTACCACAAGGAACAGCCGTGTATAGGTCGCAGATAAAAACACACTTTCATGCTGCCGTAGTGGTGCTAGCTTTTCCACGTAGCGATGAGTGCTAAGACACGCTCAATACATTTTTAAGCAATTCCTACTGCATGAGTTCATGTTGTAGCAACGGTAAAACCATTTACACGACAATACTCTCCCTACTTCCCTCTTCATCAGAGCTTTGATGAAGAGGGAAGTAGTTCCTTGTCCATTGAAACGCGTAAGGTATTTGAACAAGCTGTTTGTTTTACCTACTGTACTGTCTTTCAAAAAGAACCCAAAAAACAATAAATGGAACTACTACTGTAAAAACAAATCACTAAATGATAAGTTACCTTAAAGGGGCTAGATGCAAGTCAGCCATTTTATACTCACTACTGCCACCTCAGGTCATATGTGTAACTGCAGCTTCTATATTAAGCTCGAGCATGACGGCACTTCGGAACTGAAGTAACACCATTTTTAGTGACAGTGCAGGATTTTAGAGGCAGTTGTGGTGAACAGGTCTGGGCTCATTCTACACATTAGGACATTGTTGGAACATGTAGGGGGAGGAAAACACTTAATTTTGACATTTGTAAACTCCGTATAGTCCCTTTAAGTAAACCTTCCACACTAATCTAAATTTTTTATTTTTTTGCCTTTTTTTTTCTTTCAGAGAGAAAAAACAGAAAATCCAGGACATCAAGAATAACATTAAAGAGGCTATTGAGGTGAGTCACTGGGTTATTTTAGCCGCTGCCAGAAAAATAGCCATTTTGATAAGAGCATTTTCCTTCAGATGAGTTGTTTACCTTGCAGTGTGTATTCCTCTGTGTTTTCCAGACGATAGTGACTGCCATGAGTACGCTCACACCGCCTGTGCAGTTGGCATGTCGCGAAAACCAGCACCGAATCGACTACGTCCTAAACCTCGTCAACCAGAAGGACTTTGAGTTTCCACCGGTGAGTAGGTCTAAGTCTTCCCCATAGAGCTCAAGCGACTGCCTTTGTGTAAGCTCTCATGACATGCAGGCTTTTATTGACCACCCGCTCTACGTGACACACCCCTGGCCACAGGTGGCGAAACACTGTTTGTAGCAGTGAGAATAACAGCGCGAGACAGGCGTGGAGTTTGTTTTCAGCTACTGCAGCATATACAAACACTCAATAATGATTGGAGAACAGGCCTTTCACTCAAACGGCGGAGGCGCAAAAGGCAGAAAGAAACAAAACACAAAAACCTCAGCCCCTCGAGGTTAGGTTATCACTAGCCTGGAAAAGTCCAGAGTCACTGCTGTACCAGCGTGTGAGTCTGGTAAGAGTCCGCATCAACTTGGTTTCTACAGTGTAACATACGCAAGCAAACAGGAAGCGGAGTAAACCAATCAGCAAAGGGCAGTGTTATTAGCGGTTTTGCTCTGTTGCTTTTCAGAAATGTCTATTTTTACAATTCAGGGTGAACAAACTAAATTTAATTCCACTTCTAGATGAAATAAATGGTTACAGGGACTGTACGGTTCAACAATGAAATCCCAGGAGATAGTCTGCCACTTGGGTTTTCTAATGAGGAAAAAGGTAAGGTCCCCAAAGATACAGACACACCTAAGTAACTAATTACGTAAATACCTAATTGAATAACACTAGCAAATGGGAATATTAACATCCCTTGCTGTGGACAGCTAGATGATTTTATACCTGCCAACTTCTTTTATTGACCTCATTTAGCTACAGTTAAAAAAGTAAAAACCTTCTCTTGTTCTGAGCCTGTATTTACACTTGCAGATATATAAACAGCATCAGTTTAGCACATGTGCACCGCGTGGTGTCAATACAAGTCTTTAAAAAAACAGACTGAAAACTAGGGCTGAGCCATTATGGAGAAATATTTTAACTGCAATTTATGTTTCAAATTTAGATCACATTTAGAGTTTTGAACACACCCGGGAGCTTTGGCATTTGAGAAAATAGTGGTAGTCGCACACATCTACTGTAGAGATCCAAAATACTAAACAACACTTGGACTTTATATTGCTTCAAATTAGATACATAATAATAAGGCCAGTGTGGATGCAAACTGCAACCACTAAAATTGTGACTTCAAATTACTTGCAATTAGTTTTGCTTGCAGCTCTATAGATACAGACATCACCTTAGGGAACGCCCACAAATGGCCACAGTCAAGTCGGAAACCAGGAAAAAACGTTCACCCATTACTCCACCACTACTTTAACAATTACTGAATTATGGATTTCCTACCAGAGTGGAGCCAAACAGTTCAACATCCTACAAATACATAAATAACAGAAAATACCAATCATAATGCTAATGTTAGCTACAAGCTAACAGATAACCTTGAATGCCGAGCAACCTGCTTTGTAAGGAATAAAGATTCATAATGACCCGATTTGACTTTTTCAGAAAATGCCATATAAAAATAATGATTTCCATAACGGACTTCCTTCGCTAAGCCACGCCCCTTAGCATGATGTGTTAATGGTAGCACTTCCTGGGGATTTCAGTTGTTGTCGATCGTTTGGCTATGAGGATCTGTAAAGAACCAAAGTCAAAAATACTATTTTACACAGCCACAGTATGTCGGAGATGTTGCATGTTGCGTCAATATTATAAATGTCAGCTTAAGTTAGACTTGCAGTCTGGCCATGAACACAAGATGGCGCTACCCATCACAAGTTCCTGAATAATTTTGCTATTCACCTAGCAAACGGCAACTGTGTCGACAAACTTCTACAAAACATATCCAGGAACTTTAATTCTCTCACTTTCACCAACCATCCGGATGCAAATTGACACAGGTCTGATATTAAATGCATCTACTTGTTTCTTTCTATTTTCCAAGGAGTTTTATGACCACGCGAAGACGCTATGGCAGGACGAGGGGGTCCGGGCGTGCTTCGAGAGATCCAACGAGTACCAGCTCATCGACTGTGCACAATAGTGAGGAAGCGACAGCTCACACATACCACACCCTTCTTAGAAACTAGGAAATATGCTCAAAATGTTGGAAAATGAATGAAATGAAATGAATGAAGCTTCAGCGTGATGTAGGAGTATAATCATAAGCTTTATTTTTCTGCACTATGGGGACAAATGGTGTAAAAAATAAGGTGAGTTGCCGAGTTACATGGCAACCTCTTCAGAATGAAATGGTGAGGATGAAGGTAGAAGTCATAGGATTCGCTAACTAGCTATGTTGTTGTACTATTCAACCTGTTAACATTGAATTGGAGATCTTAGCCTTGGTATTTTGTGCAGAAGAACCTCCTCCAGGTCCGAGTTGTCACCAAATTTAGATGAAAGCCTCCATTTCCCGTGCCATGAAGGAGCCCACTTTCTGTTACTTTTATTATTTCTGTCGGCGGTCCTGGCAACCATTTCACAAAAGCCGAGGAGACCCGCTCTTCTGTTCTCGACAAAGCACGCAGTCCTGGGCCCTCGTCTTCCCGCCCGTTTCTCCTTCAAAAAAAAAAAAAAAAAAACCCCGGCTGATCTGTCCGTCGTTAAGTCGTCCACGTCGTCGCACTCTTGCAGACGCGGGACTATTTTTAGCTCCCATGGCGGAGTCTCTATGGAAACGCATGAGGAGCTATTTTTGAAAAAAAAAGTGCCCGGTAATGTCAGGCAGAGGCCACCACAGCGCCATCTTGGCTTTAGTCAGGTTATTGCAGAGGGATATGCAGTCCCCGAGTTTAATTTCCACTGTTATGTAATGTGCAGTTGGATTTATCAAGGCTATGAAGAATATTAAGATAGATTATTGTAAGTTTAACATACACATTTAAAAAGCACTCTTGCTAAAAATAAAAAGCCGTTCCTGATTACTAACTCCGTACTCCTTTCCGTCGACAGTTTCCTCGATAAGATTGACATTGTGAAGCAAAACGACTACACTCCAACAGATCAGGTGAGTGGATTATTTTACCTGCACCATTTTGAGGAAGGACTTGTCTGTTTCTGATTTGTAAAATGAGCTGAACAGACCGCTGTGTGTGTTTGTGGTCGGTGATCTGTCGCAGGATTTGTTGCGATGCAGAGTGTTGACTTCGGGGATCTTCGAGACGAGGTTCCAGGTGGACAAAGTCAATTTTCAGTAAGTGCTCAATACGCCAAATGCTCTATAGAAAGAAATAACAGTCCTACAAATGTGTTCTCAAAATATGGTTCAGGTGCAACCGCTATTTCATAAGCGTTTTTTGTGAATATTGCAAATTTAGACAAGCAAGCCGACGTGAAGCTCAAAAAACCTAATCCTATCCGGCATATCATTTCACCCAATAAACAGAATGAAATACAAACATTGATTTAATCCCAGCTGTTTGAATTTGTGAAAAATCCCCCCAAAAAATATGAAACTTTCCTGCGAGTGGGTCGTCACCAGCTCATCGTCATCATCTTTGCTTTGACAGGAAGCCAAACATGAGGTTTAAATGTACAAGCACATGTGCAGATGTTACAAATAGACCGATAAGGTTTTTCTATGGCCGATGCCGATATTTAGGGATCTTTTATTGGCCAAGGGTGATTACGCATATGCATATTTTTGGCCAATTTTTCCAAATATCAGGTCAATAATCCTTGAGGTGATTCAATAGTTTCTGTCCCAGCTTTGATTAGTTGCCGTTAGCATTAGCATAATGTTGCAGAGTGATCCAAAATACATTAGCAGAGGTGAAAACTAACTCAGCGATTCGATTCTCCAAATTCTGTGCTTCAAAATGACTTGCAGCAAGTCCATATACGGTTTAGTGAAACTGGAATTAAAGGGATATTTCAGGATTTTTGTATTAAAAACAGTCTGACCCTAGCACAGTGCACCTGAGGCAAATCACTTATAACACCAGACTACCCATATAAATGTCTGTGTCGACTAAATAGTTTTTTAAATATAACCATTTTGCATTTAAAATAACTTATATTTGAGCAGCATCAGCTTCCTGGTTGATCTGCTCAGTTACCGGATCTACAGTAGTTTGTTTACCTGCGGCCGGCGTTACTACACGTGGAATTCACAAAGGAGGTTTTTAATGCAGCCTACTAGTTACCATAGACCTGCGCTAGCCTAGCACTAGCCTAGCACCAATAAACTCTTCAAATATAAGGACTGCATGAATTAAAAAATATAAATATATCTCCAGAAATGAACAACACTTTGGATAAAGAGGAAATTAGGCCCTATGTCAAAAATCCTGAAATATCCCTTTAGCAAACTTGTAGCTAACCAATTTTCATCTCTTTCCAATGCAAACAACGGAGTCTCTATTACTTTCGGTCACAGAGATTTTTTTTTTTTATCAGCACTAGATCGGCCAATAGCCAACATTGTAAAATCCCTAAATATCGGCCCGATATATCGGTCAACCTCTTGTTACAAAATTTTGAGCGCATTTTCTCAAAATGCGGATTTCTTTACAATCTTCACTTTAGTAGCCCCTACAGACTTGACAATATTTTTTATGTCTGATTTACTGAGCTTTGAACACCAAAACCAACAACAAAATAAAAACATAGATTAAACCTGGATCTATCCATTACTTAGATTTTGTTGCTAAAAATATCAGCACTTTTGGCCATTTTTATGCATAAAAAGCTAACGCTGCCTTTACTTCTCCTCAGCATGTTTGACGTCGGCGGTCAAAGAGACGAACGCCGGAAATGGATCCAGTGCTTTAATGGTAACTTCTTCCTACTTTCTTTTTCCTCATTGTTTGTTCACTTGTTGTTCACATGTTTTCCTGCTCTGTTTAGACGTAACGGCCATTATTTTCGTGGTGGCCAGTAGCAGCTACAACATGGTGATCCGGGAGGACAATCATACGAACCGGTTACAAGAAGCACTCAACCTTTTCAAAAACATATGGAACAATAGGTATGAGCATGTTTATCCAATGCACAAGGACTCTGCGCCGCTTAATGCAAAACTAATTATGAACTGGTTTTATCTCGTGGTGCTGTTCAGGTGGCTGCGGACCATTTCGGTCATCTTGTTCCTAAATAAACAGGATCTTCTTGCTGAAAAAGTCTTGGCAGGAAAGTCTAAAATTGAAGAGTATTTTCCCGAATTTGCTCGATATACGACACCAGACGATGGTGAGGATTGACTGACTTTTGCATTTATTATTTTAGCCTGTTTAGTAATGCACTTTTGTCTTTCACTCTTTCAGCCACACCAGAGCCAGGGGAAGATCCTCGCGTCACAAGAGCCAAGTACTTCATTCGAGATGAATTCCTGGTACGTTCACATTGGAGAAAAAGTCATTTAATAAAAGCCGACAATCTTGTCAAAACGCTTATGATAAGTAGATGAAATGTTAGTGCCCTCTTATGTAAACCTTTTACATAAGTCAACTACTTATTACCATTATCATTTTTATTATTGGAGTGATAAAAAAGAAATATCAGGATAACAATATATTTGATGATATAATTGACAACAACAAATAACTCCAGCCATAAATCACCAAAGCAGATATGAAAAAACATATTATCATAGCAACGTTTTTTTTTCGAAAGGTTTTCATCTACATGGGGTTGTTTAGCATTGAGGCCTTTGGTCTAATCAAAAAACCTTCTTAGTCCCAGAACCGGGGTCTTCAAATTGTACACATTTTGCTATAATAAAAACAAACAAGTCAGCGTTTTCAGCCAATACTTAGGGCTCCAGACTAACATTTAGGGTTATTAGTACTTTTATTTAAGCATATCATTTTCAATTTTTTTTCAAAAAACGGGGTTCACTGCCAGTTCTGAACATTATTTAAAATCTAGCAACTTACTCGTTCAATTCATCTTCCATAGTCATACATATGTTACATAACAATCATGAATATCCTGGGACAGTGACATTTTTGTTGTGATATTACGCCGCTCTAAAGGACCAGAATGTTATAAGAGCTGTTCATGTATTATTCATGAAGTATAGTTTGAGATCGTGAATTATGCTTTACTTTAATTTAAATGACCTATATCTGACATTATTTTCTTTTTGTAGGGAAACATTCTTTTTGCCCCATAAAAGGATGTTGTAAAAGTCGTAAAAAAAAAACCGCCTGATGCGTGAAGTTTGTATTGTTTTTATGTTTTTATGTTGTGTATGGTCAACCCACATAGTCAATATGTGACTAATACATTTGCCTTTTTCGTCACATATTGACTCCCAAGGACGGCCATGACGGTAAAAATACCCATTTCGTCACATTTTGACTAAAAAGGTAAAATATTTGGTATAGGGCCTTTAAATATTAGTTCATGGATCAAGTTGAATTCAAAACAGCTGCAAATAAACAAAAAAGAATCACAGTGAAATTTCTGTGCTTCGATGCTACCTCTTACGACCTCTTTACCTCATCTGAGTAAATTAATGCCAGCTAGTTATAAAAAAAAAAAACAGCTTACAGTGTGTTGCATATGTAT